>NC_082603.1:6133827-7523253 GCF_030936135.1 Gavia stellata | reverse complement strand
TAAAAATGCTGAGATTCGCAAAGTTTGTGACAACACTCTGGATATTATAGCGGTACGTCTGATTTTTTTATCATCTGTCCTTCAAGAACCTCTTTACATGAGATAATTCTAAAACAACTAAGTAACAATAACGTGCAAATTGAGAATATTTTTCTTGTGCAACTTTCTAATCACATAGGTAAAAGATCAATTTTTATGGGACAATGACAATCATTAATCTAGGTGGTGTACCAAACTTCCAGAAACTGCGCATATACTTCGAAAATTCCTACCAGTTAGCTTTACGCTACAAACACTTGTAAAGAGTGCTTTTATACTTAAATTAATCACATTATATATGTATGTCAAGCTTTCATTATTTCTTAGTTCTCGAAAGAACTGGCTTTTGTTACCTAGTAGCTTTTATTCAGCTTTTCTACATCGCCTGATGCCAATATTTGTTTCAAAAAGAAAATGTGGGCGGCGATCCTGAAGCTGGTTGTTTTCTGCTGGGGGAACAGTCAGTGTAATATTGAACTCTTTGATATTGTGAACTCTTTGATATTGTCTTCAACTCTTGGATAGGTTTCCTTCAGCTACATTACTTAGTTTGTCCAACTATCCATTGATCACAATAAACTTTTGGGACAGTTGTTTTGTATTAAATTGCTAACTTGGAAATAAGAAAGAATGCTAGATTATGAAGTGCTATTGCTTTATCAGCTCTTACAGCATGTATAATCTGCTTCTGGGGATCCTTGACTCTAGAAGCATTAATATTTTCTATGGTATTCCTCATTGAAGTAAAGACATTGTGAAACTTACTCCACTTAAGTTGCATTTCATTGTTACAATTCCTCCTGGCCTGTTTAATTTGATTGACTTCTATTGACAAAAAGAAATTTCAGCGTTTTGTAGTGTCTTAAGATTGTACAGACTATACATCCTTTTGGATATAGAGTAGCTATCATGAAATTAAATCTTATAGCCAAAGATAATTTAACTATGAGTCAAGAGCAGTGTCTTTGACTACCTTAATGCTTTTCCTATCATCTACTTAGTTTCTTCTTTAGTTGAATTACGCATATTGCAGCTTGTTCTCTTAATGCTTTTCCTATCATCTACTTAGTTTCTTCTTTAGTTGAATTACGCATATTGCAGCTTGTTCTCTGCAAGGTTTAATATAGCATAAGATCTAACTTACGCTGCACAATACTATAGTCTGTTTTGTCTTTTTCTGTTATGCTCATTAGTAATGCCTTCTAGTTTAATATTAAAAAAAAAAATCTAAAAAAAGAAGGAAAATGACATAACATTTCCTGTGTTGGAGTTCTTTTTATCTGGCTCTCATTTTGCTTCATGGAGGTATGGAATGAAAATAGTGCTCCATGTCGAGAGTTGCCATTGATGTTCATTAAGGGCAAGATTTCAACTAAGATGAATTTGCATTTAATACTTATTTATGATGCGCATTATGTTCAGCTTACCAAGATCACGTATTTCCAGAAACATCTCCAGTGGAAACAGTAGAAACATTTTTATCTTCTGGGTGAGGCCAGGCAATCCGAGTGCTTCCAATGCTTGTTTTATCTTGGGGCCAGTGCAAATTCCAAGTGTGTCAGGTGTTGATTTGTTCATAGGGAGGAGCTTTACAACATGGTACATAGTAGTATCTAGTTACTGAAAAATTGTTAGTAATATTATTAAGCAACATTTATAGAATCTAGAAGAAGAAATACATTAAGACATAGCTTCATATGCAGTTTTAACATCTGAGTAAAATGTACTTGGCTTTTTTTCTTCCTAAGAGGTAATCTTTATACCACCAGTGAGTAAATAAGGAGTGCTATGATAATGGATGGGAAAAGCTTCTCAACTTGTGTGAAGCACTGGACAAAACTTCTAGGGCCTTGAGGAAGAATAAAGGGAGGAAATCATGTAGTACTGCTGTTACTGGGGGTAGGGAAGAAGATATCAAGCACATACTGAGAGTAGTTTATGTGCTGGTAAACCGTTTTTTTCTTTGGTTGTGGAGCAATGCCACACTTAGAATGGTGTTCACTGGTAAGTTAGGAGAGTTCCCTTTGTGAGAAGGTCTCTTTAGCTTTATTACCTAGCTGTTGGTTTATAAGTTGCATAAACCATAACTAATACCATGCTGCTGTGGGGAACGGGTAGCACAATATGCCCTCCTTTCTGGAAGACAGAGAGAACCACTAATTGATTGCTTTCTCAGCGATGTTGTAAGCTGGTTGCACATTGTCTCCCAGTACCAAAAATCACAGGCAAAAAAGGCAACACATTCTAGATGGTGATGGGAGAAAATATGAAAACAGTAAGTTATCAGAACCTCAGATCTTGGTAGGTGTTTCGCTGTTCAGCTCAGAGGGTATGGTAAAGCAGCCTGTAAACACTGAGGTGTTTGGTTGTGTGGCAATTTTACACATCCAGTGCCTTCTGAGGTGTCTGAACAGACAGTGTCTAAGATTGGTGAAACTTCTTATGTGAGCTAAATCCACAACAAGAAAAACTTAAGTTTTCAGTCTTGTTTTTCCATATGTGCTGACAGGATTAGTTCCTCTGATGATGGAAATCAGAAACTAGATGTTGGAGAAAAGAGATTTGAAAGTAATTTTTTCTCAGGGAGACAAATGCTTCTTTCACTCGTCAATAAGCTCTATATACTGTGATTGAAATAACACTGAAGAAAAATCAGATGCCTTATAAGCCTTAGGGGAGATATGCTTTCTGTAGTAAAGTAATTGTCACAGAAATTATGGAAATGTTACACTAGTGATGATTTGTTTAATATAGCTTGGCTGGACTCTGCCATTGATGAACTGAAACAGATGTGCTTCTTTAGCATAGTATGTACTGGGGAGTCTTGGCTTTGCACTAGTAGATGCAAGATATCCCTTTTGTCGAAAAGAAAGTCTGCGTTGATAATTTAGGAATACTTCAGTCTTGTCATGTGCCGAATCTTGACACCAAGCAGCTAGTTTAGTGTACTTGTACACCTAAAGCGGGACAAGTTGCATGGCTCAGCTGAAAGCCTGGGATCAACAGCTGGTGTAGGAGTCTCAGGCAAATAAAGTTCCCTTTTCTCTGACTCAGAAGCCTGGACACCTGCAACTCAAAGCTTGCGGAAAGAAATGTCAGCTTACTCAAGATAGTTTTACTCTGTTCGCCTCGGCCAATCTTATCAAGAGCTGAGGGGGTTATTTATATTTTGGGTTCCTCATCCTTTTTCTGTTCCTAGCTCAGTCTTATGGTGGTTAAATGATTTTCCTCATTTATTCAAAGGGTATTTAATTAACCAGAACCAGATCCTTGGACTGCATAGTCAGAGCCTTCCCCCTCCCCGATTTCCCATCATTTTCCTATTCAGTGTTTTTACAGCTTTGAATCCAGGCCTGCTGTACCATCATGTTTCCTCATGATCAAGAGTGGATTATTATGCTTCCTGCAGAAGCAAAACATCTTCTAGATAGCTACAGCATTGTCCACATGATTTAGGAAGGGCCTCATGCCTAAGGTGTTTTTCTATCTCTTGTTCTTCGCCCCAAATATTTGTAATGAATGCCAAATAATGTCTGCCTCATTTGGAAAGCTGTGTTAATGAACAGCTTGCATCTTTCCATGTTAACTAAGTGCCCTGACACAAATCCTCCATGTTGGGAATGCTGGAATTTCACATAAGAAGCAGGAATGTGCTGTGAACCCTCAGTGCTCTGGGAGTTGGGGCCAGCTGTGGAAGATGTTGGCCAGCTCTCTTAGTATCAAGGAAGAGCAGACCACAGGGATCTGGTAAGGGCTTTATTTGAATAGGCAGCATACTCTGAAAATAGATAACCTTTGACTCCAGCTTGGTGTCCTCTTTCCGTGAAGAGTGCTGTAGTCACTCCAGGAAAAAAGGTTCACCCTTCACTTTTCAAGACTCCCCCTTTCTGTGGTGTCTCCTGTTCCCCTGTTATCCTCATAACAATCATGAATACAGAGAGATGGGCAGAAGAGCAGCTAGGGTGTGGGGCTGCAGGCGGAACTGGTGACACATGTTTTCACTGATCAACTTAATGCATTGTTAAATTTGCAATCAGTCTGCTCTGGTGCTAGTAGCTTTTTTTTGTGTCAGAGTGTGCATCCAGCAGGACAAGCTCTACCTGGACTAGAAGAATAACCACACTGCAGGCAGCATTAGATAGGGCAGGCATGTCCTGATGGTTTTATGTGAAGACGAAAAACAATCTTGGACAGATTTCTTGCTAGCGTTGGTGCTTGCTTTTTGGAGTTGTAAGACTAGGAAGGTGAGCCAAACCACTGATCTCTGTTACTTTCATGACAGCTTGCCAATGATGTACCTTACATTCCTCCAAAAGGGGGAGAAAAAATTTCTCTCTTTACCTATGGACAGTATAGGTATCCTGGTGGATGGTGTGCATTTTATGTAGGCACCTAAATTTAGGGGGCATGAATGTTTACTCTTTTCTTTGCCTTGCCATTGGTTTACTGTCACAGGTTTCTGTTAGCTTCCCATCAGAATATATTTAGTGATGAACCTGATTGCAAAGGAGTGACTTTGGGTTGCACAGGTGTAAGCACAGGTAGAAGGATTTTTTTGGCCTGTGAATGAATTGCCCTCTGGTGGTACTTACCCTAAGGTAGGTGTTGTAGACACCTGCAGAAGGTGATCCATAACATCTGTTTCTCTCCTTGGTTTATAGAGGCACATAGTTCAAATGACATGCCTAACTTTTGGATAGCTAGACAAGATAAATCTTTTCTTTCTAAATGGTTAATTTAACCTTTCATGTAAACTGTGTGTTTTGGGGATGGTTAAATAATGAAGAATGTAACGTATCACCAAGTACAGCCTTGAACATAATGAGTATTCTACTTACTGTATAGCAGTTCTAGTTTAGTATGAGGAATCACATCAAATGAACCCTATTACAGACCCAATTAAAGGGCAACCACATTAAAGTGAAAAGGAAAATCTGTTTTTCATCAGCTGTGAGAGAACACAAAGCAGATCTGTGTAGCTCTATGTTATCCTATAGTGTGTTAATCAGATACAAGGTGTGACGGAAGCCAGTGACAAAGGGGACCCCTGATAGGGAACAGACACGCTCTGATAATAGGCCAGTTAACGCTTCATAATATTTCAATGGTTCAGTAGTAAACAAAGTTGGAAGTAGAACTTCAAAAAGGATGGCACATTCCTCGCAGAGTCGAACCATACATCTTCTATGACACTTTTGGATTTATGGAAACCGAATGTTAAAACCAGTGATGTCAGGGAGCTCCAAAGAGAATAAAATCAACCTTCAGGATTCCTCCTTTTATGTTTCTGAACATGCAATACTGGAGGGGGGGGGGGGGGGGGGCGGCGCAGGGAGTTGGAGAATAGGCATGTTCTATCCGCTGCCTTCTCGTTCCCCCACCAGCCGCTTTTCTAGTAACCTAACATTTAAAAGGACTGGAGGCCACAAAGCTGTATTTGTATCTCCATGATGTTTAGTTTTCTGCTTTAATTTTTGCAGGAGTTCCTTTGTAAAGAAGGTGTGCTTCATGTGTTTAAAAAACAAAAACAAAACCCAACAAAAAACCCACACAAAATTTAAAAAAAAAAAGGTTTTTAATAGCTCAAAATATAACTACTGGAAGACTTGATGTGTTTTAGGGAATTGTTTTGCTCTAAACTTCCTTAATTTGGCTTCTTTGTGCCTTTTGGCTGTAGTCCTGCATTTACAGCTTTTCTTCCATTCTGATGTTATTCCATTAATCATTTACCCAGTGGTGTTTCTGCACATTTCTGTGGAAAATCTACAGACGTATTCCTGATCTAGCAGTACTGAAATGAACGTTTTTGTGCTGAGGTTATATAAATTGTTCTAGATTATTGCAAATCATCCTATTCTAGGATTGCTGCCAGAATGAAACTCTTGACAAAACTGATCATTGATCTGATTCTGCTGCGGTCAGGTATTTGTTCTTGTGCTGGTTCATAGTGAAATGCAAGGTACAAACGTAACAAAGTAGCCAAACTGCTTGAGCAGATAACTTGTGATTTTTAGGTAATGTGCAGATACACTCAATCTTACAGCTGCTAATTTGCCATTCAGTTGCTAATCCTGTTTTCCAAAATTTAGATGGATGATTGAGGTAAAATACCCAGGAGTTTTAAGCCTCTTAATATAGGATGAGAAGTATAGGATACATAAGAATATTCTGCCCTGTTGTCATTGTCTAAAGAAAAAATCAGTTAGGATCTGAGAAATGTTAACTGATTTTTTTTTTTAAAAAGGATATAAGAAGTTCATGTCTGCTTGTGACAGATGTTCAGCATGTTCAGGCAGTGGTGTGGAATGGAACAGCGATGTCGGGCAAGTGGGATTCATTAGGGATTGTAACTTTGGGATGATTAAAATGGTTTCAAAGTGCATTTATGGTAAATGTGAATTAGGTGATTTAGCTGCTGGCCTTTCTGCTTTTGAGAACTTTTAAAGGTAAACAAGGTAATGTAAAAGGGACTCAGCTTTCCCACAGATTAGTCTGATTTGCTGTTTGTTAAATTTGTTTATTTTCCCCCACTTCTTTGCAATCATGATTTCTGGGAATAGTTTTTCTTAAGACTGCAGTATGATTTCTGGCAGTTACAAGGTGTTTCTCTAAAGCTTGTAAGTAATTCACAACTGCTAGAGGCTGACATAATAGATAGCCCACAGTTTAGCTCTGGCAGATGCAGCAAAGGAGATGTTTCCAAGATGCTGGTCAGATGTCATTGGAAGTCTTGTCCTTTCATTTTTTTTATGGGTCATTTTATGAATCTGTGATGAGCTTGCTTTTTTCCAGAGAAACTCTTGTTTTGCACTGTTATTTCCAGCCTTTCCTTTTAATCAAGAGTAGAAGTGGGGGAAAAGATCAAGAGGCAGAAATAGCATGAGATGTTCTTTTTCCAAACAGTATGAGTCATAGGTGTGCGATTGTTGGGTTTTGGCTTTTTGGGTGTTTTGTTTTGTTTTTTCTTTTTCCCTCGCTAAGGTTGCTGCATTACTGTATGGCTGACAGAAACCTGGAATTTTGCTTGATGCCACTAGGCACTGAGAATATCTATAGATCCCACAGGTGATACCTGCTCTGTGTATGGAAGTTATGCAGGAGACCAGGTTTTGAACAGGACCGCTTGTGTGCCAGGATGGTGCGGAGGGGAATTAGAAAGGTTTAATAATTAGTGTTGATCAGAGGTGGAATTGGAGAAATTTAGAATAATGGGACAGACTGATCAGAGCCCCAAATCTGCAGGTACTTGCGTGGATGTCTTGTCAAGAAGGAGTTTAGATTCTGCTTTAAGCCAACAGGAACAAGCTTGCCATTTCTCCAAGTAAAACAAAGTTTAAAAGCCCACTGCCATAGAATAAGGGTTTGTGGTTGCACAATGTGACATGATTCCCCATGAAATCTTGGATGCTTTAGATACTCATTAGCAATGTCAGAGAAGCCTTTGCCAGAATGACAGGGCCAGCTGGTTTTTGTGTTACTGACAAGTCAGAAGGGTGGAAAAGGCACAGGCTAGAGAGTGCGTTACCTATGTCAGGTTAATAGCAGTGAAGACAAGGTAGGTTGAATATTAAGTCAGTTTAAAAGCTCAAGTTCAGTCTATAGGGGTTTCAGAAGTTTAACCTGAGCTACTAAGCCAACTTATTCTGTCTTCACTGCTATTTTTTGATCTCCGGTTATAGACAGATCTACTTTTGCATGTCTAGCTGGAGCAGTTTAAGAAACTACCACTTCTGCAGCCAAGGCGTTGTCGCTAATTGTGTGAATGCTCTTCATCCCCTTCAGGGCTAAGTAAAACAGATTTTAAAAACCTTTAACTACGCCAGCTAGAACTCCACAGAAAGTCTGTCTAGATCATGTGTTAACCAACATGAGGTTAAGAAATGATTTTCAATTTTTCTCTCCTTTGTAGTTAGATTAGAAGACAGTGAAGTGGGACCTGTTTTACAAAGATACTTCTTCCTACAAGTAGAAACACTTTGGTTATGAATGTTATTCTTGTTCACAATCCTTTGATTAAAAAAGTACTAGCCATGGTGTGTTATTTATGAATCTTCCCAAATTGATAACATCTGCAGATTTCGTATGTTGATGAGTTTCCTGTAGTAATATTGAGAAACTGAGTATTATACACAGGTCCCTGTTTCCTCAGTGGTAATCAATAGCCCGCATAGTCTGGTCTGTTTAGAAGAGCCTTCTAAACAGCTGATTGCAGTGACCATAGGCTATGCCACTTCCTTCTGATGCTCCTGATCACTTGAGTGCAATTAGGCTGTAATCCAGATTGAAATTTCATGCCTACATTTTGTTTCCATAGTGGCTGGAACCTATATCCTGTTTTCCTCAGCTTTCTGGAGAAGTTCCTCTCGGATTTTAGTTTTGTATCTTGGATTCCCATATCCTCTTTATTACAAATGTTGTGAACCATTTTTGTGGGTATTCAATATTAAACATAGAAAGCTGTTATAAAATTTGACAAGAATTGGAAAATTAAATCCTGTCCTATTGGAGCTCATGAAACAAAATAAAGATTTATTGGTTTTATCACAGTCTTTTTTTGTTGTATCTTCTAGTAACTAGCTGTCCTAGTGAATGCTCATCTAATGAGGATGTACAGGGTATTTGGCCAGTGTTAGTAATTAATTACTGAAATCCCCCTGAAAATTGGCAGTAATTGGCTCTTCTTGATAAACCGAATGAGGAGACTGTGATGATGGAACTTCCCTGCTCAAAGCAGGAATTCTTTCTGGATGGCATAAAATTAGAAACTGTGAAGGGAAGATTGTACTGCTGCATGTGCAAGAACAGAATAATGCCTAGCGCTTGCAAAATCATTCCCTTGTTTGATCAAAGGACTCTGCAAACTGAATAGAGCATTTAAGTCACTGAGCCCTGAAAATTACATCTTTTGCTGACGTTAAATTCCTCTGCCATTTCCTGTTAAACCAAACGGCTTTGTCCATACCTCATCCTAAGATACCTTGTGGTGATTTTTAACAGGAATATGATGAGGAATGGGCTAAAAAAATCCAGAGCGAGAAATTTCGATGGCACAACTCCCAGTGGCTGGAGATGGTAGAGAGTCGGCAGATGGATGACAGCGAGCAGTATCTGTATGGTGATGATCGTATTGAACCCTACATCCATGAAGGGGATATTCTGGAAAGACCTGACCTCTACTACAATGCAGGTAAGGCAGCATATATTAGTATTCAGGACTGGGATTGCTCCTTCTGTGTTTGGAACAGGAGCTTGACCTGGGACTGTAGAGAGAATCCACTGACTCAAACCAGCGGGATACTTACCCTTTTGTGTCCCTGGGAGCAGCACTGATGCATGCTAGCCAGGGATGGGCTTGTCCTTAGGATGTTAATGATGGATTGAGTACTGTATATCCGTGATCTTATGAAGTGTTACATGTCTTCAGAAATATGAGTAGACCTATCTCAGAGCTAATGGACCATGACAACGGATTTGAATAAAGGTGGCCCAGCCTTGTTCTTCACATCTATTTCTTGTGTCCATAGCTTGTTTGCGAAGCACACACAAACATTTTCTCATCCCTGTTAAATTCATAGCTATGGGATTTGATGCTGCATTTTGTTCTACCTCATGTGTTAGTTCTGTAATGGAATCTTTATTGCAGATCTTGATGAAAGACTTCAGTTAGGCCACATCAAACTTGTAGGTTTATTAGCAGGGGCAGTCATTCTGTGACTATCAGCTAATCTGTTTGTATAATTTTTTTCTGTGGTATATCTAGGGAAGCATGTGTGTATCTTCTGTAAATACTTTTTTTTCGTTCCTCATATGAAGAATGTTATTACTTGACAATTTGAAGTAGTTAGTTAAAAAAACCCCAAAATTATTCTTATAGTCATGTTCTGATTTGAGATTAACCCTAATACATTTTCTAAAGAAAAAAGACATTTCTCATGATTTTGTTGAATCCTATTAGTAATGCATAATGGCACAGTTCTGGGCATCTCAAGTGGAATCTGCACTGTATCTCCTTCTGTAAAGATTTTGTAATTACTAAGAAAATAGAAGTTGTCATACTGTATTAAGACACTGATGTATCTAGTCCAATATTGCCAGCTGTTTCAGAGAAAGGTTCAAAAAACTCTGCGGGAGACAATCATGAAATAATTTGCCCACCGGATAAATGTCTTCATAACTTTTCATAACTAGGAATTGGCTTATGCTCTTGAACTTGTGGTTTTATATCCTTTTCAAACTGCTGGATGACTGTATGCGTGTGGATTTTTTTTAATCGCTGGGTTTGAGTCTGTGGTTTTTTATTTTCCACATAAGTGTCCAGTCCTTTGCTATGAAGCATGAGTCACAAAACTCTATGACTTTGGATGAATTTGCAGGAATAGTAATAAGAAAAACAAAACCACTAAAACCCATAAGCCTTACTTGTAGCTGCTGTGAGAAAATAACTGTGCAAGTTCTCAGTAGCATTTGAAAAATTATTCTCAAAGGGTATCAGAACCTAAGGATTCTTTTTCTTCTACTTTTGATTACGTATGTCAGCCATAGCAACTTGCCTTTTTAGAGGTATGTTTTTCCCTTTTGAATCCTGTAGCTTTATCTTGCTCTATGAGACCTACAAAGTTAATAGTGTGAGCCATGTGTTTTATGGTACCAGGGTCTTTTATTACATCAAGTCTCTTTTGGGCTTCCTAAGTTAAAGATGTGCCAGCATGCCTGTTGTAGTCTCCCCTTTACATGTCTTAATAATAACCCTTTGCTTATCTCATAGGGCCGTTTCTTTTCCCAATAGTGTGAGCTAGAGATGGAGAGATACCAGTAACACTGCATTTCCTGGCTTTTAATCATTTATGTTACAGGCTTATTGTTATTTGAACAAAGATTTTTGTGTTGGAATTGATATTTGACCGGGAAGGAGAGGAAGATTTCCAATGATATGTTCTGCAGATGTTTGAGAAGTGCCTTTGTTTTTAAAGGTATAACAGTAGGTGATTATATTCAAAATACAGATTCACTTCACAGTTTCCTTCTGACAAGTGCCAGTAATGGTGTGCTTCTGAAGTCTGCTAGATTTATACTTTTGAGATGTGGCCGGAGGGGACATTATATTCCTTTGAAAAGGCTACGGCTTATTGTTCCAATTGGAGTATGTATTTGGATTTCCAAAGGACAAAGCATTATTTAGTCAATAAAATAACAAAAATACAAATCTTTGTGCAGTCAGAAATTAAATGCTTGTATTTCAGTTTGATCATTTTAGAAATGACCTTCACTGATGGCTGATGCTCAATACAAGTCCCCCCTCAGCCATAATAGTTCTTGAGTTCTCTGATGGCAAGATGAGTTCCCTATTGCGATGATATACCAACATCTCTCTTGCATAGTAATTTAAACCTACGTGAAAAACTTGGTAGAATCTCTGAAGTTACCTTCATGAGCTCGGTGTCTCTCTTGCTCTGAAAGCACATAACCCTAATTTATGTTGAAATGTACATAACAACATATGTCCTTAACTCTGTAATCATATTATATGCAGCTGATGCTATCCATGTGCTTTCATTTTCCTATAAATTCATGTGAGCCATAACTCTGAGTGTTATGGTTTGAATGTTAGCACTCTTGATTGAAGACACTTAAAGTAGTGGTAGCTCTAGCCTCAGAGTTAAAATGTAGTCCTTTCTTTATTAATATAAAGATAGATGTTATTTTTAAGTCTTTCTGCTTTCAAATAAGTTTTAACCAGACCTGACTGTTTAAAATACATAGTCACTTAAATTGATTGGTTTTGATCCAAAGTGCTGCAGGTATAAAAGTACTAATGTTCCCCCTCATTTCTTTTCTATGAAAAGTACAGAATAGGTGGTGAGATACAAAAACGTGGCACAAGTGTTAATAACAGTCATTTCAACTTTCTTTCCTCTTCTTTGGTCATTTTACATCCATATGGTATCACGGGGCACTCATGTCTTGCTGAACACGCTGAAAGACAGTAATATCGATCTGTGCCAGATTATTTGCTTGTCAAGTAATACTCTTTCACATACCGTATACACATGTACACAATTAGAATATAGGCATGTACAGCTATCTTACACTACTAAAATGTAGTCTGATCATGGCTAGCATTTTTCATTTACAGTCTCTTGTGTTCAGTCACTTTCCCATGAGGTATTATCTTCTAAATGAATCTCTGTAGCACCTCATCAAATGTCTGTTAGAAATCTAGATGTGTCAATTCTATTCCTTTTATCATTTGTCACTATATTATCTTCAAAAAACATCAGGTAAATTCATAAAGCACAGGGAGATTTGTTTGAATGCCTGAGTCATCATCTTTAAGCCCTTGTGTCTGTAAGTAACTTTCCGCTGCTTCCTGCACAGGCAGTTTTAGTAGTTTTGAAACCACAGAGGTTAAGCTAAGTGGCCTGTGACTCCCTGGATCTTATCTCTCTTTCTTTAAAGTGGAATGGCATTTGTAACTTCCTAGTCATTAGGAATCTCTCTCTCCCCTCTGTTAAACTATTAAAGTATCAGTCTGAATGTACCTGTTTCTGCCCTGTTTTTATTGGGATGCTTTCTGCATGGCAAGTCTGGGATCGTTTTCATACAGTAATGGAGACAAACTGATGTAGGGTCTGTTTTAATGAAATAGCTTGTTTTATCTGCTTAGAACCTAATACTAATTACCAAGTAAGAACGGTGCCCTTTTAATATTAACAAGAAATGTGTTTTGTGAATGGGAACAGGAAAGAGTTAAGCTGGGCTTTTATTCAGCTGGGGTCAGTTCACTGACTTTACTTCAAAGACACTAGATTTACACTGATGTAGCAGAGGGAAAATGTTAGCCCCTGATTTTCTTCTCTTCCTTATAAAGCAAGCAGAGACTGTGAAGCCTTTAAGGAATACTACTGGCTTTACCAATGTCTGCATCTTCATATGTCAGTGTTTTAATATACAGGAAGCAAAAGAAAACTGTAACCTATGTTCCTGAGAGGATATTATGTGAAAAGACCACCCTTTCAGGAAATAGCTAGAAGACACTAAAATACAGGGGAGATGAAAGAAATAGGTTTGAAAGTGCTTTCCTGTTTTTCTTAACCAGTTTTAACAGATACAGTGGTGAATGGTAGAGTCTGAACAATTAAGACCTTTGCTGCTTTTCTACTTCTATGCTGCTGGCCCAGATTAATGTTTGACCCTTCTCACTTTCATCATAGGGCAGACAAGATGGGTCTTGATACAACCTTTACAGGTCTGAGGAAGAAGGGGTAAGAGAATATTTCTTAGGTACAGCTTTTTTCAGGGCAGTAGGCTGAGCTACTTGGAGTCCCAGTAAGGTGTTTTTGTAATTGAAGTTGCTGTTTTTCAGTATTATTGTTGCTTGACATTCCTCCCAGAAATATTGCAAGTTGCTAGTGAATTCCTAAGACAAACCAGCACAGGTGGTGTTGCCCGCTTGCCCTGAAGTCATGCTCCTTTGTACAGTCACTGTATCTTTTTTGTTTTTATAGATGGCCTAATAGCCCCCGATGGAGCGGTGAGTCCAGATTTCTTCAGTGATTACCATCTTCAGAATGGAGACCTCGTTGGGCAGCATCCCTTCTCTAGCAGGTAAATTGCTGTTTGTAAACAATGCATATAATCCAACAATGGCTATTCAAGTTTCTTTATAGTGCTTCATTTGTGGTATTTAACAATTTTTGCTATCATAGCAGTGGGAATGGTTTACACTGAAAAAGCAGTTCTAGTCTGTCTGCTGAATTACATGTTTCTTTTAACATTAACATACATGTTGTAATACATCATAGCTTTCCAAAAGCTGTAGACTAGAAAAGTAAAACTAGAACACACAACTAACTACATGTTATGACAATTACTCAAATACTCTTCAGACGTTGTTGGGAAATATCTAAAGAGAGGCTTGAGATGCTGATTACCTAGAAGACTTTCGTTTACAATATTCTTAAATGGTTAAAAATAAGTTTCTCAGCTGCCAAAACTATTTCTATGGGTTTGTTTTGTTTTGTTTTTTTTTTTTTCCCTTAACCTGAGTCTTCCCGAGGTATTCTCAGTTACATTAGTGATTGACACTTACTTTGAAAATTTGCTAGATGAGCAAAAGATGTCAGTTTGACTTCTGGGAGATGTTTCTCTGAATTCCCTCTCTGGTCAATGACCTCTCCTTCTTTGAATGTTAGCAAGCTGTTCCAGTTTGAATTTCTGAGTAGACTTCTCCCACAAGTTCAAAATAGGAAAGACTAATTTCAAAGAATGAAATCTTCATAGATCCTGTAGCGTTCAGGAAATCTCTTTTATAGAGCATGAATTATATGCACTCATTAGCAGGAAATATTTCAAACACTTTACAGTCAAGGTACAGAACTCACTTTAACAGGATGCTATCTGTACATGCCCAGCCCTGTGGTTGAAGTTGTTTCTTTCCAAAGGAAGAATGTTATTTTCACCACTTACAACTTTAGTCACCATTTGTAAAATATGAGTAATTCACAGTATGTACTGCTGGAGCAAAAAAGATTTTTCTCCCTTACTTTGGCTTCTTGTAATTGTTCAAGGGCAGTGGGTGGTTACACTTGTTTCTTTATTCTACCTGTGATGCACCAGAAAGCTGAACATTCGGTACAAGTGGAATGGTGGTTACATTTTTAAGAACAAATTAAAATAACTGAAATGCTCAAATCAGCAAAAAAGTAGGACTTAAGAGATGGATCCTCTTGGAAAAAGGGGGTGTTTGTACTCTGGAAGGATCAAGTTTGGACTAGTGTGTAAGCCTTTGTGCAGAGCCTACATTTGGGAAGGAGATAGTGGTGCTGATTGTTTCTAAATATGCAACTTTGTTTCAGAGCATGCAGGTGATAAAGAAATTGAGTATGAGCTATATGCTACTCTTGGACTCTTACTATGCGACTTACCATTTTCAACTTTAAAACAGTACATAACCCAGGAGATAACAGATTTCTGTATTAACCAGAACATTGTATGGGTGTGTGGTCCCAACAGTCTTCATGCCCCCCCTGGAGGTGGGGGGGAAGGTGTGTAGGGTGAAGCTTTCAGACTCCTTTGTTTCCAATAAACCTAGATACAGCCCCAGTCAAGATGCTCTTGTTTTGCCAGAAAGCTTTCATCGGGGGGGGGGGGGGGGGGAGGAGGAAATCTTGAGTGTCCTTAGGTAAAAGTTGAAGTAGATCACTCAACCTGAAATGTCAATCCCTTATCAGGGACCTACATTAGTAAGCTGCTTTTTAATCTGATTATATTCCAACTAAAATGAGTAGCAAAATACATCTGTTGTATACCTAGTTAAATTTGTAGAATTTTCTTGTCATGTCTCAAGGCATTTTGGAGGTTCACCTCAAGAAAGAAAACAGAAAAACTGCAGTTTAGCCACTGACAAACTTGATAATTGCCCGTTGATGATAGCCTCTGTAAATATTCAGATTTCTCATTAGAATCCTATTTTCTAGGAAAACTTTTTTCAATATGATTGCTCCACGGATTTATCTGCAGTGCAGACACATAGTCTAATTGGAAACAGTGTGGACTGCTGAAAATGTTCTCTCTTATTTGTAACAGAGCAGGACTGAATTGTTTGATAGAATAGATACTGGCAGTCGAACGGCGAATCCTAGTTTTCAGATGTGTGTCATTATCGTTTTGAACTTCTTGGCGCCAGAAGCCAGGATTTCCTGATGCTTAGAGCTAATGTAAAATGCATTAGTGCTCCAAGGCATGAGCCATGGAATTGCCAGTCCCATGAGTTTGGAGAGTCAAACCCTCCCTTTTCCCAAATTTGAATTGGTGTTGGAAGGTAAAACCATACGTGCTAGAGAGCCTAATTAAAAATAATAGCAGCAAGTCAAGGCTCTTTTTATGTGTTATATAGTGTACATTTCATCCATACCAAAACATAATTCTAGGGTATTTTTATACTTACAGTTTAAAGCTAACAAGAACCTTATGTCAAGGATTTATTTTTAACCAGTTCCAGCTTTTAATAAATCAAGATTTTTGTTATAAAAATGGTTCATTTTTCTAGTATTAATATTTGAATATGTTTTCAGAAACTTTTTTAAAGAAAGCTGAGTTATGATTTGCATAGACAACTAGCAAGTCAGTTAATAGTAACATTTTTGAGAGGTCAAAGAGATGGTCTAATAATGAGTAGATGCATATTTTTTGGTCTTTTCATTTGTTACACTTTTTTTAATTTGTTATACATTTATTTGTTGTGCTTGTGTCTTCTGGTCTTGGCCTTCTATATTAGTCTTTTTAATTCTGTGATAGAAACGGTTGGTTGCTAAGTAATGGAGTGAGTTCTGAAGGAGTCTTTTCCGTCATTTAAGACCACCTTGTGAAATTTGAGGTAGGTGACAACCATGAGCTGACTTCTTGCTACTCAACTTTGAATAATCTAATCCTTTCTTCTCCTTCCTGCATTCCTATGAGGAAGACTTAGGATCTGTTACCTCTTTAATTTATCTGAGGTTATTTCCTCTCCTTGCAACATGCTCAGACTGGATCAGGACTTCCCTTTGCCTCCAGGAGAGCCTAACAAGTCAGCTGAAAGGTGCCTAAAAAGGGACCTTTTTAGTGCCTGAATGTCACTGAGAAGCTGAGCTAGTGTTGAACTAGTGTTGGTGCCCCCAGTGCATTACCAGAGCTTAAGTGTGTTCTGATCACCAGCCTCATTTCTTGGAGCCAAAGAAACGGGTGTATGAGGAGAGGTTTTCAAGGACTGCAACCAAACTCAAGTTGCCTTGACGATTTTCACCGTAATCAATATTTAAGAATACTTGTGCAAGGAAGCTCAGCCCATACCAGCTGCCACGGATTGTTATACCAGTTCTACTGCATTGGAGCAGATAGTGAAAACCATGTGCTTCCGTGGTTGTAGGATGCTAGTTCTAGCAGAGGTCTGGGGCAGCCTCTGCCATTGCAGTTCCACCATGTTACATTCAGGAAGATTCAGGGGAATTGGAGCAGTGGCCATATCCAGATGTGCAATTGATGAAGTGGTTGACTTTCCTGTAACCCAGCAGGGATATCACAACCATCTCCTGTGGAGTCCCAGGAGACACTGGACCTGCATACCTAGACCTGCTGCACAGTGTTAGGCAGGTAGGGAAATCCTATTTTGAAGTCAAGAGTAAAACAAGAGTTTAAAATGTTAAGGTATTTATAGGCAGTTGCACTCACTGGTTAGCACATAGTGGAGTTTCCCCCCATAATTTTTTAAGAGGGAAACATGAGTATTAGCAGTAAGAACATCTATAGATCTGGCAAATTAGGTGGAGTATTTTAGGGACTGCATTTTTCAAAGACATTGTCTTCCCTTCACAGGGTTTCTTGGACTTTCCTTTGAAACCTAGAGTACTGACTACTGTCAAGAGTTGAGAATGCTACCTTGCATGATCAATTCCTGCATCATGAAGTACAGAACAACTTTTGAAGTGAACTGTAAAAGTGTCTAGCCCTAAATTCAGTTTGTAGATTTGCTTGCATGCTTTCTATTCTGGACGTATCCTGAAGCAAGCAGGGATAATTGTTGTTTCTGGTACTTACCAGCATAAAGGAGAAGCAGCGCATAAGTGAAGACCTGGAAAGTTGGCATTTTTCTAATACTCCCACCCTGACTTTAGGGATCCAAGGCATTGTTAGAAATAGAAATGCTTTGTTTCTGGTAATCTATCTTGTGTGTTTTGCAGCTTTAGTTTACAGCTCTTATTTCTGAACTATATTCTTAGTGGAGTTGTACTGTGGTGTATGATGTCTATAGATAGAATTATTTCAGAATATAATGTACACAGAATTGGTGATAAAATACATAAACAGCATCTCTCATTTTCCTCAAAGGTTTGGAGCAGAATGCAAACAGATCGTAAGGTATGTTTTCCATTCAGCAGAAAATACGTGGCTGAGGAGGTTGTTTTGACAGCTTGTATCCAGTTTTTTTTTTTTCACTGGCTAGGAAAAGGCTTTTGTGATTAGATTACCAGCTTTAAATCATCTTACTGTCTTTCAGAAGCAGATGGGCATTAGGCATAGATTTGAAATTTTCATCTGTTATTAAAATGTGTATTCAAGGTTCCTGGTTCTGATAACTCTTAATATAGAGTGAAAGTTTTATGATTGTAGCAAACAAAAAATCCCTCACCTTTGGCTAATGTGGTGACAGCTTAGTGTCTGAGCTGCAAGGGAGAAAGACCAGCTGAAAGACATCTTCAAGAATCTATGGTCATTTGTCTAATTTTAATCACCTTCTACAGCCTAATTACTTTCTTAAGACACAAACATAATAGTGATGGCTAAATATCTTATAATAGAGATATCCACAGTATTTTTCTTACCCTTTGGGGAAGAGACCACTTTTTAACCTTTCCCAGCTATGACTAGATAATGGTACAAACTTTAAGTGCAAAAGCCAATTTTTTTGTTAATATCTTCATCAGAGTTCCCAAATCCTCTCTGTCTGCAGCTTTAGAAAGATTAATAGTTAGGAGTGCTGGAGCTAGCCAAAACTTATTATTTTTCTTCCTGAGGAAGTTTTCTCCAGCACAGAATCCTTTAACCTCATTATAAAATGTAGCAGAGCTGCCATTGCGCAATCTTTGTTTTCACTAACACAAGGCGTTTCTGCGTGTGTGCTGTTCCTGGCATGTGTGCTCACATCTCCTCTCAACAGAGATCTGATTGAAGCTTCTTCCCAGGAAGCAGTGAGGTTTGGCATGTCAAACAGAACCAGTTTTATGGGGTGACTGTCTGTCTCTGTCCTTGGTGGAACATCTTCCCGCTTGCCTGGATTTACAGCCTTAAACTGTAGCTGCGTTGCTGCTTTTTGCTGTGGCAGGTCATTGTGATATTTTGTGAGCTAAGTATATGGAGCCAGGGCCTTGCAGGCTGCTCTGCATTGACTTCAGTTAAGCTGTGTCTGTTGTTGTCAAGTATAGGCATGCATAACCAAGCTGTTGTGTCTTGAGTTGATGGAAACTGCAGTGACGTGGGTGGGCTTCAGTAACTTATACATGGCCATAGGTCCTGGTGGGAGCACAGGGAAGAGTGTTGCTGTGACTTAGCTTATCTCTAGCTAAGCTATCCACATGTAATGTCTGCATGTGCTAAAAGTCCACATTGAATGGCAGGAATGGTCGTATCCACAGGCTTTTTTGCTTGGGTACCCTGATGAAAATCAGATGTGAATTTTCATGGGGGAATGATCTAGGTCTGTAGCCTTCTGTTCCTGTTGTCTGCTGCAGTGTGGTGCAAACTCCCAGTCATGTGTCACAGCTGAATAGCTCCTGTTCAGGTCAGGTACAGGAACTGCATCAGGTGCTGGCAAATATGGTCTTTGTGACTGTTTATCAAAATGTTTTTAAATGGTTATACCTCTAACATATCCTACATCAACATTTATAGCTATCTTCCATATAGATCCTCATCTTCAATTAGATTTGCTCAAAGCAATCATATGTTGTACTTTTCAAGAATTGAAGTTAGGATTTCATCTCTTCCTTGCTTTAGTCTCCAAACCCTACAGGATATATTGCTGATAAAAAGAATCTTCTTCCTAAAGAAAAGACTGGAGGAGTTGAGGACCCTGCTATATGGAGTATTTCTCATTCATGTTGTATTTTCAGTAATGTGCACGGTTTATTTAGAAGTTTGAACTTTTCCTTCACAGCCTTTCAGCAGCTAAGTGCCATCTTGCAGGCTACCTCTGAAAGTGAAAAAACTAATACATTAGTAGACAGTAAAAGTGAGCTGCCTCAGGCAACCCTTTACAGTCATCAGTGGCAGAAGAAACTTTGTTTCATGGTTCTTGGAAAGATTAGCTTAGATAAAAAACATGTTCTGATGTGGGTCTGTGCTACAGTAGAATTGAAAGTATCCACATCTCTCTCATCATCATTTGAATAGAGGTGCTAATGCTTTCGTGTCTTACAGGTGGACATACAGTGAGTATAAAATCTTTTAATGGAAAGAAAAGCTTAAGAGAGTATAAATTATTATTACAAGATGATTCTACTTTCAAACATTTTACCATAGTGATATTTCTTGCAATTCTGTGCATTACTTGTTCTTTTCCATACTTAAACTTTATTTTAAATCAAAAACAAAAAACTTTTTTGCCTTTGCTATATGTTCAGCAGAGTTGTACTCAGCTTCTACCATTTGGACACCATTTAATTTGCATTTCCCAAGAGAATTGAATTAGATTTTATTAGTAAATTGGGCCTATAACCTTGTAGGCAGGTTTTATTAGTTTATCACACATCAGTATTAGCAAATTGTAAATCCCACTGAAACGAATTTGAAAAGGCCTTAAAGAGAAACTCAGTACCAATGAAGTTTCTGGAGACAAATAAGGGGTGGGCGTTTTTTTAATCCCACAAAAATGTTAGTGGTAACAGTCATATCTTTTTTTATCATATTCTGTTGTCCTAACTGCCTACACGTTTAGTTTTAAAGAAGTTAAACTGAGTATGGTCAGGAGGATTTAGCTAAATTTCTGATATGGCTCTGTATGGTTTGACATAACAGAGATAAAGCACACTTCTCATTTGGAAAATACAGCATTTACTGACTATTCATGTGAAACAGGCAGGTAAGTTATTTTTGTTCATCAGTGCCTGTTCAGGTGGTACATATGCTTGGAATTAAGATCCTGCATCTAAAAGATAGTAATAAGGAAGTAGAAACTACTGCCTTTTGGAGGGTTTTGATCACAGTCTGGGACAAGCTTATTGAAAGACTTCACTTGATTTCTTCAGATCCTGGATCATGGCCTAAATTAAAATTCACTGTATAGTTGTTTTCTTTCAGTACTTAAATGTGGGAGTGGTGCTTCCAGAACATGAGTGCTTCATCGCTAAGAGCTTTTGAATGCAAGCTTGAATTTCTTCGTGTCTAGTTTATAATAATTTGTTTCTTCACCAATACTAAACTAGAGTTATCTCTTTCCTTTCCCTGTTTTTTACAGGTAGTGGTCATATTCCCTGCTAGCTGTCACTTTATTAGTTTTTTCATACTGTTTTCTCAAAGCCATTTTTATAGAAAATAAATACTGCAACCTGATCATATTGTAATCCAGTTTAGGTGTCACTAATATGTATTTGACCAAATTATGCTGTTATGATGTAGACAGTTATTGTAGCATCTTTGAAGACCAGAAGTCTGATTATTCAAGGGGAAGAGGATTTTTCTCTGACCCATATTCATCAGTGAGATTTTTCCCAAGGTTTGGAGATCTGTGCATACTGCACCACTAAAGGATTAGGGCCCAGCACTGCCTGTAATTTGGGAATATCCAGACGAGGACAATATTCTTCATATCCAGTATTCTGTGTACAGCAACTTTTTGTATGTGCTTGGGTATTTATTTATTCTGTTCTTAGATTATATCAGGAGAAGCTTCCAAGCAGCTCTCCTCATATGCCCCAACACACAGACGAAGTCCACAGTGCAGCACACAGTCCTTGCCCCGAAGAGCTGTTAGTCAAGATGGGCAGGGAACCAAAAGCAAGGAGAAGAGAAGTTACTCATCCAAATTCAGGTGCCAGAGCCTGGAGTAGAGCAGTGCTCTCCTGACTGCTCTCACAGTGCCCCGGTGACCGGACCACACCACCTCTCCAAGGTGTGTGGTCTGTAATCATGAAGGATCATGTTGCACTTGTTTCATTTACTGTAAGAGCTGTTTAATTGCTCTGAACAATTACACTAGTATGCTGAGATGAAATAGCTTGCTTGGGAATATTTTAAAGCTGCAATTTTTTTCAGCAAGTTACAGATGCCATTTGGGAAGAGAGTTAGCATTGAGGTTTTAATGCACTTCAGCTCTTTTGGAATACAGGATACTTGGGCCTCTTTCACTTGCAGTCACTTTTTTCCATTTTTAGTTGCTTTTTATTTTACTATATTCCACCTGCAGTTGGCCTCATTTAACCGACATGGTTTAGGTGGCTATTAAGAATTTTAAAAGAATACCAAAATGCTGTAGCAGTTAGCTCAAGTCCTTTGGAATGTCTTACCAAAAAATCCCCCAAACCTGGGTCTGTCTCTTCTGAAATGTAACATTAATTAATTCCCACGTTCTGTCTGCTGCTCTTAGTCCCTCCAGATGTGCTACTAGGAATAGACTGGCTCCCTGGTTACAAGCCATCTGGGCTCTGTAAACTGATTTGCACTTATATTAAACAATAAGTGAACAGAATGCGGAAGAGTTATTAAAGCAAATGTACATTGCTTATAAATCTCAAAGTAAAATATTAAAACGTAGTAAACGGGAATGGAATGTGCAAATGAAGACCTGCTTGTTTTTAATGAGTTTAGCTGTGACCTTCTCAATTTCAACCAAAAGAAAAGAATTTTATTTTTCTCTTTTAAAAAAAAAAAAAGAAAAAGAAACTATAAAACTGCTTACAGAAGTATCTGAGACAAAAACAAGGAAATATAATGTTCTAAACTTGACTGGTCCAAACCACTCAAGCTGCTGTGACAGCTCATAAAACTGAGAGTAGTTTTTAACTGGACTCTGTTTTACATTGCCAGAGTGAATTTTCCTTGCAGGAAGTAGCCAGAAGGTTTATTTAGTTTCCAGACTGCTGCTTTGATCTTTCCATTCTGTCACTTCTCAGGTTACATAGCCCTTTTTCACTGCAGTAAATCTGCAACAGTTAATGAGAATAAAATTTCCTCCTTCTCACTGATCGCATGCTGTTAAATGCCAAACCACAGCCAGCAGCATATTTGCAGAATTCAGCTGCACTGTACAAAAACAGCACAATCAGTTTAATCTTGTTGTTTTTGTAATTCATTTTATTGAGCTTTCCTTTTTCAAGTGACCTATTTTATCAAGACAAGTGGTTGCAAGGCCAGACCTGGAAGAAAGATTTAAAACTGTAATAAAGTGAAGGGTGTTTTGTATGCTACATATAAGCATGCTCACAGGATTCAAAATTAAACCTGCAATAGTAGCTTTAAAAAGTCCTGTATATCAGTGGGGTATTTCTTATGGTTATTATCTGAACTGAACATGTGCTGCGAACAAGTCTCTAGTATAAAAATTAAAGTAACATATCAAATTAATTTCTTTGCCAAATAGTTAAAAATGTTTTGATTCTAAAATTTGATTCTCAGAATCTGTGTTTATCAGCTTCAGCCATTCAAGTATGATGACTGAACCACTCTTTTCTCTTCCCTCTGGAAAACTAACTTTTTTTAAAATATCATGGTTAAAAAAAAAAAATATTCTTGTTTAGAGAGTTTATTTGCCTTCTGGGTTTTGAGCTTTCTAAGTTTTATTTTTTCCAAGATTCCCTGCCCAACCTTTGGCCTGGAAACATTTTATTATTTGTTCATTTAATTAAAGTAGAATTTTTTGCATAACAATGCTACTTCAAGGTATAGATTGCCAAGAAAATGTTCCACATCTGTATTTGTATCTGGCTTGTACCCTAATATATCCAGTGTTAGCCCTAAAAAAGCAAGCAGTGAGAGACATTGAGGTTTACTTCCTTCTTGGTTTACACTAAAATCATCACTGATTTGGGAGAGATTTTGACAAGACTTCACTAGGGCCCTGTGTTGATATTTAAAAGTTGTTGAAATCTGGACAATCATCTATGGCGGTAAAAAATATTTAAAGTTTATTCATCAGTAATAATGCTCCAACTGCATTTGCTGTGTGCTCTAGTGAACACTGCAAATCCCCTAGTAATGTTAACTTTCAGAAAAGACTTTGAAAGCTTTTATTGGCTGCAGCTGTAAGTCAAAGCAGAACAGATTTTTTTACTCCCTCCCTCCTCTCCAGCATCTGGATTATCATCCACATTGAGTTGCCTGGTTCTTGGTGCTGAGCCCTGGAGACAGCATGACTATCATCCAGTAACCTGCTGGCATGGCTTTTCTGGGTATTGGTGCACAAGAGGAAACTTTTTTCCCCATTTTTATTGAAGCACAGAGCTGAGTGGCAGTGCTTGAACTTGAGGAGCTTGTGTAAATATTTAAAGGAATAATTCTTCAGCTACTAGTGCTTCAATGCAGGGCACTGAAAACTTGCATTTCCACTTCAGCTGTTTATCTCGGAGTACATTTTCACCTGCTCTGTAACCTAGCACAGGAAGCAAGAAACACTTCCCGCCTGGAAATGGGAAGGCTAGTCAGAAGCCTATGGAAGATGTGGACCAGATCCTGAGCTGATCTAGTCAGTGACACCAATCACCTCTATGAAGTTGCCACTTCAGGATCTTACTCTGCTCAGGCTGTTGGCTGAAACTTCTGTACCCAACATAACACTGAGATTGCTGGAGCTCAGTAAAAGAGATGCTTGAAACCTTCCCAAGCCCGACATATTACTAGTTTAAGATTAAGGCAAACTCCTCAATTTATGGAGTTGACACAAATACTTTGGACTGTGCAAGGAGAGAGGGGGAGGGAAGGACGTCATCATTGCTTTTTATTGCCTGCTTCTCAGGGCTTTTTGATTTGTTTTAGTTCTTAATTAATTTTTAAGAAATGGATATATCTAATCAGTGGGTTTGGCCAGTTGTTGAGCCAACAGCACAGGAGATGTTTCTGTCAGCCTTCTGTCTGACTTCTGGAAAGCCAGAACTCTTGGTTTCTGTTCCAGCTCTGACTGTGCACTTGACCTTTTAGCAAATCCTGTACAGAATAGCTGAGAAACTCCCTGTCCGTGTGGCAGAGCTGTGAGCCTGGGTGAGGGAATGCTAGTGAAGTTATCCCAATGCCCTTCAAAAAAACAAGAGAGCTATATGAAACAACTTGAGTTCTTGAGTTGCTACGTTGCCTCTGGCTGCATTCTGGATTTGTTGCCTTTTTAGCAGATCAGAAATATTCCCCCCCCCCCCCTTCGAGGGGTGTTGCAGAATAAGCAAAAGTCTTTTCTATCTACGTCAGTCTAATTTGAGTCTTCTCAGTACTGTAGTTTGTCAGTTGCTGTCTTTAATGTCTGGGGTGTTTTTTCTTTCAATATTCCAATGGGAAACTGAGGTCATGGAGAAAAGGAGCAACTTGCCCGGGATCACACAGCAGGTAACTGACAGAGCAAGAAACTGAGCCCAAGTCCCAGGCTGCTTTCACAGAGCTGGGATGGCAAGCTCTATGGCTTTCAAGCAAGGCTCTTGCTGAATTTGGCTAAGCAAGGTCATTTGTTTCTAGTTCAGTGCTTTCTTACTGTGCAGTTGGGAAATATATATATTTTTTTTTTAAATGCTGCCTCCCCACCAGTTAATTTTGGCATGCTTATTGCTTGGTGCATAGCTGGAGCCTGACACAGAAGACACAGTGCTCATGTCTCCACAATTGTCAGATTTGCATTTGTTTATAATTAAGCAGCAGAAACAGCAGTATTGTGCTGAGATACAACTGGGCACCAAGTCCAGAAGCAACTGGAAACTTTAAGTCATTAACTGCACTGAAGAAAGCTGGATCACATGGAAGGAGAGACATGATCACATCCATAAAAGCTGTATCATGATGCACAAGGGAGCTAAAGTATTATTGCACAGGTTCATCCTGACATTTTCTATCTTTTGAGCAGATACAGTATTACTATTTAAGGAACGTTAATATTCAATGCTAATGTAGAGATGGACTTGGTATTTGATGCAGTGTGCAAAGTTACAGTCCCTGCTGCAAAACTCCCCTCCCACTTGAGCTTGAGGGCTAGAAAGCATGGGAAAAAAAAAATCCTTCACAGATAGGGGAGAAAGAAAGTTGGGGCTGTGAGAGGCAGAATTTAAGAGACTTGTGGTTTATAGTTTAACGTCATTACCAGTAGTGGGAGAATCTACAGTTACAGGACATTATATAAAGAAACATTGTTTTTTCTAAGGCTTCTCAGTTTTGTGCTGTTTCTCCATAACCCATGGTTTGTGCTCTTACTCTGAAGGACAGAAAATTTATGGTCAGTGAAGCAAAACCAGAGGTAGCTGGCACGTAGAAGTAAATAGGATCATCTTCTCAATCGCTAGATTCTAAGCAAGGGGAAAAGCAACCAGTTTTATGCTACTTTCTGATTGCCCTCCACTCTTTCATGACTGGTGTTATGAAAATGCTATCCCATCCAGTGTTTAGCTGACAGTAAGTATCAGCAGAAAGGCTGAAGAGTCCATGAGTTTCACAGGCTTTGAGCCTTGGTTAAAGCATGGTGGTTAGCTGGTACCTGCAAAGGGCTAGCTAAATATTTCTTACCTAAAGATAATTTAAGAAGTTGGAGGTCTGTGTTTGTACTATGGAATTCAAAAACATTTCCCACCTCCTGTGCCTGAATGCACACCGTGCCTGAATCCTCCCTGTGCAATGGGACAAAGCCTGGATGCCCCCAGCTCCCCCTGCCTTTCTGTACACTGGCCTCTGCGCAGAGGAAACCTGCGGAGGGACGGAGGGAGCTGCATTTGCTAACTGATCTCCTAATTGGGCTAGTAGGACTGCAGCCTCTGCCACATCCCGTATCTGATTATACTGCCCTGCACTGCAATCATTGTCTCAGACCCACAGTCTAGTACCTTTTGTCAACACTTTAAAAGAAACAAAACCCCACTGAGAGGAGAGAAAAAGTATAGACCTCGCTGCTGGCAAACTCCTGTGTCTCTTGTTGGCAAGTATTATAAACAATAAACTGCATTTCAGTTGTACAGGTTATAATGCTGTGCTTGTCTCAAGATTAGAGTCTGGTGTGTCTTTTCTATGGCTTAGGTACCTCCTGAGGGGAAAAATACAGTCTTTAGTAATCATCTGAACATAACTTGTTTTGTCTGTTATACACAGGAACTTGATACAGCACTACAGATTACAGGGGTTTATGGCATGAGAGTTTATAAGGCAGTATAGGATGGTAACTGTACCATATGTTATCAACAGTGCTGTCACACATGAGTAGATTCACAGAAGGGGAAAATTAGGACTTCAAGGATGTGCTGCATGAAATTCTGAATGCCTGCCTGGGGTGAGGTGGGGGATGTTTTGAGAGTGAAGACTGTTTTTTTAGAAACAATAATATATGGTGTATAAAGGGAGAAGGTACAGAGGAAACAGAGGAGTTGCTATGAACTGTACTGATGTCAGCCTTCTGAAGAATGCTCAAAAACCTTCTGGTTCAAACCCTGTTCTCTGATACTCAGGAGCTGTTTGGAAAGCAGCAGGCGTGATCAAAGGCAGCAAGAAAAGGTGCCGTGTGTGTAAATAGGGGCTGCATATTTATGCCTGCAAATAAACCTTCAGCAGCTTACTTGAGCACGTGGAAAACTTTGTGTGTGATTCCTTCGTTAGGATTTGGTAGGGTTGCTGATGAGTTGGGAGCTGTAAGTAGTGTTTGCTTGGTCTTACCAAGGTCAGAGAACCTAGTGAATTATAAATTTATAGATCTTTTTTAATAAAATAGATCTTATTTTTAATAAAATTATAAAACTTGTATCCCCAGTGAGTAGCGGAGAGCCCTTCACACATGGGGCTGGTGTAAGGCTTGTTGATGCAGAATAAGGAGGGAGGATTGACAGGGTTTTAGAACAGGTTTAGGATAAAAAGAAACGTAGCTGAAATTGTGGCTCTGGTGGAAGCACCATATGTGTTTAGCTTAGATTTCATTTTCAGTGGGCAGTGATTTCAGGGTGCTTTAATTTCAGGCTTCCAACCATGAAACTGATAGGCTGAAAAGGATGAAATTTGGGCCCTAAAGTATAAGCTCCTAAACTGGTATTTCACCCTCTAATGTGAATACTCTCTTCCTGGGCCACCTTCGCCTGCACAGGCAGTCACAGTCTTTTATAGTACAGTCTGGTATGATTCTTGCCATGGTGCTTCATGTTTCTTTCGTGAGTGTGCAGGCCTGCTTCCCAAGCAGTGTTTCTTGCTGGGATCTCTCTGAGATCCATGCATCCTACCAGGGGATCGCCAGTTGGACTTCAAGGGGTTAGTTTTGACCAAGAATTTCCCAGTGACCTGGGACTTTTCTTTCTGAGGCCCTGCTTATGCCAGAGGAATTAGTACTTGTTTTAGAGCAACTTGTCAGCACCAGCACTAGTAACAGTGTGAACGCTAGTGTGGACAGGCTCAGGTGTCTATCGCATCAGGAAAACTTAAAGAAAGCAGTGGTCACTCTGCACCCAGGTGATAATTACCCTAGTTCAGACTAAGCTCAAGAGCTTCTCTTCCTGTACTGTGCACTCATGAGCAGCAAAGATACCTGATCGGGACCCCAGCAGAGGGTTGCTGGCAGACTGCTCCCTGTCTGAGCCTGCCAAGTCTTCCAGACATACCACAAAGCCTATCTGGTCTCTGAGGCTCTGGACTCAGGAGGGAATTAAGGGAAGTAAGTATTTTGTGGACACGGTGGGATGCTGGCTGGCATCTCCTGCTGTGAAGGGGGACACGATTGGTCTTTACATTTTAGATTGTGTCAGGGCACCTAGGATCCTAGATGGGCATATTAATTTGGGTGTCATGAATCAGAGTAAGTATCAATAAGCAGAGCTGTTAAGAAATCTCTCCTCACCCATGCACATCAGGAACATTTTCCTCTTTGGCATGTGTTCTTCAGTTCCGCAGCAGTACAAGCAAATTGGAAAGTTCAGCTGTCATTTGGGGAAGGTCATAGATCACACTAGCAGCCTGAGTAATCCAAGAGGTTTTAAGTATCATAGCATTTAGTTTAAAGTGAAATTTGCTCTGACAGGGGCTGGCAGACCAATAGGAAAAAGAAATATTTGTGCTTGGAGAAGTGCATGTGTAGAGACCACGAGTATAACTGATGGCTGGAAGTGATTTCAGTCTAAAAAAAACAAATCATTAAGAGAGTGCATAGGGGTAAAATACACAGTTCATATTTTAAAGGGTCTCAAAATGAACCAGCAACTGAGGTTAGCAGTACATAGTAATTAGCTGTGCTGTTCACTGTTTAACTCCATCAGCTCCAGGCATGGTGGTAAACTGCAAAAGAAAACAGTTGTGCTTTGACGACGTGGTTGCAAGCACCAATCTCTCTGTGTGCATGCGTGCAATTTTGTGAGACAAAACTGCATTAACTTGCAGATCAAGGCAAAGGTGTAAGTCATTTATCTGAGGAGTTAATTGTATGATCTGTATCTGCTATACAACTACAGGGATTGCATGCACCTAATTGAATAGGGTTCACTAACAGGAGCAAAAAATACCAATTCGGGGATGAGTGTTGTTGCCTCAATGGCATAATTGTGTCCCTAAGTTTTTGGGAAGACAGGCTGATGCTTGCTCTGCTGAGCACTGAGTCTCCCTGTAAATGCTGTGTAAATAAGGCCAACAACATGTTTTTCCTAGGAGCAGGTTTTGAATTTGATTGCTGGTATAAATCTAAGAACATATGGCACAAATCATGATCTTGGGCCAGTCATTACCCAACAAGTGTTTACAGCTGAAAAGCTACCATCTTTCCTGGCTCTATCGTTCTGCTGTTCTTGGCAGAAGTGGCAAGGATTCATCAGGACTTGGTTTTCAAACCGTTGTCTCCACCTCCGTAGGTTATGCTTGCAGAGTCATTGCCCTTGGCCTGCCAGCCTCATGAGTAAGCCAGACTTCAATCTCCAGACGCGTGTTTGCTGTTTTGTTGCCCTACCCCTCAGTTACCTCCTGGGTTCAATAGCCTTTCCTTCAACTAAGAGGACAAGCTTTTTGCTAAGGGCTGCCAGTGCAAACAATCAAATAGGCAAAGCTGGTATGTTTCAAGAGCACTAACATGTAAAAATGAAGCCTTCATTTACTTAAGAGAAATATTTAGTTAGGAGAGAGTGATGATTTGATCAAGGTGTTTTAATGTGATTTTCTGTTCCTTTCTTTTTATTTTTTTTTAACTGTCCAAAGCAGTTATCAGCTGATCCATCTCTTCCAGTTTTCTTCAGGACACTAACATATGTCTAAACCATTTGGAAATAACTGATACTCCTCAAAGTTTAAACTCTAGGGATCTTTACCTAATTACTTACACATTTATAAAAAAAAAATTAAAAAAAAAACGATTTGCTGAGAATGTGATTGAAACCATATTTTCCCTGCTCTCGTTATCAATTTAAATACATTTAAAAGTTCTTAGGATTACTAAACTGGAAGTAGCTGGGAAAGCTCTGCCTGCAGTGATAGAGACCCATTGCCACCTTGTGGCTCAGTGTCGCCATTACACCTCGCCCCCCGAAAACCATGTTATTTTAGTTTCGTAGTATATAATGGAGCGACCAAAAGAAGTTCTTGAAACTGCAGCATCAAGAGAAGCCACATTTACATTTAAGAAGAAAGTCCTGCTTCAGGACATGTCTCAGGCTGCTCTATTTGTTGTGTCCCCCTCTGCCACACTAAACCTGAGGATGGCTACTGTTGTCTCCCTGTAAGCCAAGGCATGGCCCCTACTAGCTTGACTTTCAGTCAGTCGCCTCCCTGTGTACAGGACTCGCAGCCTACTCACTCACCTACAACATCTTTGCAGAATGAAGGTTTCAGTAGTTATAGTAGAAATGCAAAGAGCCCCTATTCTACCAACTTATCCACAACTAATGTTGTTATAGTCACAGAAAAACACAGTGAAAGATAAACCCAGAAACACATTTTCTGTTAAAATATCTTTTCATTATAAATCAACTGCAGATTCTTCAAGGATCATTGGAAGAAAACAATGGCATTCCTGAGTTTGAAGGTAGCCTTAAAGGGTCCTGCTTCTCTGCAGTGTTACACTTGTGGTATCACTGGGAACTTGTAGTAGCACAACGAAGCTGGGCTCTGTGCTTCCAAATCCCACTACGCCTTCTTTTAGTATGTTATTAACTCCTAATACTAACAGTACTGAAAGAAGTCTTTAAAAGAATTGGCATTTTTTTACAGTAGTTATTCGACTTGTTTGTTTTCTGAACTGCCAAACAAATTAGTCAGCTTCATGCTAGGTCCTTGTTGGCTTGTTTGAAAGAGCTTTGTGGCCTGTATCCAAAAGCTATACCTAACGGCAGCCTATGTGATGTCTGTCTGTCTAACCTCTTTGAATACTGCAAACCAGTAAGAGTGGTAGAAGTGGGGACCATCTTCTGGCTAAGCTGAGTGCAGGTTTTGGTGTTTCTGGAGATGAGAGTTAGATACAGACAAAGTAACAGGATTTCTCTCAATCCCTTCTTTCAGAAGTCTTTTAAAGCTTCGAGCCTGCTAATAAGAAAGCTGTTGTTTGCTAGGTGCAAAGGAGGGACCTGGAGAAGGTGCCTCAGAGATCACCAGCTCATTTCATAATGGGCTTGGAAAAGAGTAATGAGACTTTGGAGGGGATACAGGAAGGAATGGGTGGCCAGAGAAGGGTGTGGAGCCAGAGGCACGTGTTCACGTAGCTTTGCACCACTATAGGGTACACCACTGCTATTCTGCTTCTCTTTGCTGTGCTGAAGGGACTGATCAGCCTTTAAGGTCAGACTGATGGCGCTGGATATGAGTTATGAGACAGGGGCATTGCCAATTCAAATACAGACAGGCAGATGTGGAAATAGCAAAGGTCTTGCAGGGCACTGCATTTCTCAAGATACATTCAGGTGAAACAGAATTATTTTCTCGGCACTTTAGCTTGCTGACTGTGTCCCCTCCCTTCCAGAGGGCAAATCTCAGCCTCAGACCTTCCACCTTCTCCTGATTATCAGGATATCCTATGACTGAACTAGCTTCCTGAGAAACCACGCACCGAGGATCCTTTTCTACGACCTCACGGAGGCACAATCCAAGAAAAGTATCTTTTCAAGGACAGGGTGATGGACGTGGTCCCCTGCCACTTCAGCTGAGCCCTTTCAGTCCAACCGATTCAGCAGTGCCAGCTTTTTGCTGAGCCAGGGCCTGGGGCCCACCCATTGTACATCTTCTGGATGGGTCATTCTTTCCCAGCCTTGACTGTTGCATAACCCATGTTCCATATGTATAATTGGCAGTAATGAGGTTCAGCTTTTCCCCACTCCAAAAGCACTTTGGTTCTTTGTGTTTTGACAGTTTTCAGAGGGGAAATTCAACTCCTTTCAATGCATCTTCAGTCAGACAATAAATCAGAATCCTTTTCCATTTGTCCTTGTACTGAAGTGGAAGTTAAAAAGTGACATAACTATGAATAGGCAGTAATCCAGTATCTTAGGCAATATTCATTTTTCCTCCACCTCCTGCATGAGAGTTATTCTTGAGCGTGAAATATGTGCTACTTTTCCTTATGCAGTTCTTGTCCTTTGGTATCTAATTCATTGCTGTGGGACTTTTTAGGTGTAAAAGATGCTGTTCTATATGAAAAATGAATTATTCTGTCTCATTAGTACATAGCCTTTCAGTAGATGATGAATTCTTTCTGCCATTTGGCTGTCAATCTTGTATCCCACCAGAAACACTGTCCTTTGCTGAAGTATGTTGCTGTGCCAGATATTCTCACTTTCTCATTTCTAGCTGGTATTTTCCCAGGGGCTTCAGAAATGTTCTGAAGGAGGGAAATTAGATTACTCAGATGTGCTGTGTAGGGCAGGGTTGCCAGTGGGCTTTGCAAGAAGCATGCTTGAAGCCTTTTCTGAAAGACATGTTAACTTTAATGTACAGATAGAGAAATTGAGTTACAGAAGTGAGTAAAGTCCTTTGCCAGTAAATCCATAAAAGGATAGAAGAGGTGACTTCTGTCTCTTCTAGGATTTCAATTTGATCTGAAAGCCCTTCCTCGATAGGAGTTGTGTTGATTTCTCTGCAGCATTTCTTTTCACACCAAGGGAAGAGGAGACAGAACAGTGCTGGCTAGAAGGGGAAGGTGGCTTGCAAAGTTGCCTCACAAAATTATCTCCGTGGCAGAAAGAGCTGGAGACAAAAGCACTAGTGCGCCTTCCCTACCATACAAAAACCTACAGTTTCTCTCTCCTCTTTTTCTGTAGCATCGGAGTTGATGGATTTGGTCAAGCTCCAGGGGTTCCCGGCCGCCCAGCGACTGCTTATGGATACCGCCCGGATGAACCTTACTACTACGGCTACGGAGCACGGTAAAACATGCTGCTCTGCAGTCCAGGATGCTGCCACCTGCCCTGGAGGAACCGGTGTGTGCGCGGCCAGCAGTATATCTATCAGTTGGTAATGCATGATTGTACCACGACGGGTCCATCATTATGTATCCTTTGGCGTGTGTAGCTCCAGATAAACCTAGCCTTTCTGGGTCCAGTGTTTTAGTGACAGTGTTTACTCTTTGGTTGCTCTTTGTTATCCTTTTTGTACAGTATTTGCTCTGTGACTTGAAAGCAAGAATTGGAAAGCTACTGGATTGGAAAGTGTCACATTATGTATATTAAGCTACTAATTTAATTTCTATTAAATATAAAAACCTGTGTGGTCAGCAGCAGTGAACGTGTTTCTAACCAATGTTTCATTTGTTTTACAAGGCATTTAAGAAGAATGCTTCATGTGAAGTGTGTTTAAGATGGACTGTTTCCCTCTCACACTTCAGTAACAGGAACACTGTTAAGCCCCAGCATCTCCTGGCACTGCTTTGACACATAGTTACCAAAGTCCAGTCCTGGGTCTGAAGACTTTAATAATGGAAAGATGGCACAGATTCACTCCCCTGGAGCTTCAAACATTTACAATCTAGTTTAAATGCTTGAAAACACTTAAAATTAGAAACTACACTACAAAAGAATACCTTTACCCTAGCGTTTAAAAAGTTTTGTGGGCTGTGAGAAGACAGCCACATCCTGAGGACTAGCAGGAGAAAAAAAACCAACACTGTAACTTGGTTCAGAATCCAGATGCAGAGGTTTCCCCCCAGCTTCTCCATCCTAAAATGCAAATGTACCCTGTCCTGCATGTTCACAGGGTTTAAGCTGGATCTAAGCACAGATCATTGAGCAGCAAAGACACCCTGACGTTGGACTTGCAATGCGGTGACTGCATTAAGCCATGTTTTGAAACATGCTACGCACAAACAGAGTTTAGGCTAAAGCTGTTCTTAAGTTGCGTGCACCCACTCATAACAGACACAAGAAAGCATATGGAAATGCCCTCTCTGCCACAGCTGTCAAGACAGCAGTTCAAATTTTCACTTTTTAAAAAAGAAAAGCTACCTCCACCTCATCATTTTTTTAAATGGCTGTTGATTAGCAGAATTGTTCCTCTCCTCTCCTCTCCCTCATTTCTGGCTTAAACAGAAAATAGACTTGCATCAGGGGCTGATACTACTAAAACAGTAGCCAGTAATGTTGTAAGACTGGTGTTATGTGCTAGGAAGGTGATCTTCTAAGGCATGGGGTTGTTTAGGAAGTTGACAGACTATTAGTCTTATACTTTAAAAATATCTTTGAAATCAAGATTGTTTTGAAACCTTGCTTTATCTCTTAAAAGTGTGCAGGTACTTTTATATGCACTGTTACTTGTTATGTTTCATACTGCATGGCTGGAAACGATTCTAAAATTAGCAATGGTATTTCTTAGCAGTTTTCAGCCTCCTCCCTGTGCTGGCTTTTTGTTCGTGGCTTCACTTACTGGAGGTAGGTGGAAGAACAGCATTGCCAAGATTAACTAGTATTTTCTTAAATCACTTTCTGTACAATTTTTAACTAATTCTTACGCAGTTTCTTAGAAAATGTAAGATCTTACTAGAAACAGTACAGAAAACTTGAATTAAACTAATGGGTTTCCAGTGTCATACCTTTCTAGATTCTTTCCATTGGTCTGAGCCCACACTTTATCTGCCCAGCAGTTGTGCCACATTTAGTCAAAAGCTTTCAGATATTTTTATAGTTATAGCTGTGAGAGAAATTGCCCAAACTGCATATTCAGACACAGACTTTTCTTTTGAGACTGGCACTCACTCATCAGGCTTTTCCAGAAAATTAGTGTGAAGTTATTTAAAGCAGTTGCCCTTCTCATGGAATGCATTTTGGAAAAAAAAAAAATGAAGTGGGTCCTTGGAGTATATGCAAACTATCAATGAAACTGAAGGAGCCTTTAACTGGAAGCTTCAGGTTAACGAGGAACTACAGTTGAGCTTCAGCAAACGGGTGGGTGTCTGTAATTGTAATACAGTTGTGACCATGCTGAGAATAAATGGCAGTGGAAAAATCTCTGGCTGCGTTTTTAGTATTCAATGTTAGGAGTTTATGAGAAAAGAATAAAAGATCAAGTATTTGTAGTTTTGCCTGGCAGCAGCTAAGAGAAGAACATCATTTATCTGCAAGCAGAGCTTGGTAAAAATTACTCAGCACTTAGTAGCCTGAGGACAGAGCCTGCTAGCCAAGATGAAAACCAGCTGTGCCACTATACTCTCTAAGGCAGGAGAGAGGCTGATTTTCCCTTTAATTACAGTTCCTGAGCCAGAAAGGGGAAAAAAGATATGAGCACATCGACTTTTCAATCTATATCACATTTCCTGTGGGTGTCAGAGGGAGACGGGAGAGTCTGACCCGTAGGGTAACTTTTTAATTATCTGTATTTATGGATTCAGTCCCTGAGTACTGTATCCTGCATAAAATGGGACAAGGAGGGATCTGCTTTCTTTCAGCAACTTCTACAACTTTTGTCCTTTCCTCCTTTTCCTAGTTTCTCTCCCTGACTTTGTATATCTCCTCTTTTTTTTTCTCCTACAGCAGCAATCCCTAACCATCCCAGGAGTATCCTCTTTCCCAGTCTGCTGCTAATTAATTAATGAGTTTGGTTAGGCAGGTGTTTTAGATAGAATTAGGCTGTAAAGTTAATAGCACAATGAAATAAGCATAGGCTGAGAAGTTCATATGTCTGTTAGCTATTATTCAGGCTTTCTGCAGATGTACAGTGTAATTTCAGTGAGCAATTTACTTAATGCAGCGGCCTAAGATCTTGGTTTAAATTATTGTTTGTACCACACTAGTACTTAGGAGCTTACTAGGGCAACAGAGGGTGGGGAAAAGCAAAAGTAAACAAATATCCTTGGCCTAGAGAACTTATGAAGGACCTGACTGAAAGTCTTTTAAATACCGGTGGGTGTGTGGAGCTGTCTGATAACAGTTTAACATGTGCATTTCATTCTGAAGTAATACTGCCATGATTCTATTTAGTTTAATCCACTCTGGATTAAATGAAACAGGAACAAGATGTATCTTCTTCTGGAATAAGTAGGACAAGCTCTGTTTAAGATACAAGAGATTTCGAGCCCCTCTGGCAGGTTCTTTAATGGAATTCCTGTAATACGCCACTGGTAAGCTCAGCTGTCCGCTCTTCATGGGAGGAGGCTGAGAACAGCGACAACCTTCATTCCTTCCATGCCCATCCTCAAGAAAAATAAAATACAGCAAAGCTGATTTACTGGTGCAGTTGTCAGCCCTTAAAATTGTTATGATCTGCTCATTTTTTCTTTATGAGGTTCAGGAGAGAGCGCTGAGGCAACAACAAAGGTACCAGAGCTGCCTGTCTGCGCAGGCGGTGGAAGGCAGTGCTGCATTGCACGCAGTTCACAGGTAGAAGGTGATGTTTGCAACCAGTCAGCCTAAAGACCCACTTGAATTGAGGACACGGGCTTTTCTGGAGTTGGTATGTTGGGGTCCCTGCCCCCAAAAAAGAGGAACCCACTTCTTTTTATTAAGAAATTGAGAAAATATCCTTAGCAGCAAAAAGCTGCTGTAATGTAGTTGTAACTAACGTGACTACGTGGCAGGAGGACATCATTGGAAAAGACGTCGGCCGCAGTTCAGGCTGGTGCTGGGAGCACCACCCCAGCCTTGTTTCTTCCCTCTGCCTTTTCCAAAGGCCCTGTGGCCTGGCAGAGGAAGAGCTGAGGAACATTTCTACAGTGCAGATAGTGACGGCACCAGAGTCTGCTGGACAATGCTCCCCAGCTGTCCTTGTAGACCTTACAGGCTCTATTCCATAGATGTGCTTTTTTGCTCCATCCTCTGCTACAGTTACAAGCTGCCTGTCTCTCTGCTATGCCAGTTTTTTCTTGCTCAATCAACTTAAATAACCAGTTACAAACCTAATGAGGTGCTTGCTAAGAGCTCTGTAATCCTGCTATTTCCCTGTCTACTCTTTCTTCTTCTGCCCTTGAAAGAGAAGGAAGGGGGTTCACACCTACCTCATTAGGTCCCAAATTATTCTCTGGAGGAGCCTATGTGGGCTGCTCTTAGGAAAGGGAAACTCTCAAGTTTGAAGGACGGCAGCCCACCTCGTGTGTCTGTACAGCACCCAGCACAACAGGGCCCTGAGCAGGGTGCCCGCCTCAGTACCTCTTCAGTTTGTATGAAACAACGGACTCGTACAGGAAAAGCAGATAAAGGGAAGGAGTGCTGCTCCAGAGAGGCAGTCCAGCAAAGTAAATGCACCGTAAATGATGCAGAGCAGCCAAAGATTGCTTTTTTTCTTTTTCCTGAGGGCCGCATGGATTACACCACAGCCTGAAGCTGCAGCCAAGTGCTGTGAGTAGAAATCAGTTGTTGCTTATTAAGAACTTTTTTGTCTTTACCTGCAGTTGTTCAGGTCTTCCGATCTCCTGCCTTTCCCCTGCTACAGACACACACACAGACACACACAGAGGACATACAAATGCATGCTTAGGCCCTTGAATAAACCATGGTGAGGAATGTCCACAGTTCCCCTTATTTTGCACTTTGCGGCCAGGTTCTCTTGGCATGACTGTCCCATTTGGGACAAAGGCTTTGGATCTTGCCTACCTTAGAAAGAGGGAGGTGGCATACCTGAACTTCATTTTAGTTTCTGTTCCTGTATGCATTATGTTACCCCATAATATGTGACATACTTTGCCTCACACACTATGTATGACCCATTCTACTTTCCTGCACCCTCCTCCTCCCATCATCTTTCTGCTTTGTTTAAAAAAACCCAGATCATCCAGCTGCCAATGTATCCCTTGGCCAGAGGAGTGGACTCCTCCTAGCACTCTGCCCATCTGTTAACCCTGACATGCCAGCTTACAGACTTCCCCGTGCACAGTCGTAGTAGAAAGCCTTCGTCTTTGCTTGCCTAAACAGATCGTGAAGCTCAACTGAATGGAGTTCGGGTGCGGATCTGAGGGGATCCCTTTTTCTGTCCAGATACCTGTGGCTTTGTTGTGCTGAAGGGACTCTAGCATGAACGAGCCACCAGCCAGCAGACCTGTGTCTCTGGGAGCTTCCGCACTGTTCATGCTCTGAGCCTGGACTGGAAGGCTTTGCTAGAGAAGGGGGGGGGAAGTGTATTGCTAAAGAATACACTCTGCAAACTTCATGGCAGATTTGACAGCACAAAATTTAATGCAGGCTAAACTGGTGGAGTTTAGTTACTAAAGAAAGCCAAGGAGTTAGCACAGCTTAGACCACCTTTGTTAAACACGCTGCCATTGCCATTAAATCTTTGTCTAGACAAGGCCACGGGTACGGGGTGTGCTGCTGGGCCCTGCTCGCTCTGAGCGTTAGGCTCAAAATGATTGAGCAAACCACATCCTAACGCCCTGGCGCTGCACGGAACTGGAATAACACTGGCGATATGAAAACAGTGTGTGAAAAGCCCAGACCTCCCACCGCACTGTAGTAATTCCTTTCAACGTTCGTTCTGCTGTCCAAAATACTCACGTGAAATCTCTCCCCGGAGTCACTTTACTCTGCAGCATAGAGAGCAATTAGTTTTAATGGCATTAAATAGATCTCCTTATGATGCACGAGTTACACCACCAAAGCAATCGTGCGGGGCTCGGGGCGATGGCGCGGGAGATGTGACAGACAGACCACCTGCCTCGCGTACGCAGTTTTCACCCTGTCGCCTGCCCTTTCTTTAGGCTGGTCGGGAAGCTATTGCTCGATTCCCCATGGCAGCGGTGTGGGGGCTGCGGGGGGGAACCGTGGAAGGAAATCAGCTCCCTGAATGCAGCCGTGGGACAGGAGGCCGCTGTGCGTTCGAGGGAAGGGGACACCTATTCCCTCCCCGAGCACCCGAGACCCATAAATCACAGGCAGCACAGCTCGTTTCCGCGCAGCAAAGCAGGTTCAGGCGGAGGGCCCGTCCTGCCCGCCGCCCCTGAGGCACCGAGCAGCAGAGAGGGAGGACGGTGCTGGGGGGGGACGGCCCGGCCGCTGCTCTGGGGCCTGGACCGCAGTGCAGGTGGGAGCCGCGGGGCCCACCCGGGCGCAGGCTGCACACAGGGCTGGGCTGCGGTTCCCGCCGGTCTTCAGCTGCCGCCACGATTCCTGAGGGGCTGGGGGTGCAGGGAGCCACGGGCCGAGGGCGGGCTCTCCCCGGGCAGGGAACGGGGCCCCGCCGCCGGCACGGCACCGCCGCGGAAAGCGTAAGGGCGGCCTGAGGGGTGACCCGCCCACAACCAACATGGCTGCCGAGGCGCCGCGGGCCGCGCCCACGCGCCAGATGACCGCCCGCCCGCCGCCAGGGGGCGCGCAAGGCAGGTGGCGGCGCTCCGCCCGCACGACTCGACGGTGCGCTGCTGCCGGAAGCGCGAGTCGGCGGCCGCGCTCTGAGGGAGGGAGCGGCCGGCGGGGCCGAGGCGGTACCCCCCCCCCCCCCCCGCCCCGGGCCGGCGGGGAGCAGGTGGGGAGGGGGCGTTCGTGGGGGGTGGCCGGGGCGGGAGGCGGCGGGGGGGGCAGGTAGCGGGGGTGACAGGGGCTAATGGCGGAGGCAGGTAGTGGAAGGTGGTAGGGGCTAATGGCGGAGGCCGTTAGCGGGGGCTGAGTGGGGAGGCGGTGAAGGGGGGTGACCAGGGCTCCGCTCCCCCGCCCGCCCCAGGGCGCCGGTGCCCCGCGGACCCGGTAGCCCCAGCTCCGCTGGCGCCCGGGCGGTGTCCTGCCTGTCCCCGGCCGTGCCCGGCCTGGCGCTGCCCGCGGGCTCGCTGCTGCCGGGGACCTGCCACCGCGCCTGGGGCCGGGGCTGCGGGGCCGGGGCCGGGGCCCTCTGCCCCCCGGCTGGGCCGGGTCGGCTGCTGGGGCTGCAGCCGGTGCCTCAGGCCTGGCTCGGGACAGGTCCTGCCAGCCCGGCTGAGGAAACGGTGAGGCTGCCCTCCCTCCGTGCGGCTGTTCGTAACTGGCAGGGAGGGTATGCGGTAGGGCCAGAAGCCCGCCTTTCCGGGGAAAAAAGCAGATACCGCATCGGTGACTGTAGTTGTTCTGAGTGCGCTGTAGGCAGCGGCGTTGTTCCCGGCAGCGGGTGTTACGCTGGTGCATCTCGGGGAGCCCTCTGTGTTAAAATGCGTGTGCTTTCCCCACGCCTGGTGTCCAGGGTTGGACTGTCCTTCGGAAGGTGCAATAAAATCACGCTTCCCTTCCTAGAGAGGCTGTTATCTATTGATTGCCCACCTGTCCGCATTTGTGGCACTGCTTGCGCAAGGTGCCCGCTGGACGTTTGCGGTTGCCGTGTTGGGAAACCTCTCCTTTTGGGAGCAAAGCACCCATCACCTCTGACGGCGGCTTCCAGGAGGCTCTGCTGGCATGGGAGGTGGCGGGCAGGACCAGGGGAAAGCAGGGAACTGCCTCACTCTTAGCGGTGAGTGGCAGGGCTTAGTGGATGTGTGTCAGGTGCACGCCTCGTGTGCAGGGCTGTTATCACTCCACAAATAAGCTAAACTGAAATTCCAACTCTAGCACCATTCATGGTAACAAGCCCAAATTGTTCTTAACTCCCAGTCCCTCTGTCTTTCCCTGCTGGGCTTCTCGCCATCTCAAGGTGCACTGTGTGTTACATCTAACGTTCATGTTTACAGTTTATTGAAAATAAGATATTAAAGGGTTATAATGTGGGTAATGCTCTTAACCCACAAAGCATATGCAGTCCTTACACAGCGTAATTGTGTGACTGACGGTTTATTTTAGCATCGGAAGAATTCTCCTGTGGGTTTTGCCACACCTAGGCGTACACCTTTGCAAATGCTTTTGCCTGCTGGAGTTTCAATAGCCAGCATATTTTGGAGCGCTGTGAAAAAGAAAAGAAACAAAGCGATACTTTTGCGAAGCTGCCGTGTTCCTGAAAAGCGTGGCTCATGGTTCCACACACTGCTGTTGCTGCTTGGTTGTTCGAAGCTGCTCGCTTGCAGGTGCATTTGATACCGGGAGTTGCTGGGCTCCTCCTGTGAGGCGGTTACCTGGAGCGGGGGATGCTTGGTGGGAGCTGGTTGTCGTACAGTGGCGCTTGAGTAGATCATAGTTATTTGAATGACTCTGATGTTACAAAATTTCTGAACTGTGGGCGTCCCTGAAGCCAAATTTGTAAGTAAGTGGTGAGTATGCCTATATGTATTTGGAGGAACGTGAGGCAGTAGGTCAGTTCAGATACTTTCAGCTGTCCTGTGCAAAATCTGACTGAGAAATAATTACAGTAGAGCTAGCAAACAAAGCAAAGCTGAAAAGAGCAGAGAATGCAGATAAATGCACTCAGCTGTGCCCAGGAGGAGCAGCCGGTGCCATTGCGCACAGGTGTGGAAGGTTAACCTGGGGTGAGCCAGAGCAGAGATCCCAGGGACCAGCTGGAAAGGAAGCCCTGCCTCTCGGGGCAGCGTGAATCTTCTTGTGCCAAGGAGTTAACAAGAAAGTCCTTTTCAGAAATGTGTGTAACTGCTGCACAGTGCTTCCCTGTCACCTCACAGCCTCTCTGTGTAGTGCTGGGAAGCTGCAGCTGAGACTTCTGTAGCTTTCCCTTTATTTCTTAAAGGTCACGTTAAAGGAATTAGCACTGAAGAGGTGCAGATCCACCCCTGACACTACAGGGGGAGAGAATAGTGGCAAGTTGCATATTCTGTAGACAATTCAGTGTTCGATTTTAGGTGGGTCAGGATACACAAGCTCAATTAAAAAAAAAAACCACAATTTCTGACTGTAGTGGTTGTACACTCACTTGGTATGCTCTGGAGGGTTAAGGTCTGTTCACATTAAACACGTAAGAGCTGTGATGTGTTCTGGTTCCCATATCTAATATGTTGATAGGGTTCATTCCTCCCAGCAAGAAGCACATCTAGAGTTGTCTGCTACTTGTTTGTTACAGAAGAGTTAGCTAACAAAGGTGATTAAATGATGCGTGAGCAAAGGTTGTACGATATCTATTAAAAAGGCAGCATTCTGCTCCTTCCCAATCCTCTTGTTGACTAGTGGGTTGTGCAGTTGGCATATTTACATTTAATAAAAACATCAGATCATAACATGTTTAAATATAGGATGTTTTGGGGAAAAGCGGGGGCAATCATTTAGGTAAGTAATTCATAACTGAAGCAGTGAAAAGAAGCCAGGAAACTGTAACAGACCAGCTCTCCAAAAGGCCCCTGGCACTGCTGACCTTGGAGCTCCTGGGAGGGCTCGAACTAGAGATGTGGGAGAGGGGCCAGAGCAGCAGCTTTGCTGGAACAGCTCCATCAGGGAGCTGAGACTCCCATGTTGGTGCCCTCCTGAAGCCTCGGGTCACGGCTGGAAACAACCACCATAAAGTGATTCTCCAGTCGCAAAAAATGCATGGGGGTGGGCAGTTTTTTCCCCTGCTTTTCCTGAAAACTGAGGTTTTACTCTCTCCTTCTCTCATTACTAAAGATCATTTGCTACCTTCTGTATACAGACCAGTATTCAGGGTCTCGCCTGTAGCCTGTGATCACAAGCCTGATTACAGAGCATATGCTCGGTCAGTGTTTTCTAAAAAAGCCTCTGCAATCAGCGTGTTTGTTTTACCAGTTTTGTATGCGAGGAAGCAGCACGAAAATCTGTGTCAGTCTCTTCCTGACAGAGGCTGTGGGAGGAAGGCAGGGTTGGCAGGGAGATGGAATATTTGTCGGATGGAGAGAAGGTAATCGGAGGTGGTGGGGGGGGGGGAAGCGTGTTGCTGGAGGATGTTACCTGACTGTAGCTTCACTGAAATCCTCTGTGGCTTGAAGAATTGAGGAATGGCTGCTTTTAGGAAGGCCGGTGGTCCTTGTGCCCTGAGGTGGTCAGAGTTCCTAACTGATGACTGTGCTTAATCTGAATTAAACCTCTGGAGTCGGCATCTGCGTGACTGGGGGTATTGGTGGATCCTGGTTTTGGTGGATTCTCGGTTTGCTAGCCAGGTCAAGGACTGGTTGTGGATGCCGTACTGTCTGTTCACCTGTGTGTCAGGGCTGGTGATGTCTGGTGGCGATGCTGACACAGATGCCAGTGCAGTCCTAGCTCCACAGCTAGAGAGCTGCTCACCTGTTGATTTGAACCCTTTTGGGGACATTTGGTTTCCTTTACAAAATAAAAGATGGGGATTTTATTCTCGTCCTTAAACTGAAGGAGAGGATACTGGTAGGAGGAGGTTCTTCATGGCTCTTTCATGTTTGGCAGAAAATGCTCTGAAGGCGAACTGGACAGCGCCCGCCAGAACGAAATCTGCCTGAAAAGATCTTCCTTCACCCAAAGGCCTGTTTGTCGTCAAGAGGGAACCTCTACAACGGCTGAACTCTGCAAGTGATGGGCTCGGAGAACAGCGCTTTAAAGAGCTACGCACTGGAAGAGCCACCTTTCATACTGCCAACTGGACACACGATTTATCCAGCCGTGCTACAAGATGGCAAACTTGCTTCGGTCTTCGTGTACAAGCGAGAGAATGAAGATAAGGTTAATAAAGCTGCCAAGGTACTGTAGAGAGAGTGCCTGGGACAGACTTGTCAGAGCTGTCCCTCCTTTTTCTTGGAGGGGTGGGAATCAGTTGCTGAGGGTCAAACCGTTGGGGAGTAGGGCAGGAGAAAAGGTCAAAGTTGACCCTGGCCGCAAACAGCTGCCATGCAGGGGGAAGAAGGGGGCCAGCATCTGTGAAGCTCATTGCGTGCCTCACATGCGAGCAGTGGTGGGAGGTGGTGTTCCTATAGCAATACCTGCATTCATTTGCAGAGTACTGGTCTTGTCCTGCAGGTCTAAGTCAGAGAGTCTTAGGTGGACTTTACCCAAAATAGTGTTTATTCTGTGTAAGGCTTTATTTAGATATATTAGAAAGGGTTCTGCAATGAGTGAGTGAGTGTGCGTGCGTGGTGAGGAGCAGGGGATGGGTTGTCTAAATTCAAGCAGAAAACGTGGCTAAAAGTACAAGGCTGAGCTCTGCAGTCAAAAGAGCTGCCTTGGGTGAGATTTAACAGATGTCTCTGTTTCTGGAAGCACCTGAAAACCTTGCGCCACCCTTGCCTTCTGCGCTTCCTCTCTTGTACTGTGGAAGCAAATGGGATCCACCTGGTCACAGAACGCGTGAAGCCTTTGGAGGTGGTCCTGGAGATGCTCTCTTCTGCAGAAATCTGCGCAGGGATCTATGATGTGTTGCTGGCGCTCATCTTCCTCCATGACAGGGTAGGTACCACCGGCAGCAGTCATCAGGCTTTGGTGGGAGCCAGATGAAATGTGACAGGAGAGAGCATTGTACCTGGGCTTGCCCGGGTGACTGTCTCCTTCCTGGTTCCTCACAAAAAGACAGACCCACATCCCACAGTTCTTTTAGGCTGAAACTGCTAAAATCATTGGCTGCTTTGTAGGAGGAAGGGTAATTGAAAATGCTGTGGCTTTTGGAAGTAAGGGAGCAGTTCTCAATTCGTGAATTGGCACCTGCTTGCAGTGCTTCTTACTTTAGGGAAATGGGATTGCTCGGCCTTGGCATTTATTTACAGCTGTTGCCACAGTTGTGTCGGGGAGCGGTGACACCGCTCCCCTGTTCTGGCACTGTGTGTTTGTCCAGGACTGCAGTTAAACCCCAGCTCATACTGTAGCTTTTGGGTTTTGTGTTCATAGTTGAGGTCTTCTCTGGATTTACAGTTGCACTGCAAGGGCTGTGACAATTAGAGCTTTGTCTGCTCTAAAACCCCAGCCCTTCTGCCTGATACCTCCTTGTCACCTCCAAAATCCTGAAGGACCTTTAGAGTTGTGTGCTTTTTGGCAACTTTTCTTCAGCTCCTTGCAATACCTAATTAGCACTGATTAAGATTTTACGTCTTCATCTATCCCCAAGTCTGTTATCTGTGTTTTTTTGGTTTGTTTTTTTTTATGTTTTAGGGAAACCTAACACATAACAATGTCTGTTTATCATCTGTGTTTGTAAGTGAGGATGGGCACTGGAAGCTGGGAGGAATGGAAACAGTCTGTAACTTCAGCGAAGCCACCCCAGAGGTAAGAGCCAAGCAAAGCGCACCCTCTGATGCCCGGGAGAGGGCTGCTGGCCTGCTGAAGCTGGCTATCTATGGATGTGAAGGCCCAAGCCCTTCCAGTTACTTGAATTTACTATTAAGTGTGTTGGCTCACTTCCAGCTCTGACCTGTATCTTTCCTCTAAGGACACTCTAACTATAAACTGCGACGTTTACACAAACAAACTAATTCCTCATTAGCCAAAAAGCAGCTGCTTTTCTAAGGGAGACCTCTGTCTGGGGGGTAGGTGAAGACTGGGGAGAGTGAGAAATCTTTGCTCCTCTGGACTGATTTAAAAACAGACAAGCAAAAAAAGCTTTAGGGTGAAGCAGGAGGATCCAGGTTGAAATGAATCAGTAAGAAAAACAATTTAAATGACTCTTTAGCTTTTGCTGCTGGCATCTTCATTGCTTGTTACTGGTCTTCGCAGAAAAATTTCTGGTTTGATTTCTGCTGCGTGCTGTGCAGAGTCATTGCTGCAGCCTGGCACTATGTTGTAAATGTATACTGCCTTTCCTCCTAGAGGATCCACAAATCCTTCATGAAGTGTATGGAGTGTCCCTGGCATGTAGCACCTTTCAGAAGGGATCAGGCAGACGTGCAGCTAGTGTGTGTGGTGGTGCACAGCAATGCAAAGAGCACAGCAATAAAACCTGGCTGCTAAAGCTAATGAAATCCTTTCCCTGACCGGATGGATCATGCAAGGCGATAGGAGTGAGGACTAAAGCGATGAGTTCACTGTGATGCCCTGAAGTTGCTTTCTGTCAGCTTGGTGCTTCACACCTGGTCCGTTTGTGCTTCCGCTTCAGGCAGAGCGAAGCGTCGCCTGCCCTGGATGCTGGCTGAAGGGGCAGGGGCAGACCTCCTGTCACACGCTCAGCCCTGGCCCGCGGGGAGAGCCTGCTCCTGCTGCTTGGCACAGATAAGCAATCGAGGCGGCTCATGTCTCCCCTCTTCTCCTTCCAGTTCCTCTGTCATGTCAAGTCGGTACGAGATCAGTTGTGCATCCCTTGTGAGGAGATGGTGAGTAACATCACTTGCTGGAGGAACTTCTTGCTGGCAACAAATAAAAGTGTGATGTTCGGGAAACAGTTTTCATTTACATGTTTTATTTCCTTATGCCTGAATGGGAGGAAGTGGCTATTGGATAATAGCTGAGGTTTTCCTTTTTTCCCCCCTTCCGTCCCATCCCTCATTTGGGAATGGTGTTGGGTACAGGAAAGTGAAATTCTGAATGAGGAGTGATGGGACAGCAGGTTCTTGTATTTTTCAGATACTTTGTGTCGCAGCTTTAATGCTTCTAAATCACCAAAGCTTTGCAAAAATTACAGAATAGTTGCTGAGATTGCCCAGATCACTGTGGTCACATGGTTGTGTAGCTTTCCTAACAGCCTTTTTTTCACTTGTTAGTCACCTCCTATCCATTAAGCATCCCATGAGCTGCTTACACTAAAGGAGCGCTCTTTCTCTCTCTAATTATCACCTGTTTCCATAGAAATGCGGAAAGCTGTTGACCTGCAACTGCTGCGTGCATTCATCGGGGAATTGTTTCATCATGATGTAGTTGTTCCTTTGGGTTATAAATTCCCAGGTGGAATTTTTTTAGTATAATATTCTACCTGTAGGGTTCTTAGTGGAGCTTTGGTCCTATAAAAAGAATGGGAGAGTGTATATGGTGGGGGGTGGGAATAGAGACTCATGGAAACTACGTTTATTTCATATTAAACTACGTCTATTTCATAAACTCCTGCTTTGCTGATCTTTTTGGTTTTATTTTCAGTCTGCAGATTTCAAAATTCTGCCCAAGAGCTATGGGCACGCAAGGGATGCCTACGCATTTGGAACAATGGTTGAAAATCTCCTGACAGTCCTAAATGATGAGGGTGAGGAATGACACATGATTATTTTGCTATTGACCAGCCTCTGTAGCTTAATCCTTGCCTGTGCCAGCTGAGCCATTTGCCTTTTGTTGCAGCTGGCAGATGTGCCACAGGTTCAGTGGCCATCGTTGTTCTTCGCGTTTGCTAGGTTGAAATGCAGACTTTGGCTTCTCCTGTATTCCCCTCTTCCTGCATTTGAACATGGTCAGATGCGGCTGGAGGTCACCAGCCTGTGTAACATGAGCGCTCCCAGATCTGCTCTGCAGCCGTCAGAGGTTTGCTTGGTCCTTCCCCACCAGCTCCTTCATCGAGGGTTGTGGACGCGGGCGTGTGGATGTTGCGTACCACAGCTGAGCAGGGGCTGCTGCCTTCTGGCAGAGAGGGAGGAGGAAGCTTCTTGGGAGGACAGTAGCACTCTTTGGTGCCCCAGTAGCCAGGCAGCTTAGGAGGAGAAATGGAAATGCTATTTTCCCTTCCTTTAGAGACAGATATGAGCAATTTTGCTATCAAATAGAGCTAAAAATAAGTTTTTGGGAGGGTGGAGGACTCCTGAACATAGCTTGTTCAGTGTTGAGAGAGAAATCTAACCTAACTGTAGGTGCTCTGGATTTCAGTTTCAGCAGATATTCTCTCCAGCTTTCAGCAAACCTTGCACTGTACACTGCTGAATCCAGATCCAAAGTGTCGTCCACCACTGTCCAGCTTACTGTCTCATGAGTTCTTCAGGTAAGGGAAGGAATATCCTGCCTCTCTTGGTATGTCTTGATACTTTCTGTGTTGCAAATGTGTTAATTTTGTGAAGGTGTGTTACTTATCAGATGGGAAGTGCAGACTTAATCCCTACCTCTTACCGGGATCTTTGACAAAGAGACTTCTTAAATTAAGAAAGCATTATCAGCCTGCCAATGAGGTGCTGAGCTAGCAGTGGTGACAGAAGTGTGTCCCTTAGTCACACGCAGTCAGCTGGATCTCCCCAAGCTCGTGGGAGGTGGCGGGAAATACTCTAGAAAATAAAATCATTAGCGATACTGCTGGAGCAAAGCAGGCTCCAAGAAAATCCACACAGAGCTGTGTCTGCCGTCACCTGAGTGCTTCTCTGGGTGGCAGCATTAGTGTAGGGTGGCACATTGTTCTCCTCATTGCCCTGGTAAGCTGGTCAGAGGTGGCTGATGCCGCGTTGCCCAGGTCTCCCTGTGAATTGCTGACTTCGAAGTGCAGCACTGCACAGATGTAGCTTTTGAGTAACTGTTCACACCTCCATGCTGGTGTTCTTGGTCCACCAGCGTTTGACTTGTACCCCTCTGTCTAGTTCTCTCTGCTAAATGAAGGATGGGGATTTGCAATTTCTTAGTTGTGTGTGGTTTAAGCATCAATAAGGATCACACTTGATAGCCTGTGTTTTTGTGCTTAGGAATGACTTTCTGGAAGTTGTGAATTTTCTGAAGACCTTAACACTAAAATCTGAGGAGGAAAAAACTGAATTTTTCAAGTAAGTGAAGGAACTATAATCTGGAAGTGTCTTATTTTGGAAATACTTCTGCTAAATGGGTTTGTGAAGGGACCTGGGAAGGCTAGTGGCCAGAGAGGTTGTTCCTCAGGTGGCAGATTTTGATTGCTTTGGCAGACCATCGTTTGCTCTGTAATGTTTTGGGTACTCCAGCCAAAGTAATGATTGCATCAAAGAGGAAACTCTTCACTCCCTTTCCCAGTTTCTTGTGAATGGTTTGGTGTTTGGGAGGGGCGGTACCTGCTGGGCTCTGCATCGTTCTGATACTCGCCAGCCTCTGGTGGGACGCTGTGCACAGCCATACAGACAGCAGTGTTTTTACCTGCTACAGACCAATTGCTGTCGCTGGAGAATCAGTCAGAAACCGGACTGTGGTGACACACGTCACTTCCGGGGTGCTTTTCTGAATCCTGTCTGCTTGCTAGCAGCTGGGTTGAAGTCCTGCAGGGCCAAGAACAGAAGCTTTCCCAAGAGTACAGGGATACGAAAAGGAAAGAATTTTTCCATTGTCCATGTTCTAATTGAGCTAATGCACTGTCTGGGGCATAATGCTGATGTTATTAGCAGAAGTTAAATTATTCAGGTTCTCTTCCACCAGTGCTTTAGCAGCACTGTCCCATCTCCCACTGCACCATGGCTAAGCAGGAATCACTTGAAAAGCCCATTCATGTGCTGTGGCGTCAGTAGAGGAGGGAGTGTGGCCTAACAGCTCCTCACTGGAGCTGTCCCGGGGTCCTGCTGCTTGACACAAAGCCTATCTGCTTGCCCAGTTTCAAAATACTCTAAAATATCAAAGAACTTCTTGTAACGTGCTGGAAAAAAAGAATCTTTCCCTTGCCTCATTCTTAGAAGTAGCTTTATTTTAGATGCGGCTTTTCCAAAAAGGGAAATCTAGCACCAGGCACCTCTTGAGGCTGAAAATTTTCTTCTGTTTAGGCAGATCTTGTAAACTGCTAATGAGAGAGTTTTCAATAAGACATGTTAAGTGAATTAATCTTGTGATGCTGGCCTTGTCTGGGTAAAGCTGTTGTCTGTAATGGATGTCTCGGCTGCAGTGAAATCCTATTGTCATGGCCCCCAAAGTTGTTTTCTCTAAGCTTCTCTATAGTCATGGCATTCTCTGGGCCTGAAATAGGGAGAAGCTGAATTTTTCTTTCTTTTTAGATGTAAAGCAGCCTGGGTGTTCTATTTTCCTGCCTGTTTCATACTTCTGTGGTCGCCATCGGTTGTAACACTAGTTTGATTTCACTAGTTTGAGACTAAGTGGAGGAAATAAGAGAAGAAAGGGGATCTTAGCAGGAGCATTCAGAATGGTTCCCACTATCTCTGTAACAACAGTGTTTACTGAGGGAGGTAATGAATACTTTGCTTAAAGATAAGGCAGTGTTGCCCCTTTATCAGGCAGAGGGGCTTTCACAGCATGTGCACTATTGCTCTCAGTCTCCTCCAAGCCTAGAGAAAAGCAGTAACTGTTAACTGATATTTTAAAATTGAAAATCCTACAAAGAAGAGCAGTTGCACAAAATCAAACTCTGTGACTTAAGTAAATAAACCCAACCCATACCCTGTTGGCCACCTCTAAAATGTACTGGATGGAAGTGGTTTCAAAATGGGATTCCCTTTTTGCAAGGGAAACTTCCCTTGTGTGGTGGGTAGAACAGCATTTTCTCAAGCAGTAGGAAGATTCTTGCTATGCACCAGGTTGTGGGGTGAGAGGCCAACTCTCTTCTGCATTTTTAACACTGTAGCACTTCATGGGGGGGATACCAGCTCTGAGACAGTTTGATGCCACAGCAGTGGGCAGCTTCTCAGAGCGGGAAGCCTTCATAAGCCCACTGCATGTGCGGCGGTGCTTCTGGATGTGCTCGTGACAGGCTGTGATCTGGGCATCGGGTTTTACAGGATGTGTCTCTGGCTCCTGTTTTGTGTTCTCTTTGCCTGAAAGCCTCAGGCAGGAGCAGAGCCTCATCCTTCCAGGTTGGAGTGCACGCAGAGTGAGAGGCTGCAATGGGACACTGTCTCTAGGAGATGAGGCAGACACACAAAGAGGGGAAAGCAATATTAGGAGAGACAGTTGTAAATGCATGGAAGGCTGCCTTGATACTAATTGCTCTCTCCTGGAATGCAGATTCCTGCCGGACAGGGTGGCCGGCTTGTCAGAGGAGCTGATAGCATCACGGCTGGTGCCTCTTCTACTCAATCAGCTCGTGTTTGCAGAGCCTGTAGCTGTCAAGAGTTTTCTTCCTCATTTGCTGGGTCCAAAGAAAGGTGACCTTTAAATACTCTCTCTCTCTCCACAATTATTACTGACAAGTTTGGAATGAATTCAGAGTGGTCGTTCCATTGAATCAAGGGAATAGTGGTGTTTATTTAACCAGAACAAATACTGTAACATACAGAACTGGAAAGGACAGTTAAGTGTGCTTACCTGCTTGCAGTGCTTTCCACTGCTCTGCTGATGCTGGGAAGAGAATTAGGAATTGCCTGGGCTCTTTCCTAGGTTTACCTGTCACCCCACCTGCCCACCCAGACTTTCCCAGTGACTCACTGCATATCCCTCTTCTCACCTTTCCCCTACCCTCCCTGCCCTTTTTCCTTCTGCCAATGCACTCATTCTCCTGTAAGGGTGCTCAGTCTCTTCTCCTTTCCTCTGTAAGGGGTGTTCAGCATGTCTTGCTGGATCCCCAGCTATCTCTGTCCCTGCTGTTTGCCTCCCCTCTCTTACAGTTTTTCCTAGATAGCTACTGGTGTTTCAGCCAAGCAATACCTGTCTTGTGACTGTTTGACCTTCAGTGTTCAGAGCCATTGCTGTCGAGCAATGGACACTGGCACTGATGCCTCTCCTCCCTCCCATCTCTGACATCCCAAGTGAGCCGTGTTGGCAGCTGACAAAGAGTCAGACCTGGCAGTGGGGTGTCACTGTAGATCTCAGCTGTGATGGTTTCTCAGTGAGTAGCTTTTGGGTGAGCTGTCTCTTGTTATTGAAGCAGCCTTTTCCCATCTTCACTTCTCTTCCCTAGAGCAAATTGGAGAAAGCCAGACCAGCTGCCTCCTGTCACCAGCCTTGTTCCAGACGCATGTCATTCCTGTGCTGCTGAAGCTATTTGAGGTTCACGAGGAGCACGTTCGAATGGTGTTGCTGTCTCACATTCATGCCTACGCAGAACTGTTCTCTCAGGAGGAGTTGAAAAACATCATATTGCCACAGGTTAAGGACAGCAAAACAATACGCGGTATATCCTAGACTATGGGATTTCTACTGCTTGGGTTGGTTCTTAGCTTAAAATTCAGATCTCATAGTGCTCAGACAGTTTGCAACCTCCCTTCTATGCAAGTCCTAAGCCTTACACCCCATCCTGATCTGGAGCACTGGTTTTGTTAAACCTGATGCCCTCCGTCACACACACCACTTGTGCCGATACCTGTCAGCCTTGACTGGCAGCCTCACAAGAGGCTGTGTTTCTGTTTCACACCACAGCTGTCAAGAGTGGAGGAGTCATCAGTCTAAGCTCAGGGTGCCCTGGTGTTACCGTCAGTGCTCAGCAGGCGCTAGGATCAGCCGCCCTCTTCAGCTTGTAACCCAAAGTGGAAGGTTGATTTTATGCTATGGAATAATGTTCGGTATATACTGAGAGCTGTGGGAGAGCGTAGAAATAAAATGTGCTGCAAATGTAACATTTAAAGGGGAAAGAAGTGAAAAAGCAAATTTTTCTGTTCTTGGTAACGTTATCATGTTCTTGGTGTAGGTATTGCTGGGCCTTCGAGATACCAGTGACTCTATCGTCGCGATAACACTGCACAGCTTAGCAGTCCTTGTCTCTCTGCTTGGACCTGAAGTAGTTGTAGGTGGAGAAAGAACAAAGATTTTCAAAAGCTCTGCACCAAGTTTCATGAAAACTGCTGATCTCTCCCCAGAAGGTAAATGATACGGTCAGAGTGCTCTCGGGATTCTTGCCCATTCTGTCCAAGCAACAAAGGCAGAATTTCTTGGATGATGACTGCGGTTGACAGGTTAATTGAAAAAAAGCTAATTCGCAGCTAAACTTCAAGTCTGAATTAGGTGCTATTTGCAGATACAGAATTGATATTAGAAGAAGAGTTATATAAAAGTATTTTAAATGTAGGAAATACATGGAAAAAAATTTAAATCCTTCTTCATTTAAGAATCTCTGGAAGTAAAGGAGATTGTTAAGTGTATGTGTTTGTCTTTGGTGGAAAAACTGTAGTGCCCTTCTAAAGCACTTACGTACTTATCCGGATAGTTGTTTAATATTCCCTCTGTCCTTCATGTTTTTAAAAATAGTAAATCTCATCCTCTTCCCCCAATTTCTATTCATAGATTGGAAAAGGAATACGAACTTCCCTATTTTCTCAGCTCTCAGGAGGCTTTTCAGCTAATCCAAATGAAGACAGTAGTCCCTGCACCTGCTAGATAACTTGGAACCAGCTGTCCTAGGGGAAAGCTTTTCTGGATATTGAAACTAAGAATGCTTATAACTGGAGGGAAGAATCAGCATTTATTCTACTTTAGACACATAGATACCAAATGAAATGAGTGATAGAGATCAACTTATTTAAGCATAAATGTTTTCTTCCTGAGTATGCGTGTACTGACAGCTACCACCCTTTATTAAAATCTGTGGATGGCTTACTGCATTATTTTTCTTTACATTATTTTAGTAGACTATAGTAAATAAACCCCTTTAGACTGCATGCTAAAACCAGGTTTATTCTTTAGAATGTATTTAAAATTAGACCTGATTTAACTATTGACAAACAAACAAAAAAAAAATCTCTGTCCTCCAACAGTGAGTGACAACCTGCAAAAAACAGTACTAGAGGCCAAACATGTGAGAGGGGCTTAAGCAAACAGCTTATTGAGCCCCAAGAATGTACCTTTTATCAAGGCGCACTTTGGGGAGGGTGTGGGTTCTGTGAGTTATTTGCAGTCCTTTCCAGTGCCGCAGGCCATGTGTCTCTGGCTGTGCTGGTGACCCCTAGCTGAGGTAGGCACAGCTGGTTTGGGGACACGGGTGAGCTGCGTGGAAGCAGATGCAGCAGTGGGCCAAGTCAAGCTGTTCTGGGGTGGTGGCAACAGGGCCTCATGCAGCTGAGGCCAGTGCTGGTGAATCACCACCACGACTCCCAAAAATGAACTGGAACTAGGTGCTTGCCAAGCTATCATCACTGGCCCAGGGAAACAAACTGCCTCCGGCAGCTTCAAAGTGTGGCCTTTACTGCCTGCCACCCCACCCCACCTCGGGCGTGATAGGAGGGCGGTGTCACACAGCCTTCAGGGCGCAGCCTCCTGTTCCTGTAAGCTGCTTTGCTCATGCCCAAGCATAAAAGAGGGTTTATGTAGACGCATGAGTTCACTTATGCTTTGAATTACTGTGACTATCAGTGCTGTGCTTTTGTGCGAGAGGCAGGTAACAGGGGATTTGTGATGCCATGCAGTACAGAAGCTGGTATTTTTGGATCCAGCCAGGTGACAGACAGCATTTTTTAAGCATCTGTTCCGATCATAATCGGTTTGTTCATTGTGCATATCTTCAAAGACCATAGCAAAACCTGACCATTTACAGTTCCCCAAACTTTGTATTGGCAAGAGCTGCAGATGGCAGGAAGAGAGGAGTATTGTGTTATATACAGCTCAAGAAGTGCAGCTGCTGCATTGCTGCGCGAATCTTCATTGGGTATTGCTTGTCAGGGTTGTAAATAAGAAAGTTCCAATGCTGCAGGCAGTTTCAACTAAGACTGACAACACACCTTGTGGACCTGGTGTCCTTTCTTTTCTTTCATCCCTGCAGACTCCCCCAGTCACGTTGTAAGCAATCAGAGAAATCAAACCTCTCGGCCCTTGAAGAACAGTTCTAGTGTATTCCCCATCGCTGGAAACGTACCTGTCAAGAAGCTTTCTGTGCGACAAGACAATCCACTGGCTTTAAAGACAGGTAAAACCTTGCCCTAGCTCTTCCATTTTAGAAATCAAGTGTTCTACAAATGAAGTGTTCCTTGAAAAGATGTTAATTTTCCCCATGTGCTGATCTGAAAGAGATACACCAAACCAAGGAAGGAAACAGTGAAGGAACGAGTGTGACCCTTGACTTCCTAGGCAATACTTATTTGGGAATCTGATATGCACAGACTGCTGGCTGGCCGGCCAGCCTTAAATTTATGTTTCCTTACGGCAGGTTCTCTGCTGTGCTTTTTCACCCCTCCCACAGCTTGGCAAATACACTAGATTTATTAGGTCAGCTCCTTCTCTGGCCTCAGGAGCTGACTCAGTTTACTTTCATGGCTTTTTTTCAGTCACCTAATGCTTATCAGCAGCCAGCTTTTATTGCCCCAGGGCTCTGAGATGAATACTCCACCTTTGCAAGCATGGAGGTGGCCATGCTTTCTAATATGAGAGGAGCTTAGCACTGAAGCATCTTTCCAATCAGCATTATGGGCTGATTTCCATGCCAGGTGCTACCTGTGATGTCAGCGAGTTTTAGGTGCAACTCTGTCTCTACACTTGCTCTCTTGAAATGAGTATATAGCACCTCTGTCTTCCACAGGTGAGCAAGACACTCAGTCCCCTCTGAATGGAATTCCTGGAAGCATTAATGTGCTGGGGAGCCGCAGGAGCTCTTTGACTACCTCCGAAAAGCCGGCAGAGGAGTGGCCAGACTGGAGTGAGCCAGAGGAGACAGACACTGAGAAAACTGTGAACATTGAAATTCAGCCCCGAGAGCCACGGGGCAACGCGGGACCTTATTTTGCTGAACATAATGTAGAGGAGAAGCCTTGGGATGACTTTGAGCCCAGCAGCCCTAGTCCTGAACTGTCCTCAGGAAACTGCCTCACTGTGACACAAGCTGATGCAGTTGAAACGCCAAGGCCTCTGCCAGGTACCCATCAACTGAGCAAAGAATTCAAAAGCCACAGACCGAGTCCCCCCACAAAGTCCTGCCCTGGGAACAGCTGGAGCAAGGACAAGTGGGACCACCAGGAACAACTGGGAGAAACTGTGGTGCCAAAAACAACCTTTCAGGAAAGGTTGAAATTTTCATCGGAGTCTGGCCTAGGAGAAGAATTCACAATCAAAGTGAAGAGGAAACCCATGCAAGACCCTGAGCTGGACTGGTTTGCTGACATGATCCCAGACATCAAACCTTCTTCAGCTATCTTGATTTTACCTGAAGTGAGGACAGAAGCAGTTGCTCCCAGTCACTCTGGTGTAGTATCCAGCAGAGAAGGTGCCTCCCAGAATGTGCTGTTTTCATCCAAATTTGCAGCAGCTGATGTTACTGAGGTAAGAGGCTATAGGCAGTGGGGTTTAAATGACTGTGCACTTGAGAGAATCCTAAAGCATGTACATAGCACAAAACACTGTTGTAGCACCAGCTGGCTCCTTAATCAGATGGAGGCTAACCTGAGGATGTATCGGCAGCTGTACAGTTGAGTCTTTACCTGTGAATACAAGATGCTGAGCTCTGAACGATGCATCTTATCAGGCACCAGGTAGTTCAGTGGGCTGTTACTGCAGCAGCAAGAAACCTGTGTTAAGAAACGGTGAGGGAATAGACTTAACTTGTATGCTACTAAAGGCACTGACAAGGAGTTTTAACTCCTGCTTTTAATTTGTGCCACTGCATCCTGAATGCAAGGACTCTACACTGTGTTAGGGAGAGTAGAGTCTTGGTTTGTCAGACAGGTGAAACAAGACTGGCTTCTGTCTGCTGAACAGGTGTGGCCTCAAGCGCAAACAGAAGGGGGCTTTCAAGCACAGAGGATGCTCAGGACTCAGTGTTGCTCTTGGCTCTTCTAGAAAACCTAACAAACAGCACTGTAAATAAAGGACCAGGAAACCAGAACCTCTGGATTACAGAGTAAAGCTTTTTGGGTGCTTTGTTTTCATGAAAGCATAGCTGAGAGATGTCTCTGTTTCAGAGAACCAGGGGGTTTATAAAACTGCCTTTTTAAAAGTAAGCCGGTAAATCCCTCTAGCCCCATCACAGAGACTCCAGAGACTGCTTCTGTTTCTTAGGGGCACCTGAACACATAACTCCATTAGGGAATAGGTGTTGATTTCAAGTTGTTTTGCTAATTCAGCCTCAAGAGAGCTATCACAGGGGGGTGGCAGGTAGCATGGGGAGAGGAGCCCAGGGATGTAAACTGAAGTTGTTTACAACATTTGAAAATGGCATACTTGATTTTTAAGAAGCACTGTCGTGGTATCAACCCCATATTTGGGGGGAGCCACTCACTGTAGTACAGTCAGTGCTGTGGAGTAGTAGAAGAGCTGTGTCAGTGGATGGGTGAGATCAAACTCAGTGTTAGAATACAGCAGGACAACAGCTGTTTCCTTGGGGGAAAGAAATCATCTAGTTTATAGCATCCTGTTCTTAATGGGAAGTGCTTTGGGTACAAACAGTTCTTGCTTTAATTTTAGGAAAAAAAAAATGTAAGACTGTCCCTATTACATTGCTCTTTAAGATGTTTGTTTCCTTTAGTAGTTAAAAGCTCTTTAAGACAGAAAGCTGCAAATACTGGCACTTCATTTTTGGTCTTGTGAGGGGCTTTCGGCATTCTGGATGAATGTCTTGCTCTGCCATGGCAAGCTGCACAGGCTACTGCCTGGCTGTGCCAAGTCCAGAAGTACAGTATGTGTGCCTTAATGTTGATAATTTTACGTGATTCTAGGCTGAAGCTGCAGGCTGGGGTGAAGAAGAGGAGTTGAACTGGGAAGATGATACTAACTGGTAATGGGACTGAAACAGACAAAGGCAAGTTATGGTGTGTTGGATTCTGCAAGAGAAGTCGCTGCTTCCCCAATACAATGGATAAGTACCTCAGCACTGGTTTTGCCAGAAGGCAGGCACTTGCTGCAGCAGCCAGCAAGATCCTGTGGGGCCTGATCTCTTGCAATGGATGCTCCTTTCCAGTCTGTGCCAAAAACCGCAGGGGTGAGGCCTGCACTCAAGCAATATGCCCAGCTGTGGTGCGTGCCGCTGCTACCGGAAAGAGGAACAGCGCGATGGGTGTGTTGGTGCTGATGTGCTACTGGAGGCCAAGAGTGGTGTAAGCGATTGTTCCAGAACTCATCCCTGCTCTGAAAAACTGATGATAATAAATGAAAGTCACACCGAGTTCCTTAGTTAATGTGCCTTTTTTTCCCCCCCCAGAAAAGTAAAGCCCTTAGAAATGGCTCCTTTTAACTTTTTAGCTAAGAGATGATTTTAAGGTGAAGGTACAGTTTACTCAACTTATTTATTTCTGTTTATATAGTTCTGTCAGTGGATGGCACAAGAGGTGCTAGGAACCGTGCAGTAAAGGACCACTGAACACAAGCTGCATAAGCACTGCATTCTTTCTGCTCTTAACTGTGACCAATAAAGATTATTTTAAAAAGATGATCCTAGCATGGAGTGGAACCAGCAGAGAGGTATGTTCAGAGAACAGTATAGAGCCTTAAACTGTTATTCTTGAGTGTATTTTAAAATTAAGGTAAAAACACTCCCTGGTCACCTGTATGTGACAGGGACAAAGGTAACTGTTACTTTTACAACAGATTCAAACATCTTAGTATTCAAAATACAATCTCATGAAATGTTTGTCATCATATAGTAGCTTAGAAGAGCAAGCTATACATTGGCAATATACAAAATGACAGTTCAGATGCACAATAGTGTCCATTAAAACATATCAGTCCTTCCAGCCAGTTATCATGAAAGACAGGCCAACATCTCGGCACCTCAGTTCATTTTGGCACATTAACCGAGACCCAGCAGTACAGTAGAGCATTGCCCTGTGTCACAGTTTTTTCTTCTCCAGCAATCATGGTACAAAGCCATCTCTTCCCTCAGAACAGGGAGCTGAGCTGTTTTATTGTCTCTAAAACCTGTCGAGCACCTTACCGTACACTGTCTCTGAGGATGGCTATAGCTGTATGTAGAGCCTCCAGTTTCACTGCGAGCCAAGCAGGGGGTGACCCTTTTTGGAGCAGCAGCTTCACAGCCTCCACTGCCCCCTCCATCGTGCCTACTGCTGACTTATACTGCTCCTCCGAGGGTGGGTGACATGCTCTTTTTGCCAGAGGCTGCAGATTTAAATAAACATGAGAAATCATTTATAATACTCTGAGTGATCAGTCTTCATCCAAGTGCAAGAAAACCCTTCAATGGAGAAAAGCTGCAAGAGATTCCCTTGTCTTCTAAGAGTTCTTGCCAGCTGGCAGGCAGTACAGAGCATTTACGTGTAATATTAAGGGCCAGGAGTGCACACGACCTTGTTTCTTAGAACATGGAGGGCAGCAAGACCATCTTGAACCTCTTTCTTTAGATACTTCCCAGAACTGACAGAAATCAACAATCGAGCCCAGATAGTTTAAAGAAGTGCACGTACCTCTCCTGTTGACTCCAGTTCTCCTGCCATTTTCATAAACTGTGCGCTGCAGGTAATCCTTTCTTGTTTCATGCGTTCTGTTCGTGCTTCTGTTGTCTCTTCTACTTGCCTCGTCTAGGGAGAAAGCCACAGGAGAGGTAACTAAAAGAAGAGGGCATTACCAACCTTCATAGGCTCAACCTGTATGCCAGAACAAAGGGTAAGGAGGGAGAGATTGTAACGTGCAGTTCAAACTGAATCTAATTTCTCACACGTTCTCCTGAGCAGAATATTAAAGTTACCCACAACAGACAACTTTGGTGCAGCATCAGTGGCAGCTACCAGTTCTGTTGCTAATGATCTGCTTACCAAAAACTGCTCATCCAGATAGCCCTGCTGTAGGTTACAGCATAATAACCACCCCCCTCTTTCCCACTGTCTGTGTTCTGCATGAATAGCCACCTGCTCTTAAGAGAATTTTTTCTAACATGCAAAAAGGACGAAGATGTTTCATACATGTTCATTTAGCTTTCAGAAACTGATCCAAGAGAAACGGGGAAGGAAATGACACAAATGGAATGATGAAACCCCTGTCTTTTTAACAATAACTGTGCAATTTAATAATTTTTTTTGTTCAAGGAGGGAAAAGAAAGGCATTTAAATCAAAGTTGGGAAGTATTGGAAGCGCAACACACATAGGAATGGCAGTTGTTAATTCTGCTGATTAAAGCAAGTAGAAAAGTTCAACCAGATCCCAGTTAACAGAACAATATATTTTAAACTTACTTATTTAATCGCTGTGCAGATAATGTAGATGTAGGCTGTGTACTACTTATTACGGACATCTACGTCAACTAAGAAAGCAGTAAAATGGTTCGACAACATACCTTAGCCAGAAAACTAACAACTTTGTTCTTAGTTTCTTCAGAATTAAGGCACTGAGGAACAACATCTTCATGGCTTGTTTCCTGTCAAAAATTTTGAGTAATAGTTGTTTAATACATTCATGTTAACAAAGGAATAGACAAAGCAAAAAAATGTTTCTATGACAATCCCCTCCTTGTTGCAACCAGTGCTTAATCTTCCTTCACTTACTTACAACTGCATTAGCCCTCACTACTTTTGATGTGCAATAGGAGCTGTAAAACTAAGATCCAAATAGGTCAGCGAAGAGCTGCAAACATTGAAGACAGAAGAACTTCTGTACAATAAAAGTTAACAGAGCCAAATACATGCATCCAGAGTTCTGCTATGCTTACCTCTGCAAAATGTGTGAACGCCTCCAACGCGTGCTGATGAACAAGCCAGGTCTGGTCAGCTAGCAGAGAAGCAAACAAACACGACAACCGGGGTACAACTTGCCTCTGAAAGAGGAACAAATATCTATCAGTTCCAAAGAGTCAGTTGTGCGTATCTTGCCATCATGATTTATTGTTAAAAGAATCGCTCTTAAGGTCAAGGGATAGGTTTGTGAAATGCGAGAGTGCTACTGCCCTGTCGGGCAAAAAAACTCTGTAAGGGAGGTGACATGTTCTTTCTTCTTGGAGGTTCAAACGTCAGACCTTTCTAACTGGTGAGAAGCAACAAGCAAATGAATAAACCAAGCATCTTACATGCATTCTGTACGTCTCAGTGAAAAATAAAACTGCCATAGACCAATAATAAGTCTCCAAGACGATTATGTCATGGCACTCCTGTAGGTATTTGATGAACTTGATCCTTTAACTTTACATTTAAGTAAGCAGCATATATTTGAGTCAAAAGAATGAAGATTATCTGAATAAGGCCACAGTTATATTTACCTGGGCTTCTTGTGGTATAAACACCTTTCCCATAGAAGAGAGAAAATCCACCATCGCTAGACGAACATGATCTGGGGGATCCAACTGAAAAAGGGAAGACTGCAGTGCAAATACCTGCAGAAAACAAACCCCAATGAAGCTCCATCAAACACTGCAGGTGAAAACTCTTCTGTCTCATCTTTAAATCTGAGGGCATTGATTTTGGAAAACTGGACTGAAAAGAAAAGGAGGTGTGCTACACCTTGAATAAAACTGGCTAGGATAAAGCTGCAGTGTGCATTTTAGAAAGAAATAAGCATGCTCTATAGCACATCCATATATCTCAGTCATCTTAATGGGATTCTCAAAAGCAATGTTAACCAGAATGCCGTATACTTGGTTCAAAGACCAGGAAAGTAATGAAGGAAGAAATAAAATTAGGAACCTCCATGTGTTAAGAGAAGGCCAGACCAGGAAATAACTCATTTGAGAGTTCAGTAAATCACAAAGAACTTGGTTTTCATTAAGTAAATTATTCGTAAGAAGGTTTTGGTTTGTTTCTGATTTTGTTTTTTTTTTTACCTGAGTAATCAGTTCAGCGTCTAATGCTTGGATGAAAAATTCCAAAAGGTGAAGTAATAAACACAGAGTCTGCTGGAGACCTGGCTCATCTGAGACCTTCAACAGATCACAAGATATTAGTAGCATTGTATTTTAGCTTATGGCATAACTGCTTAAGAAAGCATTTAAAGTCAGAGTAGTGTTCCAAAATTCTTAGCCTAACTTCGCACACAAAAAACAACACATCATAAGCAGCAGAAGAAAATACTAAAATAGTCATATCAATATTTCTAGGTAGTCATATTTTACAAGACCCTTTTCTTTGATTTTTACTAAGAGTATTTCTTACCCCTCATCTCTTTCCTCCACTCACTAATATAAGCAGCTAAAGGTTATCGGAACGATTTCTTTTCACTTATCAGTTGCCAAATGTCTTGGTGGCTCTTCTTCACCCCCACTCTCAAACTTTCTTTTTTAATCCGGAGTATGAACCATGACAATCCTTTTTTCTTTACTGCAACTGCAGACATGATCAGGTGTACAGTCGCAAGGTAACACCCCCTTGTTCTCAAATATGGGCGGAAGGTTACTAGCTCTATGGGTTTTCATGTGCTAAGCTATGTACTAATTAAATCACCATGGGTTTTGTTCACATTCTAATGAACATTTAAACTACGCTAAATTTGTAACTGGTATGAATCAGAATGAGGTATTTCAGACTTCTCGTTAAGCAAGTCTGAATCTGACAGTGAGTAACAGATGGAGTAGCAATGTGCCGTATATGTAACATTCACGAAAATTCAAACTCCACTTCCCAGAGCATGCGCCTGCCTGATACATAAACCAGCTGACTGCAGACGGGCAGCACAGTTACACTGTGCTTTACAGAAATAGTCCAATCCAGGTAAACAGCTTAGTAACAAACACATGATGAAACAGCACCAGCCTCTCAAAGACATCATGCTTCCACCATTGGAGCAGCAAAGTCTCTTACCTGCTTAGCCTGGAGAAAAGTCCAGAACTGACCGAGCACTCCCAAGATAGATGCCTGAAGTTCCGCCTCCAGAGTGTCACCAGCAAAACTGCAGGCAGCCAGCAGGACAGAGAGGGCAGTATTCTAGTAGAAAAAAAAAATGTGTAAGTAAGACCAAAAAAAAACTACACGTAAACCAAACCAAAACCCCGGGCTTATATTAAACATCTAAAATGATACAAGATGGCAAGAAGCCCAATGTGCTGTGTCAGCTGTACAGCACAGCTAATCCACCAGGCCACCGGCCAATAAAGCTTCCAAAGCGAGGAAACCATCCGTTACTTCTGTGAGTTTCACGCGGTGCTGTGGTCATTGGCTGCACTGGCAGGCAAAAGCTGGCAGCAGATACTTCATGTGGAAGTCTCCGGTTTCTCACACTCCTCTCCTTTGCCAAGGAGACCAGTGAGCATCTTTCAGATTTGATGCCACATAAAAACAGCCAGGGCTTTAAAACTTAAAACTAATTGTATGACATAGTATAAATCAGGAATTCTAAAGAAAAATGCATCTGCTCATCCAGACAGCGAACAACAACTAGAATAACTAGTAAACCTCAAGACCTCCATTATCATTACGCTCAGAGTAGGGGGTCCTAAGGTGCTATGTACTAGAAGAAAATATTAAAATGAGAATTCTTGCTCATGCATTTGCAAGTTAGGCATGGAAAAAAGCTGTGCGACACACAGAAAAATAGAATTGAGGTGACAGCAACAGAATCCTTATAGTTTGGAAATCCAGAGTTCACACATTTTTACAAAGAGAACTAAGTCTCCTTTACCACAGGTCGGAGCTCTCCCAAAATGCGCCTGCCATTCAGCCACCGCCTGCACTGTGCGAGCCCTGCCACACAGAGCTGACACGCCACTCGCCTCCTAAGATCAGGATTCAGGGCCTTGAGAGATATGTGCTGCCACACAACCAAGTTCTCCTCCTCTTCTGGAAGAAACTTATGAGCAAATTCTACCTGCAAACAAAAGTTAATAGGAACGAAATAGCCCATAAGACACTTTGATAACCTGTCAGAAAGCTGCGAAACCAAAATGCACTACTGGTTTGCTTTAGAAATATTACGTGAAAAAAATTGTGTAAAACCTTTCATTTAAATAAAATCCAACTTTTTATATAAAACCCTTATAAAACTGCCACCGCCCTTGTCACATATAGGACATCAGAATGATTAAGCAACTTCAGCTGCTTGAAGCAATGGCCTTAGCAAGTAGAAGAAAGAGCTTTAGCCTCTCTGAGGTGCATAGAGAGGCACTGACAGGAAAGGATACCACTCTTTATATCTGATGACGTGAGAACACTCATGAACACCAGTCGCAGATGCAGTGACAGGACATACAGTTTCAGCAAATCTGGGAGATATGCCGTTTTCATACTTACTCAAAAAAAGGGCTTCATTGCTGCCCAATAAGACCACTCTTAGAAAGGTATGCGTGCCTTTCTTGTTTTTATTAAAAAGCACATCTGTGCAAATTAGGTTCCACTGTGACAAAGTAATATCAAGTACAGCAAGTGAGCACTCAACATCCTGCCATTTCTGAAGAACTGAAAAAGGATGTTTTAACACAGGCTACTTATTTAAATATCTTCTATTAAAGACAGAAGATGCTGGTGCTATACTTGCCTGATGATCTGGAGCCATCAAGAACAGCATACGTCTCAGCAGAAGACCCAAGGCAGAGACCTGGTAACAGTCACTGGGCCAAGACTTTATCTGCATTAGGAAAACAAGGAATGCATCTAACTAAATTAAGAATTCAAATGAATTCGATACAGAATGTTCTGGGAGTTGTTATGTGGGATCACAGCAGCAACACTGAATAAAACAATGCAGGACGTGTTGGAAATACTAGGCATATTGCTTTATGTTTTCACAGTACTGTTTTTGCTAATTATTAATCCAATTTGGGGAATTAAAACAATCTCAATTGTGGATTTGGAAAAAGATGAAACTCCTGTCTTTGGTCATTTAGAAAGTTTGCCAGTAGAACTAAGACTAAAACTGGTGCTGAATTGCAGACATCACTGTGCTTCTTACCAAGTGGGTGATGACAACAACGTGGTGAGCGCACAGTTCAGCTGTTCCATACCTGGAATGTGAGAGACAGAAGCTCATGAGTCTGTACTTCCTACTATTTTTTTCAGACTAAATATTATAAATCTTGTCTGAGACATGGCCATTTCCTCTAATGTATTTAAACTTGGTATGTACAGACACAATTTACTTGAGAGAACCATTCCAAAATACAATTATTAAATAACAGAAAAGGTATGTTCCCCTTAGTGGCATGAATGTAAAAATGGCGAAGCCATTTCTGGCTCCTAACTTTCAAACTATCCTCTATATCTGAAAATAATCTAATTCTGGGACAATTTTGTCTTAAAAAAAATCTCTCTCAAGGAATTATGTAGAACAACAGAACTAACTGGATCTATGGAAATCCTGTTTGATCTGTAATAAAAACATCTTACCGGGCAAGGAAGCACCATGAGTCCATTGCTAGCAGAGACGTGATCATACTAGAACCCAGCACAGCATCCAGCAGAGCGTACTCCTGAGGAGAAAATACATACGTAAATTCACACAGAAACAGATTGCAGGCCTGCTATTACTTTTGCTCCATTAATTAGCATAAAACCTAATAAGATTTTCAGCTTATCCAATTTAAAATGTTTTAAGAACTCATTTTCATACTCTGTATTCAGCTACACCACCAAGAAAGCAGCTACCCCTTTAGTTTTGCATACTTTGAATGTACATGTACATCCATTTCAATGGGCTGAGGATCCTTCAATTTTCAAACATTTCATATGCGTCCCTTCTTCGCAAGGAACTTTTATGAAAAAAATAAACATTTTTTTTTAAACCAATGTATTGCCAATTTTCTTGGCAGCTTACTGAAAACCAAATAAAACCTTTTCCTCTTTTAGGGACACAAATTTTATCTGAAAGAGTAAAGTACCATTCAGAAAAAAAACCCCTAAATTAGGGCTATAATTTTTGTGACAGCTCTTAACTTTTTAAAGGTTTACATTTATTTAGAGGTTCTTTTGGCTATGTGTGGTAAAAAGTGAAAAACTTTTAAAACATTATATAATGTTAATCAAAGCCCAGAATACTCCTCTGAAGTAGAAAAATTTCCTTATTACCATTTTATGGTATGTTCTTAGCTGGAACCACAATAATATAATCTAAATATGAAATGCCACTTTATTACTTCACAGCATAGACTAACAAAACCAGGTAAATTTAATACAAATTGAATGCTGCATAAAAGAAAGCACTGAACTTTTGTAACAACTTGACCTCCCCCCTCCCCCCCAAAAAGAACAAAAATTTCTAACACCACTCAGGTTCTCAAGAACTTGTATGAAGCTTTATTTTGCCCTTTCCATAAGTGACGTTTGCTGTATAAAGTGAATTCCAGTCATGTAACTCTATCACGGCTGCTTTCTACCAAACCACTTCATACCTAAACATCTCTTTAGAGCTAGATCATTAGAAAGAACTTGTTCTTTTTTAAATAGTACCTATGCATCATAACAGCTGAAGAGATGATAAGCAAAAAACAGTCTTACCAGCTGAGGAAAGTGTGATGGGAGTGTGGAAGCAATGAAGGAGCACAGGTGGACACAGACATAGTGATACAGGGTGATAGGAACTGCTGGCTGTCCTGTACTGATCACCTCTGGCAAACAAACAGGAAGAGAAAGCTCGCCAGAACATTGCTGGAAACTGAAGAAGAGAGCTGAAAACAAAGACAGGCTGCAAGGGTAAAAGAAAAGAAAAACAGTTGGGTTACAGATACGCAAATCCCAAATCCTGCAAATAACATCGGTACTACAGGATCTTTGTCACTGACTGGAAATGGTGGCAATAACTTCAGGGCTTTTATACTAGATTTACGTTCCTGGCTACCTTCCTCTTTTACAAATTCAGGTGATTATTAGAGGATTCAGGCATAAAAATGCAAGATTTTAACTTAGTGAAGTATCAACAAATTATACACACATGTCCCTTCTTATACTGGAAGTAGTCTAAATACCATTCCTTTCCTGGAAAAACAAAGACATCTCTGGCTCTGTATCCTTCACTCCTGAAGCACTGAACATCAGATCCTGTTTTTCTCAGCATAAGGATGTAAATCTATAGTCTGACAAATTTTACTATTTGGTTGCAAGGGAAATCCCAGCAACTGAGCCCCTCTGTTTGCCCAAGTAGACTGATTGTTGTAGTGAAGAATTAGAGTGAAAACCTTTTTAGTACCTTTTTCCTGTGTTCCAGAGAGTTTGCACCACTTCAGGCTGAGAGGACAGCTTGTCCATTATGGTAATCAGGACAAGACACTGGGGCAGCTGCTGCTCAGGAGGGAGACCTGTAGAAGTTTTTTAAAAATACGATGCTAGATGCCCTGGTAAATATATCGTGTGTGCAGACTGGCTTTTAAGCAAGTGACAAATGATGAACAACTGGTGAAACATAAAAGTTCCCAGTAAAACAATCAAAAATCACTTATAGACACAGCTAGGAAAAAAAAAAAAGGAATGTTTCGTTACAAACTTTATCTTTGAAATGAAAAATAAATGCAATATGCTATTTCAGGTAAAAGCTAAATAAAATATTCCAGTTCTGAACTGTCACTTCAACATGCTGCAAAGGAGTTACAATCTGGGTGCCTCACGCTTCCTGTCTCCTTGAAAGCACTAGATGCCTCAAAGACTGAAACCATGAAGTTTTCTTCTTAGTGTGTCAGGATAATCACAAGGCCAGAGCACACGTGTGGGAGAGAAGACAGACCAGCCTACAGAGGGAAAAGGAGCAACTGATACTCACACCGTATCTTCCAAGAGGTAGCACAGCTGTCTCAGAATTATGACATGCTGGTCAGGGCAGAGATGACAAAAAGCTGATCATTTTTCAGTTTCAAGGCATTCTACTTTCCATAGAAAATAATTTATTTAGGCAAAATAGCTGTCTTCCCTCACCAACAGAACAGCAGAAAAATTTCAGCCCACTTTGAAAGTTTGTGACAAATGTGGATTGAAATTATGCAAAACAGCAGAACTGATAGGATTTCTGTTAACCAGATTAATGTTGAAGTTACTGTGAGTACTTTGGAAAAGATGCATTCAACAGCAACATGAACTATCTGTTACAAAATTAATCTGAGTTAGCGTGCAACTGGCTATATCACAGTACTTACAAAAGAATTAGGAGCAAGCAAGCCACTACAGAATATTGCTTGTCGTCCAGAAAGTCAAAATATCAATCCTGATCCTTAGAGATGCTTACATAGTACTATAGAAGTGGTAGCTGTGGGTATTTTAAACTCACCTAACTTTTCACTTAACACTTGCTCCATAAAAGGGCTAAAGGGAAGAAGCTGGTTGATGAGAGGGTCCAGAGCCACAAGAAAAACCCGGGATATTTCATCTCGATGAACTTCTGAGATCTCTGGAGCATAGAGACTGGGAGGAAATTTGCTGAGGGGGGATGAAAAAAAAGAAAGTTAAATATTCTCAGTAGCATTTTCAGTAACATTGCTTTTCAAAAGAACTACAAAAAGGCAAATTCATTATTTCCTTGTTATTGTGAAATAAAAGACAGAAAACATTCCCCATTTTAGAGTATCAACTACAGCCCAAGAGTTACAACTCCGCATTCAGCCTTTAAACTAAGCATCACAATCCAATATTTTACTAAACATTGAAAGAAAACCTTACAAGCTCATGGAAAATGCATGTAAAATACATAACATTTATAAGAAGAAATATACTGAATCACAAAAAAAGTCTAGCAATGAAAAGCCAAGAAAACACTTGTATACACAATTTGACAGTCATAACTGTGACAGCACTAATTTAACACATGACACTAATAAAAGGGTACCACAATTTCTTTGAAGAGAAAAAATCCTGGGCAGTGAAAGAAAAAAAGAAGTGATATGCGAATAAAGCAAAAGAGATCATAAAATGAAAACCTTCTACTCTTGCAACTTATAAAGTGACTGTAAAAATGCTACCTTCCTACTCAAAAATCCTGCTCAGTTTTGCTGAGTGAATAAAAGTTTACAACCTTCCACTTGAGAAAGATCTACAAGGTAAGTAAAGTTAGAAGAGGAAACTCGTAAAAAAAAAAATAACCACCTGATCTTGCACTGAAACATGCAGTGAACTCATCTCACCGCAGAACCTGGTTTCAATTCCAAAAGAATGACTGAAATCAGCCCTCTATTATGAAGTCCACTTTCCCCTATTCTTCCCCACTGTTGCAGCAAATAGAACAGAACTTTTGAAAGAAAAATGGTAAGCTGCTTACAGACCGTTATGCTTTATGAGCATAACATTAAAAAAGCATTTGCTTCCAGGAGAACCAGAGTCCTTTTGTGAGATTTCACAGGATTATAAACACAACAGTAAAACTATGAAAAAGCTCAGCATACTCTGTTTCTGATTCTCTCTCCCTTCAGGACAAATGTTTCCATACTTTATCTTAAATTTGAAACAACCTGTCAAATTGTTGCCGCTGACACCTGCATTTAGTCTTGCTTTTGTTCTTTCACTAGAATTTAAGATAGAAAAAAAGAGTATCATGGCTGTTTCGCTCTATATGAAACAGAAAGGAATTAGGATTACTAGGGAATGGTGATTCTGAATTGCCTTGACTTGCATGATTTGACTAATGTCACGCTGCCATTAGTTTCAAAGTAGAAAGTACACTGCTGGGTTGCTCTGTTTTAGCTCTGCCTAACTGCTTCATTGCAAGGTGACCAAAGGGCCAATCCTACCTTCAGGAATTTTGACTTTAAGAACAAGAATTTTCAAATGAAATTGCATAAATAGACCCAGTGTCCAAGACAATCAATCTATTATATTCTATGCATATTCTACACATAACTTGTCAAGGGATGTTGACATAATCAATTGCAACAAAGTTAGAGGCTTGTCAATATCAAACGCCCACAGCACTGATCAAGAATGGGTTTAAGTTAACTAGTACCACACAAAAATGTCCAATTTATTAAAAACTTTTTTTTTTTAGATTTTTCTACATGAAAAAAGAAAGGAACAACTCTGGAACGAGAACTGTATTTTTACATCTCAAAATACCTGCAACTTTAAGTATGTAATATGGAAATTTTATTAAGATACTATCCATAATCACTTACTTGTACTTCAGTTACCTGTATATCTGAAGAAAGAGCTGATGTAACTGAGAGCACGAATCAGAGAAGAAAGGAAGAAATTCCTGCAAAAGCCATTAATTTTAAATGGTACTTTTAATATAAAAATACATGATTAAACACACTTTCTTTCTGTTCTGCTATATTGGTGTGTAAAGAACTACACTGCAAAAATTGGTTAAGTTCTAACAATCCACAGCACAAAACAAGTGCTAAGCAAAGAACAAACAAAATATTCCTAAGATTAATTACACCAAATGTATACATATTGTAGGTAAAACAATTAAATTTATAGGTTTATTTTAAAAAGATTAATAAGTACAGTTGTAATAGCCATAGAGCACTGCAAAAATCTGAAGTGCTCTCATACATGCTGTAAGGCTGTTTTATCCTGTCACAATGCTATTTACTTCGTGCCAAATAAAAAATAATCACCCCCCTGCTTTTACCCCATGGGACAGAACAGATGCAGAATGCACCGTCACTGCTCTTCCTAGAGAGCAAAATTTTTTCACATACATTCTTAAAACGTGTGGATTTACAGCATGTCTTCTAATAATGAGAAAAATAAAGCACAGCAACAAAGTGCAAGGGCCAGGGAAAGAGCAGGAGGTTAGTGTCAGAACTAACAACAGTACGCGGGCATTTCTTCTGACTAATGCCACATTGTTTTCTACTGTTGAAATGAGGAACAATTCTGAAAACTTAGCAACAGGTTTCATCGGCTTAATTCTTCCAGATAAAGTTACTATTGCATTGACTGAAGGCTGCCTGTAAGGACTGGACATCTCCTACCAACTCCTCAGTGACACTGCTTGTAACATCACTTGTTTTTTTGTTAAATCATAGCAGTAATCCTGCTTAGGCTAGTGACCATATGCAAGCAGGTTATGCATGGATGTTAATTATCCCATCCATGTGGTATAGTCATAAATTGTTAAGGTATTATGCAGTACAAAATTATTCCATTTGCAGACCAGAGGCTTAAATTTAATACTAACACAGAATTCAAGTATTGAAACCTACCTTGGTGTAGTGTACAAGGGAATTAGCAAAGAACCTGCATAGCTTGACTGTCTTCTGGAACAGCCTGAGGTCAGTGCCCTCCTGTCCAAAAAAAGCAGTTCTAAAAATTAATATGCAGGGTAATACAATAAAAACAGAAGTTAGATTGCTAAGAATGTTCAAAACCTATTTAAACCTCGATTCTCTCCAGACTCTGCAGCCATGGGGGAAAAACTTGAGAAATCTTCAGTATGCCTCAACGTTTTTGTAGCAATGCTCAGAATTGAAATATTGTCTTTTGATTGACCTCGGGATATCATCAGTTTCGGAAATAAAAAAATTCCCATAGAGTAGGGTGGAAACTTATTTTCACTAAAATATTCCCAATCTAAACAAAGTTATGAGCCTCTTTCTCATGTGGTTGCAAAAGAACAAGGTATTCTGCCTACCACATGAAGAAAAAAAAAAAAAACCCCAACAAAACACCAGAAAACCAAACCCAGACCACTCCAAGCAATAATACAGCACAAAGAATTTATCCTCCTCAAGTCAACAGCAGCTTTGGGAGCTTTTAAATACACCTGTATCTCTGACGTCTTCATTTGCTCAGCCAGTTGCAAACAGGAGTGAAAAGAAAGAAGAGTGTCCTTGCACAGGCCACAGAGGATGTCACTGTGTTTCAGATGGCACCGCAGCAGAGAATGATGCTTCAGACTTTGCCTAAAAGATAGGAATATAACCAGATATGTAATTGCCAGAAGTGATCATGCAATGAGCTAGTACAAATCCAAATAACTAATCCTGCTATTTAGGCTTTTATACAACACTAACTGGGGCAATATCCGTGCACTCTGAAACCAGAAATTTAGAGAGAACAACCCTCTTCACAGCCATGACTGAAACACAGAGGAGAGGCAGGATGAAAGCGCAAGACAGCACAACTCAAACCAAAAACACCTACAAAATTGCAGATCAGGCCTCTTAAGATTATTTATTCAGACAACGGTGTTTCAAATTTTCTTCTGTATTGCAATACAAGAAGCCAAGCTTCTGTTACTTTTTCACATATGATTCCTAACTATCTTCACTGACAGTGCCTTTAATACTGCTTACTAGCGAAATTTTTTTAAAAAATTTCTAAATTTTCTTACTAGTGAAATAGCTAAATTGAATTCTCTAATTTCAATTTTATTTGAAGCCCTGAATATAAAGCTATTGAAACGCTGGTTATTTAAAATTACAGTCTGTTTATATTACAATAAAATCCAAAGAGTTCAATGACATACTTGATTATGAACTTCCACGTATTGGCATGAAGAGCATGGTCCATATTGGAAATGACAGAGCATATCTCCAGCACAGTGTGGATTACTAAGGAGGAAATAATAACAGCAACGACTAAGTTAAATCAGATTCATGAGTTCACAGCTGTGCTGCTCTCCTAGGAAACAGCTGCAATCACAAGCACTAAGAGCACACCACCACACTGACACCAAATCAGGAAAATGGCTCAGTACTTAGGTGCTCCCCCTTTCCTACAAACCTACACAACATGCCTCATCCCACAGAGAAAGTTTCAGGAGAAAAATGGAAATATTTCAAGCTGCAAAATGCTGCTTTCTGAAAGGCTGGTCAGGACAGCAGGAACTGAGCCTGCTCAGAACCCTGTTTTAAAAATTCAGACAAATTCTCTATAGAAAAAAAGACTGAGCAAGACTAAAAAAAGCGTTAGATCCACACATACCTGACACCATATCTGTGATGTTATCTTCAGTAGAAGCAGAGCCCATGGAAATCATATCAAGTAGTTCCATCAGCTGCTTCTGAAGAGAGTAAGTTTCCTTGAACATAGCTTGTAGGAGGTCAGAAATCAAGTGCAGATGCCCACAGTACACTGATTCACTGTCCTGTAGGAAACGGGGAAGAGGGTTTAAAAAAACAAAGTTCAGGAATCACAGCCTGATTTTTCACATGCTGAAAACACCAAGAGCTTTGTCATACATTTCACTGGAAAAAAGAACAAGGCATAGACATACTAACTTTTAACTCAATACACAGCCAGATCTGTAGAGCTTCTGACACCAACCCCTGGTCGCTAAATATAAAATGCTATTCACCTGCAGCCTCATCAACAGTTAATGAAGTCTGCCTGGCTCTAGTGAGTTTAGCGGGCTTTGGATTAGGCCTTGATGCATGAACCTAAGATCATATTTCTGAACAAAACAGTACAAAGTTAGCAACAAAGGAAGCAACATTCCAAATATTTCCCAATACTTTCAAATCAGAATTGTTAAATAAAGGTATGGCACCTGAGTTCAAGTCCTGACATGGAAAACTGCTGTCAATGTTCTCATAAGAAAGAAAAACTGAAAAGTGAAAATGAAAGCTGTCCAAAAGCTATTGTGTCCTTATGATAACCTTGTTTTATTTTCACTGCTGTAGAGGGAATTACTGCTGCATCTGAAAATGCAGATCTGAAACTGGTATACATTACTCATTGTAACCAACGTAAAGATCCTAAATCACAACTTTCAATCCACTTTGGAACTTGCACAGAAATAAGGTAAGTAGCACCATTTTGGTAACCATCTGTAGCTCTGAAAACACTACAGCTATCAGAAGTGCACAGATGTCACAGAAAGCCCACATTCATAAGCAAAATGTTCAACTGATATTGATGCAAAATACAGAAATAGCACAGTCTGTGCCTCTCACTACCAGGTCAGATTTGCTGGGCAGATAGCTGAAAAATCATCTTTGTACTTGTGCACTAAGTACATTCTGTAAACTATTTAACAACTAAATTTAAATTTAAAAAAATAATAATTCGACAACAATACTATTTCAAAATAGGATCTTCTTCTTACAAAGTGAGTGTTTGCTAAAAGCCAACCAGTGTAAGAATTTTTCTCCTTCTAACACAGACCTACCTTGCAGTGTGTAAATGTGTTCTTTATTACATAAAGAACCGAGGATGGAAGGGTGCGGATGCTCTCCAGAGGCACACACTCCTGCAGCGTGCAGACGTATCGCACACAACCCGTCAGAGTTTCCAACAGTTGCACCACAGTCTTAAAGCAAGAATAAACGACAACAATCAATGGTTTTCACTCCTTTAATAATTTCAAAAGCATCTTTTCTTAGCTGAATTGCACCAAGATTTTTATGGCATTTAAAGTTCACTGGTATTTGCATAAATAAGTAGTTTGTTTAAGAGGAACTGAGCTCCATAAAATAATATCAAGCAATTCCAGACCTCTTCTCTGATACCATCTACTCTTTGAAAGTTTCATATTTCTTTTGACTACTGTTCTCAATTTACAAAAAATTTAAAACTCTGAATTAAGTGACTATATAAATAGGTGCCAGATTCACTCTTTAAATATGGAGAATCACATTCCATTTGCATTAGAGAATTTGAGGTATTTTAAATTCTGATTAGCATTATACACTAAATGTAAACAAATCATTCACAAAATTTTAATTGAACTTCAATTGCAAAGGAAGTTCAAATTACATTTTAACCAGCTGATTAGTAGCTAACAAAAACATTCTAAAAACCTCTTAATTGTTTAGGTAAAATCAAAGAATAATGTAAACATTCCTTTGACAGCTTATTTCATGGGACTTGCCTGTAAAAGATTCCTTATAGTACTGCATAACTCTGTATTCTGGCTGGTTAATCCTTTGGCCTCACTGGATAATTCATACATCAAGTTATCAAGTAACTGTAAAGTCTGTCAGAACAAAACAGAACTTAAAACATTTTCTTTATAAATGTACACACGCAAATAGTTACACCATTCTATATCAGCTTACTTCCTTGGCAGGGAGTCCTGGGCAACTGAGTTAACTCAGAGGAGAAACTAATGCTTTCTAGCATTTGAATCATAAAGCATGATGTACCAAGAAGCCAAAACCGTCTTACCGTTTTCCCAAATTATAGACAGAAGCTATATTAGCTGTTACTTCTCATAAAATCTGTTAGTAAAACAAACTTCCTAGCTAATTCACTTGAAATATATACCTCATTCTACGAAAGACTTTTTACTCAGTTAAAACCATACCATTTTAAAAGGATTTCCATTTTGTCTCAGAAAAATTGTTTTTCTGTTTAGAATGATCATTAACAGTTTGAATACATAAAGCAATAAGTCTATGACCTACAAAAACCAATAATTTCTACTGTGGTTGAGGTCCTTGGATATTTTACGAGTGTTACTGCTGAGGCTGCAAAGACAGTGAGCGACTTCCAAGGCATGTGCAGGATACTACATAGAATGGTATGCTGCAGTAATCCTTGTTCAGGATATGCCTGTTATGAGCCATTTTTCTTGTAATGTCCAAAATTTGCTACAGGACATAAAATAAGGTAAACAGAAATCAAGTGGCCATTTTTACAGGCTTCTTAAAATATACAAGCTGAGGCCTGAAACTGTAAAAATGGTAACAAACACAGAAACAATCCAACAACACAAAATGGTTTAACTTTTAAAGGGTAAAATTTTAATTTCTAGTTTTGTATCCAAAGCAATAGTGATATCATGAGACCTCAAAAAAGAATCACTGCATTCTAAGTAGGTTTTTAGCACTGGACTGACTGAAAATTCCACATTTAATTGAAGCTGTCATACCTTAGGTAATACTTTTGAGAAAAAAGTTTGCTCCAAATCTGCAAGGCTGATATGGGGCAAAAACATTTCAGTCAGGATCCTCAAAACACCTGCAAAGCAAGACATTTATAAAACCTTACAGAAAAACAACATGTGATTATCAGAAATATGTAGTAACCCACCAGATGAAACAAAGAACTGCATCAAGCAGAAACAGATGAGAGATTTGATTCTGAGAGGGGCAACATAACATTTGCCACATATGCATTATTTTAAATATCAAGTAACAATAACAGCTCCAACATGTATAAACCCATCAATAACAGCATCACACCTGCCTGCACTTAGTTAAAGGCTGAGCACAAGTGTTTGCCCATGGAACTAGAATTTTCCATATTCCAAACTGCAAATTGTTGCACATTTGATGTGTTGGTTGGCACTAATGTGCAACTTAACAGTGAGTGTTGGCAAGACTCCTCAACGGTTACACATCAGCCTCATTTTCTTATCACTATCAGGTATTACCAGAGGTTTGCCACCTGTAAGATAACAGCCAAAAAGAAAATACAAGATAAAAAGCACCCTTCTTTCTAGTACCTAAAAATCAGTAGTGGGAATGAAAAAGCAGCCTTACATGCATAGCTTCTTTACGGGCTTTTATAAAGCTTATTCAACGTGAATTAGTGCAACATGCAAGGTCCAGCAGGACTGCTGAAGACCGTGAAAGTCACTAGTTATAGCAAAAGTATTTTTAAGTAGTGCAGAATTTATAATGCAATTGCAATACAACGATCCTTAGGAAGAAGAGGCATTTCTTGGTCACTACTTACGAATGTGCTCGGTCCAGTCTTCAGACTCTTGATACATAGAGTAAAAGTGTTAAAGAAACTCAAACTCATTCTGCTATAAAGGTTATCTTTAAAGCATCTGCAGAAGTCACAGTGACTTCTCTCGTGCTCTCCCATGTACACTTCATCCACCGTATGAAATTGGCAGGGATGCTCCATAACCAAGGCAGGCAGATACACCTCAGTACCTGCACGTTCAGCACAAGTATTTCTACAATGTATTGGAGAGTAAGTATTGGGGTTTGGGGGGGGGGGCTGTGAGGAGGATTTACCTACAGTGCTAAATGAACCACACGCTATTTTCTACCGTCAATCTTTTATTTCAGTGAAGGGCTGTACCCATTTCCAGCGAAAACACCCAGCACCCAGGCTTGCTGTCCTATATCAGCCCCTTATAAAGGCTGCACCGCTTTCCCTCTCACGGATTTATTTGCTTGAACTCCGCAAGGCTGAAGGAGGAACTGCCCCACACACCCCCCCGCCATTTCAGGGTGGCTCCCCCCAGCCACCTAGCAGCCGAACCGAACCGGCCCCCTCCCCCGGGAAGGATATAAGGAGCCGGGGCAAGACGGCGGGCAACTCCCGGCGGCAGAGGTCCCAGTCCCAACCTCCCAGCTCTTGCAGGAGCAGCTCGGGATCTGTTTGGGACATGGCGCCGGCTCCCCTCACCTCAGGGCCGGCCAACGGCGGGAAAAAGTTACCTCCGCTATCCCAGCAGCCTCCGCGCCCAGGGGGGGGAAAAAGAGGGCGGGGCGGCTGCCCCCCCCCTGGGCGCGCATGCGCTTCGGAAGCGGAAGGGGCAGCAGCTCCACGTGGGAGAAGCGGGAGGTGACTGCGGACAGCAACCGGGGGTCGGTACGGGTACGGGGCGGGGGGGGAAACGGGCTGGCTAAACCGGGACCGGATCCCCTTGCCCGGCCATCATGCTTCAGCCAAGGTGCAGGGACGGGAAGCTGGGCCTTAGCAGCCTCTGTGCGCGTTCTTGCGTTGCTTGAATTTCAGGGGAGCGAGGATGGAGTTATTAAAATGGGGGGGAAAACCACGCAGATGAGAAGCTTTGGGGTAGTAACCAAACCGGAGCAAGGAAAACGCCGCTGGGCAGCTGCAGGAGCAATAGTATTTTAAGTCAAGAACACGCTTTGTACGGCATTGCATGGGGTTTTTTCCTCAGACAGCTAAACCTGAAATGTGAGTTTTACCAGAATAAGCAGCGACCTGAATTTCCCTGCCTATACCTGTGTTAAGTGAGAGATGTGGTCACTTGTAACGCTGTCTTTTCAGAAGTTTAAATGTGTAGAAGATTTTTTCAAAAATTAAAATTAGGATGCTGCAATTAAACGGTTTATTTGTGCTAATATTTGGCATTTAATGATACGTAAAACTATTTACTCTTATTTCCAGAAGTAATTCACCTGATTCATTGGCAAAACATCTGATATTCTGCCTGCAAAGCACTCTTCCCCATAGTGATAACTGCATAAAAACATCCTCTATGGAAAAAAAAAAAATCCAGAAGAAAAAAAATCTTTGTATCAGTGTTGCTCTTAGATTGTTTCTGGCTGTAATAAATTAAGCTGACTTTTTTCCCCCCACTGTTATTCCTGAAAATGGCTTTTCGATTTAATTTTTTTATTGATGAAATTGAGAACAATGAACCAGACACTCATGATAAGACGGACGCACAGCTCGGCTCTCCAAAAGACAAGCAGGAATCCAAGGAAAAGAGCAAGCAAACTGCTGAGACCCTAGCAGACTCCAGCCCAAGGCTGGCTACCGATAAGCACCAAGATGAGACACCATCAGAGAAAACAATCTGCTTGAAAGCTGCCAAGGAGCACAAGATACCTGAAGATCTCAACAAAGTATTGGAAAACAAGGTCGTGGAAACAGTGTCTGACCTGTATTACGTAAATCAGTCTGTAGTGGAAATGATGTGTTTGGATGGGGCCGACGAAGAAGGCATCGTGTCTAAAAGCGTTTCTTCTCGCTCTGATCTCATCCCAGGAGTCTACGAGGGAGGACTGAAAATCTGGGAATGCACCTTTGACCTCATAGACTACTTTTCTGAGGCTGAAATACAGTTTACCAACAAGAAGGTATTGGATCTTGGCTGCGGGGCTGGACTGCTGGGAATAGTTGCATTAAAGGGAAAAGCTGGAAAAGTCCACTTTCAGGACTACAACAGCACAGTGATTGAAGAAATAACCTTGCCTAATGTGGTGGCTAACTGCCTAAATGAGGGCAATAGGGTGGGCAACAGTGACGACAGAAAGACTAGCAAGCCTCCTTCGAAGAGGCTCAAGAAAGCAGAGTGCTTACCTGACATGCTCACCAAATGCAGATTTTTTTCTGGAGAGTGGTCTGAGGTCAGCAAGCTCCTGTTAAGCAGCAGCAAACCCTTTTCAAAGTATGATATAATTCTCACATCTGAGACCATCTATAATCCTGACTACTACAGTGCTTTGCATGATACAATGGCTCAGCTCTTGGATAAAAACGGCCGCGTGTATTTGGCAAGCAAAGTATATTATTTTGGGGTTGGCGGTGGTATCTACCTCTTCGAGGACTTCGCTGTAGAGAGAAATGTGTTCAGGACCAGCATAGTTAAAGTAATTGATGAAGGACTGCAGCGATGTATTATGGAAATGGCCTTTAAAGATTCCAGTTAAAATTCAACCATTGGTCCTTCAAAAATACCTTAAAGACAAAATGTTTTAATCTTCGTATCTCTTTACTTTTTCCTCTGTTGAGTTATTCTGGTTTGACACATTAAGGATGCTCATTATCAAAATATTTGACAAATTAGGATGTCTGACTAGAAATGAAGGATCAGAAGATTCTAGTTTTGCGTAAAAAAAATGGAGTTCTGCTTAAACCACCATCTGCCTATGCCAATTAATTGTCATTTATATGTACAAGTCACTGTCCCCAGTCCCCCTCTCACATTCTTTGGCAGTGCCAGGACTGTACCTCACAGGAGCAGCTGCTGAGCACAGCCTGAATGAGATCATTTAGCAGACTAATGTAGCACAAGAAGTGGTTCTCAAGGGTTAGGCTCCCAATTTGGATATGGTTGAACTGCAGCAACAGCTTTCTGAATCGACTGTGTACTTATGTGCTCTGCTGCTTCTCACCAGAGGGGGGGGCGATTGTATTTATCACTTGTGTTTGATTCCGCTTGCAATCTCACTCATCTTTGTAATGTTTCATATGTAACACACACATGACTTTTATTCAAGCCTTTGAAAAAGTGTACCAGAGAATATTTACTACTACAGTCTGTGAATTTTCACATTCAGATTTTGACATACCACTCTTTAAGACAATTTCAGTGAGTAATTGGGGAAAAGCCAAACTGTTTTTAGAAATGAATAAAACTGATTTCTGTTTTAGAAGCTGAGTTGAAAGATTCTTCACAAGAGAAGTTCCTTAAAACAACCAACCAATAAACCTACAAATGCAGTCCAGAAAACTGGAGGATGACAGAACTGAACTTCAGGTGACAAGTGGGAAAGGAGATAAACTGCGCTATTATAGCAGATTGCTAGCTAGAGTGCTGTACTGGGTTGCGGGTTGGGTTTTTTCTATTTTTTTCCCCCAAGATTTTTCCAGAAATTAAACTGCCCATACACTATGACCCATTTTCAAAACTTTCAGGGGGGTACTGCGGGGGGTACTACTGAACACTCACACCTCTTCAATCTTTTCAGCAGTTCGGCAGGGCAGCAAGCATTCAGAGAATCCTGCTGCAGACAGTGACGCTGCTGAAGAAATTGCCAAAAATGCAAACAAACCCAAAGAACTACAAAACCTGGTCCTGAGTGCTTGAGGTCACCAACAATCCACACAAAAAGTCCACTGCGTGTTTTGTCTTAACCAAAGCTGGAAAAAAGCTATTACATAACTCTTAACAGGTACATCAAAGCTACTGCTTATGCACTGTTGTATTGGGTGCCCTTGTAGAAATACTAACTTAGAGACAGTCAACCACTGCAGTAAACTGGGTGCAAGGATACTCCGTGTAGGGGAGGAAGGACAATAGGCTGAGGGGATGAAAAGAAACTTATTACAGCAGTGACCTAAATCACTTCAATTATTGCATAAAGTTCCCGTCATTGAAGGCTATGAAAGTCAACTGCAGGTTCCTAGTTTGACCATGTTGCTATTAAGATAAAGTCATAGAGGATTTCCTGTACCTTACAGAAGAGCCTTAACAACTGCTGTTGTTTCAAAAACAATTGTAAGTAGGCTAATTTAAAGGGATGCTTTGGAAACTACTGAAGTTGCTCTTTTATAGGAGAGAAAGGAAAAAAAGCAGTCACTTGTACCATAGCTGTGATTGTGCTTTGGGATTTTTCTGCATCAACTCTGAAACTTGGTGATGATAGACAACTGCTGCCTACAGACTGAGGAACTCACTGTCTTGGGTTCAATATACTACTCAGCATCCTCATTTTATTCTTGGATTGCTCAAACAGCTCTGTTTTCATGCAAATACAGAATCAGATTTTTTAGGACTTTCAAGACTGCTACAGCCACAATCTCACAGTAATTACACACTTGCAAAATGGGAAACTCCACACAGTATAATTAAGTTCCCATTTCACAACTACAGATAAGAATTAATAAAGGATGTTTTTCTCATGTGAAAGCAGCAAAATTAGCATTGGAATCTCCATAATTCCAGATGAGTTCTAGTCTATTCTTAAAATTCAGCATATATATGCTGAGAGGAAGCAGGATTCAACACTACATTTTGTAGGCTGGTTGTTCTGTTAGTGTTTCAACATCAAGTACTGGTTTCCCTAATTTATAACATTAAGGCTGTCTCTACTTGCCAAATCATCAGCACCCTAGTGACCAGTTTCCTGCTTCTCTTCATGTTCTGGAATAACATCTTTCACTCACTTGTAATACTTGTACATATTACTTAATAGCTAGGGAAATTAACATTTCCCCAAATGATACTGCACTAGAAAATAACAGAATTGGGAGGACCCTCAAGCATTTTTTTGATGACAAAATAAACCCTTACATGAGGCCCAATTGTGTGAAGAAACAAAGGTAGAGATCAGCTGGTAACTCAATTTATCAGCTCATTCCAAATCATCACCCCCTTTCTCTCCTCGACCCATCCCCTCACTTTTTGAAAGTCATCACAATAAAAAATCCGGTCTAAATTATGTCTTTCCCGTAAGTATTGTGGAGAGCAACATTAAAATCAGTCATAAAATGTCTCAGGAAAACTAAATTACAAAGCTTGTTTGTTTTAACAGGCACTATCCTTAACTGATGACTTCCTTTTGAAGATTATTTGCTAGTTCTGGGAAATGAGGCTATTAAAAAAATCGAGTTTTGTATACTGGCACCAATTAAATGGCATCCGTTACAGTTGTTTTACTAAAGCTTAGGGGAAAAAACCCATGAGGAAAATCAAAGTGGGAAGTGTCCAATCTGTAAATTGTTGACTTGTATGCTATTCTTGGTTACTAGGTACACAGACATTTAATTATGTTCTGAAATCAAAATCTTGTTAGGAAAAATCAAACAGGCAGTGTTACCGTGGCATTTGAAGTGGTGCAGACAGAAGACTATCGCGCAAGAGCGTAAAGAGAAGCATGAACAGCAGATGCAAAGGCACAAGTCCAGGCTGCACATGGGGGGAAGCAGATGCCAACCAAGAGACCTGCAGCACCAGGTTAAAGAGATCCTGCTCCCAGGATTATTGGGATGGAGGTAACCTGGAACTCTTCTCATGAAGTATGGACTGAAAGGTTTGAGGATGAGAACAGGAAATCCCTCCCTGCCCAACCAATCAAAGATACAGAAGGGTGACGTAAGATGGATAATTAGTGTAATAAGGCACTAATAGCAGGATTTTTTGTGATAGAAACTGGAGTAAAGCCTCTCAAGTGTCATAATTTGTACTTCTAAGAGTCACGTGCACATTGAAAAGAAAAAGGCACCCTATACCACCAGATACTGGTAGATAAGCACAGTAGGAACTACAGCAAAGGGAAGAACTAGGATTTATATACAAATACCTCTTGAAGACTGCAAGTCAACAATGTAAGCATAAGAATAAAAGGTACTCCCTTGAAATCCGCAACAGCATTAAAGGAAGACTGGCAGGAAAAAAAAAAAAAAAACAGTGAAAACTGTAGCAAGTAACTTCACAACAAATGAAGGGCAACATCCTGCCACAACAGGAGGAAGCAGGTGCTGTAAGTTAATTCAGGCACTGCCTAGGTGTACTGGGTCTGGCTTGAGGTAGTTAACTGTAAGACAATTATTGCTATAGAAAAAAAGGAAAAAGCATCATTATACTCATGGGGAATACAAGTAGTACAGGGGAATCAGAATGAAACAAGTATTGTCAGAATTTGACATTGCCATCAGTCTGCTGTACGGAAGGATCTTACAGGAACAGAAAAGATCATTTCTTGTGTGGAACACAAATACTGAATTTTCAAAACCATGGAGCAAATCGAGTATTTAGATCATTGGTGAAGGACTGTAACAATCAATCCTCTCCTTCCCCCTGATTTTTGTAAAGGTGGATAAGTTGAAAAACCTAAAGAGCAATAGAAAATAAGGAAAACAGAAAACACTGTGGTCAAAAAAACAGGGAACAGGTTTGGTCCCGTGGTGTTTAAGTTGATGGCAAAATCCTGATGTATCCTACAGTGCATCAGTGAGACAGGATTGGATGAAAACAAACTGGCTGGAGGTAAAATGATGTGGGAATGTTTAATTAGATATCAAGGAGATGAAAAAGGCTTAGAACTGCAGATTCTGTACAAAGGAATGATCTGAAAAATAAGACCTATCTGGGGATTACTAACCGTATTATAAATTACAGCAGAGTCCAGTTACTCCAGATTCATGGTAACATACATAGAAGACACATTGAATTTTATTTATCAAAGTACAGCTCACAGAGTTACCAGTTTTGAACTGCTTGTTGTGTTCTCAAGTAGCCGATTTATTTCTTGTCATCTGACCATGTAATTTCATAATCCGTATACACTTTTTTCAGTATCTCTACAGTCACCGAATGATCTGCTTTTCCGTAGCCCTGCAAGAAAAAACAAATGCTTATTAGACATGTACAGAAAGTAAGTCCACAGAACCATTCAGTTCTTGTCAACACAAATTATCCAGTTATGATTGGATACTTCAAGTAGTTCACACACAAATCAAATACAAGTTCTAAAAGAGTTATTCTTGCAGTATCATGTTTTATTTTTCTATTGTCCTCTCCAATCCCCCCCAACCCGAGTTGCAGAAAATAAATGAGATGGGGTCAAGCAATATCAAGTAACAGAGGATGCATTTTTCACATCATGATTTCTCCAGCAGAAAGCTTGTTTTAAAATGTTCCCAACCCCTCAGCCACCATATTTATTGAATGTTCTTTTAAACCCCAGAGATTGCATTGACCCACTTTAATGTATGAGCATCCAAACATCCGATTTGGCTCAGCTGAAGGAAAAGGGAATAAGCCACCACATGCGTGAACATTTAAGTACTATTCTAGCCACTAAAGAAATCACAGTCTTCATGTTTTATTTATTTGCAATCTTGCCTTAGCTGATAATGGCATAATTTTAAATATCCCTGCTCTTCAGCCACTGCAACTACAAACTAAGGCAAGGTCAGGTGACCCATGTGATTTTTAACCCTCATTTAAATCACTGATCACAGTGTTACTCTTTCACTGAAATTTCAGAGTTGTGGTAGAAGGTGCCTTTCCATTATTGTCTCATAGGACTGGAGTTATTGTCTTGATTTCTTATTTCAGAACTACAAGTAAGTTTTTCCCTGTCAAAAAGACTTTACTGCACAACAGTGCAGTCCACTGATAAAAACTTTACAGGTTACTTTCTTTTTTCAGTAATATTTCCTGTGAAACGAAACTTAGAAGACTGAAAAGAGAGCTCAAAATTGCATTATCAAACAAAACACGTACTCTTATTCGCCACTGACTCTGCCCCAAGAGGAACAGCCTAAGTTAACCAGCATTTAAACTGCACAAGTTAAAATTGTTGATGCATTATAAAATGTAACCTTTTCAAAAATACCAGATAATACAGTTATGTCAGAAATACTGCTGGTTTATACTGTCAGTTGTAAAGCAACAGACCTACAGACCACTCTTGCCTTGGTAATCACTTTGAAGACCCCACCTGGCTTTGCAAATTATAGCACAGCATCTACTTCAAAAGAAATCAATGACTATTTCTCTGGTTTTCATAAAACACCAAGATAGTTCTGTTTTAGAGTCTGACAACAAATCTCCAAGTAAAGAGAAGCATTAAACCAATGTAATTAATATACTAACTTCTGACCTGCTATTGAGGTCTTCTGAACCCCCAGGTCTCCGCTGACAGAAGCCCTCATGGTAATAAAACTCCACTTTTACATGATGCTCATCTGTAAGCCCCAAGGTACCAAAAGCAGAGAAACAAGGTGTTTTCCATAGATGTTGCATTACAAGAGCAAGAGTTGACCACTGCCTCTAACGCTGAATTGGCAGCTGAATTAATAATACAAGTGTCAACTCTCATCTAAAAATGCAGTTCTGATGAGGACCTACAATCACAAGAACTTAGCAGAATAAGCAACATACACTGCCTTCCCACCCCATACAAATCCTGAAGAGGTTTGTTTTTTTTTTTCCTTATGATTGCAGGTGGCAAGAGTCATCTTGGAACAAAAGCAACACTAACATTTAAAAATGCTTGACACATTCAAGGCCCAGCCTTCACTGCTCATCTCAGGTAAGCAGATTTGAAGTAACCATCACTTTCTATAAAAAATTAATAGAACTATTTTCTTCTTGTCTACATTAGAACCCTAGAATCTTTACTGACAGTATTACTATAGAAGCAGCTAGGCTTTATCACAGAGCAACACCAGAATCAGACTATAGTATGTTTCCTAAATTCAGGAAATCATTACCACTTACTGAGTCTTTCATAAAGAAACTGAACTTACACAGAACAGTAACAGGTAACAAAAATGATCTAGTCTCCATATTCTTGGAAGTTACTTCTATTCCCACAAAATGCATTTATGTGAAACTACATCTTCACCTACCAAAAATTCACCACATCTAAACTGGGTCTACTCCTTTCACCGAACACATACACAGAACAACATTCACAGTTTACCTGGTCACTACCAACCAACGTTTTTATTGGCAAATAAAGATGACGCAAAAGCTGGATCAAGACCCTGTGGCTACAAATGGGCTACTCTGGCTCTAGCAGTAAGACTAAAAGATTCTGAGTCAAGAGATGCTAACTTCCATTTTTAGTCTTGATTATAACTTCATGTTGGTATTACTCAGCATTAAGTTGTCTATTATTTTTGCTTTGGTCTCCTGCCCTTAAAACTAGTATTTCCTCTCTAATCTATCTCACAAGTGAGCCAGGCAAGTTTTCCAGTTAATGTTTACACTGTGATTCAAATTGCCAAAAGCCACATGTTATAAAACAAAAACCCCAGAATGTCAGAGACGAGAGGATTGGAAGGAATACAAGGTATACACTTACTGTAGAGAGCCCAAATACCCTAATTTTCTTGTCTTTGCTATTATGATCGATTTTCCCTCCTCCAAGGCACTTGCACTCATATCCCAGCTTTTCCATTTCAGGATTTACTTTTTCAAATATGTGATCTGCACAAGAAGAATGGTTAGAGCCATTAGAATACGCACTAGGCATGAAATACTCGAGGACTCCTTTTCGGCTATTTTCCACTCATTTTCCTCCAGTTCCCTTCCTTCACCTGCAAGAGAGGGAGTTTTCTCTGGACGCATAGCTAAGCTGTCAGTAAGGGTCTCTAGTCACGTTTTTTACTTAGCTGACACATCTCGCTCTCCTAAATGAGCTTTATCAGCTTTGGAAGTGACATCTGACAGACGCATTGACCCGCGTTTCATGTTCGCCTGAGGCGCCTATAAAGGCAAAGGGGGGGGGGAAAGGGGCTTCAGAGCTACGCGGGCTGGCACCGGCCACCGCAGGCCCGGCACTCCCCCGCTCCGCCTCAGGTTCGCTCGGGAGCCGGCGGCCACGTCCCGCACCCGAGGGACGCTGCCGGGGGGGGGGACCCGCGAACGACCGCTCCGCCAGCCCCCGCCCGGCCTGTCACCCACTGTGGAACTCGGCCGCCTTGGTGCCGCGGACGATGTCCCGCTGCTCCTCGCCGCCGGGGCGCTGCAGGCGCACCAGGATGTACTTGAACGTGCCCTCGGGGTCGATCTCCACGTCCCGCACCGCCGCCATGGCGGTGCCGCCCGCCTGTGAGGTGACCGGGCCGCGCCGCTGCCCCGCGCGGAGGCGGGGCCGCCACCGCCGTCCTCCGCGGTTGGCGGGAAGGCGCCGCTCGCGCCAGAGGGAGGGGCAGCCGCTGTCGGCGCCGCTCAGCGGTTCGCCGTGAGGGGAGCGGGTCCCCGGCCCGGCGGAGGCCGCGGCCGGCCTCTCCTCACGGGCTGTGAGAGGGCGCGGGAGCAGGCGTGCGTTACTGCTTCAGGCTGCCGGTCGAGGCCTTGGGGGTGGCCCCCGTCCCTGCGCCCCTCCCTTAGCTGCCGTTCCTCCTCTCCCCCGGCTCCCAGAGCCGGGCCCTGCAGCGGGCACCCGCCGTCACAGGTCCAGGCATTTACCCCGCGGGGGGAAAGGGTCGTGGACAGGGAGAGCCTAACGCCCTGAGAACCTCCAGGTTACTCTTTAGGTATATTAAATGAGAGAGAGAAATTTACCTCCTGTTCGCCTTCTTTTATAGGTTCCGCTTGATGAGTTAGGCAAGCTCCGTACAGATTCACCATGAAGTCACACATGTCCAGAACCAGTAAGACACAATTCACTGAAAATCGAGTCTAAAATATTTACTGGAGGAAAAAAAATGGTTTCCTTGTAGTGTTGAGCATGGCCTTGTATCAAGCGCCTACTCAAAAAAGAGGGAATACTCACGTTTTAAAGACGAGAAGTTTTTACAAAAGTTTCAGAATGTTTCCACAAGTTAGTTTCAGCATAGCCACATCTTTTAAGTGCTATGTAAATACGTACAAGTAGTAAATCATTGTTGACATGAATTTCTCCAGCTATAGTAGTTTTAGAATATGAAAACAGTGCACTATGTAAACTGTGATGTAATGCATAAACACATCAATAAAATAGAGAAAAAATACATATCTTCTAAATACAGCATTTAAAGGTGCTTAACAAAATAGATGTAATTTTTGGATTAGAATTTGTTTTGTGATTTATTGCTTCACAATTAAATTTGTTAGCTAATGTATTTTAGTAGCTGTCCTAAATCTTAATAAAAATGGCTAATATTTTGTCATTTCAGATATTATTGTTAGTCACCTTTTGGGCACAGAGTAGCACTATCACAATGAGAAAAACAAACAGAGCCCTAATAAGGTAAGCCAGATTCTTGTCAGCTATTTCTTAGGAAATGAAGGGATGAGAAGGGCTTTAAGAGGAAACCAAGCCTACCATCTCAGCTGTTCTGGATTTGCCAAGGCAGGCAGGGAAAGTGATAAAATCTGTGTCTGGGTGAAGTGTTCTTTAGGATCATAAGGCTGCGAGAGTGCTGTGGAGTTGTGGTGGTTGCTTAAGCTTGCTTGAGTCAGTTCAGTAAAGGCCTGTAGGATTATTGTAGCGTTCATTCTTTAAGTTTCTTTCAAGCAGTCTAGAAGGTCTATTTTTGTTTTGATGTTTTTTGTGTATATAGCTTATTCTTTGATTATTTTGTCTACTAATTTAGCCTAGTACCTGATGCTCCTGTTTATCTCTTCTTGAAGCTTTAGCATTAAGAAGACTTTATAGATCTTTCTTGTTTGAGTGTACCTTGCCTTTTCATTTTTAACTGGAATAGGATACTTCATTCCCTTGAGCACAGAAGCCTATTGTCTGGCCATGGCTGTGGAAAACTTTATTGCCCCGTTTCAGTTATGATGCACAGAGGGAACTAGCAACAAACAATGGTAACACTGATGAGCAAGGGCAAGGATGGCAAAGGAAATGCTTATGGCATGCCTCAGATAGAAGCTAAACTTTAAAGGATTTTGTCCTCAACAAGGAGAGCAGGTATCTGGCTTGACCTGACATGAGTTTGAGCAGATAAATCTGTGACTTAGTAACAGGCAAAGCAGAACCTTGTCCTGTTCTCCTTAATGCTTTTTGTCTTCCCAAGCACCCACCTTATCCAAAAGTAGTTTCCGATGCCATGCTGAGGTATTGGAGCTTCCTCTTGGCTTTTAGGCTGAAGACAGAAATCCCCTGCTCTTGGCGGTAATTGTTAATGCGTCACTTTGTGGGCCTCAGGGGTACAGAGAGGATGGCATGGGGCAACAGGGGTCTCAAACCAGAGACAGCCTGCCTCCGATAAGGCTGCGTGGAGGGACTTTCCTTTTGTAGTGGGATTACTCATATCTAACTGTGGCAGTGAGTTTGGCACTATTTTCTGAAAAATTAAGGGGGTTTTTATTTATTTGGCCAAGTGACATCTTGTCTCTTCACAGTGATGTCCTAAAAACTATTGTTCTGAGGAAAAGTATTGTAAATATCTCAAATTAGGTAACAGTGAACCAATGCACTGATAATTAAGATAGGATAGTAGATACTCTTCTTGAGTAGTTGTAGCTAGACTTGTAAGGGTAAGTGTTGCCAGCATTTTTTCCTCTTCTGTGTTACATATGGGGCTTGTTTTCCGTTATGGTTTTCAGGCTTTGGACTGGACCCAAATGACTATAAAGTTGCACTGTTGTTGTTTATGCCCTTCCTATCATCAGATTGTTTTAATCCTCACGGCCTTGTAAAATTCACCTATCCTTACATCACCTTGGCTTGTGCCGATATTGCGATCTATGTTGCAGTGGATTAAACTGTCGGTGTAACAGCATTTCTTTGTTGGTGTAACACGTGGTTCATGTGACATGGTGTGATAGCTGGGTATAACTATTGTAGCTACCCCGGTTCATTTTCATAAAGATATGAGATGTCCTGGTATCTGACGTACTTTTACCTTCTAAAAGTACTTCCTGAGTGTCTTGAGATGGATAAAGCAGGTAACAGCCTTGTTTTCTCTATTGCATCCCTTATGAGAGGGCCCTGTGACTATGCTTTTTCTGTTCAATAACTCTTGAAAATGTTAATAAATGTCATTTTTTGACATTTGAGATCATCATAGAGATATCAGTGTTTCTATATTCCTACAGGTTTAATGAAAGTAAGTGGAGAACAGAGACACTGTGAGTGTTCCTGCTGAGGGAATGGGTTCCTGTGTATTGAGTGAAATATTTGGGTGATGGAAACTACTGATAGGGGACAAATACATCCTTGTTGTCACACTAAACTGCATTTCTACTGGGCTTCGTGGTGGCATTAAGGCCGTGATATTTGTATCTTTTTATAGTAACTTTCTAGAAACATTTTTCTTCCCTATTATGTGCCCCACACCCCAAAAAAAAGCTCTGAGAAGTATGTATGGATATTGAGCATTCTTTTTGAATCTTTTTCCCAGAGTTTCGTATTTTTTTGGCTACTGAGGTGGACAAACAGTCTTCAAATAATCTTGGAGGAGGTTTCCACTTGTGAGGGCAGTGCCCTTAAAAATTAGCCCTGGAGTGTTTACTAGATGTAAGCAGTAGCTTGACACATCACAGTACAGCTACTTTATCTTAAGTCTTTATATTCTCCAGCTTTATACCACTCAGTAGCTCAAACTACAATTCAGATTAGGGTTTTCTTCTGAAAAAAATGGAAACTGTGACTTTAAGTACATCGATTGTTACATGAGTATGTTAAATACCACTTTTTCAACAAATACAGATTCTGAATATAGTTTAAGGAATCCAGTTATGTGCCAGTATCAAACCTAACAGCAGAAGAATGTGCTAAAACCATGCTAAAAAAATTCTAAAATAATCAAATTAGTAGCTTGAATGTGTTGTGAGCAAAGCACAGGTGGGTAATATAAATGCAGCTGCATTTTCTTCCTGTGTATTGGTAGTCCAGCTGTTCTGCATAGAATATCGGCAATAAAACATACAATACTGTAGTTACATGAAGTGATAGGTCCCTAGGAGTTCCTGAGGTGCTAGCAGAGCAAGGTGGGTGTTGTGACTTATTAAGGATTTCCAGAGCAGTTCTGCCCAGTTATCCCTTTCGTACGTTTGATCTGTCTCTTTCCCTTCTCTTGCTGTGAGTATACCTGAGGCTGTTGTAGGACTCCCATCTGCTAATTGGATTTCTAAAATCTTTGCCATAAAAGCAGAAAGGTTGAGTGTTTTATTAGCCTTCCCTTTAAATATCACTGAAAAAGCTGTGCATGTACAAAGCAGGGCAAATCGCTGGAGGCTCTCAAGATGTGATTGGACAGGGTGCTAGATCATCTCATCTAGGCTCCCTTTCCCATGAAAGGTTGGACCAGGTGGTCTTTTGAGGTCCCTTCCAATGTGGGCTATTCTATGAAATTCAAGTGCTAAGATTACTGAAAGAGCAGTGAAAAACAGTTTTTCGTTGTTTTTTTTTTTTTTTTTTTCACTTTAGGTGTGTGTGCTTATGAATGTGTAAATGGACTTCCCACTTGAATATTTTAATGCATGCAAAGATTAGATCTTCACAAAAGAGAATCCTTGCAGATAGAAGGTTCATAGCTTCTCCCCTCATTTCTCCAGATCAATTCTGTGTAGTCAGTAACAGTATTTTTCAATCAGACTTGAGTCATGAACCTACTTTTAAAGTTCAGGCAAAGCGCTATGTACAGCATTTCAGCTCCTCTCCTGGGCTGAATGTCAGGAGCCCAGCTGAGAGTAAATTACATTTTGACTCACACTGCAACATTCAGATATGTTGAGTATCTGAAATGAGGCCTTTCCTCTGCATTGTGTTCTGTGGTTTACAGCCTTCAGCTAAAGTCACTGAGTGGCAAAGTTTAGTGCGCAGTAACTTATGGTTACAAAGAAAACACACTGGCTTCCCTTTCTCAGTAACTCAGTAACAGAAAGGATTCCTGAAAAAGCCAGGCTTGAAAGCCCTGAGGGTTAACCCTTGTGCATGATGACTTATGAGATTTTGTATTCTGTAATTAAAAGCTAATTTGGCCTTGAGTGGAATTTTTGAGAAATTGTTATTGCCAATTGACAGCTGTCACTTGTGTTGTCAATGTGGTTTGAAATGAGGGGTGGGGAAGAGAAGGTGTGGTTGTACTGCAGCTGTATGTGGAGATATCAGAGCCAGTTGTAATTGAACAACTTCAGGTAGCAGAAGTCATCTAGCTGCAGAAACACAGCTCAGATCTGACTGGCTTACCCTGCCAAAACTCAGGATCAATTTACTGTGCAGGTCTGAGACCTGCTATTTCTAGCTTGCTTTCAGTGCCCAGACTATACTAGTTAACTTGCATAACATCTTAAAAGGAAGAAACTGGATTGTAGTTCAAGATCAAATGTAACATTTCATTTGAGAATAGGCAAAAAACCTGTGAGCCAGGAGTATCTTAATGTCAAAACATTCTCATATTTATTTTGCTATTTAGCCTCTGAACAACAAGTGACTAGAAAAGGAATATTAGTATAATGCAAATGTGTTAAATATACATTGTGCTGCAGTGAAGCTCACCACGGTATTCTCTCAAACCATTATGCCAATCCAGGTTACCAGAGTCAGGAAAAGGGAAACAATCATTTTGAACTCCAGCTTTATAAATTTTTCCTTTTATTGAGCTCTTTGACAGCAGGGCACAAGGTGTAAGGATATGTTTGGCCTATTGTTGTATTACAGGAAAATATTAAGAAAAGAGTTTTGAAGTAGGTAATTTCCATTGCATGTAACTCTCAAATGAGAGAGAAAATAAAATGAGGATTAACTTTCTGCTGTACTTGCAATTTTTTTTATCCCAGAGTGAGAGTACACCCTTGAGTTGAGCAGAAGAATGCCTAATACACTGATGCAAATGAAATACACTGTTGTAAATTATGACTGTTGTGGACATCAAAGATCACAGGTCTGCTCTGCTGCTTGGCCCACTCATTTTAATAGGCTTTGAATGAAGATTTTTCTTCAATAACTGTTGGTTAGCAGCTCCTCAGATTAGCAATGTAGACAGAACAAATGCAGAATAATAATGTTATCTGTCTTGGTATTAGCATCTTTTGGATCTGTGTATGTATAGTCAGTTCAGAAGCCAGAGGCTTGGTTTGTCCACTGAAGGTTAAGAATCCAAGCCAATTTTCAGCGTGCAGGAGTCTAAAGGACTTCTGCTGGGTCCTTTAGACCTTGCTTTCATGAATAATGCTCTCGTATGATCCCTTTCAGAAGTTGAACAGGATCTGCATGAAAACCAAGTTTTTTTGTTCTGCTGCTCATAGAAGGCTGTTTTATAACCTCATTGCTCTGCTGGCTAGAAAACCTCTCCTAATTTCCAGTCTACATTTACTCACAGATGGTTTGTATCCATTTGGTTTTTTGTACCAACTTTATCCCTTTATATACAGAAACCTTCTGATCACCTTCTTTACTTTCCTGATACTTACAAAGAGCCCATCACATCCTTTCTGAGCCTTTGTAGCTGCTTCCTCTTCCCCAGACTTAAACACAAATTTGTAATAGGCACCTGGGAAGGTATTTCTTTAGAGGGGACTTCATGGAATATTTCTACTGTTTGGACAGTCTAGAGTTTCCTACTAGGAGGTGTCATTCTCCTAGCTCTCCTCCTGAATGACCATAAATATCACCTGCCTGTCACGGATTGCTAGTCTAACCTCCTTTGAAGTATAGAACACATGCTTCCCACTGTAGAATCCCCTTGGTCAGTGAAACCAGTCTGCTGGGTTTGTTTTTCAGGGCTTTGCTGTCCTTTGGTTGTCCTTCCCTGCCCTTAGTGTCCATGGCCTACAGCATATGTTGGGGGCATGACAAAAGCATGGTGTGCAGGTGATGATTCCAGAGTCCCAGCTGTTACTTTGTGGTCTGTAGAGATGAACAGTGTGAATGAGTTGTTTAACTGATCAGAGTTAATTTCTGTGGGCTCTATGACATTCTGACTATAAGGGCCTTTCAGCCACAGCTGCTTTTCTTCAAGATGCATTTGCATTCATGGAGCAGAGATATGAGGCAACTGTCCCCCTCCTTAGTCACAGTGTTGGGAGTGCAGTTCCCTAGGTAAAAATCAGAATGAAGAAGAAAAGATGGATGGGGAATGCAATTGTATGAAGTCTTATTTGCAGAATTCTGGATATAGATTGAAGGAAAAAGTAGATTATTTTTATTTCTTGTGGTGATCTACTAACATTCGTGTCTGTGGGCTGGTTTAGCTATAGCAATAATTCTGCTCTGAGAGAAGGGACATCACCTGCAGAGCAAAAGAATGAAGAGCTGCTTTCCCAAATGCTGTCACTCAGTGAGTGTCAAGGTCAGGGAGCAGTCTTTGGTATACGTAGGAATGTATTCTTGTTACTCCATGTTACTAAATTACAAACCCTAGTAAGTGAGGGAAATGCCTTTAAAAGGGCATGTACACCATTTATTTCAGGGGAAGAAAATTGAATCCTGCCTTAGAGGATAGAAGCAAACCCATAGAATTGGTGGTTTAACTCTTACTTTGTTTATTTAGTAGCTAATGGCACAACTTGAATAAGAGATGAAAAAATACAATACTGTCAATTTTGTTCTGAATTCTTTTCCCATTGCTTTAAGCATCTAAGCAAATGTATTTGCTCTCATTTTTGTTAATAGAGAGAGAATGGATCTCCTTTGACTTAATCTTTAGATAAACCTTGGTTTGTCTTTGACTTTTGAGGGCATAGAGCAACTGCACACCTAATTTACTTCAGGTAGGCATAAATCTGGATCTTTCATTCTATTTTGACAGTAGGGTAGCTTCTCCTTTGTTGTTTTATATATCCAGTCTAACACCACAGGGATTTTCTTGCTTAGAAGAAGTACAAATAAACTGAACTCTTAACTGCTTCAAATAAGAAAGTTGCAGGCAGGCCCAGTATTATTTTATAGACAATAAATGACAATCCCTTCACTTCGTGCTGATCCAATACCTATTAAGAAAGCAATCTTTGCTGATTATGACTTCTGTGGTCTAAATAACCAGACTCTGCTACTGATTGCAATCATGTGTGACTACAAAAGATGAGTAAAAGCCTATTGATAAATAAGAGGAAAAAAACCCAACTAATATGCATCAGGAAGGATAAACAGAGAATCAAAAATCAATTAGGTTAGAAAAGACTCTTAAGATCATCCAGTCTAACCGTTAACCTAACACTACCAAGTCCACCACAAAACCATGTCCCTAAGTGCCATGTCTACATGTCTTTTAAATACACCCAGGGATGGTGACTCAACCACTTCCCTGGGCCGCCTGTTCCAGTGCTTGATCACCCTTTTGGTGAAGGGTTATCAATATGGTGGGGTGGTACATGCTTTGCATTTGAGAAAAATGACTTTGTGGATTGCTTTTTAGGCTCAAATATGAAAGTGCAGCAATTTCAGGATAGGTGACAGTCACCCTTCCTGCTAAGTCAAGAAATCTGGAAGTGGTGGAAGAGCAAAATCTTCACTGGAAAGTTAAAGTATTGTTTTCAGGCCCAGGATATAAGGAAAGTCCTAATGATCTTGACACCAGTTAACGGGAACTTTAAAAAGCCTTATGGTGCTGTTTTCTGTCTGGGAAATAATAAAACTGGGCAGTTTAACACCATTGCTTTCAATGTTAGTGATGAATTTCTTTGTTCTTGAAACAACTACTATATGCATCAATTAAAATACCCTCCACTAATGATCTTATGTTAAACATGCCTGTCCTAAAAAGCAATTACTTATTCAGCTGATAGAAATAAACTTCTTTCTTGGAATAATTCATGGATGTTATGGTTATAACTTGTGGCAGAGCGGCTAGAATGCTCCTGAAAAAGTACTTAATTGAAGAACTTCTGTTCTGTCGTGGTCTACTGACTGAGAAAAGTCATGAGTAGTATGAATGATATGCCTTTGCCAGGCTGTTCATGGGTCAGGTTTTACTTCTCAGTGCTGTGTAGATGTTCCTTGTACTTTGGTCTTCTGCTTTGAAGATTTCAGATACCAAGTGATAAGATCTCATTCTACAGAATGACAGTAGTTTTGGTGATGGACCTTTCAGCTTCTTGTTTTTATAAATGGCATCAGACAGTGATGATAGTCTCTGGAGCTTGGCTTTAAATACAGAGGTCAGTATCACCCAAAGCACCTTTTAGGTACACAATGCAAAACTTCTAGATCCTTCAAAAATGTGGCTTTCTAGTTCATGATCTGCTGCAGATAATACCTGGAGAGTTTATTTATTGCTTGTTTCCCAGTAAAAAAATTAAGGACTAAAATATCTGTACTGGCCTTCTCTGAAGCTTGCTTAGCAGACATTTCTTCCTAGAGCAGTACAGTTCCTGGGAATGGGCAGTTTGGTCTGAAAAATTATGGAGAAACTTGAGAAATTACAATATTGAAGTTATAAGGTGCTGTATTTAATGATTAAAAAATTGTGGTTGAACATTGCTTTAGCTATAGATTCAAACACATTAAATACTGTGTCCACTGATGTATAAGAATTATTTATCTGAAACTGACTTAAGCAATGAAAAGAACAGACCTGAAGCTTGGAGTTCATAAACTAATGGTGAGATATATTAGTAAGGAAGTGAAACTACTGCCTTGTTCATCCTTTTTGTAGTTTATCCCTCATAATACTGCAAATGGAGAATGGAAGGTCATGCCAGCACTCCAGTGCTACTGATAGTTCACATCCTACTCGGTAAGTCACAGCAGTGTTTTCTGGGAACAGAGGTAGGCAGAAGCTATGCAAAGAATTTGCAAAACAAAAAACATTTCTTGTGATGACTGCTTTTACAGAACCAATCACCTACTTAATCTCCTAATCCTGAAACTTCCTCTCACTCCTCTCATTTGCCAAAAGCTGTAACTGTTCTCTTCTTCAGAGCCAGCGTCCACATCGGTGTCACATCTGAGACATCTCCCCTGCTGAGACCACAGGACTATGGAACAGACCCGGGCAGCGCTGGGTCTATGCATGGGTTATATAGTTATTCTTTCTTACATGTGCATGAAGGGTGGCAAGGCTCCAAGAGCTTCTCTGCCATGATTTCCAACACTAGAATTGGAAATAATCAAGTTCTGCATGGGATCAGTTCCACCTGCAACTGCAGGCAACCAAGTATGTGATGTTAAGACCAGGCTTGCTTTTATCTTAACTCAAGGTGTGAGTTGTTTCCTCTGCTCCTTTGTTCTGTTTCATGTTTCAATGCACTGAATCACACCTTGCCAGTGCAAGTGATCCTTGGCCTCAGGTTCGATTCTCAAATGTGTATTTTTGTCTGTTTGGAGGAAATTGAGCAGTATGAGTCACATCAGAGAGTTCCCGAAATGAGAAGTGGAGATAAGATTTTTCTGGCTCCTGGGGTTTCACTCCAGACAGAGTGGAGACTGTCTTAGGCAGCCTGAGAAATTCCAGCTTTTTTGTAGCAGCTGTATAGCCTACCTTATTCACACTTAATGAGACACAGAGGCTGAGGGATGAGTATGTTTTTGGAAATTATCTTTTCTTCCCATCTAGACCTCAGGGAAAACTTGTGCCTTAGACCTTTTGTCTCTGAATTTTTAAAGAATTAGTGTTTCAAGCTCCTCTCCAAACAGGAAACACCTTCACTACTGGCACCAGAACTCCTTTTCCCCTCAAGGCTGGCTAAAGCTCTTACTCTTCCTCTTCTACTGACTGTTAGTATGGGTGAAGCTGGATTTTTTTTCCATGACTTCAAAATTTCAAACAGTTTTACAGCTCTTTGCCATGGGATAAATGGCTGTTTTACAAACTATTTTTACATAAATACTTATGAAGTGTTTTAATTTAGGAGTGACAAATAGAGCTCTTAGAAGAGAGATGGAACTGGGTTACTCAGAGGTACTTAATTCTCTGGTCTGACATAAAAGCATTATTAAAATCTTTAAAAAGGAAGACTTAGAAATATATAAATGCAGATGTAATCTTATAATGTAGGTAAAGGACCATTCTTTAAAAAAGACATGGAAAATTAATATGTCTTTTTCTATATGTACATATGTACATGTATATATTCTGGTTACCTGAGATCCCCCCATATCCTGTATTTGTCTTATCTTTGATTTCAGCAAGTTCAACAGAGAATTTTAGATAATCTAAAATAATTTCCCACTGCATCTCATTTTCATAAGCTACTGATAAAGAAATTGACAAATGTTTCTCAAACCAGGACTTAAAAATCTCCAACAGAAAGCTAGGCTCTACAAAACTCTGGTTCTAGCACTTCATGGCCTCCTTATTTAGAAAAATTTCCTTTAAAACTTTGTCACTACAAATCAATCCAACCACTACTTGTTCTGCACCAGGTGGACGTAAAGAATTATTCATCACGTGCTTCCTAAGTACTCTAAAATGCCTTTTAGGTTTTAGAAGATTGCGTAGATTTCTTTCCTCTATCATCCTTTTCTACAGCGAGGTGGGAATAAAACAGTTAAATGCTTCGGATGTTTGCACATAGGCCATGTTTTCTGAACATGCGTTACTTGAACTGTGGCCTGTGGCAAACTGGTAGTTCGTAAGATTAGGTCACTTACAGTCTTCTTACAAGTCAGACAAGCATTCGTATTTTGTTTGCCTCCCTGAAAACACATGAGGGTGTTTGTAAGGAATAAAATGAGTAATTCTGAATTTTTTGTTTTGTTTGAAAACAGTGCGGCGTGTTAAGGTTGTATGAGATAGTCCTAGCTTCTTTTCCAAAAAGAATAAAAATTTGATCTGGTTCTAAATAACCTATCAACTGTGTTGCTTAGGATTTGATTGTATTTTGTCTGCCTGTATCTTTCTAAGATTGCGGTACTTAAGGTTAGGTGCAATACACTAGAACAGATTTGGCAATGGCAGATTGGATGGAAAAACTGTAAATTTTGTCTTAAATAAAACATTCATGTTAATACATATCAGAACAGCATTTCCTATTTTTAAAAATGACAACAAATCATTAACCCATATTGAATTTGTGATCTGCTGTAACTCCTAGTTCCTTTTCTACAATGCTCCTGCCTAGCCAGCAGCTTCCCGGTGTGTTTCTATGTTATTTTTTTAGATGAAGACCATTGTGCTTGTTTCTATTGATTTCCCCCCCGCCCCATCATTTTTTGGGTCATGTCTCTAATATATCAAAATCTTTGAGTTGCTATATTGGTCCTTTGGAACCCTTGCACTTCCTCAAAGCTTGGTGTCATCTGCAAATTTTCTAAGCATTTCTAAGCATTTTGCCATCCAACTTAAATTAGCTCAAGTTAGTTCAGGTTAAGCCCTTGCAGGGCTCATTTAAACAGTCCTCTCAGACTGACAGTGATCTTTCAAAAACTGTCCTTTGAGTAGTGGTTACATCTCTTGCATGCTTCTTTTATGGTGATTTCAGCTAAGCACTATTTCATTTGTTTCCTTATAAGAATGTCTCATGGGACAATATTAAAAGTCTTAATTATAGCAAACTGTAGCACACCATTGTTTCTTTGTTACTCGCTCAGCCTTGAAGTACAAACTAGATTGATCTGCCAAGAATAAATCAATCATATCAATGTCAGCTGTTCTTGACAGCTTAGTAATGTTCTGCTGATTTTTCAATTGTTTAATAATTTTCCAGTATGGTTGTAGTATCTTTTCTAGGTGCTTGTGTAGAAGGCCTGGCTTCTAATTACCTTGATCTTCCTTTCCTAGATACAGAGAGGCAATATTTGCTTTTTGTCACCCTTCTTATGCCTTTCCGTGTACTCTCAAAGGTAATTATTGAGAGTTTGGAGATAATTTGGTTGGATCCTTAACCAGTAACTTGATCGGCTGTAACTAACCTAAATAGCCTTCACTCCAGTCTTTCTATACTCTGACCTGTTCTCCTTTCCCAATGCATGATACTATTGCAGTGAGTATCTGTTAACTTTTCTCTGTATACAAAGAAAGGACATTTGACATGTCCTCTGTCAATTGCTGTCCTTCTTTAAACAGCAGATCTGACTGTTTTTTGTTATTCTTACTCCTAATGTGTTTATATAGCCTTTTCTTACCTTTTATGTCCCATAGCAAGCTATCAAGCAAACCTTCTAACTGGAAAACTAATTGCTGTTAGATAATCTTTGTTGGCACCTCTATCTGTAAGGGAAGAGAGGTGTTCTGGAGTATTCCCATTCACTTGTAAAAAGGTGGGCTTTCACCTGTGGAAATGAAGGTCCAGGGTGTATAGGAATAAGAAGTGTTCAGCATTTCTAAAAATTTGACTTGATTTAGATTTAGTCTCCCATTTTTCTGGCAGAGAGGAATTGGATTGATTTTAAGGAACTATGTCTGTGTTCATGTAGCACGAGAGGAGAATGGACAACTGCACCCAGCTCAGTGCAGCACAAGAGTCGAGTATTCCTTGAAAACTGTGTTCAGTTTTGGGCCCCTCACTACAAGAAGGACATTGAGGTGCTGGAGCGTGTCCAGAGAAGGGCAGTGAACATGGTGAGGGGTCTGGAGCACAAGTCTTATGAGGAGCGGCTGAAGGAACTGGGTTTGTTCAGTCTGCAGAAGAGGAGGCTGAGGGGAGACCTTATTGCTCTCTACAACTACCTGAAAGGGGGTTGCAAAGAGGTGGGTGTTGGTCTCTTCTCCCAAGTGAGTAGCGACAGGACAAGAGGAAATGGCCTCAAGTTGTGCCGTGGGAGGTTTAGGCTGGATATCAGGAAAAATTTCTTTACTGAGAGAGTGGTGAAGCATTGGAACAGTTTGCCCAGGGAGGTGGTGGAGTCGTTCTCACTGGAGGAGTTCAAGGAACGTGTGGACATGGCATTGTGGGACATGGTTTAGTGGGCATGGTGGTGTTTGGTTGATAGTTGGACTTGATGATCTTACAGGTCTTTTCCAACCTTAGTGATTCTGTGTGATTCTGAGGCTCTTACATTCTCAAGTCAATTGGCAAAGGAAGAAAAAAAAGCACAAATGTGAAGTAACAGTGAGAAGAGAATAAATCAGTAACATAGAAACCATCTAAGAAGCAGGCTGGATGGCATTTCTAGCTTGAGTATCTGCAGTTCAACCTAAGCAACTGTATCAGAGGTATTGTTCCAGAAATACCTATGTAACTTAGGATCCAATATGAACATTAGCTCACAGAAATCCCAGTCTTCCTGAACAACAGGGTTGAAGTTTTTAAGAGTCTTTGACTTTTAATAATGAGATTTTAACCTCTCAGTTGTGTGCTTTTGAAAACGTCTTTCAGGCTTTTTTTTCTGAAAGTTTTGCATTTATATTCACCTTCCATTTATATTAAAAGGACATAAAAATATAAACGGTGGATGGCAGACTTCCCTGGGAAAAACCAAAAGGAGCCCCATGTCAGTGATGCATAAGGGAATACAGCCAACAAAAAGAGGCAGTCTTTTTTTAGGCTGGAGTTCTTACAGGCATATTGCTTTTAGGCTTTGGTGTTTTGTTTGTTTTTTTTTTTTTTGTGGGGGTTTTTTATCTGCTGCAGACAAGAGGTCTCAGACAACCCCTGTGAAGGAAGACTATTGTAAACTGAAACGCTCTCTTCCTTCCTCCGGAGATTCCACTGTCAAAGCGATTCTGATAAAGTTTCTTCCACTCAACTTCAGAGCTTCTGCCAGGAGAAGGATGAGCACTTACCAGTAGGAAGCTCATACACCGACTTGAAAAAGTGAATCTCCAGGAAGCAGTGTAGGATCTTCTGCCTCCTGGCTCTAGAGAGGATAGAAACTGTTCGGAGTTTTCTATAATTTCTCTGTGTATACAATTATGACATCATTAGTTTGTATTAGGATAATGTTTACAGGACTCCTGTGAAATTAGGCACTGCTGCATAATATACTGTACAGGCTCATTAAAAGTACCAGCCTCTGTTAGGAGGGTTTACAATCTGAAGAACACAGAGAAAGGTTGGCAGACAGGAGAAGTTTTCATTCCCAATTTACAGACGAGCAGCTGAGGCTAAAGAAATAGCAGTCCTGATCTGATGCTATCTGGAAGTCTCTGGGAGTCTGGTTGTTCTGAGCAAGGCTGGCCCAGGCCTGGGCTTGCAGAATGCACCTGTGGCATAGCCAAGAGTTAACCTCAACTTTCCAGAGTTTCCTGATGGTTTATTTGTGATTCTACCTTTGCTAGTTCACACCTGCTAGAAAGTGTTCCTCTCCCTACAAATATTCAGTATGTTGGTTTTAATCATCCCTCTATTCAGTAACTGATTTTCATGTGCTTTCTAAGACTTTGTTGCACTTTCTAGTAAACTTTCATATTTTGATAGTAACTGAGGCTGTTTTAGAATATATACTTCACCCTATCCTCTCTTCTGTGATGGATCCCTTTGATGGGCAGAGATCTATTACGGTATGACGACCTGACAAATATTTTTTTGTGAAAAAATTGGGAATTGATACCAGCTGAGATCTTAGCTTGGCATCCAGGAGCCATTGATTTTTATTCTGTAAGAACAGGCTGAGGCTCCAAAGTAAGAGCTCCAACATGGACTGTATAAGCTATAACTATGCTTTACAGATATGAAGTGGATGCTACCCTATGTCCTCCTATCGCTGTTGAGTCCTTTCAATGTCAAGCCTCGTTAAACCTCACCCACAATGGTGAATCTTTGTTTGGGATACCAATTTGGCAACTGGACTCTCTGGTGGAGTCTCCATAGTAAGTGCCTGAGGGGACATGGAACAAGGGGTGGGTGACATGGCTGATCAGGGTGCAAGGGAATAATACCACTTTGTATCGACCAGTGTTGGGAGTGCTGGGGCATGTGGACTCTGTGACAAGCCTCTAGTGTTGTGCCTTTGCATAGACTTGACAACCGAGCTAAAGCGTCTATTACTCGTGATGCCCATTCCCTGCTATAGCCCTCAACAGTACTTGTGAAACCCCCTGTAACAAAGGCGAGAAGGCTACTTAAGTGAGAATATCCAAAACTACTGTTGCACATAGTGATGAGTGACTTGCCATGCTGTAGTGGCATACATGTGAAGGTGTGCCTGAGGATCAAGGAGTGGAGTGGTGCAGCCAGAAGACTATTGTGCAAGCAGTCAGTGATCCTCATGCTTACTGCCTTCTCATATACGCAGGTGCACTCTGAATAGCCTGTGACCGCTTTCCAACCCACTGTAGCAAAGTGTCCATGATTACTCAGGCATGTGTCTCCATACTATGGACGCCCTGTGACTGCTCTCTGCAGTAGTATAATTAATCAGTGTATACACAATAAATGTCCATGAATTTTGTATGAGACTAGTGTATTGTCTTGTCCACCTGAAATATTATATGCATTTGTTCAGGAATTGTTACTCTATTGAGGTCCAAGGGACTCTTCCAAGCTAAGTCCACATTCCAAGCTTGATTGCTGCCAGTGACTGATGAATCTGTATTGTGAACAAGACTCTAGAAGAGTGCTAGCAATCCTGGGGCTGGCAAACCTTGCCACAAATGAGAACTCTGCACAGCATGCTGTGATCCCCAAGGAAGGGCTTCTCTAATGCTGCAGTTTCTATCTTTTACTCAAACTTAGTTAACTAGCTTTGAGTGTTGGTGCCTTTCTTACTGAGATCCCAAAAGAACCGGCATCTCCTTGGTGCAAAACATTATGCTAGGTGAAAAGTTGGAATCTGCTTATTCATGCAACCAATTCAAACTAACCATCCTGCTCTTTCCTGATATCCTGGAATTGTGTGTGTCTGTCAGTAAAACTATGTAATGCAGCACTTAGCAGTTTGTCAGCACAGTTTGTGAAAGGGTTGATTTGGCAAGGGGAAGCATCAGCCTTAATGTGTGGGAGGGCCGGATCCCGGGATTTTCCAAGAAATTACTTTCCACACGGAATTTCCCGTCTCGTGGAGGACAGGCCAGTTGAGAGAATAAAAGGCTGTAGTAAAGGCAGGGGATTACACAGTCCAGACACTTGAAGCTGAACTTAATCTTCAAGTCTCTATTCAGCAACTTAGCAAGGGAAAGCAGTTACTGAGAAATATCGCAGAGGACTTTTGCCAGCTGGCCACCACAACTGCAACCTGTGAGTATAAATGGAGTGTGTTATTCTGTTTCATTGCTCAGCTAAAGGAAAACCTGACAGATGGAATTCTGTGTTGGTGTTCTTTAAAAGCTGTTTACATTTAAAAGCTATCTTGATATTAAGAACTGTTTTAAAATTAATAATTTCCTAAAAATGGAAATCTTATTTAAGTCTTTAGAATAATTGTTAAAAAGCATGTAGAAAAGATTTTATAGACAGTATTTTATATTGAATTGTAAAAAGTCAGTATTTGTTCTTTACAAATGTGTTCCTTTGATCTTTCATAGCTGTCTGCTTAAAAGATAAAGAAAAGAGAAAACTTTCAGAAACATGATTTGCTTGTGGTTCCTACCTCTTCTTGCTTACGGTAAGTGTGCATGTCTCTGTGTAGAAAACTAGTTGGATGGTAATATTAGTGTGCCTGTTCTGTATGAGCTCAGAATTAAACAGAATTTTTGAACCTGACCTAATTAGCTTGAGTCTAGGTTCACATAGAAAACCGTCTAGCTGCAGTGGCACGTTTCACTGCTTGCCTGTCAAATACATAATTGTCTCCTACAGTGTGCTATGAAGTCTGCAAAGCTTTGTGTGGTCGGACATAGTTTCACAGGCTGAAGTCCCTGTACTTGATGCTGACATGCCTGTTTTGAAGCTTGCCAGTTAATTGTTTATAAAAGAATTGCCACTACTTTTTCTGCAGTTTCAGATATTGACAAGTTTACAATATTTATAGAGCTTCATAAATCCTCTTCTAGAGAGAGAGGAGCGAGAAAGTCAGACACCAATTTTTTGACATCTTTTCATTCTAGGGCTTACAATACTGCAGGGGGTGGATTGTTGGACATACCATTATTCAGACACAAACATGACCTACAGGGAAGCAGAGCTGTGGTGCAAAGAGAGGTATACTAACATGGTTGCCATTCAGAATAAGGAGGAAATCAACTATCTCAATAACTTCTTACCCTTCAATCCGGGTTACTACTGGATTGGAATCAGAAAAATTAATGAGGTATGGACCTGGATTGGAACTAACAAAGAACTGACAGAAGAGGCAAAAAACTGGGCTTCAGGTGAGCCAAATGGCAAAGGGAACAACGAGGACTGTGTTGAAATCTACATCAAAAGAGGGAAGGATGATGGCAAATGGAATGATGAACAGTGTGAGAAAAAGAAGGTCGCCTTGTGCTACACAGGTATGGTATGATAAAGGCCATTCTAGTGTGCCCCTGTGGAGATGAGATGGTGGGTGGGATGAGTTGTTTAACCTAGTCTTACATATTAACTAGCTGACCCTGTAAGCACTTGTACACTTATCCTTACTTACAGGGCTTAAGGGTGTTCTTGTTCTAAGAGCTGGACTGATCTCACTTAGCTTTTCATTCCCAGAGTATTATACATCTTTTATGAGCAAATCGCCAGACTTTGTCTATAATCAGTGGAGAGAAACAGGCTTTTCCGGATGGTGACTTTTATCCCACTCTCAAGTGGGTGTCTCAGCTAGATAAGAATGGCCCTTTTGGAGGCATCTCTCTGACTATAGACCACTGGATTAGATTAGACACTTTGTGTAGAGGTAGCTAAGGCTAGGTCAAAAAAAAAAGATCCAAGTCAAGTATCAGCCAAATTAGAGCTGTGGTGAGTTAGTGAAGAATGTACCTGTTGAGGATTTCTACCTACCGCATAGTATATTGTTCCTTTTGCATTTTAAATATTGCTAATATCTACCTGAGAACAAGTGGTCATGGAGTTTCCCACCAGTAGAATCCTTTCACTATGAGCTAGTCTGTCAAAGGTGTTGATTTCTGAAATGCTTCTGTCAAATGACAGGATAATCTTACGTACCGAACACCCTGTTTTTCTTTTGCTATACAAAGTGCTTGTTTAGTGCCAGAAAGATAAACAAAGCACTAGCCACGTTTCATTAGTGGCCATTGCTGATTCTTTTATAATTTGCTGTATTTTTCTCTTTTTTTTTTTTTTTCCCCAGCTTCTTGCAACCCATCTCTCTGCAGTGGCCATGGAGAATGCATAGAGACTATTAACAATCACACCTGCCATTGTAACCCTGGATTCTATGGGCCTGAATGCGAGTTTGGTAAGATTACTCCATCCTGCTTTTCAATCAGGGTGATGTTCATGCTAACTAGTGTTCAGTTTCTCTGGCTTGTTGATTTATCTACTCAGCCAATGAGGCTGACTGTGTACCTTCTTGTGTTTCTTTGAAGTTGAGCGTTGTGATCCACTGAAGAAACCTGATCATGGGAGCCTTGAGTGCAACCATCCATTGGAGAACTTCAGCTACAAGTCATCCTGCACAGTTCAGTGTGAGGAAGGCTATGAACTGACTGCATTGGAATCTGTATACTGTACCTCTTCTGGGGTCTGGTCCGCCCCTCTTGCAGCATGCAAAGGTGAGCTTCTTAAGCAGCGATAGATGAGCTTTCTACATTGTACATAGCTCTGTAAATGTCCGTGTTGCTTTGTTAGTAGGTACAAATTGAAGTTCTGGCCCATTCCTTTGTAATTAATTATGTGGTGAAGGTACTATTTTATTGCAGCACACAGGACTCTTTGTTCCTGAAGAGATTAAATGGGCAGAATGAATGTTCTGGCCTGGTCTAGATTTCCTTGTGGGGAAAGACTTTTCCCCCTCTTAGTGGAGAACAGAGAATGGAGATGATCTAGCAGTGAGACTGCTCACAACAGGCCAGTTAGCCCTGACTGTAGGAATTAATTTTTGGGGTGTTCAGCTTAGAATAAGCTACTGTTTGAAGGAAATAGAAGCATAAATATCACCAAGCAGCAGTCAAAATGGGAAAATTTTGGATTGTAACTAGTTGCTGACATGAGCTGCAGATGAATTTACAGCCTTGCTTTAAGAGATCTCTCCACTCCTATCTGCTTTCTGAAATGGCAGCATAGTAGATCTCCTTTCTAAAGCTGCTTCCATTTAGTGGATATGTTGCTAATTTTCAGGAAAGAAGAAAAAACTTTTTACAGTTTGATCCAACCTAAGCTCTGTGCTGCCTCTTATGCTTTTCAGCTGTGACCTGTCCTGCCTTAGAAATGCCTGCTCATGGTGCTGTGAACTGCTCCCATTCCTCTGTGGAGCTCACCTGGGGTACCACCTGCGAGTTCACCTGTGAGGAAGGATTTGCCTTGACAGGACCAGCCACGCTGCAGTGTGGGTCTTCTGGGGTCTGGGACAGGCAGCAGCCATCCTGTGCAGGTACCTTTCCTCATCCCTGCTCACTTGAGCACTTGGGGTTGTCAGCATTGGCATATTGAATTCCTGGGACATCTGTGCTGATTGCTCTTGTGATCTGTGTGTTGCAGCTGTGAGGTGTGAGGCTGTAACCTGGCCAGAAGAAGGTTTTGTGACCTGTGACCGAGCTCCTGCAGATCTCACCTATGGCTCACGTTGTGATTTCCGCTGCAGCGAGGGCTATGTTCTGGACGGCCCATCCAGCATTGAGTGCACGGTGCAGGGACAGTGGTCAGAGCCAGTGCCAAAATGCAAAGGTAAGACTTGCTGGGTTGGAAATCATCAATTAAAGCTTAGAGTATCTCAAATAGTCTGAAGAGATTTCCTCATTCAAGTGCAGTCAAGGAGTAACGGCCGTCCCCAGGGTGTTTATAGCACTTTTCATAAGCAGATCTCAAGATGGGGATCATTTAGCCTGCTGTATTAAAGAGGAAACAGCAGTGCAGGGTGACAGGCAACACTCAGGAACTGTGTCTCCAACACATGATAACAGGCTTTTGAAGTGGAGTGTTTTGACAGGAACTCTTTATTCCCTACACTCCAAATGGGAGCCAGTGTCTGTTTATGCAGTCCACTTATGGAATATAATCTGGAGCCAGTCTCAGGATAGCCTGCATGTTTTAGCTGCATGTTTAAGGGTTCTGGCTGGACTGTGCAACATGCTGAAATCCCTGTTTCCTGAGACACTGCTAGGTCTGAAGGGAAGTACTATGGCTCTGTAGGGGACAGCTCCAGGCGGGGCATGTCCTCTTGTCAGCTCAAAGAACAGTGTTTATATTGACCTACTCCAAGCTAAGCTCTGTGCTGCCTCTTATGCTTTTCAGCTGTGACCTGTCCTGCCTTAGAAATGCCTGCTCATGGTGCTGTGAACTGCTCCCATTCCTCTGTGGAGCTCACCTGGGGTACCACCTGCGAGTTCACCTGTGAGGAAGGATTTGCCTTGACAGGACCAGCCACGCTGCAGTGTGGGTCTTCTGGGGTCTGGGACAGGCAGCAGCCATCCTGTGCAGGTACCTTTCCTCATCCCTGCTCACTTGAGCACTTGGGGTTGTCAGCATTGGCATATTGAATTCCTGGGACATCTGTGCTGATTGCTCTTGTGATCTGTGTGTTGCAGCTGTGAGGTGTGAGGCTGTAACCTGGCCAGAAGAAGGTTTTGTGACCTGTGACCGAGCTCCTGCAGATCTCACCTATGGCTCACGTTGTGATTTCCGCTGCAGCGAGGGCTATGTTCTGGACGGCCCATCCAGCATTGAGTGCACGGTGCAGGGACAGTGGTCAGAGCCAGTGCCAAAATGCAAAGGTAAGACTTGCTGGGTTGGAAAATACACTTTTCTTGTCACTGGACAGCACGCTGAAATCTGTATTCCTGTAAGGTCCTGGCTCTGAACTAAACTCTGTTCTGCCTCTCATGTTTTCAGTTGTGAGTTGCCGTGCCTTAGAAATGCCTGCTCATGGCTCTGTGAACTGCTCCCATCCTAAAGTCAAATGAATTTGAAAATACAGTGTAAATCTACTAGTGCAAAAAATAGGGCTAAAGACAGGAAAGTCCTTAATGACTCTTAAAAATTTCTTTCTGTATTTCAGTTTTACAGTGTGAACCACTGAGCTCTCCTGAGAAAGGCTCTATGGATTGCTCACATGGTGCTGGGAACTTCACGTACAACACAGCTTGCCACTTCAGCTGTCAAGAAGGATGGAGGCTCAATGGTTCTCATGTTCTTGAGTGCAGTCATTCGGGAAACTGGAGTGCTAGTCTGCCCACATGTGAAGGTATCTGACCTGTGAATAGCCACAGAGATGTGGCACTGGGTTTCTAGTCAAATGAGGTACGGAAGGGTGAAGGAGGTAACACCAACCAGTGAGCTAGAACTTCTAGTGAAGTCCATGAATTAAAAAGCCCAACAAAATCTCTTAGTATGTTTGTTGAAAATAGAAAGGGGAAAAATTCCTAAAAGGTCTTGCTGAAAAATGTTGATTTCTTATCCAAAAAAACCCCTGCAACCTGATTTCGGGTTGTTTGGTTTGGTTTTTAATTAAAATATTTCTCATATTGAGCTTTTTCCATATGAATAAAGAAAAAAGCTTTTCTAGAGAAACAGAAACTTGTGGGGAAATCTGCATTCATAAATCTGTTTCTTAGCGGAAAAATTTCTAGATTTGTTAATTTGGTGTGATAGTTTCTTGGGTGAACTCCTCAGCCAAAAGACCTCACAGAGCTTTTCTGTCAAAGGCTGTAATTTTACCGGGTAGAAGTCTCAGCCTTGCCTTCCCATTCAAGGCAGTAAGAGCTCTGTCCCTGTCCTCAGTGGGAACATACTTGGTCTGCCCAAAATGCTTTTGCTTGAGGTCCTAAAAGTTCAACTCCACTTTATTTGCTTGAGCAGAATTTAGATACTTGAATAATTTCATTGATCTCAATGGGATTGATCAAAGAGGAAGACAGCACAGTGGAAATTAAAATATGAAGTGAAACATGAAAAATAAGATGAGCATAAATTGTCATGTGAGGCTGGAGGTTAGACAGATCCTGGTATAGCTAGCTTGTTGCCTTGCCATTGCTTTGGCAATGGGTGGGATAATTTTTAGCATGCAGCTATTTACCTTGTGTACAGGATGTGTCCTGTCTCAGCAACAGAAAACTTAAGGGTTACAAGCTGCAGTTCTGTTTCCTCTTGAAGAGCACAAGGAAAAGGAAGAAGTAGAGAGGGCTTCAAAGACCACACATGCTTCTTGATCTCACTGAAACTTTCTCATCCTTTCAGCTTCTGAACAAGTCAGCTATGTCTCTGTAGGCATAGCAGCCACAAGTGCCTCTCTGTTGTCTACAGCATCATTCCTCCTTTGGCTTGCAAGACGTTTCCGAAGAAAAGGTGAGCAATTGGACTGGGTCCACTGGTTTTATTTAACTTTCTGAAAAATTTTCAGTGGAGGAAAAAAAACCCACACCTCCAAACCCCAATACCTTGCTTTTTGAAAAAGTAAAAATTCCCATACAAATTCCAAAATTATTTTCAAGAAGCCTGCATGCATGCCATGTTTGGCTTTTGGATGAACATTTAAAAATCAAATATAGTAAAAAATAGTAAAAAACCCAAATGTTTAGAAAACAAGAATTGGAAGGAAAAAAAAGCAACATTCTATTTATCAGTAATTACTGGCAGGGAAAGTGAATGGTAATTTGGGATGGGGCTAATGACAGCACAGTAATAACTGCCTGTGAGATTTGTTGCTAGATAATGGCTTTTTATCAGATATTCAGAAATGAGAGGTTTTTTAGTAGAGGAGAAAGTTTATGTGAGGGGGCTTTCATCTTGAAATGCTAATACCTTTTCTTATTCTTCTTGCAGCAAAGAAATTTACTCCTTCCAGGTAAGTTGTGTCTCAAAAAGCAGCATGAAAAACACTTTGCAATCACTTTGCTAAAATCCATTTGATATAAAACAGTTGTCATTAAAGTACTTTTCATTTCTGTTTTTTATAGTAGCTGCCAGAGCCTAACCATCGAAGGTAGCTTTCAAAGTGCTGGCCAAAATGTCTAACTCCAGGTGTTTCAGGTAAGCACATGAGATAGCTGCATTGTCTTCCTTTTAATCACACAAGAAATCAGAGCTGTTAATTGCTATACAGTTGCTGAAATAGCAGTATGTGCTTTGGGGTACGTAATACGCACCTTGGCATTGCATGCAAGTTCCTAACAAGACTGATGGATTTATTGCTTTAGAAATGGTTATTCAGCTCCTTAAGGATGATTGTGCTTACATTCTGTCCAGCTGCATATAGTATTAGGAACACTTTTGTCTGTTTTTGCTACCTGCTACGTACAAAATTCCTCTGAAATGAGAGCAAATACAAATCTATGCCAATTTTCCAATTTATAGAGGAATTTTGTTCTCTCTGCAGGAATTGAAGCCATCTTTACTTATGTCTCAGAGATTTCCGGAGAATGAAACTGCATGCAAATCAGCAGCTGTCCAGATGTTTTTACCTCTTGCTGACAAGATGATTGACCTTGTGTATTGCTCAGAAATTTTGAACTCAAGCTGTCTGATATTTCCATTGAAGACAAGCAGAGAGTAAAACTCTGGCCTTCTGGCAAAATACTGTCTACATTCAGTCATGTAGTTATCATAACTGGGAGCTTGCCATCTCTTGTCCAGATGGTGAGCAAATAGTAAGCTGCTGCCTAAAGAGGAGGCTGGTTTCTCCTCTGGTCTGCTCAAAGGTACCTAGGTGAGGTGAAGACATGCATTATTTCACATCACTTACTTCACTGCTGGAGATGTCTTCTCTGGAGACCTATGGGTTATACTTGCAGAAACAGAATGATTGGGATGAAAAAATTGACCTGGTTTATTGTTGAAGTCAGTATATTTTAAGAGGATGTCCCAGTCGGTAAATATGGCCTGTAGCGATATGGGCAATTATTTGGGTTTCTGCTGCATGTCCCAGAAAGCTTAGGGACTTTAAACTCTTTCTTTTTTTTTTTAATAGCACTAGGAATCATAGTGCTTATACTAGGTACTCTGGTTTCTGAATGCAGCAAGTAGATCTGAAATGATCTCATCCCTGTGGGATTATGCACTGTAATACAGGTGTATACATAAATATTTAATTGTGTGATTCTTTTTTTTTTTTTACTGTGGATATTTCTGTGCTGTTAACTGTAAATGTATTGCAAAATACCGGTTCCTGAGTAGGTCTGTGGCCATTGATCTGGGCCCAGGTAATTTTAAAATAATTCAGAGGTGTTTGTAAGGATTTCATGCTGCATATTATTTACAAATAAAGTGGAAGCCTGAGATTTGTGTATATATATTGCAAGTGTGATTTATTAAGCTGTTAAAGGACTTCAAATGAGAAAGTCTTAATAAGTTATGTTTAAATTATAATCATAAATTAAGAATCTCTGACTTAGAATCTGATATATATTGTCCTATTTGTAACAGTATTTAATAAAATGTTTTAAATGTAATGCTCCCTTTTTGGAAATGTACATCATTTAAATGAGTCAGGTCAGCCCTGCGGGATACGGCTTCAGCAGCAGAATGTGAGGGGTTGGGGGAAGACTGGCTAAATAGCAAGACTGTCCCTTATTTAGCTTTCCATGTTTTCATAGCAGTCAAGGAGAGCGTAGCCAGCAGATGGCACTGACTGCCTGGGAGCTAGCACAGCCAGGGCTGGACCCCAAACCAGCATCCCCAGTCCTGAAAGGAAGGCAGAAGGCTCAGCGATGTGTCCTGTAAAGCAGGTGCCTGGACCAGCGGTGGGCTTTGTGAGAGGCATGCTCAGGAGGGAGAGGAGAGCAGAAAGAGAAGCAAGTAGGTGATCTTGGTGCATAGTTAACAGCACAAACCCCTCAGCCCATGCAGGTCTTTTTCAACCCTTTCTGCTGGGAAGCTAGCTGAGTGCTGGGAGACCATGGGCTAACAGGTGAAAGCACAGCTCTGGGGATGAGGGATGACTGCTGTCTAGGGATCTCCACTCCCACCCTGGCTTGGGCTGTAGCCAAAGACTCTGCCATGAGCTAGTGCTGGCCAGGTGCCAGGGATGGCCAGACACTCCTGTGGCCACCCTTCCCCAACCCCTGACATAGCCAAGGAAACTGCACGGTGGCTCTCCATAGCTGCTGCCAGCAGCCAGCCCTTGATGATAAACCATTAAACGCATTCCTGCCCTAGGCAAGGCTCAAGACAAGCCATCAGGCCTGTGAGCAAGGGAGTCAATTAAGAGGTGCTGTGCCACAGTGGACAGGGCCCATTGCTGTTTATCCCAAACCGATTAAGAAACTGAGAGCGGCTGTCAGCGCTTCCCCCGCCTTGACAAGGTGGGGCCCAACTGTGTGAGCAGATGTAGAGCAGTAATCCTTCAGGTTCCCTGAGGGGATGTAGAGATTAGCCCGAAACGCCCTGCTCTGAATCCCGGCTGGAGCTGTTTTGAGAGCTAAACCACCACATGGGTCCCCCAGCCTGTCCTTGTTGTTGTCCTCTACATGCATGGCCCTGTAGCATCCTCTGGAGAGAGCTGCTCAGGCCAGCATGGCTCCTACCCTGCTGCAGTCAGGGCAGCCCAGCTTCTCTTTTCCCAGGAGCTGACCAGAGCTGGTGCTTCTAGCAGCTTTCCCTGGGATCTTACCGGGGCTTTATAGCCAGAAAAGAGACTATGAAATTATCCCTTCTCTTTCTCCAAACCTTCATCCCTTGTGACTTCCAGAGGCAGCAGGAGTGAGATCACATTTCAGTAGGATTAGTCCTCTATCTCTCCCATATATCCCCTAGGCCAGACAAAGACTCCCTGAAGGGGATCCCCTTCCTTCCAGTGACTTACAGGTTACGTCTAGCCTCTGAGTTAACATCAGTTCAGGGCACAGGTAAAACCCTAGCCTGTGCTAGTCCAGTTTGCTTGATTCTTGATCCTCTCCTGGCACTGTTTTTCCCTGCTTTGGGGTATGAATTACCAGCTATGATGGCATGGTATGTCCAGGCCTTCAAGATCTTCAGGAAGTCATTTTTTTTGCAGTGGATGTGTCTCTGTCGCAGTGACTGTGAACACAGCTCTTCTGTTGTTTGCTATCTGTATAGTTCCTGTGCTGGCAAGAATGGCTGTGGGAACGCTTGCTGCCAGGCCGTGGTTTAGTAACTCAATTGTGTCACTCCTCTGTATGGTGCGCTGCTGTGCAACCACCGAAGGGCCACAGGGTCTTTGCTGGAGAGACTTTCCTTGTTTCCTGTTGTCCCATTTCCCTTAAATTCCTCAGCTCTCCCTGGGCCTGTGGCATTGCTCAGAATGGGATCCGTGTTTTGCCTGGCATCTTCTTTTGGAGCGGATGTCTGCTTGTGCCATGACCTATGGAAGCTGTGAAGGTGACATTAACTGGGAGGCACGCATGTCCTTTCACAGCTCTGCGTGTTTGCTGCTTGGCAAGAGAATGGTTTTGTGGTGTAACTTAACACATTCCTGATGAACCGAGCTACCTGGGTGGCTTTAGCTTTTTACATCTGCAGACGGACAGAAAGGGACTTAGAAACAAAATTTCACTTAAAGTCTCAGACAGGTAGTGTTTGATTTGGGGTGGGTGTCTCTGTGGCCCTTGGTATAAGTATAAGCCCTGCCCAGATTGGGTGTGTGCCTTCTGTTTTCATAAGTGATTAGCCATCAAACAAGCAGTCATTTACCAAGGCCTGGCTGAAGTTGCCTTCCAGAGCTCCAGTTTTCAAGGGCTGGACTGGACCCAGCATTTGGCCAGCGGTTCTTCACTCACAAAGATAGGTCACTACTACAGGCTGTGGAGACTGGAAGTCTTCGCAGCTCCTTGCGTGCTTTGCTGAGGACTGGCAGCAGGAACTTTGAAGCAGCCCCCGCAGGAGTTGGTGTTGTGATCAAATCACTAACCTGCCCAGCTCCTGCTCTGGGAGCTGTCAGAGGGTATTAGGGCCAGGAGGCCAGACTGCAACATACAATGTCTGTGCAATGCAACATACTCAATCCTCTGAGTCTGGTTTCTGTCCTGAGTCTTGTTCCTGTTTGAATTCCTCTGATTTTTGCAGGGGGCTGGCTCCCTCGTCTCGGCTTGAGCATGCTGCTAATGTGTGGCTGGTGGTGGGTGTTTGGTGAGGGTCTTCAGCCCATAGTCCTGGTGGAGAAAGTTGATGTGGTGAGTTCTTGGTCAGGGACAGAGAGGATCACAAGATTGCTGTTCCCTGGGAGGCATTAACTCGTATCAAATGAGAAATACAGCATGGGCTTGCCCATGGACAGGCAGGCCATCCTCCTGTTGGTAGTGGGCAGCAGAAGCTTGGTGGAGGGCAGAAAAGCAGGCATCAGGGCCCAGCCTGTCATAGCGTTTGCACAGTTGTACTATGGAGCTCCGTAGCCTGGTTTACGGCCTCTCTCATGCACGCCTTTAGGGTGAAACAAGAAAAATTGCAGATTAGATTTGGCTAGTGGAGTCAAAACCTGCTGGATGGTTATCGCTACTCACCTGGCACTATTAAATCTCACCTAGAAGGGAGGCAGACTTGGCCAACACAGTTCAGCTGTGGCTCCAGTGGTGAGAAAGAAATCCACAGCCCAGAAAGTGTTTCCACAGCTGATGATGGCCAATGTTTTTTCCAGCTAGGGAAAGCTGCTGCCAAGAACAGGACAGCGTGCAAAAAGCACAAATGCCTCCTCAGCAAGGCAGCAGATGCCCCCGGGCAGCTGCCAGCAGGTTTTCTACCTGCCTTCCCACTTCAGGGAAGGACATTCCCTGAAAAGCCCAACAGTTGCTTTGACTTTCAGCCTGGGCCAAGTGGGACCTTCATCAACTTCTCGCCTCGCCAGCTGCCATGAAAGCAGTGATGGCAGGTGTGAAATTGCAGCTGACTTGCTTGCTTCTGGCACTCCAGTGCTGTCATTTTGGGCTTTTGACAGCCTCTGAGTGGGCAGGAAGAGGGAATCGCACTGCATCCATGCCTTCTGGAGCAGGCCTGTCATGGAGCGACTTGGGTGGAAGGAAAAGGGTTAAAGCGGAGACAGGAAACACTTGTTTTCTGTTCAGGGCTTATTCCACAGGATGATTTCTGGGAAAGGAGGGGATGCAATCAGGCAGGTCATGTTCACTTTGGGATCTTGGGAAATCAAGCCCAGCCTGGCCTAAACCAAGAGGAAAATATAGTGCAGCCCACGCTGCACGAAGCAGTGGCGTCCCTGCTTCCCCTTATCTCGTGTCAGCGCAAACAATCCAGATGATAACATAAAAATCAGACATGGTGAAATGGTGGCTTCACATGAACAACCAAGATATCCCATGGGGAAATGATACGGTTTGAGCACAAAGACAGTGGGGGTAGTCCTAGAAAGCCCTATCCTAAGGTAGAGAGAAAGGGCCCTTTCCAGTCCTCACTGTATTTCCTCCTTCTCCCTTGCCTCAGTTGGTACCAGGGACCCCAGCTTGGTCCTGGGGTGGAGAGTAGCGGATGCTCTGTGTGTCACGGGACTGTTCCCAGACTGGAGTCTGATCTGAACGGCCCTTGAAGGCAGCAGAGGAAAGCTCTGTAGATGAGTTAGGAACTGCTGGGTCAGTGTCAGAGAATGGAGATCTTTTCTACTTTACAGAGAATCACTTTTGACCAACACAACCCCTGCAAACAACCAGATGTAGCAAAGGTTCTTCTACTCTGTCAAAGGCACTTGTGGAGAAAAATTCAGCTGTGTCAGCAAGGCAGAGGACAACTAAAGGCAGAGGATTTGGCTGAAGCACTTGATAGTCATGAAGTAGTCATCATGGAGTCATGCAGGAGGGAGAAGGGAGACAGCCCACGTTCTCCACTGCTCTCCCTCCTTTCCTGGGGAGAAGAACAGCTCCATCTCTTTTGCGAGACCCTTCTTGCCTGCCATTTCTGCTCTTCTCTCTGGCTTTTTTGGTCGGGACAGGGCTTGGGGTAGAGGTGAGAGACCCTTGCCACGTGCTCTCAGAGGGGACAGTGGCAGCTTGCATTGTGTGGGCAATTGGTAAAGCCACAGTGAATTTTGTGCGCACTACTCAGATGTGCAGAGTTTGCTCAGGCTGCTGGTTTATTTGCACTAAAGACAGGCCAGCCATTCACCTGAATGCATTTGTCACTCTGCTCTTTTGAACTGGGGCAGCTGGATATTACTGTTGAGGTCAGTATAGATTGATCTGGTTGATTTTCTTTTCCCTCTCTTAGCTCTTTCTTCAGGAATATTCAGTGCCCTGTTTAATTTGCCCTGCCTGAGTAGAGGGTTTAGCTTCTGATCAGAAGTATAAAATCCCAGCTGATGTGCCAGGAGAGCACTCAGCATGTTAAAAAATCCATGCCTTTCCTAACGTTGAGTTTAAAATCCAGATTTTAAAAACATACTGGACATAAAAAGTTTCTTGTAAAGTAACTGTAATTACTTACAAGCAAGCATCTGGCTCACTGAAGTCATGTAAGTGCTGAAAAGAAGTCAGATACAGATCACCCTTTTCTCCAGACTGCAGTTCGTTCAGTTTGGCTGCATTAAATTCAGAAGCAGTTCCTTTAGGTGCTGACAAAAGTGTTTCAACTGCTGCCAGGCAAAGCTAGTAACACGCACACACGCGCCCGCACACACACGCACAATGGGTCAGTCAATGCTTTGCTTTTGTCACTTTTGCTTCCTATTTCCTTGCATATACACAGGGCAGATTTTGGTTCTCAGCCCATTAAATGGTGAATGACCCTTCTCAACATCTTTCCCTGTGTGCTAAATGGGAGCAAGTCTTGCAGGTCAGACTTTCGGTGGCAGAAATTGGTGATGGAGACTCTGTGGACTTTTAAAGCACTTTATTCATGTTCCAGCATGAGCAGGGGAAATGGAGATGATTGCAAACAGCAGACAGATACGCTTTGCTTTCACGTCGGCGTGAAGTGTAGCGCCGGAAAGTGATTCTGCCTCAGAGAAATGTGCCGTGCAAAGATGAACCATCTGTCTTGGAGGAGTTTTGGGAATGTGGACTCCCCTGGACTTTGCAATGAGCAAAGCTAACTCTGAAGAGTAGGTTTCTCTCTGAGCTTGCACCTGAGGAAAGAACTTGTCAGAGGATCCTAGGAAATAGGATTTGAGGAGCCCTAAGAAGTCACCTACTCCAAACCCTCATCCCAGGCTGTGAGTGATACTGCAGGTGGAAGTTGGTGCTGTGCACTCCGTGCAGAAAGCAGGGGCTCTCTGACAGGAAACTGGGTGGCTCCCAGTGCAGTGGCACCCCACGTCTGTGGGGATGCTCCAAGCAACCCCAGGGATTTGGGTGCACAGGTCCCAGACAGCGGGGGTGATTTGGTGTTTGAATCAATTTGGCTATTTCAGAAATCCCAAGCTGGGGCTATTAGCTCTTCTAACACCGAGGTTGTGGCCTGGAAAAATGAGCACTAGGGTTTAATTTCCCGGCACTGCTGATGGCTAAGCCTGGGAAATTCGTGCCTCTACCTTGTGTCTAAAACAGAATGATACTGAACTCTGTAGAGAAGAGCTTTGGGACTTTCCCAGGGAGAGCAGAGGACCTATACCAGGGTAATGAGAACATGTCCTGTTCTTATCCTCCTGCCCTCTCTACCTGCTGCAGGATACGAGGCCAAACAGGCCTTTGCTCTGATCTGGGACAGCCGTCTTTCTGTTCCCGTGTCTGGAGCCTTCGGGGTGTTTGGATGCTGTGGGAACAGGTGCAATAGGGGACCTAAAAAACAACAGATCGGAAAACATATGGGACTGCCCTAGCTCTTAATTAACCTAATTGCTGTAGCTTCCACAAAGGTCTGCATGTTTGCCTAGCATCTTGTTTCCGGTGCAGGCAAGCACCGGTCCCTGTGACAGAGTGCAGACACAGTAATGTTATCAGCAGCCCCTTCCTTCCTAGAAGGGGCCCAGCAGGCCAGACCACCTCCATAAAATCCAGCTGGTGGGCCCAGGGTGCAGGTCCTCATGCCTAGATGTACCAACCACCCCTCCAAAGAGGTGTTGTAAGCTTCTCTGGAGAGAGAGCAGGGTGAGGAATGGGTTTTGAAAGCTAACAATGGTTATTACAGCCCAGTGGTTTGACTTGTCTGCCTGTCCTCCATCAGAGCATGTTACTTGCTGATTGCTGCTGCAGGGGCAATGAGTCAGTCAGGCTGCAGGTGGTCAGCTGATAAATGTACTGAGCCAGCTCACCTGCATGTTCGAAGGCACAGTAAAACCACTAGATATTTATAGAAAGAAATTGCATCCTGACTGGTGAAAAGAGAACGCTCTAAATGCTCTTTGGTTAAAGAGCACAACTGGGCTGTAGTCCTTTCTTCAGGACTTCAGACCAAGAGAAAGGGTAGTCAAGAATCTTTACTAACCTCTTTTGATGCTCCGACAACAGCAAGTTTTTTTCACTTCAGAGTCACTCTTCCTCACTGAAAGTATTTGGAGAACAAAGTCACTCCTGGTTTAGTTAAACATTTGTCTTTTCATGGCACTGTAAATAAAGCTGTTGTCCTAAAAATACTACAGATACCTCAAAGTTTCCTGAGGTTCAAAGATGTCCTCTAACAACAATCCTTGTGTTGTGCTGCAAACTGAAATTTGAAATCGTTTGTCCAGATGTGTGGTATAGAGCAGCCCAGCCGGCCAGCCTGCTCTTTGTAAGGGAGCAGCTATTCCCACATATGAGTTTCACTCCAGCAGAGCCTGGATCCTCTCTAAAGCTCACGGGCTGGAGACTTGAAGCACAGCAGAAGGAGCTGCCTTGAGAGGTGCAGAGATGCTAGCAAGCAAAGAGGGAGAGTGCATTATCTGATGTGGGCACATCTTGTCTGGCCAGCCAAGCCAAATGTTTATCACCTTTGGATTCACCATGCTGCCCAAAAAGCAAAACAGACGTGTAGTAGTGTTGGCAATCTCTGTAGGAACCTCCTGTCTGCCAGATTCTCTCTCCCTGCCCTCCCAGCAGGTGCCAGCTGCATTTTTGCTTTTTTTCATCCTATGATCATGTTTCATCAAAGCAAGCACAGTCAGGGGATGCAGAGCCCAAAGGCTTACTAAAATTAGGCCTGATCTTTGGTCTTGTTTGTAAGTCATTTCTAGGCATGGTGACATCTGACATCACACAAACTGGCTAAAATCAGGGTTTGCAAGTCCTAAGTGCAGCTATGTTTGTATTATTGTTTGCAAAGTCCTTTGGAGCAGCTGTGTGCCTGTTAGAACAAAACAGCAGCACAGAGGCACAGATCAAAGAGCCCCAATGAAATAGGTTTCAACATAGACAAGCAGCCTATGCTATCAAACTAGCTGACAAAGGAGGATCACGGGAGAAGCACCACGGCTGTGATTTTGACACAATCAAACCATATTCCATGCCCATGACTCAGTACTGGAGTCACACAGATTCACTGTGGAGATCTCCGGGTCTTCTGCAAAGATAATGAAGGAACAAGATGTTAAGTCCCAATTAAGTTAATGGGGCTTAAACAAATCTTTGAAGTTGAATGTAGTGGTTTGTGTTTTAGTGGATCTGGATCTTGCTAAAACTTCCCTTCCCCCTTCTTCCCATCAGAGCTACTTAAATAACAGTGGTTAATAAGGAGGAATTACGAACAGCAGTTCAAACCCCACAGTGTGACCAGAATAGCTGTTTGGAATGGCTGTATGAAATACCTTCAAAGAGGTGATGAATAAGCAGCAGAACCAAGGAGGGAGAGTGAAAAGTGTGGTTTGTGCCTGTTTTGTAAACTTAGTTCATGTGGGTTTTTCAATGAAGTGGAAGTATTGATGTCAGTCAGGTCTCTGGTTTGGCTGATTGCCTGAAGTGCTGTGGAAATCAGTGCCCATTGGTAGTGCTGTCCTCATGCCTGGGCTAGAAGAACATTCGTTTGATGCTGGATCCGAAATAACAAATCATCCCAACTCTGGTCTGCTCTTTGGGCAACAAATTTGGTCTAGTTCAGGTCTTCAGGAAGACCTGGATGGCCAGCAGTGCTGTGCCAGGCCTGTGCTCAACCTGCCTGCTGCAAAATGGGCTTCTAAATGGCATGAACCAAGGGGAAGCCAATCTCATTTTGCAGCAGCCTGTGTGCACCATAATATACCGCTGGTGCAGAGCTCTCTGTTTTCCTTTTCCCTGCTACATGGTGTCCCCATATGCTGCAGCTTGTCAGAAGGGAAGGGGTGTGTGGGGAGCATCATGCCCCAGGATGGGGCTGGAGCTCTGGTCTAGGATATCCTTGTGGAAGCTGAAAGGATGCAAGTTCAAAATAAATAAAAGGAGGTGATTCTCCACTCTTCATTCACCTGTCCCAGAGACTGCCCTCCCAGCAGCTCCCTCTCTGCCCCAGAGAGACACAGGGGAAATCCTGGTGGCAGCCCTGGCTTGGGGTAAGGGGCAGCTTCTGAAATGGGCTGCTCTAGACTGTTAGGAGCTTTATAGGCCAAACCCAACATCTTAAACTTCACCTGAAAACAAATTGGCAATCAGGCCTAATGAACACACTCCCAGGAAGCTTTGCAAGGCATGCTTTTATTGCGACTCTGACTATAAAGGTCTACAGCCTCTCATTTGACAAACAGAAAACAGCATTTTCTTTTCCTCCTAACAAGGTTTCCTTAGAAATGGATCCACTGCTGAATCCCGAGTCTGCCTGGCATATTCCGGGGGACATCTGGCGTAAATTCTTCATTATTAGATTACATTAGTTGCAGCAATAATCATTCACATGGGATTATTACATCCAAGCTTGTCTCATTGCCTTTATCCTTTCACACATTGTCTTTTCTGGTTCCCCTTCAAAGGGCTGTTGCGAGTCTGTGTCGGAGCAAGAAATTAACTCGTTAGTAATTTATGCATCATTTCCTCCAGCCACATGTATTTAGGGCAAGATCAATAAAATATAATAAGGAAGCGGGTGGGTATTGTCACTGTGGGGCTGAAATAATTCCTTCGGTATCACTGTAAATCCTTCCCTCACATATGAAAACCTGCAGTCCTGTCCATCATTAGCTTATTTTGCTAGGCTGTATCAACAGGACATTGATTCGGCCTCTTTGTGTGCTTGCAGAGTTCATGTCCTGCTACTTCTGCTTGCAGCTGCGCAAAGTGCTTTGAGTGGAGGTTTAAGATTTTGAAAGAGCAGTGTTTCATAGCCTTTCTTCTGGCTCCCGTCACGTAATTAAAGCCGTGCCACCTAACATCGCAGATTTGTTTCTGGAGTGGCTCCATGCTCTGGCATCTGCTGCGATATGTTAGGTCTAAGAAAGGGAAAGGGACAACAAGAGGGATCCAAGCACTGCAGCTCAGGGCACAGAAATCTTGCTGTCTGTGGGAAGTGGGGAGGCAAGCCTGAATGGATCTGAAAGGTCAGTGGCAGGTTCGAGAGGATCTGGAGTCCCTGAGTAGTGATCTGACTGCTGGGCAGGCCTTCCTGGGTGAAAAAAAGAAAAAGGAGGAGTTTGCGACTATCTTACCCATGGCAGTGTAAGGATGTAAGAGGGGCAATGATTGTGGGGAGAAGAGACAGCAGGCAGAGTACGCTGGATTTCTGTGGCTCCTAAAGAGGCTCAGACATGATGCCACAGGGTATCTTATCATTCCATGTCCCTTTTCTCACCTCCTGGCTCCAATCCAAACTACCCTGCAGGGTTTCAGCTCCATGAGAACTTGAATTTGGGGAATTTGTTGCAATTTCATATTAAGAATTTCCTGAAAGAGCAAGCAAAGTCAAACCATCAATTCAGTGCTCTCGCTAGCTCTGCCTGCCTGGACTCCCCGTGGCTGTTTCTCCTGCAGGAGATGTCCCAGTGGTTGGCACTGATGTTGGCGGGGCTGCGTGGCCCACCTTGGCTTTAGCAATGCTCTGTCTGCTGATCTGAGGGTATTACAGCAACACAGAGGCTCCAATTTCTTAAAGTCTCTGGAAGAAGTCTTGCAGTCACTCTGCACTCTGGGACCTGCGTGTTTTGTTGCTGTAAATGTGGAGAAATCTAGGAGAGGGAGGTGGTTAAAACCCCCTAGCAGGTCTGACTCACATCCCAGAGGAATATTCTTTGTGTGGTTGCACTGGGCCAGGCAGCACACAATGTACGGGCTGAGGCAGCGAAGTCAGAGCAATCCTGCCCTCCACAACCCCGGTGATGTTGACACAGCCTGAAGGGGAGCGCAGAGGAGATGAGATCCCGAGATTATCAGTGCAGACAGGGGAGAGGAATGTTGTTTGCTGGTAGCTCCTCTCCACCAGGACTGGCAAAATCCAAATATGAGGGAAGATGCAGGTGGACGCCAGCACAAGGTTTGAGAGTGTTATCAGAAATAAGCAGGCACAGGGACAAAGCCAGGGGCTCTAACTTCAGCACAAGAAAAACTGGTCGCAGCACAGGCTGGTTGTCTTCTGAAAGCCTTCTGGAGACAAGGGTCTGCCCAGGTCACCTGCAAGCAGCTGGTGATGCTGCCCAGGAATACGTACAGGACATTGCTCCCTTGTCACCTGCCCCCATGGTCCTCAGACAGCTTTGGTGACACAAAAGCCAGCTATGCCTGGTCTCCACTGGTGATGTGGCTAACATTACCACCTTCTCAGTGGCAAAGTTTGTTATCAGATAGAGTGGGTAGGCTTGCAGATAAGAGAAAAAATACCAACTGGCAGAAAGAGGAAAGCAGAACTGAGATGCTCAGATGGGATGGCAGTTGTTTGCTTGGTTTCGTTTCTTTAGGAGCCAGGGTTAGAAAATAAATCGCTTCCAGGAGACACTTTTTCAGCAGAGCCATTTACAGACCAACTCCTTTGTGTTGCAGGGCCTTTCCCAGGCAGCCTGTGCCGCCAGCCCTCCCCCCAGCATTGCAACACCTCCCGCTTTCTAAAGAGACAGGAGCCCAAAGAGCAAACACAGGAAACCCCAGCCCTGGTCAAGGTCTGGGAGGTAAATTTGTAACTTAGAATGGATTGTGAGGATGCTGCTCTGTAATGTGTAAACACTCCTTTCTTTCTCCAACAGCCCAACGCAGCTGAGAGAGCTGATCCCAAACCTCCCTTCATGGTTGAGTCTGCTGAAGAGACAGGACGCAGGTTGGAAATGCAGCCGGGCACGCAGGCTCCTTATTCCCTGGAGACGGGTTCCTTCCCTCACTTCTGTAAGTCCTTGCCCTGACCCCGTGTGAATCGGCTGTGCTGAGCAGCAGCATGGGCTCAGCTGTGGGTTGGGCAGCTGCGTGGTGGGGTGGCGGGACACCACTGTGGCCATCGCCAAGAGCACTGGGGCTTGCCCAGCCTCCTGGGCATGCTACTCGTGTAGCAACAGGCGCTGACTGAACGGAGCCTTTATGGGAGTTTAATTCAGGTGCCGGTTTTGGAAAGAAACCCTTGTGGCACTGTGCTGCGCTCTCCATTGCAGGAGGGAAGTCTCAGTTTAGACACGGGGAAGAACTATTTAACAGGAGTGGTGGAGATGTGGTGGGACAGATGGGCTGGGGAGGAGGTGGCAGCTCCATCCCTGAAGGTCTCTGGTTTGATTTGGGGCAGGAGGAAGATGAGCTTGCCAGGTCCCTTCCAGGCCTGTTTTCTGTGAGTCTGTGCTTTCCTCCTGCAATGGAGGGGAAGAAAAGCATTCAGGGTGTGGAAGGGGATACTGTATTTACAGGTGAGGGCTGTGATGGCTTATGCTAAAGGAGTTCTGGGGATCAGCTCATAAAGGTTAACAAATGACAGGTGGAAGTTACATGTAAAGCTAGTCAGGAATTTTCCATGAGAATAATACTTTTAACAAAGTGTTGTTTCTCCAAAAACTGAAGCTCTCTCTGGATAAATATTGATTTTCTCAAATATATTAAATATGTGTGTGGGTGTATACAGAGAGGAAGAAAGAGAATTCCACCGGGAAAACGCCATAATGGTCTAATTAATTTCAGATCCCTTTGAGCCTGGTTTGTGTTTTGAACTGACCCAATGTGTTTCACTACCTCTGCTGTGTATGAGCTCTTTGCAATGTATGTATAACAATATTCTGACGAAAAGGAATATATTTACTCGCCTTTAGATATTTCCAAGTCACGTTAAATTTAAACCAACAACTTCTCTTGCTGCTTTTGTAGTCAATATCAAGTTTAATTAGCATCAGCAGATACCCTGTTTGTCTGATTCCTGTATATCAGGTAAACCAGCGGCACAACACTGAAATTGATTCAGATGGATGCAAAGTCACTTTTGCACCAGGGGCCGAACCTTGGGAATCGAAACCCACCTGGCTTGGGCAGGTCCGAGGGCTGGAGGGACTGCAGAGAGGGCAGGGATGGCTCCCAAAAGGCCAGGAGATGTTAAACGAGTGCAAACGGGCAGGCAGCATGCTGAGATGACAAGGCAGCAGGCAGTGGGTAGGAATCTGCTGGCTCCAGCTTGGGCTTGCGGTAAAGTTGCTTTCCTCTCCTCTTTGACTCCCTTCCCTTAGCTGGGCAGAGCACAGCCATCCTTAGCGTGTTTTGGCAGCCTGTGGGGCACAGCAGGGCCCATTATTACCTACCATTGCTAATGCCTGCCCCAAAGGCATACCTGCTGGTGTCCAGGACTCACTGAGCTGGTACCAGCTCTGAGCATGGCAAGGGGCTGGCAAATCCTGCAGTCTGGGCTCAGACCACCTGTGAGGCACATAAAGAACCTGCAGGTTTAAATCCTTCCCCTGAGCCAGGCTAAGGGCAAGGGGACTTGGGCAAAAGGTAGGACTGAGAGCCAGGCAGGAACTTGAAAGCATTTTGGAAAAGCCATCTAGGCTTGTGCCTGATGATAACGCTGATGTACAGCTCCCTGCATGAACCCTGTGCAATTCTAGCGGGGTTTCTGTAGTGCAACACAAACGGGGAGGTGATGCACGGCTGTAAGACATCCTTGTACATTTCCATGTTGGCAGAAGCCGTGTTATAAACGGGGCATTGAGGAATTCTTGTAATTTTTTAAAATTCTAATTATTTTTACAAGTACTCCAAACCCTCAACATACCTGGACTCTAGAGCGCTGCCAGGGTGAGGGGAGTTTGGGTCAAATTTTATCAGTTTTGGAAGATTCCCTGGCTTTCTACTGGGGTGCTTCAATTTATACATGAGAAACTGCCAGCAAATGCCTGGATGTTCACAGCTCTGTTTCCTACAGAAACCTGGTCAAATAGGTGTGCATGTAAGTAAAGGACAGAGAGGAAATTATGTTCTAGTCTCAGAGATCTAAAAAGCTCATCTGGGTCACAAGAGCCAGAAAGGCATCCATCCCACCAGCCTACTGTCATCCCTCAGGATGAAGAAAAGCTGCACAAGAGCTCTGCCTGGTGCTCAGCCCCAGTCTCAGTTTCAGGCTTAGTCCCCAGACTCACCTATCTGGAAGCGATCCACAAAGGATTTGTCACCAGCTGCAGCCAACAGAGCCCAGAGTTGAAGTCTAGCGTGTGCTGCCAAAACCAGCTTGCAGGTACTCACAGGTTAGCCCCTTCCACTCTGCATCTATCAATAAAGCAAGCATCCTTCCCATCCTGACTTTTCCCAGCTGACCTTTTTAAGCACGATTGCAGGTTCTGCCTGATCTTCCCTTTGACAGCTCTGAAGATTCATTCCGAACTTTGCAGAGGCAATTGTTTTGCGGGAGAGATCAGCAACCTTTCCTGGGTGCAGGGCCGTCCTGCCTTTCTCTTCCTCAAAGACAAGCTCACGCACACCCGAAAACACTCGCAGGGAGTTGAGAGAGGCTGCCTTTACAATAGACAAGACAGTCCTCTTCAGATAGCTGAGCTTAGAGCTGGCTTTTGCATGAGAAAGAAATTTCTGCGTTGAAGTCAGGGAGCTGGCAAATCACAGGTGACTGAAACAACAGAAACAAATCCTACCACAACTTCCATGTAACTCTAGTGACCTTCTAGGAAGAAGACTTTTATTGCTGGACCTACTCCTTCCAGCAGAGAGGGGACAGTAAAACCCCTTTAATTAGCTGATGTGAAGGAGGTTTCTCCTAGGCTAGACCTAGAGTGTTGTAGCAGGCATTATTGCAGTGATCGCAGTAGGGGAAAGGGTGGGTCGGTGTTGCAGGTGTTTTGATTCTCCTCTTGATCTACTTCAGCTGAAAACCCAAGGCGGGCTGCCCAAGGGCTTTTTTACTCAGAGGGTGAGGCTAGAGGGTGGTTTGGGGTTAGATTTCTTTTCACTTGCTGTGATTCTGCTTGGTTTCTCTCCATGCTCCTGCTGCAGTAGCTTGCTGGGGGGATTCAGAAGTTTAGCTGAAAGTCCTTGTGTGATGCCTGGCTCTGTTTCGCTCTTCCTGTAAGTCCCTTGCTTGTGCTGAGCAACATCCTACTGCCAAGCAGGTTTTGCCTCTCTGGGGAGAGGTTCTGGGCTCCCTGTGGGAAGGGGAGAGGATGGGGCAGCAGGGTACTATCTTAAGGCTCATCCACATGTGTGATAATGAGGGCAGAGAGGTAGTCTCTAGGAAACTGCAATAATGCAATAAATGAGAGCAAAACTGAATGTGCCAGGGTGGGGAGGCACAGTGTGGTGTAGCGGTGCATTGCTGTGCCCTGCAAGTAACAATGTGTAAGGTCTCTATCTGGGTGACATGAGCTTTCTGGAGTAGGTTTCTCTGTGCTCTCTCCTGTGGAGGAGCATCACGTAGGCGTGAGCCTGAAAAAGCCAAGCAGCAGCGTGGTGGCTCTGATATGCCAGGATGATAATGTGTGCTCTGTCCTTGATGTCGGTGGCTGCTGAGCACAGCTCTCTGGTCAGATGGGCCTTGCTGCCCTGTGGGTTTTCTGTAACCCTCTTGTTTGCTTTCTTGTTACGGCTTTTTAGCAGGAAGCCTTTGACGTGATTCTGGCAGAAATCGCTCTCACCTTGGCCCGCCTCTTCTGAGCTTTATCCAGAAACATTGTTGGATCCTGAACGAGACATTTTGGGGCCAGGTCTTGGATGGCCCATTACCTGTGAAGGGTGTTGGACGTGATGGCTGCAGTGCAGGCTGCCTCCACGCTCAACTGGCAGAAGTCCTATGCTGTCTGGAATTTTAAAAGGGCTTTATCCATACTTCTTGGCATAGCTTATATTACTGTAGTTATATATATATTTATTACTAGAGTAAAGCCTCTGTTTTCAGTGCTTTGAGGAAGACAAGCATTACACTGCAAATCTAGTTGGAGAAGCAGTGTTTCGAGACCAAGAGAGACTTGGGGGTGGATTCTCCTCTCGTTGGCACCAACCCTGCTGGACTTGAGGGCACGAAGTCGAAGTGCACATGGAATCTGGGTCTCCTAAAAACAAACAAGATCTGAGTTTGCAGTCCCTCAGCACTCTGTGGAGTACGTGGTGCGTCTGCTGCAAACCCAGAGCAGATGAAATCGGCTGGGGAGTTTGGCTGTTTTGAGGTGCAGGCTCACTCCTTCCCCTTGGCTCCGTCTCCTTGGGATGCCCAGCTGAAAGGAAGGCATCAGAGCAAAGATGCGTCGGGCTGGGTGCTGGGGGCCATGCTTGCTGGTCCTTGGCATAGGAGCCAGCAAGGTTATAGGAGGATACAGCAGTGTAACAGGAGGAAGGCTGCTTCGGTGTCTGGCTGGCCCTGGGGGCAGCGAAGGGGTTAAAGCCCAGCGTTCTGACCAATCAGTCTGGCTTGCCTGTAATAACCAATTAATGGAGTGTAATTGTGCAAATCCATATGTGGCAGTAATTACCAGGGAGATTAATGGATTCCTTCCTTTCTAAGCGGACCCCACTGCAGCTTGCCAGCGTCCCCCCGCCACCTGAAAGGACTCGGTGAGGGGGGAAAGCAGGAGCTGCTCTTCCCTGGACACTCTGTGATGAAGCCAAGCAGACAGGGAGGCCCCGTGGGGACTGCCCGGTGCTTGTTTAAATAACCCTTTTCATCTCCCTGCATTTCCTTACATACAGCTCGCTGCTCCCTGGCTCGGTCCCGGCCTCCCGAGGACAGTTTGTGCCCAGCCTGCTGGGACCCGGGCTGCCGTGTCCCTGCCCTCCCCATTGTCCATTCATTCCCTGCTCCCCTTTCCCCTGTTTAGCCCTAATTGCTGCAGAATATCGCGTTTGTTTGCCCTCTTCTTTTGTAGCTTTGTTATTTTAGTTGCAATGGGTAATCCAGCAAACTGTTAAAGGCATACATGAGGCGAGGAGGGGACAGCAGGGTGCTTGGGGCAGGTTTTCAAGCCAGGCAATGGGGTTGTATTTGGGGGATGGCAACTTGCAGGCAGGCTGGGCCTGCCATATCCTTTAGGATGGGCTTTCTTAGGGATATATGGCCACAGAAGCAAAGAGTAACCCTGGAGCAGGTGAATACTTCCCCCTCCAAATGCTCTGGGTGGGTAAACAGAGCACTGAGTCCTGCTGAGGGAGAATGGGGTGCATTTGAGGACCTGTCCCCTGGCAGGTCACCACCTGGGCAGCACGGGCTCCTCAACAGTTGCACCAGCACCTTGGGCACTCGAGGTTCAAAACTGCCTGTCCCACTGGGTAGTCCTGGCCAGCCTTGCCTCTGCATCACACACGTGGGTCTGAGCCCCACTGACCCGTGGTGCGAAAGGGGCGGGGAAGAGCTTAGCCATGTTTCTGTGCTGGGCAGTGATCCCTGCCCCTGACAGATAGCTTGTGCGGAGAGTCAGCCTGTGGGGAGGGCTGATGTGCTGGGTGGGGAGCATCCGTCTCTGGCTGCACGCACAGGGCTGCAGGTGCCCCGGGGGTGTCTGTGCTTGCTCATCTGGGGATGGGGCAGGTGGCTGGGCAGCCAAGTGCCCTTTAGAGCCTGGGATGGTAGGAGGAGGTCACATCACATCTCACATCAAGCATCCTTGCATCCTTGCTGCCTTCCTCACGAGGCTGAAAAAGCGATGCTGGGGTTTGAACCTCGGTCTGTGACTTTATTTTTTTTTATTATTTTTTTTCTTTTCACCCCCTGTGTGTAGGCTGGGACTTGGACTTAGGGTAGGCCAGAGCTGTGTGGGCTGGGTGAGAGCATCCTGTGGGTGTAAAAAGCAGCCAGATGGTGCCAGGCCAAAGGTCCATCTTGCAAATGGTGGATGCTTACAGAGGAGGTAGCAGTAGCGTGTGCTCAAGTGTCCTTCCTCCAGCAGATACCTCCCAGCAGCCTCTGCCCTGAACTGTTTGGCATCTTCCATCAGTGATAACTGTGCAGGTCCAGGACTGGCTGCCCCCAAAATCTGTAGTGATATCTGCACAGACATCCCTGCAGAGCACTGCCTGGCCCTTGTCTGGCTGTTCTCTGGTGGCCCTGGCCCTGTTCACTGCCACATACACAGTGATGGATGTAAATGACCTTTTTCTTATTGCTGACCTGTTACAAAGGCCAGGAACATGGCTGCTTCAACGGATTGGCTATGCAAGGTGCTCAGCAGAGACATGAGCAAGGCTCTTTCCTATCATCTGTAACTCTCCTTGGAGAAGGTTTTGGGAGATTCTTGCCTGGAGGTGATGGGAACGCACAGAAAGGTGCATCTTCCTAGAGGACCAGGAGAGGTGGAGACCCCTGACAGAGATGCTGCTTTTGGGTCTGCTGGCTTGGAGTCCTGGGAGCCAGCCTGCACAGATAGCTTGGTTTCCAGCCAGAAAGAGGCACCAGGGGCAGCTCTTGGGTATTGCAAATGGGATGGTTTTGTTTGTCAGAGCTGTGTCCACTGGTGTCAGCTGAGGCTCTCGACTGTTTTAGGTGTTCTGTTTCACCTGATGAAGGGTTCGTCAAGACTCATCTTCCCTTGCTGCTGTGTCATCCTAGGTTAGAGGTTATGTGTGCCAAAGCATGGCATGTAAACGTGTCTCCTGGGTCTGCTCTGCTTGCAGGAGCTTGAAGTAGCCCGTGTCTTGGGGGAGCAGCCTTCCTGGAAAGCTACCCACCTAGCACAGGTACCCAGGGGGATTCAGAGAAGTACTCAGGGCACTAAGGGATGTCTCTTGCACAATTTCTGGGATGCTTGAAATGTGCCTTTGCTGCCCTGGATTTTAGGCTGCAGGGCTGCAGGATTTAGTAGATAGGTATGATTTAAAAGTGTCATTCATGAAATGAGCCAGGGGAGACTGATTTGCGTGGGTATGGCTTGGCTCTTGAATGTCCAGAGTTCTGTGTGGGAACAACCCTTGGTCTGTGCTGACTCCCAAACTGTACTTGGGAACTATCTGATGGGAAGTGCCAGGGACTGTGTTTACAACCAGCAGGACAGACTCTGGGACCATGCCCTGGGGCTGGTGAATTTACGGATATAGATTAGCCTTTGGGGGTGTGCTGCTGGTCTGGAAAGCTTAAGACCTGGAAAGGGACTGGGCTCCAGATTTTGCAACTGTGATATGGCTGACTAGCAGAGGAGGCAGCTCTGTGTTGGAGAAGCTGGTCTGGGATCTTCAGGGCTTGTTTTAATAAGTTGACTTAAGCCAGTGCACATCGGTGCAGTGCCCATACTTGAGCATGCATTGCCATGTCCGCATCATCCCAGTCCTTTCTTTGCTTCTGCTGTGCAGAGGCTGCTGCTTCTGCTCAGAGGCTTGAAAGGTCAGGGTCAAAACATGTGGCTGTGGGCAGGTGCTCACTTCTTTCTCTCTGTTTCTACTGGGAAGAGGTTGGGGGAAGAGTGCAGATATTTGACAGTGCCAGCAAATGTCATTCCACATCCCTGCAAATTCTTCACATGCTTGCTCCTCGGTGCTGTGCTGTCTTGGCTCTGTGTGGTGTGGTCTGTGCTTGTCTTGATCCAGGGCTGTTCCTTTCTTTGGGGCACAGGGAAGTTTGTCATGCTCCCATGGCTTTAAATACCAGTGGATTTTCCATTTGGCACAGGGGAACGTGTGGCTTTTGAGAGGAGAATATGTTTGAAAGGCAATGGAGGGCATTGATGAGGAAAGGAATGCTCACTGTAGCTGGCTCCTACCTGCCCCTTGGCTGCATAGGGAGGCAAAGGGTTTTAAGCAGTTTCTGCAGGGAAACATGAGAGGAATAGGTCTCATGGGAGAATGTTTTGGCTGAATTTCATGTTGTGTTTGTCTCCCTTTGGCTGCCACTGCAAGGTGAGTCCCAGGGGAAAGACAGCCACTAGAACAGATGAGAGATGTGTGTATCTGCCCGGGCAAGGCAAAGAGATGGCTCAGTCCCCTGAATGTCAAACAGACCAGATGGTAGAGTCTTGAACTGATGTTGGTTTGATCTATAAAGAGATGATCGCAAAATGAACCTGTTGGTTTTCTGTGAAGTGGAAGTCCGCATGGCTTAGGGGACAGACCCAGACTATCAAGAGTGGAGTTGTCTGAACCACGAGCAGAGGCAGAGGCAGTGAGGGCTAAGCTGAGTCCTTTGTATCCCCCTTCTCCCGTCTTTTTTTTACTGCCAACTAATGAAGGGTGTCTTTGGGCTTCAGCTCATCTTAAATGCATTTTGTGCCTTATGTCCTTGGGCAGCAAGACTTGGTTGTGCTTCATTTCTTCCAATTGCTATGCCTAGCCTGTGTCTTTGGATCCAGTATTTGTGGAGAGGATGCATAGGCATGTCTCTGCAGCATAGCATCGAACAGGGTGTGTCTCTGGGCAAAGATGTGGTCTGGTTTGTTGATTGGGAAGAGGGGATGATTTGTGTGGTTTTTTTCCTCTGGTGACTCAGAGGCATTATAGGTGTGAGCTGTGGGCTTGCAGTGTGCAGAGTTGCTGTGCCAATAGTGCTAGGCCAGGGTTGCTGGATCAGAGTATTTGGAGCAATGGAAGCTTGTTCCCAGACTTGCTTGAAACTCAGTGGAGCACAGGAGAGCCATCCCCAGGAAGATCATGTCATTACAGAAACAGATCAGATCTCCGTACAATACAGGAGACAGCAAAGCATTGAGAAACCTGCCTCTCCCTTTTTCATGCAGACACACTTAGGTTTTGGCGGTATTTTATTTCCTTCCCTGCTCTCAGGGGACCCAATGGACAGGCTGAAATCTCCTGAAAAAGGGTTAATGAGCCAGTGGCATCTGCAGAAGTGAAGTGAAGGTGGGATCCAGGTGAGCTGCCTGGCTCCTGAGCAGCTACAAGCACCCGATGAAAGGGGCAGCAGCCCCACCGTTCCACCATGGCTTATAAAAAACGCTTCGTTGACTGGAGCAAGGACTAAACTACAAAGACAGCTGGCTGAGAAGTGCTGACTGAAGATGGTAGACATGGCTTTTGGCCCTTGGTCCAGATCAAAAGCTCTGTGGCCATGTGACACAAAGTGCTAATCTAGTGTAAATGCCTTTCCATTCTTCAGATCTTTTTAAATTAAAGTAATGGGCCAACTTGATAAGGCAGGCTTTATCCTTGATCAGATACACTGGCTGCCAGAGAGCAGATCGTATTGTAGACATAAAAGCGCAGGAGAGACAGGAGTGATTCAGTGAAAGCCGGAGCCCTTGCTATGGCATTAATGTGACAGCACGCAGTCAGATGCTTGCACCTGATCCAGGCAGTGCTCAGTGGAAGAACCCAGTGTGAGCAAGCTTGAAGCTGTGGCCTTGCTTGCTTGGAGAGAGCATGGGTTAGAAATCCAAAGGTACGTGCTGATCTCCCCTCTCCCATGGCAGGATACAGGGGGGCCTGGGATGAGGTGTCTTATGATAGATATCAACCTTCTGAGCTTTTGGGACCTGCCTGCTGTGGCTGGGACTCTGGGGACTGGATCAGGCTGTGGCTAGTGATGGCTACTGTGCCCTCAGCCATGATGGTATTGGTGCTAGCCCCTGATGTGAAGCTGTTCCTCTTGGATTCCTCCAAGCCTTCCTCCCCTGAGAAAGGAGCTACTCAGAGCAGAAATAACCCCTGTTACCTTGAACTCCAAGATATCCACGTTTGCCTGTCTGGTATAAATAGACCATCTGAGGCAGCTGGATGTGATGGAGATTGACAGGCTGTCTCTGGAGTTTTGCACTTGCTGAAGCAGGAGGAAATGTAAAAGCATGAACATGGGGATGCACAGAGTGAGAGCAGCAAGCAAAGCCCCCAGCTGCTGTGGCATCTGCTGTGGGGGATGCGGGTGGGAGCCCTTTGTGGCCTTGTGCATGGCAGTGCTGTGACAAGACCTTCCCCACCCTGTGCTGAGCTCCGGTGGCCATCAACAAATGCAAGGTCCAGCAGACACCTTGGGTGGCTGGGCTGTCCCCTGTCAGCTGTGTGCCACTGCGCTCGGGCCCTTGTCAAGGAGAGGAACATAATCTGCTCACAAAAATTGAGGTTTGTCAGCAAAAGATAATGAAGAATGGAGCAGAATCCAGGGATAAAAAAAAGGCTTTTTGAAAGTTTTGCAGGAGTTCTGCAGAGATAGGTGGGAGACTGTGTTTCACTTAACTAGTTTGTTTCTGGGCAGTCAGAGAAGCCCTGAAATCTGTAGGTTTTTTTGTTATTGAGGGTTTTTTTTTAAAGTCCCTGTCCCTACAAGCAATAATGCAGGGTTAACCTGGTCAAAGAACCATCGTCTGTTGAACTATTTCCTCTGAGAAATGGTTGTGGGAAAATGGCAAAATTGCAGGCAGTTGCATAGGCTGTGTCTTCCAAGGTTTCTCGGAGAACTTTTTTCAGGACATGAGGAAATCTTGGTCTTCAGGGTGTAGTTTTCTTTGAAGGAAGAAACCTAGCTGTTTTCAGGCATTTTGCAGAAATCCCAGCTTCACATCATGTGTACATCAGGGTTTAAAGAGGGGCTTGCATTTAAATGACAACATGTAGGTCCCCTGGCACTCTGAGTGGAAAGTTTGCTTGCAGGGTGGTATCAAGGAGGTATCAAGTGAACCTTTTCTTCACCTGTCCTTTGAAAGCCCCTTGCTAAACACCAAATAACATGTCAAGGAGGACTTTATTAAGAGCTGAGTGTTCATTTCCCACCAAAATCTCCTCTGGACAAGAGGGCCTTTTGGTCAGAGACCTGCCTTTGGGACTGAGTGACTTTAGCACTTGGCCATAGAAATCCTGGCTTCATTCGGTCCTCATCCAACCTGGAATCCTGGTTTTATAGCCCAGTTTGCTGCCTTGCACCACTGACAAGAGAAGTCAGGTGCTTACCTTGAAGTGCAGAGGGATGCCTGACTCTCCCAGTTGCAGTATTGCGGTTCCTTTTTTGTCTCTCTGATCTTTATTGCAGCAAAGCTAAAAAGGTGGAGTGACTTGTCTGAAAACAGGCAGGGAGCCACGAGCTCCCAAACCCTGAGCTAGCATTCTGTTGACCCAACCGTTGCTCCTCGATACAATGCATGCCCAAACCTCTATCTGGTGTAGCATGAATCTCCTGTATTATGGGCTTGCTTATTCCCCGTGCGAAACCAACCCAAAGCAATGGATGCTTTTGACAAAAAAAATATTTTCCAGAGGGTCCAAATGGCTATTTTTTGCTATTTTTTTGGATCCACCTTCCCAGGAATACTTTGCTGCATGCTTTTCCATGACGCTACCGCTGCTGACCTTTCTGGTCTGGCAAGGGGGAGTCTCTGGGAAGCACATAGGCAGCAATTCTTTGCTGTTACAAAGGCCGGGATTGTTGGCAGCTTGATGCCCCAGAAAGTGTCTAATTGACTTGACTCTCTCTAGCTGGGCTCCAAATGGATTTTCTGCCTCAGGATATCTCTGCATTATAGTGGACCTGTTGTTTTTGCTCCTCGCATGATATCAAAAAGTGCATTGTTGGAGCAGAAAGCGTGAGTCAGAACGGATGTGTGGAGGGAGCTGCCTGTCGCCCCGCGAATTAGTGCCAGCGAAGAGGAGTAGAGCGAGATGGGGTCACCTGCCATCCACAGTTAGGGGCTGAAAAGTTTTTTGGAGCATCCCAGAGAATGAGCTTGGCTTGGTGTATGGATGATGCTTCATATTCAGAAATGGACAGATGTAAACCTGCTCTTTGTATCTCAAATAGGGAGCATTAGCATTAAAATATCTTCTCTAGTAGTTTTGCAATATTTGCCCATTCCAGTGCAGGCTTGGTCCCAGGTGCCCTCTGGGCTGGACAGATGGTTTGCTCAGGTGTCTCTGTCACCCTGTCATCTGGCACTGGTGCCTGGGAGCATCTCACCTGCATCCGTGTCAAAATGTGCTCGTGACACCACTGGTGCCTGCCTGGGGAGGTAATTCCCTGGGAGGAGAGGGCAGCTGGGCCCTGCAACCAGGAAAGCTGCTGGAGGCGCTTAGGCAGGTGTAAGAGGATTCGGTGACACCACTGATTAGTGTCGAGGGCCTCATTACGGTGCTAGTAATTGAAGGTCTCCCAAGGTTTAAACGGACTGGGAATTATCTGCCCTCAGAGCCTGCTCTTGGCTGCATGGGACAGTGCTTTCTGCAAGGTAGGCAGTGCCCTCCCTGGAGCAGCCTGGCACTGGGGATGGTGGCTCCTGCCCTCCAGACCCTGGGGAGGGGATGGCGGGTGGCAGCTATGGGGCTCGGAGAGAGACGGGAAAGGCCTGGGGAGAAGGACAGGGCAGGCTGTGTTACTGCAGGTGTGTTTGTGGTGCTGCTGTTTGAATGTGTTGCTGCTGGTAATTGCATTAGCCCGGTGGGGCTCTGGGGCTAATTTTATTAGCTTGGTGTCTGTGGTTATTGCTTTACAAGAGACAGTGGTGAGAAAGGGCAAGGCTGGGTCGGGAAGGGATGATGCAGTAGCTCCCTTCCTCTCCATCTTCAAGGGATCATAGGGGACACATTGCTTTTTGGTGACTTTTGCCTGTCCCAGGCCAATGCCAACTGGCACAGCAGATAGATGAGGTTGGTTCAGTCCGCTGATTAGCCTTGAGAAACCCAGTTTCAGGTCCCTACTCTGCCACTGACTCCCTGTTTGGCCGTCATCATGTCACCTGGTGTCCATGTGTCCTCCCTCAGAGGCAAGCAGGGAGGGGAATGGGCATTTTGGCTCCTGGGGCACTCAGCCTGGTAGCCCCTGTTGCACCTCACTAGCCATATGAAAAGAGTCCCAGCTCTAACACCAGCACCCTGTGGGCAGTGGGTTTTCTCTGGGACTCTGTAGCTCCAAAGCAGCATGTCAGGAGGGAGATGCATGTGCAGCTGTGCGGTTATGAGGGCTGCAGCCTTTTTATTTGCATATGCTGTTGCCACATGCACAACCATAGGATGCCTCTGCCTTTAAACAGAGATGGGATGGGGGACTGATGGGATTCTTGGTCATGTTTGGAGTTTTCCCGGTTCAAACCGATGTGCAAGGAATAGGGACCATACTTAATCTCTAGATTTCATTGTTCTGGGGCAGGGTGGGATAAGATTATTCCAGTTTAAGCCTTCACATGTTTAGGGTCTGGCTCCAGAGACCAGCATCTCAAAAGCCTTGATGGAGTAGTGCTGGGAGGTCTTTGAGATACTATTCCAACACACTGCTGAAATATTAGCTGCAGTATGTTGTCCTTGAAAAGCTAATGGGGAGGTGAGTGAGTCGGGGACCCAAACACAATGTTAGTATCTCAGCTGGCTTGAATCAGCACTGTTTTGGGAGTCCCACTGTGGCTCATGCCCCCCAGGGTGTGGCTGCTGGATGGCAGTCAGCAGCACCAAGTCCCATGGCAATGGTCTTCCTTCCTAAAATAACAGCGGCAGTCATAATGTCTTCTCCTTTTACATAACAAGGAGGGGAAATAAAAAGCATTGAATAATTTGAAGCAGTGACTTGTGCTATTTTTAGTAGAAATTGAGGGGCTGCCTCTGTATGGCCCTGCAGTACTTCTTAAAAGAAACTGAGCTTGTTCCTGGAACCTGTCACAGACTGATTTGGGTACAGGGGCTGGAGCCTCTCCATACCCCAAAACCCATGGTGGTCCCCTAAATGAATTGCCTGATGCTTGCTTTGCCTGAGGAAAAAGCCTGAAGGGGTTTCCTTGGAGTTGCTCAATGTGTGCATGTGTTCCGCAGCACTAAGCACTCACTAACCCAGATCTGCGAAAAATCAATAAAGTAATCCACTTACTGCTTGGGACTGCCAACCTTTTTAAGGAGCTCATAGCTGTTTTGTCTTCTTTCCTCTCACACTCCTTCTAAGCTGGAAGAAAGAAAAGGGATGGGGAAGGGGGTGCTGGCAGAGCTGGACTAAAATCAGGCTCTTTGCTCTGGGCAGATCAATAAAAATAATTCCCCACTAAAACTTCATTAGCATGGAATTAAAGCTGCTGAGATCCCATGTGGTGAGTAAGAATTAATGCTACTACTAAATCTCAGCACGGTTGGTGCTTAAAACACAAAGCCACTTCATTGCTCACACCTCCCTGTCCCACTGCTGCCGGAGCTGAACTGGCCATGCAGCTGGCTCTGCTCCCCCCCTGCGCTGTGGCTGCTCAGCGGGGGCACAGCCCCCTCGTCCAGCCTGAGGACAAGGGACAAGCCGGGCTGAGATGGTGGCAAGGTGCAAGTCAAGCAAGTGGAAGCAAAACTGTTGTGCAAGGGTGCATTTATCTCAAAACAGTGGCTCAATTCTGAGTGCTGGTGGAGACTGGGTGTAGATGGCCCTGGTGTGTCTCTGCGGGGTGATGGACAGATAATGGGAAAGGTCTCTGGGTGGGTGCTGGACAGGCGGGCTTCCCGTCATGCCAGAGCTTCCCTGACACCGGATCAGAGAAACATCCCTCTGGCAGGCTGTGCCTGAGGCTGCACAAAGTCTCCATCTTCTATGAAAGTCTTGGATCTTATTGAGGGTGCATGTGTGAAAATCACTTCTTTCGGAAGCAGATTGTTTCTTGGGGTTTTTGATTGAAAAATGTTTCTTTCAGTCTGGTTGCAGAGGAAAAAAACTTGCCCTGCTGAGAAAACCAATTTTCTATCCAAAGATTGAAACAAGCCACCTTGTAGCCGGCTCCTCCGCAGCGCTCTGGGTCTCTGCTCACAGGGCCTTGGGGCATCCCTGCCCCATGCCTGGCTCTTGGCTCTTGCCCCTAACAAGGATCCCCAGTGTGTCTGTTAAAGGACAGAACTGGAGTCAAAGCCAGTGTTATCCTGAAATAGCAAACTTTGCCTACGGGTTAGAAATCCCTGTGGTTGCCACTGAACTGATGCCACTTGGATTAGTGCAGGGTGCAGAGGCTTTTGAAGGGACCCATAGGTGAGTGTGGGGCAGCACCCACTGAAGCACCTGGATGTAGCTGTGGACACTTGGAGGAGGGCTGGCCCTTGCTGAGGACACTTGCTGGGGATGTCCTTGTTGTATGTTGGGATGGTGGCAGGAGAGGACACAAGTTCAGCTGAACAGGGAGAGGGACAGGACATAGCACCACACAGTTAGATGCTGCTGTGTTATGCTCTTGTGCTGGTTATCAAACCCTCTTGTCTACCTTCCCTGGAGCTCAAAACTTGTGGCCTGTGAGTGGGGCGTGTAAGCATGCTGCTTGGGTGCCTCTCTTCCTCTGAAACAGTTCTGCAGTGCCGTTCATGTTTGTGCAATAAAACAAATGAGATAGAAAATACGAGAGCAATCTCTTCTGTTTGTATTCCCCCTGCAAGACTGCAGTTACTTGGGTTTTGCCTCAGTAGAACCTACTCTGAATACTGATCTCTCTCTCTTTTTTTTTTTCTTTTTTAAAAAAACTGTGGAAAAAGAAATGGTGCATATATACCTGGGCCACAGCTAATGGGCTATGCAGAACACTGATACTATTGCCTGCAAACCTCCTTGCTCCTGCCACCAGCCTGGTTATCCGTTCATTCTGCTAAGTGGAGATGCACTCCCAAATGTTAGGCTCCTGTGCCCAGATAAACTCCAAGTCCTGGAGTTGCTCTGATGTACCTGCTACCCATAAAAAGCTCTGTGTTCATGGCATGGTATCCTCCTGAAATGCACATTATCAGGTGCTCGCAAACAGATGCAGAGCAGAAATTGGAGGAAGCCCAATCACTTATTTTTAAAAATAACTTAAAAATCATTAATATGAGGGAGGGGAAAAAAAAAAACCTTCCCTCGCTTAAACTCTCTGGCTAGAAAGAAATGGGTACAGCAATGTCTGAGAGCGAAGCAAGAAGCAGAGCTAACAAGGGTAACCTTTCCTTCTGCATACACAATACCTCAGGGCTGACAGCACCTCTGTCAGCATCCACCTGAGCTGCGGCTGGATGCTGTGAACAGCTCTGTGCTGGCATATTGCATGCCTTCCACTTGTAGGGTGCTTGGTGCCAAAGGGCAGCATGGGCCCTTGGGTGACCTGGAGGGGGCCAAGAGCCAGCAGAACCTTGAAGGGTGCCAAACATCCTAATCTGCTGTTCTTCCTTCTATTTTTTTTTTTTTTTTTTTTTTGTCTTGCTGCTTGCATGGCGTGCTCCCCATCCTGTATACAGGGGTGGTTCGTGGCCTTTCCGAGAAGGGAGATCCCCTTGCTAGCCCTGTGCCCTCTTTCCCTGCCACGTGGCTGGTGCCAATGGCAAGGCTGCAACCTCCTCCTCCGACACGGCCCTGCATGTGAGTCAATGCAGACCTTGGTCTCTGCTCACTTTACAACCTCTGGCAAAATTCCTCCCTCCTCCGTTCCTTCGAGGCGACTTCATCGCAGGTCACCCAGATCAGAAACGAGAAACAGTGGGCTGTGCTGTTGCCTGCATCCCTGCCTCTCCCCAAAATTACAGCGGTTGGGTAGGGGGCTTGCTGGGCAGGGAACCCCTTCAGCGTAGCAGTCACTGGAGGAGGCAGTGCTGGAGATTGCATGTGGCTTTGCCCTGATCTGGCAACTGGCTGCTTGTTTCCACTTATTTCTACCTATTTCCTGCAGTACTTCATTGTCAGAGCGAGTGGGCATTAAATTGAAGTTGTGGATGTTCGTATGGGACTGTGCAGCCTCCTGCATTCTGCTGCCGTGGCTGTGAACACTTCACAGGCTGTATGTGGCACGGATTGAGCCCCCTGGGCTCTGTCCTGTGTCCCCACCTCTTCTCATTCCATACAGCTTTAGCAACTTGCTAATGATGCTTTTTTTGGGTGGTTTGGGTGTTTTTTGTACTCCTTTGGATGGGGTTGGGGAGGCAAGTTGAGCTTCCAGCTCCACTAGCCCCAGGAGGGTCCTGGTCCTCCTCAGCCCCGGCTGCATTTCCTAGGGGTAACCACAGTCCAGCACCGCAGGGGCCACAACTTGATGCCAGGAGCGCAGCTGAGGCAAGGCTTGGTGTGGGATGGGAGCATGGAGCTCCCTGCCCCGCACAGCCCTAGCCCCAAAGCGCTGGGATGGTTGCACGTGTGCTCCTGCCCTGTCTGTCAGCCAGCCCATCATCAGGGCCCCAGCCCCTCTGGGCAAGGGTTGGTCCTTCGCCTGTCCGGAAAACACCTCCACATGGCTGGGGCTAGCGTAACTAATACACTGCATCCAATCTTCACTGGTGGAAAAGCAAAGCACCCCCCTCCTTCCCCACGATGCTCCTCCCCTAAACAACTTAACCTCTCCCCCTCCTCCCAATTTCTGATCTATATCGGAGCTGTCATGCATTGAACGGTGTCTTATCCGGGCGATTATGCTACCGGGACGGTCCACCGTGAATTTGCAGGGAGCCGAGACAGCTGAGCACGGGAGCCAGTCCTGAGCGGCGGCGAACAAGAGCATGTCTCATCCCGGCGAGCAGCTGCTGCCGGCGTGAAGCGAAGATGAGGCCACGGGAGGAGGCAGCTGCCCCGGCACCCTCCAAGAGCCCCTGCTCCTGCAGAGCCATGTCCCGACCCCAGCGGGCTGTGCTGCACTCCAGGCAGCTTTGAAGTTAGAGGAGGCAGTTGTGTTTAGAAAGGCAAGAGATGAACTGAAGATTAAACATGTATGGGAATTATCCTCACTTCATTAAGTTTCCCGCAGGCTTTGGCAGTGAGTATTTTACTTGCGTTTGCAATCTGTGCCTTCTGGGTTAGGTGGAGGAACTGATCCCACAGTAGGAGTATGGGAGGGGGTAAAGGGAATTTAAAAACATGTTTAACCTAGCTCGTATGTGGCTGTAATCTACGGTGCCTGTGTGCTTAGGATTGAAGCTGTCCTGTGATTATATGTGCTGTGAACTTCAGCACAGCCAAACCAAGCTGCCTGAAATTATGCAGGCTTGAGTCAAACCATGACTCTTTGCTCTGAAGTTTAGCATATGGCATTTGAGAGATGCACGTATGTGTTTGCATGTGATGGACTGATTCTATTAATTGAAAGAATAGGATCAAATTAAGTAAGTATCTTTCCAATTGCATTTTTATTAAGTTGTTGGAGGAAAAAATTACTTTTAAAACATAAAACAGCCCCCAAGAAAATATAAAGAGGGCTCTTTCCTGCCCAGTGGCTGTCTCCTGCCCTTGTGACACAGGTACCACCATAATCTTGTGAAGCTGTGTCGGATTAGCCAAATGAGGCTGCACAGCGAGATAGTGGTCTGCGAAGGGCTGTGGCTGCGAGCCCTGAGTGAGCCCCAGTTGCAGAAACCAGAACTGCTCTTGGGAAATGGGCTTTTCAATTACTGGGGTTCGCTCATTATTTTTATCTGAAGTTATTCCTCTTGTCCTAAAATGGGGATGTGTAAGGGGAACGGGTTGAGGAGCTGTAGGGTGCTCCCCAGCCGAGGCAGGGAGTGGGCAGGTTCGAGTGCTTGGCTGCGAAGGGCTTGGAGCAGCTGCATGTTGGCTGCTGGCAAAATATCGATGCCGCTCCAGGAAAGTTAGTGCATTGTTGCTTGTGGACATGCAAAGTCTTAGTATCTCTGGAAAACATTGTTCTAGGCCCTTCAGGGTGGGTAAATGCTTCCAGGACTCGCTCTGGAGGTCCCCAGGCTGTATACATCATTCTGTTATTTCTCTACTAGAGAAGAGGTTTGTGCAGACATTGGATTGCACATGGAATGTTCCTGCTATGTGTATATTTTTTTCCCTCCCTCTTGCACCAGATGCTCACCTCTGGTAATTCTCCAACTCCAGAAAAGTCATTGGTATTGCATCAAGTCATCCCCAAGTTTCACAAGCACTTGACTTTCCAAAATACCTTTTTTTAGGCAGTTTCTGCAGAAAAGAGATGACTTGTTGTAAGAATCTGTTGCTCACTGGTGTTTTTAAGGAATAAGCAAAGACAAACCAAACTCTCCTATCTCCTAACGGCAATAAGAGTGAAACAATGGAAGTGTTATTTGTGTTCAATTTGTTGAGTATTACAAATTTACAAGAAAGCAAAAGAAAAGTGACATTCAAACTGATCTTCATAGGAACCAGGCACAGATCCCTGTAGAAACAGGGGTCACAACACTCAGCAGAGCCTTTGGGAGATTTCTAAGAGAGGAAATTGGTAGTAGGAGCAGAGGTATTTCTGCTCCACCAATAAAGGCGAAGACGCTATTCTCCAGCCCACCAACAGTTCAATACACCAGGACTTTAACTTTCATTTACAAGTATATTTAACTGGTGTTTTAACCAGCTCCTAACTTGGTTTAGAAAAACAGAGGAATTTTCTGCATGTGAACCTCTGACAGAGATGCAAAAGCATTGGCCAAGTTTTATTTTGGCTGCCTTAAAACAGTCGCTCTGGCCTGTCCTATGCTCTCTGGATGCTATAGAACTGCAGGTCACTGCTCACATCTACACTCCCCTCAAAGCTGGAGGGCTTCCATGCTCCCGAAGCAGCTTGAGGGGTCTGGGGGCCTGCAGGTGGTGTGGGGGCTGCCTCTCCCTGGCTTGTTGGGTCTCCAGAAAGGGATTTCTGGCTGTTTGAGAAGGCAATTACTGCTCTGGCCAGACAACTTTAGGGCCCATGGGCTGTGTGAGAGGACACTCAGGCTTTGAGAGGGATGTAGCGGATGGATCATGGTGACCATCGATGGGGGGGGTGGTGTGGCAGCTTCCCGCTGCCTTGGGATCCTCACCACAAAGCCCATGCAGGCAACCTGTATCTCTGGCAGGCCCGCAATACGTTCATTGTCTTTGCTGCTCCCCCCTCCTTTAAAGATAGCTATGAAACTGTTCCTTGTCCTGCCTGTGCTGTCACCGTGAAGGAGGACATCAGGATGGTGGAAAAGGGCAGTGTCCACACTAGACTGTCAGCTTGTTGCATTCATTGTTCTTGTACTGTGTTGCTGGAGGGAAGAGTTAAGGTGATGTGGCTGCTCCTGGTTGGCATCTCTGGCTCTTACTGTATTCAGATTTCCTTTAGCTCTGAAATTCTGGGCTTCATTTTGAGCATACCAGCAAAAAAAAAAAAACCACATGTATTTGCTTTCTTATTTTTTGCATTCAAGTAACTTTTACGTATGCTTTAACTTAATTTTATCTGCATTCAGGTTAGAAACAAGGCACACGTTTTTAATGGTGTGTATAACTGTCACTTTGATCTTAAATGTCTGAATAACACCATCGGATTTGTCTGAGAATGTACATACACAAATTGGTAATAAGTACATCATGTGATGAGAAAAAGACAGATTCTGAAGTGTTACAGATGAGTTTGTAGAGTAGCAGGGAAAGTGTTCAGATGAGTCACCCTTACACACCGAAAGCAGGAGATGTGCCCTAAGGCAGATGGATTTGCCTTCACAGCCTGGGCTATAGGAGCAAGGAAAGGGCTTCAAAATGTGTTTTTATTCTCCAGAAGGATGCATTTCGTCCAGAGCCCAGCTCCCAGGGCAAGGAAAGATGCTGTGCTGGCTGTCCTCTCTCTCTGAGCGCTCTCTGGCACAGTTGGTTGGGGACAAGAACTAACTTGGCTCCTCCACAAAGTCTCTTTTATTAGTACTCATGTAACTTGGCCTGTGGCCACACCACCTCCGGCTGCAATCTTGTCAGCTCTCCCAAGCAAAGCGGGGTTAGGCCAGGTCGTTTGGGGGATTGGGAGAGTTGCAGAGGAAAAGCCAGGCTGTGCCTGGAGTGGGGTTGCTGCCCAGCTGTTTGACACCTTTGTGCCTGTGATGGTCCCAGGTTTTGTGACATGTAGGATGCTTTTTCCCTGGGTGTCACAGCTTGCCATGTCCGTACCTGTAACTGCGTATGTGAAGATGGAAGAGGGCTCTTTGACCCAGCAAATGTGTGAGAAAATCCAGTGACTTGAGCAACTCGGGCAGCTAGGGAAATGCACATTTTTTTTTTTTATTTTTTTTAAAGCAGGAGACACTTGCCTTCAGTTGCCTGGGGCAGCCACAGACCCTGCAGCTGGTGGGATCCTTTCTGATGGGGACCTGTAGCCTCTCCAGGAGTTTAAAGACCACTGTGGGAATTTGTGCATGTTTTTTCCCAGTGAACGCTGTGCTGGAGATCCTACTGGCCAAGTGGGAAATCCTATCAGACAGTCATGAAAAATCCTTCAGGCCTCAAATTCAACAACTTTTATTTCTTTGGGGATGAGAAACTTTATCCAGCTCTTGTGTGTTGCTGTGGTCACCAGGGGGATGTGATACCTTGTTAGGGTGAATAAATTTGGCTTGCAGTCCTTATTTCAGTTACGTGACAAGCAGTTGCTAAAGGAGTCTTTGGCTGGCAAGATCACCATAGCCATAGAGTTACACTGTAATGCATGGTTCCTGTCGAAGTCATGGCAAAGCCTGTGTAGCTTCTGTGGATTTTGCTCCTTCATTCCCTCCTCCGTACTTGGCTTCCTGGAGAGGAGAATACATGTTTACACTGCAGGTGTGTCTTGTCCAAATGTCCTTGGACATATTAAGCTATTGACCTACTGTCCATTTCAGTCAAATCAGACCAAGACATCAAAATAGCATCTGATGCTGAGCCTGCACCAGGGCAGGTGAAAGTCTCATGTGCTTCCAGCCCACTGCTTCTTGTGGGCCAGGTTTTGGGTGGCCCCTGTTTGCAAGGGCAGCACAGGAGCATTACCTGAGAGGAGAGGGAGCAGCTGGAGCAGCTCCACCTGGAAAGCTGAGGGAAACTTCCTCCTGCTTGTTGGTCTCCTGCCCTGTGCAGATCCCCATTGCAAAAGCCCCTGCTCACATGTGTGCCAGCACACCTCCAAAAATTTTTGCTCCTCCATGATGTTAGCTGTCAGGGGAAGGCTGCATTGTTTATTGACTCAGAGTTGAGTGGAAAGGTGGAAGCACAAAGGTTACTGGACCTTAAAAGTGAGGCGAAAACAATAACCTTTCTGTAGGATATTAGCATGGCAGTCTGTACTGCCTGTGGAAATCTGCTTGCACAGTTAAAAAATATCACCAGAAAGGGAATAGTTTTTCAGTTTAGCTTCCATGTATTAAATAAAAACTACTTCTGCAGTCATAGCAGCAAAACTTTGATTCCATTTAGCATGGATTCTCTGCTACATAACTGCATCCACCTTCAAGAGTGTTTCTCACAGGTATTTCCCCTTGAAGGTCATCCCCAAGGACGAGCTGCCTGCCGAGCTGTACCTCCCACGCACGCCCGTGCTCCTCTGCTGAAATCAGCCCTTCTCTGCGTGTCTCTTCCCACTTCTTGGTGCTCTCTGATCTGCGGGGGATGAAGTTTTGCTAGTCGTGTGTCAGGCAGGGCAACTTGCACCTTTATATGTTCGTGCCAATGAAATGAACCCTTTCCGTGTATATCTGCAGCCCCAGAAGCACAAGCGTGTTTTTCATTATTTGAAGAGTTTGTTCCAGCTTTTGATTCTCTTTGACATTAAAAACAAAACTGTGAAGGTTGAAAGCATCATCATCTCTCGGCTTGCCAGGGATCTGCAGGTCTCGGGAGGTAGGATTGCTTTAGGCCTTAGTTGAAGAAAGACCCCAGTGTTTAACACTGATACCTTTCCTCTCGAGGCTTTGCTAGGTGTTAGAGCTGAAGGGGCATTAACCAAAACAAACTTGCAACCCATCTTGGTTAAATAGACAGTGTATGTAGGGCTGGGATGTTTCTGGTCTCTGCATTCTCATTCCACTTGCTGCTCAAATGTAATTGCTGAGACTGGTGTTCCCTGCCATTATTTGGGTGAAAATCAAGACAGCTTTATTGGTTGCAGCCTGGACGCTTCTCTCCCTACTGCCTTTGCCGAGGCATTTGGGGTCACTTGCGTGCTCTTGCAGGTAGTCTTTGCTTCCACGCCTGCCCCAGCGTTACCTGTGAAGTGCTCACAGCACAGAGGTATCCAAGCTGGCTTTATCGAGCTAGTGTTGGTCCTGGACCAGTTTAGCTGTGTTAGCCCAGACCTGACTGTTTAGCATTGGTGTGGTGGACCTGGAGCTTTGTGCTCTGCAGGTGCATCTGTCGGACACCTACGCATCTGCTGTGATGTTGACAGTGTTCATTTATTCCTCATTTTTGTGAGGCTATTCATGCAAGTTTCCCATCCCTGGGCTAGGATTTTGCTAAGGTGAAGGTGAAACAGGTGGAAGTGGAGTATCAAAGCTTTGTGTCCTTGCTCGGCTTCGGCGGCTGGTGGTTGAATGTAATGCTGTTGCTTATGTCCTCAAGGGCACTGTTTTCAAAATACAGAGAACTGAGTGGTTCTTAGGGTCTTCCCTCATTATTTTTTCTAATGTCAGCAGAGTTGCCTATGCTGACATTAGGTACGATCCTTATTCTGAATGCTAAAGCAACAGGATGGACATTGTGTCTGTGTGCACGCTTCCAACCCACGGCTGCTCTCTGCAGCAAGTGATGTGATACATTTGCAGAGGCAGTTTGAAACAGCGAAGCACCCAGAAGCAAGTTTCTTCTTTTTAAACTTTATTTCCTACAAAGAGAAGGCTGGAGTGTGTGCGTTTCTGTACAAGAGAGCTTGTGAAGAGTTGATTGAGGCACGGGGTTCTCTGGACACTGCATGTTTGCAGTGGAGACATCAGAGAATCCACACAAGGCAGTTGCCTCCTGTCCTCTCTTCCCCCGCTCCTCCAGGAGAGAAATAAATACAATATCAGGCTTCTCTGAACCTCTCTTCAGGAAACTACCTGTCCAAGCATTAATGTGGAGAAGGGAGACAGGGGAGAAAGACATAAACAGCCCCATTTGTGGATCGAAAATAAGCTGCTCTTGAATCTGGAGGAGGTGGTTAAAAGCAATAGCAAGCCCTGATGCTTGATGCAGGGTCTCAGCCGGTTTTCCCCAGCAGATGTGGGGGACCTGGCCAGTCTGGGAGCTGCATTCGGTGCTCGCGGGCAGGGGCTGTGCCAGCCGCAGAGCCCTCGCCTCCCGACACAGGGCTGCCCTCTGCTCCATGGGGCCCCGCCGCAGCTGGCTGAATCCCCGGCATCACTTGTCACCTCGCATTACCTGATGGACAGACTCCGGGCCCGCTTTGGCCTGTGTAAATGTCACCTGTGCCGAATGCCGCTGGAGAGGCGGAGGCGGGCGGCTGTGGCCGGCACGCAGGACTGAGTCCCATCTCCCCAGTCCCCCTGCTCTGTCCTAGAGCTGCTTCCCCACTGCAGAGCAGCTCCGTGCTGGTCCCGCTCTGCTGCCATGCTGATGTTTCTGTTCGTCCCCCAAATGATGGGAGAAAATACCTCAAGGAAAGCCATGCCATCCTTGTGAGCCCACAGCCTTTCTGGTTGCTTTCTGCTGGGAGATACGTGACACTGTTTTCAACCAAAATGAATCAGACTTGCAATCTCTGCTGTTTGCACTGTTCAAGCCAGCCTGGCTCCTTTAGACTGAAACAACTTTGAGGGTACTCAGCTCAGGGAATAAGTAACCCCAGTGTCAAGGATGCTTTGGCATGGCTCTTCCTGCACACCTTCTGCCAGCCGTGCAGATTGTTCCTCACACAAGCTGGTAACCTGGTAGCAGTCACATCTTACATCCCTCTCCGAGCACTCCAGCCTGAAAATGAGAAGCTGAGAGGATTATTTCTCCAGGCGTGGGAGGGTGCATTTCTGCTCCCTCGGGGACTGATTTGGCAAACTTATCCCAGGGAAGGACTGGAAGTCAAAGTTTGGACCACCTTGCAGGAGTGTTTTGCTTTGATTTTTTTGCTTGTTTGTTTCTGCTTTTCTAAATGGGGTTTGTATTACAGTTTATAACAGATGGATAAAATTGTTCATTGGTAAATAGAAAATTAACACTGATGGTTTTGACCAACAGGTTTGTCACAGCCTTGGCAGGACAGCGTGGCCGGGCACTGGGGAAACAAGCATGTTAACTCTGGTTTGTGTCATCAGAGCCTGGCTTTACACCTGTGTGCTCTCCAGTACATATTTTCATTTATCCATCTGTCTCCACCAGCAAACATGCCTTCACGCATTCATGCTTCCTGTTTGGTGTCTCATTGCTAGGGTGGGAGATGTAGGCACAAGCTCTCCAGGCTTCCTGGCTTCAACCTTTGATCCCATCCTGGGGGCTAGGGGATCCCCCTGCCCATAGCCCTTGAACAGTTGCTTTTTGGCACGGACACAAGCAAAACCATGGGGCTTGCCCTGGCAAGCAGTCTCCTTGGGTGAAAGCCTTGCTCTGGGTCCTTATAAAACTTGGAGCCTTTCTAAAGGAGAAACTTAGTGGTGACAGTGTTTCTGTAAGGTCTAGTGTAAATGCAAACTGTTAAATAACTCTCCTGGGAGTCTTTCCTTACTGGTTTCAATCTTCTGCGTGATACTTTCAAAATATGCCCTTTTCTGCGTTAATGGAAAAGGATGACGAATCATTCTTCTCCTTAGCTGTCCTGATGTGATAGATTTCTGCCCGATCTCCCCTTCAGTGGCTGATTTTCCAAGCTGAAGAATCCTCAAAGGCAATGTTGTTTATCTAGTTGTTTAAAGAGGCATAAGCCCAATTTCTTTATAAGTCTGTGCTACAGATGCTGGGGAGGACTGCATGCTATAGTGCCAGACTACTCGCAGGCAATGAAAAATGCGTTTGCTTTTTTCTGAAGCTGATAATGGCACAAGTCAGGATGCAGCTCTTAAGTCCTGGGAAACAACTGAGGTGCCTCTGTGAGCTGAGCGTTTAGGTAAGGTGGGGGCCAGGCAAACAGCACATCTTCTGCCCACTGCTAAAGCCTCTCCTGGCAGCTGTCTCTGGGGTGAAAGGCTTTTGCGCTTGGAAGCCATTACAAGGTAGGGATTTTGCTGTCTACTAACAGAAAACAGGCTGTGTGTCTCCATGATGGTGGCAGGGGGACGTGGGGCGAGTCTCTCCAGCAGCAGGCAGGAGCCCTGGCTCTGCCTCCAGACCGCCTTGCTGCCTTCAAGGCTTGTGCTGTTGTCATTGAGCTGGCTTCCTCTTGCTGCACATCGCTTTCCCACTGGGAGAATTGATCCAAAAAGCCAAAGCAAGAATTGACAAAGACCTTTTCTCCCCCTCCCTCTGCAGAATTAAGTCTGAAGTGGGTTGATAACGGCGGATCGAGTCCTCCTTGACTCTGACAAATGTCTTTAATGTTATTCAGCAAGCTGACCTTTTCCCGTCTTTATTGTGCATCTTCCCTTTGAATCAGATTTGATTGTTACTTCAGGTAAAATAACAAACACTGTCACGTAAATAACTTTGCAATAATGTTAAAAGGAGGAAAAAAACAAACAAAACACCAAAGCGCTGCCTTACTTGCAAATGCAATGGGAACAAGCATCCTCTGTGCCAGCCATGGAAAACCAACTGTGTGACCTTCCCACACAACATCTTTGCCTTGCTACTCCAGGGAATGATCTCCTGTGTTGAAAAACCAACAGCAAAACAATGGTTCATTGAAATGTTAACAACAGCTAATGTTAACTGGGGTTGGTGAATTCTAGGGGAGGGAGAAAAGGTCATATAAATCCTTAAAATACACCTAGATACCATAACCCATCGGGACTAATGGGCATTTGATGCCCAGACACCCTCTGAATATTTGAGACTGGTCTTATAGAAGACAGCGTTTAGGCCTTGAGTGAAGTGTTCAGCCTCAGAGACTGCTCTGAAGTGGCAATGATCAAGGTTATATTGATTTTCTATGCCACCTCTTCCGCAGCGCGGTTCATGGGCAGATTGATCTCATGGGGCTGCTGTGAGACTCAGTTTGGCAATGTTCACTGGAGGTCTTTAGCGTGGAAGGAGGAAACCCTCTTTCCCTGTGGCTGTGAGACTGTCTGCCCAGGGATGTCTGTGTGGCCACAGTCTCTGCTCTGTCTTGTACTAAGCGAAGAAAACTAATGGACAAAATATTTTGTGGGTGCCTTGTCCTGTCATCTGCATTGCTAGCATGTCATGGGCAGTTTCTGTCCTGCGTTGCTCCAGCTCGGGCTGAAGATGCTGGCATCAAGTTCTGAGAGCTGGAGGAACATGTGAAATAGCCCTGTGGAGACATAAGTGGGTGGGAAGGGGAAGAGCTGAACCACGGGAAGAGGAAGAGGAGCCTGCTGAGCATGATGCCTGAGCCGTCGCAAGGAGCAAAGGTGCTTCACAAGACATGGGGAGCATTTAGGGTTTCCAGCCTGGTTGGTGGGGATTTCATGGTTTCAGATGTGCACTGTCTCTAGAGCCAGCTTGGACAAAAGAAATGGGACCTCAGGGAGTAGTTCAGAGAAAACCAGCCTGAGGCAGGGGGGCAGTGGTGCCTTCTTCCAAGTCAACTGAGGCACCAAAGCAGTGAAGGAAGATTTGATTATTAAGTATTGTCTTCATAGTATGTTTTGTTGTTGTATGTAACTCTATTTCCTGTATCATAACCAATATTTTGCTCTTTCCCTTTATAGCGTAAGGCATGTTTGCTGGTTGGCTTTGAGCCTTGGCCAGCATCTAAGCTGACACGACCAAGGCTGGGCAGCTGATCTCTGTACAGTCAGCCTCGCTCATAGTGTATTTAATCTTTCTGCTTCTCCCTGTAGATTCCCCTGTTCATGCCAGCTCCACATCTGTGAGCCCGTCGTCAAGCCTTTCCACGGGAAATTCGGTGGACGGGCATCACAACTACCTCGAGGCCCCTACAAACGCCTCCCGGGCGCTGCCGTCCCCCATGAATGCAATCGGGTCTCCAGTGAACACGCTGAGCTCGCCGTACAGAGTCATCGCGTCCTCCATCGGCTCACACCCCGTTGCTCTGTCCTCAGCCCCAGGCATGAATTTTGTGACACATGCCAGTCCGCAGGTAGGCAGATGTGCACACTTGCTTCGCTACAATTCATGGTGTTCAGACTGGGTAAAGTCCCAAAACTTGAGGGAGTGGGTTGGCTGGTGGGGAGTCTGGTGTCTTTTGGCCACTTTGGGAGATCAGCTGTAAAGAATGATTTCCAGCATGTGAGTCTTTCTGCATAAATACCCTGGCACAGACACAGAGAAGGCACCTGTGTATATTTTAAAATACCCTGTACGATAAGGGGAGGGAGCTAATTCCCAGGTCTGTTCTCACTGTGGGTGCAGTCCAGTTCCCCGCCACTGCATCTATTGCAGTGTGTATAGTTATTTTACGTGGAAATAATGGGGATAGCTGCAGCACGTGAAGCATTCCCCTTCTTCCTGCAAAGGGATATCTGCTTTGTTTCATTATTTGGAAAGGAGACAGACTTTCTAGGGAGAGACAAATGTTAATGCTAAATGCCAGCCACATACTCTGTGTTGCATATAAACCTTGCCTGGGGAAAAATGAAGCGCTCCTGTCCTTACTGCCTGAGCTCACTCAGGTCCTGAGATTTCCTCTCCAGATAGCAGGGAGACCCAGATGTTAGGGTCAGTGCCTCCCCAGAGCCACAGATGGGCTGGGAGCCTCCTGGGATGGCTCTGTGGGACAGGAATGTGCTGCCCCAAGAGCCTGGCACCACCTCTGGCATGGCTGGGACCAAGGTGGCAGTGTGGAATTTGGACAGTGTGCTGAAATGTTCTGGGATTCCAGATCTAAGTGGAAATTCTGCCTTTTATTAACAAGACTTTGCGTTTTATTAGTGGGACCTGAACGTAGGGAGGGCTCAAGAGCCTCGTGGCTCCTGCTGAAGAAGCAGCGAGGAGACGGTCCCTGAGACCTCCCTGCCCCATACCCTGCTGCTACTCCGTGGTCTGTCTGAAGCTTTTCCTAGCACCTGCTACCGAGACTGGGAGAGGATGGTATGGGGAGGCCGCTGAAGACCTCTGAGAGAGTATAAGGGTGATTTGGCAGGTTTGGCTTACCTTTCACCAGCATCCTCAACTCCTGCATGGCTCTGGGCTGTCTGCAGTGGGCATGCTGGGCATCTTTCCTCCCCTTGAACCACCCAACTGTTCCCCATCGACCTGACAATATTTGTGCCCGTCTCATTCAGGGCAGGTACTTCGTGGTGGTGGAGCTGGTGGCAGCATTGGCTGCATGGAAGCCTTTCCTCTGGGGATGGGGATGCTCCAGGAAGTGTTTTTCCCAATCCAGGCACCATGCCAAGCTCCCAGCTCTGAGGAGTGGGTTTCAGTTGTGTTGCCTCTAATGCAAGGAGACAGCTGGGCCTTGGGGATTCGGCAGGGAGGCAGCTAATGGATTTGGGTTCAAGCAGTTGTCCCAGATATCATACATGATTGCACTTAACCTGCAGGAGTCAAGCTCTGAGGACGTTGATGGCTAAAACTGCCCCGTTCCCCCCACCCCCTCTCTCCCTGTTATTGTCTCAAAGTGCAGCCAGAGAGAAAGAAAAGGTGGTACCTGAGCTCTGAGTAACATTTGAAACCATAAAAAGTTCCTCCTGGCTCAGCATCTTGCCAAGAAGAAGTTTTCAGGGTAAAAAAGGTTGCTGGATACTTGTGGGGAGGAAGGGGTCGATTTCTCCTTTCCTTGGGTCAAGTTTAGATTTTGAAGCATTAGGATTTACAGCTGCCAGTGCCTGGGCTGGGTCTCTGCCGGGGGAGCAAACCTCTGTTCCTCTGGACAATTTTTCCCTATACACTTTTATTTTCCAGTGGGGCAAAATAGCCTGGCTCCTAATGTGGTAATTTTTGCTGGATAATTTGTATTTTCAATGTCATCAGAACTTTGAAGCTTTGAAAATGAAGGGACAGTGGTGAGAGAAGATGAAAACAGGCTTCACCTTTTCATTTTTCTAATGACATGTCAAAAAATCCCAATGGGATGAACCCTTCTTCTTTTTTGTTGAAATTCCCTGTGGAAATTATTATACTTTTTCATGGGAAACGGGCAATTTCTTGGAGCAAATTGAGAACTTGCAACAGCATGCATGGAATCTAGTGGTTTAGATGTTATGGAGACTGTAACGAAGGCTATAGCTGGATTTGCATCCAAAGTCTTGTTTTCTGTCCCTGCTTCTGCCCTCTTGCTGGGAAGAAGAACTTTAGCTGATAAATTGGGGTGACTGTTAAAAACAAGCTCGATGAAGAAACCATCCCCAGCCTTCAAAGCATGGCAATGGGAAAGATGATTTGATAGTGATTTTGGAGAGACATTGCTCTGCCCAGACAGCTTTTGACAAGACATGCTCAATGGCCCTTAATCCTCACTGCCCTGCCAACAACACCTCGAAAGCAAATAGCAATACAATGAAGCCCTGGGTAACATCAGGCTTTGGTCTCTAATCAATGTCGGTTTGTAACCTTTAACTTGCAGCAGCCATGAGCAGCTCCCAAGGATCTCAGCTGGGGGCTCTGGGCCGTTTGCCTGCATCTCACTGCAGCTGATTTTAGATGCTCAGCCTGCTCCCCTTTTTTTTTTAATCTGGCAACCCCAAATCTGCTCCACTCTCCAGCCTGTGATAGTGTTTGGGAACCTAAGTCCCAGGGAATGACCAAGACGGCCATGTTTTCATGTGTTTATGCAGATTTGCATACCACGAGGCAGGGAAGCTAACCCACTTAACACTTTTTTTTTCTTTTTTTTTAAAAACATCACAGTTTCCCTAGCCATGCAGTGGTGCAGGTTTAATTGCAACAAATCATCTGGCTGCAAAGCTTTTCCTTACTAAGCTGTTAGTGCTCGAGGCCACAAGCAGCCAGTGATCAGCGTCCTCTAATGAAGCAGGCAGGATCCCACCAGCCTTGTTGCTTGGAGGCTGTAACGGAGCAGCTGAGGGTTGCTGCCTGCCCTTTTCCAGCTCTGCTTAGTCCTGGCTTTGGTTTCAGCATCAGGGCAGGGTGAGAGGCAGTATCTGCTACCAGGCATCTGCTTAAACCCCTCCAGCTGGATTCACGGAAGGATGTCTGTCTGCCCATGGCAGCCCCATGGAGTTGCTGGGGATAAGCTTCTGGGACGAGCCCAGCAGGAGCAGCAAGGGAGGGGTCAGCTCAATTTGGGGATGGTTTCATTGAGGTGTGAGTCTCAACCTTCTAACCTGTCTTGTGGCTTCTGCAGCTCAATGTCCTGAACAATGTCAGCAGCTCGGAGGACGTCAAACCCTTGCCAGGTCTCCCAGGGATCGGGAACATGAATTATCCATCTACAAGCCCAGGATCCTTAGCCAAACACATCTGTGCCATCTGTGGGGACAGGTCCTCAGGTAGGAGGTTTTCTTTCTTGGGCAAGGCTTTGTGCAACAAAAACTCCCCTGATGCTCTGAAGGCTTGTGCAGGAGTGAACACGGCAGAGGCTCGCTGGGGCCATACTGGCATTGCAGGATTCGTAGCTGGGTCTAGCTTACCCAAGGGCAGGCTGTCTGTTTTGCAGATTAGTTGTGCTGTGCCCAGAAGAGAGCAAACGTAAAAGCCATGCTCTTCTCCCTTATGTGTATAATCTCATTTTACATTTTGTCCCTGTTTATCAAAGGTAAATATATCAAAATCACTGTGTTCTTACTTATCTGTGCTTTGTGTTAGCTGGGCTTTGGCTGTGCCTGAGTTTTCTCTCCTACCCCAAAGACCTGCAGCCTGGCCCTGCCTTGCAGACCCCCTCCCTAACAGTGCACCCCATTTGCTGCCTATGGCTTTTCTGCACTTACACTGCAGCTAAGATGTGGATCCACATCCTTCCCCTGGGATGCGGTTCTTCCTTGTCACAGGAAAGTGGTAGTCCTATAGTTTGACTGCTGCTGCTGGTCACTGTTCCTGCAAAGAGCCACTAAAGCCAAGTCAGTCGCCCTTTTTTTCACCTTTGGGGTGGTTCAAGCTTCTCCATGCTGGAGGGAAGTGCAGATGCCTGCCTGACCATTGATGGCCTCCCCTTGCCTCCCCAGGGAAGCACTATGGGGTGTACAGCTGTGAGGGATGCAAAGGCTTCTTTAAGAGGACAATCCGGAAGGACCTGATCTACACCTGCCGTGACAACAAGGACTGCCTCATAGACAAGCGCCAACGCAACCGCTGCCAGTACTGCCGCTATCAGAAGTGCCTCGCGATGGGGATGAAGAGGGAAGGTATGTGCGGGCTGGTGGAAGGAATGAGCTTATAGAAATTTTCCTTACATTCCTTAGGGTAAATCTGGCTCTTGGCGGCCCTCTGAGGCTGAAGCATTCCAAAAACCCACACTGACAGCTTCAGGGTATTTTTTACCTCATTTTGTAAAGGAAATGAGGTTGATAGGGAAGCTATTACACTGTATTTTTCTTCCCATCCCACCTAAATACACATACTGGTGACTATTGAACCTATTAACTGATTTTGACCCAAGCTTGCCTTTAGTTAGCGGCCCTTAACGGCCTGGACCCCGTGGACGCCTGTAAACCTCTGCTGTGGACAGCAGCCGGCAGTGAGGAGTCCTGCAGTCTGCTTGTCTCCTGTGTGAAGAGCAACCTCCGTTTTTGTTTTCAGCTTGCTGGCTTCATTTGTCACCACCTAATTCTTGCACTGGAAGATAAGGGTGAATGATTTATTTCTATCTTTTATTTTGTAGTTCTCTGTCATTTCCACTCTTAACCTCACCGTTGGAGATGAGCTCTGGTACAACTCGCATCCTGTGGCAGTTTTGTGCTGCAGGAGAGAGCTGTATGGAAGCAGTTCACGCAGCCTCTTCCATACTCCACGTGTACTCACTGCAACCCCCAAAGGACTGTGTTTCTGGCCCAAACCACCTAAGGTGTTGATCTGGAGCAGGATCTGACCTGAAGCAATTGGACTTGTGGACGTGGCATTGCGGGACATGGTTTAATGGGCATGGTGGTGTTGGGTTGATGGTTGGACTTGATGATCTTACAGGTCTTTTCCAACCTTAATGATTCTGTGATTCTGTGACTTAGAGGGATTTCGTACTGACTTGAAGGAAGCCTCCAAGTGCTGCTGAAGGCAACATGTGTCTGTGGTGGGTCCTGCAGCCCTGCCCCTCTGCCACACAGCTCTGGAGAGTGCAAAGGTCTTTGTAAAAGCTACCACTGAGTGAGTCTCTGCTGCAGGGAAAGGCAAGCCCAGCGGTACGGGTGTTTATCTGTCCACCTCTGCACCCTGCAGCTAGCTGCTTGCTCCTTGGTGGAACAAAGACCACTGAGGTGGATTGTCTCCCAAATTATACTGACAGATGCAAGGTCAGGTAGTGACAACCAGCACAGATTTTAAGCTGCTTTTTTCCAAGATAAAGTAACTGTGCCGCCTCCAGGGTTGAGTGCCAGCAGGCAGTGTAGCCCTTCCTTTTGGAGGCCACACTGTCCCCCTGCGGAGCACGCAAGCCGCTCCCTGCGCAGGAGCTCAGACTGTGCAGGGCAGACCCTGGGGAAGTGGCTGTAATGCTGAGGACAGGCTGAGCCTCATCCTGTTCCGTGTAGCATCATCAATGCTGTGCTGCCTCAACTGCATAGGGCAGCAGGGGACTGCAAAATGCCAAGCTTGAATCAAAAACCTAATCCCAGGCATGGCTCTTCCTTCCAGCTGGGTGCAAAGTGGTTCAGAGGACCAGGGCATCAACACAACTTCCCTCTGCAGAGCATGAAAATTTAAACCCCAGGATCTTGGTGGATCCTGTGGGGCTTTAGCTGCAATAGTCACAGGGGCTTTGCAGGAGCTGCAGAAACTGGGGGCAGATTGCAGCTTGAACAAGGAATCCTGGATGAGTTTGGGGGCTGAGTGATGGGACTGGTATTTCCTTGGCATATTCTTTCTTCCACTAAGATTTTGATGACTGCAGAAACACTTCCCTGGCTTCTTCCCGTCCATTACCCTAAAAAGAACAAATGCTTCTCCCAGCCTGTTGGCACGTATGTGCATCCCATGTTGCCCTCCCTCACCAGCGCCAGACTGGATGCCCCACTGAGCCATCTTCTTGGATGCTGCCTGTTCCCCAGCAGCTGGGATGTTCTTCCCAGCACTGCCTCCCAGCTGGGAGAAACGCAGGGAAGTGCTGAGCATTGCAAAGTGGTCATGAGTCTCAGTGCTGAGGAACCTCTCGTGGATTGGCCCCTCCCCTGAAAGCACCCTAACATAAGCCAAGGTAAGGCAAGGCTGATGCAAGGGTTTATTTCCTGACACCACTGCAAACAGCAGAGCTATAAAGATAAATGGGAAAGAAATCTCCTGATCCAAGTATCTGACCTAAAAGCTTGTCACATCCTTCTTCCAGCAGCACTTAACCTAATTGAGAAAATGGGGATCAAATTCTCTCGCAGGCTTGCTGTGAGCTGCAGGCTTGCTGAGCTTGTCCCTTCCTTGGTGTTCCCTGGTGCTTATGCAGGTCCCCTCTCCTCTTAAAGGACTTTTTATCCCTTGGCATTGGTGGTTTTCCCACTCCTCTGGATACTGACTGCCTGGTGCTTAGCTAACGGGTGAGGAAGCCATTAAACTGTTGAATAGCGAAGCCCCAATGTCTGCGTGGCAGGGGCCAGCTTTGCAGCCAGCTTCTCCCCCACTGAACCTTTCATTTCAGGTGTATAAATGCCTACAGCTCAGTACAGGCTGATTCTTTGAGACCAGGCCAGCTGCCTACCTGTCCCTTAGGGGTTACGGGGCACTTAGGGCCCCGGCCCACGCTCCTACAGGGCAGTGATGCTAGCAGGACTGCAGCAGGGCTGGTGTCTTGGGATGTTTCTCCCCAGCAATGAGCTAAACTGATGACACCTGCTGGTCACTTTCTTTTTTTTTTCTTTAGCGTTTTCCTTATTTTCCTTTGGGATTTCTCAAACAAAACCTTGCACCCAGGACTTCTATGGAGCACAAGGCTTAGCATACCGTGTACACATGTGCTACACCGACCTGTCCTCCACACACCCAGCAGTCCTGGGAGTTAATAGCTGAGATCTGGGGAGAATTTCGGTTACTCTGTTCCTCCAGCCAGCAGATATTTTGGAAAATGTCAGGGATGGGAGAAGAGAGTGAAGGCGTTGGGGCATTCAGAGGTGCTGGGAACTGCTTTCTAGCAGGGTGGCTTGGGAAGAGAGGTGGTAGAAGGAGAGGTGACACCAGGGCTGGGCCAGGCTGGGTAAGCGTTTGCTCAGAAATGAGGCAGGCAGCGTGTGGATCCAGCTGGGGGTGAGGGACCATCCAGCCCTGCTGCTGGATGCTCTGGCTGCTGTGGGACTGTTCGAAGCATGCAGCCAGCACAGCAAACGTCAGTGTCGGGGTGCTGGGTCCCTCCTGCCTCCTCCAGCGTCTAGTGACAGCCGAGTCCAGGCTGCCACCTGGAGGTATCGTCTCCTCTTTCCTCTACTCTGGAGCTTCATACCTTGGAAATCACAACCTTTTCTCAAATTTAGAGGCCACTGGTCTATAGCAACCACAAAATTATGGGGGGGGGGAGCAGATATTTTAATGGACATACATCTGAAATATCTATTTATTTTCTGTTCTCTCCCTCCTGAGGGGGGGTCTCATCCCTCCTCCCAGAGGAAAGGGGACCAACTGTGAGCAGGTAAGTGTTGCTGTGGGTGTAAAGAGTCACGTTTCTGTCCTGCAGCTGTGCAGGAGGAGAGGCAGAGGAGCAGGGAGCGGAGTGAGAACGAGGCCGAGTCCACAAGCAGTGGCAGCGAGGACATGCCCGTGGAGAGGATCCTGGAAGCTGAGCTGGCAGTTGAACCCAAGACGGAGGCGTACAGCGACATGAACACAGAGAGCTCAGTAAGGCGCACTAAAATCACTTGCAGCTTGAGATGAGAGCCTTCGAGGTGCGATTTGGAAAGACAAACCCCATGTGAACGGCTAGCATTTTGCAAGGGGTTTTTGCTTCACGCTGACTAAAAATCACCAACAATTTTTCTTTTGAAGCTACTCTGAATGACAACTAGAAAACAGCCTGTATGTTATTTTCCTGTATTTTTTTTTCTGGTTCCCTTTGGTTTCAATGAGTAGATAGGGCAATAGCTGGATGCTGGAGGGTCTGAGCCCTGTGCTGGCTTCCACAGTTGCACAGCCCTGGGCACTGCTTGTCTGTCCCAGTGACCACGACTGGAATGGAGCTGGACGCAGCAGGTTTACTGCTGTGATTTTACTGGTTTGGATAAAACTGCTGTTCATGCCCGTTCAGAGGGTCCTTGATGGCTTCTAGACGCGCCCCAGGGAGCAGGACTGCAGCCTGCCATGCAGGACTTGCTTTGCAAAGAACAGCAAGCAAACAGAAAAGTCTAGCAACCAGCTGATTTGTCTGGTTGTAGAGGGGATAGTAGTAATAAATACCTTCTCTTCCCAACAGTGCACAGCTGAGATTATTGGCAATTTGATTATTTTACTTGTGGCTCTTAGTATCGTTAATTTGATCCGATACTGTGTACAGTGTAGACAGTGATTATCAAAGATTTTACATTGACAAATTCTCCTCTTTTCCTCTGCTCTTTTCCTTTTGATATCACTCTTAATTAGACAAATGACCCTGTCACCAACATATGCCACGCGGCTGACAAGCAGCTCTTCACACTTGTCGAGTGGGCCAAGCGAATCCCCCACTTCTCCGACCTTACGCTGGAGGACCAAGTCATTCTCCTCCGGGCAGGTAACGTCCAATACCTGTGGCCTCTGGGGCTATACCTGGTACCCCCGTCCCTTCTCTGGGCTGTGTGCCGTGCCCACCAGGCTCGATGGTGAATGGGAGATCCTCAGCTGATCCATCCCTGCTGTCACAGGGCGAGCAACCCATCCTGAGCCATGATGAGCAGTTGGCAGAGGCTGTGGATGGGGCAGTAGAATCTGCTGTTTGTTCCCTTCTTCATGCAGACATGTAGGAGGGCTGGGGGTAGAGCGAATAAATGTGTCTTGTTAATGCAATTCCTATAACTGCAGAACTTGCTATGTGTGGGGCACATTAGTGTGTAATGTGCAAAATGATGTAAAAGGGTTGCTGATGCAAGGAATGTTTTTTTAGGAGTTAAGAACAGCATCTCCCCCCCCCCCCTTTTTTTTTTGGGGGGGGGGCACTTTGAGTGTTTTTCTGCACCTTCCTTGCTGCTGTTTAGGGTTTCCAACCCCTTGCAGTGTTGGCAAGGGTGCAGTTGGTACCTGGGTTCCCATCTCTCCTGTGAGCTGAGTCTGAAGCCAGCAGGGAGAAACCAGCTCTCCTGCTCCGTGTGGGACTGATTTTTTGCTGAACTGCCTCTTGTGTCCCGCACACCTCCTCTTGCAGGCTGGAATGAGCTGCTCATTGCCTCTTTCTCCCATCGCTCCGTGTCAGTGCAAGACGGCATCCTTCTGGCCACAGGCTTGCACGTGCACCGCAGTAGTGCTCACAGTGCTGGTGTGGGCTCCATATTTGACAGGTACGTGGCCTGTTTCTGTCATCCCTTATAGCGGTGGCCAGGCTGGCTCTGTCTCTCCCTTCTGGAAGGGAGACATGGCCTTAGTGAGAACTAGAGCAAACCTGTGGTGATTTGGGGCAGAACTAGCCCCTAGGAGGGGACACTTGACTGGCTTAAAAACCAAGAATGGGTTGAATGCACCTTGGAAAGGGATTTGCAGCTGCAGAAGCAGATCCTTGGTTGGGTGTGCAGGGGGAGGAATGTTTCTCTGCCTTCTCTAAGAGTTTGCCATAACTGGATCTAGAGCTAATACTCATCAACAAGAGCTTTAGCTGGCAAAGCCTTAGACCCCAACTTGCTCATATAACGACTGCACACATACTGTCCATGCCATGCCTGCTCCCTGCCTGGCAGGGCACTGCATACCACTCTTACACAACTGGCATGCGTAAGGGTGGTGCCCATGTTTTGCACAGTGAAATGCGGAGAAAAACCCATGCGGTTTTCGCCAAGTGAGCGCAAATTGTTCTCCATAGTCTGAACAGAGCAGAGGGCAGAGCAGAGCTGAGCAAACTGAGAACGGGAGCGAATTTGATGCTCAGGACCATGAATGCTGCTGATGCATATGTAGAAGAGCAGTGTGTGGCATGGCTGACCCTCAAAGCTGTCTCTTCCTGAATTGGGGATATTCCCAGCGCCTGTCCCAGATGCTTTTCAGCCCCCAGCCTTGCTGTCTGTACCTGTCTCTGATCATCTGCCCACCCATGTCCCACACATGCAGGGTTTTGACAGAGCTGGTGTCCAAAATGAAAGACATGCAGATGGATAAGTCGGAGCTGGGGTGCTTGCGAGCCATTGTCCTGTTCAACCCAGGTAAGTCTGAGGCCTGGGGCAATCCCAGGTGACACGCTCACTCTCAGCAGGTACCAGGCAGGAGGGCTGTGGCAGGGAGCACCAGGACTGCAGGCAGATTTGTCCCAGTCCCCGAGTGCATCATTGAAGAGAGCCTGAGTTCTTTCCCGCCCATGCATACAGTTACTCTGCTGGCAGTGGAAGGGTCTCCTCCGCAGTGATTTCTTCCCTACCTGTATTCTCTCCCTCGCCAGATGCCAAAGGTTTGTCCAGCCCCTCAGAAGTGGAATCGCTGCGGGAGAAGGTCTATGCCACGCTGGAAGCCTACACAAAGCAGAAGTACCCCGAGCAGCCAGGGCGGTGAGTGTCCCCAAGCAAGGCAGGCAGCTCAGGGCAGCACCATACACACCCTGGAAAGAGGAGACTGAGGCAGGGGTGTCTGCGCTAGCTCTGCCTGAGCCACCCTGGGCCTGAGCCACCAGAGCACAGCAAGGGCAGGACACCAGCCAAAATTGCCTGAGCAGCCCAGCCTCCGCAGGCCAGCCTCTCCTCTCAGTGCCCTAATCCTGGGCCAGAGCCTTTAGGGTGCTGGCGAGATGCAATTTTCTTACTTTTCAATCCAATCCTACCCTCTGCTGGCCAAGCTCTCGAAACGCGGGCAGCCGGGTCCTTCCTCATCCCCGCCAGCCAAGGGATGCGCCCACAGCACCTTCTGCTCTTTTTGGCTCTGGAGGTGGGGAGGGGGAGGCAGTCCGCCCGCTGCACCCCCTGGCAGCTGCGCCTCGAAACAGGAGGCAGCGGCTGGCAGAGGCACTGCTGAGTGGTTGCGCACCCTCTCTGGTGGCCCGGGATCTTTGAAGGCTGTTTCAAGAAGGGTTTAAATGGCACCATGGAGATGTAAGTCACTAGTTCAAGTCTTGGAGAGAGAATCTGCGTGTATCTTCTTTTTTCTATTTTTTTTTTTTTTCCCTGTGGAAGTTTTAAAAATGCTAAATTCTGTTTTGAAAAGATACATATTCCCTCCACACATGCGGACAGAAATGCTTATTTTGAAAGCGTAGGGGAATCTAAGACAGAGAACTCTCCCAGGCATTTTTGGGGAGGATTTGGGTTCTGCTCTCCTGAGCCCCTGGTGCAGGGTTGGGAACACATGAGAGCGGGTGGCCAGTGCCTCCCGCATGCCTCTGACTCTGCTCTCTTCCAGGTTTGCCAAGCTCCTCCTGCGCCTGCCGGCGCTGCGGTCCATTGGGCTGAAGTGCCTGGAGCACCTCTTCTTCTTCAAGCTGATTGGGGACACCCCCATCGACACCTTCCTCATGGAGATGCTGGAGACACCCCTGCAGGTCACTTGAGGGTCTGGCTCTACTCTGGCCAGACCCTGGCCCCCCATGCCCCTGCACAGGCTCCTACCCCTCTGCTCTGGGCCTACAAGAGCTCAAGAGATGTCCTCTGCCCTCCGCTCCTCCTCGGTGGGATTGTTGTGGTTTTGTACAGCTGTAAATCACCCCCTCTAACCCTCCATGGCCTGGCTGTGGGGGGTCACAGACCCTCCAACCAGCTGACCATTCCCCCGCCCTCATGTACAGATAATTGCTTTAAATTATTTTTTCACTCTCAATAAAAGCCAACAAAACAAATAAAATAATATATGAGAGGCACTGATTGGAGCTGGCAGAGCAGTGTCCTCTTTTGCTGCGGTCACAGGTTCAGCTTGGGATGGGGCTGAGGGACTCTCCAGAGACTCTTGGGCAGCCCAAATCAGGGCAGGAACATCGCTCGAGGATATCGCTCCTTGTGCTGATGGGCACAGTCCTCTGGCCAAGAGAGAACAGGTATTGTTGCATCTTGCTCCTGCTAAGGAAAGACCTGGAGAAACTCGCTGCTTTGAACCAGAACATTTCATTCTACCATCTTAAAAAAAACCCTCTTGGACTCTTTGAAATTTTGAAGTGATTTAAAAAGTGACTTTTTAATGTGCTTTTTCTTTTCTGAGCTAGTCCAGCCACTGAGGGAAGAATTGAAGTGCTTCATTTTGGTGCAGGTGGAGTATTTTGGGGTGACCCAAACCTGGCATGCTCATGGATAACTTTCATTTTTCTGAAGCTTCATGGATCCTGTTCTCAGGTTTTTTTTTTTTCCCCTCTGTATTTTTGCACTGGAAACAGGCTTTTCAACCCAAAATTTATAATCTCATACCTCCATAAGTGAAACCTGCAGAGAGGGAAAGCACAAAACACTCTAAGAAAACCTGCCTCAAAGGTCTGCCTGGTCTTTTCCCTGCTCAGATGGCACTGCTGGAGCTTCCCATTGCAGCCGGGCTAACCCGAGTCAAACGAGTTAAAGACATGAATTTGTTCAATACGCAGAGCTTATCCTGGTGGGAAAACGTCCTCCCAGGAACCCAGCAAAACTGCCTGTATTATTATTCATAAAACAGGTGTAGTGTTAAGTGATCTGCCCCTTCTGACCCTCTCAGCAGACAGTGCGGTAAGATGCAGCCGAGCTTCGTCTGTCCGCGTGACAGATTGCAACGCTGCCGCTCAGTGACTTGGGGAAGTTTGGGGGAAAGGAGGAGTGACAACAGGAAAGAAAGAAGGATAAAAATGAAACATTTTGTTAAAACTCCCACACGGGGACATGATTCATTCTCCAGTATTTAATTGTGAAAAGGAGGAAGAAAGAGAGAACCAAAAAGGCAGGAGAAAGAAACAAAAATCCAAAATTATGAAAACTCTAATTTTTTTTTTTTATGACACTGGAAAAAAGCAGGGAGAATTTTAAAAGAGGTGAAAAGCATTGACTAAGGGGCTATCTTTAATAGAAAAGATAATTTTCCATTAAAAGGGAAGTGTTTAAAGACAGAAACTATTCAACCTGCTCATTGTAAAACCTTTGCCAGAGTTTGAGAGACTGCACGCAGACCATGCTGGGGTGGTACCCACACCACGCTGCCGGTCAGACAAAGCAAGAGGTTACCTCCAGCCTGGCCTGCTACAGGCTTCCCCCTCCAAGAGCTGTGAGCTTCTAAGAGCTGGTCCCCAGCTAGCTGAGTTGGGGTTTCTTTTCAGATTAGAAAGCCCTGGGTTTCTCTTGCCCTCCCTGCTCTCAGGTTTTATGGTTTAAATCAAGGAGGTTGGCTGGCATTAGCAGGCTTAGCAAGAGAAGGGCTGCAGAAGCTGATGCCACCATGTGCTATTAATGCTCTTTGTTGAAACACATAGGGGAAAACCTGAGGGTCCTCACGCACACAGCGGACCTCTTGCTAAGATGGTGTCTGAGTGCTGTTTTGGAGCCTTGCAGCACTCAGTGTTTCAGCACTGGGGTGAGCTGCTGCAGCACAGCAGGCTGAGCCAGCTGGAGAGGACAAGATGCCTCCACACCAATAGTGCTGCCTCTTTCAGGAGCTCACAGGCTGTCCTCAGCACGTAGTTGTGGCAGCTGTGATCATAAATGTTTACATGGAGTGGCAACGTTGGAATTTAATTTAGCCAAGACATCCAAAAGTGCTTTGGGTCGTGCTCAACCCTCTCTGATACGGGTTTAACGTAGACAGAGTAATGCCTCTTGGTGACTTAATTTGAGACCATAATGAGGGATTCAGAGTCCCTGATACTCCACATTGGCAGAACAGCTCAACACATGGGCAACAGAGAGAAATAAACTGACAGCAGAGTGGGATCCATCACCAAGCCCAGATGGCCCTGCGCGTGCCGCTGCAGTCAGCGCAAGCGGAGCTTGCTAAGTCCCGTGCGCAATTCACCTCCCCTGTCTTGACACTGATCTCAGCCCACTGGCTGTGAGCAAATCCAGACCCCTGCCTGCAATATGAACAGTCACTTTTTGAAGTTGGAAGTGATGGGATATGATAAGTAAGGCTGGGGCAGCAAGTCTCAAAGGGGCTATTTGTGGCTCCTGGACACCCCTGCTCTGAGACCCTGGAAGGGTGGTCTCTGGGTTCTGGGCCACAAGGTCTCCAGGTTGCACTTTGAGCAGGGCTTGTCCTCTTTCTCCAGATACCTAGTGGCTTTTTTTGAAAATTTTGTGTGCTTGGTCATCTGCTTAACACACACCTCACCACACACTCCCCCACCCTGTGTCTGGTAGGGCAGCGAGAACATGAGTCGTGGAATGTGGCTTCTGTAAATGGGAGACCGCTTGCTCGTCTGAAAGTGTCACTAGTAGACAGCTCTTCTGTGCAGAGGAAAGAAGTCCTTGAACAACGGAGTTCTATCTGAAATTGTTGAGGACCTGAGGTTTGATGTGATCTCCTGGATTTGGTCCTAACCCTCGGATTCCTCATTCATGTTGTAGGCCTCTTACAATGGTGTCAAAATGCTGCCCAAAGAGCGGTGCTTCCCCTAGCCTTACAAAACATAGGGGTGAGTCTCTCAGACACCCCAAGAAGCAAACCCCACAACAGTTAGTATTAACTCAATGGTGTAGTTTTCCTTCGGGATGAATTGCTGCAGAAGAACATCAGCTTGGCATGGCTCGAGCTTACCCAGTCTGCAGCCCTGCAAAAACCTGATTTTCATAAAATGGTAGAAATCACGATCATGGATAAGCCAAAGAAAACTTCTATCCTTGCACATACATTCAGCCCCAGCTTGTGTGGAGTTATAGAAGCACAAAGAATTAAAAATGACACTGAAGAACTAAACAAATCAAGAAATAGCAAAGTTTAAGTCCCTTCCAATGTGGGCATTTTTCCTTGCAGACGTATGTCATGACGGTGCCTTCAAAATCCAGGCATCAGCCGCTTTTCAGGCATAACAAGGAGATCATAACAGGGTCCAGCTACCTGCCCTTCCTACTGAAACCTGGCTCCTCCTATCTCCTCTGAATTTTGCTCTTGCCAGATTCCAGTTGCTGAGTCTTGCCACCACTTTGCCTGAAGATCCTGTCATTGGTTTCCCCATGAAAACCCTCACAGCCTCCGATTAAGCTCTGATATTTTTTTCCTTTGCCCTGGGAATAACAAATAAACCAGGCTCTGGGAATGACTGGTGCAATGCTAAGTGTCATGTTCTCTTTCCCACCATACATCATATCTCATGAGCTTTCTGAGTTAGCAGCAGGTCCCCTCCACCATGGACAAGCTTTGTTTTTGTGCACAGGCCAAATGTTTCAAAGCATTTATTAATTCTGAGCTTCTCGCTCTGTAGTGCTCCATGGAGGGGACTTAAAAAAATAGTGGGTTTAGCCACTTATGATGAGGACCTCAGAAAATGAAAAAACCCTTCAACTCCATTGTTTGTGCTGAGCTGGATTTGTTTCCTACCCAGAAATCAAGCCAGTGTGCTTTCCTGCCCCATCTGCCTTTGGGTTCTGTAGTGGCTGCTTCAGTTTCTACTGAAGTTCAACAACAGCAGTTCTGGATTGGGAATAAAAAAAAATAAATCCCAAGCTATAAAGGTTTGATCTGTTTTGCGTTCAGTTCAGCTCTGGGCTCTCTGCTGAATTTAGTGGTTCACGGGCATGTCCTATAGACCTGAGATGACTTTCAGACGCCGACGGTGTGACTCTGAACTGAGTGCTACCACCACTGGCCTTTCCTCGAGGACCTCTTGTCTGGGCTGGGCTCTGGACTGCCTTCACCATCACACCTGAGCTCCCCTGAGATGCTCTCTTTGCTGCCTGGTTTCTCTGCTCGTCCCCTCTTGGTCCCTCCCAGCTCTCCGCTGTCCCATCAAAGGCCCAGGTGGGAACCTGGAGAGGCTGTGCTGCGTTAGTACCTCCCGGAGCACCAGAGGGTATGGGGAGGAGAAGGAGGAGGAGGAGGTGGAATTGCACTGATCAGGAGGCCCATGGGGCTCCCAGAGCTGATGGTGGTGGTGGGGTCAGAGAGGGTGGCTGGTAAGCAGCCATTTTATGGCGAGGTACATTGTGGTAGAAAGCATGCTACAAAGACAGAGAAGCCCTGATAAATCCCCAGGCGTTTGTCAGCATTAGTGGAGAAGGACCAGCCTATACCTACGCAAGGCCAGTGGCTGCCACCCCATACCTCTCTCGTCTCTCTCCCTATGCCCTCCGTGCGATTAGCTCTACCTGAGGCAGGCTTGGTTGGGGGGATTTCAGTGGTAAAGGGAGAGGATTTTATCACTCCGGGGATGTTGGACAGCGTTGTGGCTGTGGGCTGGTTTTGGCTTGCCTCTCTACCCAGGGCCAGCCCACCCAGCTGGGTGTGCAGCAGCTGATGCCTATAAAGGGCTGTGAGTGTGGCAGGAGGGAGAGGGTGGTGTGGAGCGATGTCTTTGTGTGATGGGCAGTGCTTTGTTTTCTGGGTCAAGTTGGCTCGAGGCATTAGACACCCTGATGATGCTAGCTGGCATCATGATGCCCAGTGCCTCCTGTCCCAAGGGAGGTGGCTGGAGTGTGTGTAGGGAGCACAACTCATCATCATCATCATCATCTTTGGTCTCCTGTGTGCCTGCTTCTGGGTCTAGCCCTCCCCACTCCTGTGTGGTTCTGCATCTGCTTTGCTGGGCAGAGTTAAGGGGATGTTGGAGGCTCCCTACCGTCTAGGACCATGTCTGGTGCTGTGACTGTGGTTACCCACCATCGGAGCTGAGTCTTGCTGACCTCCCTCCAGCAGTGAATCGCAGGGACCTGCTGATCCACCCAAGCTCCTCAGCACAAAATGTGAGAGCTGGGCAATCCCAGTGGGTAGGCTGTTGGGGGAGATGTGCTCTTCCAACACTGCAGGTTTGTAAATTTGGTAGGCAGCTACTGTTTAATACTGTTTTTCCCAGATGACCCTGTTTTTGTAACACCTGGCTGTCTGCAGACCCTACAGCTTAGAAGGAGAAAGCCTAGTCCTGCTTCTCCTCTGGTTTAACTCTCTTCAGCTGCTGATGCTGTGGGCTGCTGCACCTAATTCAGCCCTGGGTGAGCTAATCATGGAAACCCTGGCCCTCAGAGGATGCAGCGAGCTGGCTGAAATACTCCCCCCAATCTTTTGTAGGGCTGTTGCTCAAGGTGAAGGTGTACTTTGGGAGGAGAAGGGTGAAATTGCCAGGGGACCCTGTAAATGTTATCAGTGAGGGAGTTTGGAGAGTGTTTGTTGCATGTTTTACTGGTTCACCTGGTGACCATCCTTTGCACAAGAGAGGGTGTGGGAGCTGGTATGTAAATCATGGGCAGCAACACCCTGCTGCAGACCCCTTGGTGTCATGCACTGGGCCCATCCCTCAAACCTGATCCTTCATAGACTGAGCTGGGAGTTGTGCACAAGAGCTGTGAGGTAAGGCAGTCTCCAGACCCCTCCTCACCTGGAGAGGAGGAGGAGAGGGAATACCATGGCGTGACAACATCCAGGGGGGTAATGACTCCCTCCCAGCTGTTCCTGTATCTCTGAACAGACCAAATCAGGTGGGCAGTCTTGAGTATATAAGCAAAGTGCCCTGTACAGGGTCACAGCTTTTAGCAGTGCTGAAGGATGGTATTCTCACCCTGTGGGGCTGGCCCCTGGCTGTGTAAGGAAAATCATCTGCCCTGCACAGCTCTGCAGCCGGGATGGGATGGCTGTGCTGGTTTGCACAGGGAGGAAGAGCAGCATGCAGTGTCTGGAGCTCCTGGTCACTCTGCAGTCCTTGCTGGGCTGGCGTCTTGGCAATGTGGCTCCGATAGATCTGGCAATCCAGAAACCTGGCTGGAGCTGCTTGGAGACCTTCAGGAGAGACAAAGACGGAGGCATCAGTGCCTCCCTGCTGCAGCTCAGCCTTCCTGGATGTGAGGGATCAGAGCTGTTTCATGCTGCCCTGTGCAATGGTACCAATGCTTTTGTGCCCAGGCTCCCAGTGTAGTTATACTGGGATACAGTGGGGCTGTCCTAGGACCCCACTTCCCTCTCCCAGGGGATTTTGACAGGGTGGTGATCTACCTGTGCTAACCTGTGGCCTCTCTCCTTCCTACAAGCTCCCAAAGGACATGACCTTGGTCCCTGCATCACCCACGTCATCTGGGCATGGGGAACGCTCGGTGACGAGGACGCCCCACGGAAAGGCTGCGAGCGCTCCTGCCCCGGTGCCAAGGTCACTGGTGAACACAGGAGGTGAGGCCCCTAAAAACCTCCCATCCTCCACGGGTCTGTAGCGGGTCCCTCGCTGCTCTGCAGCCGTTTCTCCCCCTCCAGCTGGAGAGAGGGGATCCAGCCCTCCTCCGTGCCGGGGGACGCCGCGGCCCCTCTGCCCAGGCTGCTCCGGCAGCGGCCGGTACGCGGCCCCGGACCTGCGGGGCCTGTGGACCTCCCCGAAAAACAGCGAAGCCCCTGCCCCGGGCAGGAGAGCCGGGCGGGACGGGAAATCGCCGGTGCAGAGGGAAGGCTCCAAGTTTCGGCTTCCCCGGCCGGGCAGGATCTTTCCTCGGCGGGTTTCCCCTCCCCGAAACCGAAGCGGTTTGGCGGAGCCGGAGCGGCGCTTGCCCGGGGCCGCCTCCCCCTGCGGCTCCACGGTACCGGCGCCCGTAGCGGACCGGGCCCTGCTCGGCGCCAGCGATCACTGGCGACGAGCCCTCGGGGCAGCTCTCCGGTTTTGGGGTGGGTTTTTTTTCCCCCTCCCTCCCAGCACACATTTTCCATAACTACTCCGGAGCGGCGGGAGCGAGGCGCCCGGGGCGATGCGTAGCGCGGGGGAGCGCATCCCCGCCGGGGAGCGCATCCCGCCGCGGCCGCTGCCTCCCCGGGCCGGGGACCGGCCTTCCCCAAAAACTCCCGGTCTGGGCTTCTCCTGCAAGGGGGAGCTGATTTCCAGCCGGTTTCACTACCGGGAGAGCCGCGGTGGCGGGGCACCACCCTCCACCTTTTTTTTTCTTTTCTTTTCTTCTTTTTGGCTTGCTTTCTAAGAAAGGAAAAAAAAAAAAAAAAAAGCCAGGGAGCGGAGCTGGGGCTGCCCCGGCGCCCTGCGGGGCGGCCCGGCCGTGCCCCCCGGAGCCGGGAAGGGCCGCCGGCCCCTCGAGGCGTGGCGGGGCCGGTGCCTGCAGCCAGGCAGGAGAGCGGGGAGGAAACTTATTTCGAGTGGGGTGGAGAGGGGAGGGCAGGGCAGGGGGTGGGGGTCGGGCAGGGAGGTATCAGCTCCAGGAAATGTGCCTTGGCAGCAGTCGGACGGGCGCTTCCCCGCAGGTTGGTGCGCTCCGCTCCGGAGCCGTCCAGGGCGCCGCCGCTCTCTCCCCACCCCGGGCAGCTCCGGCGGCGGGGAGGCCGGGGGAGGCCAGCCCGGGGAGGCAGGAGCCGCCGCAGGACCCCCCCCGGAGCGGTGGCTGCGGACACCTCTCCCGCCGGCTCCCCGCAGGAAGGCACCGCCCGGGCCGCCCCAGGTAAGCGGCCGAGCCCCGCCGACGGCAGCCCCGCATCCTCCCCGCCCCGCTGCCGCGGCGGGCCCCCGGGGCCGGCCGCCCCCCCACGTCGGGGCCGCGGGGCTGGTGGGTCGCTGGCCCCCGCCCGGGGGGTCCGGGGGGTTTCTCCCGCCCGGCGGCAGGGAGGGAGGGAGGGGAGCCCGGGCGGGGAAGCCCCGGCCGGGGGCGGCGGGGCCGGTGGCCGGGCTGAGCGCGGCGTGTCCGGGCTGTGTTGGCAGGCGGGCGGCGCGGCCCCCCTCGCCCGGCCCGGCTCCCCACCATGCTGGACGGGCTGAAGATGGAGGAGAGTTTGCAGAGCGCCCTGGACCCCGCGGCCCCCTTCTCCTCCCTGCTGGGTAAGTCGGGGGCACCCCGCTCGCCCTCCCGGGGACCCCCCCCCGGGTGCGGCACGGCCGGGCGAGCTCCGAGCGATGGGCACAGGGGGGGCCGGGCGGGCCCGGGGGCAGCTTTCCCCCCCGGCTCGTTCCTGCCCGGCGCCGCTCCCGTCGCCCGGGCAGTGCCCCCGGCACCCGCCTCCCCCCGCTCCCGTTTCGTTCCGCGATTGCATTAAATTGTGTGTACCCCCCCCCCAGTGCAACGAAGGCCTTTCCGTCGTATCGAACAATAAGTAATTTTTTTTTTCTTCTTCGTTTTAATATCGGTTTCAAACAATCGCCCTCTCTCCGAGCTGCGGCTCCGTCGCCGCCTTTTCCAAGAGGAACGAAATTGGGAGCCATGTCCCCCCCCCCGAGCTTCCCTAAGGCACAGGTTCCCCCCCGGATCCCGGAGCAGCGCCCCGCACACCCGCGGCCCCCCCCGACCCACCAGCCTGCGCAGGGGAAGCGAGAGCAGCGGGATCCTCCGTCCATCCCTCGCCCGGTCCGTCTCCCCGTCCGCCTCTCCCTCCACCCACCCCCTGCCCCCGGGTCCTTCCCCGCAGGCAGAGCCGCGACCCCCAAGTCGGTGTGCGAAGGGTGCCAGCGAGTTATTTCGGACCGGTTCCTGCTGCGCCTGAACGACAGCCTGTGGCATGAGCAGTGCGTCCAGTGCGCCGCCTGCAAGGAGCCCCTGCAGACCACCTGCTTCTATCGCGACAAGAAGCTCTACTGCAAGCTGGACTACGAGAAGTAAGTGCCCCCCGGTAACCCCCCCTCGCCCCATTCTGCTTCCACCGCCTGCAAAGCCCCAGCACCCTGCCGAAAGCGCGGGGGGCTCGGCGGCTCCCCGGCTCCCCTGTCCCGTGTGTCCCGAGAGGCGGCAGCTTCACTCCGCTGCGTGGCGAGTTGTGCTTCTCCCCCGCAGCCTCCTCACACCCCCGGTTCTCCCCTTTTTTGAAGTGTTTTGTTGCGCTCAGTTTGTGCCTTGGGAACTTAGGAGCCGTTTGTCGGGAGCCTGTGAGACCCCCAGTAACGCCAGGGCTGCGGAGGGACGGGGCCAAGCGTTTTCCCAGCTCCTCTGGCTTTATTTTCCTACTGAGCGTCTGCAGGAGGAATGTTATATCTTCCCTGACCTGGTCCTGGACAGAGCTATTTTCCTAATATCCCCATAGGAAGGGCAATGCTTTTGCCCCCCCCCGGTTGGATGGGAAACTGAGGCACTCAGCAGGGACCAGGGAAGGCCCCGCTGAATTTGGAGTGTTTGCGGTCACACGCTGGAGGCTTTACCCGCGTCTGGGGCTGTGATGGAGCGGGAAATTGGATGTAGCTGGTTAAAGCTTCCAGCCCTGACGCTTCCCCTTGGGCAAGCGTGGGGCTGGGGAGGGAAAGACAATGAGAAAATTACTTTTCTTTTTTTAACGAAGAACCTTTCCATTGAGAAGAGGGAGAAGGCTGTTGAGTATTTCCTCTCCTGCAGCTGCTTTCGTTTTTTCCTGCTCATCCCGCTCTTGCCGACCCTGCCAGACCCCCGCTCCCTGGCTGGGTTTCGGAGCCGTTAAATTTGTGTTGCCACCAGGCTGGTTGTTTCTTGAGGAGGGTGCAGGTGGGGGGCCAGGGCCGGATCCCTCGCTATGGCGATATCACGGCTGCTGGAGCCCCGCGATTTAATTCCCAGGTCGTTGTTATACGAGAAAACAGTCGTCGGCGACGCTCACGTCCCTGGCCTTCGGCGGGTCGGCGAGCGTGCTGGGGGCTAGCCCTGCTCCAGGCCTTTTTCAAGTTTTTTCCTTTAAGTCCCGTATTGTGGGTCTGAGTTTAATCACTATGGATACAAGGCAAATTGAAAGCAGAATTTGTGCGCGTGACCTTGTTTTCAAATGTTTACGAAAGAGCGGAAGAATTAGCTGTCGCGAGAGTGGAAAAGAGAGAGCTGTGTTACGGGTTTTTTAGGCAAAAATTTGTCGAGATTGGGTGCGCTGCTTGTTTGTCCGTAGAAATTTGGCTACTGGTTCCCATAGGTTTCCAACACAATTCAATGTGCATTTTCTGCTTTATCAGTGTCTCCGTTTGGAGCATTAAGGGGGCATTGGGGTGAATATTAGCGCAGAAATGCCTTTCCAGCTTGCAGTGGGTTTTACTCTCTGTGCGTTCGACTGTGGCTTCTGAACGCTGGAAGCCGGCTCCAACCTGAAAACCTCCTCCTATGTCTCTTGGCCGCGAAAGAAATTGGTGCCGCGGTTGGCTTCTTGCTGTGCCCATCTCGCTGTCGGGATGGACAAGGATGATTGCAAAAAAAAAAAAAAAGTCACAAATATTTTGTAGGCTCCGGCGGTGGCACAGTTTATCCCGGTTATTTCCCGGCTGCGTTTGGACTGGTGACTTCTGCCTGAGCCAGGGAACGGGCTATGCGGCAGGCGGTTTCCCGGAGGTGTGATGATTTTAGCCCTGAACCGCTGCCGGCCTCTTCCCCTCCTGCACCCGTCTGCCCCTTCTCTCATGTTGTTGTCCCCTTGAATTTTATTTTATTTTTTTGACACGGGGCTGCAGGTCCATGTCCCTGCTCCCTCCACCACCCAGCGGGGCTCTCTGCCGTGCCGGCAGCGCGACTCCTTACTTGGGGACAACAAGGATGCGGGGCAGAGTCCCAAAGAGCCGTTTCCTTTGGGCTCAGAGGAGCTTTACATATGACTCTGTATTTAACAAAAACCCCTCTTTCTTTGCCCAAACTGCCCCTCTGGTCTTTGGGCTGAGCGTTTTCCCCGGGTGCGGGAGCGCTGTGCCTGCCTCAGCCGCGGTGCCGATGCCGGGGCTTTCGCTGCGAAACATGCAGGGGAAGAGCTGCTGCTCTTGGACTGAGCTAATTATCTCGAGCCGAGAGCTGGTTAATTATCACGGGCGATTGACACTCCTTGTGCTGGATAGTGTAAAGCGGCCGATCCTCCGCCAGCGGAGCCGGGCTCCGGGGGCCTCTCCGTCGGCACAGCGGTGCTCGCTGGGTGGGAGGGCTGCGGTGTCTGTGTGTGAAACGCCGGTGCTGGGGGTGTCGGGGTAGCAGTTGGGATCCTACCTGCCAGTGTCATCGTGTTGTGGGTTTTGGTTTTGGGGTTTTTTTTAATTGAAAGAAGGGATTTCTCTTCCAGATGGTGACTGTTGGGATGTTTTACCAGAGATGAGTAGGTGCAGTATTTTCTGACACGTATCTTTGCTCTCTGTTTGAGCTCCGTTTATAACAAGGCTGCAGAGGGTTAATGACAGAGCGTGAGACGGCAGAGTTATGCCTTCAGTTATAAATACACCCGTGGAAAGTGTTACGGACGGTTTTAAGCGAGCATCTGACTCGCCGGACTGCAGAAATTGAGGAATCATTTATTAAAACAGATGTTTTACATTTCTTTGTCTTTCATAAAGAGGAAGACCTTGGGAGAGGACCTGGAGAGGGATGGATTAAAGACCGGGGAGGCCGGGCCGGGTCTTGGCATCTCTTTGGGGTGCCCAGGGCTGCGGCTCAGGACCTGTGGGCAGTTCAGACAGCGATGCTGGCCGGGGACTTGGGGGGCCGGGGGTCACTCTTGGACCAGTTTTCCCGGTACTGGAGGGGAAGGCGCCTGGGGAGGGACCGCTCGAGCCCGCGCCCCTGGGACGGCGTCTATTTGGGGCAGAGGACGTTCGTTACAGAACATCCTGAATCCCGCGGCAGCCCCCGGCGCTTGTCCAAACCTGATAAGTCTCAACTATGACAAGGTTCAGGCTTCGCCCTGGCCGGCTCCCTGACTGCAGAGCGGCCTCGGGGACGCGCCCCGGCTGCGGGGCCCCCGCGTTAGTGACCGGGGGATGGGCTTTTGAGGTGGTAGATTTGGGGGGGAGCAACGTCAAACGTGGCTGTAAATGGGGAGGGGTGCTGGAAGCAATGGGAAGAGTGAGGCTGGCAAAAGGGGCTGCCCTTGGGGGCTCAAAATCCACGTGAGGATGGGAACGGCTGAGCCCCCCTTGCCCAGAGGCGTTTCATGGTGGGTCTGCAAGAGCCAAGCAGAGCCAGAGCCGCAGGGAGGACCTGGAGCTGCGGGGATGTGCCGCTTGACCCCATCCCGAAGCCCCGCCGCGGGCGATGCTGGCGGCGTGCAGAAACCCCGCCGGCCGGTTCGGGGGGCCGGGAGCGCTGACAGTGGTGCACTCGTGACGGGGGGCGCAGCTGGGGAGCGTGGTGACGGCGGGACGGCTTGGCACGTCCCCAGCCACGGCGCAGAGCCCCGGCCCCAGCCCCGGCTGGCAGGAGCAGATGGCCAGCACATCTCGGAGCAGGCCTGGCATGTGGGCGCTGGCAGCGGAGGGGCGGCCGCGGCCCCCGAGCCGCTGCCGCCGTGCCGGGCTCCCCGGCCGAGGGAGGCAGTTGTGTGATGCTCGCCCTGTCTTCGCACGGCTTGACGGCTCTGTGCTGTTGCCAGCTGCTGCGCCGTCGTTGCAAAGCTCCCCCTGCTTGGCTCTGAAATCCCCTGCTCCTGGAGTCATGGGGTTGCACGGGTGCCTCCGCCTCCTCCTCTGTGAATTAAAATGAGGAGGCGCATCCAGCTGCGAGGGAAACAAAAATCATTCCGACTTCTGAATGTGCACAAAAGAAAACACGTGTGAAGAAACCCACCAGTGTTGAGTTTTAAAATCACACCCAGCATCTTTGTGTGGGGGATAAGCCTGAATCCCCAGCAGCATGGTCCCGGCAGACCGTGGCTGGCTCTGACCAGGGGGAAGGTGGGATCTGTGTGGCTCAGGGCAGCGCAGCCTGCTCTCGCCCGCTGGAGGCTCATCTGGCAGCTGCTGCTGTAGAGGAGAGAGGGGGAAGAGGTTTGAAGCATGGTGGCTGTTTATCTTGCTTAATGTGGGCAATGAATGTAATTGCGCAATTAGCTGCAAACCGTGGCACTGCTTCCCCGGCCACTGGAAGGGTTGCAAGGGGGCTAATCCCAAACGGACTGAACGAATAAGGTGATGCTGTTGCTGAATGCTTTAGGGCAGCCTGGTCCCACCAGCCGGAGACTTCCTATGGTCTGGGGGATTTGTGCTGGTGATTCGCAGTCCTTTGCCTTCTCTCGCCTGGAGAAATGTGACTTTTTGCTCTTCTTGTGGCTGATGGGAGAGAACAGTCCCTCCAGAGAGCCGTGGGTAGGCCTAGCTACAGTGCAATATGCCCTCCAGAGGTTCTTGTAGGGCATCCTATCGAGAGGACGGTGCTAACTTGGGTTTCTCCAGCTGGCCAGGCACTGGGGGCAGTCAGGCTGGCTTGAAGGGGGTAGCAGAGCACATGGTATGATATCCCTCTTGCTGGCCTCTCTTTTCCAAACCCTCAGCCTTTTCTCCTAGTGCTTCCCATCCTTCTTGCCTGCTTTCCGCTCCACCCAGCACCTTGTCTCCCATAGCAAAACCCTCTCTGTCCTCACTCCCTTTCCCACAGCTCCTGCAGGAAACGTGCCGACTCTTTGAGGGCTGGGATGAGTGCGGCTCGGGGACAGACGAATCTGGCCTCATCCCCTCCAGGGATGCGGTGGTGGGTACCGCCGGGCTGGGACCAGGTGCCCGTCCTTTGTTTTTTGTTATTAAGTGGCCTTGTTATGCCAGCGGGGGGGGAAAGGAGGGAAGCAGCGGGATGTGGCGATGAGAGGGGCATTAGGGAGGCCACTGCAGGATCCATACTGGAAATGCCAGGCGAGGAAAATACACCTTGCCCCTGTCTCCACCGCCCCCCGTCCTCCGGCGTGCTGCTTGCGGGGCTCCCCCTTTCCAAAAGGAGTGGAGAAGAGATTTGGCATCTTGCCCCTTCCCCCTGCCCTTAATTAGATTTGTGTCTTACAATTAATGTTTCATAGAAAGGCCTGGAAGGGAGCGACGTTTGGCAGCTTGGGAGCGAGGCAGCAGAATATACTCGTCATCTGTCCCTCCGTGGTGGGGACAGGGGTGGCTTTGGGGTCGGCTTTTCTCCTGCTCATTGGCAGTGGGACCCCGGAGGCTGCGGGTTGGTGCTGGCAGAGCTGGAACCTGAGCATTCTTGGGACCCTCCATGGTTTCTGCCATGTTATTTTGGACCTGCAATGATTTTTTTTTTTTCCCCTTTTTCTTTCTTTCTTTATCCCTCTCCCCGTGGCACGGCGCTCCCTGATCAGCCCCGGATGGGGTGCTTGCAGCTGGGGGAACCGCTTCAGATCTTTGCAATCCCAATGAAGATGCCGAAAAGACATCGGCTTGGGGGAAGAAAGGGGGGTTTGTTTCGGTTTGATGAGAATTTTGTCTCCACCAGCTGGAGAGACAGCTGGGGTCCTCTCCTGCCCCGGCTCGCCAGCCCTCGCCTCGCCGGCTCTTCACCTGCTCGCAGCCACCAGGCGCAGGGAGGGATTTGCCGAGCCGTGGATTTAAGAGAGCCCAGAATTTGGTTTCTTGCTCGGCCCTTCCTTGGGGAGCTTTCCAGCAGGGTGTAAACCCTATGCTGCGGTCACCCGCAGCCGTTTGCAGGGAGGGTGGTGGCCTCGGGTGTTAGCCATGCTGCCAGCGCACAGGCAGGATTTGCCGGCAGCCGCACGTGCTGCCGGGGAGGTTGAGGTCCACTGGCTGCCCCCGTCCCCCCTTGCAGCAGTGGGGTGGCCTCAACATACCCAAACCCACAGTGGTTTCTGACTCTGATCCTGCGCACTTGCCCCAGGGTGCGGCTGGGGGAGCCCGGAGCACCCTCTGCCTTGGAAGAGTAGAAGGGGACTTTGGGGGGTGAAGGTTGGTGTCCTCTTCTGCTCCCAAGGGTGCAAGTCCCGCTTCTGGCTGAGGAGCAAGAAAACCCGACGGTTTGGGTCTGGATTCATAGTTCCCCACTTCTGGTGAACCCCGTGGTGTGCAGCCAAGGGGGCTACTCTAATATATCCCATGTCCCAGATGTTTTTCTTCTCAAGATGCTCTTTGTCCCTTTGTGCTCCATTTTGTCTCTGGCTCGTGTCCTCCGCGGACGCAAACACGGGGTAGGGGCACTGGCATGGGGACGAGGGCCTGGGCTGGAGGACTGTGCCTTTGCCTGTGATTTAATAAAGCATCTCCTGTAATAGGAGTAAAGAATAGCTTTAAAGCAGGGGGAAAATATTTGCATTTTATTAAGGTGAAATACTGGGGTTGAGTCAAAATAATTATTTTTCTAAATACATTTTCTTGAGGAATCTGAATTTCTGTATATTTGTAAGAGATTTCAGAAGGGAGAGGTGGGGGGACTAATGGTGCTCCCTGACGTGGCAAACGTTGCGTGGACGTGTATGAAAGCCTATAGCCACGGTATGCTAGCCTGTAACTTCAATTTTGTTCCTCAATACTTTTAACCTGGAAGGAATCCTGCCTGGGCAGAAGGAAGGCAGCTGGTCCCCGGGTATCTTATCCTGGTGCTGTTGGTCCTCAGGGGCAGTGGATGCACCCGGGTTGTCTCGTACGTCTCTGTGAAACCGGCAGGCATCTCATTGCAGCTCTGAGGTTTGTTTTTTTAAGAACATCAAACCTTGGTTGCCCAGGAGAGGAGTTCTGTAATCCCTGGCTTCCCACCCCAAATATTTACGGACAGCCAGATCCCGAACCCTTTGCGAAAGGCGTGGGGCAGGGTGACTGCTGAGCAGTGCCGTGCCAGCGCTACGCTGGCAGCGGGGGCACAGCGTCGGACTGGTGGCACCGGTCTCTGTTTATCTGGGTTTTTTTTATTTCCGTCAAAGGGCTCTGTCTTTTGGCTTATCTGTTTTGCTGGGACCTTATTAATGAAAGACCGATTTCTTCAGCTTGTCAAGGATCCTTCAGGTGCTCCACATTTTGTGGACCGGTTATCTGAAAATGGTGTTTTCTCCCACAAAGGTTGGCTTTTTCAGGAGGGTGGTGTGTGCGTTTCTCAATACAGGGCTGAAATCATGTTGTGTTCAATGCAAACAATTTATTTTCTCATATTGCACTGTGTGCTTGCATGCAGCTACCTGTTTTCAGTAGAGGCTTAGCATTTCCCATACCCATGGATACGATGCTGTGGTTGGGTTCAGGTCTCCTGCAGTTGGTGCCTGGTTTGGCTATGATGGGCCACGGTCGCATGGAGGAAAAAGAGCTCAGACTCATCTCCTTCCCCTATGAAATGGAGCTGGAAATATGAATATAGTTAAAAAAGGCTTCATTCATCATTGCAAGTGCTTTGAGCATCTTGCTGGGGGAGTTTGAAGGCTGGGAATGAATTTTGAATCTCTCTCCAGAATTGCCCAATTTTTGTCGTGCCTGCCTTTGTGTTTTCCACCTCAGGCTACCTTTGACCAAAGGTGACCGAGAGGTTGTGCTGCAGAGATACCGGCTTCTGCCAGGGGTTGTTTAAGGAGAACTGCTCTCCTCTGTATCCCAGCACATCCCAGCAGGCAGCGATGCTTCCCCTTGTCCAAGGGTCGCTGGGGCTCTGCGGCCGCAGACGAAAGGTTCGCCCTGCGCCAAGGCATCCCTCTCTTCCTTGGGGCAAATGCCTTGAAGGGCAGAGCATGCTGGAGGAGGCTTCCTCAGCTGGTACTCATGCTTTGCGAGCCCATCAGGGCCCAGCATTGATCCGTCCCAGCTGTCCCCCGTCGCCGTCGTCCGTACATTGTCTCTCGCCGCTCCCTACCCCTCTCCTTCCCTTGTGGCCTTCATTTCCTAACGCTGCTCTTAGGGAGAGCTTTCTGTCCTTGACAGCGGAACAAATCCCTTTTCACGCGACCATCACTCCTCAGCCCATTGTCCTCCGCCCCTGCCGCCACCATGCAAAATCTCCCCCCCCAGTATGTCTGTTCCTCTGGAATGATAACCACTATCGCGGTGGGGCGGCGAGACCCCCAAATCCCCCTGGGCAAGGTCCCCTGCCCCGCCAGGGAGCAAAGCGGGGTCTTAAAAGAACAACAAGAGGCAACAGCGGTTCCCGGGGAAGAGGTTTGTTTGGGACCATTTGGATGTGATTAATCTCTTTGGGAAGTGCATTCTCTCCTCTGGTTTTGTGCTGTAGAGCTGCTTGGGTGAACCTGGAGCCTGTGCGTACCAAGGGCTCCTTCTTCCCTGCCTGGGGCTGGAGGGGCCACGTTACAAGTTGATTTTTCACTGCGTAGCATCACCCAAGGCAGCCACGCACGAAGAGGGAGGTGGGAATTTTCTCTTTGCTATTGAAAGCTTAGGGAAGCATTTGGCAGGAAAAATTTGGAAAGGGGAGAGAAACAGGTTAAGGGACCTGAAGGCGGTTTTCAGCTGCAGCAATTTTTTATTTGAAAAAGTCAGTGTTGTCATTTCTTCCCTCCAACCCCCACCATCGTAAAAACACAGGGATGCTTTGGTTGTCAAAATTTCTGCTCGGCATTTGCTGGGTCTGTTAAGTCTTTATTCCTGGAAAACAGTGTCTTAACTATACAAAATATTGCTAACCTCTGCAGTAATGTGTCTAAACAGGAGGAGGGAAAAGCCGCATGGCAAATGTTTGCAATTGCCTCCGCAGGAGTGATTTTGATGCCGTTGGATGGATAAATTCACAGGTGCTGATAATGGAGGTGGACGTTTGTCAAGGCACAACCCCAAAACTCTCTCCCAATGACTTCTGTGTTGACCCTGGATTGGGACTGTCCTACAACACTTCTGGGGCACCTTTTCCATTGCTGGTGTTAGAGAGGATCCTCCAGGCAACAGGAGAGGAGGGAACGGCAGCTGTGCAGTGCATGTGTCGGGTATGCAGGACCGCAGCCCTGCTCTGGGTGTCGAGGATGGGTTGACAGTCTCCTCTCTGCTTGCAGACAGCTTTCTGTAGGCTCCTGCAAGGGCTGAAGGGGAAGAAGAGGCTCCTCCAGAGCAGAGGGTTTGACCAAGCCCAGGTCTGAATTGCCTGATGGAGATGCTGATCTCCAGGTCTTGGCTGCAGGAAGAGCTGAGACCTTGCTCACATCTGTGAACACAACCATCCTTTTGGCTTGGGTATCTGTGGTCTCTGGTGCAGTGGGATGGCTCAGGCTCATGCGTCTTGTGCCAAATGGGTGGCCGGCTGGGTTGGCGATGTGGAACTGAAATACTGAATTATGTATATCTCAGCATCTCCGCTGCCGGGCAGAGCACCAGAGTGGTATCGAGCAGATCCTTTTAAACAGCGATGTGGGCGTGGGAGCTTGGTTAGGAAAGCCATTAAGTGTTTGAATCTTCTTGATGCCTGCTCAGGTGACTGTTGCTCCTTCCTTCTGCATCCATAATCATGAAAGGCTGAAAGAGCAACCTCAACGGACTGGCTTAAAAGTTTAATGATGCTTAAAGTCTTGTAGGTTGGGCTCTTGAGTCCGAGCTTGTTTCAGCTCTGGCCCTAGGAAGAAGGGTTAACCAGAAAGGAGGAGAGGCTTCCTGCACATATTACCTCGAGGACATTAAAACGCATGTTGATGGGAGGTTCTGTTACAGAGATGGATTAGGAGAAAGTAATGGGAGAGGAGGTCGGAAGTGGGCGAAGGGCCCTGCGTGGGGAAAGTAGGTCCAAGTGAGGCGCGCATCCTTGGTACAGGGAAAGCTGCCCATGGTAGGGATGAGATTTTTCTGGCCGCTGCTGTGCAAGATGTGTGTGTGACGGACGCCCTCTGCTCTGCAGCCTCAAACCTGGGCAGCGCTGATGGATGGGTGCCAGGGCGCAGCAGGATCCGGGTGGCTCACCCGCTCTGTCTGGTGTAACACGCTTCTTGCGGCGCCCGCCAGAGATGCTCCAGGCTGGGGAGGGTTGCTGGCGTGCCCACGCTGGCAGTCTCTGACTGGGTCCCAGCAGGAGCCAAAGTGTCTGTGCCCTTGGCAGGGTCTTTATGGGAGTTTCCTCTGCAGTACCAAACCCCACTTTGCACCTTTTTTTTGGCCAGCTGAGACATGGAACCACTGGCTGGTGTGGGGCTGGGGAAGAAAGGCTCTCTCTCCAGACGTGCTGCATTGCAAACCTCCGCTGGATCCAGTTTTGAGTTTCATGGTGTAGGGGTTTGCAGCGGGAATGACCTCTGGCTGAGCACACTGGGCTCCTGCCCGCTCCCAGCTCTTTGCCTTTCTCCTCCTCTTGCCTCGTGGTGAAACTGCAGCTCTTTAGGGCTGGAGTGAAGATGGAAGAAACGTGGTCAATGCTTTACTGCTGGTGTATATATGGGGACACAACTAGCTCCATGGGAACGTTTCTCCATGGCCAACCAAGTTCAGAGGCACTGATGCCACCCATCCTTATCTAGGCAGGATGACATGAAGTGATGAATATGGCTGCTAAATCAGAGAGCCCAAATCCACCCTACTCTGCTGGGATGGCCCACCCCCATCCTCCAGAGAAAGTGCAATTTCCCTGCCAATAATGTCTTTATGCTATTTCCAACTGCATAACAAAAAATCCCAGGAACTCCCTGAATCCTTGGCTTTTAAAGTAAATATACCCCCACCCCAAACCGATTTATTTTTGCCTGTTTCAGGCACTTCTGCCTCCAAACATCAGCCTTGGTCCTTCCCTCCCCAGCCTGACTCCTGCAGAGCACCATTCTCACACACAGCAGCCGCTGGCCTCAGCTCGGGGTGATGCTTTCCAGGTCGGACGGGGAAGCGCATCGGGCGCATTGTGAGTGAAAGGTGCTAATGATAGGAAAACCAAATCTACAACTTCCCCTTTAGTGTCTTCGTGCCGGAAAAGCGCAGCAAAAATCAACTGATGATGCATCTTGCCGAAGCTGCATATTTTTTTTTTCCATAAGGATTAGTGGTTCAAGAGCGGGGATTTTCAAACTGACAAGCCTTTGGCAGAGAAATAATTATAGGCCTTTTATGCTTTGTGTTTCCTAAGTAGTTCTAAACAACTTTTTCCCTTGGGGCATTTTTTTTAAGTTCACAAAATGGGGGGGGGAATCTGTATTTCCTCAGTGTCCTTGAAAATATGCAAGATGTTTGTGGAGACCATTCACGTTTCAGCTATAAGATTTTTTGCGTGTGTTTGCTTTAATCATGCCCAATCAACTGAAGTTTCTTGGCCGGTGATGCTTCAGAAAGGGATCTTGGAAATGGGAGACGGAAGGAGATAGATGTGATCACTTCTTGGCCATCTCAGGAATGCGGGTTTTGCCTCTGCAGTATATTCCCTGGGGTTTTTACCCTGCTCCTTGCTGTAAGAGAGGATTTCTGGGTCTAGTGGAGCTGGTTTTCCCCGTCAACATCCATTATTTGCTTGCGCCGAGTTGCTGCACGTCCCGCTGGGAAACCCTCTCTGTGCTCCTTTTGTCAGCATCCCGCTGCAATTCCAGGGGGCTGCGGGGCTCACCCAGCCCTGTCCTCCACTGGGTCTTCTCCTCGCCTGCACCTCCATCCTGACCGCTTTGGCCAGTCTTTTTAATTTTAAAAAGGCAGCGGGATGTGAAAAAAGGCACCTGGGGGAGGCTCCAAGGCACACGTGAGCCCGTGTCTTTTATCTCAAGCAAAATTCACCTCCTATAAGTTTCTGTGCAAGCCCTTAGCGAGGTACCCTACTTTTCTCAGCACACCGGATATCTCCATGTCGCAGCGTGTTTTACCACGGCTCGGTCCCACCCTGGAGCTCTTTGCTCCCTGCCTTTTTGCCCCTCCCTGGGAAGAGCCCTCCGGAGGATGCTGTCCTAAATCTGAGCTATCTTCCCCCTGACTGGGGAGGGGGTTTCCATCCCTCCCTGACACTAAATGCTGCTTGTGATTTAAGGGGGGACCTGGGAGAGGACCCCGCTGGTGTTTACACTCACTGCAATACAAAAGGTCAGTGCTGGGGCACGGAGGGGCTGTGTTATTGCATCCGCTGTCGGGGCAGTGCCGGGGCGCGCCCCCGGGATTACCGGAGCAATATTCCCACCGTCGGCAAGGGGGAGGGCCGGCTGCTGTTCATAACGGCATTGCTTTACCTTGGCTTTATTAAGTGAGGGAAGCCTCTGTTCCTCACGCCCCAGGCGTGTCTGGGTATGGGCTTTGCGGTGAGAGGGAATGGGGTGGGAGCAGAGAGGGGGCGGTGGGGAGATGGTGTTTGAAGTAATTACAGCTGCTCGATGGAGAGGGGGGAATTGCCAAGAGGGGTAGCAGTGATATCTCAATGGCGTATCCTGCTGTGACCTGCTGCAAAACCCTCCTGCGGGCTCTGCCCAACCCACCCCACTCTTCTTGGCCCTTCATCTCCCTGGGGACTATGGCGTTTAGCAAGTGGGGTGGTGAACATCTCACTTTCCCCGTTCCCCCCTCTTCTGAAGATCCTCTTAGGGTAGTTAAAAGTCTGGCTGAGCTTGTGGGGAGGCCATGAGGTAGCACCAGGGCTTATAAAGTCCCTTGTGCCCTGCAGATGTGGTGGGTGACCCTGGAGAGGGACATGGTGCCAGGAGGGGACCTGCCTGTCCTGCCTCTCCTCTGCCCCAACCATCATTTCTCAGGGGAAAGGGGTTTTTTCTCATCTTCCCCTGTCCAGACGCTGCGAATCCCACTAAAACTTTTGACTGGAGCAGGGATTACGTGCTCAGGTTTCAGCCCTTGTCTGCGAGCGGTGTAAACTTTCTGCCGGAGCTCAAGTGACATTTTGTGGGAGATAGGAGAGTATTAAGTGTTGGTCCTTGCAGATAAAAATAGCTGCTGGCCCGACGACGTTTTCTGTCGTCTTGTCACTGGTCTGACCCGGCTCCATCGCCTTCATGCTGGCACTCCTGACCTGGTCTTTTCTTAGCATCAGGTGCCGGGGGCACCCGCAGCCCGACCCGGCGCGGTCCCGCTCTGAGCGTCCCCACCTGCCTGTCACAGCGATGCTCCTTTCCTCCTGTAAGCACCGCGGCCAGGACGGTGCCGGGCTCTCGATGTAGGGTGGAGGGCAAACCGGACCGGGAGCAGCAGGTCCCAGGTTTGTCTTCACAGGGGCTGGAAGGAAATGCCATACATCCCGCTCGCTGTGAGCCCACACTAACCAAACACAGCATCCCCCTTCCCTGAAATCAGAGCCCGTGGATCAAAGCAGGTACCCCAAATTGCCTGTTATCATAAACCTCGCTGCTAATGTGGGAGCTCTCCTGATTACAGGAGTCCTCGTGTGTGCACACGTGTCCGCCTGTCTGTTTTTCCCGTTGCTGTGTTTCAGAGCCGATGTTTTCATCCGGAGGTTATAGCCAGAGCTGGCTCGGGGCCCCTCAGCAGCATCGGCAGAGCTGACTCTTGCCGCTCCAGAAATGTGGGGCTGGGGCCGGTCGAAAGGAAAGGGAAGGAGAGGAGGAGGAGGGAGCGGCAGGGTCTGGCTTGCTGCTGAGCTGGGACCAGATCCACTGCTGGGAGAGGCTCTCCCACCCTGCCTGCCCTGCGCCTTTCCCGGGCTCTGCTTCAGAGTAGCATCCGCCCGCTCCAGCTCTGAAAATAGCCAGTGTGGCTCTGGAAGAGCTTATGTGCAGCCGGTAGGATGGCAGCAGGGACAATTTCTCCTGGTGTTGAGCCTTTCTTTCTCATGGCTGAGCTGGGAAATCCCCAGGCATTGGCCTCTGTGAACTGGGCGTCCTTTGAGGATACCTCCACTCCATCTCCTTGTCCTTCTGATGTCCGCTGGAACATCATTCTCCCCAAGGATCTCTTCATGGACCTCCTAGCTGCATAGTCAGGCTGCCTTCAATGCAACTTTTTAATTGCAGCCCTTAAATACCTTTCTCAAACAAGTGAAGGTTTTTGGGAACAGCATCTTTTCCAGATTCCCTTTACTCCCTGCTTCGAGGCCCACCCACCTCTGGGGTATTCATCACCTTGCGTGGTGCCAGCCATCAGCTGAAGCGTCTCCTCCGTCAGAAATAAGGAGCGAGGTTCTTGTGTGTCTGGAGCCGAACCGATGTGATGGCACTTGGCCACTTACAGTAGTGGGCGATTACTGAGCCCCTGCCAGGAATTCTTCCAGTGGGATCGGGAACGCTCTCGGGTGTTAAATTTGTCCTGCGACGTGTAACCTCTAAGTAGAACCCATCGTGTTTTGTAACAGATCATATGATGCCGGCGATGGCAGCCACCCGCCCTGCGTTTCAAGGTCAGCGCTGAGCTCGGGGTTGGAGGGGCAGCTCCTGGCTGCAGCCTCGCCTGGCCGCTGAGCCATCTCGCAGAGCTCTGCTCCCTCCTCGAGCGCCTCAGGAGCTCAGGCTTGGAGATGGAGGCTGTGGAGGCTGCAGCCCGCATCTTGGGATCTTCACTTGTGGGGTGTGCTCCTGGGATCAGCATGGCTCTGCCATGTAAACCCTGCCTGCATCTGTCCTGCAGCCCCATGACGGTTTTCTTGTGTACTGCCAACACACTGTCTCCACATCTGGAAACCGCTGTCCCTTAGCCAGAGCCCGTGCATCAGGTGTGGCTCCATCCCCTGAGACTTTTACAGCATCGTGCTAAGGACAGGACCTTTCCAGCATACACGTAGACAATATTCCCTCGCTCTCAGTGCCTTAAAATACCTCCCAGTAAGGACTTCATCTTGTATCCCTGAAGCCAGGAGAACTGCTGTGCAGAGAAGGGTTTGCTGGCAGAGGTGAGGAGCACAGGGTCCTCGTCTTGATGGACAACCAGCGCAGCGATGCCGCTGCCTGTTCTGTCCTTTGGCTTCCAGCCCCTCGCAGGAAAGCATGGCTATCCCCACGGGAAGAGTCTCCCACAGTCTTTATCAATAAATAAATGTTTTAGGCCCATCACTGTATCAAGCAATTAGAAGGGACTTTTTGGATGTGTCGTTAAATAAGAATTAGCAGGGGTTTAAAATATTAATGGGCAATTGGCCCTCGCCAGTTCTCTTGTTACACGAACATTTAATTTATAATTTGGACCTAAGTTGGGATGTGCTGAGAGATGCTCAGGCTGCAGCCTGCGCATGGGGGTTAACGTGGTGCTCTCTCCTGCCAGAAAATAATAAAAGCCAGGGACTGTCTAGGGATCGTGTGTGAAGGATCAGGAAGAGGATATGCACGGGCCTGTCTGCAGCTGGTTGAAGTCTAGCGCAGAGGGGTAAGCCTGGAAATCGTTGCTTTCTGATGGCTGCGAGGGGGCCAGTGTGGAGAGGGAGCGTGTCTCCTAAAACCTGGGGAGCTCTGCAGCCGGCTGATGTTTTTAGTGGGAGGCAGCGAGTGGATCCCCTCTCCCTGAGAGATGTCTCCGCTGGTCGGGAAGGAGGAAGCACCGTGGGGTGGATGCTTCTGCCTCCGCTTCCCAGGTGCTGCAGATGTTCATTGTGAGTGGAGGGTGTGGGGCTTGAGGGATTGGGGTTTTTGGTGTGAACAGAGGATGTTGGGCTCCAGGGACCAGGTTTTTGGTGTGAGCAGAAGATGCTGGGCTCTGGGGACCAGCGTTTTCCAGCTTTCTACAGGATGCCCCGTCAGATCTCCAGATTCTGCTGGGAGTCTGGTTTCATCCACAGCCTTATCTGTGGCTTTTTGGTTTTTAAAGTTAGAGGTCCCAGAGTCAGGGGATTCAATGAAGCCGTGCCCTACCTTTCAGTAGGGAGCACTTCCAGCTTCTCTAGAGAAAGTTGGAAGATGCTCGGGGTTCACATTTGTTTGACTTCTTGATGTTGGCAGTGCTGTTTCCTGAAATGGTCACCTCGAGCTGGCTTAGGAAGCTGGGGTCACATCTCTCTGGCTTAGCGAGTGCATGAAGATTTCCTAGCATCAGTTATTCAGCGTTAGGATTTACCTTGCAACCACCACGCTCATGGAAGGTGTCTGCTGAGACGCAAGCATCTGAATTCCCTAAGGTGAGTCAGGGCTTTATGGCCCTCATCCAAGAGAAGCGCGTTGCTTTTGTGGCAACTATTAATTGCTTCCTGAATTTAAAAAGCATAAACAAACTCGCTTGCCAGGGAATGAGTTACTCAGCGCATAAATGCTTTGCCATTAATGCGTGGCTGACCCTGACGATGATGTGAGGACCCGAAGAGCTTTCAAAGAATTTACCAGAAACCATTTCAGGGGAGGTTGTGTGTTGTAAATCCTTAAGTAATGGGATAGAGGGAATAAGATTAGATAATAGTTTGCAGAAACTGGGCATGATTCCCCATTGAGGATCTTGAGACCATTAGAAACATAGTGTGGTGAGGCGAGGCCCCTGTGCGTCCTTATCCCGGCGACCGTCGAGTGAGTTTACAACCTGGAAAACGAGATTATCACAGGGTTTGTTTTACAGACTGCAATAACGAGCGACGTTAGGGAGCAAAACAGGGTCCTGCTACATCCAAAGGTGCATTGTAAAGCTGCAGTGCTTCCTGGAGGAGCAGCCCAGGACGGTGCTGTTTGCGCTGGGTCGAGGATGCCCATTGCATCCAGCACCCATCGCAGTAGCTCCCGGGCACCTGGCAGCTTTGGTGTGGGTGTCTCAGGCAGTCCCACGCCTCTTCTGAGCTCACCCCAGCTCAGGGAGCTACTTCAGGAGGACTTTTAGCTGCTATAGCAAGGGAGGTGGCGTTCTATCTTGCTTTCACAATCTGCTCTGATGTATATGTCTGACTCTCCGCTCCTGCCATGGCTGTCCTGAAGCTGTTTGCAAGTTTCTAGGGGCCCCCAGCCCCTCCTCACCAATTCCCCAGCCTGTGGACAGGACCGCTGAGCTATTTCACAGGGAGATGCTGGCGTGTGGGGCTGTTTGCTGCCTCCCCATTCCAGCAACGCCTTTCATTTGCTTGCTACCTCCGCTGGTTTGCTCTTCCTCAGGCTCCCCCAGCACTGGAGGGATGGGGTTGGGTGAGCTTTAGGGATGCTGGTGGCTTTTGGTGACAGCTCTGCTTTTACCATCTGGGGCACATGTTGGGTTTTCCCCAGACGTTTGGAGATGGTGCCTGCCGCGAAGAGCTGGGGAGCTTGGCAAACAGTGTTAAACCACTCTCATTTGAAAGGGCAGACATGGGGAAAAAAAAATGTATTGCCTGAAGCGAAAAAGTATTTCCCAAATCCAATATCTATGCAATGAGGGGTACCGCGGTGGGAATTGTGCATCCTTTCATGGGGCAGCGCTCGCAGGGAAAGCAGTCAGCGGTCAGGCTGCCTCGAGCCCTGATAATAGTCTTGCTGGCTGCCTGGGGCAAGGCGCTGGTGCTTAAAAGATCAAATCTAGTGGCTGATATTCAGCTGCCTGTTAATGTCGGCGTAGCAGATCATGTCCGGCTTGTCTGTCTGTCATGGGGCCACCTGGCACATGCATGGGTCGGTGATGTTTTCGGGATGATAGTGCTTAACTCCGGAGAGTGTGTAAGTCTAAATTAGCATTGGGGTGTGTGGTTTTGCATCTCCAAATTTCACTCTCTCCAGTAGAAGGACAAAGGGGCTCTGGCCTTCCTGGAATAGGAAATGGTGGGATCCACCCTGGAGCCTTTTCTCCTCTTACCCAGAAGGGTCCTGCCCCAGCCAAGAAGCCCTAAACCAAGCGGGGTGTGGAAAGGGGGGCAGAAAGGTCCATGTGAGGACTGTGCTTCATTCCTACTGCTGGTCATTCCCCTTAAGCATGTGTGAGGTTGTGTTTGATCTGGGTCTGAGCTTGGGTTTTTGTCTTTATTCTCCTTTAGAAAGGGAGGGAAAAAAATTCAGGAGGCCCCGGCGAGATGGTCTTGGAGCAGGGCGGCTCTCACTCCACAGAGCACGCACTGGCGTCCAATTTTCTGTCTCGCTTTGTTTAATGGACCTGCGAACCATTGCAAACCCGAGATTGCACAGGCGAACGCCCCGCAGCCAGATTGCAGGGTCTTGCTTAACCCAGCGCTGCCGGCTTTCTCCCCGCGGTTTTCATGTGAGGTCTCAGCTTCACCTTTTCACCAGTGAGAAGCTCCCCAGAGTGGCATGGCCGGCCCTGGGAGACAGGGGTTTTCTTTTGGAGGTGTTCTGCTCAGCCTTATAGATAATTTCTGGCGATACGTAGGTAGAGGTGAGAAGTACCTTGTGATGGCCACAAGGATGGAGAGGCTGTTTTGCACTGCAGTGAAATGAGTCCTCTGGTTTCTCCTTCTCAGGAGGTGGCTTGGAGGCACCTTTCTTTGCTGGTGACACGCAGGTCACTCTTTGCCTTAGCCGCCTCGGGAGGTATCAGCTCAGAAGGTGTTCAACAGGTTGGCAGGTGGCATCATTAGCCTTCAGTGGTAACACGCTGTGGAAGTAAGCAGGGAGACTTGCTCAGTGGTTGATTCCTTAACCAGGAACTCTGTGTTGCTTTGATTTGGACTCTGTGCTTGGGTGGTTTTCCTCCTGGTGCGTACCTTCCTCACAGGCTTTCACTGGATTCGGGAAGTTGCAGGCTCTCGGGCAGGATTGGTTTTCTGCCTGTGAATACATGGCCTTGTGTCCTGGGGTGACATTACCGCTGTCTTTCAGCTTTGTGTAAGCCCTTTTCTGCCTCTGGATCCTGCAGAGGACTTCCAGGGCAGAGGAGGCACCTGAGGGAGGGGAGATGCTGTAGAAATCAAGGCACAGTGTCCTGGTGGACCACGTCCATCGCCGTGTCCACCACCCCTGCTTGGTGGGTCACATCCCTGTCTGGCTTTGGAGGCAACCAGTCCCAGAGGCCCGTTGTGGGTTTTTTTTCTGGGAAATAGGGGCAGAGAAATACAACATCCACGTTTCCAAGCCACCAGGGACATCTCTGGAAAAGGAGGTGTGGAGGTGCCTGGGATGCAGCTTGTGGAGGGGCTGGGGTGAGTTTTGGAGGTTTGGAGTCCCCTTCGCACTGATGCTGCTGGGAAAGGCTGTTTTTCTCTGGCGTTTTCCACCTCTCCAGAGGGTGAAGTGTCCCCCGCCTGCCCTGGCTGCCAGCAGGCAGGGAAGGAAAGGAGGGGAGGATAACGCCCCGGCCGGCCGCGGGCCCTGGCCATTTCTGGATGAGTAGGTCATCTGGGTGTGGGAGGGGAGCCGGTGTCCAAGCCAGCCCGGAGAGGCTGAGGTTGGGTGTATGTGTGATTTGGGGGAAAGTGAGAAGGGATTTCTTAGGCGAGAGGAATGCGAGTTTCCTCCTTCACATATGTCTCCTGTTCTTCCAGTTTGCAACAAAAGTCATCAAATTGCCCAAGACCTGGCAGCAAGGACAGCCCGAGAACAGCCCACAAATCACGGGAAAGCATCTCCCCTCCTCCCTGCCTGCCTCCAGATACTTGCGCATCAGGAACCGCTTTAATCCCCCTTTGGGTGATAAAACTCCTGCCCCTTCCCGATGCCGGGCAGCTGCACAGCCCAGAGCCTCTGGAGCTCGTGCACACTGTAGCACTGGTCCTGGCTTGTTTTCCCTTGATTTGGTTGCGCTTTTAAACCCTCCAAATGGCCCTGGGAAGGGCTGGGAAGCTCAGACATCAGGGGTGGCAGCAGCCACTTGGAGGAGACACAGTGATGTGGCTGGCGTGACTTTCCTTGTCCCCAGGAGGTGGGGACAGGTGGCGGTGACTCAGGTCCTGCTTGTTCCACCTGAATTATCAGGCACTGGGAGAGGAGGCAGTGACTCCCAAGGATGCCCGGCCAGGGAGCACCAGGGTTTTGGGGTGTAGGGCTCCAGCTGAGAGGCTAAGGAGCAGTTGTGTGTCAGGATGAAGGGTGCTTTTAATGAGTCCAGCCCTCTCCTTACAATCCTGCCGGCTGCTGTTTTGGGTTTTTTTGGCAGAAAGAGCTGTTGGTGAAGCAGAGCTGCAGAGATCAGGAGAGCCTTTCTGAGCTCTCCTGTTCACCCCGTACATCACGGGGGTGGGCAAAGTCCCTCCTGCCTTGGTAACTGCAAGGTTACGGTTGCTTCTGAAGGGATGTTTCATGCCGTTTCATCGGTCTTGCCTGGGGCTCCCAGAGCAGCGCCAGAGCAGCCCCAGCCCCACCATCCTCCCCCCATGAATGCTCTCATCCTCCCTGGTTTTGCAGCCACCTGGTTTGCACCAGGAGGTGCTGGTCCATTAGGATCCCCGTAATAAAGGCACTCGGGTTACCCCATTTTTGTCATTTGAGTTATTATAGGATTTTCTTACAAGAAAACAACTCTATCCATCTTACTGTTAAGTGTAGACTAGCAGTGATAGCAGGGTGAGGACCGCTGAAGGTGTCGCACCCTCGGGGACCACCCCCCCTCATCCCATGTCCCGTAAGACAGTGCTGGCACAGATTTCACCAAGCGGTCCAGGGGCTTGTGTGATGGAGGGGAGATGGGTGGGCTTTGGCATGACTGGAGGACAGGGGCATCCGGCACTTCGCGCTTGTCAATACACGGCGTGCCGCGAGCGAAGGCAGCGGTGTGAGGCTCTGCAGAGGGGGAGGAGTTACTTCTATGTACAGCTTGGGAGTGGGGGTCTCCCCTAGTAGAGTAAGCACAGCCGTTAGCTCTGTGCACCGACTGCTGTCTCCCCACCTTGCCCTGCCGGGGTGAAGGTGGCAGCCCTCTGCCATCTCTCCCCTTCCCGTATGTGGCCGATCCATCTGGGAACCAGGCACACAGACGCTGCTCGGAGGGGAGACGTTCGTGCGATGCGGCTTTCCAAGCCCAGGCAGGGGGAAATGGCTCCAGATGAAGTTGAGCTGCATTTAACAGTTCTACTTAGGATATTATTTTTTCCTATAAGGCACTACCCCGCCACAGCAGGATGCCCTGGGGATCGCCAGTGTGCGGTCCCAGTCCTTCTTCAACCCTCACAGTGAAACCTTGCCGACTGCCCCAGCTCGCTGTGCTGCTCACGGGCAAGACCGGTGCCCTGGTTTGCAGGGGAGCCAGCAGACCAGCTTCCTTCGCCTGCCCGGCACGCTGCTCCCGCCCTGAGCCGTTTTCCGCTTCCCTGCTCCCACCTTCCTCCTCCTGCTGCAGCATCTGCTCCGGATGTTTTTCCCCCCGGATTGCAGAAGCTGCGTTTTTCCAAGCTGAATTTCCTTTGTTTTTTTTTTTTTTTTTGATCTCTCCAGGGTCCCCTTCAGATTGTTTTGCTCCGTTCCATCCTCTCCAGTTTATTATCTCCTGCTAATGTTATTAACATGCTAATTAGACCCTAATTGCAATTGCCAATGAAGATGTCAGATAGGGCTGATACTAACCCTGATCCTTCACATCACTCCTCTTCTCTGAATTCTTCAGATTACTCTGTACATCTCCCATTGTCTTGAGTATTTTATCTGGTTTGGCTTCACAGAGGGATGCTCACGTCTGCGTGAGTTTGATTGCTCCCCTAGTAAAGACTCGCTGAGATGCAGCATAGGGTGGTTTATGAAACCCCCAGGGCCAGGTTGGTGATGGGTGTAGCTCTGAGAAGCGTTTTCTGGCTGGTCCCAAGGTCTTGTCTCAAAGGCAAAGTATGTGCCTGGCTCTCCATGGCAGCCCCCTTGGGAGGCAGAAGGAAAAGGACTTTGGAACGTTAGAGTGGCATTTGCCATCCCGCCTATACACTCAACCCTCTGGCTGCTCGGGCATTGTGCAAAGGTCTTCCATGACTATAAATAGGCAGAGAGGTAGGCAAAGAGATGGTGAGATGGGATGAGGACAGGCGATGAGCCAGCCTTGGCCGGCATCTGGAGCTCTCATCGCCTTCATGCGCAGAAGAGGTGCGGTTTGTTCCGGCCACGCTGCTCTCATCAGGCAAAGTTTGCCCCCGCAGAGCCTATTTTTGAACACAAAACCCCCTGGTTACCTCTTGGAGATGCCACAAAGAACAAGGACCAGCTTATGACGAGGTGCTCCGGCGCTGCTGCAGGACGTTGAGCCACGTGCTTCGAATAGCTCTGTGCACACGTGGCCTATGAAGATGAAATGTGGCTCTTGACCGATTGCGAATAAATCAGGGTCAGGAGCTTGAATGCTGGCCAAGAAACCCAAAGGGATAAAATATAGCCTCTCTACAGACTGTTAGCAAACAGCACGTGGGCTGAGATCTGCTAGATAAATTTATGCGCTGTGAATTGTTCACCCAGCTGTAGTGGAGGGATGGACGGACCTACGGAGAACTAATAACCATATGTGGTGGACATGCCTTCGGTGCTGACCTTTAGAGGGTTCAGGAGGGCTGGGAGGCCGCCGGTGGCACGGTGACGTCTTCTTAGGGATGTCACTGGGAGGGAATGGACGCACATGTTGCTTGATGCGAGGGAGGGGGACTCAGACTGCGTCTGCCCTGCATGTCCAGGAGACAGGCTGGCAAAATAAATTAATACTCCTGACCTTGGTTTTCCCATCATGTCATTTGAAACGAATTGAGGCTAAATACTGGGCTCTTTGCCTTTGCCTGCTTGTTTCTGTGCTCGTGGGACTCACTGGTCCGAGAGCTCCCATCCCTGATGCAGCCCACGGAGATCAGTTTAAAATGGGAGGAGATAATAGGGAAATAGTGAAAAGGTGGGATTCTTCCCCAATCCTAGGCTGTGGGCACAGGGCCTCCAGGACCTGCTGTCACCCATTCCAGGTGAAACGCCAGGAGCTGGCAGCGCTGCCCCGGCCACGGGGGCTGCCTCCTCTCGTTCGCCCCAAATCCCTCGTAGCCGCAAAGAGAAACACCGACTTCACGTTGGGATGAAATGTCCTGGCAGCGGAACCAGCTCCAGGCAGACTGACTTAATGAGCCTTTGAGCTCAGTTCAACTGCTTTAAATTGGAGAGATGGGCCCGAGCCCAAAACACAGAGCCAAACAGCCTCGTACTTGTCCAAGCTGCAGATGAGCGTGAGCGGTTCGTGGCTGGTCCCTCCTTTCTCTAGCCAGGCATCTGCTTCCCGCCCTCCGCCCCAGGACGCTGGATGCGTGCATGCTGTCATCGGAAGGGACTGGCTTGCATATTGACATCTTATATGTCAACATCTTATATATTGACACCTCTATCCTGGCTTTAGCTCAGCTTGCAGGGGGGACCTGACACCCCCGAGAGCAGCAGACCCTGGGTCTGGCTACAGGAGGGCGACTGCTCTCTTTTATTGTTGCATTTTACCCCAGTGCTGCAGGGGGAACCTGAATTCCCCTGGCTACGATTCAGACAAATGTGAGGGAAAAAAAATATCCCATGTTTTGGGGGAAAAAGCATTTCTCCCAGATGCTGGGCCACTCCTGGACTGTGCTAGGTAATCCGCCTTCCCTGAGCTGCAGGGGATATCGAGGGGGCTGCGGACCGGCTCTGCTTTCTGGGATTTGCAGCATCATTTTGAGGTTGACAGCTGGATATAAAGGCTTTTCCTAGGCTGGGTGTCCCCGGCAGCCTGGGAGTCCTCTCTGGGACGGACAGTCTGTTAGCTGTGCCCAGCATATCTCCCCTGAGCTGTTGCAGCAGGGAAGTCCATGTCCTGGCCCCGGCAGGCTGCGGATGGAGACTCCCGCCTCGGTGGCTTATCCAGCAGCCCCCCGCCACCCCCCCTGCACCTTTGCCTTGGGCTGTGACTTTTGACACGGGCAGGACATATTTAACAGTGTGCTCTGAATGTTTCACCAGTGGCGAGCTGGCCAGTCATGATCTGTGGGGCTGTGTCATGGCTCCTGCCAGAGTGACACCAGAGCTGGCATCGCCGTCCCAGCGGCAGCCGAGGGCAGATAAGAGCCACCAAAGGCTGGTGCGGCTCTCCCGTGTGCAGGATGAAGGTTCCCCACCGTGACTCGCACCGCTGTGCGATTCAGTGATCTCATTTGTTCTTTTAAAAGTTGTTTAGACTGCGTCGGAGCAAAACACAGCAAGTTTTTAACGCTGACAGATTTTTCCACCGAGGCGTCTTTCCTTTCTCCCTGTGGCAGTGAGGATTTCGACAAAACCTCCCAAGGAAACCACAAATAAAACCCAGAGCAATGAAATCAGTGTGAAAAAGTGTGACGTGGTGCTTGGGTTGGACGTGCCCATTGTTTTTGGTGAGGCAGCTCAGAAAAGCCCAGCACCCCACAGGCAAACCCTAAAGACATTTTGGGGGGAAAACTTACTTTTTTTTTTTAATTTAAAGGATGTGATTTTGTAAGAAGGTGTCGTCATGGTCCTTCGCTCTTTTATCATCAGGGTCTAGCCCACTCCTTAAAAAAAGGCATCTGCCAGCTTTTCAGGAGAGCAAATGTTGCCGGGGCAGTCAGGAGAAGGGTGCCCCTCCTGCTGCCCAAAGCCGCTTGCTTATCACACACCAGGCAAAAGAGCAGAGCAGGAAGGGAATCCCCAACACCTGAGTAGCAGGAAAGGGGAGTCTTTCTTATCTCACGCCTGCCCCAACAAGCTGGTGCATTTCGTGTTTCAGTGAAAGAAATGAGGCTTCTGCCAGGGGTGGGTGGCTTCAGGTGTTAATGGATCTACCTACCACCTGGACACAGGTTGTTGCTGTTGGTGGCATTTGTTGTCTCCCTTAGTTACAATCATTAGGTTCCAGAGTGAACGATAGGCACAGGGTAGTTTACACTTTTCTCGGGTGCGAGGGGACACCCCAGCTTCAATTTAATACACTTCAAAGATGTTGCCTTCTAGGTGGAAGGATTAGCAACATCATTTTTGCTATTGTCTTCCAGAGGGTCCTGCTGGGGGTTCGCGGAGCCCTGCCCTGGCATTGCTGCTCTGTGGGCTCCCATCCCACCGGCTCCATCTACCAGCGTGTGTTTTGGGGCCAGGAGAGCCTTCTCCGGGCTGAAGGCGTTGAGCCATCTTCCGCAAGGGGTTCGCAGCTAATTGGTACAATCAATATTTGTTTTACAAATGCAATTGGAGGGAAAGAGGGATTGAGAGCGCCAGAAATTCAATTGACCTGTAAAAACAGATACTGTGTAAAGGGAATCCTTTCCCTGCCAAGCAAATATTTAGAAAGGAGAAGCAATAAAATGAATAAGCAACAAAGTAATATCCTGCCTCGCCGGCTGCCGGAGGCTGCTGGGAAGGGCTGCTGCCCCAACACTGCGATAACCTCGACCAGACAAGTGGCAGGAACCTGTTTCCTAGAGAAAGCGTGTTTGCTTTTACTGTCTCAGCCATCAAAAGCTCATCCTGGCACCTCGGCAGTGCTGGGACCTGTCTCAGGTAGCCTGGCAAGCTGGGTACCAAACCTGCACCCTTGCAACCGCGACTGTGGCACGAGCCCGGCAGTGGCACAGGGGAGAGGGCTGTCCCTGCTCCCTTGTCCCCCCTCATAGGGGTCTCTGCTCTTTCTTCCCACATCCCCGCGCAGCCTCCTCCGGTGCCTCGGTGATGGGAACACACCAGGGAGGTCTGCTAGGGACGGGGCGCTGTGGGGTGCGAGGGGTGTGTGGGGCACAGCATCGATGCTTTGCGTCTGGAAGGAAATTCCAGCCCATCAGCGCTCAGCCTCAGCACGCCTTGGCGTGAAAATCAAACTGGTTAAGGAAAAAAAAAAAAGAGGAGGAGGTTTTTCCAGGTCAAAAAGCTCCAGAAAAATGTTTTTGGGTAGGGAGTGGTGAGAAGGGGTCCAGCCAGGGCTTTTGCCAAGCGGGAGCAGAGTGCCGGGGTCCCTCTTTTCTTGGTTGCTCAGTATCCCTGTGCAGGAGTGACTTGCACCAGAGCAGTTCCCTTCACCTCACATCTGAATTGAAAAAACTCTGTGGAAAACAAAGATTTTTTCAGAAAAAAACATATAATGTATGTACATACGTGTGTATATGTGTGTGTGTGAGTGTATATATAAAAATAAAAAATAGAGCAAGTAGAAGGAAGGGAAATGATTTTACGGGAAAACTCTTGACCAGCTCTGGTGCTGACCACCTTTAAGTCAGTTTGGAGCATTCTGAGCATCTTCCCCCCATGACAGATACTGACCTCTCTAATTGAGGTCAGGATCTGAGACTGCTGCTCGTTTACTGGCACCAATTAAAGCCTTTTTGGGGGGCGTTCATGGCTACCAAAGTCACCTTGAAATGCAGTCTCTACACAGAAATTCAAAAGAGTTTTGGATTCACTTTGGTGTAAAATTGAATTTTCAAGAGCGCATTGGCTAAAAATGTAGACTTTCCTCCCAGACTTCCCCAGACTGAAGAGGAAAAAGCTCTGAAGAAGAAAGTGAATTTCAATCACTCAATAATCACATTTCCCTGAGGTTTTACCCATGTTTATTATGAGACTGAGCTCCTCTAGGATGCTCAGTACCTTCGGGGGGGTGATGCTCAGACCCGCGAAAGGCAGAGCAGCTCTGCTTCTCCACGCATGAGATGTCATTTGGGAGCAGGTCGCTTGCTGGGATCGCAGTGGGTGAGCTGCCCATCTTGGCTGCCCATTGCTGGGCTGCCTCTGCCGACGCGTCCCCGGGCCACCGACGGCATGAGAAAACCCCCCGTGCGCCGTCATCTGTTATCGCAGCCCTCTCTCGGGTGCCGCTGAGGTTGCAAAACGCGCCCCGAGCATTTGTTTCTCCCAAAACCCCAGCCCGAGAGCACACGCTAGAAGAGAGCTGCAACATGAGCTCAGCGGAGGCGGGGGGAGAAAGATGGCTTAAATTTAATGTCTTTTTAGATGAATTTTTCCATTCATTCCAGAGCATATTCCTCTGGCATTTCCAGCGCGCTTGTTTAGCCGAGTAGTTAACAAACTTCATCGAAACACATGTTATAGTGCTCTCTAGTGCACAGAGCTATGAATGAAGGATGCCTCTTTTGAGATATCTCGATGTGCAGCGCAGCTTTTGCTCCGGAGGAGCCTGTTAACCACAACAGCTGCTTCCCATTGTGGAAATGCTGTTGAAAAAAAAACCAACCCCATCCCAACAACTTGACAACACACGCAGATGATATTTATGCAAAACCCCGCATGAGGGTGAGCTGGGGCACATGGAAATAAAAGATAAGGCAAGAAATAACCCAGCCGGGAGACTGGTATCTCCCTGCCGGCAGCGCCCGATGTGCTCCCGCGGATCTCTGTTTGCCGAGCCGGTCCGAAGCAGCTGGTCTCTATGTCCAACGTAGTTTACTCTGTTTAGCTTTTATACAGCCGAGCGATTTTTATAGCCGCTGGAGCACCGGGAAGCTCGACAGGATATTGGCTGCCTCCTAATGAGAGTTTGCCGCGTTGGCACGTCGGCACGAATGCTCCGTGAATTTTAAACGCCTGGGAAATGGCGGCTCCCTCGGCCCCGTCCCTGGATGCTCGGAGAGCCCTTGAGGGGAACGTGGATTTTCTGTTTAATAAAGGAAAATGCAAGCCTTGATTGTAGCCTAGGAGACTCGAGAGCAGCCGGGAGCCCCAGCGCTGGGGCATGGCTGGACCCAATGCATGTTCACCCACACTGCCCTTGATGGTGACGCTCCTGGAAAGCCCCCAAAAAGTCAGGGGAGCCCGTCCTGTCCTGGGCAGTCGGAGATTTGGGTCACCCTGAGCATGAGGTCAGACCTGCGGGACCAGGCTGGGGGTGGACTCTGTTCCCTGGATTTGCCTGATCCCTTTTTGAACCTGTTGGTACAAGGTGGAGGTGAATTTATGGCATCAGGGGGAAGTTGGGGCTGGAAGGGACTGGAGGTCCCCAGCCCTACCTCTGCTGGGAGCGGGGCTGGCTTGGACACTGGATCAGGTTGCTCAGGGTTGGGACCAGTCGAGCGCTGGCTATTCCCGAGGAAGGAGATTTCACAACTTCTCTGCTTGCTCTGAATGTCCTTTCTTTTCCTTTCTTTTGTTTTTTTGTAATCCTCCTTTTGAAATTCTGAATGGAAAATAGAAAAGTTTTAATTTTTTGTTTTGTTTCTATATTCGTTTTCCATCACAGGAGGTTTACAAAAGATTCAGAGGCAAATATAATGACTTGCAAGAGGGGGTACCCTAAGCTGGAACAGAATGAAAATAGCTCCTTCCCCCACAGTGGTACAGCATGCCAAAAAGACAGCGGGTGTGTAAAATCCCCAAGGGGGTAGGAAATCCAGCCCGCAGGACTTTTTAGCCAGGATTTCTGTTTCTTGGAAAACAAAAAGAAAATAGGTTTCAAGATCATCATGTTTTATCTGCAAAATGAACGACATGAACAGCATTTCCTTCTCTCCTAGTTATTCCTGCCCCACTTACAAAGCTGGCCAAATCGGGGTGGTGGCGGCGATGGCACATCCTCTTGCTCCTGGTGACTTTGCTTTTCCATCATTTGCCTCCCCATTAATCTCAGTACAAACAAAGGCTCTGAAGAGACAAGCTGAAAAGCTCCTGGGGGTACGTTTAAATCAGTCCTTTCTAATAATGTCTGTCGACCTCTCTGTGGAAGCACTGCTCCCCAAGGAAAGGACACGGAGCCGCGGCAGCGTGCTGAAATATGGTGGGGTGTAATTAATTCTGACCTCTGGCTCCCGCTCACTCACTCTCAATATTAAATTTGACTAGTGATATTGTGGTTTTTCAATTATCCTCGTTTTCTTGGGGGCACGGGAGGGGGTCGCCACTAGAAATTCGGCTTGGTGGGAGATGCATCGGCTGGGATACAGAACTGCCATGCTGCGGCTGGATGGGATCGATCCTTGGGTCATCTCCATTGGGATGGCATTTGGGCTTAGACGCAGTGTTGTGTTTGCCCATCCCTCTGCTGCCCGCGTGCCTTCTGCCTCCCAAGCCAGGTGCTCAGTTGGTGCTGTGATGGGGCCAGTTCCCTGCCTGATGCTACACGCTCTTATGGGGGGGGGTGATATGTGTACAAAACCAAGCAACCTTTGGGGAAACAGGGAGGAAAATCAGCATTTTGGTCTTGTTCTTCTGGCCTTGCCCAGGAGGTCGCTTTCTGGCCACTCCTGAAGTGAGTAGAGGATTTTTATCAGACTCCCTGAGGGCCTGGAGGGGACCCAGAACCATCAGCTCCTACAGCACCTTGTTGGTGAAAGTCTTATTAGTATGTCCTTGATCAGAAATGGAGCAACTTAAAGCAGCCTTAGAAGCTGTACGCTTGCCTGACCTTTTATTTTGGTGTAGGAGAGGCTTGAGGGTTGCTAGTGCATTTTGGCAGCGGCTGTTTTCTGGGAAGGCTTCGTTTGTCTGTTTATTTAACACTGTTGTTCTAGCGGTGCCCCTGTGTGTCCCGGTGTGGTCTCTGGGGGCTCCACGGGGTGTTAAGTGACCACTTTTGGACCTCATCCAGGAGGCAGGGACGAAGGTGCCCTTTCCTGAGAAGCCTCGGGTGGTTCATGTGTAGCAGAAGGAGAGTTAAACAGCCCAGCGGCACCCCCCTTCTCCTCTGCTGCCCCCCTTTCCCCTTTGCCACCACCTCCCCAGCAACTCCCTCGTCACCCGTGTCCTCTGCCATGGCACCAGGCACTGGGAGGGGACGTGGGAGCTGCTTAGGTGCCAGTGAGGATCAGGGCAGGTGCACATTTAGGGATGCTCCTGCAGGATGTCCATGCATGGACCCCCCAATTTAACCCCTCCAAAGCCTCTAGGGTCCCTGGTCAGAGCTGTCCCCCTCCTCCGTGCCCCGGCCATCCCCGACGGTGGCTCTGGCTTTGAAAGCAGGCTGTGCTTGTTGGCATCGACCACTGTGACAGCTCTCCGAGGCGAGGAGGTGTGCAGGGCTGGGATGCGCGGCAGAGAGGGATGCTGGATGGGGAAGGACCACCAGGTTTGGACCCTGAAAGAGCTGGGTTAGGTGAAGAAAGGTGAATAGCAGGAGAGAGCTTGTACCCTGGGGCTGCGGAGGTGAGCTCACATCAGCCCCCGGGATGAAATAAGGCTGTTTCAGCCCAGTTGCCATGTCCCCTTGAAGTGTGGAAGATGTATTCAAGCAGTAGGAATGAGAAGGGCTTGAGCTGGGGGGGGGGAGGGAGGAGAAAGGAAATTAAAAAAAAAAAAAAAAAAAGGAAAACGCCACTTGCTGCAAAGCGAGAGAATTCTCCAATAAACCCGAATCTGCTGAGAATACATTTTACAAACATGCAGCGAAGTTGGCCGCTTTTGTTTGGGCGTTTGTTAAGCATTAACTAAAGAATGCCATGGTCCAGCCTGCTCGGTGTGAAACCTAATTCTCCCCCTTTCTGGAGCCATGGCATGGAGTGCTCAATTTTTTTCTCTCTGTAGGACTGCAGCCTTCTGGTACTCCAGCCAAAAAACACTCATATTTTAGCAAGCTTAGCCCCGGCCCCGTTGCCAGGCAGTAAAGCGAACACTTGTTCACCTCGGGGGGAGGGAGCCAGGAGACTGGGAAGGGTCAGGAGAACAGCCCCGGGGAAAACATCCCTCCTCCATCCCACTGGAGGGCTCTCCGAGGGCTTGCGGTGGGCAGGGAGGGAAGGCGAGGGTGGCTGTGGGTGCTTTCCTCTGGCAGCCTGGGAGCCCGCAGACCTGGGGTGGGTTTGGAGGTCCCCGGGGCTCGCTGGTGCCTGGTTCTACTCCGAATCGCTCTCCCCATCCCCAGGACATGCCAGCCTGCTCTCTCCAGGGCTGAGATGGACTCAGCCCTTTCCTAGTTGCTCCCATGGCCTCAGCATCCCTCCCGCCGGGGCCAAGGGTCCACGTGGTCCCCCCGCGGCCGGGGGATGCCCCCCCAAGTAGCACGCATGGGGGATGCATCCATGATCCTTCCTTCCTGGCAGTGGTCCATGCTCCACAAGGGCTGGAGAGGGGGACAGGGTGACGGGAGCCTGGTGGCAGCAGGACAGTGACTTGTTCCCAAGCCGTGGGTGCAGGGTTGACAGCGACTGGCATTTTTCCACTGCCAGCCCGTCGAGGACCTGGTGCTGCCATCCCCCTTTCTGACGAGTGACAGTGAGTGAGAAGATGACCCGCTGCCAAGACAACTCAATCCGGCGTCCTCGCTCCCCGCGGAGCCCTGCGGCTCGCTGCTGGCACCCGCCGCCAGCCTCCTCCTGCGCCTCTCGCGCCGTGCGTGGCTGTCGGCTCATCCCCGTGACAAGGTCATGGCTCTGGGGGGGGTCACGGCTTTGCTCTCCAGAGAGCCGTTGGTTGGGCATGGCTGTGAGCATGACTGGGCTGGAGCTCCCGGTACCTCCGATGGGTCAGTTGGGGTCTGCTCAGTCTCCTCCTGGGCCATGGTGAGAGCAGGAGATGAGTTGGTCAGGTCTCTGCACCGAGGTGCTGGAAAACCCAGCATCCCTGCGGATGCATCTGCTGCCGGCAGCCCTGGCAGGGAGGCGAGCAGGGCAGCTGCCTGCACCGCTTCCTAGGGACTGGTGCCAGTGCCACCCACCCCAGCCCTCGGCCAGGAGCCCGCAGGGTCACTCAGGGGCTGCCGCTGCCCCTCTTGTCACATCCTTGGGCCAGGCCGGCGCGGGCAGGGGGGAAAGCATCCCTCCACCCGGCAGAGCTGCCTTGCCTTACTCGCCGCGTGAACCAAGCCTCCCCGTGGCGTTTGAGATCTGTCCGTCAGTATTTAATATCGGCGTCCCTGACCCGCCACCCCCCCGGGGAGGCTCCGAAGGGCCGTGTTTGTATGCGGTGCACGCAGACAGACAGCAGCCGGGAAGCGCCCGTCAATCACGGCCCCTTTCAGCCTGTCACCTCAAAATAAAGGGAGAAAGAGGGGGTGGCAGCTCCGATGGGAAACCGGGGCTGCCCACACTGCTTGCCCTCCATCGGTGCCCCGGGGACGGGATGCGCCGCCCCAGAGGTGGCTTCGGCCACGTGTTGAAATTTTTAGGTTTCAATGATGCTGCGTGGATGGGGAACCCCAAAGCAGAGGGCTGGGATGGCTTTCTCAAGGAAGAAGAATTGCACGGAGATGTGGGGTTGTGTCCCAGGGAAAGGGGGGGTGTCTGTAATGACGGCTAGCTCTCTTGGGGGTCTTTGAGCTGAAATGTTGCACTTTTGGAGATGGCAAAATATTGTGTTTCAAGATTTTCTTGAAACCCACCACCACCACTTCTCTGTTTCAAAACTGAAGACTATCATTTCAAAAGGAACCTAAATTAAAAAAATATATTTTAATGCAGATTAATCAATACAGTAAAAGGAAGGTTTCTAAGATCAGAAACAAAAAGCCGTGTTGTGATAAAAATTGCTTGTGTCACCATATTTTTGTTCCAATGCTTCCTAAATTGAGTGGGTTTGGTTTTGTTTACAAATATTGACTGTCAGTGCTTCATTGAGGCTTTTACTGAGCTGCCCGTGGCAGGCTGGGTTTCTGCTGAGCGTCGCAGTGCTGAGCGGGTCACCCTGTCCATTCACCTGCCAGCTTCGTACGTGGTTAAACAAACCCAAAGGCTGCCAGCCAGTCCTGATTCAGCCTTCGAATCCCATGCTATGGAGGGGAAAAAAAAATCTACTGAGCACTAAAGCCTGCAGCATCCCTAGGATGGCAGAAATGAAGGCGCTCCCGTTGCAATTTAGGGGTGGCTAATTTGTTCGTGGCTTAAAACCTGTTGAAGTCGCTGGGCAGAGTCAGTCCTTCGTCTCTTCTGTGCAGCCTCCTGTAGAGCAGCGTAATCTCAAAGTCCCATTTGCAGCTGCAGGGAGGCACAAAGAGGTAGAGAGGGGAGAAAAGACGGTATTTGCTCTGCAGCCTGCTGCTTGCAGCAGGAGGGAGCTGGGAACAGAGCTGCAGATCCCTGAGATGGAGGAAAACATCTCTGGATCCAGGCTGGTGTGTCTTGCTCAGGCACAAATATTAAATGAATTGCTAGATCTGGGGCTGGAAGAAAATTTTCCTTCCACCCCATCTCAGGCTGACCAGGAGTGTTTCAGTGGGGCTATCCATGCAGGGGTTATCCATGCTGGAGTTATCCTATGTGGGGCTACCCCTATGTGGGGTTATTCCCGAGTGGGATTATCCATGCATGGGGTTATCCATCCGTGGCGTTATCCGTGCATGGTGTTATCTGTGCATGCTCTTCCTCCCCAGTCCCCGTAGGGGACCTGGAACTGTCCAGGGCTGGTCCAGGGCTGTAGGGACCTGGGACACCGGCGATACCCTTTGCTCTCTCCCCATTACTACCTGTCACAGCTTGCGGTTTTTATGTCCATGACCTTTTTAGTGCCTAAGATCTGGGTTTATTGGGGGGTTGTAAGGAGCTCTTTACGGTTTCATGCTGTGGAGAAGGTTTTACAGGGATTTCTCTGCGTCTCATGTTACCCAGGGATGGGGGAGTCCTGCACTGGGCAGTGAAAGATGCCCCGTCCCTCCGGCATCCCTCAGCAGGAGCTGTTGGGGACTCAGCAGTTTGGAAATTAAGTCGTTTATTCAGCGACCTAAGTACGGCTTTAACGTCTAATATTAGGCAACCATTTACCTAAATCTCACACCTTCCTGTTTTGCACCACACTTTGGACTTAGAAGCATCCATCGCTCAGTTGGTGCTGCTGTGCCTAACTGACAAAGGTTTACGGCTTTCTAATCAGTACCCTGGAAATAGAGCTTTTGGGCACGTTCATTCGTGAAGATTAGATGGCAGTAACCTAATAGCTTATCAGTATTTTATTACTGGGAGCAGTTAGCAATCCCAACAGGTAGGGTTTAAACTTCATTTAAACAGGATGGGAATGCGTCACCAGATGAATACAAATCGCCTCCACTTTGATGTAAAAGAGACATAATTAAAGACGAAATGACTACAAAAATGTAAAGTATTAACACAAGCCCGTGTTTCTCAGAGGTGGAACAAGAGAAAATGACCCTTCAGAAGGGGTGCTTTCAAGGGAATATACATCCCTCTCCTCCCAGGGCAGTTGTAGGGATGTTGAAAATATATGTGCCTTAGAGAAAGACAGTTGTATGTAAGCCTGGGAAATTAAGGTTAGATGTACAAAAATAAATGTTACTAATGGCATTATCTGGAGTTATAAACTCCTTAATCACCTTTTATTTGATGATTTTCCACTTTCTGTAGCAACAGTAGTGTTTTATACAAACTTTATAACACCCCCTTTCCTACTTCTTGGGGGATGCTACAATTTGCTGAGTGCACCGAGGATTTGGCTGGCACAGGGAGAGCGATGCACCCCATCCCCGCCCTCGCTGCTGCTGTTTTGGGAAGACCTAGGAGCAAGTGGGCATAGCCCATGCGCCGGCATGAATCATTCATGAGAGGACCCCAAGGCGGGAGGGAGCCGACGCCAGTAAAGTGGGGTACATTTGGGGGCCCCATTCCCAGCCCTTCAAGCCCTTGACACCCAGCCCTAAAGGCTGGCGGGGACTGCTGGCCTGTGGCAGTGTGCCGTGGCATCCTGCCAGCTGTGCGCACATCTGGCGGGCAGCTGTTTGCCTCTGGAGCTCGGTGCTCACCAGCCGCAAGCGCGGGGCACTTGGAGGTGATGCTCTGCAGCCGACCCTGCCCGTCGGCGCGGGGAGGCAGGCGTTATTCTCTGCTCCTGCACATATCTGCCCTCCTCGCGCCGGTGGGGCACGCTGCCTTGCCCGGGCTCGCTGGCTCCACGCAGGCAAGCACTGATCTCTGATGAAACGGGCACAGATGTGACCAGCTGCTGCTGACCCTCCCGGGCTTGCTGCCTGGGCGGTGGAGCCTGCCTGTGCCCCTCTGGCAGTTTGCACAGCTGACTGTCTTGTTTATCGGCTATTGGGCAACTGAAGTGGTGAAATGAAAAGGTGAAATGAAGCCTGGCTGGGATTTCACGGGAGCAGAGGCTTGCCCCTTTGCTGCTGGGGAGCTTTTGTTCAGCAGCACCTCTGGTGTTACGGGTGCCTTTGCCTTGGGATCTACCTCTGGGGCACAGAGGCACGCGCGTGCCTTGCTCTGCCCCCCAGATCCTTGTTCTATGGGCTATCGAGCTCGTAACAAAAACTTTTAAATTATCCCCCTTTTCTGAGGGTTTTGCTGCGAGGGTTTTGCGTACATCTGTTCCTTTCCTTGTTGGAATGGGGCTGACTTAGCACTTTTCATTTCCTATGTGGGTTTTTGTAACAGCCAAAAAAAGAGAAAGGATTGCAAGCCCGCTGGTGGCTGCAGGGCTGCCCTTCCCCTCCCCAGCCAGCCCCCCGCAGCCCCCGGCCCCCGGGGATGACCCATGGGACGGGGATCACGGAGGTGGGAGCTATCTGGGGCTGGTGGAAGGCTGGATGCAGTGCTCCCCATGCGGGTCCCTGGGGTATCCCCGGGCTGGGACATGGGTGATGCTCGGAGATAACCTCTGCAGGATGTGTGCTGACTTCTGACTTCTCTTTCTGGGCCAAAGTCATCAAGACAGGGGAATAATAATGTCCAGTTCCCACAGATATTTAGGACAAGGCTGGGTAAACAGTGATTTTTTTCTTTATGGGACACAAGCCAAAAACACAGACAACTCAGAGTGGTGAAGAGGTTCTGGTTTGGTACCTTCAGACATCTCTACTGGGTGAAGCATCCCATTCATTTAAAACATCCAGCCCAGGGTTTACCTCCAGGTGCTTCCAAGTCCTTTCAAGCCAACACTGATGCTGCCACCTCCGCTCTGCTCACCTCAATTTCCCCAACTGTAAATCACTGACCGTGTTAATGAGTTCCTTGGTAAGGACATTTAAAGTTGGAGAAAGAAAAGCTCTGTTTCAATCTAAAGTGTTACTGCTGTCATTACTATGATTGGTTTTTAAGTATAAAGCCAGTGTATTGAAACCTGGGAACCATACAATCAGGGATGCCTCAAACATTGTCACATCACTGTCAGGGAACAAGCTGAGCTTTTTCTTTTCGTTTTGACACATCAAGTCTTCAGTCTGTCACCAGACTTAACCCAAAACTTGCTGCCATGGAGATTTTAACGGTATATTAGACATTCCTGATGTGTTTGCAAGCAGGAACGGGGCTATTCCAGGGACCCAGGCTAGAGGGACGGGGTGGTTTGTGGGTGACCGACAGCGCGGATGCTTTCTGCAGGTGCTTGTTGAGAGGCACAGATGAGCTTGCTGGCCCCATTGCCATCTCCAGCATCTCCTTACGTCTAGGCATGAGCTGGAGGCAAGCGGACATGTAGGGCTGGCTTGATAAAACTCGTGTAGATGTGGTGTGTCCAATATCTTGTGGTGGTGGTAACTAGACTGTTGGGTTTGATACCTGTTTGCTTTTCACCTGGAGCGTCTGGACATTGGGGTCTTCATCCTTTGACCGCATTCATGGTAATCACCTGGTAACAGATCAACCAAAAATGTTGAAGTTGACCCAAAGGCAGCATCCCCATTGGCACAGGGCAAGCTTGCAGCACGTGCCGTGTCACTGCGGGGTGCCAGCACCGTTGTGCCCAGGCCCTCAACGCAATCAAAGCACCAATGGGGTGACAGTGATCCTGTGCCAATGCCTGTCTCCCCACCACGGGTGCCCCATCCCTTGTCACCAACACCGCGCCACCCGCCGAGTGCAGCTGCAGTGTTGCCGGGCGTCCCAGCGGGATCTCCTTTTGCTCCCCCAGGCTCTTCGCGGTGAAGTGCGCCGGGTGCCTGGAGGCCATCGCACCCAGCGAGCTGGTGATGCGCGCCCAGAAGAGTGTCTACCACCTGCGCTGTTTCTGCTGCTGCGTCTGCGAGCGGCGCCTGCAGAAGGGCGACGAGTTTGTGCTGAAGGAGGGGCAGCTCCTCTGTAAGGGCGACTACGAGAAGGAGCGGGAGCTGCTGAGCTTGGTGAGCCCGGCTCTGTCGGATTCTGGTAAGGGGCCGCCCGCGCCCAGCGTCTCCCTGGCTGGTCCCGCTCCGAGGCCCCTACGAGTGCAGTGGGGTCTGGAGGCGAGGTTTGGGCTTGCTGCCCTGAACCTCTGCCCCATGGTCCAAAGGGAAAAGCTCTATAAGCGCCGTTGCATCCTCCAGCCAGAGTCTCTCCCACGTCGGTGGCAAGGGTGTGAGCGGGGGTCTCAGCAGCGGAGGGGCTGCAGGGCTGGAGGATGCTCTGGAGACTATTCCATTTCATTAGGTTCGTTTCTGTAAGGTTTTGTGCTCCTGACACAGGAGCTGTACAGCCTCCCCAGACATGGGAGGGAGAGCTGTGCTGGCCAAAGGTGACATCTCCCACCTCCTCTCTTGGGGAAATGGAGGAGCTGTCCCTGGTATAAACACACTGTAAATGAGAGTTTTCTTTCTTAAAAAAATATCACGGTCCCAAGCATCCCACTGACTACCTTGGGCTAAACCTTTAGTGTCCCTCCCCTGTGCCTCACCGTCCTCGCCTGGGACTGTGGAAAGGCTGAGTGCAAAAAGTGAGCTGCTTCTGCTGTAGCCACCCTTTTTAATACTGAGGGGAAACTGAGGCACAGAGCTAAAACATGAGCTGGCGTTAGAGAGCCTGCAAATCCTGTGTCCCCAGCAGCTCTGCAGGCAGTCGATGGCTGGAGCCAGACTGCAGACCCGGCACGGTGATGCTGCAGGGACACCGCAGAGCCAAGGGGGGCTGCAGGAGAGGTGGCACTGCAGCTGGAGGGAGGCAGGGGGCCGGCATCCTGCTCCAGCCAGGGTGTCACTGCTGGGTTAGGTTGCCCAGAGCATCAGATCAGCATTAAAATATGTATCTACAGTCAATGCAAATCAAATCCGAATGTTTCCCAGGAAGACAAATTTAGTAAGAAAGCCCAGCAACGGGGGCTGGGGAGTGGAAATGATCTGCTAGCAGAAATCCTCATGTTAACACCGTCCCCGCAGAGCCCCGCTCTTGGCGAGGCTGCGCGGCCCCACGCCGTGTGCCTGGGTTGCTCAGCTCCTCTTAAAAACCGCCATTGGGGGGAAAATCTGCTTTGCGGAGGGAAGGATTTACCTTCGAAATGCCATGCTCGGGAAAGGGCTGCCGGCAAGCTGGGGGGAGCCTGCCTTTTCCCTGCTAGAGCAAAGCACTGGATTAAAAAAAAAAGTAGAAATCAGCATTACAAGCCCATTTAGGAGGGGGTTGTTAAGGTGTGAAGCGGGGCGGGTCACGGACACGGCAAAGCTCACCGCCGGGCGCAGGCCATGCTGCAGCTGGGAGGAGGTGCATGGGAGGACAGGGGTGGTTTCGGTGGGGATGGAGCAAAAACTGCCCAAAGCCCGTGTTTCTCTTTAATGTCACGCTCCTCTGCAGTGAGAGCCCGGCTGCTTTGCAGCACTGCCTTGCTGGCTCTGTCCGAGCTCTGCAACCCCGCTGGCTCGAAAGAAAAAATCCTCCCCCCAAATAATGGTGATGATATTTAAAAAATGAAGAGTGAGGCCATGGGAGGAGGTGGCTGAAGGGAGTCGGTGAGTGATGGTCCAACGCTGGAGGAGCTGGAGAGGCAGGAAAGCAGCGGGATCCGGCACGCTGGCACTGGCTCTTGCCTTAGCCCTGGGAAAGTCCTTAATTGATTGAAGAGTTATTATTTTTTCCTTCTGGGATGTGCAAACTCTTTCAGTTAAAATAGGAACCAACGAGGAGACGTCATGCAGGAAAATAAGTGAATCGGCCACGTTGTTTTGGTTTTATTCCTAGTGGGGGAAAAGGGCAGTTTGGGAAAGGTTGGGGAGCTTTTCCTCCCCAGCGACTCATCGGCCCACGGTCCAGCCCCGCTGCCAGGGGCTCCGGCCAAACCAAGAGCTTCAACTAGCAAAAACCTCCAGGGGAAATACTTATTTCGGTGGAAACTCCAGCTGAGACCAGAGGGATGCGAAGGGCCAGTGTGGGAGTCAAAAGGGCACGGCAACCCCTTGGCTGGTCGGAAACCCAACCCGAAGCCACCGGCATTCCCTGGCAGCCCCTGGCCTGGGGGGTCCCAGCCCTTCCCATCTCCCTGCAGACCCCATAGCTTAGCCCCACCACCGTCCCCGCCTGGGTTTGGTGGCCACCAACAGTTTGTCCGAGGATGTGACATGGCTCTGGGGATGGTGGCACAGTGGGGACCAACCCAGGTGCACATCCCACGTGGATGTTCAGCGTGGCACGGCTTTGCCCCCTCCTGCTGCATCCCCCCTGGGGACCCCACCACCACGCCGGGGGGTGCAGAGGGGTGTCCCCGCTCCAGCACTGGTCCCGGATGCCCTTCACCAGCAGCATGCGATGTGCTTGTCCAGCCTCTCCCCTGTCCCCCCCTCGCTGCTTTGAAGCCCCCTGCCCTCCCTCCCCCCGGCCGCCGCGCACCAAAGGCCACTTTATGAGAAAGCGCAGATAAAAAGCGAGCCATATGTTGTCTGTAATCTCCCAAACCCTCGCTTCAATTACTGCCTCCCCCGAGCCTCCGCCGCCCAGCCTAAGTAAACAAGCCCCTCTGAAAGAGGACCCGACTTTCCAATTAAAAGCGTCCTAACGTTTCTCCTCTCCCTAAATCCTCCTGAGCGAGGAATGTCCTGGCCCCAGCGGTGGGATGTGGGCTCGGCGGGTCGGACCGAGGGCACGCCGCACAATATCCATCGCCCCAGCCCCTTCCCAGGTGACGTCAGGGACAGCCCCAGACACTCATTAATTTCTCCCCCTCCTCGGTGGGGAAAGGCTTGAAAGGGAGAGTTAATTAAAAGTAATACCCCGCCAAATCCGGCTTCGCTTTTCCTTCTTTCCCTTTGACACTGGGAGGGATTTGGGGAGCAGGTGTTGGGAGTGGAGGGTTCGGGGGGGCTGCTCCGAGCGGGTTTTCCCCCTTGGCATGGGTTTTGAGCATCATTTGCTTGATGGAGTCCATGAGCCACCGGCTCCCCCCTGCCGGGCTCTGCCCCTCCCAGACGGGGGGATTCAGGCACTCACCTCACGTTAAGGTGCAGAGGGGTTCAGGCACCCAAATGTCTCCATCAGCTGACATTCCTCCCCCCAATATTTGTAAAAAATCTCTACCCTTCCATCAAAATTAAACTCCTTCAGGTTTCAGGAAAGCAGGCAGCTCAGCAGAGCAGAGACCCTGCTTGTGCTGGCACTGAGGAGGCAGCAGCAGCCGCTGCTCAGGCCCCTTAGCCATCAGAGACTCCACACCCTGGTTATTCCCAGCACTGGGGCTCTCAGACCTTCTGCATTGCAATGCCTCTTGCATTGGGGCATGCAAGAAAACAGCAGGTTGTCTTTCCCGTTGCCATCGCTGCTGTTGGCATGCCATGGATGTGCTATGGGTGAGCGGCAGCAGCAAGGCGCTGGCTCCTGGGGGCCAGCACCCAGCTCCGGGCTGTTTTGGGGACCACCGGTGTGGACATCTCTCCGTGTCCCAGCCCTCCCAGCCCTTGCCACAGGGAAGATCTCCGTATCAGCCGGTGAGCCCAGGAGAGAGCCCAGCAGCACGGAGGGAAGAGGTAACTGGTACCTGAGAGCATCCTTGCTCCTCCGCAGGGAACATATCCTCCCCTCGCCCTGGAGATCTGCTCCTGTCTTTCCCCATCTCCCAACTGGGCTGTCGTTGGTTTTACACTTTTCTGCTTTGTGTGATCTGTGATCAGCTCTTGCCATGGAGTATGATCTGACCTGCTTTAGCCATGAACTCTGCACCAGGCTCACAACCCCCTGGTGCGTCCCCATCTCCCGGAGACGCAGCAGCCCCGGGATGGGACTCGGGCCAAGGACAGCCTTGCAACCTGCACCTGCATCAAACCAGCACCTCAGCTCCATTATCAATTCCCAAATGGATGGTGGAGGAGCTTTCTGGAAAAGGCTGTGAGTGATTTACGGCTCGTGAGAGGGAAGGATCTGTGCTGTCAAACCTACATTACAGCCCTCCCACGCCGGCTGAACAGCGAGGTCATCGACACAGTGGTGATGCGGTAAATGAGGAGGGCTGGTAAGAGGCAGGGTAGCACTGCCTGCTTTCCCGGAGCAGCTCGTGCCCGAAGGCCCCGTGGCCCCAAGTGGCCAAGAGCAGCAGGAGATACACACCAATGCCTGGGAACGCAACGGAGCAGGACATCGCAGCGAGTACCCAAGGGGCGAAGCTTGAAGCAGCCTGGGCTTCTGTCCAGGGAGATTCAAAACTCCACGGAAGGGGGGAAATATAGGTGAAAAGGCGCCCCTTATATTTGTGATGAAATTTCTGTGTTCTAAATGGAGTTGACCTCTGTGGTGGGGCAAATCAGGAGGGGTTTGTGAGGTCTTGGCTAATGCGTTGCCCTCTCTGAGCATCTCTGCTCACCCTGCGCCCTGACCTCCCCCAGCCTGGGCTGTCTGGGCAGAGGGACCAGATGCCTGGTCACCAGTGGGGCTGGGGGACATCCCAGGGGCACAGTGGTCCACAATATCTGCTGTCCGCTCGCATGGGTGTGACCTGTGTGTCTCTGTCCAGATGTGTCCCCAGCTGTAGCCTGGCAGGAAATCCCTATGGAGCAAGCAGGGATTTGGGTCTGATAGAGGGAAAATCAGGTGTCCCAGGGTTTCACATTGCAGCTGCTCAGACTGTTGGAGAAAAGAAGAACCAAAAAGCACATCTGCTGGCTGAGCGACCCCATACTATGAGCCACAGCGGCTCTCCCCCTCTCCGAGCTGCCATGGGTCAGCCAGCCCCAAACCTCAGCTCCTCACACACATTCACAAGAAGATCCCCACCAACACCAGCTTGTTTTAAGTCCCCCAGATTATTTTGGACGTGCTGGAAAATGATGTGTGCGGCCCATTGTCTGTAAAGGACCTGCTTTTTTTTCCACCCCTTAGGCAAAAGTGACGATGAGGATAGCATCTGCAAACTGGGCCAAGCCTCAGGGAAGGGTGCCGAGGACGGGAAGGATCACAAGCGGCCCAAGAGACCCCGGACGATCCTGACCACGCAGCAGCGGAGGGCATTCAAGGCATCGTTTGAGGTCTCCTCCAAGCCCTGCAGGAAGGTATGGGGAGAAGGGCCCATGCTCAGCCACCTCCAGCCCCCAGGGATGTCCTGGATGCTGGGCAAGTACTTGCCCCGGCTGCTCTGTCCCCTCCTAAAGTGCCCCCGAAAAGCTGAGCGGGCTGAGACACTGCTGTGGTTCCTCCCTCCAAGGTGCGGGAGACACTGGCGGCTGAGACGGGGCTGAGTGTCCGCGTGGTGCAGGTCTGGTTCCAGAACCAGCGAGCAAAGGTGGGTGCGCAGGGGTAGCCCACCACCGGCAGCCAGTGCCGGGGCTCCCCTCCCTCCTCGCTCTGGCCAGGGGATGATTTCACCCCATTTTTTCCCCTTCTTCTTGCCCAGATGAAGAAGCTTGCCAGGAGGCAGCAGCAGCAGCAGCAGGATCAGCAAAACACGCAGCGCCTGAGCTCAGGTACCCCCCTCGCACCCAGCCCTCCCCGCGCTCAGGGTCTCCCCATTTCCCAGCTCTCTCCGGGCTACCCAAGGGTGCTGGGCCCCCCAAAAAGCAGCAGCCCGACTGCGCCAACGGCTTGCTCTTTTCTTCCAGCCCAGACAAACAGCGGTGGCAGCACGGGGCTGGAGGGGATGCTGAACCCCTACACCACTCTGCCTCCGCCCCAGCAGCTGCTGGGCATGGAGCAAAGCGTCTACAGCTCCGACCCCTTCCGGCAAGGTCTCACCCCGCCGCAGATGCCTGGAGACCACATGCACCCCTACGGTAAGGTTCCGGGGTTTGCCTCTTGCCTCCTCTCCCTCGAAGAGGTGCTGGGCTGTGGCGGGGGGCCGTGTGGTGGGGGCATGCCTGGGGGATGCAGCGGTTTCTGGGAAGACAGCAGTCCCCTCTTCCCTAAATCCTTATACTGCAAAGGCTGGGAGTACCGGGCACTGTCAAGGTGCCGGAGGAGAAAGCAGTCTCTGAAGCCCTTCTGCTCCTTCCCTGCTTCCAAAGGTGCCGAGCCCCTCTTCCACGACTTGGATAGCGATGATACCTCACTGAGCAACCTGGGCGACTGCTTCCTTGCCACGGCGGACGCGGGGCCGCTCCAGGCACGAGTGGGGAACCCCATTGACCACCTCTACTCCATGCAGAACTCCTACTTCACCTCCTGAGCATGGCGTGGTCCCCGGCACGGGGCAGCTGCAGCCGCCGCGCTGGCTCAGGAGGGGCTGCAGAGCCCCCGGGGTTGGGAGGGAGGGGGAAGCGACACTGCTGGGATGCTGTCAAACAATATGTTGTAGCTTGGGATTCCCAAGGAGCAAGTTAAGTTATGGGTTGCATAGTTTCATGTTTCTCTTAGGAGCCTAGGATTAGGTACAGGAGTGGTTTTTGCAGCTGGCTGGTGGATTTTCAAATTTCAAACGGGGAACCAAATTTCTCATTTTGGCAGGGAGAAAGGCAGGGGGAGGGGGAAACCCTTCCCGTGGGAGCATCCCGGTGCCATATCCCCTCTGCACCACCTTCAGTCGGAGTGGCAGAAAGAGCGAACTGCTGATCTTCACGGGGGGAGCCCACAGCATCAGCCGGGCTTTGAAATTTGAAAAGCTGATAACGCTTTGGGGAAACACGGGGAAAATTTCGCTGCGGGATTTTCCCTCTGTTCCTCGACCAGCTTGAGCGCTTGCTGTTTAAATGCAGGGACTTTTAAGATAGATGTTCCCATGCGAATCTAGAAAGCTAGAAACCCCTAACATCGTCCCTGTCCCCGAGGAAGGGGCTGTGTGTGTGTATGTGTGTGTGTGGGCACGCACGTGTGTGTGTGCAGAGCCGTGTGGCTGTGGGCGATGTACCGCACCGCCACGCTTGCCAGATTGTATCAACAAAGTTTATTTCTAAGTCTATCAGAAATTTACTGTACAGCAAAAGTAACTTTATTTTCAGCGTGAACCATATTTAAGGAAATACTCAATGCACTTAAGTTATAAGATGAAATAATTTACTTTTTATAAACGTTATGTTTAGGTTGCAAAAGCCCAGTGGCAGGGAAGGAACATCAGTTCATTTCAGGCGATAGGTTTGGGTTTTGGGGTTGGTTATTTTTGGTGCTCTCAGGTTGCCCCACAGGTTTTAAGGTGCAGTTGAAACCCAAAGCAGGGCTGGCTCCAGGGACCTGCTCCTCCACCAGCAGATTGATGGGGACAGCACGGTGGCCAGGTCCTGTCCCCACCGATGGACGTGTCCAGGAGGTTGGTGCAGGGTGGACAACGCTGCCGGAGCTGGTGGACATCCCGGCCCATCGGGGCTCAGCCATGCTTCTCTGCATCACCTCTCTCCTTCCCACGGCAGGACCCAGCCTGCCTCCGCCAGCAACCCCATCCCGTACCCTCAGATATGGGTGCTAGACCAGTGTGAGCTGCTGTCCGGGCTCTGGAAGACACTGCAGCCGGTATCACCTCCCCTCAGGCGAAGGAGAAAGGAGGGAGAGTCCTGCATTTCCCACCCCATGCGTGGGTTCATCCCTGCAGGAGCCGTGGGAACCTGGGGAAAGTTCTCCATAGGGTCGAGCCTTCAGCTGACCCTCACCTCACCCCCACTCTCGTTTTCATGCGTTGTGTCCTATTGTGCTGCTGTTCACAAATGATGTAAACGACAACCTGTAAAGACATGCAAGTGACTGTGAGGTTCAAAACACTGGCTCATTGCCACCATATGATCTGACACTGAATGTAGCGGGGTCTGGAGATGGCTGACCCGGTGGGAGATGCTGACACACTGTCAGAAATCGCATACCAAGGTGAAATTAAAAAGACAAAAAAATCTCTGCAAAAAAAAAAAAAAAGCCTGGTCTTTTCTTGCATGGGGTGTCCCCTTGACTTGGAGAGTGAAGGGTTTGAATCATCTCCAAAGTCGGCAAGCTGTTGGGTAGGGTATAGCGAGACTGCAGGGGAAGCTTCTGCTCCTTGGGTTTTTGATATCACATATTCTCTGGTCTGGGACTAAACTGGCCCTTGACGCTCCTCTGTGACCAACGGACAGAGATTGGTGGCTCTGGAAGGTGACACATCTATCTCAGGCTGCCACCCAAGGAGGCAGTGGGGGGCTTGCTGGGGCTTTCCATCAAGCACAGCAGAACCGTGGAGAGCTAGCTCAGCTGTGATCAACCAACTTGTAGACATTTGTAGGCAGTGGAGATGACTCCCAGCCAAAATAACAAAAGAAAAAGGGAGACCAGACACCAGGCAACCTTCTTTACAACAAGGAGGAATCTTGCAGAAAGGATGGGCAAAAAGAGAAAAAGCGGTTTGCATGTTTGCCAGCTGTCGGCATGGGCTTGTTCGTTTGTATCACCAGAAAACTCTGCTTCACGTTTACATCTGCCCTCAGTGTTTCTATGCTCTTAGCATTGAAGGAGAGCTGGAGAAGCCAGGACAGCCAGGTTACTAGCAAAACATTTTCCCGAATGCATGAGCTCTTGGCTTAAAATGCCCTGCAGACCTCACTGGTACCTTCACATCCCTGGTTGCCATCCCAGCTCACTGAGCAGAGCAAGGCTGGGAGGCATTCGTCCTCCTCCAGGACAGGGGGGCTGCACGAATGGGAAAGCATTTCTGCAGGCCAGGTTACCCCATAAGTGCTCTCACCTGGACTATCACTTCACCACGAACTCCAATCCTCCATGGCAGGGCCCCGGGCAACTCCATGTTAGGACTGCCTAAAAGATACGGGTGGGTATTTCCCAATCAGAGTTGCTCTCATCACAGCTCCCTCACGTGGAGAGGTTCCACAAGTATGTGCTGATGCCACCAAATTGGGGGTGGGGATCCACAATTCATTGTCTGAGATGTTCAAAACAAGGTGTTCTCCTTCATCAGTCACTGCTCTGCTGTTCCTGTGCTAGAAAATGTTTTCCAGGTCCAACCTGCAGAAAAAAATACTCTAAAACGGTGTGACTGTGTGAAGAAAACTCGTGGGTTTTATTTTGCAAGTTGTAGGTTCCCAAGAACAGCCTGCATTTCTTGGGTTGGTTTAGGGTTTTGCTCTATTTCAGGACAGAAGAGCATGGCACCTGACCCTATGAACGGCAGCTGCTGCAAAACCCCCCAGCAGCCTCAACCCAGCAGTGTCCAGTTTGTTCCAGTCACCCAGTCATGTCTTGGGATGGGGTGCTGGGCAGCCTGCCTGACCCAAACTGCTGGGGACTGTGTTCTTGGTCATCCTGCAGCTGAGTGTTTCCCCTTGCTCCCCAAAATGAAGACTTATTTTTAATCACTGCACAGGCTCTGTTTTCTCTCAACAATAACATTTTGATTACAAAACATCTCTGAGCCCTTATCTGGCCTCTGTTGCCTCAAACATGAGCTGAAAAAGCACAGAAAGAAGGCTGGAGAAACGTCTAACATGTAGGAGAAGGCTTTCAATGGAGAATTAAATAAGCTGTATTGAGCTGCAAGGTCTTCTCTTCCAGTAGAAATATCTCATGTGTGCCTGCTTGCTCATTTGGGATGTAATTAGTGAGTCACCAGGTGAAGGTGTTGCAGGAGGGAGGGTAAAACCCTATAAAAGCAGGATTCACAGATTGCCTGGGTTTGGGAGGAGGTGGGAAGATGTGCCCTGGGAAGCTGCCTATCCTGATTTGAGATGATCTTGTGAAGGACAGCGGGGTAGGTGCTTGTGTGCAAGTTTTGCTGTGCCTCTAAAGCCCTTGCTCTTTTGAAGACATAATTATGTGTTGGGGAATCTCTTTGTAGAGACTGTGGTATTTGTTTGTACTTCACTCTTGCAAAGCACAAGGGTGATGCCTGTCTTAAGTGCTAATATATTTTTAATGTTGGCTACGCATAGTTTTTTTTAGCTGGTTGTCTCCATACTCAGTTTCTGGGTGGATGACTTGGAAAGGCAAAAATTCTATCTTTTAGTTTGGGATTTTGGCACAGGAAGGCTCCACAGCAGCAGGGAAAAAGGTTGGACCTGACCTGCTATGGACAGGTTGGTGAAATTACGGCTGGGTGGTATTGGAAAAATGCTGGCTGGTGCTAGTGGGACAGAGGGGATCTGGACTGGGGTGAGGCTGACAGTCACTGTGGGTTGGAGGTGGAGATGTGCTTTGCTGTGGAAAGGGGGCAGATCTGGGGCAGGTGGAGTATTTGTGGTGTGGAGGAGCTGCTGTGACCCATGAAGCCAGCATGAGTCTGATTTGTAGGACCCAGCTGTAGGTAATGGCTGGGTTAACACCACCCAGGCTTGCAATAGAAAAATGGATGTTTTCATTAATGGATATTAAAATTGCCTCAAGAATTCCCCTCACTTGGATGCTTCTTAAAATATCATGTTTAAAGTTTTTTTTTAAATCTTTTAAAGATGAAAGGCTTGTCTTCCCCACCTACAGCTATCTCCTGTTTGAAAAATGTTCACCTACATCAGTCTGGCTTTCCATCAGCCTAACTATCAATTTACACTTACCCAATTACTTCCCCCAAAATAAAACCCCCATAAAACTCATGTCATGCAGACTGGTTGCCTATTTTTAAAATCTTGCAAAAATGTAATGACAAGCTATAATAACAGTAGCTCAAGGTATGTGTGTGTATATGTATAAAACTATTATATATAGTATATAATTTTGGGGGAGGATCAGTATTGTGGAAGGGGGTAGATCTTCATCTAGTAAAATCAGCAGAATTCATGGTCTTAAACCTGTCCTCCTTCTGCAAGTTGGCCTATGTGCTAGACGCAACCTGAGCACAAGTCCAGCTCGCAATTGTGCAATGCAGTAGCAGATGTGGGTCCTCATGTCATCTAGATTTCATATTCCGTTGTGCCTTATGTCAGGGTGTGGACGGATCCTGCCAAAGCAAAACTGGCTAGGCCTTATCTTCTGCAAATGATGGAGTCACTGCATGGCAGGTGACTTCTTGTCAGGCTGGGCGGGTTGTTGGATGTCCCTGGGTGGGTGGTGGGTTTGCTATGTTCAGGACTGGCCCCCCGGGATGTACTCTCATGGTGCTGCTTTGCCATGTTGTGATCCATGTCTGAGCGTGCTTTTGGCCTGGGGAGTGACTCCCTAGGACAAATGATATCTTCTCATCAAAGCCAGGAAGAAAAGAACAAGGTCTGACGTGAAAACAGGCTCTCCAAGGCAAGGGCAATACCAGGAAAAGGTTGGGAGCTGACCTTCGTGTCTCTTGTGACTCAAAACAAAACACCCTCTGTTCAGGTGCTGCTCGGTGGCCAAGGAAAGATCAAGTCGGAGATTACTTTTCAGTTGAGGACACAGATTAGATGATACTGATAGCCAGGAACGAGCTAGCTCTGAGTGATACTATGTTAATTAACTTGCTCTTTGTGAATGGATGGTATAGGAGCTTGTGGCAGATGCAGACTGGAGTGAAACTCAAAATGGTATTGGCCAATACTGGCTGGGTTTGTATCTGGAGGTATTTTTAGGTATTTGTGGGTGACTTGTAGTGCACAGACGTAAGAGCTGGAGCAAGCAACCTTCCTGGAAGCGTGTCACCTTGGTAGCAGATGCTGTCTAGGAAAACCACCTCCAGTTGAAGGGTTGCATCTTTGCCTTCCTCAAAATGGCCTGGCTCAGCATGTAACTGAAGTCAGTGGATCTGTGCTGGCTGCTGCCAGCTGAGATCTGGGTGCTAAGAGACCCCAAAATGGGCAGCTTCCTAGCAAAGCAGTGCTTGGTGCCGTGAACCCCAGTGCACAGCCACCTCCCCAGCCCCTTGCTGCACAGGGTGTTTGCGGGGTGGGGGCTGCTTTCTGGTGTGATGTGGGCATATACTCGTACACAAAAAGAGGCTGCAGGGGAGTTTCTTATGTACCCACCTTTCTGCACATCTGATGTGGAGAGGGCATGAATCCCAGGGAAGCAACGGGCAGGGTCTTTCCCTGGAACTGGACATGGGAGGTAGCAAATGCTGCTTTTCTGGTGGGAAAAGCCCAAAGCTTTGGTTGCTTCTGTCACCTTTCCACAGTGAAATAATTTGCCAGATGTCCGATATCTACACTGATGCTGTTCTGGGCACAAAATGTCGCCCATCATTAGAAAACGCTTGTCTTGTGACACATGATAGGGCTCAAACCACTGAGGATGACTGCCTTGGCCTTATGGTAGGTCTGTGAGCAAGATCCCAGGTAACACCAGCTGTCCAAATCTGTGACTTGCATTTGCTAAGTCTTGTCTTCCACTGCTCATCATCTGCGTGGAAAGTTCATTTAAAAAAAAAGCTTTATGAAATGGTAAAGACTTGCAATGGAAAGGCAGGAAAAAGGTTAGAAGCTCTTCAGGTGTAAAAAGGTGAATAATAGCTTCTTATCTTGTTGGAGATCAGACCAAATTCTTGCCTCCATTCCTTTGAGTGGCAATGTGTTGGTTGTGAAAAGGTTATCTTGTCAGCTGTAGACCTCCTAGACACTGATGTGGAGGCTGACATGTGCTTGCCTGGTTGACGTGTATAAGTTCACAGGCTGAGGATGAGCGTATCCAACTGCAAACCATGTCAAAACACTCCAAGTGATCAAATACCGACAGCACTTTCGGTGAAGAACAGCAGATTCCCACTGCCTCGGGCCCTCTGAGCTGCTGCTTCAGAGGGGAGATCAGATTTCTCCTCTGATGACCCTGGGAACAGGGGGCTCATTCAGAGGGATGCTTGGTGGATTGTATCATGGTCTCGGGGCAGAGTAAATCTGTGGCAGGAGGCAGGCAGACCCTGTGGCACAGAGATGGGGAGCTGGTGGTGAGCCCCAGCAAGCAGTGCTCGAGGGTACTTATCAACTTGGTGGCTTCAAGTGGGGTGAAAAGCTAATGACCCTTTACTGACCAGTCTTATGTAGGATTCGTAGAAAGCCCAGACAGGATTAGTGCTCTGGAGAGCTGAGCTTTGGTATCTCAGATCAGTGCTCTGAAACTGGCTGGCCCCCAGCAGCTCCGGCTCTCCTCTTGCCTCTGTTCCTTGTAGTACGGATGCAATAATATCTGCTTCGGAGAGGAGGGGCTGTGAAGGGGGGTATCTACAGAGCCTCAGGCTTCTCTGCGCTTTCCCGAGAGCATCTGCGAGGAAACAAGTCTGTGCTCAACACAAGCTCAAAATAATATGTGAGCACGGAGGGCCCTGAGGCTGCACGCAGAGTGAGAAGGAGATGGGAAACAGTGAGCAACCACCCGTTTGCTGAATGAGGCAGGGACTGTATGGAAAATATAGCATGAGATCATGGAACTAGAGGTGTAGCGTAATGCCTGTGCCTTGGGTGGCTGATTATGTTGTCCTGACAACCTCTAGCTGGTGTCCCAGGGTTGGAGGGCTTGGCTCTGCAGCCGAGTGCATGTAGGTATTTGGGAAGTAACTGGAGAGCCCCTGAGGAGTTTGGGAAGAGGAGGCTGGTGAAACTCTTCCAAAAGGATTAGCTGGAGCCTGCCAGAAGCTATAACTGACTGTTGGCTGCTCTGTCTCCTCCTGGAGTAGGCGGAGGAGTGAGGAAGGAGCAGCGACATCCCATTGCTGCCAGCAGAAGACCTGGGGGCTGGGGCACATGAAGCCTCACCCCATGGGGCAAAGATTGCCTTTGCAGGGAGCTCTTCAGCAAAGTCTGGGGTGAGAGAGCTGGAGACAGGGTGAGAAGCTCAGGCAGGACACAGTGGTTAAAGGACAGGAGTAAATGTGGCAGAGCAGCTCATCTAAAAAAGGGGATGTTAGCTGCAGGTGGGACCAGGGTGGTTGGGGAAGTAGAGGCAGTCACTTCCCTGTTAAGACAAAAGGAGCAGCCCCACCGTGGGTGACCAGGAGGCCTAAGGAGAGGCACCATCAACCATCTGAAAGCCTGTTTTGATCCTAAAATTCAAGGTATGAGAAATGGGGTCAATTCTCAGCACCAGTTGGCTAAGCGTGGCCAGGCTTCTGCAGCCAGTGGCAGGGAAGGGGAACAGCATGGCTGGTGTTTGTCCAGTGGCTTTCCCAGGTCAAGCTGAGTTACCTGGGAGTGTGAGATGGGGAAGGGACACTGAATCCAGAGAAAAGTATCGGTGAGTCTTTGGCAAGGAGTTAGACCCATGAAGAAGCCTGAAGGCAGATGTTGTTCTCAAAGACATTGCAATGTGTTGGGCAGCAGTGGTGGGACCCATAGCTTGTGCTGTGCCCCAGAAATGGTTGTACAAACTGAGCAGCTTTGCCTCTTTCCTGGGCTTTACAGTTCCCATCAATTAGAGGCTAATCACTTCCTTCAGAAAGCTTTTAAGTGCAAGCAAGCTTATTCAAGATGATGAAATTGCCTCCTAATTGATTATTCCTGCAATTTAACAGCTGTTTCCCTGACTTGCTTATTTTTTTTTCTTTCCTTGAAATAAAAATCTGCTGTAGATATGACCAGCTCATCTCCAGCCAGGAGCTTGTGAGGAGCTAACAAATGTTTGTGGCAGTGCTGGCTTTTGTGAAGGGATTGACAGAAGCGCCTGGTGGAGAGTGTATTAGCCGGGGCTGGAGCTTGGCGGGGAAGAGCTTCCCCATGAAATATGAATAAGCAGAGGAGATGCTGTGTTTTCAGTCCTCCCCATGATGGCCTCAAAGCTGTGGTGTGCTGGGGGAGGAGGAAGAGTCCTGTTTCATCCCACAGCCCTGGGCCACCCGAGCTTAGGTGCTGCCTGACCGCGTGCACCCAGCCAGCCCCTGCCGATAGCATCGGGGCAAATACAGTAGGTGCTTTGTGCCTGGGGGGATCTGGTTACCTGGGAGCAGCTCTGCTCCTGGGGAAATGATGACAACGTGCTGGGGGGAAGGGCGGGATTAGAAAAAAATGACAATGCCAGTTTGTGAATTCCTCCGGCATTGTTTTAAGGTGCTTCCTAAGGAAGAAGTCACTGGGCTCCCTGCATGCAAGGGCTCTATAGCAGATTACCTGGTCTGCATCTGATCCCTCTTGTCTTACATCCTTACTGCTGTGGTGTTTGCTGGGCTATACTGCAACCCCTCCAGGACACGTATTCCTTTTTAGCTGCTATTACAGGTCCCACTCTTCATTCCCAGCAAGACTGGCAATAGCTCTTTTTTCTTTCCCAGTAAATGTTTCTACCTTGCTTTTCTGCTCAGACAAGGCTTAAGCAATTGCCTGGCCTGTCACCTTCTTGCCAAAATAATTTTTGTGGCTGTTGTCTAATTTTGTCAATTTTGATAAGTTAAAAAAAAGTTTCTATGGGTCTTGCAAAAAGGGATGGTGAAAAGATCTATAAATGTGTCCACTACTTCTCTTCCCTTCCATGGGGAGACTTCAGTGTGAGCACAACCCTTGCTGGACTTCAGGAATTGTGTTGGGGAACACTGCTATCCATGTCACACCTGCAGCTGAGGTGTAAGGCGGGGTCACGGCTGCCCACCAAAAGGATGCACAAAGCCATGGGAGATCAGGCTTTCCAGTAGCTGAGCTGCTACCGAGTCCTTCTGGCCAACAGGTTTCTCCGCCTGAGAAACCCCATGACTTGTGCTCAGCTGAGCTGAGACCCATGAGTGCACTTGATGTGCTAGAGTGGTGGAGGAGATGCATTACTGCTACTGGCTTGTTCTTTCCCTCTCTTGGGACACCTAGCCAAAATGGGTCAGGGATATGCTGTTGTTTATTGGTCTCTGATCCAGGTGGCTGGTGTCTTGGCAGGGTCATAAAAGAAAGTCCTTTACTCTTCTTTCTAGCTAAAGGTCTTGCTCTGCACCCCTCTTTTAGCAGCAAGCTCTAGTGAACTTCAAGGTGAAAGTCCTCTGGAGGCCCTCACTGAGGGTTTAACAGTGTGCAAGCTTCTTTCTGTGTAGATGTCTTGAGTCACCCTGATGATAACTGTGTTCCTGGTGGGACTTTCTGCTGCACGGGGTGCTTCAGCAAGGGAGCAGGACCCTTAGCTAAAAGGCAAAAAGCTTGGGAAGTCCATGGGAAATAGAACAGTGAAATGTAGAGATGGTGATGAAACTTTGCTGTCTGCTCCAGAGGAAACCAGATGTGGGGAATATTCAGAGCAGTGCCAACACACACAACCTTGCTCCTGCGATGTGTTCGCAGTCCTGCTGGTGTGGGGACCCACTGGATGTGGCATCTCAGCTGCTGGTCCCTAATAAAACCTACAGTGCACCTAGAAGCCTCGCCTTTGTGTTGGGGAGCGATGGGAAGCTGCCCTTCAGTGTCAGGCAGGTTGCAGTCCTATTATTCTGAGCTGTGCTTTTGGTGTGCTGCGTACTGGTGGGTAACTGGTGTGCCACGCTAGTGCTGCTGGCTGTCCTGGGAGAGATCTTCCAAGTTGCTTTTCCCAGGAGGCTGCACCTGGTTGTCCTGTCTGTTAACATCCATGGGTTGGAGGACACAAAATACTGCTCTTGACACACCACCTGCATGACGCAGCCCAGGCTGAGGGCTCTGTGATAACCAGCCGATAAAACTGTCCTCAAAACCACAGCAACGTGCAGACTTGGACAAACTTCCCTCACGGGGTGAACGGATCCAGTTTCAGCACTAATGGGTTTCCCAGGATTTGCAGATGTGAATTATTTGCATTCTTGACTCCAAGGTGAGCGCAGGTGCATAAGATGGTCCCCATGAGCACCCCTCTGGCGCGCTGTCCCCCACCTCCCGGGGTGTGGGTGGCTGGGCGAGCGCACAGAGCCGCTATTGTGCATCGCTGCCTGTGCACCAGCTGCCTGTGGGACAGCCCATCGGGTGCTCAGGGTGTTGCTCGGTGCTGTCTGTGTGGCAGTGCTTTCTAAAGGTGTCTCTCCTTTTTTGCCTTCAGGAGAGAAGCCATTTACAGAGTCAAACCCTGAGCTGGCCCTTGGGCTTTTGGTTGGAGGTCCAAGGAAAACAGCCTTTGCTTTAAACAACACTCCTTGCGTTTGCTCTGCTTAAACTCCAAGACTATTTAACACGCTTCAGCTTCTTATAAAGTTTCTGTCAAGACGGATTAGCAGCAGGCTGACAGATTGCTATTACAGCCCCAGTGAACTTTTAATACCTGCTAGTAAGTTCTGTGAGTCCCTTAAATCCTCCTGTGGATGTTTGAGTTGGGGAGCAAAGGCTGCTGCTTATGCGGCTGGTATTCAGGTACCTCCGCTTCTCTCTGAGCTGTCAGCATTAAGAAATGACCTCTAGGGATTTCTGACATTATGTTCCCCAAGGCCTCAAAAACTGCTTCCTTGATGCGGATTGCATCCCCTCTCCCTGTGGGGTGAGGTGCTGCTGAGAGGGGGTTTGGGGCTGGAGTTCCCCCAGCAGGATTCAGGCAGAGGAGGGGCAAGAGCACATCTCAGCTCCTGCCTGTCCAGGGGAGGGTGCCAGGGTGTGAGCAGAAGCTGGGGAGACTCGGGGGGACCCTCAGGGGCTGCTGCCTGTGCAGTCCAAGGGCTAGGATCAGAGCATCACTCAAGTGAGACAAGCTGTTAGCTGCCCTTCAGGCAGGCTTGGTTTGCTCTAGAGAAGTCGTGGCCTGGAGTCCATGCACCCTGAGTAAGGGTCAGCAGGCTGGTGAGTCTGGAGTAATGTGATTTTTCTTCCTTATACCGAGTTTTACATGTTTTTATTTGAATTTTGATGCACCTTTTCCTACTACTGTCACCAAAATTGAAACAGCATCAGTGTAGAGGTGAGCCAAGGAATAGCCATCAAATGTCCCTGCGGTGAAGCGGCTGCCATGTGAAGGGGGTGGTGCATGGCAGTCGGTGTGCTGATGTGCCTAACTGTACGGTGGTGGAACTTAAACACCTTCTCTCCAGGATCCCTGGGCCCCTGCTGGGTACCAGCCCTTGTCTGCATCCTTAGAGCACACCTCCCACAGCTTTTTTTCTGCATTCTAAATCCCTTGCTTCTGGAAGCATGGTATATGCAAGAAGATATTTGCTGTACTTTCCAGTTGTGGAAAAAAGCTTGAAAACTGCCTTTGCCAAACTCCCTAAACTCAAAAAACAGATGACAGAGAAGTCACCCAGTACTTAACTGAGGGCGCGTGAGTTTTTGCATGCTTAGGACAAAAACTGAAAATGGCTTTTGGCAAGGGTCTTTCTCCCAGGCTGTATCTGGATATGTTCTGCTCTTTAGGTTTTACTTACTGGGATGTGCATTCTCCCAGTAGACAACCTGCATTCAGAGTCTTATCAGCCTTTTGAAATGCCATCTTTCTCTTGTGCAGCATTGGACAAGTTTGTGTAGCTTGGCAGAGATACAGCTGTTCAACAAGAGGCTGCAGCTGAGCAAGATGTCTTGTCTTGGCATGGCCAACACATCATGGCTGGTATGTTGGCCTCCTGCCTGCAGGACGTGTCTCAAGGCACCCAGCAAGTGCTGTGGAGGTGGATGCTGTGCCTGCTGCCATGGGTATGCCAAGGTGGTGTTGATGTGGTTCAAGGGGGCTTTTACAGTTGCACTAGAAACTCTAGCCAAAACTGGACCTCTGCTTGGGGCTGTATGTGTGGCTGTGGGACACAGGTCCCCGTAGCAAATGTATGGTGGATGCAGGTACAAGGGGGACTCCCTTGTCAATGGAGGATGATTTGGGGTGCTGAGGGAGCCAGGATAGGCCCAGATTTGCTGCTGCTTGTAGAGAACTTGCTTTCCCTGTGGCTGTCCCAGCTCTGCCCTGCTTGAACTGGGTTAACTTGGGGAGCTGCTCTTTAAGCATCTTTGATATCTTTTTTTATTGTGCAGCAAAATGCTTTTTGGAAAGCTGGGCTATTATCCCTCCAATAGCAACAATCTAAACCCAGAAGAGAGAAAGGGGCGAGGGGAGGGAGGGAGCGAGCGAGCATGAGAAGGGGGCCTTTGAAGTGAGCTGCCCGAATGAAATGTGTGACATCAGAGAGATGGCAGATAGCTGGCAGAACAAGGCTGCCTTTGAGCCCTCCTCGGGCCCAGCCAGCGTGCACTTTACACCCCACCTCCCGAAGTCGGAGATGAAAGATGCCCCAGGCAGCCTGCCTGACCCCATTGCCTCTGCTATCTCCACTTGATTGCACAGTGTTTTGCTCCAAACAATTCTTCACTGTCTGGGCCGCACAGGTGAATCTCCCCGCTTGGCTCGCGAGCGGGGATGCCGTGCATAGCAGGGCTGCTTTGTTGCGGTCGCTCACCTGCTTGTGGGGTGGTTTTCTTAGGATGGGCATTGTTTGACAGCAAGGTACAGAGCAGGGGTGGAGAGGAAAGCATGGGGCAGGACTGGGCAGCCTGGGGACAGGAAAAGGTCTGGTGGGGGATATGGAGTCAGGGAGCATCCTTAGGGATGGATGCATGGGGAGATACAGAGTTGGGGAGCATCCTTGGTCACATTGGTGAGCCCAGCAGCTTGTGTTGGAGGCTATAGCCAGTGGTCCAAGAAGGGATCCAGGCTGGATTTGAAAATAATCTGTTTCTCCATTTGTTACTGGATTCAACCTGCTTGTGTGTCTAAAGCACTCTGGTTTCCCTACCTGGGGTCCTTGCTTTCAAAAAAGTGTGGCGGAGGGAGGACATCTGCATGCATGTCTGTAGTAAGAAAATGCATGTTTGATAACCTGTTTTGTTTCAAAAGAGATATATGATGGATTTGTGTAGAAAATGAGATGTGGGAAAATGGCTGCAAATAAGGTACACACCCAACAGGCTGAGAGGGCAACCCGGCTCTGAGAAACAAGACAGGGACTTGGGAAAGGAGATGGTGGTGGGTCATGTGGTTGGGATTGGGGGGGGTCTCCTAACAAGTCTCCATGCTGGGCTCATGGAAAGGAGGGTTGGAGAAATACAGGTTACAAAGACTGTGTGTATGGGGAGGGATAAGCCAGGACACACAACCAGTGTTGACATAAGCAGGGCTAGAATAGACTCCTCCTGACTGGTTCATTTCTGAACATCTTCCAGCAGTGTAAAGGCCAGGTGTGACCTGCCTCCCATGCATCTGCTAACTGATTATTCATGGCTGCTCTCATGGGACCTGTGTCCTTCTGGTTGGGTTGGGCAGGGTAGATAGTCATAGAATCATAGAATTTTTTAGGTTGGAAAGTAACTTTAAGATCATCAAGTCCAACTGTTAACCTAACATTGCCAAGTCCACCACTAAACCATGTCCCTAAGCACCACATCTACATGTCTTTTAAATACCTCCAGGGATGGTGACTCAACCACCTCCCTGGGCAGCCTGTTCCAATGGCTGACAACCCTTTCCATGAAGAAATTTTTCCTAATATCCAACCTAAACCTCCCCTGGTGCAACTTGAGGCCATTTCCTCTCATCTTATTACTTCTTACTTTGGAGAAGAGACCAACACCCCCCTCTCTACAACCTCCTTTCAGGTAGTTGTAGAGGGTGATAAGGTCTCCTCTGAGCCTCCTTTTCTCCAGGCTAAACAACCACGGTTCCCTCAGCTTCTCCTCATAAGACTTGTGCTCCAAACCATTCATCGGCTTCATTGCTCTTTGGACATGCTCCAACACCTCAATGTCTGTCTTGTAGTAACGAGCCCAAAACTGAACATGGTATTTGAGGTGCAGCCTCACCAGTGCTGAGCACAGGGGGACAATCACTTCCGTACTGCTGCTGGCCACACTGTTTGTGATACAAGCCAGGATGCTATTGGCCACCTGGGCACATTGCTGGCTCAGATTCAGCTGGGTATCAACCACCACCTCGGGGTCCTTTTCTGCCAGGCAGCTTTCCAGCCACTTGTCCCCAAGCCTGTAGCGTTGCATGGGGTTGTTGTGGCCAAAGTGCAGGACCCGGCACTTGGCCTTGTTGAAACTCATACAATTGGCCTCAGCCCATCGATCCAGCCTGTCCAGATCCCTCTGCAGAGCCTTCCTACCCTCAGGCAGATCAACACTCCATCCAATTTGGTGTTGTCTGCAAACTTACTGAGGTGTGTGCTCGATCCCCTCATCCAGATCACTGATAGCTATTAAACAGAACTGGCCCCAATACTGAGCCCTGGGGAACACCACTTGTGACCAACCACCAACTGGATTTAACTCCATTCACCACAACTCTTTGGGCTCAGCCATTCAGCTGTTTTTTTACCTAGCAAAGAGTATAATGTCCAAGCCACAAGCAGCCAGTTTCTCCAGGAGAATGCTGTGGTAAATAGTGTCAAAGGCTTTACTAAAATCTAGGTAGACAACATCCACAGCCTTTCCCTCATCCACTGAGTGGGTCACTTTGTCATAGAAGGATATCAGGTTAGTCAATGAATGCCTTTCATTAAACCCATGTTTATTGGGCCTGATTGTCCTGTACATGCTGTGTGACGGCAGTCAAGATGATCTGCTCCATAACCTTCCCCTGCACTGAGGTCAGACTGACAGGCTAGTGAGAGCTGGTGGTGCAGAGTAAGAGCTATTACAGTAGGGCTGGTCACGTCAGTCCCTGGTTAGATCAAGATGGAAAAGGACTTAGTGCTAGAGCCAGTCTTTAGAAGATCAACAGCAGGTGCAACTCAACCTCTATGTGTGCTCTGTAGACAAGACAGGCTCAGGAAAATTTTGAGTGTTCAAGTAGTACCACAGATGTGTCCACATGACTTTCTCAGTGGGTCCTTCCTGAGCAAAAACAGAGAGGCAGTTCCTAGATTCATGTGAGTAGGGCAGACTTTGAAACCCTGAAGGGCATTTGAACAGTTGAGCTTCCATATGAAGATCTGAGCACCCTTTTGACCTTTACTAAAAAGATCAGAGCCAAGTTTTCCCTTGCATTCAGTGACTTGTAAAGACTGAATGCCCTAAAATCAATGTTACTAGTGGGAACATGGAAATTAATTGTGTCAATCTATCACTCATCTTGCCCTATTACATTCCATGATTAGAACTTGGCCTCAAATACATGAACAAAGTGTCTTCTGTGACAGGTAACTGCTGCACAGGAGATGGCAGTGCATGACTTAGTGGTCAAAAGCAGAAAACAAAAGAAAAATTTGGGTCCATCACTGTTTTTTCTAGCCCAATGCAATGCTTTCCTTGCTTGGGTCTATTCAGGTCAGTATGACATCTTGGAAACAAAATTAAGTATGTGTTTGCAGAAGTCTGAGTTGCAGAGGAAGCAAAGTCTTCAGGATGCATTTGCTTACGGTCTCTGCTGATGGGCAATGAGTAACTTGCAGAAATTTGCGTAGTACGGACTTGTGAATTGATAAGGTTAGAAAAAGTTAACAGGAAACTAGCAGATATACTGAGGTAGGGGGAAGTGCATGGGGAAGGTATGCATTCTGTTTGTGAACTGTCTTGGAGCAGCGCTAAGGAATAATGCACCAAGTTGATTGGTCATCTGCAAGTAGACCCTGGAGCCAAGGGAGGTGACTTGCAGGACTATGTATAGACCTTATGCAGTGGCCTTCCAAAAACCATCTGGGACCAGGCTGTTTGAAGGTGTGAATGACACCAGTGCTGTGGGCATTTTTGTGTCTCCAGCTCCCATATCACCCTACCCAAACCTGGCCTCAGGGGGCAAATGGTGTTGACGGTGACCTCTCTGCCTGCCTCATCTTCATACACAGACAGCTTGGAGGCTGGGTGAAATAGGTTGCAGTCATGGATGTGAAACACAGCTGAGGTTCCTGATGGCTGGAGAGTAGATTCAATTGAGCTAAGTTCAAGAGAGCCTAGCTGGGTAGCAGTAGCAGGTATGGCAGCACAGAGCTCAGATTTGGGGTGGAATGATTCCACCTGGCTATGGTATTAAGTTCAAGTCATGTCAAGCTTGGCTTTGGAGTAGAATGGCTGCTACGCAGAAATTGCAGTTTTGCTGTGCACACAACATGCCTGAACAGCCTTCATCTTGCCAAAGAGTCATGTCATTTTTTCCAGGTAAAAAGCTGCTTCTCGCCCAAGATTACTGATAAACTCTGTGCAACCACAAGTCTCTTGAGCCAGGCACGGTGACATGCTGTTGGCCTGAAGAGCTGCCTGGAGGTGGCAGAGGGATGATAGCCCCTTTCCACCCTGTCCTCCCCCTCCGTGGGAGGGAAGCCACCTTCCCACGGCAGACCCACTGAGTATGGCTGGCCTTGTTCAGCAGCGGTGGGGGTTCATCTGTCCTCACCTCAGAGGGTTACAGCTTGAGGCAGCAGGTTAGCTTGGAAACTTGCTGTTAGCCCTAACACAAGTCTCACTTCTCTAGTGTTTCTCAAATATGTGCTGGTGGGAGTAGAAAAACCTTGCTGCCCTATGCATCCCCATGTGCCACCCGTTTCCCTCCAGCACAGCCTGAATCCACAAAATAAAACCAGAGTTGAGGTGGGGTGAAAACAGCTATTCAAGGCAGAAGCAGACCTCTGGGATCTATGTTGTTTGGGCTAAACAAGTTGATCACCAGACCAAAAACCTCATGCAAACACCTGGATGGGGCTATCTAGGCAAGCCCCTGGGCTTGGTAGCACAGTTATGCTATACCTCAGTTTCCCACAAGTTACTTCTTGAAGGGACACCTTGCCAAATCAACTAGGACAAGATCTCAAGGTGCATAAATCATGTAGGCTCTGAGGGTGCTGGACACTTATATAGCTTTGTGGCTCCATATATGAGTTTTCTTCCTCTGCGAAATGGGGAGAAGAACATTTTGCTCTGGTTCCTACTCCTTTGGGGCAGGGTTGTCCCTCAGAAGGTAGAAAGATTGTCCCCTGCAGCTCAGCATTTATAAGGTTGCAGTACTAATAACAAACATCTTTGTGAACACAGGTGTTGGTGAAGCAAGAAAGCCCAAAAAACCTTGCCAGAGCCATACCACAGCATTTCTCTGTAGCTGGTGGGGAGGTGACAGGGGTCCCAGATTAGGAGTTCTTCCCATGTTACAAAGGAGTTAATTTTGGGGGTGGAAGTTTAGGAGAGGACCGCAAAGAGAGAGAAATGACAGCTAGAGAAGGTGCTGGGAGCCTCCTACCCCATGCCCTGATGCAAGGCAGGGCAGACTCTGTGCTTGCCTGGTCTGTGCTGAGCATTCTTTGATGACCAAGACTGTGATGCTCTCCTGGTGCTGTCATTTGGGAGCTTGCCCTGAGCATTTTTCTGTGCTCCCTTCCTCCTTGCAGCAGGAAAAAGGAGGCAGGGAACAAAATCAAGGAGAGATTATCTGCTTACTGCAGAGGAGGGGGGTCCTGCCCTGTGTTCATCCCCCGTGGTTGGGGGTCCAGGAAGATGTTTTCACCTCTTCAGTGGCGTCTGGCTCCGGGGGCAACCAGGGGTTTGCAGCACTGGTGAAGAACCTGGTGCTGAACCATCCCATGGCCCTGGGCTTTTCCAGCCTCCTGGTGCTCCTTCACCATAAGGATGGGTCCGCAGCTGTCCCTTCTCATGGGACCTCCACCTTGGAGGTGGCCACGGTGGCTCGGTACCCGCATGTCCCCTTCCTCCCTCTCCTTCATTAAAGCACTGATCCTATTCCCAATAACAAGGGGGCTTCTGTTCGACAAAACCTGCCAATTAGTCATTCTGGCTGGGTATAAACGTGGCACTTGAACAGCTGAGGGGACGGCGGGCAGTCCTGCCCCTTCTCGCGGCGTTGCCAAGCTTGCCATTAACACAATGTGACAACTAATCTCTCTATAGCATCTGACTGAGCAATTTTAATTAATAGCTCTGTACGCTTGCACACACACCCCTACCCCCTCTGCTTCGCACAGGTACCGCATGCCTTTAAAGCTCCTTCCCTTGCATTGCAGCCCGCATGGACAAAAGGAGGAAAAAAGCCTCATTCTGCCCCAATTAGTGGGGAATGCTGTTCATTTGGGGCTCTGGCCCTTGGACTGAGCCAGGGCTTGCTGCCCCCCGTTCCCCCTCCCCTCTGTGGGGTTGAGGACCTCAGTAAAGATGGTGGGTCCTGGGCGGAGGTGTTTTCTCAGCTCTGCTGGTGGTTGGGGCATCCCTGCGGTGGCCCGTGGGAGGCGAGGGGCTGGCAGGGCTGTGCTGGCTTCGCCGGCTGGATGTGGGGGAATTGGAAGGCACCAAGGGGGCATTTGTTCTTCTCCTTCAAAAAAGACTCCCTAGCTTTATCCAAGTGCATGATAACATCAGAAAAAAAAAATCCCATTTCCATGGCCAGGTTCTCCCCTGATGTGAACGGCCGTGGTTTGGCAGATGGCTGCTGTTGGGGCCGCTGCGGTTTCGCTGTGGAGGTGTCCCAGTTTGCTTTAGGACAACTGGGAGGGCTCATCTGTGGTGAGCTTGGATGCGGCTTTAGGCAGACATTAGCTTGAGGATACCTGTTTTGGGCCACCACTCTCAGTGCTGCAGCCACCACTGCTGTTGCAGCAAGAGCGGGTCCAGCTCCCAGCATGGCTGGGAGGGATGCGGGAGCCTGGAGAAGCTGGGCTGGGCTGTGTGGGTCACTGCAGTGGGAGCAGCACACAAATCCCCTGTGGAGAGGGAGAAATTGTCATGGTTAGAAAGAGAGCTGGACCTTTCTGATAAGGACTGGCAGAAAAAGCTGGATACAGGAGAAAGTAGGAAGGCGGCAGGGTGTAAGGGTGTGGAGGGGTCCCCCCATCCTCCCTTCAACAGCTTAATTCAATATTTTGGTGCTTCTGGTCCAGGTGATGCTGGGTAGCCAAGACCAAAGATGGTATCAGGGTGGCTGAATATCCTGAGCGTGATAAAATTGCTCAGGCTTTGGACACTTGGATAAGAGGAATACATGGCGTCACCTCTTCCCATGGTGACATGACTCCACCAGCGCCCTCCTACAGATCCCTCCTGCCCAGGGGATGCTCAATGCTCTTCCTTCGGATTACCAGAGCATAGTCCTCAATGGCAGTGAAGAAGCACCACGGGGTGCTTAGGCTTGGGCAGAACATCCATGCTTTCTGCAGGTTCTCGTTCCCATGGGTCTTGGGGGTCTTGCGCTGTTGCCTTGGCAGAACAGCTGCAGTGTGGCACGCTGTGGTGTTGGGAACCCATAGCCTTGAACAGTGACGCTGTAGGAAGGAGGGAGCAGAAACCACCACAACTGGAGATGGTCCTGCCAGATCTGACCTGCTGGAGATGCTTGAGAAATTTGATACTGAGGTAATAAATGGGGGTAGCCCTTGCTCTCAAGAGAGGGCTGTACTATTGCAATACTGTTGGATAACACACCTCTGGCTGGGAATATCCATCCAGCCTGGAAGCGTTGCTCATTATGGACAAATGCAGGGGCTTGTACTTTGCTTTGTTCTTGTGGAAAGCACAGGCTTGTGTTCCCAGGAGATGTGTCTCTTGCCCTGGAAAGATAGGAGGTGTGTGGGACACTGGGGTGGTGTGTAGGAGCCCCTTCCCTGGAGATGGGATCTAGGAGGAAATGACCAGCTGGCCTCACATCCCTTTCCCTTGGCTTGTGCTTGTCCTTTCTGGTTTGGTCCTTGCTGGTGACTCCTGGCTTGGGCTCATGTTTCTCTTGGTCCCTCTCCTGCCTTTGGGGCTGCCCAGGCTGTATCCCAGAGCTCTGGCTGCTGTTGCTGGAGGATGTCTCTGCCTTGCTCTGGCAGGGAACGCATCAAGCATGTGGTAGGGGTTGGGACAACCCAGGAGCATCCTCAGTCCCTAAGGTGACTTGTTGCGCTCAACACCCTGGGCACGCAAAGCACAGCACCAGGCTGTCTCACAGCGGGATGTCCCCTCGTCCTAGGTCATGCGCTTGGCTGCCTTATGCTGGGTGAAGCTGCCTAGGCTCTTCGAGCATCTTGGCCTTGCAAGGACCACCGAGGCTGTTGCATTGCACAAAGCCATGAGAGCTTTCCTGCTTCCAGCTTGCCCTCCCGGGAGAGAGATCACACACCGGGACACAGTGGAGTCGCCTTGGCCAGGCAGCTGGCGAGCACAGCCACCCGTCCGCAACCTGGGAAACATGATGTGGACCAGCCGTGCCCCCACCCACCCCTGGGGAGAGCATCTCTGCTCTGCAGTGGAGACCAGGGGGATGCGGTGGGGAGCGGTGCAGAAGCCAGTGCTCCCTGGCACACCCCCGGCACGGCGGCGGCAGGCGGATGTGGGATCTGCCCCATCTGCCCACGCGGCAGCGCGGCGGGGAGCTAATGAGAAGCAAGGTGAGAGGCAGGAGACGGGCTGACAACTTACTGGCTCCGCAAGCTGCTGGTGGCACGCGGGTGGCAGAAGGACGGCATCTGCCCCCCTCCCCAGCATCTCCAGCCTCATAATGAGGTTATTACTGGCCCGCTGCTTGACGGCCGGCACCAGCATCTCTCGCCTCTTCGTCCTCCCAATTCCCACTTGTGGCTGCGGGAGCGGTGAGTCAGGGAGGAAGGGATCACCCTGCCCTCGCACTTGGGTTTGGCCCAGGGCTTCGGTGGGAGGGAGGTACAGTTTTGACCTTGCTTGCGGAGGAGACGGTGCTCCTGTGCTTACCGCCTGTCCATCCCCTTTATTATCTCTTGAAGGTTTCTGGCCCGTTGCAGCCTGGTTTGACAGGGGGAGAAGTCTCAAAGATAATTAAGTTCCTACAAGTTTTGTGAAAAGAGGCAGGCAAAGGAGAGGGATGTGATGAGGGCTTCTGCAGCGGGGAGGGCTCCTGACAGGGAGGCTGAGCCAGGGAATGGCGGATGCCTTGCTTGTGGAGCTCGTGGGAAGACCTTCCTGAGACCTGACTCGGGAAATTGGGGAATGATGCTTAACCGGGGGTTTTCCCACTTTGGCTCTGCTGGGGGAAGGATGGGATTTCACGGGGTATGCCCAGGAGTGGTGAGATCCCAGTGCATCCCACAAAGGAATGGGCATGGGGATAATGAAGGCAGGACTTGTCCCATCAGCTCCTTAAAAAATTCTTAAGGATAAAATGCCCTGTCTGTGTGTGTGCTAGTTACCAGTACAGCACGGCGTGTGCCAGCCGTCCCGCTCCCTCTGCGGGAGCACTGGCTAAAAGGCTCCAAACACTTTTCATCGTCCCACCCCTTCTGACAGCAGCTGCAAACGGCTTTGCTGAGCCCATCACCCCCAGCACGCTATTAACTATTAACGTTTGTATTAATCACTAATGCAGCATGAGAAACCAGTGTGTTGCCAAACTCTTCTGACATCCAGAGGTTTGCAAACCGGGGTGTGGAACGGCTGCTGCTCACCTGGCTCTGCTCCCCTCCTGCCTTGGTGTGAGGGACACGTAGGTGCCACCGCTCGCTGCCCCTGACCCCACAGCTGACCATGGGGACCCACTTCCAGGCACCCATGTAGCGCCGTGGCAGGAGCTGCCTGCGGTCGGGGTGCTGGGCAGGGACCGGCCGGCGTTTTCGCCTCTTGGAGCAGCTGGCACGGATGTCGCAGCCGATTACGTCGGGGAAGGAGGTGAGCGGGAAAGCGGTGACACCTCGTTTACAGCGCCCTGCTGTTGAGGGGCAGATGTGGAGGCCGACACATGTTCGCTGCCACCACGCCGCTAATTAATCACCTCCGCCATGGGGCCGTGACAGCACCCTGCCCCACGCAAGGGGTGTGGTGGCCCCGCCGGGGTGGCGATGGATGTTTGTCCCCATGCTGTCCCTTTGAGCCACGTTGTTCCATCCGTGGGATGGCAGGGCGATGGGTCACTCCGCCAGCAAGCTTCAATGCCGTTGGGTAAGAAAGAGGTTGGAAAGGCAGTGTGCTTTGTTCTTGCCCCTTACACAGATGTTGCTACCCATTGATTTACTGGGATCCCTCCCCAGCATCACCCCGGCTTGAGCACCCTGTGGGAAATGGGGCACCCCAAGACCCAGGCACGTCACCTGCACCCTTGGGGACAAGGAGACGCGGTGTCTGTGCTTGCAGCTGGAAGGGATTCAGCAGACATGGAAGGGGATTCCATCCCCCCTGAGCAAGACCTGCAACTTCTAAATAATACAGAGAGCACCCCCTTTTTTGCAGAAAAATGTTGATAAAAATGGGATTTTGGGGGTGTTTCCCTGTTTGCTCTGGCATGCGCAGCAGAAGCCAAGCATCGCTGCTCCAGTTCAGCTTGCCAAAGAGGCACAGGAATAGCAAGCATCCACCCAGACCGCTTTTCCCCAATTTCCCTGCTAGCCAGCTGAAAAAAATCCCAAGTGGAGGGTGTCACAGTTTTGCTGAAACATGATTTTTTTGCTGGGAATGTCTTACTGAAATTCCTGACAATTTTTGCCCAGCCAGGGGCATCCTGGGGGGGAGTCAGCCACACCAGCCCCCTTTGCCTGCCAGAGAGGGACAGTGGTGGCCGGCCTTCAGGGATGGCGCACGAGGAGGATGAGGATGCAGCAGTCGCTTTCAGGGATGCTCTGGGGCTGGGTGCCGATCCATCCCCAAAGTGCCGCAGAGTCTGGGCAGCCCCGGCATGTCCCCAGGAGACGGGGGACAGTGGCTAGGGCCCCCACAACTGGCTGGGGACCTCTCTGGAGCCTCTTCGGGGCTGCCCCGCTCCTCTCTGCGGGCAGAAGCCTCCATCTCGTGGCCGAGCCCCGAACGACAGACGGGCTGCGGGGCATGAGGGACGGGGCCTGGGGCCCTGTCCTCTCCTCGGGGGCTGCGGCAGGAGCCCCACTGACCCACAGCCCTTTTCATCATCGCTGACCATATAATTAGCTTTCCCCCGCTGTGAATTCATGGAGTCCCCCCCTATTGAGTTGGTTATTTTTATTTATCACTCTTGATCTCTTCCGTGTGTGTATTATTTCAGCAGTCATAAGTTTTCCAGAATGTTATGAAGTCTTTTATTATTTATTTTTTTCCTCCTCCCAATTTTTATTTCTGAAGCTGGGCCCAAAGCAGCCGAGGAGGCAGCGGGATGAAGTTAGGCACCAGTGCATCCCCGCTCCTCTGCCTGATCCTGGGATGTGTAGTCCCTGGCTGAGGGATGAGATGAGAGGGGGGAACCTCCACCAGCCTGAAGCAACTTCTCCCTGTGTGGGGGTCCCTGTTCCCTCAGGATCTGCTGGGGGCATCGGGAACGGGGTTGTGCCTGGGCAGGCTTTGCCCATCATGTTTAACAGCCAGGCTTTCCACAACATTTGTTTTCCTGCTCTCTCATCCCTTAAATGTGAACGTGAGAAGGGTGTGGGACGCTAGCCCTGTCAGCATCAGGGTTAGCCGGGGGTGAGGCAGGCCTGCGTGCCTCAGTTTCCCTATTTCACATGACCCTGTTCTGCTTTTGCTTCTCCCCCAGCCCAGCTGCTATTCCAACCCCTTTAATTAATATAGGGGCTAGCTCTGTCTTACAGCATCCGGCAGGTTTTTCATCTAAAATCCTCAGCTCACTTAATTAATGAGCTCTCTAGCTTTTTTTTTTTTTTAAAGCAAGGTAGCAGCTTTTATACAGCAGCTCATTGCTGACTTGGCCACCTGCGCTGTGTGGCTCTCTCGGGGCTGATTTGTGCTCGCCTTGGGGTCCTGCAGCCTCAGTGGCTCTCGGGGGAGATCATGCCAAGCAGGAGTGTCTGTCCGACCGCACTTGCAAGGGGAGGAGACCTTGATGCTACCCACTTTTTAGCCTAATTCTCCCCTGTGATGGATTTTGCACAACTTGCCTCCAAATTTGGCAAACCTGGTTACGCAGAGGACACCCTCGCGGCCCCACGGACACCTGCAGACTGAGGAGCCCGTGCTAACCTCAGCAGTTGCCTTCTGCTTTCCCTCTTCTTTTAAGCTCGATACAGAAAATCAGGGGGGGTGATCCAGGTTTTGTGGTGCTCTCATGGAGAAGCAGCATCTTCCGCTTCTCGCTTTCCCCCATCTGTTATCACTGGCGCAGGTACGGCGCGTCTGCCCGGGTGCTTCCAGGGTGTCATTTCATTTAAACAATTCCCAAACGCAGCCCATCAGTTTACCCGCTGTCATCTGGAGATGGCTGCCCAAGACAGCGTTTGGCTGGGAAGTCCGTTTTGCACAGATCAAGGACAAAGTTTGACAAAAACCCGAAGAGACAAACGGCAGCGAAAAGCGAAGCCTGCCGACCAGGGCTGGGCGACTCTGCCACCCATCAATTAAAAATGTGCTGTCCCGGGGGCTTGGGAATTAACCCTCCCGCAGCCGGCGAGGACCGTGGGGTGACACGGGGTGACTCGCAACAGGACAAGCACAGCGTTGTAATGAGAAACCTCTTGCGCGTGTCCTCGTGGTCCATACCCTACCCCGAGGGTGGAGGTCCCACCAGCCGTGTCCCGAGCCGTGCTGGCTCAGGCCAGCAGTGCCTGCCCCACGCCTGGAGCATCCCCTCGCTGCATCTCCCCAGGCGAGTGTGCAAACCAAAGGCGCTTCCCTCTGACTTTTTTAGCTTCTTGCTTTTCAAAAATTAAGACCTTATTTCAGCATCAGGGCAGGATTTTTTTTCCCGCTTCAGAAATTCCATGGTGAATTTCAAGAAAAATGGAAACATTTGCAACACGCCCCGGGACAGAGAGTTGGGCTGTGAGCAGCTTTCATCTGGTGCAGCCTTCCCTTCCTGCCCTTTGGGATAAAAGTCCCAGCAGAAGTGAGAAAGACTCATAAATTCTGCAGAACAATTTAGTTCTTTCTGGAAAAAATCTGGTTGTTCCCTGAAGTGGGACTGCGAGCTGGGTGTGACGTGGGGTAAAGAAAGTTTCTGCAAATGTCTGTCTCTTAATTAATATTAATACCTCTCCAGCTTTTTATCTCTGCTTTAAATAAAAGGAATCCAGCCATGGCAGGGTTCCCACCACATTAAGAAACTCATGAAAGCGGAGTGATGGATGCTTTGGAAGATGGCTCTCATTAATGTCTAATCCTTCCCATCAGCCCCACTTGTCCCTGACACTTAGAGCTTGTTAACCATTTTTTGCAACTGTTTTCAGGGACTTCTGAAACTGAAGGGAGATAGCATTGCTTCCTCCCCTTGCATTTGGGTGACGGTGCAAAGAAGAGTGTGAAAAAGTGGTTTTTGGTTTGGGTGCAACTAGCTGCCGCTTTTCCATCTGCCTGCCCCAGGTTGATGGCATCCCAGGCAGACCCCAAGGTGCGAGGCCAGAGCTTGCTGGAGGTACTGAAAAATGTTTCTGTTCCTTTGTAGGCTATAGCCATAATGTTAAAGGCTGTGTGTACTTTACAGCCGTTGTTTCTGGGCGCAGGACCGTGTGGTGTCAGGGAGCGGAGGAGCAGGACCCCTGCTCGGACCATAGCTGCCGCCTCCTCTTGCTGCTTTGCTGTTGTTAAGGGCAGTCAATCTGGGGACCTTTTGGAAAGCGCCAGCTCCTGGATTCATGTGACTAAGTAAGTAACTTTGCTTTCTTTTTTGAAATAAAATCACTTTAGTTCTTATGGCAGCAGAGGCACATATGGAAAATACAATAGGTTTTGAGGCTAGAGGGGAGCAATAAGCAGTTTTGGTCTCCCATGGGGTTACACCGAGGAAATCCAGCGAAGGGACCTGTCCCCTGCCTGCTGGGAGACACCCCTGGGCACAGATATGCCACCGAAGCACTTTGCTAGCAGAGGAAAGCTTGTTGTGCTCACCCCTTATATTTTTGTCAGCTCTTTGCAACCATGTACCTTTGCAGCAAGAGTGCTTATTGCAATGGGGATAGCGAAGACTCCTCCGCTGAACGCTGTTTTTCCTGATTTATAGCCATGTTGCGATGCTAATTGAGGATATGTCTCAGTGGCTGGTGACGGCACAGCATGCTTGAGGAGAAAGGTGACTGTCCCTCTGTGCCCAGCCTCGCTGGGTGTCCTTACAGGGAGGTCACAGAGCCCTGCCAGACCTCGAGGGGCCAAGTCACCCACGTCACGTACCGGGAAAATGGGCCTCTGACCCTGCTTGTGGTCTTGCAAAAGCCCCTGGCCCCTCTATTGAGGAGATGCCCAAGACGATGGGACTATCAGGCGCAGGTTTTCTTTGGTTCTTGAGGTCTTAAACAACATGGAGCTTCTGCACCCACCCTGCCCACACGGGAAAAGCACGTCCTGGCCTTCCTAGAAGAGAAAGGCCACCCGAAATCAGGACAATTGCTTGACTTAGCCACATACATCTATGTTTGGCCTGAGAGTGATCGGTTTCAGCATTTCTCGCAGCTAAATACTGCAATAAGGCTTCCGAGTAGGTGGATGCAAAGCCCCTTGGAGTAAATCAAGCCCTTGATGTGGAAGTGGTGCGGCCGAGAGCGAGTTTCTGTCTGCTTTCCACTAGAGGTAGCTGGAGCCACGTACAACCCTCCCAACAGCCCTGGGATTTCCACATCCCCAGCCCTAAATCGGCATGGATATAAGTGATTAGCCTGCCATTAAAAGCATATATCCCAATGCAAGAGGTTATTCGTCCGCAGCTCTCCCTTTCCTGCATGGCTCCTCTCCCCGGCGTGCATCCCCGCATCCCCCGCACCACGAGAGCTGCGTCGGCGAAGGCTGCGTCAGCACTTTCTTGGTGTAAACCCTGTAGTTTGGGAGCTTTTTAAAAGGAGAGGCAAAAATCCCCTCTGCTGCTGGAATTCATCACGCCGCTTCTCAGCCTTGGGGACAGATGTCTGCAACGCTGTAGAAAAGAAGAGCAAACTGCTTTTAGCTGTTTATTCTGCAGAGGAGGAATAGGATAGAAGTTTTGTGGTTTAAGGCAATTTTTTTTTTTCCTTATTTCTTTTTTCCCCTCTTTTGCCCTTCTAGCAGGTTTAAGATGTATCTTGCCAGCTGACTCTGTAGCTGCTGTTTACGGAGGGGTGAAGAATAACTACCCAGGCAGGGTGGGCAATGGGGCGCTTGGGGGGCAGTCGGCTCCAGCCACAGGGACCCTTCTGGCTGAAGGGCTCCTAGGGTGCAAATGTCTTTTTTTTTTCAGAGGGGAAGGAGTATATCATGTAGAGCAGCTACTCCTGGGGAGTCACAATAACCTTGCAAAGCGAGGAGGGAAAGAAGGTCAGGAAGAGCAGGGATTATCTGCCTTCCCCACTCCCAAAGGGATTTTAGCCCTGACTTTTAATAACAGCCAGGAAAGAGGCAGACTTCATGCTTACCCAGAGGAAAAGGCCCTAATAGCATAAAAGATCAACCAGAAAAAAAACCTTTTTATCTTGCTTTGCCATCCCCATGGAGACTGCTGTGCCAGGGACTGCAGCACCCACCCAGAGCCGGGGCTGGACCCTCTGCCGTGGGCTGGGATCCTAGCTGGCACGGGGGATGCTCGTGCCACTGGTCTAGCCATGATTTGCTGATGCTGATGGCATGACTTCCCAGGACGAGGTCACTGGCACAGCTCTGTGCAACACAAGGGACTCGTGTGGGATGGAGTGATAGCCCTTGGGCCCCTCTCTGTGGCCACCGCATTGCCTAGTCCTTGCATGGGCTTAGCAAGTGTGTCTCAGAACAAGCGCGGTCTCATGGAGCAGGAGGTATTGGGAAAGAATAAATGGGGGTTGCGTGGCTGGGGCCATCTGCAGCTCCTCAAAGGTCTCCCAAACCCGCAGCATGCCACATCAAAAAGGGCTCCTTGTCTTTTCCTGATGCCACTTGAGATATGGCTGCAGGTCATTATCTGCATCATCCTCTTTGGTCATGTCTTCTGGCCATCAAGTGTCAGTCTCGTTTGGTCTGGCCAACGGCAGCAGCTACCTTGGTGCTTCCTTGGTCCATCAGGCGGGAGGAGGCTAACGAGTCATGAGAAACGAGCCTTTCTGAACAGGGGGCTGGCACCTTCTTCTGTTTTGGTCTAATCCCTAAACCAGTGCTGGAAGATGGTCTCAAAACCACCCTTGGCTTCGTCTCCAGAGGGTTTGCCAAGGGCTGGCAGGCGACATTTGGGGACGGTGGAGCGCTCGCCCAACCCTGCGGGACAAGGACGGGCACATGCCGGCAAGCTTTGACAGATGAAGACCGTTAATATTGAACATATAATTACGCTGGCCAAGGCCGAGAGTCCTTCCGCAGCGATGCATATGGAGGGCATCAATATTAAGGCGAGTTACTAAATGTATCTCAAAGGTGAACTGAAAGGCATTTTGGAGGTCCAAGGCTGAGTTTCGGGACTCAGCCGGCACCGAGAAGGTTCTTGCTGGCAGCGCAGCGGAGAAGAGAGCTGCTTTCCCTGAGCCTCTCGAGATGTCTCCGTGTCTGACAGTTAAACGAGGAGACAGGCACGGCCACCCCATGCTGCCGAGCTCAGCTTTTCTGAAATCAGCAGGCAGCCCTTCATGAAATCAGGGGATTTCTAATGCAAGTTATTCTCACCTAAGCCCTTGGTTCCCAGAGGTGGGGCTTTAAAAGGCACTTTGTGTGCCACGGGGTGAAGCTGGGGGACCTGGAAATTGTACTGGGAGCTCCCAACTCCCTAGCAGGAACTTTTTTTCATGGAAGAAAAGGAATAATTTCTCTCTATCAAAAATGAATGAAAACTTGAAAAATCTCTACCAGGTTTATTTATTGCCTCATCTATTAAAATAGCCACATACCTATTCAAGTGTAGGGGTTGTACTTTATCTTACCTTTTCCATGAGTCACAGAATAATTTTTTTTTCAGGGAAAAGATATTGCTGAGTTTCTCACAAGGGGAAAATGTGCTGGAGGATGCTGAGGGCATGACTTGTCATCACAGCAGCCGGACAGCCCAGCCTTCCTCCTGTTGCTGCTATTCCCTGGCCCTGCAAAAGCCTCAGCGGCCGATGCCAGCCTGACAGCCCATTCCCATCCCTGCCGGTGAGCAGAATCTGAGGGTTTCCCCACCCTTAAACCAGGAGCCATCTGCTGCCGGTGAGTGCTGCTTGGGTTAAAGAAGGCAGAGATGCTCCAGGATCCTGGAGACACCAGCAGACCTACCCACACCGAACATCTCAAGGGACTGACAGGCTGTTTCTAGCAGGTTTGGGCACTTGTGCCCGTGTTTCTGTGCTGTGGGTGAAGGAGCTCCCCTACATAAACAACCTCCTGTACCTTTCTTGCTTTGCATTCAGTGGAACTGCTCATATGAAGCATAAGCTCCGAGTTTCTGCTAAGCCACTCCTATGCAGGAGCTGATCTATTTGTGCTGGAAGGGACACACGTTGCTATTCAAACATCAGATGCCCCAAAATATGTTAATTCAAACCCCAGAAGAGAAACCCCCTCCGTTTTTTTTCTCGCTTTGTCTCGCACTGAATTGCAAACTCACAGCAGGATGAGAAATTAAACCTGCTTTGCACCATTATATCCCCATGCATGACTCTGCCTAGCACACCTTCGCTGCAGCCTGGGGTTTCCCTCTGTCCCCAGGAGCCACCGCACCAAACAGATGTCGCACGCTTGTGGGTACCCGCCAAAAAAACTGGCATGGGAGCTGCTGTCGAACCAGAAAACCGATGGCGGTGTTTAACAGGGTGGGGACAAGGAGGGGCAGCCCCCAGGACTCCCGCAGCGGGAGCCCCCCCCGGGGTGCTCTGCCCAGGGCTCTCACCACAAACAGGCAGGGACACCTTGGTGAGGGAGACCAGCAGATTTACTGGGGAATAAACTTTATTTAAAAGTTACCCACAATACTGCAAATACTATTTGCTGGGCTCGGTACTATTCACCGTCTTTTCTACATACAGTAGGTGCCAGTTTTACTAGTGCTGTGAGGGCCCTGTGAAACCACAGGGAGCCGGTACCTTTTTCCATAACTGAAAACATGGGACTGGTTTTAACTTCCCACAGTATTTTTTCTCGGTGTGAATCAAGCCAAGGATGGCTTCAGCCATGGGCACGGCTCGGTGTCATCATGGCTGGGGAGCGAGCAGGGCTCTGCTGGGGCTGGAGGAAAGCCAGCGTCCCACTGATGGAGACTTCATTCCTCGGGGAACAGCAGGAGGGGAGGCGTGGGGGCAAAAGTCATCACTTTATTAGTATTTTTTGTAAGCGCATCAGCCTGGGGTTGGCGAAGGGCCCGGCTCAGCGGGACGGGCCGCACTTTCTCCTGCTGCATCCCCTGGGTGGGTATTTTCCCATGGGAGCCCCTCACCAGCCCCATGAGCCCCCACTCCCCCCACATCCTTCCTGCCCCCTCCCCACCGCAGCTCAGAAAAAGCTTTATTTATACTCATTTAGCTGCTTGCCTTCTCCCTAATTGAAATCATTAACCTTCTCGCTTAATGAAGAAGAGGACCGGGGGGACGGTGGGGGGTGCCGGGGCCGGCAGACCCCCTCCCGGGCGGCTCTGCCGACTCCTTCGACCGGCTGAAAATGTGATTTTGAATTTGGCCACCGGGAGCTAAAAAAACCACCCGAACGACTGTGTCTTGGTTGGGGGGCTGGCAGGGTACGGTTCCCCGTGCCCCCCGGGGCCGCGGCGGGGCTGACGCCGGCATTTCATCTCGGCAGAGAAGTCATCGGCTCTGACCACGGCGAGGGCTTTGCCCGCCAGGTCCCACTTTGCTCCCCTATATTTAGCCCATTATGAATATGGAAGAGCGTTGAAAATGATTCGCCCAGACATCCCTCTGTCCAGCCGAATAACGTCAAAGGCGGGAGTGGGGACGGGAGCCGCTCGCCCTGACAGGGGCCCCGGCCCCCGCCTGCCCTCGTGGGTCGCAGAGTGGGGTCCCTGCAGCCACGTGGGGGGGAAAAAATCACACTCGTGGCTTTAGGGACCATCCATCGCGGGTGTTTGGGGGGTGCATTGGGTGGGCGCCATGGGATGCTGGCTGGGGGAGCGCTCCCCCCGCTGCAGCATGCCGAGCAGGCGCCCGGGGTCTCAGCTGGCTTTGGAAGGGGCCGTGGCGGGGACGCTGCGCGGTGCCCAGCTGCGCGCCGCGCTCTCCAAGGGCACAGCGGCCCCATCCCTCCCTCCCGCTGCCCGACACCCCCCGGCCAGCCGGGCACAGCCCCGGCAAAGGGCCACGCAGCCTGGGATCCGCAGCCTGGGAACCGCTGGTGCTTGCTGCTTCCCACTGAGCTCCCTCCTCTCCTCTTCGGCAGCGGGGAAGCAGGATGCCACGGTCCTGGCTGGGTTTGCCGATGCCCCGGCGTCCCAGCTTCGCTGTGCTCATGCTCTGGCATCAAACACGTGCTGAACGTCCTGGGCGTGCGACCTGACAGCACATGGCTGCTCCTCCGCCGCACATTGCTGTGCCGTCCTGAGCATTAAACACCTTTTCCCAAGGTGAGCTGCTCCCCCTCCCTTTTGGGAACCATAACCTGCCCCAAAAGCATTTGGGCATCCTCCTGCCCCACGCCGGGGCACAGACACCCCTCCGTGGGCTTCTGCTCCTTTTCACCCACTGTTTTCCTCCCCTTTGCAAGGAGCATCGCTCCGTCCCGAAAGCCAGGCACTGGGGGGGAGAGGATGCAGGGGGGGTCAAACCCGCTCCCAGAAGAGCCCCCCAAGCTCGGTTGGGTTGGGGTTTGAAGAGCACTTTGCACCAAAGATTACCGTCGCTTTTGGGCATAGCGGAAAAGAGGGAAAACAGCTTTATTCAAGCCGTTAATGAAATGTCATTTGCAATTCACTTCCACGGCTGTCACGTGGCGGATCCGCAGCACCCCAGGGTTGCACCGGCTCACACTGGGGGGGGTGTTACTTTGGAGGGGGATTTTGGGGGGGGGGATGCACAAAAGCATCGAAATGCAACTGCCTCATCCCCAGAGCTTGGGGGCTGTGTTTGCCATGGGTGCTATTGCTGGGTGCGGTGGCTCAGCCTCCCCTCCCGGCACAGGGGACAAGGCGGGGGTCAGCAGAGACCTGGCCGAGCAACGCACCTTTTCTATGGGGTCTGGCCCCAGAAATATCCCTGGATTTTATTTTTCCCCTTCTCTCATCTCATATCTATATCCTTTACATTGCACATGGGCAGCTGGCAGAGTCCCACTGCCTTTCCCCCCCTGCAAGGCTCGGTGACACAGTTCGGACCCCCGTTTCTATCCTCCCCCATTACCTGCCCCTCTCCCCTCCTCTGTCCCTTCCCAATTTCTGAGTGATCCTCCACAGCTGTGAGCAGGTTTAACTAATCTTTCTGTCAGTGGGGTACTTTATGGAAATTGAAAACTAATTAACGTTCATCTCAGCAGCTAATCGCATAGAAAACCCACCGCCTTGGCCTCCCTGGTCTTAAAATAATGACGGCACATGAGCAGGAGCAGGGAAGATCTCGATCAAGCCCACCAGGACAGGATGCTCCCTGAGACAGAGCTGGGATGCCCCCAATATCCCGTACCCGGGGATGGGTAACCTTCTGGTGATGCTGGACCTGGCTCCTGACCTGCTGAATCCATCTTGCCCATCCTACAGCCCTTCCCTCTGGCTACCTTGACCCAAGAGGTGGGGAAAAGGCATTTTGGGGCAATCTGGGGAGAGAGGGTGGTGTGGAGCTGGGAGGGTGGTGGAGATGTGTGGTCAAAGTGACTCATTTGGCTTTAATTGCTCCCTGAAGTCGCCGGCTGCCAGAGGCACCGCATCAGAGATGTCACGTTATAGTCATGCGTGAAGAGCTAATGGTCAAGGGTGACACCACCAACAAAACATCCTCGGGGAAGCTGTCAGTGGTGGGGTGGGGGGGGATCAAAGGGCAGGGAGAGGGGCTGTCATGCTGCCAAGGGTCAGGGCTGCTGCTGGAGATGCAGGTGCCCAGTGTAGGGGTGGTGACGGTGCCCGTGGGGTTTTCTGGCTAGAAAATCGTCCTGCCGCATCAGGGATGGTGCAGGCAGTGCCCAAGCCGAGAGTGCTGGCCCCTCTCAGGACCCCTGGAAAAGATTTCCTTTGGCTTTGAAGCTTCACGCTGGCACGGGTTGGGAGTGCTCACGCTGACGGTGTCGCTGGGCCAGTGTTAGCTGGTGTCTGCTGTCCCCTGTGCTGCAGGGAGGTGGCCCAGGTGTGATAAACCAGAACGTGAGGGTGGGTCTCGGGTGCATAGTTCCTGTGACAGCCACGGGTGCACCAGCCTGTCCCTTTGGGCATCCGTACACTCCTGTGCCCTGGCCGGGATGCTGCTGTGCCTGGGCTGGTTGGCATCTACCAAGGGTTGAAGGGAAGACCTGGATGAGACCCCATCTCACCAATGCAAGAGGTTAAGTGGTACGGCGTGGTGGGGTTGGTTTTTTGGATGCTGCCAACAGGATGGGGCCCAGCACACATGTTTGCAGGCTGTGCCGCAGCGAAAGCGGCACGGTGCAAGGTGCACTTTCCAGATGCCCTCGTCCCCAGGGCCCGCAGCAGTACACAGGCTGCTCCTCCGTTCCACAGCAGCATCGGCATGGTCCCAGTTTGCATTTGGCTCGGCGGTCTGGTTTCCAGCTGCTTCCCACCATACTGCTTCTGAGTGCAGCATCTCTCCCCCCCCACCGCTCCGGTGGGATGGGGCAGCAGCTCCCTGTCCTCCATCAGCAGGAAAGGCTTGTGCTGGGGCGCAGATCAGCCTGCCGGAGAAGCAGTCCTGGCCGCAGCCATCCTGCCAAGAAGCGCGGCAAGGGAGGAAGAGTTATTGCTGCAGTCACACACCAGCTATTACCTCCCAACAAAAGGCAGCGTCTGCACAGCCGGGAGAGAGCCCGAGGACAGGGACAGCCCTGATGACCTTCAGAGGACATGCAGCAGACAGGCTGAAGCCCTGATCTCCCCAGACAGGTACGCCCGTGGGCACCCCTCCACCTGGCCCGGCGCAGCAGGAGCCTCCCAGGATGCTCCCCACAAGCCTTCAGCCACGATCAGCTTCAAAACCTCCTCGCCAGCCCCTGGCCCGGGTGTTTTTTTCCCCTTCCAGTGCACGTCAAGCTTTCGGGTTTCTGAAAGGAGGAAGAGGCGATGTTGTTGTCAGCGCTTAGCTGCTGCGAGGTGCCAGTACCCAGTCTAATGTTGGAGTTTGGATACATTCCTGCAAAGCATCGTTTTCCAGCCCATCCCTGGCAGCCAGAGCTTAGCAAGGAACCTGCTTACAATATTTGGGGGTCAAGGCGAAGGTGATCGATAGCACCAAAGGCCTGGGTGAGCAAGCTGAGGCTCTTGTCCTAAGGCCAGCGGTCAGGATCTGCCAGCTGTATCCCTGGAGCCTGACAAGCCGGCGCGGTCCCTGAGCAGCTCTGGGACACCCAGACCCGAGGGTGATGTCCTTGTGCTGCCTCTCACCTCAGGAGCAAAGGTACTTGCAGGCACCCCGTGCCATTGGTGAGAAACCACCTGTAGACAAGCAGAAATTACTGTCTAGATGGGTTTCTGGTCTCTGCCTTTAAACTGGCCCAAATTCACCCTGGGGAGGTGTTGGGGTGTGTGCAGGGGAAGCACTGTCATCCCCACAATCAGCTCCCCATGGAGCACTGGAGAGGAGCAAGTGGCCAGGGCTAAAGGAAGAGGAGGGAGTGTGCTGTCAGCAAACGTCAAAAAGCAAAAAACAAGTGGGACTTTGGAGCCAATTAAGTTTGTGTAATGTGAGCATGGAAGTGCTGGTTAAAAACATGGTAGCAGCTGAACTGTATATCCATTTACTTACATGCAGTTTCCCATGGGAGCAGAGCACATGCATATCGTTAGTGCCAAATATCTCTAAGACAACTGCCTCCACTAATATGCCAAAAAAAGCTTAATTAACTTTGCAGTGAGCCATCAGAATGCCTTTTCCTCTGACCCAGAGCAAAAATGGATCTTCAGACACAGGTATAAATAAGGGTGGGTGGCAAAGGGCTAGCACAGCTCTTGCTGGATCTCCCTGCACAGGCAAGTGCCACCGGATGGTGGGTGACCCTGGCGGGATCCACCCGGCCGCGATGTCCAACACCGCTTAGCTGGTAGGGAGGAGCTTCAGAAGCACTTTGTGTGGTCAAGCCCCGTCTGAAGCATCAAAGGAGCATGCAGCTATCCGGAGCGAGACGGCAGCTGCCTCCCCAGGACATGCGGGGCCATTGCCTCTCAGTGCCCTGCCGCAAGCGTGAAGCCCAGCGTCCTGCAAACTCCTTGGCCACTGCCACTGCCTGTGATTAGAGGAACGGAGGAACCAGTCTGAGGTTTAAGTCACTGAGAATTGTGTCTGTTCCTCCGCATTCCCTCCAGTGCGTGAGCCTTCCCAAGCCCACTGCCCTCCCATCATATCCCTTGTCCGGTGGCTGCAGCAGGGCTTGTCTCCCTGCGCTCCTCTGCACCAGGTTCATGGACTACACCACCAGCAGCATCGCAGAGCACTGCCACTATCAGGACATGCACCGCGCAGCGGGGAGCCTGGCCTCTGAGGGGTGACACTGCCGGCGGCACAGGCAGGGGACCGGGGTGCCCCACGCTCCATCATCGGCACGCCAGCGCTGATGGCACCGGTCACACTCAGCCACGGCGGCTGTTGAACCTGCTGTAGGACAGCTCTGTGCCCAGAGGGGCTCTGCGGTGGCAGCACCTCCAGTCTGCACTGCAGTTCCCTCCTGGTTTTCCAAGCGTTGCTTGGGCTCACCGGGATTACAAATCCCAGGGATGGCTGTAGGTCCTGGGAGCTAGCACACTACCAAGACACTTCTACCTATATACATATACATATATGTATGTAAATCCATACTATGTATGGTTATATTTCTGTTTTTTGTTTCATACAGAGGTCACAGCTGTGTAGCTGCCAGCCCTTTTGCACAGCAGACTTTTCCACAAACCCAGCCATGCTGGAAGCAGAGGCGATTTATCTGATACCCATGCTCGGCACCGGGCAGTTGGCAGTGGCAGTGGCTGGGAGCCCTCCGTCCCAGCGCCAGCCCCACGCTGGCCGGGCTCCAGGCAGCGCTCCCCGCTTCCCTCACAAACCTCTTAGTCCCGGGTTAATTAATGGTCAGCAAATAACCTGTGTGGCCGCAGCTGGGTGGCAGCTTCCCCTTCACTCCTGCTCGCGCCTGTGATGCCGGGCTCCATCCCAGTGGTGTTGCTGCCTTTCAGGGGGCTACCTGGGTGTGAGCACCCAGCACCCGGCCGGGGGGCTGCTGCCGAAACGCAGCTCCTGGAGAGGGGGTCTCAATGGGAGAGGGGTCTTGATGGGAGAGGAGGGGTCTCGATGGGAGAGGAGGTGTCTCGATGGGAGAGGGGTCTCGATGGGAGAGGAGGGGTCTCGATGGGAGAGGGGTCTCGATGGGAGAGGGGTCTCGATGGGAGAGGAGGGGTCTTGATGGGAGAGGGGTCTCGATGGGAGAGGAGGGGTCTCGATGGCAGAGGGGTCTCGATGGGAGAGGGGTCTCGATGAGAGAGGAGGGGTCTCGATGGGAGAGGGGTCTCGATGGGAGAGGAGGGGTCTCGATGGGAGAGGGGTCTCGATGGGAGAGGGGTCTCGATGGGAGAGGGGTCTCGATGGGAGAGGAGGTGTCTCGATGAGAGAGGAGGGGTCTCAATGGGAGAGGGGTCCTGAAAGGAGAGGGGTCTGGATAGGAGCAGGGTCTTGCTGGCGTGGCCCGTTTTGTTTTGTTTCATTGGGGAAGGCATTACGTGCAATGGCCCAAAGGACAGGTTTTGAGGCAGCTCGATGGGATTTACCCACTTAATGCCCCAGTCAGGCTCTGGAAATGCTGCAAACCGCAGACGCAGATTTCAGGAGCTGAAATGCCCTGTATTTTGCAGCATCTTCCCATTGCCCCGGGGGCTTGCGTTAGCTGTGCACCCTCCATAGGGTGTCCCTTGTAGTGGTGTGGTCTCGCTGCCGGGATGCTGCCTGGGAGAGGCTGGCGGGCAGGAAAAGGGCCGTACCGCCCGCCCCTGCGCCAGGCCAGCCTGTACAGGTGCTTCTGCACCATAATAAAAGGTTAAATATTTTAATAAGCATTAGCCACGTGTTGAAGGTAAAATGAGCTGCTTGCTTTCACGCTCTCTTTTTTTTTTTGTATGCAAATGAACTGGAAGCTTATTAACAAGATGAGAGGCTGGAGCCTAATTAGCAGCAGGATGAGGGAGCTGCGCTGGAGCTGAGTCAGCGAGTGGGAGAATTGCTGGCGCGGCCCTCGACAAATGCCGCAGCGGTCCTTGCCATCACCGCCCGCTGCTTCCAAATCGCCCCAAAAACAGGAGAATTGGGCAAAACCCGTGCATTTCTGGAAGGGTCGGGGGATACCAGTTTTGCTCGGGGTCTTGCTCTGGACATAGCCTGCCTGGGTCACCCCAAAGTCCTTAATTTCTTCTCCATGCTGGTTTTTATGGATTTTACGGGTCGAGCTAAGGCAGTGTTTCCAAGCATATATTGAATATTTTGGGACAATGCCACCAAGCCACGTAGTGCTGGACAGAGTAGAAATGAGGTATTTGTGGTCTGGACTCAAGCGAGCCTGGTGCCACTGGCAGGGGACTGGGCTGCTTTGGTCCTTACGTAATTTGTTTTAGTGACTGTTTGCTTCTGATTACATTTCTTTTCTCTTTTCATTTTGAAGAAGACTTTTCCCAAGAAGAGATAGAAGAAAAACAAAGGAAAAAAATTAAACAAAAATCAAGGAAACTTTTTTTTTTTTAAAATCATCTTTATTTTCTCCCGTCCTGTCTTCTATCACCTTTTCCCTGGTCTGGAGATGGCTTCAAGCGGAGAAAAGCCAAAACCTCCTCCAGCTGCCGGGCAGCTGCGGCAGCGGCGCAGGCGGGGGCTGCCCATCCTGCGAGGCCGGTGGCCACGGGGGGACGGAGACTTGCCTCCGAATGAGAAGCTGCCAATAAACCCCTCCTGTAATTTGCACCTTTGGAAGGCGACAGCAGCCATGCGGCCCCTCTGTCATTTGCATTTTTAATTAGCTGGGCTCTCCCAGTGCCTCTCAGCTGCCCTGCCCTGGGGCCAGCGATGGCTGCTTGCAGATGGGGTTGATCTGGGGGGGTGAATGAAGCATTTTAGTGGCCCACAAGATGGGCGATCTGGCAAGGAGGTGATGGCATTCCTCTTTTTTTCTGTTTTTTTGATATATATTTCTTCTGCTTGGCCTTGGTCCAGCCCTGCCTCTGTGCCATCATCACCCATGGCCATGCAGAGGCAGTGCCCATCCATCCCCACCCTCTGGGCTCCTTCCTCGCCATCCTCCTCCTCTTTCAACACTGAGCACCCCTGCACCACCATCCCTGGGTTCCCCCTTCCTGCACAGCCCCCGGAGCAACACTGCCGCTCTGGCACCTCGAACAGCCAGCATGCAGAAGGACGCCGCAATTCCCATATAAAGCTATTAAAACTCTACCTCATTAGCAATAATTAAAAGGTGTAGCACATGTTCCCAATTGCTCATGCCTGCAGGCAGGGGCATTTTTATTTTATTTTATTAAGTTAAAATGTATTTATTGTATTTTATTATGTTATTTTTTATGTTATTTTAATTTACTTTATTTTTATTTTATTTATTTATTTTATTTTATTTTATTTTATTTTATTTTATTCTATTCTATTCTACTCTATTTTACTTTATTTATTTATTTATTTATTTTTATTTTCTAGGCTCCTTCACCCACCATGCCCAAAGGATGGGCAGTGTCACCCCTCCACGCCATGCCCACGGTGCCAGCAGAGGAGAGACCCAGGGACAGCCACCACCCCCCTGCCCACCTGGAGGTTGGCGGGGGGGGGCTGCCTGCATCCAAGGCACAGTGAAATATTTTACTACGAAGCAGAATGACTTCAAAGACTGATGGGCTGACTTGCGAGACCCACTCACATTTATGGAGGTCGTAAGTTATAGACTCCCGGTGAACTGGAGAAAAACATAACCCTCGCCTTTTATAGGCGAAATTTCCTGCCGTATATTAAACTCGCCAGCAAACGGACGGGGGCTTTACTGCAAACTATAACTTTAATGCCTCCCAACCCCTCGGTTAGTTTGGGAGGATTGTTAATACCCGGGGTGGGGTTCGCCAGCCCCTGCACACGGGGACTTTGCCGCCGTGGTGGCCCTTGGCTGGAGCTCCTGGCACGGGGCTGGGTAGGAGCGGGCAGGCAGGATGGGGGGACCCCACCCTGGCAGGGACCGGGGGATGCTGGCAGCTGCCTATGGGGAGAAAAAGCTGCGAGAGGCATTGCACGGGGCCAGGGCACGCCGCAGGGAGCTTGGGAGGGAGCTGGCATGTCCCCGAGCATCGGCATGTCACCCACCCGTGGGTTTCTGCTCACCGAAAGCCTTTTGCAGCTTCTGCCGTGGGGTCCTGTCCACACTGTGTCTTTTTTCCCACTTCTTGGTCTAAAATACTATAACGTGAAATGGGAAAAGCGCAGGGGCCTGCCCTCAGGGTTTGCTCTCGCCCAAGGCTGGACTTTGTTGCCCAAAATAAAAAAAAAAAAATCTCCCATTGATAAGTGAGTGGTGGGGAGAAGGATGGGCAGCACCAGCAGAAGGAAAAGGTATAGATGCAGCGAGGGGGAAGGAGATGAAAGCAAGGAAAACACAAACAATCCCATTTGGTTCACGTGGATTTGGTTTCTCTTCCAGCCACCAGCAGCTATAGAGCGAGGGAGGGTGCTGCACCCAGCACGGCTCCTCCGCCCGCCCCCCAACACGCTGGGAGGCTGCATCTGCCCTTTTCCCACCTTAAAATCATCGCTTTTTTGCAGGGAGGGGGAAAGACTTGAGGTGGGAGAGGTGCGCCATGCTCAAACCCACCCCAGCACCCAAAGGCTGGGTGCCAGGACCCCCCCAGCCCACACAGCATCCCATCACCTCCCAGCACCACCTCCTGCCGCCTGCCTTTTTGGGGCGACTTTTCTCATCGGGGCCCGGTGAGACTTAGCATTTCTCTGTTTGGAGCCAGGATGAACATTTATTAAAATTAAACAGCTGGGAGCAAGATGATATTTAAACTGGTATTAGGAGAGCACCGTTGGAGGGAGATAATTCCTGGGGCGGTCTGGCAGCGTGGCGGCCGGGGGGCTCCTCGGGTCTCCTGCCGGAGAGCGATACAGTTAATTTGCAGCTGGAGCTGGAGGCTGGCCTGCGCTGATATTGCCGTGTTATTTAGAAGAGAAAGGTCAGGCTGGAGATTGAATAATCATTGACAAGAAATGCATGGGGGAGCAGGGCAGCAGCTCCAGCATCCTTGTGCCACCTCCCCTGGGGCTTCTTTCCCTCCGCCTCGGTCCCCGTGGGGTGTCCGAGGGGTTTGTGGCAGGGATCCTGCTCGCCTTTCTCCCGCTTGGGAGCCGGGGAATCACAGCCACTCTCTCCGGCCGCCCCCTTTTTCATCGAATACCTCCATCTCTGGGGACGTGGCAGAGCTGTCCTGGTTTTCATCCCACGTACAGACTCTTTTAAATTGCAAATTATTCTTGAATTTAAAATTACTTTTTGCTCAGAAACGTTTTCAGAATTTTTCTTTTTTTAAACTGAAAGCCCAGGGCAAACACAAGAAACCACCAACCCTTCCCCTGCTCCCCAGCCCTGCCCCATCCCAGGGTGTGATAAAGAAAAGCCCCATCCTAGCTTTTTTGGAAAGAAATGCACTAAAAATCCAAAAAAGCAGCTAACAAGCAATGAAAATGAAAGATTGAAAATCCAGGTGTCCAGAAGCACCCACCTCCCCTGCCCAGGGAAACTGAGGCACGGGGGGAGGAGGCACCGGGACCAGCCGGGATGCTGCGCATCAGCCCTGAACTGCATCCCTCCGGTTCCCCAGCTCCCACCACCACGAGTAGGACCAAGTGGGGGGGCTATTGCCTTGCTCACCCCCTCCACTGCACCCCAAACCCTTCCTGCCCATGGGGGAAACCCCCAGGGCATCTCGCTTTCCTCCCAAAAAATACGCCAGGTTTGGTTTCAGGTTTTTTTTTTTTGTTTTTTTTTTTTTTTTTTGCAACAAAAGAAACTATTTATTTGGAATATGCATTACCAGTACAAATCAGGAAACTGTAAAACCTACACCTTGTTAGTATCGTCATAGAACATAAAAGTCTCAATTGGGATCAGAAAGACAGAGGCCTTTTTTTTTTTTTTCTTTACAGAAGCAGAAAAGCTTAAAGTTTCAAAACCAGGTCGGAACAGAGTGTCTTTTTTTTTTTTTAGGGTTTTTCTTTTTTTTCTTTTAATATTTGGAATCCATTAGGAAGAGAAAAAAAAGATGGGGGGGAAAAAATAGAAAAGAAAAAGCAACTCAGAACAACTGGATCATCTTTACAAGGGACAGAAAGGGCTTTGCAAGAACAAAAAAAGCAAACCAACAAAACCAACCCCCCAGGCAACGTCTGATTTACGTCTTAATAATAATAATAATAATAATAAAGGTGTATGAAAACAAAAGGACTCCAGGAAACCTTGGGATTAAAAATAACACCCCAAACCCTAAACCGTTCAGTGATGTGAAAAGCTCAGGTTTTTTGGGGAGGGGGGGTGTTGTAGAGGAGGGAAACTGTTTTAAGAGCAAACTAAAGCAATGCCAACCGGCATCTTCCTCAGTGCTTCTCTGGAGCCACCAAGATTTTGGGCTGTATTTGGGGGCATTTTGGTGGTGTCCCACCCTGGCTGGGGGGCTGCCACATCCCCTCCCTTGTCCCTCATCCTTCCCAGCGCCCCTGCGCAGCCGGGGCTTGGGGCCAGGCTGTGAGAGCCCATCCTCAACAAGGTCCATGGTCGAAAAGCGGTTGGTGCCTTTCTTGCTCCGAACCCATCATTTTTGGGCCAAGAGCTGCGGTTGGGCTGATGGGTGCCTCCAAGCCAGGGCTCTTGCAGCGAACCCTCGGGGCAAGGGTGCCGCTGGAGTTCGGGGCAGAGCATAAGGGCATTGAAGCCCGCTGCTGCTTATGCATTTTGGGGAGGACTCAGGACCTTTCAGCACTTCCAGGCAGCTCAGCATCGCCCCCAGGCACGGAGACCCACAGGGGCTCAGCACCCGACTCCCCGTCACCCCTCGGCATCTCCTCCCCATCACCCCTCGGGATTACATCCCTCTCCGGAGACATAATCCCCCTGCTCAGCCCCAGAGCAGCCACCCAAGGACCTTCTGGGGTTGGGTGTCAAAATGAATGGGGACCTCCCTGGAGAAGAGAAACACACCCCCCCCAAAAAACCACCACCATCACTTTTCACATCACTCGGGTCACAGCTCACAAGCTCAGGGCAAGTGGCAAGGCCGTTGTCTCGGACAGGACAAAATAAACTCAGCATCATCACCAAAGCCCCCCCTCCCCTCCCAAATAATGCCAAAAAAATAAAATAAAAGGTAATTTCTGGGTCTCAACGTTAAGAAACATAAAGTGTTAGACTGTACCTATTAATGCTCACTATTCCAACCATTTTTTTTTCCTTTTTAAAGTTTTACAAAATGAATTACCGTCACTTTTTAAACATTGTGTAAGAAGAAATGAATGTGCACAACTCTACACTTTTCTAGCATTCTTGAACTAATTCACAAATGCGAGAAAATGGAAAAAAAACCCAAACCATGGGAAAAGCAAACAAACAAAAAGAAAAAGATGAATGTAGGTAGTTTGATGTTATAAACTATACAGGAATGAAGCGCTTGTTGCCACAGAAAGAACAGGGATGGGACCTTCCCCCTGTTCAATTTTGCGTGCTAAGAGGGTCATTTTTTATTCTTTTATTATAAACACTATTAAATTCCGACTGCGTTTTTGGTTTTTTTTTTTCCTTTATCTGAATATACAAGAACATTCATTATCAAATGTTCGTTATCATCAATACTACAAAGAACGAGACACAAATCGCAAGAAACAATGGAAAATGTTAATAAAGCTGAAAGAATCGTCGAGTTTTTTTTGTGATTTTTTTTGTTTTTATTTTTTTTGAGTTTCTGCAGGTTTTTTTGTTTGTTTTTTGTTTTTTTGTTTTGTTTTTTTGGTATCGAAGTCAGGTTTTTCTGGGCAGAAAAAAAATAATTAAGAAAAAAAAAGAAAAGAAGAAAAAAACCCACAACACTCGGGGTTGGCGGGGGGGGGGAGGCGGAAAGGGGAGGAGAAACAAAACCCAAAAATAAAAAGCAAAGAAAAAGGCAAGCGAGCAGCTATGCCAACATGAACCGGAGGGACCAACCGGGGAACCCAGGAGGTGATCTGCAAAGTACCGTGGAGGAGCGAGTGCCCTGCCCGGGCAGGGGGTGCGGGCAGGAGGGGCAGCGGCTGCAGGGCAGGGGAAGGCAGCCCCGGCACGCCGCGGCGGTGGGCAGCAGCTGGTTTCGGCTCATCCCTGGTTGGTTTCCAAGAGGTACCGTGGCATTCCCGCAGGTACGGCACTGCTGCCGCTCCGGAGAACAGACCTGGCCCGGTCTTGCGTCCCTGAAACGCTTTGCCAGAACGGTTTCACGTAAAATAAGCTGTAAATGGTTAAAAGGGTGCAGTAGGGATGGCCACGGGAGGAGGAGGAGGAGAGCGGGAAGGTACAGGTACAGGGCTAGGGAAGATGGGCAGCACCTCCTAACCATCCTTGCAAGGAACCAGCTTTCTTGTTGCTCTTAACGTATTCCCAGCTGGGAGGCAGCCCTAGACCTCGCACATCGCATCACGCCCTTGCAGCACGGTCCCCAGCCCCAGGCACGGATGCGAAAGGAGGAGCAGAACGTGTCTCACCACTCGAAACCCAAGAACTAAGCAAGGAGCAGCTTGTGCCATTTCTTGTCCACTTTTCACGTCCTGCTCTGATCCCACCAGCTCAGAAACAGAAAATCCACTGAATTGGGACTTTTGATATTAGGGGGAAGGTCACAAATTTCAGAGCAGGTGTTTTGGAGCCTTCTGGGCTTGTTCCCCAGGGAAAGGCAGGCTTCACCTCCACTTCAGGCAAGCTACGCTGCTGGCCCCGTGCTGCGAGGTGACAGCATGTTGGAGCCACGGGCACGTCCTTTTTCCAGCAAAAGGGTGGAAATTTTTCTGGCAGAGCTTTAATTTTAAACACTTCCTGCTTAATGCTGCTCTGCGCTGGCAGTTCCCATCTCAATAAGGCTGGCACCGGCACGGGCAGGGTGGGGATGGACGTGCAAGAGCATGAGATGTGGCCAAGAGGTATTAGGCTCCATCACAAGGTGCCAGACATGCTGCACCCGCACCGGTCCCCACGACACCCAGGGTCTTGCTGCAGGCCGGCTCAGCTGGAAGAACCGGTGGCCGAAAGTACCGCCCTGGCACGAAGCTCAGCCCGCTGCCCAGGGCAAACCAGTGCCTCCGCACCCCACTCTTCAACAAAAGCCGCGTCCTCCCAGCATCGGCTGCCCGAAGGGGTGTTTCAGCAGGATGAAGCCTTGCTTACCACCCATCACCACTTGTCCGAAAAGCGGACCAGAAACCCCACAAGTGCTCCTGCGACTTGGGATGCCACTCCCAGGATAAAACCAGCAGCGTCAGTTGAAAGACATCCCCAAGCAGGGCAGCCACCCGTCTTGCAGAGCCTTCACCCTCAAGCAAACCTGTTGCATTAACCGTTACCAAAAGCACCCGATACGCTCACCCCACCACATCCAGCCCCTGCGATCCCACTGCCTGTCCCTCGCTGCCTGCCTGGCAGGGCTTTGGGAAAGCAGTGGGTGCCACCAACCTCTGTGGGTCCTGTTGGCACTGGGGAACCCACCTCCTCCTCTGCCGCAGCGCGGCACGCTCCTGAAAACATAAGCCAACACCCCGTGATGCTCTCCTGGCCAGAGAAAACTCCACTGCCGGCCTCCCTCAGTGCTGTGTGAAAACTGCCGGGGTCCCGTCAATCACCTACGCCTGACCCCCTACAACACTGCCGAGGTGCTCAGCGCCTTCGTCATCAGCGATGGCCGTTTCTCGTCCATCTCTCTCTCCTTTCCTTCCCTCCTCTCCTCCTCTTCAACAGCAGGCAGGGAGGATGGTGGGGTTTCACGGCTCATCCGGCTTTGGGATGTACAGTGGAGCAGGGCAGGGACCAGGAAGAGTCATTGGTTTCCCGAGGCTGGGAATGGGCCGGTACCTTTTGGAAGCGAAGGAGAGCACGCCGGCTCCTTCTCCTAGGTGCAGGGGGGGCTGCGTCCACCTGCCCCGTCACCGGCAGCGCCTGAGGGACAGCTCACCAAAGCAGGGCTGGGCGGGGGGAGGCGATGCACTGGCTGCAGCCAGGGCTGGCGGAGGCGGAGACGAGGCGGCAGCAGGGCTGCGGTGGCGGTGGCGTTTCCCTACGGAGAGGTAGCGTGAGAGAGGGGGGGCAAGGGGGGCTGCCTGCTAGTAAAGGAGCGAGACGCGACTGAGGTACGTTTGTGGCTCCTCAGAAAGATGCCCAGCGCGAGGCCGTACACTGCTTTGGGGTTGTTTTGTGTGGCGGCAGTTGATTTTTGCTTTTCCTCCTTAAAATCCTTCTACCTGTCGATACATCCTTCGGTGGGAAAGGGTGTGGGGAAGGGAGTGGTGTTGTGGCGGTGGCAGGGAGGGGGACAGCGGCTTCTACCCAGAAAAGAAAGGGAAGAGAGTATAAAGAAGTGTCCAGATTGGCTGAAAAAAGCATCCCGACGAAGAGAAGAGAAGAGAAGGAGTCTTCTTGTGTGTGCTGATTGGGTTCACCTCCAGTCTGACTGCTGCGGTGTTAGGAGAGGCCCCCTCCCCTCCCGCCCCGCCGGGGCCGGCTCAGCCAGGGATGCAATTTGCTGGGAGATCAGTTGGAGGTATCAGAGTGAACGCTGCCAGGGCCTTCTGTGGGGGAGGTCACCGACGACGGGGTAGTAGCGTCTTGCCAACCTCCATTAGCCTGAGGGAAGGGAGACGGAGAGGTAAGTCACACAACGGCATGCCCAGCCCTACCCAAGCCACCCATCCGCCCTTGGACCCCCCTGCTTCTCCCTCGGCAGGGGCCGATGTAAGGAGGCAGTCGTCCCCTCCGGCTCCCCCATCCCACCACGGACTGCAGGGCTCCATCAGTGGGATGGGGCCAGAAAAAAATCTGTCGAAAACAGGGGTTTTGACAAATTGCAAGTGCTCATGGTAATTCCGTCCTTCAAAAAACTAAGTTTTTCTGCAGAAACCCTGAATTCTGGCTGTTTGGATTTTTTTTTTTTTACCCCCAAATAGGACCCTTCCCCATATGGAAGGAGGAAAATAGCAAACACCTCACTCCAGAACCCCCACCCTGGAATGTCATCTGGACCCAGGTGCTATGAACGTGCAGACCAAGCGATGGGTCCCAAGGGACCTCTGAGCCGTGCCGTGTCCCCAGCATCGCTCCACATACCCTCTTGCTGCCTTTCCCGGCACCCCTCCTCCTGCGCGGACCCTGTGCAGGGGGAAGCCATCAGCACCAAGCCTTGTCGTGGGGACGTCACGCTGCCCACACACCTCTCCTGCCACCCTGAAGGCTGCGTTCAGGGATTTGGGCCACCTCTCTGCTCCCAAGAGCCTTCCCCTTTGCAGTAAAACCACAAACAAATTTCTGCCACCCCGGGGCTGGTCCTCCACGCTCCCCATCACCCCTCCTCGAGGGACCCCAAGCCACAGCGTTATGGAGGTGCCACCACCATACCCATCCAAGGGTTCGTACAGCAAAGCAGGGTGGGCAACTTGTTTCTCCTCCTAAAAACAGACGCAGAGCCAAATTCTCCAGCCTCCCGAGAGCAGAGCTACCAGAGGGGCCTGGCTGCCGCAGGCAGGGGCCAGCAGTGTACAGAAGCTGCTCCTCTGCGGCTGCCATCCCCTTTGGAGAGGAGCAGATGTCACACCCAACCTCCTCTGCTCGCTCTGACATTGATTCAGTGCTCAGCTAATTAATCCTTCCCAACTCCTGCCCGTATCTGAGCGTCAGACATGCCCAGGCTGCTTTGCCCTCTCCGGCTGCCCGTCCCGCTGCCTCCAGCGCAGGGCATCCATCACTGCCCCCGTCAGCCCCCACTTGCCACGACCCCACAGACCCCCAAAGTGGGGTAGGGGTAGGAAAAGCCTCATCGCTCTGAGGTGCCGAGCAGCCATCCGGGACTCGCCGTCAGGTTGTCCACACTGCTGACCAGCTCCTGCCTGCTCGAGAGGCAGCCGAGATAGGAGCAAAGAGCTGACCATGGGTGAGCCAGGGGAACCCATGTTTTGAGGGATGAAATCACCTCGCAGCGGGACATGCACAAAGCAGAAAAGAGAGAGGTGTGCGCACACACACAAAGGGCTTGTGCGTTCTTCCATGCGCACATGGGTTCAGGCAACAGCAAGGAGGACAGGAATCGCGACCTGAGCTTGCTAGCGGGTTAGCAAACCCTGCTCCACTTCACCTTGGTTGCAAGCATGAAACCAGACTATGCACGAACAGTAACAGCCCCGCGTGCCCTCCGCCTCCAGAGACCTCACCATGCCCACTGCCCCCACCAGCTTCCATCCACAGCCAGGCCCGGGCCCGCTGTCCCTGCGCTCCCCGAGAGTCAATATCCACCCTTACACGTCTTGGACCGCTGCAAGAGGCAGCAATTACTGTAGATTATCAGCCCGACAATGACAGGCCGCGTAAAGAGAGACACAGAGCCAACTCCACCGCCCCGAGACTGGCATATTCAAGTACACTTAGGACATTAATAGCAATTTACGTGCCATCAGTGAGAGAGAACCACAATAGCTGTGCTGGCAGCCTCTTATTACCAAGCCTGTTATTTGTTGGAGTTACAAGCTATAATCACAACAGAAACTTTCAAAACCCTTATCTTCCGTGACGCACCAAATCTATTTCAGAGCCGTAATTGCTATGTCACCGGAGAGTTTGCTGCTTAATGCACTCAGATGCCATTTAGTGTTTGCAGGGTCATTACGGCGAGCAGGAGGGGGGAAAGCAGAGGGGGCCGCGCAGAGCAGGCCTCCGTCCCTATTGTGCTCAACTATTTTTAGCGAGGCTTTTGCGTGCCAGCCGCAGCTGGAAGGAGCGAGAGGGAGAGCGTCTTGCAGACACCGGCTGCGGGGCCTCGGTGTTTAACGCCCTGCCCCCCAAAATGCTGGGGAGCCCCACTGCACTTGAGATCGGGAATCAGCCTTCATGTGTTGCAGGAGTTTGTGCTGCCGATGACCACCTCGGTCGCATCCAGTGGGAAGCCAAGAGGGTGCTGGGGAGAGGCCGACCGGATCGGGGCACCCTCCACAGACCCCACGCCCTCCTGCTCCCCCAGCCTGGGAAGGCCTCAAGTTATGGGTCAAGCGACGGAAAGGAGGCCCCAAGGTTGGCCATGACTTTAGCATCTTGATGCCATCCTTTGGTATGAACAAGCCCTCCATGAGGAGGCCAGATCCTTCCCCAGGCAGAGGGCACATAGGTACCATCCACACTCATCCCTCCTTCCCTGGAGTTCCCCCCACTGCTGCATGGACCAAGCCACGTGCAGGGTGCATCCAATTCCATCCAGCTGGCCCTGCCTTTTTCCGAAGCAAGGAGATCCCTTGGGATCTCCGTCAAAGATGAGGGAGTCTTCTGAGGAGGCTGCTGCTCCTTGCAGACCCTCTGAGGAGCCCCTGCACACATCTGTGACTCCTTCAGGATGGGCAGAAGCCAAAGACAGAGAGATGGTCTCCAGGACATCTCCTCATATGTCACCTTCTGGTGCCAATGCACAGGCAAGGCCTTAGTGACTGTCCAAGTGGTGGAGCCCCGGTGATGGACTGCTTGAAGCAACTGGTTTTGGTGCCCGTTTCCACAGGTCTCACAGCATTTTTGTCACCTCCAGCAAGTCTGGTTGGCTCTCCGCCCGGGCCTCCTACGTGGGGCTGGGAGATGACTTTCTGACGACTTTTAAAGGCGCCTTCTGCTTTGCATGGAGGCGGTCTCGACATCCCACCTTCTGTGACCAAATCCTTGTCCCACCATCGATGGGGCAGGGTGTCAGGTCAGCCTCCAAACATGCCAGATGATACCAACAAGACTGACAGACGGACAGTAGCCTCAAAGAGGTTTCAGACCTCTGAGCTTTTAAGAGCTGGTATCAGGGTCTCCTTATGATACACACTGAAGCTCTTATTACACACCAGAGAATCCAGCTTTGTCTGGCCACCACTTTCCAAGGGTCAGGGTGGTAGTCTTCAGGACACACCAAAGCATCCCTGATGGATGGAGCTCAGGCACTGAAGCCCTGCCAGACCAACTTCCATATCCCAGCTCGTGATCGTCAACCGTAGCTTGCTGAGGAACAGAGCAACGACTTTCTTTAAGGCTCAAATTCTTAGAGAAAAGCATCTCAGCACAAGCAAGGAGCTCTCACCTCCTCCAGGTTCCAGTGCCCAGTGATCCTTGCTGACAAGAGTGGATGCAAAAGTCAACGGCACAACCTGCCACTGACCACCACCATCACGGTCACACACACTGCTCTGTAAACAGGGACAGCTCTGCACAACAGCGGTTTTAAATCAAAAACCTTGCTCTCTGATGAACTTTAAAAACAGCCCCTCATTTTAGACTTTGAAATGATCTATAAATCAAATTAAATCAAGTCCAAAAATAAATTTCTGAAAGGGTTTGTCTTTAAGATGACTATAACTCATGCATTCATTAGCAGATGGGGGAACTGAAACACTGTGGATTTACGGGCACGGGGCAGCAGCAGGAAGGGTGATGTTTTGGGTTGGGACCCTCCAGAGGGTGATGGCAATAAAGATCTAACTCCTACTAGAACCCACCAGAACCTGGCTATCTAAATGCTTTGAAACCCCTAGCCTTGGGGACCTCTGGCTGGGTACACATGCGGACCCCCCCAAACAAGCATCGCCCGGAGGGACCACACTTAACACCTCTCACTAAACGGTACAAAACCCCTCAACCTCAAAGCTTGCAAAAAGGGCTGGATCAGGCCCCAAACATCACCTTGTTTCAGGTGGGGGGGGTCCTTCCTTCCCAAGGCCGGGTAGCCTCAAGACGGCTCCTGCCTCTACCACCCCTCCATCACCAAGAGCATCCCCATCCCTTGCCGGGACTGGCGCTGCCTGACGCTGTCTCCACCTGTGGAGGAGAAGGCGGCTGTTCTCGCTTTGCCTCAGCGATCGCTGCAGGTCATGGAGATTGCAACGGCCGGGACATCGCCCATTATCCTGCTAACGATGCAGAACCAACTCCAGCCCTTTTCGCCCCGCAGAACGGTCTGTCAGCCGTCGAGCAGCAGAGCCACGGAGGGAACGGGGCTTTGGGTAGATTCTTGTTCTCAGCTGTCATGACTTAGACGCATTTAAAAACTCATCCTCCATCAAGGAAGGCAAACCCCGAGCGCTGTCTCCGCTGCCAAGGTTTGCAGCGGTGGAGCTGGGCAACCTGCTGCTGACTTCCCAGCCCTGACAAGCTCCGGGGATGACTTAACTTCAGCCCCGTGCAGACAACTTTGTGACAGGGCTCTTGACTAGGTTTCGGCTCATCTCCTTCCAGCAGCTCACGGGGATGCTTGGGTGATGCAGGGATGGCAGCTTTCTGTGTCACTAGCAGCTTTTCTCTGCATCCCACTGCCCTTCCTTGGCATTAAAGATCTCAGGGGAGAGGCAGGGAAACCCTGCCTGCTACAAGACAGCCACCCTGCCTGCACTGAGCAGCTCCCCAAGACCTTGCCCAGGACCAACGCTTCCCAGAGGGCAGCCACTCTTCAGGGTAGACAAACTGGAGTCCATCAAGGGACCCAGCTGGATGGGAAGTCATTAAGTGACAATAAAAGCTACAGGCAGGACCATGCTGCCTGGGATACGGAGGAAGCAAAACATTTGGGGACAGAGAGACAACCCAGAAGATGCTTTCTAAACTATCTGGTCAGCTCTGGACTCCCTGCCTTGCTCCCCAGGCCTACCAGGAGCTTTATGGGGAAACAAGGAGTCACCCCCAAACCCGGGTGGTCCCTTTGCCCACTTGCCACCCTGCCCCTCTCCGAACAACATCCAATTTGGGCCAATTTGGGCTCCTGCCCTCCCTGAAAAACTAGCCTGAGCCATCAGATGCCACCATGCCAGATCCCCGTTTGGGAAGTGCAGGGGGGACGGCTGAGCCCCTACTGCTTTCGGCTCACCAATTCCCAGTGCTGCTCGTGGTTAACACTGGTTCTCCCATTACTATAGCCAGAAACACCAGCCCAGCTCTCCTTGTCCTATTTGGCTTTCGAGTTTCCACTACCTCTTTCTTTTCCTCTCCCCCATTGCCCCCTCCCTGCCTTGTAATCCCCGGCAGCAAACCCCGCTCCCCCCCCCCCCCAAATTTTGGCTTAACCCAGCCCACTGTTATTTTCCAAGCCAACTGGAACCATAATCAGCTCAGCCTCTTTCCTTGGGGGTATTTTAATTTATACAAAAGTATCATCTCTTATCATGATCAGCCTGCGATTCATTTACTCTCTAAGTATTAAAAAGCCAGAAAGGGAATAAATTCAGTGCACGGAGAAATTAATGCGGAACGATAGGCTCTTTCATGTGGCATTTCCAAGTGCCGTTTTTGCAACGGGCTTATGTAATGAGACATAATTATCTGCACATGTTCAATTACATTACTTCACAAATCCTCCCTGGCTCTGCCTCCTGACGTCAAGCCGCCCGCTAAGCCCCAGCGCCCGCAGGAGAGGGGAGCGCAGCCCCCCGTCCCACCACTCCCCTCTCCCTGCACCCTCTCCCCATGCCAGCGGTGGCCGCTCACATGCCGATGGCCCAAAGATGGTCACGCACAAGGTGACAAATGGCACAAGCCTTGTCCGGGAGGGTGACGGGACTGGACGGTGCACCCCGCTGGGGTGCTTGGCTGCAGGACCTGCACCTGGAGGGCCATCACCTTTCTGCCCATCCCGAGACCACCACACTTTCAACCTTCAGCCTCCTCGATGGGGACTGCGGCAGCCAGCCACGTCCAGGGCCAGCTGTCCCCTCCTCCATGCTACCCCGGACACCACCGCCACCACCCACTTGGCGCTCACAGCCTCCTTTTCCAGGCCGCCCTCTTCTCCCAGCTTGCTGTCACTGCCGCTGAGATGGCGGACGATTGATCTGAGAAATGAAGTTGGATTGCTGTCCCAAATCTACACTGGGTTCTCCTTGTGTGTGTCTGATCGATTTCCCCCTGTGCGACACAGCTTGTCGCTACGAATTTTCATGCTAGTCAGAACCCGCCAGCGCACCCATGAACAAGGAGAAGATGCTCCGGAGACCGCCCTCCCCCTCGCATCCTCCCCCAGTCTGGTTGGGCGAGGTTTTCTTGGGTTGATGTTGGTTGGCTTTGGGTTTTTTTTTTCTCCTTTTATTTGCAATCGTTATTGCTGCCAACCCCATCACCGCCGTGCTTTCGGATGCCGGCCAGGGATGGGTTATTTTTAGATGGTCGCTCCAGGATGGTGCCATTGGCCTCCGCGTGGAGCCGTATCTGGACCGGGGCGTTCGCGGTGACATTCTCCACCGTGGTTACGCGAGGTGTCACCTGTTTAGCAGCTCCTGTCGGCCGAGCGCATGTGGCCGCAGGTGCCGGGCAAACGCTGATCGGCTTTGACAGTCCTAGACGCCAGCTGCCTGCACAAAGCCTGCCCGGTCGCCACTTTTTTTGTGGGCAAAGCTCTGCCGTTGGCATGACCGATACAGAAGCAATAAACTAGGTGACCGTAAAAGCAAAGACAAGTCCTACTAAGTGGCATTCTGAGCCCTATGGCTTTGAAATAATTGGTAGTGAGAGAACAAAAATGAAAGAAAAAAATAAGACAAGAACCCGAGCCTATTTTTTTTTCCTTACACTGATGCCCTGCGGACTATACATCTGACTTGCTGCGAGTCCGTCACTGTATCCTCCTGTCTGGCTGATAACATGGCGAAGGGTATCCACCTAAACAGACCAACAACAAAGACACAAATTAGAGTGAATGAAAGGTTAGTGGGCAAAGCACTTCGGTTCATCTTTGGCAAGATAAAAACAAACAGTAGTAGTAGTAGTAGTAATAATAATAATAATAATGGTAAATATTTAAAGAGGGGGAAAAGAGAACCGCAGTACCGCAGTTGGTCTCGCGGTGAGAGCCGAGCCAGAGGACGGCTGCTGCCACCCTTGCCACCCCCTGCCTGCCCCGGTGGTCCCTTCATGCTCTCCTTGTTCCCAAGTCTTTTGACAAAAAGAGCAGAGAGGGAGAACAGCATTGCAAGCGTGGGGTGGGACCTCCCGGAGCACATCGCTGCCACCGGCTCCACCATTGCTCTTGAGAACCCACGTTCCTACCCCTACCCACTTCCACCCTTCGGTCCCAAGCACTGGGAACCTCAAGGCAGTGGAAGGAGATCCTCGGAGTCGGCCGAGCGCCTTCGTTTCAAAGGGCCCAGAAAGGGAATATACCTACCATGACAAAGGCACCGGCAGCTCTCCTTCTGGATGCCCTGTTCCTCTCCCTCCACTCCCCCAGCCCAGCCCCAGCAGAGGTACGCGCGGCGAGCGCATCTCGTTGCCCACGGACGGCACGCTTGCTCTGTGTCCAGCACTGTGAGGGGAGCAACCTCAGCTTTAGAGAGCTCTCCTTGCCCAATGCAGAAGTGTCAGAGTGGCTGTCGTCTCTCAATACAGTACAGAGCCTTAGACACCAGAGAGTGGACTCATGGCACATCTGGACATCGGATGGGAGATGGGAGATCTGAGTGAGTTCCTGGCTATTTCAAATTCTTTCTTTTTGACCAAAGCACATGTTGAAGTTTCAGTAATGCTGCTCAAAGCTCCCTTGCTCTGTCTTGCTGGTGTGTACATGGGTGGTGTGAGTGCCTGTGCTTTGGGGAGGTGGGGAGATCATGGGGGGTGGCTTTTAATTTTTAAAAAAAAAAAAAATCTAGCTGTTTATTTGAGCATTTCTCATCTTTCCATAGACACCTGGTTCGGCATCAAAGGAGTAAGTGGAAGCCTTGTAAAACGAGACACCAGTCCAAACATCTGGCCCCTTCCCTTGGAAGAATAAAGCAAGCAGAACCTAAACCTCAGCTGCTTTCGTTTGAGTTCATGCCTGTTCTCCTGAACCTCCTCTCCTCCTAGTACGACTATCAAGCCAGAGCCAAATGCATTCACAAAGTGTGGGCAAGTCTCCTCAAGACCATGGTTGTTGGTTTAGTTGGGTGTTTGGTTTTGGTTTCTTTTGGATTGATTTTTTTTGGCGGTTGTTGCTGTTGCTTTTTTCAGTTGGTTGTTTGGTTTTTTCGGTTTGGTTTGCCTTTTTTAAGTGTTGGTTGTTTGGTTTGTGCTGGTTGAGATTTGCTCTTTTCGGAGGGGAGGGAGAAGTGCCAATACAATCAAAGGCTCCTCCAACACTAATGCATTCACTGGCAGTACATCGGATGGGTCCCTACCTGTGACTGCACGTTGGCTCCAACCTGGGCCCCTTGGTAAGAATCCCCATTGAGAGACTGCACGCTCATGAACAAATCTCCAGAGTTTGACATGTTAAAAGAACTGGAAGAACCTGGAAAGGAAAGAGTGAGGCACCTGAATCACAGAAAGGAAAAAGATCCACCCCATGACTCTCAGCCAAGAGGAAGGAACAACATGCAAAGCAACCACAAAACCAAAACACACAGTCAGGTTAGTAGTATGAAGAACAGAGCAAGCAAAAAAAAAAAGGATGCACTCTTGAGGTTATTCAAAGCCACATGTTGTTACAGCTCAATGCCAAGAACATTCTTCAACAGCTCCTCAGCTGGAGGAAGGATTCTTCATGCTCTCGACTAAGACAAACAAAACCTGGCCTGGAGGACTTGGAAAGCCCCTTCCCTTCATTTCAGGGCATCAAAATCCTTTAGGCAGCTTTGAAAATCTCGGGTTGTTGGAGGTGTCCACCCGGCAGACTGCACTGGAGAACAGAATTACCCCAGCAAGCCTCGCTATCGAGAGCAGAAGCCTTTTCAGCAGGGTGAACCAGGCCCACGCTACTGCTGTTTCTGAGAAGCTCAGATGAGGGTGGGTAAGTCTACACTGCGCTGCTCTCTGCGGGGTGAGCACATCCAGACACCATCCAGTCCCACGGCCGGAGCTCCCGCTGAGCTATGGGGAGCTCTGCGAGGGAGTGGTGCGTGGGGTTTGCCTTCAGGACACCAGCAACCCATCACTGGTGGGAGCTGCAGCACACCAGGAGCAAAGGCTCGCAAAAACGTGAAGGCACCCGGCCAGACTCTCAGTACCCATCATGTCAGCAAGTGTCTTTCATCGTGATGGGCTATGAGAGAACGCAAGGGTGTCACGGCCCTCCTGGGCCAGCTGCCCCAGAAGAATGAGCTCTGTAAGCAAATTCCCCACCGCATGCACCAGTCGCCAACATTATGTTAAAAAACAGTAACAGTGAAGAAAGCTGGGTGGGATCAGGAAAAAAAACCCGACAAATGAAAAGAAAAAAAAAAATCCCGCCTTTGCAGAAACAAAGCTTTCTGCTTCCAGCTTCGAGATATCTGAGCACCTCCTCAACTACTGAATGGGAGAAGCAAACTCATCATGTAACTGGAAGGCAGGGGAGGAGGGAAGGGGGTTAAAAATAAATAAAAAGGTTTTATGGGATTATTTCAGAACTTATCGTGCAGATCAGCGCGTTAAGTGTGAGACAGCTCAACGTGCAAGGTTTGGTTATATACATGACGTTAGCCTTGGAAAGGAGAGACTTCAGGGGCCCAGGTCAGCTACACTTTCAGCTCCAACCCCAAATACACTCTCATCATCTCCACTGCCACTTCCGACTCGGAAGACTGGCAACCACAGTCCTGGTGGAATTGCCCAACTATGGCTCATGCGTACGCTCTGAGAAACTCCTGGCAACCTCCCTCCCTTTGCTGGAGAGCGAAGAAACACTCCGGACAGACCCCTGCTCTGCCCTTCAGGTGGACCAGGAAGGCTCCTCTGAAGGAAGCCACCTCCAAGAAAGGTCAGGGAGCAGGTGGGAGGTCTATGCTGGAGACTTCGTGTTCACTAAACACTCTGCTGCTCTCTTTGCAACTGGCTCTTTTGTCAGGTGCTGGCAATTCTCAGAATTGAAGGAAAGCAGAAACATCACTGCTAGATGCAACACCGAAGACAGTCAAGAGGAAGACTCATCTGGAGCACAGTGAGTCTTGGAGCAGGATCCTCCCACTGGTGCCTGAAAAGAGCAGAGCCAGGAATAGCTCATTGTCTGTGCTCACTGTCAACCCTGCCCAACCTGTTTCAGAGCGCAATCCCGCAGCGCAGCGTAAAATAACCGGGACTAGTCAGAAGGCAGCTGTAACCATCACCTCCTCTGCTCAGCTGGCAAAGGGCTCCTGTCACTTCCCGACCTCCCAGGTTACTTGCTGTTTTAAAGGCAAAAAACCTAAGGAAATGAGTTAGAAGACTGAGGATAGCCCACCCTGACACTGCTCAACTTTAAGCATGAAGACGGGCGCTTTTCACATACACAAAGATGCTTCCTACTGGGTTTTCTGAATGATCACTTTGACCACTAGCACGGAAAGCACAGGGCAGGAACGTGGCTTCGTACTCCTGCAGCGGCTGAGAACCTAAGAACTTTGCAGCTACCACTTACAAGAAGCAGAGAATATTCTCCTACTCTTTTAAGGTGAGCAGAAACCCTTGAGATCATGCAAATAAGCAGTGGCAGAGCTGGGAAGAGGACTCGGGAATCCCTGAGCACCTGACAGGGCACAGCTATCGCTCTGCCCCCAGCAGAGCAACATGTCATCCCACCTTCCCCTACCAAAAGAAAATTCTAACAATAATAGCAAATAAAAATGCCATAAACTTAACCGGTATTTTATTGAAACTTAACAAACCTGGCTGTAAAATTGAGACTGGGAGGGAGGAAATAAAAATAAACAAACAGCCACAAACTCTTAGTTCGGAAGAGCGCCAGTGTCTTGGAAATCATGAGGAGCGCTGGAGATGTCACTTACAAGATATACGCTGCTATTGGCACGGGGTATTTTTACAAAATATGTGCATATCTAAATGGTAAATATATCTTGCTGCTGTTGTGGATGCAAAGATAAATATGCGCATACCAATGGCCCTGCATGTATGGATGCATTTGTATCAGAGACATAACTGCAGAGAGCCCTTTGCGCTGCCGCTCTGCTGCTTCAGCGCTCCTCTGTCTACGTATTAGCCATGTAGGAAAATTACGATGGCCCAAAGTCTCAGAGACACAGCTAAGAGGGGCTGATGCACTGGGGTGGGAGAGGGGGCAGGAATGTGAAGAACCCTGAAAATAAAGACTCTGGTATCCTCCATGGAGACGAGATCCAGGAATACAAGTCAAATCCTTCCACTAGAGGAGGCTCCATCATAAATCTAATCTGTCCCTCTGAAAGGCTCCATTGTGAATACATCAAAGGTTTTCAGTGGTCATAAATTGATCCAGAGCTCCTCAAGAACTGAGAGGTAACAACCTTATCTTTGAGCTTGTGAACCCAGGAGGGAAGGGCTCTTGTTTTGGCATGGAAGCCCTTTGGCGCTATTGTGTGTAGACAAAAAAAACCACCAGAAAACCCAACACTTTTCATAACTTGTAGCAGTGTGGAAAGGTGGTTCATCTTCAGCATCCAGACATCTTATCAAACCCAAGACCTATCACCAGTATTCTTTAGTGTTGAATTTCTATCAGGGCATCAACAGCTTCAGAAAGAGTGGTGGAAATGTTTAAACAAGCTATGGCACTCAGATCTTGCCGCTGGGTGAAAGCCTACATCAAAACAATGCCTGCAAAGATATCTCTTCCACCCCTAACATTTCTGATGAGCAAAACCCACTTCAAGTTTGCCTCCAATTCAAAAATCTTCACAAGCTTTACTTCTGGTATTTCTTGCATCACTTCTCCAGCTCTTCAGTGCTGCTTCTCCAGCTTCTCTAATATCTTCTCTAATGTTTTGACAGTCTCCACTTCCATCTCAAATTTTCCAGGACCTCTAACAAGTCCTTTTCTCTAAAGTATCCAACAATTCAAACGGCATCAAGAACAAACACACACAGTAACGGTGTTCACTGGAGCTGAAATCAAGCCATCCTCATCTGCTGCCTCATACCACCAATGAGACACAGATCCAGCACACTGAACCATGGAAGTCGACTTTGGTCATGTATACAAGACTCCTAGTTGAAGTCAACTGCAATGACATATATGCACTGAGAGCATAGAATTTAACCCTTCTGTAACTTTTCCTTGTGTTTCTACCATGACCAAAGATGAGGGAAGAACTTGATGGACCATGTAGCTCCTCAGCTGGACAAAGCCATCAAGTTTCAAAGCAGGTCTAAAAGCAAACAAAAGCCTGGGCTGGACAGGCTGGGCAGGACATTCGCTCTTTTTCACTTGCCAAGCAACACTCAAGACAGTGTGACCATGATCAGAACAGCCTCTCTGCTGAAGTAGGGTCCTCTCCAGCGCTGCGCTCTGGCATTCCCTGAACAAGTGATTGCCACAAAAGGAGGAAGGCAGAGAAGAGAAGATACAGCCTGTGCCTGATGAAGCACATTTCCAGAGAGCATGATTCCCTCCATCAGCAGATTTGCAAGAAGATTTTTACAAAACAAAAGGGTGAGCAGGAAAAAAACAGCTCAGGACAATTTTGGCTGCTCTGCATGGAACATTTCACTGGATGTCATCACCTGTGTGTGGCCCTTGAGGACTCTGGTTGGCAAAAGGGTCTGCCCACATAAAATAGCTTTCATTTGCCTTGTGGTTTTTGTGCTGAGATTATCCGGGCAATCAAAGTGAGGATGGGGAGTTGTTAGCCCAAATGAGCCAGACATCTCAGCTTATTTGAACATCTGGCTGATAAAGCCCAGCTGTGTGTATTCAGGATGAAAAGGTGTTTGACATTCAGGCCTGGGTGACTGAGGATGGGGGATCCTGCTCTGAACATGCCAGATGGCTAGACAGATGCAATCCTTGCCCTTGTCAATGTGTGGCCAATCTCTTTGACTGACTGTAGCCATTCACCAATCTCCGGTAACATGGGCATCAATGCAGAGAACAGATGGGCCTGCGTAGCCACAGCAGAGATGAATTTAGCTCCTGTCCCAGGTCCCATCACATCCAGTTCCAACTCCTCTTCCAACACCATGGCCCTCCAGGGACTACACTGCTGGTCGCTTCTTTCTCATGACCTGTCCTCTGCCTACTCTCTTGCTTTCCACATGCCCTACAGTGTATTTAAACCAGAAGGTCCTACAAATTCCCAGCAAATCCTATCTTTGTTCAGGCTCCTTCCTCACCGAAGTGTCAGCCGATGATCTGAAAACAGAAAAAAGTCCATGGTATAAAAAGAGAGGCATCATCCATCTTAGTCCTTCACCTCTTTATCCACTTTGACGTTCCTCTCAGGGCAATTCAGCACATCCGGCTGGCTCATGGCCCTTGACACCATCCTCCAAATCTTTCACAGACACGTTATTTCAGACCTAGCGTGTACAGGTGTGCTTCTTGCTGCTAGCACCTCCAGGACAACCAGAAGCAGGGGAGGTCACACAACTTCAGATGTCCTCAGGATGTGCATCTGCCCCACAATGTGACAATGCAGGGATGCCTGACTGAGCTGTTGCATCCGCATGCCTCAGCCGGGGAGATCTCAACTTGGGATGCCACTGTTGGAGATAAAATCCTGAAGCCCTTCCAGCTGTCTTCTCAGGAGAGGACTACAAGGACATCTGAACCCACTATCTCTGCAAGCTGACCCAGACTATTGCGGTGCCGACAGCAGGGCTCCCCGCTGCTCTGCCACTGCTGCAGCGTACAGGGAGGGTAGTGGGATCTGGGCCAGGTTAGAAACACCTTGCTTCTAGCAGAAGAGGGATCTCCATGACCCACGTGCTCCCCTCGCGCTGACGTGCTGCTTTAGCACTGCCGCCACATTAGGCACGTGAAAAGAGGTCGATGTTTCTGGGGCGCCGGCAAGTGAACCAGAAAGAGGACCCAGGAGCTCAGCTCTTTACCCGTTAATAACGACTGTTTGTCCTTCCTTGAAAGTGTAGTGTTACCCAGGGATTATCTTAGCTGTTTACTGCAAGGTACCGGCCAATTTATCTTTGAAACAGCCGTGTTACTGCCTGTGGGGAAGGCAAAGAAACAGCCTCGCACCAGAGCACTATTTAACTGGGCAGGCACCCGGGAAATGCCTATTCCACTACACGTGGGCCAGATCCAAACCCGCTTAAGCAATCTGAAGCTCTTCCCTCGCTATTCCAGGCCTTTGGATGTGACTCCAGTTGAAGAAAGAGGAAAAGAAGGAAAGCTGTGCCTCTTCGGTCCAAGCTGATGTGGACTGCAGGACAGCGTGACAGGCAGTAGGCATCTCCCTGAACACATGCAATTCTGCTCTCTATCCTCCAGCCTTTCCTACACAGGGGTTTTAACGTCACGAGACCCCACCTGACCAGGTCTTTTGAGTGAGCTGTTTGGAAAGGATGACATTTTTAAAACTGCAGCTAAATCTTCAGCAGTTAAAACAATGGAAGGAAAAGGAAAAAAATAAACCACAAAAAGAATCAAACAAAATTCTTGCAAACCATCTGTCCCTGCAGAACTCTGCCGCACCCGCCTGAGCCCTCTGAGCACCTCAGCCGAGGCACAGCAGGCAGCACAGCTCGCTCACAGGCAGCCCTGGGCGAGGAGGAGGTGGGAGAGATGCCTCCTAGCAGTATTTCTGACCTACAACCAAAAGCTGCAACATCTCTGCTCTAGGGTGGCTCTGGGGGCAAACCCCTAGCAAGTAACACATCCCTTGGAAACTAAGGGGTTGTATGTAGGGACTTCTCTCCGCCGGCCAAGTGAATAAGCCTTCCACCACTTGCTTCTGTGCAAGCCATCCACAGGAGTCCCTGCGAGGTGTGGACAAGCCCCCCAGCAGAGAGTGATCAACCACCGCTTGCCACGTTGGCTCGTGGGGAACGGACTGCCTGGGCCCTCCTACTGGGGGCTGGTCTGGGAGATCAGCAAGAGACCCACGCTGCTGGTTTCTCCCCTTGTTTGACCCCTAGCTCTGCTTTCTCCAGCTTCCACCCAAATCCTCCAGATCTGGGGGTGCTTCTGGGGTGTGATTCCGCTGGCAGGCAGGGCTGCGCTCACTAGAGAGGCACATGCTGAAAGCAAGCAGCACGGGGTACCACCGGTGGTCTATTTAATATCCAGCTTCTCCTGCTGCCCACCATCCCCTTTGCTCCCACATCGTTTCCTTCCTCTTAGGAGCCTACCTGATAACAGCAAGCATCACGCCTTGGTGAAAGGGTACCATGAGCAGACACCGAGCTCAAAGGCACAAGAGTGACACATTCCCACTCTCCCTCCCACCCCTAAAAAGAAAACAGGCACACAGATATTTGTATGGATGACGAACTACATGGCACCCATGAAGTTCACTTTTTCTTCCCTTTTTAATCAAATCCCAATTTTCCATTGCTCTCGGGAGTGGAGCCCAACCAGCCGACCGCAGCCCGGGATCATTTTCGGGTCGGCTGTCCTTGTGGCAAGTACCACGCATGAACTAGGCATCGTTCTCTAGCGGAGGAGTTGAAATCTGGGCAAAGTGCTCTGTGCCTTTGACCCTCAAAACAAACAAATGGAAACTACAGCAAATGGGCAGGAAAGGGGGAGAGGGAAGGGAATGACCCATGGATTTCCCTCGATTGCACTGACACAAAGGGAAAATAAAATTCACATAGAGCACACTCTTGCAGGTGATCCAGACACTGTCATGTAAGCAATCAAAGGTAACCACAACAGAAGGAAAATCAAAGGTTAAAATCTACCCAAAGCAACCCCTAAAATGGCATGAGTTAGGACATCCCAGAAACGCTCGGGTGTATCCATTAGGGCCACTCATGCTTTCAGCCCCAGTGAAACAGACTCATTACGCAAGGACTTTTTTTCAATTTTTTTTTTTCTCCCCCCACAGCGCAAGCAATCCCAGCAATCTTCTTTTGGATCATTTTTCTGGTTTTGTGTTTATCATCCATGCATATAACCCCCAACGCGGCACCGTCAGTCACAAGGTCTGATCACATTTTTTTCCCAATGAAAAACAGAACAGTGAAGGGGAAGAGAGAAAAGGAGAAAAGAAAAAAAGGGTGGGGGGGGAGCAAAGAAAATAAAGTACCCCACACAAAACAAGCCCAAAAACCAAACCCATCTCTCTTTTTTTGAAAGACCACAAAAGTGAGCCAACCAAAACCAGAAAATAAAAATTGAAATAACCAAAAGGAGAAAACAAGATAGAGATTAGAGGGAGGAGGGGAAACAAACAAAAAAACGAACACTAATGACCCAAAATAAAAAAAAACCAAAAACTAACCAGCTGAATTGGGAGTTGAGGGTGAGTTAGCCTGGCTTCCATGGGCTGACACATTGGTAGCCGTGACAGCCGTTTTGGCAGCATAAATATTGGCTTCCTCTTGAAATTTACCTATGTTCTTCTTGTACCGGATTCTCTTATTTCCAAACCAGTTTGATACCTAGAGCGAGTTTAAGAGAAGACAAAGACGTTAACGTTTCGGCTCTGGAGAGCGCGGCTGGGTGAGGAAGGTGGATTAGTTCAGGTTAAGCAGTGCATATTCTTTTTTTTTCTCTCCCCCCCGCCCCGGTTTTCCCAGCCGTGGAAGGAAGCACCTTCTACCCACACGTGCCACACCAGTCCCAGGAAAGGTGGTGGGACCCCCTTGGGAGGGCCACATTTGTGCGGGTATGTCCGGTTCCTCTACAGATGGGATGTCCACTAAGGGGATGCTCCACAGGAACCGCTAGACCCACCCCATGAAAATATCAGATGGGTTTAAAAACATCTGTGAAAGTCAAATGACCCTGAAATTGCACAATTTGAAAACAGGTATGTGTCGTTCTGGAACTTTTTATTTGCCTCCTCCTTGGCGTCCCTTTGACAGGGACAGGGACGCAACGTGTTTCCTCCCTCTCCTTTCCCAGATCCTCCTTCTCCTCCCTTTGGAGAAGTCAGTGTGGCTTTCAGGGAGAACAAACACCCAACAAATTTACTCAGGCCTGGCTGACACACAAAACTGCCTTGACATCACTGAAGCTCTGCTTTTGATCCACCTGAGTGAAATCAGTGCAAAAGGCCAGAAGTGGATGCTCTTCATCCAGCTGAACTCGGCTTTGTGTGGTTTACCATAAGCCACTACATAAACCAGGAGCTTCATGGGAAGGTTGGAGAGGCAGCACAGGGCTCCTTGTAAGGCCTAATTTTGGTCCCAGGGAACAAGCGTGTCCTTTGGAAAGGGGGAGGAGATGTTTCCACTGTGTTTGCCCAGAGACCAGTATGGGTCCCTTGTGTTGAAGTGCCTCAAAGTGTGCTGAATGAAGGTAGTGGATTCATTTTAAAAAAATAAAGCAGGCTGAATGCCTTCACAAGTCACAGGGGTGGCTGAAAATGATGGGACAGATCTGAAGGTAGAATGAAACCACGCAGCTCTGCTCATGCCAGTCCTGGTGAAAGCTGTTTCCCTGTGCCTGCAGGTATGCAATGCATGAACCTCAGAAAGCCCCAAGGAGAGGTCTGAGCAGGTGATCCTTGCACACTATCAGGGTGATGTCCTGGGATCAGTAGTATGAATGCTTGCAGGAAACTCTGAAGTCTGCAAAATCAGGCTGTGGTCTCTGGCCAGAACTGCTTCCCAGGGAGAATGTCAGGGTACCTCCCGAACCACCATGAACTCAGCATTCCCCAAACCCCGCTCAGTACCCTGCTGATGGTAACATTCTTCACTTGTGGGCGCTATGTCGCAGCAAACAATTTCAGAGAAGGCATGGGAAATATTCAGCCTAGGGTTTGGGAAGCAGCTCTCAGCTTCTTCTTTGACAACAATGAGCACAGAGAATTGGGGGGATGTCTTCCTACGCGCAGGTCTCTAAGCAGAATACAACTTCCAGCCGCTACTGACCTTGTTGGAGAAAGCTCATCAGGATGAAGAGGACTGGGCAAATGCCAGAAGATGCTGTAACTCTCCCACAGGAGCTCCAACAGTCCCAGGATTGCTTGGAGCTGCAATCTTGAGCTAGTAGATGAAGCTCTTTGGTGGGACTCTCAGGACATTTCCCCTTTGCTTGCTGGTGAGCAAGTACATCAGTGCTCCCCCTTCCAAATGGACTGCCCAAGCACCAAGACACAGAAGACAATACTAGATGTTCATCCTGGGAAGCTCATGATTTTTTCCTCTTCTTAGGGAAATTGTTTTGGTTTGGGTGTTGATAACTGAAACCCATACACTTTTATTCCTATGATGCTTTCTATCTGCAGTGCTCCTAGAGCACTCAGCAGCTTCTACACAGAAGTGGCTTCATCAATTTACCTGCTACTGAACTGCACATATCCAACCCTGTGCTGCTGCAGAGCAGGAAAAAGAAAATATAACCTGCAGAGACTCCTGGGAGGCAAAAGGTAGTAACTCAGATCAGCACTCAACCCAGATCTGGGAGCGAGTATTTCGATGGCACCAGGAGCAGGTGCTGTTTGTGAGGAGCTCCATTCTACTTCTTGGTCCAGTTTTCTTATTAATGACAATGTGCTCCTTCACGATCTTCCCACTTGGACATCTCTCTACAATAGCTCTTCTTGGCTTCAAAAGCTGGAGCCAGTGCGTGACTCCTCTGAGCACCACAGGGAAGGAAGTCAGGACAAACAGCCACCACGATCCATCTTCATCTTAAATCTTGTGAAGCAAAGAACCTCCTACCCCGGTTAGCCTTTGAGTTCAGATGAACTCTCCTCATGACTTGCACAGATTCATACTGTTCCACGTTCCCACATAGCCTCAGCAAAACCAGAGACCTGGATGTGTGCTTGTTTCTACCTTCTTTGGACGAAGAAGGGAGGGAGATCCTGGAGACAGGCACAAGGCAGCCTTGGTACAGCACGGTCAAAAAATATCCTAAGTGCAGCATGTCTCCTGGGCATTTTCTCTTTATGAGGGAGAAGCTGTAAGTGCGAACAGATGAATTATAAGCGAGAGGGGAAGCATCAGGACAGCTGTAGTTTTACTTCAGCCAAGATGTGCTGTCTCTCCTAGGTAACTCTGGGCAGAATCAACGTTTGGGTCTTCTGACCCAGGGGATGCAATCAGAGTCGCTCAGCAGGCATTCAACATGGTGACGACACCTACCCTTGGATGCCGTTGCTCCTGCTGAAGGCAGACATGCTCTCACAAGGACACCAGATGCTACTGCTGTCTTCAGTTTACTCAAGCGATGAACAGGCACGTGCCTGGGGCTGGGAAGCGGCCCAAGATGGGGAACGCAATGGGAGCCTAGAGGGAGCGCTAAGCTCACATGAGGACAAGACTACCAGAGGCCATATAGATTGGCTTTCAATCACGCAGCTTGCTCCAAAAAGAGAGGAAATAAAGAAGGGCAGGCCTGAGCAATGTACAGTTGAACACTTCAAGGACTGACTGCACTCCGCACAGATCTCAGCAGCTCCCAGGTCAAAGCTACAGACTCCAGGAACTATGTGGCTGCCTTGAATGTATGAAAATAATTCAATTTGTCTTTATTGACCACCTTTCTTTGAGGGATAAGCAAGTCAGGGAGATGTCACATTCTGCAGCACAAGAGTAATGACAGAGAGAAACAACCCTGAGAAACCCCACCCTCCTTGAGCACAAACTATAACCATTAGCCTGTCTGACCCAAACCCTTCCTACCAGGACCTTGTCCATTCTACCTTACCGAGCAAAATCTGTGCAACTGGTCCTACTGCCTTCAAATCCCTTCGCTTGAAGAACGGACTTTCAGCTCAAACAAGCTCTTCTTGCAAGCCAGCTAAGCACTAATTCCTTGAGGAGAAGACTTTGCCTCTTTGGGTCACGCCACATCATTTCTGTGCTGTTAACACCTTGGCAGTACACACAGCCATCGCTCCATGAAGTCTTCATGCCTTCTAAATCCTCTCCCAAACTCTCCTTCTCCACCCATGGCTTCAATCTTGAAGTCTGCCGTCTGCTCTCCCATCCACTTACACTAACTTGCACTAAACTCATTCAGTAATTAAATGCTCAACACTGGGACATGACTGACTTGACTGAGGTCCAGAGTGCCCTTCACCACACTAAAGTTTCCCGTCAGCAGTAGCTGTCTTTGCTGTATTTCTGGGGTCTCTCACCTGTGAGACTGTGATGCCACATTTCTTGGCTAGCTCTTCTTTGGCTTCCTCACTGGGGTAAGGGTTGCTGAGATGGGAATAGAAATACTCATTCAGGATTTCCGTAGCCTGCTTGTTGAAGTTTCGTCTCTTCCGCCTTAGCATGAAGAAAGAGGGGAAAACAGAAGGAAAAGGGAAGGGAATCAGTACCAGGGATCCAGAAACAGGAACGCGATTTTAGATACTCTGACTTTCCCCACCTCCCTCCCTCCTTCCCCTGCTCCTGGGAGCATGAGATGCAACAGACTCATGGCCAGGAAGCTTCTCATCTGCACCTTGCTGGCAACTCTTCTCTCAGCACCTTCCAAAGCAAGTAAGTCTCCCTCTCAAATTATCGCTGTATCCTCCAGTTCACAGAAGAGTCTTAAAACTGGCACTCAGCTCCTCTACCTGGGAAGGTGACTCCCGACACCTGGGTGCCCTGGCCAAAGACATCACTGCTACTCTGCAAAGCTCTGTGCTGAGAAAGCAGCGCTGGATATTATCCTTGGGGAAGTCTGTTCCATTCACAGCTGGGCACTATCTGTCTGCTACCAAGAGGTACCCTCCTACCCTCCGTGTAGCTGCCTCTGCTCCCCATCCCAAGCTGCAGCCCAAGCCACAGCTTGCACGTAACCAGCTTGGGGAGTGAAAAAATTCTATAGCAAATTGAAAATCTGGGACAATGGAAACAGAAGGAAAAGAATAGGAACCTAGAGGGGACAGGATGGGCTGGAGGATCAGCTTTCAACCCCAACTGAAGAGCACATTTTCACCACAAAAGGTTGCTAGGATATGCCACAGAATTTCCTTCTGCCGGAGCAAAACCAGCACGTGCAATTCTCAAGGTACAGCTGGGAGCATCCCTGAGACAGAGGCTGGATGTCTTGAATTGCTGTCCCCTCCCTTGCTGAGCCACAGACAGCTAAAGGGTAAGGAAGATAAATAGCCTCTGCAGCTCAAGACCAGGAGACACTGCCCTTCAGATAGACCTGGATTCACTCCAGAACCTCAAAACACCTCTCCCAGGCCTGAACAATACTGCATGGTGGATCAGAAGAAAGGTTTGGGGGGTGAACTCACCGTGCGTCCAGAAATCGGGAGCGCAAGATCATGACGGCTTCACACGTGCTTTGCTTCAACTGCATCTGGATGGAGCTGAACTTGCGGTGGATGATGCTCACCATCCGCTCTATCTCCTTTGGCGAGATAGGTCGGGTCCGGCTCTGCTCACGCAGCAGGTTCATCACGTGGGTGGTGAATTCATTGCATGCCTGGGAGGGCAAGAAAAGCAAAAGAAACCCCAGAATCGGAAGGTCATTCGACGGTGTCAAGGACAATACAGAGGCAACACTGCTAAGGAAGGAGATGCACACTGAGGCTTCAATGGCTGGATTATTTTAGGGCAGACCCAGAGCAAGGGTGTGCTGGCTCTTGGGGGAGACATAAATTTCTCTCGTCTGCCAAGCAGAGGGCATGAGAGGCTCCCAACAAGCATGGAGAGAAAGGAAGGAGACAATTCCTTTGTTCTCAGGGATCATGGATGGAGCTGGGGCAGCTGAAGCCCTAGGACTCGTGTCACACATGAAGAAGTACCAGCGCTTACACTGTTTTTCTGGATGGGACTGGAGGAGCTATAGATGTATCTGAGAAGGACCATGAACCTTTTGACCCTCTGTCCCTCCTCCCAGTGCCCCAGCTGGACCCCAGCACCATGTGTCCTGCAAAGCCCCTTGTGCTTCATAGGAGCAGCTCCCAGAGAGACACAGCTCTGCTCCACACTCTTAGCACATCAGATAAGAACTAAATAACAGTAATAATTAAAGCCTGAGTGAGGCAGGAGACCTGACAAGTAAGGGTAAGCAAGTAATAATCCCAATTAGATTGCTGCTGGCACAGCACTGCCTGGCTGCTCCTGCTGTCCCCATGCCGCGCTGTGAGGACAGGGCAGCGAGAGGACTCGTCGGGGACAAGGGAGGGATTTTGAGGCTGGATGAAGGCCACTTCATTGCCCTCTCCTCCATCCCCGTGAGCACCTCACGGGCATGACAAAATCCTCCAATTCCCAGAACCAGTCTGGGATCCAAGCCCTCAAAACCAGGTTGAGAGCAGCACTCAGACCCCGATAGCTGGAGAAGCCTTTGGTGCTCCTGGGACACGGGCAGCTGCTCTGAGGACAGTGGCCCCAGTTGCCACCCCATGATGGGGAAAAAAAGGCTAGTAGGGGAAAGAAACCCTAATTTTGTGGACTGGCGACATGGGCTTGATGTCACCTGTGGCTCAGATCCAACAAGGAGACATCCCCGAGGTCAGCAGAGCCCCTCCAATTGCCCTTCGCCAGCTACAGCTGACAGCTCCCATCTCCCAGGGTGAGTGCCGGCTACAAGAGCTCTCAGCCGGGTGCCTCTTTGCTCCCAGACACCAGAGCAATTTCAGCTCGTCTTCTCTTGGCGTGAAATAAAGAGCATTAAAGGCAAAATTGCAGGGGAGCGCCGTGCTGTCACAGTAGCGGCCAGACGCCGTGCGAAGCCGGGCGCTGAGCTCCCCCAGCCACCAACAAGGGGACTGGAGAGAGGGGGATGGAGGTTGAGAAACCCTGAACCCTGGTCTTGCAGGACTGCGGGTGACGATATGGGACATGTGGCCCAGCACAGCCATTTACAAAGCAACTTGGTGGCAAAACCAACCCTGTCAGTAGGTTGTGAGAAGGAAAGATGTGGTGGCCCATCTCACCCCATGGGGCTGAGGTAAAGGCTTCTCTCACCTGGGGAGCAAAAATGTTGAAGAAACAAAACCAGAAAAGCAAACAAACAAAAACCCCTGCCCAAGGGGAGGAAGGAGCAGAAGGTCCTTCCCCGAAGTCTGTCCCTGGCTGTGCCCTTGGAGAAGGGTCCTTGCTGGCTCTATCCTTCATGGGTCTCCCCTTGGGCTTGGGTGGTAGAGGACATGGGGTCTCTCCCCCCCTCTTCAGCCCGGGGGCTGAAAGATGAGCCCTGACAAGCTCTCCACTCCTACCCACGTGAGACGGCTGAGGCTCCCTCATGCTGCACCACCCCGTGTCCGTGCCTTGAGGGAGTGACAGCAACGGCTGAGGACAGCCACCAAAGGTCATCCTTCCATCCCGCTCCCTGCCTGCTCCCTGTGCCCTGCCACCCCTCCGCCTCTAATGCTCTGCCAAAACACCTTTCATGGCGTGACCACGCTCGGCTTCTCCAACACCAGAGCCCTGGCCTGGCCACCCTGACTCCAGCTCCAACCCAGGGGCACCCATCTAAGGTAGCTCCACACCACCCCCGGTGTAGGTCTGAAGATGCTGCCCAGCAGCCTCAGCTTGGCCAACGTGGCGCCTGAAGGGGCGAGACATCCCCCAGCCCCACCACGCATCCAGTTAGACGGGTAAAACGGGGGCCGGGCTGGCTCACCGACACAGACCCCAGCACTGGCAGCCGCTCACGGCCCTGTCGCATCGGCAGAGACGGCGTTAAATCAGAGACCTGAAACCCCGCCGGGCCCCTGGCCGCGGAGCCCATCCTGCATCCAAAAAGGAGGGATGCTTTCTTGCTCGCACTCCATAAACAACAACCTCGGGATAGAAACCACATTCATCGCAAGGGCAAGCTGCGCGGCAGCGAAGAGGTCTGCAAAACATCTGGAAGCGTTTGAAAGAAACCGGTTTTGAGCGTTGGCCTGCAAAGCTTTTCATGCAATTGTCAGTGTTACCAATAGCCACATTTGTAACCCAAATAGTTTTTCTTTTTCTTTTTTTTTTAAGAATCACTTTCCTCAAGAAAAAAGCTACTTTTTTTTTTTTTTCTGGAAAAAGAACTTTTTAAGCAGAAAAAATGTTCAAGGAAGATTTTGATTCAAGCCTTGCTTGGAAAACTGCCTGCACGGAGGCCAGCACCTGGAAGAGGACTCCCCTGTCACAGGGCCAATTTTTGGCAAGATACTGGGGGAGGAGTGAAAAGCGAAAATCAAAGGGGCAAACCATGCTAAGCCTATCCTCGCGGCACATCCCAGCGCAAAACCCCAACCCTGCCAACCCTAAAAAAGCACGTTTTCACTCCAGCACCAAAGCAACAGTTTGCATTTGTCTGTACGCTCCTAACAATAGATGTCAGTAGCGATCCAGGCTGCGCACATCCACGCCGCGGTGCCGGCACCGGACAGCGGCGGTGCCGGCACCGGACAACGGCTCTCCCGGCGGCTCCGACTCCTGCTCCCACCATCCCCAAAGACCATCCCTCCCCTCCGCCACGAAGGAGCCTGTTACCTGCTCGTACTTCTCCAGCTCCGTGTGGTAGATCTGCCGGATCTGGGAGAGTTTGGCTCTGTAGTCGGAATGCTCCACCGAATTGTCGGAGCCAGCTCCTCCTGATGCAGCGGCAGCGGCGGCAGCGGCAGCTGAGCCACCTCCTTTTTCAGGGCCCGCTACCCCCTCGGCCAGGAGCATGTTGTCTAACCGCATCAGCTGGGGGTCCGTGGGCTCCTCTTCCTGCGCTCCCCGGATGCTCAGCACTGCAGGAGACACAAAGGGGAGAGAAAAGCCTGAGTTGCGCCCAGAGCTTAACTCAGGGAAGGGGATGCTCATCCGAAAGGGGATGCTCATCCCAGGTTGGACTGGCGGGGCTCAGTCCCCACCAATGGGGCTTTTCTTCCTTTCCCAAGGGTATCCCAACGGGCAGTCTGCATCCCGGTGCTCTGAGTGCCAGCGCAGCACCTCGGCTCTCCAGCCCAGCAGCAGCGATGGGGGCACTCCAGCTCCCCGCTCCCCTCCTGGCCTCCTCCTCTCCTTCCCACAGGGAAGAAGTAGGGCAGAACCAGCGGAGAGCTCACCGCAGCGGTAACCCAGAAAACCACGCTTTGCGTTCAAGTACGCAGCGAAACTGCTAGCAACAGCAACCAAAAAACCAATAAATGTACCCATTCTTGCTGCCTGCCAGAAGTGATAGGGACCATATCCCAATTCAAGTGCGGGATGGGAAGTCAGGAGTCTCTAGCCCAGGGGCCCTCTCATGTCACCTAACATGTCGTTTACAGCCTAATCCTGCACCGTTTGCATCAGCCATCAACCCCAGATGGCAGAGGAAGAAGCACAGGGCTGACCGTGCCTCAGTTTCCCCATCTTTAAATACAGACAGAGAAGGCTTGCAAGGTCGTGCTTTTATCCACCCAGTGGAAAAACAAGCAAAAAACTGGACAACATACGTTTTATTCTCTGGAAAACATGCTTTTTTTAGAATCTGGTCGTTCCAATGGAGTCTAAACTGTGCTAAGAAAAGGGGAGACAATAAATCAATCCTCCCAGAGAGACTTGCCAAGGAGAGAATTTTCCTCCCTTTTTCTACTCCCCACCTCAATTATTGCTTTGAGTAAAAGTCATCCTCCTGCAAGGGCCTTCCTGGAAAAAACACATGGGAGCATCCCAACCGCTCCGGGCTGGCTTGGCAGGGGGACGCGTCCCATGTCTGAAGGACGGAGGTGCCCTACATGCCCACCATGTGCCCACCCATGGTCTGTGTCTGAACACAGAAGCGTAACCCCAGATATCCACACGCACGCACACAGGTGTGCACAGCTGTGAAATAAATAGAATAAATCCTTGATGAGTGAACAAAAAAGGCATTTTCTATGAGAAACGAATTGTATTTCCCCATCTCATCTGGCACAAGAGCTCAAAGCACTTTGTAAACACCGCCCCCCCCCCCCCCACCCCCCGAGCACACGCTCGTGCACACCCGGAGCTGGGTAATGTTGCGTGGATTTTCATAAAGCCATGCCCGCTTACACCCGAGATGAATTTGACCCCCTGAATCTGCAGCACAAAAAGAGCAAGTGATTTTCCCCGTCATTTAAAAACCAGAAAGTCTCAAATCAGTTGGCAATAAAAAGTAAAACCAGAGCAGCTAAAAACCATGGGCAAACACCGAGTATGGTCTTCCCCACTCCGAAAGAAGTTAAATATCTAGCTATTATCAGTATAAAATGGAAGTAAAAGACCCTGCTGAGAGGTTTGGCTTACACTAAAAAGAGCTTTAAAAAGCCTCAAACTCTACTGAAATAATTACTTTCAGGACTCTAGCATTTATCGGCATTTTTGTGATGAAAACATTTGCTGTCAACAAAGGGAAGAAGGTCGGGGGAAAGAAAAGATAGAAAAAAGCCCAACAACAGTACATTTGCCAATAAGATGAGCTAATAATAAATAATTCCGCGCTAGGGAGGATCGTTTCCATACGGAGGGATGGGTACATGGTGCAAAATTTGGAGCTGGGTGCCAGTTGCTGAGCCCCGAGGAGACAGGTCCGGCATCCCCCTCCACCGTGGGAGGCTTCCGCGGCACCGCCGGCACCCAGCCACACGCTTCGCCGATGAATAAATCCGAGGGGGAGGCCAGATTTCATCAAGATAATGGTTTGGGGTCTGCAGTCCAGAAACTGAAACAAGAGGTAAAGGTAGCCAAAATCCTTAAAAAGAGAAGAGGAAAGGTGAAAACTTGCCATGAAAAAAAAAAAGAGAATAAATTCCTCGTCTTCTAGGACAAAAAACCCCATCACTAAATTAACGCACATCAAAAGCCCAAATACAAATGGAATGCAACACAGGTAAAAAAAAAAAATTAAAAAACCCCAAATAAACAAATCAAAAGCGGAGTTGCCAAAACAGGTGCATCTGGATTTCAAAAAGGAAATATTTTTAGATTAAAAATCTCAAGAATCATTGACCTGACAGGTAGGCACGAGTGATTAATTAGTGGATGTTTAGAAAGCTGCTTCCTGATGAAAAGCATTGTATAACCCCTGAGCTTTATTACCACGCAACACACACGGACCAGCACCCACTGGGTGCGTGCATCCTGAGCATCCTACGGATGGACACGTGTCCCCGCAGCAGAGACCTGCACCCAGCTGGGGACCGTGCGGAGACAGCCTGGGCATGGCTGCCCGCTCGGAATAAGGCTAGGGAGTAAATAAATGGAAAGGCCAATGTGCCTAGGCAGAACTGATGCTGCCTATTTATCCCTGGAAGGCTGCGCTCAGCCGAGGAGAAGACAAAATGATTATTTAAAAGCTCCTTTTTTATCTTCCCGGTGCTGTCCCCGGCTCCAGTGCACCTCCTGCCAGGATGCCCGGGGTGCTGGGCTCCTTGGCAGCTCCGATCCTCCAAAAAGCCCCCCGTGATGGGATGCGGCCCCTGCTGCGCTGGCCGGGGGGCTCGGGGTGAGCTGGTACAGGCAGCACCCGACCCGCAGTGTCTGGGCAGCCGATCGCAAAATGCCCCCGCTCTCCCCAGGCTACCAGCTTTCCCACCAAATTGAAATAAAATAAATTAAGCAGAACGATCCTCGGCGGTCCGGCAGCAAGCCGGAGCCGAGGGGCTGCAGGCGCACTCCCGCCCGTACCCTGGCATCCCCAGGACCCACCTTTTGCTGCTCCTCATATTGAAGAGAGAGGGGAAAAAAAAAAAAAAAAAAGAACAAAAAGAAAGATAGCGACTGGCAGCCGGGGGGAGGAAAATTCGTGCAAGACTTTCTGTCCTTGGCCGCCTTCCCACTGGCTTCGCAGCCCCCGGAGCCGTGGCAAATGCCACTAGAGGGTGCTCGGCCCTCGCTGAGGTCCCCCGCCGCCTCAAAATGCATTTTTATATAGAAATATAAATACGCACGCATGCAAATATATATATGAGAATGTAATTTAAAAGCAAAGCCAAGGCACGCGCTTTGCCACCACCGCGAAACGCTGCCCGGCTGCCCGTGGAGGGGAGCTGAGAGGTGTGGCCGCCCCACGGCTCCCGGCCCTGGCAGGGTCACCGTCACCAGCACCAGCAGCGGGAGCAGCTGGGGACCGAAGAGCCACCAGCCTGCGGTCCGACCACGGATGCCACCAGGGTCACGGAGACCTGTTCCAGCTGCTGGGAAATGGCTCCCAGCTCACATGCTCGCTCCTTTTCCCTCCTGAGAGAGGTATCACGGCCACCGTCTGCAGAGGACGTCGTCCGAGTCCTGGGCTGGCTCGGTGGCGGGACTGGCCTCCGAGAATCAGGTGAGGGGACAAAGCTGAAAATAGCTCCCTGACTCCTTGCCTGCCCTGCCATCCAGGGACACGGGATGGAAACTGCATCGAGTCACCAAAGCTTTCACATGCTCCAAGATATTTCCCACTGACCTGAGCGTCTCCGAGGAGCACCTGCAGAGCAGCCAGCCCCATGCTCACGGGACAGGCAGCCAGCACCCTGCCTGTGCACATATCTGTGTCCCCACACCACGGTACTTGTGCCTGGTGTCCCCGCGCACGGGGGGACAGCCACACAGCCAGGGTGGGGGGCGTGGGGCAGGAGAAACAGCCCTTGCCAGACGTGATGCTGGCACGTGCCTTCAAAACAGACTGCACCCTGGGTATGGTCTGGGGCTGCGAGGACACCTAAGAAATCCACAAAGGTGGGTACCAGGCTCCTCCTGGTCTTCCATGCCGCCATCCCCTCCCTTATTTACTCCATTTCCCTGGGAGCATTTTCCCAAAAGGGACCTGAGGAGCCAGCTCAGCGCAGGAGCCAAGCACACAGCCACCTCTCTTCTCCAAGGCCACCCAAAAATGCTTCAGCGTAGCAACTCTTTGCTCTCCATCCCTTCCAAACCCTCCAGATCAGAGGTGTGCAGGCAACACAGGCAGAACAACATCATGAAGGCAATCAAACATGAAGGGGGTGATGGCAGCAGCTTAGCAGGAGACCGTGGCTCAGCAGTGACAGCAGAAGAGGATGCTCAAACCTCCAAGCTCTACCTGTCTTCTAGAAAGGGCAATTCATCCTACTGCGGTCAGCGTCCTCAAGCTGAGGAGATGCAGGAAGCAGGGGTCTGCCCCAGCCAGACTCCCAGAACGGGATATATCCACTCACAAGGGGATGTAGGCTGCGGTGGTACAGCACTCCCTGCCATTCCTCATCCTCATGTCTCCCCTTGAGTGCTGCTGCGTGTGTGTGTGTGCTGATCTCCAGTCAGGTGCTGACTAGGACTTCTGGGGTGGAAGCTGAAGACCAAGCAGAAGACACTGGAGGAGGCTATGGCCAAGCAGAAGACACCAGAGGAAGCTAAGGCGAGGTGGAGCAGTGGGAACAGCCTCTCCAGGCGTGCAATCGAGATATCTTGGAAAAAGACACAGTGAACGACATAAAGCCAACACAGGTTGTGATGACGAAAGAAGAGGTCCCCAGAGCCAGCGTGGCTGCTCGTGAGGGCTTTGCTGCACGCTACCAGCATTCCTCAACTCTCCACCAACTTCGTGGTCAGTGCAGAAATTTGCTGTGACCTCTGGCTGGTTAAGATCCCCTCCAACTACATGAGCTGGTAGTTCCTCTACAGCTCCGTTTGCTGACGCCACCAGCCAAGGGCTGCTCCCAGCGGCTGGACGTTCAAACAAACCCACCTTAAAAAGAAAGCGGCTGCGTGGTTTTAATGAGTACAGGAGGAGCGCTGCCCTCCTGCCCGAGCTGGGCTGCTTCTGGACGGGTTTTCTCGTGGTTGTTTCTGCCCATTCCCAACTTGCTGAATTGCCTTTCCAGGGGGACATTTTAAAGGAGAAGGAGATTTCAAGTAAATGATTGCAACTTATCGAAAATAATGTGCTACTTAGCATCGGAGACAAGCATCCTGGCAGGCAGAAATGGGAAGCAGTGCCGGAGCAGATGGGAGTAATTAGGTTGTGATTTTCAGAAGGGTTTTCTTTCCTGCCTCCACTGTGCCTAAGATGTACTGGAGCGGGGGGGGAACAACCCACCCAACAACAGAGTTCTAAAGAGAGGTGGACGACTCCTCTGCCACGACCACTGGGCTGCGAGCTGCCCTTCGGCGTGACTCTCCCGTGGGGAAACCAGAGATGCCCGGCACGGCAACGCTGCTGGTGGAGCACTGCTGGCTGCTCTCGCTGTCCTCTCACACAGCCACAAAGGGGGCGAGATACCTCCTTCCCCACCAAGGCACTCGTCTGCCATCAAAGCACGGGCACCTCACCCGCGCACCAGATGAACAAGGTCTTGCACAAATCCTTTCTTGGACTGGTGCCTGCCCCTGCCGTAGGGACAACAAAGGCACGGCAGCTCCTTCTTGGGAACCCCAAAACTCCTGCACAGACCCACGCAGCGCACAGCCAGCCTTTGAAACACACATTGAACATCAGCCCTCTTCCGACCTTTTGCAATTTAACCACCACCTGCAACATTCGCTTGGGCTGGTGGAGCCCCAGCTTCAGGAGTCACACGAGCTCACCGGTTTTCTTTAAACATATATTTTTACATCTCCAGGTCTAAAACAACAGCCAGCAAACAGAAGGACAGCCGTGATGCCCGTAAATGCCCCTGCTAACAAAACCGGTAACTAATCTCCGTATTTTAAGCCGATCTCAATATTCCCTGGAGCCTGAGTCTACATTTGTGAACGCTGAAGATCAACAGCATTGAACCTGGTACAAAAATACTCCCATCTGCCTCATATTTGAGGACTCTTACGCATTAAGTGGCTTGCGGCTGGCTGGCTGCATCCTCCTCGTATTCATACGTGTAGTCACAACCAAGTCAGGAGAGTTGGGCTTTGCTTCTTTGGCTGATTGCTGATGGCATGGGCTTGAGCTGCTCTTCCCAAGCTTGCTTTGTGCAGAAAAGCCCCCAGATCCCATGCACCTACCTAAACTAATGGATTTTTTTCCTATGCACGTATATTTGCAGCCTACTTTCTTCTGCAACAGCAAACCTCAGACACAAAGGAAAATCCAGTGTCTCGGATCTTCTCTTTAAACACGCAGTCACCTTCAAGACCCCATGCTCAGAAGGAATAAACTCTCAGAGCTTCATGGAGGATACTAAAGGACCTCCAGCAGGGTCTTCACACCGCCCATTCCAGGGTCCATGTGACAGACAGCAACGTAAATGTCTTCTCGGCAAAGCATACGGTGTCCACCTTAAATGGGTATCAACAATCTCGGTAACCAAGGTGGAGCACTTCAATGTTAAGTAATCACAGGGAGTTTTAAACCTCGGTTGGATACGTTCACCATGTTTACAGAAAGCCACTGAGAAAATCAATGTCAAAACACAAACACCTATTTCCAACATAAATGGAAGCTGGAATTTCCAAATACACCAACACACTCCCTTCCAGGAAGCAGGAATTAAGAGAAGTTGGGATTTTTTTCTTACAATCGACATAAAAGTTCCCTTCCTCGCTCCAACCTTTCCAAAACTTACAAATGGATGAACAGATTTTTGCTCAGATTTTCCAAAACAGGCTGCCGTGAGATGAGGCATGGAAAATTTCAGCTGGCAAAACGGCTTTTTGTGCATCTACTTATTTATTTATTTCCCAGAAAAAGGAGGAACATTGTGAAACTGATGGGCCGTTTCTGCCACCAATTTTCACAGTCTAAAGCCATCAAAGAAACCAAAAATCCCAGCAACAAATCAAGAGAGAGGCTTGTACCCATAAGCACTGCAAAGCCAGCCTGGACTCTCGCAAACCCACCTCCTCTCCCAACACGGGAGTGTCCATCAGGGCTGTTTGGAAACAAAGCACTTAAACTATTTTGTGAGAGACGCTTTTAAAGGTGGAGAATTGTTCCTTCAGTCCATAAAGCACACAAAATTGTGATAAGATACATACTCCCACAGAGATGGGAGGAAGTCGCATCAGTTCAGAGTAATGGTCCATCTAGCACCAGAGGCCAACTCCAGCCATGGCCAACAAGCCCTACTGGAGACCCAACCAAGGCCAGGACCAAGAGCAGAAGCATCAGATGCTTGGGGCGGTGGCACTTCCCCCAGCACCCTCCTACCCACCGCCAGTTTTGGGAACTTGCACTGCAACCCAAATTCAGATCAATCAAAAATGTTTCCTGAATCAAAAATAATGTTTCCTGAATCAAAAAAGAAATCCTCTCCTCCCATTTCATGTTATCGTTTTCCCCCTCTCTCTTTTTTTTAATAAGAATTTTGGTCAATTTCAAAACAACCCAAGTGCTTTAAAAAACAGTAACTTCCCATCTTTCTGGGGTGGAAGAGTCCAAATTATTTGCTGAACCCAACCCAAATTAAAAAAAAAGTCTGAATCACCCTCAAACCATAATTTGGGGGAAATGGGAGAAGGGTATTTATCACATGCCAAAAAGTTTCTCAGCTCCCAGCAGCAGCTCTCCATCACTTCAGGAGGATGCAGCTTGCATGTGCCACAGAAGCTGCAGAAGAGAGACACGTATTTCATAGCGCTGGCAAAGAGTCTGCACCAGTTTTCTCCTAACCCCAGCCCAAATGCCAAACAGGTTGCCATAGCGAGCGAGGATCTGGCAGCAAAATGCTCAAAAGGTCTGGAAAATTATCACTAGCACATTGGGGTGGAAAAAAAATCCCCCCCCCCCCCCAACTGGAAAATTATCTAAAATAGCCACAAAAATAAGGCACAAAGTTGCGGTGATTACTGAAAACCAGATTCCCCGAGAAATGTGACTCCCCGGGAAGCTGAACGAACACAGATGAGCCCGTCTTTCCAGTCCTTCCCTGCATCCTGCTCCTGCCGACCAGTTCAGCTCATGGCTAGTATCCGAGCCGGGTACGGAAACTTTTGACCCTGTTCCCCCATGCCCAGCTATTGCTACACTGTGGTCAGATGAAGCATTGCGGATCAAATTTACATATTTTCTGTTTTTCTCTTTACAGTCGTGACACCACAAGCCTTGTCTACTCATGGATGCTTCACTGCAGGCTGGTGGTCAACTCCCATCGGCTTCAGCAGCAAAACTCCCGCAGCTGTAATTTTCGCATCTGAAATTTGGGGGCAGGCAGCACTCAGAAGCCAGAGCCAACTGAAACTCTTGCACCATGAGGAGATCGCTGAAGAGAGGTGGTTTAGTGGCAGAAAGCAGGCTGGAAGTGCTTGCAAACATTAAAAACACGCCAACCCAAGCCAGCTGCCCCACCGGTGGACAAACCACCTCCTCCCCTCCCAGTTACAGCAGCTTCGAGCCCACCTTTGCCACGTCCCACGGAGCAGCAAACCCTCACAACTCCACCTAATTAAGCAAATCAACTTCTCTGCCCCCTAATAACACTCTGCAAACAACCCATCACCTCAGAGCCAAACTCTGGGTGCGGAGGGGTCAACCCCATCTTTACTGGCACTCTTCCCTTGGAAGAGCATGGATAAATTTTGGCCACACACAGGTCCCTTCCCCACCCTGCTGAGCACCCTACACATCCCCGGGCCAGGCTGATGGTCTGGCCACGAAGCAGGCTGACGTTGGGGAGCGATGCTGAAGCGGGCTGGAGCAATCCCACGCTCGGCTTATCTCACGGAGCAGTTTTCCCCTTCCTAAGCAGGGCAGGATTAGCAGGCTCCAGTTACAGCTGGGAAGCGTAATCAATCCCTTATCTGCATAGGCAAACCCAGCACATGTCAAATTCTCCTGCAGCACCGACCACAGGAACGCACCGTAAGGGAGAGATTGTCCACGGCCAGGCAGCCTCCTCCATCCCACCCTCCTCCATCCCACCCTCCTCCATCTCACCCTCCTCCATCCCACCCTCCTCCATCCCACCCTGCTCCATCTCACCCCAGCCCCTGCCATGGGCAGGGGGACAGGGACCGGGACTGACCTCCAGCTGCTCAGAGCAGCAGCCGCAGGAGATGAGGAAAGCAGGGCAAGATTCAGCGCTGCTCTGCTGCTGGGCCAGATTTGAGCAGAAGATGTAACCCAGCTAACTGACCAGGGGCTGGCCTCGCTCAGGGGAGCAGCATCTACCACGGAGAAAAGCCGGTGGCTGGGATGGTAAATTGGCATTACAGGCAGCAGAAGGGAGGAGGATAACACAAACGTGCATATGTGCTCCCCTTCTCACTCCTCTCGGAGTGCGTTTGGGATTTTTTCCAACCCTAGATTGTGATATGGGGCAAAAGAATCAGATTTTGCTATTGTCGTGAGAAGAGCAGGCGGTTAAACACAGGGCTCTGCCTCGGTCCCTCCAAGGGCAGCACTTGCTGTGCCAGGACCTCTCCTTCTGCTGGTGGAGTTTGGGTGATGGACCAGAGTCCCCTCTGCAGCACCAAGAGAGCAAATTGTCACCGAGGGACAGAGCAAGCCATTGTCCCCACCCCAGGAGATGGCTCAGACCTGGCGCTGGTCACGCCTGGAGGGACTCCCCAGCCTGGAGCATGGAGTGGACCTGGAGCCCCCTAAGCCCTGCAGGAACAAATCGGCAAACAAAAGACAGGATTGCTCCCAGGACAGGTCCAGCTATAAAAAAAGCCTCTCTGAACGCCAGTTGGGCTGGGATCTGCCTCCTGCTCCAGCGCAGTGCTTTGCATATGAATTCTCCTTGCTGAAAAGAAATGGGTCCTTTGAAAGAGCTGAATCTGCTAATGAGAAGCCGGGGCCTCCAGAGCCCCTTTGAGGACAAGGGTCCCATTTCGACGGCCCCAGGCCAAGCCCTGAAACCAGAGAACAAACAAAGAGAGGTTTTCCCCCAGAAGGAAGCTGCCTTTCCAGCCTGCACCCCTCTCGGAAAGGTCATCTCCCCTGGACACGCAGCGCCTGCGAACGGCTGCTGGATGCACAAAGCAGCTGGGGCAGGGAAGTCATAGGTGAAAAAGACTGGCGAGAGCCCAAGCTGAAAAGCTGCAGTTCAGATTCCCTTCTTCTGCCATCTTTCAAAAAAGATGACCCGTGAGACTCCATCCAAGGAAAGCTGGCTTGGAGCTCCTTGGATGGCAACGTCCCACCCAAGTCTCAGGTTTGCTAACTAAATTGAAGGTACCCGCTGCCCATCACACGTCCGAGAGCACTGCCGCTCTGTTGCCAAGTTGATGGCCTTGCCGTGGGCTAGATTTGGGATTTTGCACAATATAGGAGAGATTTTCCGCATCTCAGAGCCAAGACATCGCAGGAAATCCACTGTTTTTCCCTCCCTTTCTCTCTCACAAAGCAGGCAGCGCAGAACCATGACAGACATCTACCAAAAGCTGGGGACAGACATGCCACAGCCTCCCACTGCAGAGCACCCTGGGGCCATGTCCTCCCCCTCCACTGCCAAGGGACCTCCCTGCCTCCTGCTTACTGGCACGCTCTCTGCCCAGAACCACGTTCCTGTTTCCAGCAGCAACCTTCCCATGCAACCCAAGAGCTGAGCACAGCCCTTGCCACTCCCCTGCTTACTTGAAGGCAGCCTCATCCCTCGGTGCTTGGAGAAGGTGGCTGCAGGAACAGTCTATCCTTTTTTTGGTGCATGCGGACAAGAGGGAAGCAAAAGAGAGGGAAGAAGCAACTACTAAGCCAGGACTCTCCACCCAGGGTGAAACCTCAGGGCTGGGTTTTGTAGTAGGATACCTACTGCCCTGGCAAAGGGGAGATTGCAGCCACTGCCGAGTATGAGTGGATCAGAAGTGCCTACCATTGGCGATCATCTTCTCTGAGGCCAGCCATGGCCCAGGGTATCTGCTCTTCCCTGAGAGACAGCGGTCTTCCGTTCCAGATGCATTAGAAATCATCCCTCCCCATGTCCACCTCTCCCCCAGCCATGGCATCAGGTGATTCAAAGCCTTCTCCATGCAAAAACTGAACTGAAGGTAAGTTATATGCATATGAAAATAGGTCAAATCCAAAGCATAAGAAGCAACCATAACCAAAGGCATCGGAAATCCCACCCCAACTCCTGTAGCGTAGCCACCATTCACATGCAACACATCAGCCGCGGGACAACCTCAGGCACTTACTTTCGGTGGTGGCCTGCACGGGGACGGTATCAGGCCACTTCACAGGGTTATAGATGTCATCTAGGTGACAGGACCAGAGTCAGCCTCCCTTGAGCCCATATGCATGAGTCCCATGTGTTTTTGAAGTACCACAGCTCTCCAGGACTAAATGCTCCTCTAACTCCTTGCAGAATTCCCTTACACAGACGTGCAAGGTCTTTCTCTCTATGCTATACATAGATCACACCAAAGTCTACCTGAACGTTCCTCTTCCATTTGCCTGGTTTCCAAGCTTGTCCCACCACCCACAGCACCACAGAGAGGTCAAGTCTGCCCAAGCCTAGGTGGTCCGTCAAGCTCCCATGGCTAAGACATGCTACCTTGAACCCAACTTTGCTGGGATTCAATGACCTAAGGCAAATAAACGAGCACATTTTTTGCATGATGCTCAGTCCCTCATGCCACCGTGCCGACCTGCTGAGCGCAGCGTCAAACCCGGTCCTCAAGCGCGCCAGACAAAGCCTGACTCTTTGAAAGGCAACAGCCGGTCGGCAGTGTTTTAAGGCCAGAAAAGAGCCCTGAACGTTCAGTTCCTTCTTTAAATAGAGGCCCCTTCTGTAAACGATCTGTTTGGACAGGAGGGAGAGTGCTGCAAGAGTCCAAGTGCTTGTGAAATAGGATCGGCTGCCTTCGCTCCCACTCCATTCAAAACATGTGGAGGGAAGAAAGAAACCCAAACTGGCAAGGCAAGAGGGGAGGAAAGAGCCCCTACACCTCCATGCTGCTGGAAGCGTGTGAGACACCAGAGAAAATGGGGAAAAATAATTAAAAAGGCTCAATTAGCGGCATTTCTGTTTTGAGGCACCTGCATGTGTTTAATTATATTCCATGCAAGAGGTTGTCGACGTAGATTTCCATGCCGTGGGGTGGTGGTGTAACGGGATCTGGCTCTGCCTTCTACCTCGGACAACCCCACTTGGGGCTTTACCACCAAACCCACCCGTCCGCACAGTTCGGCAGCGCCCTCGGGCAGAGCGGGGCTGACAACCAGCCCTACAGCACACTGGCCAGACAGACGGACGCACAGCTCCCCCCTGCTCCTTCGAGAGAGGCCCCCCGCCATAAACAGAGAGGAGATTAGAAAGGGAGCAAAAAAAAAAAATCTTTGCCCGACTCCGGCTGCGTCCCAGATCAAAGATCATCTCCAGCGAGGCCATCTGGTCCTTGTAAATGTAAAACCAAATTGAAAGCCCTGCCCTCACCTCCTCCGACTCCCTCGGCAATATTGCTTTTACCAGCCGGGGATGGGGAAGGAGCTCGCAAAAGGCATCTGTATGTAATATAGAGCCCCCGTGCAGCTGGGCTATAGGTTTGCGACCCCCCTTTTTGTTAATCACGAAGCAGAGGTAAATGTTTTCTTTGGGTCTCCAGGGGCCCTGTTATTCTCAGGGGCTTTGGGAAGAGCCCACGGCAGCAACGCTGGGATGGAGGAGGGCTGCTCTGTATCCCCATTGCTTCTTTCCAGCTGACGACCTGGTGGTTGTCCCTATTCTGGTTTAGAAGGACACACTGGGAGGGGAAAACGTCCCCACCACCCCAGCAGCGTCCCCACCATTGCAGGAGCCATGCAGCGTCCTCCCTCTCCACCCCACGGTGGGTATCTCCTACCACTGCTCCCCACCTGGGACGCAAAAGGGGATGCAGAGGCCAGCAAATAACAGAGAAGGAGGAGGACTGAACCGAGCCTTTCCAAAGAGGGGACGCAATGCATCTGAGCCAAAAATGACTTGTGAAAACCCCCGCCATCGCCAACCCAAATACTCCAGGCTCGACTTGAAAGGCAAGCGGGATCTGCTATCAAGAGGAGAAAGCTACACGGGAGACGTCGCAGGCAAAGAGGAGGCAGCTTGAGGAATTCCTACCCATCAAGCTTTATTGTGTTATTCCAACTAAGCAGAGACAAAAAGACAAATCTCAGCTCCCTACTTTCATTTATAATTGAACCCAGTCCAGAAGGATGGAGCAAGTACCATCTGTAATGCAGAGTGCATTAGCAGCCGGCAGAATGAAATATTCAAATTACTGTAGGCTACCTCGCATTTTAATGACAGGGTTACAAAAACCTGACTTGTAAGTGGAGATTGGACTGGAAGAACAGAAAGTTTGTTTTTCCAGTGCGTGAATTAACCTAACAAAATGTTACTTTCGGGAAAAAAAAGCATTTGCATGGGTAATTCTGCAACATATCCCAACAGGCTCATGAGACAAAAAAATATTATTCCATTTAGCTATCCTAATTGATATAATGTCTGGGGAGATGAAAAAACTTGGGGAAAAAAGGACAAGGCTTTTTCCTTTTGGCTGAAGATACTAAATAAATTTACGTAGGTGTGCACGAACCTTACCGACACGTACAAGTCCCGTATACAAGGATGCATGGCAGCACGTATGTGCATCCACGGGGTGTGTCGGTGCAATACTTGCACAAGCCGTAGCCTTTCGATGCTGTGCACAGTTTGAATATGCAAATCACTCCTTGATTTTCGTGCTTGTGCCTGTGCCGGGATCCATTCGTTTTGATATCGTTAATCAGGGCTGCCGAAAAGCCTGACACAGTAAGTGGCTGTAGCCCCTAGCAGTAGTCAAGATGGAGTGACAGGCTCCATTTAAGATGTCACAGCATATAATAAAGTGTAAAACTATACTTAAAATAAACGAGATAGAAACAATAAACTTGACTCCAGGTTTGAACTTTCTAGAAGAGCAGCAGAGAGACGCGAGCACACATGTGTGCAAGTGGGTATGGGTCTGGGGTGGCTGGAGAAGACAGTCCCCCCACCACGCTGCCGTGCAGGTGAGAGCGAGGACGGCTGACCTCCTGCGTCCTCCGAAGGAGCTGAGCTTCTCAGCAACCCTACGATAACAACCAGTCTGCACAGGGGATGTCTCTGGAGCTTCTGGAGGTGGACATGGAGAAGGAGGAGGAAGACAAGGAGCCATAACTGGGATCTGCTGGGGACCAAGGGGACGGCCAGGCCATGACAGGCATCTCGATTCAGGCAAGGAGCCCACCAAAGGGGCTGAGCTTTGCTTCCAGCAGCTCAGCAGAGAAGAAGGGATTTACCCACCGCAGGTGGGATTTACCCACCTCCGGGTGCCTGGATGGAAGTGGGGACAAACTGGTCCAAACCACCCTTCCCTCCCGGGCACCCAGGGAGCATCACCAGCTCCTGGCCACACTCCCAGGGTGTCCCTTCCCCTTCATCCCCAGGCAGCAGCACTGGTATGGGATGGAGAGACAGCGATGTCCTCAGCACCTCCCGCTTGCGCTTGGCCACGTGCCCCAGAACCAGGAGCCACAGCAGATGCTGGAGCCCTTCCCTGGCAGGATGAGGATTAGGATCAGGCCCATGCAGGGAGAGGCCCCCCCACACTAACAAGTCCAAAAGCCCCATTTCACTCCCCAAACCACCCCTCCGCACCCCAAAACCTCCAGCGCGCCCGATGGCAGCTCTCCGTGCTGAGACAAACCAGTCGCTCTCTCTCCTGCTAAGCAGTTAAATTAGAGAGTATTCAATTAATAACAGCTGAATATTCTGTCACATTTAGGAAGATGTATGGTAAGACAAGCGAGTTGTGATGTCTGTGACAGAAATGATAAAAGTTCTCCCGACACAGCCTGGCAGATACTTGGCTGGAGGAACTGCTTGCTCTCATGGACTCCAACGTCAGCGCAGACACCAGGCCCAGCGCTGCCTTCAAAGGAGAGACGCTCCAAATTGCACGGGAAAACCTTTGCCAAAATCGTTTGCAGGCAGCTCCCTCCCACCCTCCTTCTGGGATCCATCTGAGACGCAGGGACAAGACCCTGGAGAAGACCTTGGCCAAGAGAGGTCCTAGACAGTGCCTGCCAGCCACCACGTGGCAAGCACCACCCAGCAGAAGCTCAAACCCTCTCATGTCACCTAAAGGCCATCCAGTGACACTCTCCCCCACCCCGAGGCTGCCTCAGTTTCCCCACCTGCAAAAGGGACAGCGATCACATCCGAAGCAACCCACCCCAGGGGGGACGGGGGCAGCGCTGGCATGGCACTATGACCATGGGCAAGCACCTGCCATCCAGAAAGAAGTTCTCCACCTAATTTACGGATGCGGCGTGGCCAGGGGACGCGCGGGAGCGGTGCTCTCGAGGCCGCCTCCTCTTCTTCTGGGGTGTTGTTTTTCACCGGTGTTGTTTGCGAACACAGTTTTGTTGCTAAGAAACTACCTTCATACTGCTCGGAGAGCAAAGACAAAGCAACCATCAAAATAACACCGTATTTTGACAGTAGCCAGATCATAACCATAAATGATCCATTTTCCCCGCTCTCCTGTATGCTCATTAACGTGGTCTAAATACCATACTCGCATATATAACCTGCACCCTATATGTACACACGCATGGCACGTGCAGGCGCCGGGGACCTGTGTGCAGGGGAGGGTCCGTCGCATCCCTTCATCCCCCAAACCAAAGCTGAAGCAATCAGACCCGGGAAGAGGAGGGGGCTCCCCAGGGAGGCCCCACGGCTCCCTTCTAGGCAGGAAGATGGCACGATGTCTTTAAGCAAGAGATACATAACAAATAAAAGGAGGGTGAAGGAAAGACCTCTGCCCGCATCCATAGCAGGTAGCTCTGCGCATCGGCCCTGGTTTGGGGTGAAACGTAATTATCTGTTGGCTTAGGGTTTGTTAGGTGGGTTGGGGTTGTTTGTTGTGGGGTTTTTTTAAGTCCCAGGGGAGAAAAAGTGGTGGGAAAAGTAAAACCCATTTGCTGCTCAGTGTTAAAAGTGCTCTGTGCCTCCTGCTGCTTTCAGGATGGGGAGATCCTGCTACACAGGGAAGATCAGAGCACCCCCTCACCATCACCTTGACACAGGTATGTTCCCAAGACAAGTCCCCAGGATCCTGAAAACCAGTTTGCCAGTGCATCCGCCTCTGAGGACAGAAGGACATCTCTACCTTTCCTGCCGGAGCATCTCTGGCCCCTCTTTGCTGGTCCCACTGCAAATGGAAGGGCCTGGATGGGTCCTAGAAAAGACGTGAAAAACAATGCATCTGCCCCACCAAAAAAGGCAGGAAAGGGGCAAAAGCACCTCCAGGGCAGCAGCAGCTGCAGGAAGATGCTTCTTGTGCTGTGGACCATCCAGGATGATGCACGAAGCTAAAAGGTTTGGTGGACACGGTGGTGCAGTGAGGTCAGCACACAAAAAAGCTAGAGGAAAGCAAATGCCTTGTTTGCAACCGTCCCACGTGCCTGGAGGGCAGGGGGTAAAGGCAGGGGGAGAAAAGACACCCGGGCTGTGCCCACTAACAACTGGGAATGAAGACTGCTTCACTGGGAAACCTTGGCATCATGGGAAGCGCCTTGAGCAGAGGCAGCATCCTGCAGTCAGGTGCCAGTGAGACGAGTGGAGCAGCGGGCAACCGCCGTGCAGGCAGGGACGTGGGTAACCACCATGCAGGGACACAGACCTTGGCACCCTGTACCCACCCTGCTGCAAAAGCCCCCCGGGCCTGCCAAGCTGCCACTGCTGATTTACGGGCAGAGGGAAAGGCAGATAAAAGGCAAGGCTGAAACTCCAACCCGTCTTGCCAAGGCAACCCGAAGGGCCCTGCGCTTTTGCAAACCCCTCATGCAAGAAGGAATGCCCAGGGTCACAGCGCAACAGTGGTGGCTCTCAGCACCCCGGCAGGACAGCAAAGACGGACCTGCCGTCCTCGACCACAACCCACCCGCGGCAATCACCGGCTCGAGAGCCGACCGAGAGCACGGACTCACCGCCAGCGAGGGATTGCACTGGTCTGCTTTACGCCCCGCGGCATGCACTTGTGCAGACAGCAACGCCTGCAGGCAGGGACCAACGGGGCTTGGGAAAGAGCAGTGCCCTGCCTTGGATGCTTTTGAGGGGGAATAAGGAAAAAATTGAAGCTGTGGGAAGTGATCCCGCAATATCTGGGTTGTTCGACTCTTCCCCTGGGCCAGCTGGAGCGTGGCTCTGGTTGATCCCTTGCCCAAGCACGAGACTCTTCCACACGTACCCAAAACCCCAGCCCAGAACCGAACAGCCCGTCTCCCATACAGCAGCATCTTGCCACGTGTGCTTTCCCTGCCAAAACCCCAAGCTCCACCCTACAGTAGGAGGAAAAAGGGAAGGGCGAAAAGAGCTCTGTCGAAACCCACCAAACCCCAAACAACATTTTTCCGCAGCAGAACAAAGCCCTTGGAAATCTCTTCTCCGCTTGGGTCCCCCGACCCACATGAAAGCAGGATTTTTCTGGGCTAATGACACAGGCTGCTCAAAGCCTCCTGGCAGAATACAAGCTGCAAAGACAGACATCAAAGGGCTCCCAACTTTAAAATAAATAGAAAGCAAAGACGGTGCGGTCCGCAGGAGACCTCTCCCCGTCGCCTGTACTGGCTGCCTGGGTTGAACGTTGAAGATGACTCGGTTCACGAGACGCCCGGGCAAGAAAAGGCATGGGAAGAGGGGGGACAGCTAGATTTTATTTGCCTGGCACGTTCCCAGCAGGCACAGGCAAGGAGGGGGTGTTGGTCCTTGCAGGACCAGCCATGGTCACAGCAAAGCTTTCTGAGGCTCCAAGGAAAGGACCAACTACGGAGCGGGTCTGCTAGCTGGGGTGGGCGAGCCGTGGAACAGTGGATGGAGCGGCCGAGGTCGGGTTGTGGGAGAGGATGGGCCAGAAGTAACTGCCACACGCCAGGCAGTGGTGGCTGCCATCACAGCGGGTCTGAGCACCAGCCCTGGGCACTGCGTGCCTCAGTTTCCCCAGAGCTGAATGCACCCTTTGCACCTGGAGCTCTTGAGATAGGATTTTCCAAAGAGGTCCTTCACCCTCAAGAGCAACCTTCTAGAGGAAGCCTTGGCCCTGCTAGGGCCGAGTCACAGCTTGCGCCCACAGCTCCTGATGGTTAAGAAATCCAAGCTCTGCTGCTTCCCATTCATTAGGGAGAGAGAGAAGATGCCTTTGCTGTCCCCTCCAGGAGAGGGGCACCAGCCCCAAACCACCGGCATCCCATGGCCATCTGTCCCCGCTCCCGGCCCAGAAAGCAGCAGACTCTCCCGGCTTTCAGCAGGACACCCTGACATGCTGAGCATGATTTGCATTGGAGACGACCGGGGAAGATGAAGCCATACTACCAGCTCCTCCAGCCCCCACCTTTCGCCCTCCCCTTTGAGCTTCGAAGGGCCTTGCAGCGTGGCCAGTACACGCTCCGCAGAGCAACCAGCCCTCGCTCCCTCTCGCTGACAAGTGCGCGGAGATGCTTCCAAAACAGCAAGGCATGACCAGAAATCCTATGGGTCTTCAGGCTCCGGTCCTTCCATGGGCAGCAATTACTCAGGAGTGCTGCCACCAGACATTTCTGCAGAGCCTTGGAAAAGGACAGGGGCAAGGAAATCCACATGGAATGCTCCAACGTTCAGGAAGATCAATGCACACGACACTGTCACACGAGGGATGCCTACTGCGCTCGTGAACCCAGCCTGGTCCAGCGCTTGGTCTCCCCACTTCTCCCCTAGCCTTGGCTCCAGGGGCGCGGGGGCAAGAAGGAGGGCTGGACCGCACGCCGCTTCCTCTCGGGGAGGAGAAGGAAGATGAAAGGAAGGATGAGGCTGGGATGGCCGAGCATGGGATGAGAGGGGAAGGTGTCAATTAAAGCAATGAGGCCCTCCGCATCCCTGCGCCTGACAGCCGGGCTGAGCGGAGCTGACAGCCGGAGTGCCGGCTGGCTTCCCCGTCTCGCTCACCGGAGCGCACTCCCCCACACACACCCCCGGCTCCAAACCAGCAAGGCCGGGGCACGTGGACACCGGCAGCGGCATGGTGTCCCTTCCCCTGCCCCCAGAGATGCTACTAATAAAGGGAATTACCATGATTTGGGGCTTAAGCAGGCCACGGCCAGCCTGGAGGCGGATGGCAGCGACGCCATCCATGGGTGGGATGGCAGAGACAGGCGCTGGATCGCCCTGCAGTAACTAATGAGCACTGCAAGGCCTCAGCCCCTATGCAGGATGGCATCAGCCGGGTGCTGGGACGTGTGGAGGGTGGCAACCCAGCAGACACCGGATGGCAACTCGCCCCCCGAAGACCCCCCCGGGGTGGCCAGCCTGCACCTCTGGTCCCCCTTGCCTCTCCCTGGGAATCGCATCCCGGGAGCTGCTGCTTCACCCCCTGCCTGCCCTCCCCGCAGGCTCAATCCGATTACTGCTGATACACATCTCCTCCTGGGCTCCAAAACACGCTCTTCCCAGCTGAAGGATTCGCACGGACACGGAAAACTTGTCCTGATTGTGGCGTTAATGGTCGTGTGGCCCATGTCATCACCGAAATGGCCTTAGGGGGAGAGTTGATGGGTCTCTGAAGTCATCAGGACTACCCCACCTCATCTTGCTCCCCTTATTAAAACCATTCATCCTGGGAGCTAAATGAATATGTTTCATCTTCAAATGCTGAGACACAACAGCAAGCAGGCAGAGATCTAATAGAACAATACCCATCTAATCATGCCGATTTTTCTCTCCCCATCCTGCCTTCATATTACACGCGCTGCCACGAGACCAAGCCGGGGCCGCGGGCAATGGGTGGGTGAGGACAGGGCATGGCCCGCTCCCGGCTTTGCCACCGCCGCTGCACCTCGTTCCGCCCCCCCCAGGGTCTTCCTCCCTCTGCTGCCATGGAAAAAGCCCCAGGACTTTTAAAACAAATAAGCCCAACAGATACCGAACCTAACAAGTCTAAGGGAGCCAGGGAAGCAGGGCAGACCCTCCAGCACCGGCAGACCCCTGTTTCCCAGGGGAATACTGCATGCCGTACTGTCCATGAATCATTTTGGCGCTCCTTCCCACACCCACCGCAGGTTTTCCCAGCTCCCGTTCCCTTAGATACAGAGTTGATTTTTCCCCTTGTTTGCTAAAGTACCTTTTTGCACGCATGACATTGGGGGAAGCAGAACAATTTTGTGTCTTTCCCATATTAAGGGTCTCCAGCAAGGTCCCCGGCTGGGGAAGGGGTGGCAGAGGACACAGCGGGTGGGAGCATCGGGAAGGGCCAGGGATGGGAAAGGTGGTTAATCGGTTGCATCTTTCAAGAGCCTGCCGGAGATGCTGCTGGCCTCCCTCTCCTAACCAGGGTTTGCACAGCAAATCCCCGCTCTATCTAATTATTAACGATAATAACGGCGCCTGGCTTGCTGGATGCCATCTGGAGCCCTGCCACGCGTGCCCGCCGGCCCCAGAAGTGCCGGGAAGGGGGTGACCCCATGGGGCAAGGGCCGGGGCCAGGGGCAGTCCGGGCGGTGGGTACCAGCTCAGGATCGCCCGGAGGACCCGGCGGGCCCACCCAGGCTGCCGTGCTTGTGTTCGCTGCTGTGGCAGGCTTCATAAGGCTCCGCTCTTTGACTGGCGTTGAGTTTATGTGAAAGTAATTAACAGTAATTAATCCTTAATTACAGTAATTAGCCAAGTCGCAGTAAATTAAACCACATCTGGAGCAGATGAGGGCTTCCGAACGGGAGGCTAGTGCAGGCGACAATCGGAGAGATGCTGAATTCATCTGACAGCATCTGATTAAGGCTACCTGTTGCAAGACGCTCATTTGCATCCTGTTTTTGTTTGCGTTTGGCAGTAACCCTTTCAGCCGGGCTCCCCCTGCCCACCTCCGCTCCCCCTGCCCGCCTCTACCTCCCCATCTCCCCCCCATAGAGCGAGGGGGAGGCAGCAGCTCCAACCCAAGAGCCAAGGGCGTCCCCGCCGTCCCCCCGACCAGCCCAGGCTACGCCAGGGTGGTGGGGATGAGCCGGCACGGGGCCAGGGAGCCGCTGGGCTCCCTCGCACCCTCCAGAGAGCAGGAGGTGCTCAAGGGGTGGTATATAAACCACCCACCGCGCAGGCAGGCATCGGGCAGGGGATGATGGAGCAGGATGGAGGCAGAGCAATGGAGGCAGCCAGCTTCGCTCCTCGGCTTCCCCGCGTCCCGCGTCATAACAGCTACAACAAGAATAATAATAATAACAACAACAAAAGATCTGGCCTCCAAAGGGGAGCACATTAGCAAAAAGGGGCAGGTTATCATTAATACCACTCAGCATTTACCCAGTGCCGTGCAACCTCGGAGACCTTTGCTGATGTTTAGCCACACTCACAGGGAGGGGGAAACCCTTCCCTTCCCTTTCTTCCTACAATGGAGAAACCACAAGACGGAGAGGTGAAACAGGGTATGAGAGGCTCAGCTACAGCTTGTCATCTTTGAACGCTGAAAGAAAGAGCTCAAGGAGCAAACTGCGCTGTTCTGACTCGGTTTCATACCTTCATCCCACGCAGCCAGGACACATGGTAGGCTCTGAGCTGTTAGAAAAATACGGGGGACAATTCACAAAAATATCTTATACTCTTCTGGTCCCCAAACTGCGCCACTCACCAGAACCCCAAACCCTGGGACAAGGATTTTCATCAAGGCAGGGAAATGCCAACGGGATTTCAAGAGCAGAACTACAACCACGACGGCCCAAAAGCAATTGGCCAATTTCAGTAGGAACCGCAAAGGCTTCAGGGCTTAATTGCAGGCAATTAACGAGCACGAAGGTCCTGTGTATCTTGCCTTTTCATCATACAGTACAGGGTGGATGGGTGCTGTTCCTAGGCTCCCGAAGCCTAGGCAGGGAGTGTTAAAAAACCCTTTGATACTGAAATATTGTCTCTCCTCTGGAACTAAAACCTTTCAGGATTGCCAAAGCCAACAGCTGCAACAGGCCCTGGAAATGATCAGAAGAACCTCATTTTATGAAACACGGAAAAGAACTACGTTTGCCCCTGATCGCAAAATAAAAGCAAGCTTTTGAATTTCCTGCGCGCACGAAAGCCTTGCAGAAAAAATGTGGTTTCTCCACCTCTGCTTTGACTCCGCATCAGGCAGGACTCCCCTGCAGCGCTGAAACCCAGCCGAGCGCTGAAACAGCCACCGACCAGCCGACATCCAACGCCTGCCCGCCCCAGAAACACACTTTGCCATCTACATCTTGGTTGGGGAAAGGGGAATTCACAGCTTTCCCCTCCTCCCAAGGAGAAACGTGGTGTCCCTCAGCCCCCAGGGCCACCAGCCGCCAAACGGAGCAGGAAAAATTACGTAGACTGAAGTGATGCCCCACCAAATCTCACCTTCCTAACTAGGCAGGTTTCTGAACATGGACGCTAGCTCGAGATGGCTGTGCCTGAGGCAAGAACGAGGTGCGCCCACCCGGGGGGAAAGGATTTTGCAGTCAACTCAGAAGAGTGGGAAGGGTTCCTGATTCACACCCCCAAAATGAGCACACACTGTCCTTTCAGTGCAATTTTGCTTTCAGTCAATAGTTTTCTAAATAGATATTCCATCAGCTTTGTACTTGAGATCCTTCACAGCTATGGCATTTACAGCAAATCACATTATCTTGCTGCAGCCAGATTTTTGGCTAAAAGAATAATTAAATTCATATGAATAAAAGATTCCCTCACAAATGTCTTCAAGAAATACATCCCCCAAATCCACAATGCCAACATTTTGCATTGCACAAAAATAACATAAATTGGGAAGCTGTAACCCAACGGGCAAAGCCTGCTCCAGCCAGGCGAAAAGAGTGCAGGACATCACTCTGCTACAGAAGCAGCAATGACCTCAGATGGTTTAATGGCGGAGGCAGGAGAGTCTGGGTGGGTCTGCTTCTCCGCAGACATTGGCCAACAGCTATCTGTACAGACCACAGATGCTCAAGATGTGGCCTTCAAAGCTGCAAAATATTCAACATCTCAACTTGGGTGAATAACCAAGTTTCAGTGCATGGGCAACTCAACACTCTTGGGAAGACAGTCATTTCGGACCCAAATGGATGTTTCATTTCAGCTTGTGCATGTCTTTGTATCCAAATTTCCTCCAATCCCACCTGGCTATGAAGCTTCATCTCTGCACACACAAGGAAGCCCCCTCCCCATGCACCGGGAGGCTCAAGAGAAATGGCTCCCAAGACAAGTCCCAGCTGTCCCACCCTGGATCAGGACGTGATGAGACCCCTCTCCCCTGGAGACAGCATGGGTGAAGTGGTACAACCTCCTCTGCTCACCCACCCGTTGCTCCTCTCAATGCTGGCAAAGACTTGCAGGAATACGAGGACTGGGTCACTGCCTCCTACAAGATAGATAAGCAATGTTGCTGTTGGGTCCAACTAGACACAAAGCTAAAAGCTCCCTAAACCTCCAGTGTTGCTCAGCCCAGTTGCCCTACCTGCTTGCAACTGGTACATCTCAAACGTTCAAGTCTATGTCCTTCATGGTGACTCCGACCTGCAAAGGTAGCCCTTTGGCTTTTACTTAGGTGGTTGCGAACACACGTCCCTGCTCTTTACACTACAAATTACTGGGAAACCACCAAGGGAAACATCCCTCCCATGTCGCTGGGGTGACTGTTAAATCCCCCAAATTGACCCTCTCCACCTTTTCAAGCCCAAAGAGCCCCTTGGGACGTTTTGCTGCGGAAGACCTTCAAAGAGCAACCCAGCGGTTGCTCCATTTCCAGTAGTTTCACACCAGGTCAAATGAGAAAACAAATACAACCACAGAAAAACTAATAATGCCATGAAGAGGGGAGGTACATCTCGCTTTTCCTCTCCAGGGGAAGGGAGACATGGCCATACCCAGCGACACAGCCAGGCGGGCTTCTCCAGCCATCAAATATCACCATTTTTGGACAAAACACTAGTGTGGAAGTTTTAACCTGAAAACAGTATGTGTGCGTGGGGAAATTCCCAAATAAAACCAACTAAAACCAACCCTCTATGCCTTACAGTCCAGGAAGGCAACACAGCCCAAGGACCCGGGGCTGGGGAGGCGAGAGGCAGCAGATCTGCCCAGCCCTGCCAGGGACGTGGTGTGGATACGTCCGTCATTGCAGACGGACACACGCACGCACGTTTTACGGACATGTGTACGCTCCTTTCAGGCCAAAGACTCGGGTCCCTCCTCATCTGCACAGTTCGAATTAATTATACACTTTAATTTCATGAATTATTAATTTGATTCTGACTCGGCAGCTTACGATTATCCAGCGCTACAGACTATGCAATTCCAGCTTCATTAAAACATCACCAGCTGCCTGAGAGACAGACATTAAATAGCAGAGAGTAATAATAAAATTAAGCTCCCTGCGCATAGCAACAGAGTCTTCCCCAGCCGCACGCGGCGAGGGCCCAACTGGTAAATAGGTCCCTTCCAGGCGCTTTATTCCCTTCCCGAGGCTGGTCCCACCCCGCTCCCTCGCTGGGAGGATGCTGCTCCTGCGATGCGCGGCAGAGGAAGGCCGGGGGTCTGCAAAAGCATCCCTGGGATGGGGGGCACAGCCAGGTGATGAGGGTGAGTGGCATCCCCCTCCCAATGCCGTCCTCAGCGCCCGCAGCAAGGATGGGGAAGGCTCCAGGGCTAACATCGCCTCCAAATAAATAAAGCCGGAGCGCTGCCTCCCAGCATCTCCCTGGCAAAACAATTTATAGAGGGAAAATGTCGGAATTTAGACATTCCATTTAGCTGCTTCAGAAATCTAAGGACCCCAAACCTTGTGGGATTTGAGAAATCGATGGAATTAATTAAGGGAGATGTCCAGCGGTCTCCGCTAAGTAATCAGCAGGTACAGTAGACCTGAAATTCTATAAAGAAAAATGGGAAGGGATGACATTGAAGGAGGCAGTGGGGATTAAAAAATGAGCATCCGAGTGGTAAAGGCGCACACCCATTGATCGCTGCATTACGGATTAAGGCTTCAACGAGCAGCCAGAAGATTCTGTAGCAGAAAATGGTTACAGAGGATGAGCATGAGCAGAGCGGATATATATAACCTCTGACAGCCGGGAACAACCGAGACGGAGGACAGCTCTGCGCCGAACCCCAGAGCAAGAAAGTTTTGGGGAGGGGGAAGCAGGGGGAGCTCAGAGGGAGCCATTTTGTGCCAGGGAGACCTGCCCAGGAGGAGGGAGCCGTGTCAACTGCCCGCTCTGGGGAGGCGGGTGGAGGGGGGCACCCAGAGCCAGTGCCAGATGGGGGGACTTGGGGGTGGGCAGCGAGGTGGGGAGGGGGCACCGGCACGCTGGCCGGGAAAGCCACACCATCAGCAAACAGTTAATGCCTGGGAATGAGGCGCAGCCCAAGCAGACACACACGCACAGACTAGACCTGCCTGCCTGCCTGCCACAGGGCTCTCCGGACCACGCTTCACCTCTCTGCCCTGCCGTGGGCTCTCAAGGAGACCACTGCCTTTAATCCTATGCCCCGTAGCGGTCCTGTGTTATGGTTTCCCAACCATCCCATCTCCCATGGGATGACTGCATCCGAGCCCAGGAAGGCACCGTCACCACTTGGACCATGTCCGCATGGCAGCAGCTTCCCACGGTCGCTCTGCCCACAGCGTAGCCCCAGGATGCGCGGGTACCTGCCCCCCAAAGCCAGGCTGGACCCTCCTCGCACGGGCAGCTGCAGGCAGCAGTGGGCAACGCTGCGTTCAGGGGCAGGTCACCAGTGAGCGCCATCCACCCTCGGGAAGTAAAAGAGTAGCAGGATCATGTCTTCAGACACTCTGAGTGTGTACGGGAGGGGGTTAAAGCAAGATCAACCAGGAGGTGCCACCCTGAAGCCCCCCAGCACGCAGCCACCCACCCACCCAGCACTAGCACCACACTTGTGCCACCATTTGGGACCAACCACAGGCAGACGTGCTTCCCTAGAGGTCCCAAGCATCGCCCAGACCACGGTACCCGACAACATTGCATGGCAGCTGGTTCAGACAAGACTTCGGCAATGTGGTGAACTCGATCTTCCGTGCTTAAAACGGATCCTCACTGGGAACGTTACAGCTGCATCCAATGCCTTGTGCAAACAGAGGAGGAAACCCTTGGGAAGCGGCACCCCACCCAGCCATCCCGCCTTCCCGGCCACTGCAGAGGGAGGAGACGAAGGCAGCAAAACCGAATTGAGATTGCTGGAACATTTCTATGAGAAATTTCAAAAATAAAACCAAACCCCCTGGAGCCACGTACGGTGGCAGCTCGGTGTCTGCGGAGGTCGCGGGGCCAGGGCTCAGCCCCCCTCCCGCCACCCTCCCGCCCACTCCTCATACATATGCATCGTCGCAAGCCAGCGCGAGCTAAATGTCAGCGGTGCCAGCATGCGCACGCAGCCAGAGGGGACCCTCGCTTCGCAGGACAAAGGCAGGCACTTTGGGGTACGGGAGGCACAGACCAGAGGGGTGCAGGGGGCAGAAGGGCTCATCCCATGTGTGGATGCAGCCGTGGGCACCCAGCTGCTTTGGGAAGCAGTTGCAAGCCAGTGAGGCTGGTGAGGCCAAAGTACGCTTCCAGCAAAGGGCTATCTGCAGCCCCGTGTGCCCTGCGGGTACCTGGACGGGTCCAGCAGCCTCTGTGCCCCCGCCCCGGCACTGCTTCTCCCACCACCACCACTCACACACACACAGGAGTATCTCCATCATTCATCCCTTAAGTATCTTTCAAAAATCTGCTGGGGACCAAAAAAGCATGCCTGAAGGTCATGAGCATTTTGAGCCAAACCCAGCGAGAGCATCCTGGCTGGAAATGGGTCTGCCAAAACATCTCCCCTCCCCAGTGCGAGCTGAACCACCCTCCCAGTCCTGCAGGAAACACACAGCTGTGCTTGGATGGGCAGCACCCATGGGGCATCTGGGTCCCCCCTCTTGTGTGGCTCTGGGAGACAGAGCAGGACACCAAGGGGACCTTGGCCCCTTCATCATCCAGGAAGACAGTGTCACCTTCTCCAATGCTGCTGAGGGACACAGAAACCCTGGTCTCTGTGCCAGGCAAGCCACAGGGACAAGGGGACAGGATGGGCAGCTGCCTGTTCAACCTGTAGTGAGATGTTCCTACACACAGAAGGCTGAACACCGTGTCCCCAGACCCAGCACACCGAAACACCAGCATAAAGAAGCCATGACCTCATGAGAAAGATGGGTCTAGCAGACGCAGCAGCATAAACACAGCTCATCCGTTCTCCCCAGAAAGGCGGCTTCTCTGTCCAGGCTGGACTTTGAAGGCTCTCAATGCCCTCACGTCTCTGCACATCCTTGGATCAAGCCCCTCTGGCTCCAGCCCCAGGTTCCCTCAAGCCAACCCCAACCTGCCCCAGGCAGGAGCTGCTAATCCCACAGCCCCAGCCAACAGCAACGCCCTGAAATCACACTTGGGAGGCCTTACGGGCGCCCAGTGACACGCCAGGCGGTGTGTGTTTTACAATCCATGTGTCAAAGAGCCCTGAGCAAAGGCTGTAGCAGATGCAGAGCGTTCAGCAGATTCCTTCCCCTGGCTGCATTACAGCGGGAGGCAGGGAGCAGCCCCGGCCCTCTGCCCCCCGCCTCCCCGGCCCCCAGCAGGCATTTGGCATCCAGCGCCACGAGCTCCCGGGGCAGGCGTGCGCGTCACCACAAACATCCTCCCTCAAAGCAGGACGCCTTCTCCCATGGGGCAAACATTAGTGGGACAACTGGAAACGTTCAACTTGATTATAATGCTTTAAGAAAAGGTCACGGTGAAATTTCAGCGCTTTACCTTGAGCTCTGTTTGTTCTCTGCGGGATGAGATGGGAAGAGTCAGCTTGCCCTGGCTCGTGGCATCCACATAGCTCTGATTGCATTTCACGGGCCGGCAGCAGGCTGTTGAGCCACAGCAAACCCCCCAGCCCTGGGGACTGAGATAAGTCACTGTGGACGCGCTTGTGGGGGCACGTGCTGGACCACCATACCATAGCTGGACCATGTTTTCCTTCCAAAAGTTGTCCAACCCTTAGCTGATTTTGCACTGTGCTTGCACTTCTGCTGTCAAAACAGGCCAAATACACCCAAAAAGCATGGAAAAGCAGCCAGCAATTCCTAGATAGCATCACCCTCGGAGTCAGGAAGGTTTTCCAGCATGCCATGTGGCTTCATCTTTTCGGGCCTCAAAGGGAGCCGTGGCCAAAACCACAATGAGGCAGCGGCACTGCGGGACTCAAGCATCACTCAAGAAATCGCCCAGACCATGGGTGACCCTCGGCCACCACGCCAGCCCCACCAGCACCTTCCCCCTGCTCCTAAAGCAGGAGGGTGAAGCAAGGGCAGCCGTTACTGAAGGGCTGACACGGTTTCTACCAGCACTATGAGCAGGACCAGGTCTCAGCCCCCAGTGAGCAGCGTGAAGCTCAGGAGCATCCCAGCTTCCCCAGCCTTTATCCTTGCACTCCGCAATGATTGCTTTGGGACTCATTAACAAGCCACTTTGCTCTCCAAGCTGAGGTGCACAAAGACAACCCACCAAAAGGCCCACCGCTGGTGCAGAAGGCGGCCAGCGCTCCCCATGACACACGGGCACAGGAGAGGTGCAGCCTCGCAGCCCTTCTCTTCTGCACATTGGAGTGGGAGCGGTTCTGACCTGCAGCAAAGGGTTTGCTGTCAGTTGGGCGAGAGGAAAACCAAGGTCAGTTTTGTTTGTGGCCAACTGAAGGATGCTCTGCCCCCAGCAATGTTCCTGCTGCAATAATTAAATCTGTCGTCCAACAATTTGCTGTCGGGGGAGTTCTCAAAAGGTCTCCAAGCAGAACCAGGAGACGAGCGCTAGTGGAGATGGAGCCCTCTGCACCCGCTGGGCTCCGGGCTGCCAGGTCCAGGCCCAGGCAGGTAAAGGGAGGAGGAAAAGCCACCGGGAGCTGCCTTCAGCTGCGACAACTCCCCAGGAAAGGGCAGGCAGCAGAAGGTTTTTGGGGGAGATTTTAAAACAGCCAGTTTCATCAAACCAGACCAAAAGCTCGAGGTGCCGAGTGCTCTCGCAGCACCTGGAGGTGGCTGGGAAGGGCTCGGCATCCTTCCGGGGAGGCGGCTGCGCGATCCAGCCTGCAAGGCATTCCCCAAAGGGGAAACAATTCGAGCCGCTACCGCAGCGCAAACGATTCTTTCCTGATGCCTGCCAATACAGCCGGAGCGTGGGGCCGGCGTGACACTCCTCCATGAGGTAGGATGCAGCTGGCGGGTCCCCCCGGCAGCATCCTTCCACTGAAAGCCAACCTCAGAGAAAGCGACGCCTGCTTCAAGGCCGGGGAGGACAGAATCAACCCCTCAGGTTGTTGGCGGGGCCGCGGCGGACCCAGGAGGCAGGCAGACCCTCGTCCCCGCAGCGCTTGCTCTCGCTTTTTCTGGAGCACGCAGACGCACCTGCCCATGGAGCCGGGATGCTGTATTCCCACCACTCCGGCAGCGCCGCTCACAACAACTCCCAGCTGCTGCCAAAAGGTATTTTTAGCTGCATTATTTATTTGAACACCTGCCTGAGACTTCAAGGCAGAGTACGGAGCCTGAGCAGCGGAGGGAGGGAGGGAAGAGCGGCACCAGGAGATCTGGACTGTTTCCACTGGAAGATTCGAGAGCAGAGACGCGGGCACGATGGAGCAAGACTCGGGCTATGCCGAGGAAGAGGATGGCACGGCCAGGATCACGCACCTGTCCCACAAACAGCACCAGGTTAACCCAGCTGCTGGGAATAGCCGAGTACCAGTGCAGACTGGGATGATGCTCTAGCCACCCTCCTTGAGAGGCTGCCTTTGGGGAAACTGGGCTCATTAGGTATCCAACCACACATGATTTCAAGATGCTCTGGCCCAACATGGTGTCTGCAGCAGGAACATCATCTTTTCCGCATAACCCCGTTTTGGGGAGAAAACTCAGCACGACCGCCCTCTTTCAAAATGCCTTTTCCTCCGCACAAAACCAGTTCCACCCCAAAACCAGCCTGTCCCCCTGCTTCAGAGAGCCAGCCCCAGAGAAAAGAGGACAAAGCGAGCAGAAAGTGAGGGAAGGAGAGATGCTGCGAGGGAGGACAGACACACTTCACTCTTCTTCCCAAAGATGGAGATGCCCTCAGGGGGCTGGGGGGGGCCACGGGGTAATTGAGGGGCACAGGGTAAGCGATACAACACCCCTGTGTTATTTTTGCAAGCCTTTCTTGCCACACCATTTACTGATGTGAACAAAACCCACCGCCTCCCTCCACTTCTGCTGAAATAATCCGCCCTTCTCTCTGAAATCAGCCAGGAAAAAGAGCAAAAAAAGCAAAAAAAGAAAAGAGCATCTAAAAATAAAGGCCAGGCCAGAGTATGTGCCTCTTGGTTGGGCTCCTGTGCTCACAGATCTGCTTATTTTGGCCTATCTCTCCCCAGCGATAAGGCAGCTAACAGCCCGTTATCAGCCAGTCGGTGAAAATGTGCTCCAGCCTGATTAGGGCTCAGTCTTTGCCAAGGTTATAAACAGCCGTTATCGTTCTCCCAAACAGAATAATCCGGACAGTATCAGCTCAGAAACATATGGGCCACACAGCGAAGATAGCCGCTGACGGACACTTCATTTTAATTGTAACGAGTGGTTAGCAGCAGCCTCCAGACAACAGACACAACTGCCCAATTGGCAGTGGGTTCGCATCTCCTCCTGCATCCCTCCTCCCACCCGCTCGCCGACGGTTTTCTCCTCTCCCCGCTGCCCTCCTCCCCTCGGCTTTGCAGACCCCGGGATGAGCATCCCTGCAACGCCGGGAGAGGCCTGCCCAGTCCCCGCGGGGCCGGGGGGAGCGGGCAGGCAGCACCCTCCCTATCTCCGCAGGTGGAAAATGAGTGCTCGGTAGTGGTGGCACGAGCGTGGCCATGTCACACCTGATGTGCTTGCACCCTGCCTGGTGTCAGCGGGGAGCAAGAGGGTGCGTGAGGCCGCTCGACGGTGGGGAGGCACCCGTGCCCGCCTCTCCGCGGGGATGGAGGCAGAGCGATGGGTCCCTGTCCGACAGCACAGCACCCCACGTGCCTGGGTCCCCGCTCCATGCAGCATCCCGGCGGCTCCTCGCTGCCTGCCCGCGTGCCAGCTCGGCAGCAGGCAGGGCGCAGGAGGAGGGGCCGCAAACCCTCATTTCACATTCTCCCGGTGTCCCTTCTGTGTCATACTTCTTTTTTTCCCCCCCCCTCCCTCTTCCCAAAAGGGGTGGTTTAGCTCTGAGAGTCTTAAACACATTTGCATTCCCAAGACAAGCTTAGGCATAAATTCATCTCAGTGCAGGGGTCTTTTTTCTTTTTTTTTTTCCCCTCCCCATCCTCCTCCTTTTCCTCCCTTCTCCTTCTCTCTCCAAACCCGAAATGAATTCAGCGAGAACCCTTGCAATTCAGCACCGTCGCGCTGCGCAACGCGGGATTACAAGGGATCCGAGGGCTTTCCTTTTCTTCCGACTCACGGCGTGCAGCGTTGCTGCTTGGTTTTGTTATTAACAATACGCAGGGATAAGGCTCTTAGCCCCGTTAGCCACACTAACCTTCTTCCCACTTTCTTCTCCAGCCAGTCCCGGCTCCCAGAAATCGTGCCTGAGCTCCATCCCCCCTGCAGGGAAAGAGCGGGAGAAAAAGCAGAACCCCCCCAAAAAACGGACAGCAAAATGTTAATCTGGGGAGGCAAGCTAAAAACCTTAGGAAGACCCAGGACTGAGCTTCAAGTCACGGATGCTTTCTCAGATAATCTGTATTCCTATCTCGGTGCCAGCGGAGCTGTGATCAGAATATCCAAGGTCTCATAAAAGATTCAGGGCTTATTGACTTCCTTGCCTTCGCTGCCGGTTTGTGGTCCTCCTGCCCGCTCCCGCTCAGCCTTCAAAGCACCCGCCGCCCCTTGCAAGTTGCCATCGCGGATGCCAAAGTTGAAGAACGGCTGTGCTGGACTGGCAGAGCAGAGCGGTGGAGGAAGGCTCTCCTCCCTACCTGGGGGATGTATTCCTGGCCCCTGGCCCTGGTGAGAAGAGCTTAAGGAGACCCTTTGCCCTGTTGGACATCCCCACCCCAGAACAAACCCCTCTTAAATGTCCCCACGGCCACTCTGGCAGCACCGGCCGACGCAGCAGGCAGGCAATGCTCCGCACACAGCGGGCAGAAAAGCAGATTTATGAGTTATTTTAATTCGAGTCACACGTTTAGGTGAAATCATCCCCAAGCTGGAAAAAAAGAAAACTTACAGCAGGGACCCCTCAAGAGCAGGTTTCCCCCTGGACTGTATGCACAATGAGCTCTCTGAGGGCTGTCTCTGGCAGCATCGCAGCCCGGTTTTGCTGCATAAGCAGCCCCGAGCAAACATGCAGACCAGAGAACCCAATCCCCGCGAATTTATGATCAGTGTTACTCGGCTGCAACCCTAAGGATGAGGCCGGGGATGGGGGCAGACACCCAGCCCTTGGGAACGCACTCACGTTCTCACTGGTTTTAGGCACAGGTGAATGTTGAACGTGGTGTAAATTGTGTAGTTTACATACTGGAGATCTTCATTCGTGAGTTACACAGAGCTGTCCGTGAACACCACACACAACCAACCATGATATAACCATCAAATCCACCCAGGCACCCTATTAGTTGTATTTCCACATCACCTAAAAGCCTTACACGTGCACCAAGACTCCATACTAGAAGGCACTGCAAAACATAGGAAATAAGTCCACATAAAAATAAAATACTGCATAGGAACACACAGATTTCTATATATACATATGTGCTCAAACGCACACATGCACTTGTTTGTTTACATATCATGTGTGCATACACCCTCATACAGCACATGTGTATACAGCCCTGTAAGGCATACCCAGACACATACATACGTACTTATCTGCACAAGACACATACATACGTACTTATCTGCACAGTCTAGAGACTATTTATACATACACAAACTATACAAATGCTCTACGCACCCTGCTCGGTGACAGCTCAGATTTTCAGTAATATCATAATATTATTTTTTAGATCAGTTAAGGTATAAAATGTGCGCTCTCTCAGTCTTTAATATTAATAAGTCTTGTAACTAGCAGTTTCTCGTAGCTCCGAATTCTTGAGCACAACTAGAAAGGGCACTTATCCTGAAAAATCTAATAAATTTACAGTTTTATATACTTCCTTCAATTGTAAAAGTCTTGTTCAATAAACTTTAAAATGCCACTATAGAGCAATAACACAGACAGTATAAACCCAGCCCTGGGAAAGCTGTGCAACCAGAAATTGTTCCCCTTTCTGCTACAGCAATAAAGTTTTATATGTTTGAACTGACTGTAAAAAGGTTTGAATGTTGGCAACTGGGGAATAATCTGTCTTCTTTATAGTTATTATCATATTTCCCACAAGACCCTTTGGTCTGTGTCAATCCTTCTCGTATATGACACCTTTGTACTGTCAGCGAAAGCAAGAATACTTAACTTTTTGCGTGCATGCACACGCGGCTGTGACTGGAGGTCCTTCGCTCTGCTTTTCTTCAGATTACAGCACCCGGGAATAAATTACCTGTGACGTGCTGCAATGGAAGCCTTTTACCACATCAGGCTGATTTGGAGCACAAAGCTCCAAAAACCGAGGGATTTGTGGACTGGTTCTCAAGGCGGCGGGCGCCAGGGGTAAGAGGTGCTGCCACTGATTGGGGATGCTGCTGTCCCCACAGCTCCCCGGGACACCGTGGCTGCGTATCTGGGGCAGACAGCATCCTGAAATGGCAGTACTTCCCTGTTACTCTTTCGTAAGAAAGAGATTTTGGTTCAAGATCGGCTCCTCCTGCCTCTCCGCCACTGTCTGCAGGCGATGGCAGGTCCAGCACCAGCATCCCCAGGTGCAGCGGTTGGAGCCAGAGCACCCAGACGCCTCCTGGACAGAAATGTTTCGAGGATTCTCGCTGAATCCCAAAGAGATCTGACTCAGACCCCAAAGAAGCAGCAGGCAAATACAAGGAAATTCCTCAAACTCACCCATTTTACAAACCGATGATGCTTTAACCGGCTGCAATTTTTAACTAGCTGGGAGCTCATAAACCAAGATGCGGATGAATTTTGTCACGAGACCGAGAGCAAGGCTGGACCTTGGCATCGCCCATGCAGGGCTGATCTCTGAAGGAGTGGCTGCAAGCGGCCGCAGCCCCGGGATGCAAGGATGCAAGGGGAACCCAGTCCTCAGCCTTTAGCAACCCAACACCACGTGATCCTCGACCATGGGCCATCTTTCAGGTGGCAAAGATGAGGCTCAATCAGAGATTGAGATGTCAGAAGAAGTGATGTTAAAGCGCGTTTGGAAAATGAAAAATGAGGAGTCACCAGGACCAGATAATACCTGCCTAAGAGTTCTGCAGGGACTCAGAAATAAAATGATTGCATATTTTCATTAGCAGCTCAATCTCTCATTACACTAGAGGACACAAAGTGTCATACCCTATTTTTAAAAAATGGAGTGAGATGAGCCACAGATTCACCGACTTGTGAGTCTCACTTCAGTACCAGCTAAGATGATAAATAGATAGGATAAAGCCTCGAGATGGACACGATACCACCGAGATTAACTAGCAGTGCCCGTAAGGAAGAAGAAAACAGACCTCGCTAATCTATTACAATTGCTGCGCACCCAGCAACAGAAGGCACGAAGCACAGTCGGCGTTGTTTGGAGTCCCCCAAAGTTTCATCAGTTGACAAAAATAACTCTTCTCCCAGCAAAAGCAAGGACTGAAGTTTGGTTAAGAGGTGGAAGAGAGTAGAAATAAATGGCTTTTTGAACGAGGCCATGAGCATAGGTGTGCCCACTGCTCCTTAATCCATTTCTTGCCAGGAGAAGAGCACGAGCAGCAGCAGGTGTGAGAACATGAACAACGGCGGTTAGCAAGGACTCGCGAAGGCTGAGATACTCCTCCAAGGATGTGTGAACGAAGCTCCATGAGCTGGAGATAAGATGGTGGGTAAAAGTCAGCGAGGGTAAAATGCACAAGGAAGTAATTTAATTACTCACACACACTGACTACGACAAACTTTGCGCAGTCAGGCCGGACGCCCAGCGAAGCGTGAAGGGAAGGGGCGGTGAGAGCTGCCAGGGCTGCACGACGCCCCGTGTCCAGGCTGCCCCTCGCCCTGAGGCTTCTCACCCCCTGCAAGCCCATCATCCTTGTAAGAAAGATGGAGAGAGACTTTTTACCAGGGCCTGTAGTGCTAGGACAAGGGGTAATGGTTTTAAAACTAAATGAGGGTAGATTTAGATTAGCTATAAGGATGAAATGTTGTAGGATGAGGATGGTGGAACACTGGAAGAGTTGCCCGAAGAAGTTGTGGATGCCCCATCATTGGAAGTGTTCAAGGTCAGGTTTGATGGGGCTTTGAGCAGCCTGATCTAGTGAAAGATGTTCCTACCCATGGCAAGAAGAGGGATTAGATGATCTTTGAAGGTCCCTTCTCCAACTCAAATGGCTCTGTGATTCTGTGGTTCCACAGGCAGGAGATAATGCTGCCCATAGGGTCTCCTCACGGGGGAGCTCCAGAGAGACTTTGTAAGGAGGAGGGATGGAAATGAGCACTGAACTCTCATTAGCCTTCAAAAAACAATTTGGTAGTTATGTGGACGACTGGAAAAGCCACTGACGTGAACCAGAAGAAGAGGTCAGAGACACACACAGCCTGCCCTCCCTGGCGTAACCACAGAGCTGGTGGGCACCAACCGCCACGGCTTCTCCCCACCCAACCCGTCCCTCCAGGCACGAGAAACCATGTTTGAAACACAAACCAAGCACCATAGCCATGGGGTTTCACTTCTGGACCCCAGCCAAGCACTTTGCGCAACCAGCCATGAATGAAGGCAAAGCCCCTCGGCTTCCCAGCACCTCTGCCACTGACAAAAAAGAAAGGCCAGGTCGAGGGCCACCTCTTCTCCTGCCCTGTGCTCCTCACCCCGCCGGCTGAGCCCCCAAGACCTCTGCGCCCACCCCCAACAGCACCCCAAACCCGGAGCGAGCCATCGGGCTGCTGCCTGCCGATGGCTGCATCCCTTTGCACCTCCCAAGCAGCACAAGCCCCTTTACTAACAAGCGATGAAAAGTCTCTTGGTGCTCACCATGAAGATGCTCCATCTCGGGCTTGTTGCAAGCCCAGCTGTGCAGGTGGGGGGGCTGGAGGCAGCCGGGCAGCGCTCCGCTTGCTCCATGAAGACAACGCAGGTCTTCCCATCGCACCTCAGCATCCCAGCCCCGAACCTGCCGGATCTTGGGGTCTCGGCGAGCGGGACATGCACCCCCCCATCCCACCCACGGAGCGGCGAGGGTTAAGTCCAGGCGGCAAGGCGCATCTCTGTTGCAAGAGTCCATTACCTCCCGCCACATTACCTCATTCATTTCTTATATGCGGATGGTTTATTCTCCCATGAGCACCCTCGCTGGCAGACATGGCTAGTGTAAAGTCCCCTCCCTCCCCTGTATTTCTCTATCCATCACATTTAACACTCTGACAGTAACAGTCTATAATGTTTCTATTCTACAAAACCGCTCTGTCAACTCCGGGCTTCCAGAGCAGCAACTGAGGAAAATAAATAACATCAACGCCAGGCCCGACAGTATCACAGCTTGCTTTCTGCTGGGGGTTTATTTTTTTTTTTTGAGGAAGGGATAGGAAGGGAAAAAAAGGAGAGCGAAAGAGAAAGGGGAAAAAAAGTGCAGGCGTGCAACGTGCAGAGAGAGAGGGGCGGGAGTTTCCCTCCCACCCAAACCAAGGGCTGGGAGACCCTTGGAGATGGGCACGGCCCTTCCAGTGCAAACGAAGGGGGAGCCCGCTGCCCCCACCCTGCCACCCCTCTCACCCTGCACCCACATTCCCTGGGGACACGGTGGCTTAGGGGAGGGGGAGGCAGGGGACCGTACCCCAGATCCGCTTCAACGGCGGCTCTGCCTCCACCGGCTGAGGGTGAGCGCAGGCAGGCAGGCAGCTGCCCACACCCAAGGGCAGGAATGGGCTGGGCAGCGCTTGCAGGGGCTATTTGGGGGAGCGGAGGCCGGGCAGCAAGGGGGAGAGGGGCTGCAGCTCTCAGAGACGGAGGATTCAATATGCCGTCGCCCACCACAACCCCCCCAGACCCCGCAGCAGCAGCAGCAGGCAAAACCCCATCTGCTCCACACCAGCGCTCGGTCAGAAATCACTAATCCACTTAAATAATCCACTCCAGCTCGTGGCTTAGTGGCCTCACGGTGTTTTCCATCTCCTTTCACTCCTGTGAAATTCCCTAGAGCTGAAATCAGGCACCCGGCCGCAGCTCCGGGCTTTGCCTGCTCCTTTCGGGAGCTGCACGGAGGACCCCAGCACCCAGGGCTAGGGAGGGCGCACCGCACCCAAGTAAGTATTGCCAGCAAATAATAATAAACACCTTAAGAAACTGCCTGGCACTTTAGAAAGTGAAAGTCAAGCAGAAAAACTTCACTACTTTTTCAATATTTTTGCTTTTCCTTGGTAAGATTATGTTGCTGTTTATTTTAAGTCACTGTCTGCAAGCTCGCCTGCCTTCTGCATGAGCTGCGCAGGCTTGACAAACAGAGACCTGCTCAGGTGGTGTTTCTCATTGGGGGGAAAAAAAAATAATACATGCACAAGAACTTTTCCAATCAATCGGAGAGAGAGACAGCCCTTGACAGCCCTGCAGACTTGGGGGCTGTGCTCACCAGGCAGCTTACGGAAATCAGCAGGGATGCACGCGCTGGCGGCAAAAAGATGAGGAAACGCATGCAAGGGCCAGAAGGGATGCTCAGAGGGGAGAGAGGTTTGGAGGACTTGGAAAACACAGGGAGCAGGTAGCCGTCCTTCCACACCCCCCCCGGATATTCGCTTCCCCAGTCCCTTTGTGTCACACAGCTCTGAAATCCAGCTGAGACCCTCCAGCTTGACACCAGACAGGGCCACCACCAGCCCCGGATGGAGACGTGCATGGGGCTACACCACCCCGCGTCTCGCATGCGTACTTGAAATGACTCCTTCAAGTAAAAAAAAAAAAAGAAAAAAAGAAAAAAAGGAAAGGAAAAAAAAAAAGAGCTAGCAGAAAACGGTTCCCTCCTTTGTTTACATACCTGCCAAGGGCTGACGCTGGCTGCTGTCAGTCATTTGTATGAGCTGACGGTTTTCTAGCCGAAAGCAACACAAGTGATAGCAAGGCAAGCAATAAAGGGACAGATCCTGCTCCGAGAGCCCCCCACCACCCCCTCAGCTCACCCTGCGAACTCTGCGAAAACACACCGAGCAACAAGGAAGGGCTTGGGTTTGGAAAATGAACTGCGTGCTCTGACTCTTCGCAAGGCAGAGCATCACCACTGCGGGAGGGAGCCCTGAGGAACGCCAACACCGCGCTCTACCGAGGATCCGAAATTTGGAGAACTCAGCCAGAGATGGACAGACAACATTTGAACCTGAGCATCCTCTTCAGGACTCCCCTGGAGAGGGGCAGCTCATGCGGCACTCATCGCACTTCAGGTTTGCTGGCCTGACCCTGCCCGTCTTCTGCACCACAGGCTGGGCTTTGCTGCAAAGCCCCCAGCGCTGCTCGGAAAACCATGAGCCAGGAAGGATGCTAATGGGATTTGGGCTACCGTCTAGAATGGGCTAAAGGATTAGAACTCCAGAAGCAGCTATCTTTGCTACAGATTCCCAGTCCTCCACCAGGAAGGGCGCCTTTATTCTGCTGCAAAAAGAAACTTCCCGCTTGCAAGAATAAAGCAAGAATAAAGCTACCCGCAGAGGTCTGACAGCATAATATGCATGCAGGTCCACATGTACGCACACACCGCTATACAGGCACGCTTGCAAGGGGAACGTGCAAACCAAACTCCAAGCTTTGACATGAAAAAAATGCACAAATGCTTTTTTTTTTGGCTAAGCTGTATTATTTTCCATTCATAAATATCCCCTCCAATAGCTATATATGTACCCAGCTAAAACTTGTACTTAGCTAAGCCCTGTCACCAGGAAGCATGTTATTTGCTCTTTGATGGCTATCGTTATTTGATTTGTAAAAAAAAAACCTGCCTTTGCCCAACATGAGAGGAGAAACTGGGCACTGGGACCTACCACAGAGCGACCGGAGAGCAGCCCTTGGAGAGAAATGTTTGCAAACAGTTCACAGGCTGAGATTTGTTTCTGGAACCCAATCATGTTTATATAATTAATCCATTTCCTATTTACTTTTGCAACAGGATCTGCTGACAAACAGTTCACAAAGCTATAAAATAAAAGCAGTGGGTTTAGGAGCAGGGGGGAGGGCTCATAACTTGTTTTATTTACTCCCTAAACCCTGGGGAGAAGGGGAATGCCCTGTGGATAGACAGGGCAAGTTCAGCTGTTGTCTGGAATAGCCAAACCTTCCAGGTTCGCTGCTGCCAAAATTAAAGGCTGGACACTTGCTCGCAGGGCCAGCAGCATCTTCCACTCGTGCCCACAGCAGAGTCCTCCAACGGCCAGAAATGACGGAAGCAGCGGTGCATGGAGGGAGGAAAATCCATCCTTCCTAGCTTCAAGAAAGGTGAGATTTGAGGAAGCAGAAAACCCCCCGGTTCCAGCAGTCCGTCGCCCCGCCGGCACCCCAGGCTCCGAGCCCCAGGGCTCCCCGGGGAGCGGCCAGCGTGCGCACCAGAGGGCAGCAGTGCCAAAGCCACCCACCGCCACCCTGCAACCCCCAACCACCCCGCAGAGGGGAAAGAAAACGCCCAGTCCCTATCAAGACGTTTCTCACGTTTACACGGAGAAAGAGGAGGCAGGAAAACAAAAAATCACCTGCCATTTGACCTCTTTCCTTCCCAGAAAGCTCAGTGCCGCTTACCAGAGTCAGGAGCAGCCGTGTACCAACCAAACTTAAGCCCTTTTTGCTGATGCTCGAAGACATCCTCCTTGAACACCACGAGCTTCACCCTGGTGCGGGCGGCTGCTTGCAAGGGACTGCGCCGCTGCGGAACCACCTGTCAAAGCACGCCCGGCTGGGACTGGGCAGAGGACCCGGATGCTCAGGCATTTCTGGGCTCTGAAAAACCCAGGCGCTACTGCAGAGGAAAGGTAACGAGGGTGATGGAAAGCCATGGGGGAGGCCTGGAATGCAAGCAATGCATCGCTGCAAGCATCACTGAGTTGCTGTGAACATCTCCGCATAGCTGCAAGCATGACTCCGTCACTGAGAGCATCCCTCCCGCAGCCCGCCTGCAAGAGGCCAAGGGCCCAGCTCAGCCGTGAGCAGCACAACGGCACCCACGGGCCATGGCCCCATCCTGCACAGCCTCCTCTTGCCGTGCTCCAGCCTAAAGCCCACCTCTGGAGATGATAACGGCTAATGAAACCCGCGGCCCGCTGATAACAGGAGATCAGGCAAAGCAGCAGCAGTGGGGGCAGCAGCCAGGCTGCTGAGCGGGCTGGGATGCATGTAATCAGAAGGGTTATCTAATGCTAGTTTCATTCTAATTGAGTCACTACCATATGTCACCCTGCAATAACAACGCAAGCAGCATGCAACTGAATACATATTTAATTCACATAATGGGTACAACAGTAGAAGTAATCAAGGCAGTTTGCCATAAGCCATAAAGAAGTGTAGCGTGTTCCTATCGAGAAGCAGCCTGCGCTCGGGGAGAAGGGGATGGCAGGGGCATCGTGCCGCCGGGAAAGCTGTAAAGGAGGGGGGAACCCCCAAAACGTGTCCCGGCATGGATTGAAGGCGAGGCGGCCATTCGACGCAAATGGAAATAGATGGCAGAATATTGTTGACGGATCGTTAGCCCCTTCAATATAATTAACAGTAATGGATTTATTGGCGGAAACTTAATGATTTGAATGTTAAATACCAGCCTGGAGTTGCAGGGCCCAGTCCAGCCAAGGGGCGGTCACTTTGTTTCCAGTTTCAAAAAGGACCGAAAACTTGGAAAAATCAACCCGAGCCAGGAAAAGGTGCAACCCCGGAGGCAGGGCAAGGTGGCGGTGGCCGTCCCTGCTCTCGGCTCACCCTCCTCTTCCAGCGGCACCTGACGGCCCTGCTCGCCTCCTTCATTTCCTCCCGCAACGAGAAGATTAATACGATTGAGGACCACTCATCAATATCTTTGGACAGATCAACCGGAGTTTTCATTAAAGCCATATTAATGCTTTTGGATACACAGCTGTGGACGGGTTAGGCTTCAAAAATAAAGCCCAGAAAGGAAAGAGAAGAGGAGAGGAGCAGTGTCTGCTCCCAGCTGGGAATTAACAGAGCCGTCCCGTTCCCTTGTTAGTGGCCTCTCCCACCAACATGTTTTGATGTATATTTCATGAGGATAAACAAACATTCATTTCACTTTGGGAAGGTGCTTGCTGTAATGTATTGGCAGCCTCACCAGCAATGAGGGGACATTAATTTCAATTCTGGTGTTTAAACACCTTGTTGAGTCCCAATCATTCATCCCTGGCTCAGCACAGCCCGGGCGTGGGGAAACGATGGACAAGCAGAGCCCCAACCTCACCCTCCTGCAGAGCCCACTGGAGTTCATTTGCTATTTCAATGACTTAAGAAGGACCAGGCGTGAAGAAAGAGGCGGCTCAACCTGGCTGCTTGCCTTGGGGTGCAGCCTTCAACCATCCCATGTATCATCAGAGAAAGGCTCCCAAGCCTACGTCGGGAAATACCATCCCTGGAGAACAGGCTCCGCTGAGTATCTGCAGCTACGATGAACCACAGGACGTACCAGAGACGGAAGGAGAACGTCTGTGCTGGAAGACTCCTGGATCTTCCAGGACTCCGCAGCCCACTCATGCTTGTACCTTCCACCTGTGCATCCCCATTAAATGAGAGTAACAGCAGTGCTTTTCCCAGGAGGGTGCTGCAGAGCAGTCCGTTAAAGACAGGGGATTCTCAAGTCTGGTACCAAAAGCCAGACCTCGCTCAGAAAACAGCCTGCCCAGTCCATACAGCTTGCCTTGCAGAGACAGGAGAGCAGATGTGCTAGTGAGGACCCACTGCACGTACCTCTTTCCAAACCAAATGTTGTTCTGGGGTAACGCCTGCAGACAGCTCCCGGCTTCAACTGTTCGGGCAGATTTGCTCGTCGGTAGCCTGCACCCCTCAACGGGGTGTCGGAAGTGCACAGGCTATACGTGAGAAAATGCCTGCAGCATTCCCCAGGGAAACGCAGGTACAGATGCAGGTGGCTGCATCTTCTCTCCATCCCTGGCCCTTGGCGCCTCGCGTGCACCGCAGAATAAACAGAGCTGGCAGAAACTGCGCAGCGGAGGGAGCAAGGGAGGCCAGGGCATGGGGAGTGGGGACAGCCGAGAGGGGGAAAAAGGGAAGCAAATATGGCCTGGGAAAGGACATGGGGTCCGGCCGCACAGCAGAGGACAGCAGGACAGGCTAAAGAAAGAGTGGTTGGAAAGACACCACCACTTTTATTACTCTCATGTGTCTATAAGAGGCGACGCTGCTTGTGGAAAGGCTTTTTACAAATAATCTGTGCGTCAAGGCGCACAGAACAACAAAATAGGAAAGTGATGCCTTTGTGAAATAGTGACGTGTTGTTTATGTGAATGCCGAGGGTTTTGCTTATCCCGACCCTCCCTGAACACATTCACCACTACCCAAAAGGAAGAGGGCAGCTCCAGCACAATTCCCCCCCCTCCCCAAGAAGAGAGGTCCCCTCAAAACACTAACGAATATCCACCTGAGCAGCCAAGGCAGGCGAGGGCAGGGAGGGAGACACCGCACACTGGGACAGCCAGAGCTGCCCCCTTGTTTTTCCTCCCACTTTTATTCTCCTGCTTCTTTTTCCGATCACCAAATATGCAAGATACTCTACACATAAGGTAGACTTAAAAGAAGTTACAGTATCTGACAACACATCAACAGCTCTCTGGGAACGCCATAGAGACACTGCAGTTGCTTTATATTATAAAGCACGCACAAAGAGACATAGACACACACACGCTCCTATCTAGCGCCACATAAATGCAGGTAATGCCATAAAAACATTTCTCCTTTCGCTTTATTTTGTGTGATCTGCTTTGTGGGGATGTTGTAGAGGCAGCAGCACTGTCTCCCTTTTCATCTACACATCTCCTTGTTTTTAAGGGTAAAAAGCTGCTTTAAGAAGAAAACGCATTAATGCCTAGAAAGGAGCTTACATCAGGAGAGCTGCCACAAGGACAGAAACCGTCTTGCACCCAAACACCTGCTGGGGTATGACCCCAAAGAAAGGGTTTTCATCAACATCAGTTGCTTCAGAAGGCAGGACCATCCCTTGGTACTCAATGGCTAATCCAGCCCCATCAGAAGTGTCTCCCTTGCCCTTCACCAGAGGCTGCTGAGGGTCTATGGCCCTCCCAAAAATTCCCCCCACACCTGTGTCCTGACTTCTCCAAAGTGAGACTTTTCCCTTAGCATTGCAACAGACACGACTGACCTGATGGCAGACCCTTTGGAGATGCAGTCAGACTTTGTACTGTTGGTTGGATGAAAAAATGTATTTCTCTGTGGTAGGGTTAAAAATTGCCAAATTTCTAATTTCGGCTCCCTGCAACGAGCACATACCATCAGGTGTGGTCTCTACCCCGAAGAGCTCCTCGTCTAACCAAACTGGCCAGAGAAGGGCAAGAGAGGCAAGGACCGGGTCAGACCTCCATGATCCCAGCTGTCCCACTACAGCTCACCCATTGACATCTAGCAAAGCCACCCCAACTCCTGAAGCCTCCCCATCCTGCTGGGGCCACTGGAAAAGGAAAGATCCGTGGCCTGAAGTCGTGCGGAAAATCCCAGAGCCTTCCCTCCCTCTACCCCCCCTCCCACGTTCAATAATCCTGTTAAACTGAACCCTGGCTGGATTAATCTCTTTCCCCAGACAAATGGGTGATTATTCAGGCATCACATTGGGATTTTTAGGGTTTGTGTGCATTTCTACTGATCTTCTCTTGGCTTCTTTTGTAAATGGCTTTTACCGCTCCCCCGACAGCACGCTGGATTCAATTCAGTCTCTCTATTAACATTTCAGATACAAATACCTGCTCCCCAGGGCTACCCGCAACAAATACCGGCAGAGCTTTGGGGAATCCTCCCTACTTCACCACCAGTCTGGTGGCCAGAAAAACCTACAGCTACTCGTATTTGTCCTCTCTAAAGCCTGCTGAGACAAGCTCTGCAAATACTCAACCTGCACAGCCTAAGGCCAGAGCATCCAGAAATCCACCTTCTAACCAAGCCTGGCAAATCCAACACATGCCTTGGGCAGCCTTCAGTAAGGAAGATCCTACTGAAGGCAACTGGAATTGGCACCCAAACACCTGGTGTAAACACGTAACCCCACCAGCGAACACTGGGGTAGGAACATCAGGTGGCTGTTGTACCTCCTGCCCAGGAGAATAAATGGACACCCATCAGGAAAAGCAAGAAGGAAAGATGAAGTGACCCCGAAGACGGTGCTCAAGTTTCTTGCCTGGGTAACAGGAGACAACCACCTGCGACACCAGGGAACTGGCCCTGGCTTCCACCTGTCCACGTTTCCAGCAAGGTCACTCTCTGTTTTTTTCAAGAACCAAAGAAAGGATTTGAGGTCAGGACACACGGTCCCTACCTTAAATGAAGAAATGTAACCATGGGGCTCCTTTACTCTCTGGAGCACCTCTACAACACAGCCTCTATCTACCAGGTCAACAGCTCAGATTCCAATCGTTCCACATTTGCATTCCTATACAGGCGATTATAAGTGTGCATATACAGATAGATGCACACAGATAAACACGCATTTTTGTAAACATCATGGAACTAGGCAGCATTGCAACCCCTTTTTGTTCTTTGAAAAAATCTGCTTTTAAGGTTGTTCACTCCCAACCCCAAATAATGCCATCACATAAAAGCCAACAAGCCCTTTTGCACTGCCCAGATGTTTTCCCCACATGTCCTCAGCTATATTTCTATACTTCAGTGACTACAATAAGTTGAAACTAATTTATACTCTGGCTAGCCCTGCCAAGGCGAGCTGGCTAGGAGGAGCCAGCTGGACCGTGGAGCTACAGGACTGTTTTACCAAGCCCCAGCCTGCTCTGCCCTTCCAAGCCCAGCAAAGGCGTGGGTACGCAAAGGAGCACGCCGTCCCCTGCCTCTAGCAAAGAGAAAGGGAAGAAACCAGAAGGCATCTCAGCTCTGCACCTGGAAGAAAGAGCTCACTGGTACTTGCTGTACTGCCAGCTTCCACTTCAGTGGGATACTCACATTTTTGGTCATTTTTTCCTCCAAAGCTCCAGGAGTCTTGGGAGAGATGAGACTCGCAGAATTTGGTATCAGAAAAGAAAGCACAGCACAAAATAACGCTGATCCTCAGGAAAGACCAAGCCTCAACAGTGAGGTTTCCCCCATCACTTAAGACATCCCTAGAAAACATAAATCAGTACTTCCAACTTCCCTGTGGGGTCTGGCTGGTGGCACTTGGGACACAACACAGTGCTGCTAAACACTGCTTGGGACAGTCAATGCTCTGCCAATTCCTGCCTGCATCATGTCAGCCCAGATCGGGGACTGGGGACGTCAGGCGGAGGACTGGCAAGCTCAACACCGAGCTGGAGGGGCAGTGATCCTCAGGAGAGACCCAGAGCATCGCAGGAAACGGATGCTCTGCAACTCTGAAGAAATCCTTCCCATTCCTTTTGCAGCAAAGGACATCCCGCGGCGCCAAACAGACCAAAAAGCCACAAAATCCACGCACCCCCAGCCTCTCTCCCCTAATCAGGAGGGAGATAACCCAGGCAAAATTCCCAGGACCCAGCTAATGCATATAGCAGTGTTTCCCAGCCAGGGCTGCTCGTGGCTAAATAACAGTCTTTATCCCCCAATTTCCCTTCATCATTTGTCATCTTCTTTCAAATCAACTCAGTATTTCCTGAATCCTCAAGTACTAACAGGCTTGGAAAAAAAAAACCCAAGGAGGAAAGTGCTTATGATTCACTAGAAAACTGGTTAATGTTTCCCACCCCTCTCTCTTCTCTCAGACTTCCCCCTTTCCACCCTGGGCCTCCAAACACTTCCCGGACAGCCACGGATCGGCTCAGACGTGCTGGCCTGGGGGAGGAAACCCAGCGAGCGAGAAGGCAGATGGATCACAGTGCTGGGAAGAAGCACAGAGCACCGGGATCTCCAGCAGATGCATTTCCTGTTCCTCCATCCCATCCCAAATCAGCCCAGCATTCCCAGGACAAACCCAGCCCTGCACCGAGCAGTGCCGGGACCTTTCCCAAACAACAAGCGCAGGAAAGCAACTAGGGATCATGATGGAGCATCCTCCGCGCAGGACACACAGCACACGTTCCCCCTCTGCCTCTAGACCCCTTCAAGGCGATGTGAACGGGCAGAGACATGAGTTTCTGTAGCAAAAATGGGTCTGTGAGGGCGCAAAGGAGAGGGAGAGGGGCTGCGCTGAGGGCTTAGCAGGTGTGTACGGACACAGAGACAAGAAAACAGAGCACAGCAGCGCTTCACACTCAGGGAGGTCTTCCCCCTCCACATGCATCCGCGGGCACAGTGGCAGGGGGGATGGCGTGGGGGACCGGGGCACGGCCATGGGGCTGAAGGTAACCCCACCTGCGCTGTCACGCTACGCGGCATCCCCATCGGAGAAGGAGACCTCCAGCTCCTGCAGAAGGCAGCCCGACCCAAGCCATCGCCTGGACGCAGCCATGCTGCTCGCCTCCTGAGCAGGACCCATCCTGCAGTCTCCAAAGCAAAACAGAATGAGATGGATTTTTTTTTTTTTTTCACCCCTCCCCTCCAGTGCTTCCCCCCCCCCACACCCAGTTCCTCTCCCTCCCTTTGCTTTCTAACGCACTGCCACATCCCCATGTCAATTGGGTAAGGGCAAGTCAGGGGCAACGCAAAAGCAAAGGAGAATGGCTGCAGAGTAAGGAAACAACAAAAAAAACCCCCAAAATAAAATAAAAAATGAGGAGAGAGGAGTTTTAAAAAGAGACAGGACTCAGGAAAAAGCAACAGCAGCACAAGAAAAGGGGAAGGGGGGGGAATTCCTCTGGAAATCATTAATACTCCAGGAACCTTCAGGACTAAACCTGAATACAGACACTTAAGCTCTCAGCTCTGCCATTAACGCTAGGGCCTAAATTATTGATCTTTTGCCTTTATCAGCATAACAGTCACGTCCTGGTATCAAGATCTAACTACACTGCGGTCCCTGTGCTGCAGCCACTGAAATAATTAGGAGAAATTCTCATTAAAGCAGAGTGAAAGGTTCAGAGATGGAGACAGAGAAAAGGGTCTGGGAGGGTGTTTAATGTCTTCCACGGGGTCGAGAGAGCGCTCTGATCAAATCCCGGTGCGGGGCCGGGGGATGACAGCTTATCAAAAGGAGAAGTCCAAAGCCCGGGCTGGGCCGTGCCGTACCGGCGCCCGCCCGCAGCCACCGCCACGCGCCAGCGAGAGGGGGAATAAAGGAAGGTAGGGGGAAAATGCCTGAAAAATAAATAAAAAGGAAATAAAAAATTAATAACGGAAGGGCTGCTGCGGGCTTGTTCAGAGTCTGAAAAATTCAGCCTGGGGAAAGGGAAGGGGTGCGGGGAGGGGAGGTGGGTACGAGAGAGAGCCGGCGGAGGAAGGAGCCCAGCCTGCTCCCCAAGGCACACGGCCACGGCTCTCGCTATCGATTTCACTGCGGACTGCGCCGCTCGGGACGCCGAAAGGAAACCGCAAAGCAAAAAGGGAGAGCGGCAAAACCGAAGCGAAACCGCACGCGCAGCCGAGAGGATGGAGGGAAGAGGCCAGGAGGATGGAGGGAAGAAGCCCAGCCTGGCAGCAGCACTGGTACCAGCCCAAAACGCCGTGGAAAACATTAAAAACCCAAAAAAATAAATGTATAAAAAAGGGAAAAATGCACCCCCACCAGCCCGAAACCCCAGGAAACATTTCAGAAAGCCCAGGGGGGGCGGAAATCCCAATCTGGTGGGCAGCAGAAAGAAGTCACTAGAGATTTCGGCGCGATTAGGGTGGGGGTGATGGAAAGATAAGGCGAGTGATGGACGGGGAGGGAGAAGGACAGGGATGAATGTAAAAAGCCTGTCCCCTCCCCCATGCGCACACAAAGTTTGCCTATATTTAATGTCAACGCTCTGTAATTTAAAAGAAAAATTCCATTTCACTCGGCTAATCAGAATGGTTAGAGAGACCATTACCACAAACACTGGGAACATCTGAAATTGATTATTTTTTACTTCGTGCAGTTAATGAAATCCTCCAGTGACCGCAGCGGAGGGGTCCGCGCCCGGCGCCGGGGATGGGGAGGGGGACCTTTCTGCCCAGGGCTGCGGGGGAGAGGCGCGGGGCTGCCGGAGCCGGGCTGGGCTCTCTGCCCACCATTTTGTGAAGGCTGGAGATATTTAGCATGGGCGGCACATCCCGTAAGGAGCACCACATCATTAAATGTCTTGGGCTGGTGCGGCGGGGAAGAGAAATGCAGGATGTCACTGCCTGATAGGGAGAAGACTCGGAGGTTATTTATTAGCGGACACTTACCACAAACTGCATTTTCTCCATTTGCATTCAATATGCTGCAGCCGGCTTAGCGCTGGGAAAAGGCAGGCGGGATGGAGGGACCAGCACCCTCACCCTTCCCCTGCTCTCCCCTCCTGCTTCCCACCCATCTCAACCCCTCAAGAGCCCCCCTGCTCCTTGCCAGTCCCACCGGAACCACTTGTCTATCTGCTTGGCATGACCCGGTCACACCAACTTTCCCAAAGAAGCTGTAAGGCTTCTTGTTGATGCCCTCCATCACTGTGGCTCGAGCAACCAAGCCCTGGGGTCCTGCCGAGGTCCCCAGAGCTCTACAGTGGCCCTTTGGCCACCGACAAAGGACACATCCCTTCTGCAAGACCATCCGGAGCAACACACCAAAGAGCTTGCAGGACGCCGGACACTCAGCCCATCACAGCTAGGTACCAAATCCCTCCCAGGAGCATCACGAGGGCATCCTGATGCATCCCTGCCTCAGATGCGGGCACATGCAGGGGGCCACTAACCCCTCCATCCCGTGGCTGCAGCCTCTCCCCCACCTCCGAAAAGTGGCCGAGTGTAATTACGCAGAAAGCTCCTCTGGAGCTATATCAATAAGACAGACGTCTGTTGTATCATTCTCTCTCAGTAAGGCATTTCTTCTCCCCAATTGCTCATATAGAATCATAGCCTAATAGCATGCTATTAACATAATTGCCAACACAACTAGTGTTCCGTGTCTCACAGCCATTTGCTTATTTTGCCATAAAGAATATCAAAAAACAGCCTGAAAACCCGCAGCCGGGCTGTGTGACCAAGGGGACCGGTCGCTCGGCTCTGCCGGCAGTTTCGGGACCTGGCCAGGAGAGGAGCGGTACCAGTGGCCGGCCCCAGCTGCGGACCACAGCACGGGCAGCGTGCTCCGACCGGGCTCCCAAGCAGACGTGTGCGAAGATCTAAACGGATTCTGCCAGGCGAAATGAAATTCCCATTATTTTTAATTAATCCTTAATTAAAATATATTACTCCGCAGATTCCGCAAATCTCTCTTAATATGCAAATGCGGCCCATTCAAGGATATTTACATATCATTAATTAAAACGGCACATTCTTTCAGTCTAACAAGCTGGGAGCTGTGGCTGTTGCCACACTGGCGAGAAAGCCTGGTCCGGCACTGCCAAATTCATCCACGAGAAAGATGTTAAGTGTCACAGCAGGGGTGGGAGAGCGTGGGACGGGGTTGGGGAACAGAGATGACCCTCAAGGCTCTCACCCATCACCAAATGAGGAGACGAGTTTGGGAGATCCCCATCCGTGGCAAAGAGCACCCCGGAGCCTGGCCGGAGCAGTGGATGGGGATGCACAGCGGCACGTCAGCATCCAGGGAGGAAGAGGCGTTTCAGCAGAGCCAGGGGCACAGTTCAGGCTCTGATCTCAGGGTCAGTGCTCACCCACACACGATGTTTGAGGTCAGACGGTTCTCCATGACCTTCATTGGCAGGAACACTGTACTGTCCCACCAAGATTCATCACTAGGAAGTAATCCTGCTCTCCCTGTCTGCCTCAACCTCGGAGCATGGCGATCTCCCTGCTTCAGAACTACAAAACACATCATCTGCAACAGTCGAGTTCCCAGCACCAAATTCACTCTTGGGCCGCTTCACATTGAGCAAAACAAACCACCTCATCCGAAGGATCAGACCCTGCAAGACAAGCCAGTGCTACAGCCTTTCAAGAGGGTGAAAGCACAGAGGTGAGGATGAGCCGGCTTGAGGGAAGAAAGCTTTCTGTCCCCCAGTAATTTCCTCCTCCATGGCTCTCCAAGATGGGTCTGTGCCTCCTTCCCCAAGTCGTAAGGGACAGGCTCTTTGGGCAGCATCACAAGCATGGACACCAGCGCCCAGCAAGCTCTGCGCCCGCAACTCCCACCCCAACCGCCTGTCCCGTGGAGCTGTAGACTCTGAAATACGTGTGAATCAAACCAGAGTGTGAGACAGCCAAGAGGTTTATCGCTGCTCCAGCATGGGTCTAATAGCTGCAGAGAGACTTATGTTTTAGTACTCTGGAGAAGCTTATCAGGTAACCGAGTCCGGGTACTAGTCAGGCACAAATCCATCACCCCGAAGAGCCATCAGTTTTGCACACGCAATGACAATTCCCCATTATTGCCAACTGACCTGTGTCTTAAGTCTCCCATGGGCTGGTGTCAACAGGAACGTCAAGCACCCAAAACCCAGCTAGCAGCTCCTTTCCAGAAGAGGAAGGCCACCACCAACCAAATAGCATCTACGTGTTTGTGGCTCCACCGCTGCCCGAAAGCAAAGGCTGGCCAGGCCTCCGCTGCAGCGCACCAGGACAGAGCCTTACGTCCCATCACAACCTGGATATACTGCTCCTACAAACCTGGAGGTTTTCAGCCTGCGGGACTAATTTCCATGAGAATGACAGCCCCACTCTTTTTGCCTCCGTACTGTCACTACCTTCTCCTCGACAGAGCAGACAGCAGAAATTCAGCCTGCAGTTCCTCACGCAGGACTGACAGATGTTCTCAACAACAATTAATAAACCTCTGTCCTTCTCCAGCGCTTTTCATCAGAGGACTTCAAAGTGCTTGAATGAACTTGTCTCCACCACACTCCAGGGCGGGAGCAAACGTGTATCAGCCTCTCTGCCCAGATGCGGAACCCGAGGCACAGTGCAGGGAGACCTGTCCCCTGACACACAAGAAGCTTTACACACCAAGCAAAGCAAAAGCCACCCTGCTGGGTGAGGGAACTTGTGCTGAGCATCACCAGGTCTATTGCTGCTCGCTGACGGGGTTTGGGAGGGACACCAGCAAAGGGGCACTTTACTCTTGACTTGTCCCTTTTTGCTCCTTCCCCTAGCAGTTGCCACCAGGCTTTGGCAATGAGGGCAGCCCGGCTAGGTGCATCTTTAGCCTGGTCTGGCATCGCTGCCCCAACACTCCCAGAGATACCTGCATCACACAGGTACCTGCCACGCATCATCTTCATGCTTTCCCAATAAATGAGGCTGTTCAGGTCACATGAGCCTTGATTTCCCAGGTCTTCAGAGAACGAGGAGACAGTCGCACTATTTCCAGCCAACTGAGAGGACAGGATATGAACCGCTCAAATCAAGATGACTTGGCTGCATTTCAACGCCTCCCGTGGCTGGGAAAAGTAGCAATATCTCCATGTACCAGGTTGATGCTCACGTTGAGTCCATTTTAGGTCACGCTTACCCCTTTTTGCTGCAAAGGGAGTCATTCATTCTTCTAGCAGGCTGAGCCTTTAACCAGAGAGGCGTAACAGAGGGGATGCTTGCTTTTCTTTTCTCTTGCCTTTTTTCAGGACAGTGCAGGGAAAACATTTCTGCTTTACTGCAGACTGCCCCTTCAGCAAGTTTTCACATCGCTTAACTCCTCTTCAGATGTTCAGTGCCGTACTGGTCCAGGGAGCTCACCAAGGTCCATGCAAAACAAGGCAGCTGGCAAGCCAGGTGCTGCCGGAGGGACTCGTCCTGCCTCCACAGCATCTTTGGTTCCAAGTCCTTCTCTAGAAGCAAGCAGGGTCACGCAATGGGGGCTGTTTGGACTGGGCTCGAAACACCCATTCAACCCCTGTGCAAACCTGCTGAGGAAGTGGCCGAAGCACCAGGAGCTGCAGACAAAGCCCACCAGGATTGCCTTCCTCACCTGCAGGTCCTCACCGACCCCCAGCACCACACCGTGGCCTCGGGAGCCACCCAGGCCAGTGGCTTTCACCCGCTTTCCAGAAAAGCCTCAAAGGTCCCCAAAATCCCCCCAACCCACAGCACTGGGACACTGCGTGGACAACACATCACGAGGCGCCAAATGGTTGACGAATTATGCCAATTAATACTCCCCTGGCATCTCTTGCGACGGAGAGGTGTTTGAACCTTGGTGGTCTTGGCCCAGGGCCAGCCGAGGTGATTAAATCACGCCTCCCTCTGCTCTCCCTTTGCAGTTCCAATTGCACGTGAAATTGCTCCTCACCTCCCAGTGCACCCAGCTGCGTCCCGGCCGCCTGCACAGGGTTAAAAGCCACCGCCACAAGCCACAGCTCCAGGCCATGGGTCCACAGCCTGAGCCTGTCCACTTGAATGGCCCCATGTCCTGCACTCACTCCTCCATCGAGCTGTGAGGAGGAGGGGACAGCCACATCTGGCTTCTCCCTCCTCTGCATCTTCTTTCTTTCACCCAAAATTTGCTGGTGTGGGCGGCGGAGCAGGTCCGGGGTCCCTGCTCCGCTGCCCAGGCTGGGGGACCAAGACCCAGGTACCCCAGGCAGGCAGGCAGCAACGCTGCTCCATCCCATGCAGAGGGACAGGCACCTCTCCCCCCTTCTCACCATGCATTTCCCTCCCAGCAAACAGGGCAAAGCAAAAACGAACGCCACAGACCATTACAGCTTCACGCCCAGCGAGGGCTGCAGGACAGGAGGTCGCTGGAGGGACCCTAGGGCCACTTTGTCACCCAGGCTGGTGCTCTCCACGCCAAATCCTCCCAGCAGCACCCACCAGCAGCCCATAGATGTCAAACCTGGGGTGCAAAAGAGCCCTAGCTTCCCAACATCCTAGAAAAGCTGGTCCCCATCCCCCTAGGCTCCCACTCTGCTCCTCTGTCCCCGGCAGATACCAGGCACCTCTTGGGGACCCAGCGCAGCCTCCCGTCACCCCGCTTCGGGGGGACGGTGGGAACAGTCACCAGTGGAGGGGGCTGTCCCTCCCTCGCTCCCCACCGCCGACGCACGCTCTGCCACGGCACTAATCCCACATTAATATGCTCACCACAGCTGAAGCAGCCGACGTAATGAAAAAGCCTATCCACAAGGAGGTAATTATATTACAAAACTATTTTAAATCAATGAGAGCGCCAAGACGGATGACGCGGGGGGGGCGGTGCTGGGGACAGGTTGCTGTCACTCCGGGTGTCCTGCCACAGTCCAAAGGCTGGAATCCCTGGCTTTGGGGGACAGGGGACCCCCAAGCTTCCTGTGCCAGGAGCTGGACAAACTGGGGGTGAGAAATACCAAAGAAAAATGGAATGTGGCCCAGTAGAGCATGGCCTCAGGGACAGCGGGGGACTGTCAGCATGGCTTTGGTGCCCCAGCTCTCAGGACGGGCAGCAGCTCGCTCCAAATTCACCAGCTCCCAGAGACGAGAGATGGCAGCTTTCATTTAAAACCAGTTGCAAAACTCATCCCAGCTTGAGGGCACAACCCAGGAGGTGGACTAGGAGCTGAGAAACAGCCACCTGGTTTTTAAAACAGCACTTTGACACCCACCGCTGCCTCCTACGTGGCCACACAGCACGGACAAGACCGAGCAGGGGCAGAGGATGCCGAGATGTGGTCTGCAGCAGGGACAAAAAAGAGGACATACCTCCTCCTGCCCCAACAGAAGAGGACCCAGGGCCACGGACAAAGTCAGCACCTCCAGTGCGACAACACATCCAGCCTCAAAGAGAAACCCCAGCTGCAAAGGAAACAGCTTAAAAGGAAAAACAGCTGGAAAAAGGGGAAACCCTAGAACCAAAGGAACCCCTACAACACACCGCCTCCCCCTCCCTCCCCTCCTCCTTTTGCGCCTTGTTCTCTCTCTCCTTTCCCCGGCCGGGTTTAATTTGACACCTTGAGCTTTGGTAACGAGGTGGGGAGAGAAGAGCCACAGCGGAATTCATTAGGCTGAGCACTGCAGGGCCCGCTCTCGGCGCGCTAATGACATCGGAGGATAGGGAAACGAGACAGCCGCCACGCCGGATGAAATAAACATGAGCACTGTCAGCCCTGACAGCAAAAGGGACAAAATAAGGCAGGTAGAGACCTTTTCCCAGCCACGCGATGCAAAGCGACAGCTTCCAAAGCCCCCTGCCCACGGATCCCCTCTGCCCTCTGCTTGGGAAAGGAGAGGGTGGCCAAGAAGGGGATGGAAAGAAAAGCAGGGATTAAACCACTCTTCCCGTGATTAAACCACCCTTCCCCGGGCACTCGCATTCCTTCGGTCCCCTTCCACAGCGGGAGGGACTCGTGCCACCTCCTTCCAGCCGGCTGGCACAATCCCGAACTCGGTGCAGCTGCTCCCAGGGTGGCGGTTTTGGGGATGCTATCTTTGCCTGGGGTACACCTCTCCCTCCCCCAAACAGCACAGGGAAGGGGGGAGCAGGGTGAGGCAAGTATTGCACAAATCCCCCAGGCTCATCACACCAGCGAACAAGCTGGAGAGGACTGAGCTCCAGTGTGCCACGGGGTTGATGTGCAGCATAGGGGCACGGGTGCAGGCACAGACGGTGCTCCTGGCATGCCACAGTGCTGTACAAACCTGGCACCATGGCTCTGGCACAGCTTCTGCCAACACTCACCATCATCTTTGATTCTGGAAATACCCAGGCAGCCAGCAACGCCTTACTTTGCTCACTTGCAAATCTTCATCCCAAGTCCGTGAGTACCCAGGTACGTCAGTCCTACTGAGACAGTAACGTTTAAAGGGCAACATGCAAGTTGCAAAGGGTAGGAAAACTGAAGGTTCTAGGAAAAAAAAAAAACTATCTATCTACATCAGCTCACCAGTTTTGATGCTGGACCGTAGGGACATCAGGCCAGGAGGGTCCCAGCCTGGTTCCCTTGCAGGATCTGGGCCTGCAGGACCATCAGGCAATGCTGAGGTCTTCCACTTTGTCTAAAACAGAGAAGGATGGTTGCAGGACTGCTGCCCACCAGCAAGGAGCCGGAGCCCAGCTGTGCAGCTCAGCATCCGGCACAGTCCCCAGCACGGCACAGCCTCTCCTCCATCTCCAAACACCACTTCCAGCATCCTCCTCACCCAGCTCCCAGTCCCCTCTCCTGAAGGTGCCCTTCAGGAGGATGAGGCTCTTTGTTATCATAGGGTTGCTCCAAGCTGCGCAGGTGACAGGAGCGTCAGAGAAGCAGGCATTACTCGCAGTGGATCAAGAAAAGCCACGTGGGCTTTGAGAAACCGCATCTTGGGGAAGACAGAGCCACTGAACCGACCCACCCAGCATTAACTCTGCCTGACGTCAGGCTGAGCTCAGGGCCCAGCCTGGCTCCCCTTCGTGCCTCGCTCTGCCCACCACTTCTTCAATTCATCAGCCAGTGCAACAGCCAGGTCAGCACCCCTGATGCTCTGCAAGGTGAAATACTTCTCAATCCAAGAGCGACTGGCATCACAAGCAGACTTTTCCTTTCCTCCAAAACATTGACCTGCCCCAACCCTCCACTAAGGGAAGAGACTTCTTCCCACGTGCACCAACACGCACACTCACGAGCACACGAGCTCATCTGCTTGATGCCAGGCAGATCAGTCGAGTTGACAGATGCTCTCTTCCCATCAGCAATCTGAATTTGCTGCTTGGGTTTAGGGTCAAGTTTTGCTGGCTGGGCAAAGTTTCCAGAAGGCTCTTTTACAGCATCTTCACTCCAGCACTTTTAGCACTCCCAGTTGTTGGCTCTGCTCCCAGGACACAGCAGCATGCAGGAGGGAAGGGCACACAATGGAAAAAAAGCAAACTTCTGGAGCACAAGAGCCCCGAGCACTACTCCTGTATTGGCCCCTGGCCTGTACCCAATCTGAACAAGTCACATGTACACACCTGCTTCAGTTTCCCCACCTATTAAAATAGCCAAATCCTCATCCGGCCCTTTTCTCCTCCTATTCTGAGCAGAGGATGGCACTCACTGACACATGCACTGCTAGGTCTGCTGCAGCTTCACCACCCTGATTTCCACCCCAGCAAAGAACCCCACACGTTGATGGGAATATGGAATCCATCATATGGTTTAAATGACCCAGGGCTGTTTCCCAAAGTCCACTCAAAGGCCAGGAACACTTCCAGGCTCAGCCGTTCACCCTCCGCTCCATCCTCTGCTTTTATTCCCTCCCCCTGCTCCCCCAAGCATCCCTTGAAAGCGAATGGCAATTGAGTTTGTAAGTCCCTATTCATCAAGGAAATTAATTCCTTATGCATAATTCATTTCTTTTGTCAACTTTTTTTTTTCCCCCAAATGCTCCCGAATGCATCAGGAGTGGAAGCAGCAATGGGAGAATGGGAACACAAGAGGCTGAGGCGGGGAAGAAACAGCCTCGCTATAAGCTGACCAGCCCATGCCCTGCACCTCTCCAACCCTCGGCTTGCAAGGTGTCCCACAAGATGTCTGAGGAGGAGGGAGACCATCACAAAGTCTGAGCTACCAATAAGCAGTGAGTTTGCTGGTGGGACAGAGAAGACCTGTGGGATGAAAGTTTGTGCTATGTCTATGTTGTTGCCTATGCCTGGAGGTAGTCGAGCTTAGGATGGTCTCCCTGTAGTTGAGCGGCATCTCAAGTGACAACCGAGAGCCCAAAGAGTGGACCAGGGCTGGCACGGGGCAGGGGCACCAGGGTGCCCAGAAGAGCAAAGATGGAGGGAGCTCGGAAGGCGTGAAATCACAGCGCTCTGGTCCCTGAATCGAAGGGGGTGGCAGCCTCCGATCAGGCTTTCTGTCCTCCTCATAGCAGGTTATGCCGGCCTTGTGCTACACTGGATAGACATGTCCTTCAACAGCTATCCTCTCCGGGTCCAGAGCACACTATCCAGCCTTCACCACACGTCTTGTCCGTAAAGAGGCATCCACCCGTCTGGGTTATTTACGGAGGAGAGCTCTGGAGCTGTGTCAAGAGCCCTGCTGACTGCAGAAGCTTTGCAGATAGGTTTACCTTGTTGCAAGCCCAAGTCTGGAAGGAGGCCTGGAGGTAACACTCACACCTTGTCAGCTCTTGGAAGGACAACCCAGGAAGATAAACCCAGTTGCAAGAGGAAGAGTTGGCTGGAGATGAGCCATGCCTGCACTTGGAGAGGACTCTGAACCCCCAGTTCCTCCCAATGTCAGGATGGGCCCATGCCACCAGCAGCACCCAGTCTTATTTCTCTGCAGCTCTCATAGCACGGCAGGAACAGAGTGACTCTCCTTGCCAGCTCCACCTTGCTCCTTCCCAAGGCAAGAAGATCCCGGCTCGCCCCAGCATAGGCACAGCCCAGGTCGGATGCAAGGACACCATCGCTGAAACTCAGACTGGAAGCGCTGGGGCCACGTGCAACGCCATAGCCCCAGCAGAACGCCGCCAGTCCCAGCGGGGTCGGGTACAACAGCAGCTTGGGTTACAGGGCTCGGTTTACGGCTGACCTATCGACATTTACACTCGCATGCAGCCACTAAACCGCCTTCAGATACCTGACCAAAAAAGACTGTGGCACTTGGCCCGTGCTGCTAATCCCCAAACTTGAGGAGAAGTTCACACGCAGTGCTCACACCCACGTACTATCACTTCCCACCCTGCAAGCTGGGAAACCCCGTATAAATAAAGCTTAATTGCTGCTACTCCGACACAGCACACAGGCAAAAACGTGCAGCAGCCAAACAAACAGCAAAGCCCTGGGATTTCCCGACTCCTCCGCGGACCAGACCCCCCAGCCGATGTTCAACCAAAGTCAACAGGACCATCACCTTACCTGCAATCCTGGCATCTTTCATGACCGAATTTCTCCCTCTGCTAGGGAGGGGAAGGCATTTGTATAGTGAAGCTGAATTAGTTTACTGCTTCTGTGCTCATGACTCTCAGCGGCACTAAAGAAAAGGGGAAAAATTAAGCGATGTGCTGAGATGCCACTACCATCTCCAACTCTCTGCAGAGCGGACACAGCCCTGGCTGCATCCCACCCCAGCCCACAGAGCAAAAGGCAGCAGTTTCTGCTGTTCCCTGTACTAAATTTGGACAGTAAGTAACACCACCTTGTCACCGGGGTACAGAGAGCGTTTGCAACGCCCCATTTAACTGCACTGTACTCCTATCCACAGGCTTCATCAGCATATTTCAGCGGCGCCTTGATGGATGAAGATAGATGGGAGAACATCATCCTTGGTGAAATCACTGTTTTATCAAGGTTAAACCACCCTCACGCTGCACCACCTCCCTTTGTTGCTTCATTTCCAATCACAAAATTAGCGGCAGACATAACACGTGTTTGCACGGACCCCGTTCCTCCCTTCCCAGCTCAGGCCTCCCTTCTGCAGGGTGGGGAGGGAGGGGAAGCACGGGGAGACCTCTCCCATCTTCATGCCTAAGTCCTTCCAGCTCTGTGGGTTCTGGGGACCCAACAAAACCCAAAATCCACATGGATTTCATGAAGTTGCCTCTGTGGCATGGAAGGCTGGTGAAAGCACAGTTACCTCGTCCATCAAGGATCTCCAACAGCTCCCGCCAAAGCCAAAGGACCACCAGCCCTTCTCCTTTCACTTTGGCACACCACATCCACCGGCGTATTTCTGTGGGCTGAGAGCTAAAGCCATGGCGAGCAGAGGCCGAGGAAGGAAAGCAGAAGGCAGGTAGGCTTTTGATGGAGCCAGATGGCCTCACGGTGAAGGCACCAAGGGGAACGGGATGCAGAAAGGCAGCAGCACAATAAATGACCTTTCTCCATTGTGAGCCCGGCTGGATACGGCCGGGAAAGCCTGAGCAATTTGAGGAAAAGGGCACCGGAGCCAGGAAGGGAGGGGAAAGGCTTTTATCTCCAGGTCAGAGGTTCAACCCCAGCCCAGGTCAGCAGCGACAGAAAGCTGTTGCCTTCTGACACCTCTCCAGCAGCCAGCTGGGCAGGTTGATGGATGTCCCCACAGCTCCCAGCCCCAGCACCCGCCATGTCCCCACCTGGCAGGCCAGGCATGTCTCCTTCCAGCTCCTCCCAAGAGCCATCCCCTCCAGACCCAGGGGACATGGCCCACAGCCGCTGTGCTGGGCCACCAGGCAGAGCCAGGTCCCTCTGCAAACCCCAAGCACACTTAGCTCTATCAAACCCCTTCCACGGAGCCCCTCTGCCAAGGACAACTTGTCCCCCTGCCCTTGTGACTCGGAGCACCCATCCCACTGGAAAACCTAGATCGCAGGCTCCCAAGTCACTTTGATCCAGATTTTGGAGACCTTTCGGGGCTGAGTCACCCCCTGCCTGGAGGCGAGGCCGCGGCAGAGGAGAGCACCTGCTATCCCTGCGGCCTCGAGCCAGGCACTCGCTGGCGGAACATGATCCCGGTGGCTTGGGAATATATAAGGACAGACGACCAAGGTGGGCAGCATGCAGCTTTTAAACAGTCCATAGGACCTTTTCTCTGTAGCCCTGGGCTCCTAAATACCTTTTAAAAAATCTGTACCCCCTTTATAGCAGTGTTTGTCTCCGCAGGGCACTATTAACTTACAAGAATATCTCCGGGCCTGGGGCCAGCCGCCGTGTTGTGTGGTCCCCATTAAACACAGATGGGTCAGGCTGCCTCCTGCGGGGAGACCTGCTCCAGCCGTGGCTTTGCATCCCCGTTGTGAGAAAGTCAGCCTTGGCGACTAGGCTTTCTAACCAGCCCGTCACTTGTTGCTTACATGTTGCATAGGCTCCCTTGGCACCTTTCAACCAAGGCTCAATGGCGTTTTGCACCCAAAAAAAAGGGGTAAGATGGCTTGCAAGATCATTGGCTTTACAGCTGGGTAAACTGAGGCACGGGCAATCTTGGGGGTCAGCTCAGGCTCATGAAATGCAGCACTGACCAGCCCGATGGCTGCGTAGCCACCCCCCTTCCCTCTCCCCTCCACCCCGGCTCCTCCCGCAGGTCCTCTGGACCAGCTCCAGGCACAGGAGTACAGGTCCGTGGGGGCTGTCAGCCCTCCCCTCCTCCTCCTCCTCCAGCAGGATCCCTCCTTTGCTCTTTCACCAGCAGGGAAAAGCATCCCTGATATGCAGCTGAGCAGCCAACTGACCCTGGCAGGCAGTGACCCGGGAGAAGGTCACTTATCGAGTCCTGCCGCGCTATCTGCTGCCTCCGAAGTCACCCCGACTGCCGGCAGGAGCTGATGCCCTTGGGGCGCCGTGGGTACGTGCACGTACACAGGCACCCACAAATTTTCCGGGAGAGGCTGCTGCTTTCACAGCCCAGCTCCTGCAGGGCTGCTGCCCCAGGCCAACAGCAGCCAGCAGCTGCAGAAGCAGGGCAAGCCTTGCCCTGGCTCCCCCATCCCTGCCTGCTCCTGCCAACCCCTTCCTGGTGCAGGCAGCTCTCGAGTTTGCAGATACCATCACAATGAGCCCGGTGGAAAAGCAGCTCGGGACAAGATGCTCGCAGGGAAGTTTCCTCTGAGCTCAGCGTGCAGCAGTTGGCTCACACTCCAAAGCACCGCGGTTTATAGCCCTTATAAAAACATTTATATAGAAACTGCCTGTTCCTATGCATATAAGGCCAATGCCTTCAGACTTGGGCAGGCCCCAACACCATATTCAGGCGCAGGGAATAACCCAGCTTCCCAGTGAGCTGAGCACATCCAAAGCTGGACAGAAACCAGCCAGCATCTCAGAAAACCTCTCCAAGAGCTATATATGGATTTTGGAGCCCAGTCCCAGTTCACACTGGGAGAAGAGGCCAGGAGGGCTGAGCTGACCAGCACTCTTGAGACACGGCTACAGAAACACGTTACCAGAAAACTAAAGAAAGGGTTTACAGCAGTAAAAAGAAAAGCAAAAGGTGGAGGTCTCCTTCACTTCACCCCATCCCCAGCGCAGCGAGGTAAATAAGCGCACAGATTAAACAGACGCAGTTTACGCTAGATCCTCAAACAAAACAAAAGCAAGACTTTCTGCAGTATAAATATGTCATTAAAAAGCACAGCTCTCGGTAACAGTACTGCAGCAGCAGACGTTCACAATAGCCCAGATCTGGCTTAACGTGAGACATCCAGGTTGGAAAAACGCTTAGCGCCTGAATCTTTCAGTTTTGCAGGGATTCCAGTCCACGCCCGGTAGACAGGACCAGTTCCCTTCCACCCATTTCATACTGTTTGCCTCCGAATCTCCTCGGGTATCCCACCAGGGGGAGTGGAAACATCTCTCAGTTGCTGCTTCATACGCTACCACCAGGGAGACGCCTTCTTCCTCAGTTTCCCCAGGACCCGAACAAAGCGCTCACTCCCACAGCCATCCTGGCCCAGCACAGAGCCATCCCCATGGCAAACTTGCCCCCTCCACCCAGTAACAACCAGTTTCTTCCAGACCCTTGCAGCTTTCCTTAAGAGCTCACGGACCATACTTGCCCCAAACTTCCCCACCAGCCCTGACCCGGGCTGTCCTCTGCCACAGAGGTGGTATTTCCTCAACCACGGGGCAGTTGGGCATCTGTCAAAAGCAAGGACGCTCTGCAAAGCTTTGCTGTCTCACAGGCACATCCACTTCCAAGACTCAGGGACATTTGGACTTAGGTTCCTGGAGACAATAAAGAGAAATAAATCTGGTTGCTTTAGCCCCAGCACTGGAGGGGTAACAATTTTCCCTAGCGCTAATGGAGGTGCTTTCCCTTACATATATATCAGCTGAAATGATGTCCAGGCAGAACATTAAATTAGCCAGCCTCTATTAATTACAGCACTTCTATAGCTCTTCCCATCTTCCAAGTGCTTTACAAACAGCATTAATTCCCGCGTATGTTATCTCCTTTCCAAAAACCTCCCTGAAGAGCTGGCAAAGCCCCGCAGCCTGGAGCCGCCTTGGAGCGAGTGGTCCCCACCCAGCCTCATGGTCCCCCGCACGCACGCATCCAAGCTCCCACCGCGCCTTTGCTCAAGACCATTGTTTGGAGCTGGAGCGGCAGCCCGGCTAATTTACGAGTCATCAAAAGGGCCAGGACTCCTCAGCGAGGTCTGTCCCTGGCGGGTCTCCCAGGGGCTGGGACTCACTGCTGTCCTCCCACCCCCGAGGGCTGCTGGCACTCCAACTTCAGCATCTCTGCCTTGCCTCTCTCCCCGGCTGGAGAATTTCTCCCACCATTAAAATTAACAAGGTGGGTTTGCAGAGACGAGCTTGCTACAGAGCCCCTCCTGTTCCCGGAGTTTGGGGTTGTTTTTAAATTGAGTTGCAGTCCTGTAAGTGCAAAGTTATACCAAGCATCATTTACTTTACTGCTGAGCAATAAGGAGCAGGGAGGGAAGCAGGGCACTCCCCTCCCGGCACGCCATAAAGTGCCCGGCGCGCGCAGGCACGCAGATGCTGCCTGCAGTTCTCCTCTGCTCCGGTCCGGCAGCGCTCCCTGTGCCAAGAGCTACAGCCTGGAAAATGGCACTTGTGCTAAAGTGCCCGCGTTAATCAAATCTTCATTCACACCAGCAGAGAGAGAGAGAAAGGCGGAGAGATCCCACAAGCTCCCCGAGCCCAGCCTTTGGTCCACCCAGGCCAGGAAGAAGCATGCTCCGGTACTTTGCCGGCCGGCAGCCTCCGCACAATGCAACGGAGGCCACGACGGTAGAAAAGGGCAGCGGAAGCCTGCATGTCGCAGCTTTCACAGACCTACGTGTTCCCAGGAAGAAAGGATAAATCACAACTTTCCAAACTAGATTTAGCAACATGGGCAAAAAGGACCTATGGCAGAAGAGGGCCATGGGAGTCCCAGCAAAATCACCAAGCTGTGCTTTGACCTGAGAGACTGACCATAACTTTCCAACTGGATCCCATCCCTGGGACCACTGATCCATCATCCACAGCATGCTGTCAAGACAAGCTTAGCAACAGGGACATCATGTGTTGGACCACCAAGGGCAAGGAACCCGTGACAGCGATCGCTAGACATAGGGCTACCCCTAACACCATCCAAATATAGGACAACCTCAGCCTCTTCGCCATGATCAGCAGGACCAGAAGAGATGCTAACCACATCAGCACCAACCTTGTGCTGGGAGACCCAACATCAGACTGGCCCCCACACCCCAAATCAGCAGGCTGGAATGGGTGGGCAGACAAGTACAGACTGACCCCTTCTCCAACACTGCAACAAAAGCATCCTTGTTAGATATTCTTCTAACCTTTTCTTGGACACCCATCACAAAGGTGAGTCTGCCACCTCCCCAGATGGATTCACACTTGCACACACAACCTGAAGAAGAGGTTGCTTGAACATTGCATTTGTTACTAGTTCTCACCTGGCGTTTGGTCTTATATTTACTCCTTCAGTCTGCGAAGCAAGACTATGTTTGCTGTCCTCTTTGGACTAAAGAGAGCAAGAACCACTTTGATTTTAGTCTGCCCAGGAGCCTAACTCCCATAGGCTCCCATCTAGAAGACTGTAAGACAAAGTCTTGTCCAAGCTTACGCAGCTATCTGTGGCACCGGAAAAAAGTCAAATATAAATCATCCAAACCCCAAGCGAGTGCTCTGCCAGGTAAATCAGGGAAAAAAGCACTGAGCACAAAGTGGAAAAACAGGAAGGTAGAGGAGGGATTCCCCTCCCTCCCATTTTATTAACCCAAGGCTGCAAGGACAGGAAGAGCTCTTCAAACTACACTGAGCTGGGTGCAGCAGCATCATGACCTTCACCGGTTTTCCGCTCATCGGAGAGGAAACGAACACAACACGCTCCAGTTTCTTCCACTCTTCTGCCTTTTTCTGTTCCCCACAGACCCTCTGGACAACCAGATAAGACAGACCTAATGCTCAAAGGGAAAGTCAGATGGAGCACAGCCCCGCCAAGATCTTAAGCCAGACCTTAGACCAGACCCATCCCTTCCCTGCGGCGAAGGTACGGCAGGAAACAGTACCCTGGCCACGAGAAATGAAGCGTGAATCTTAGCAAAACCCTGCCACCCTACACATGCCAGACACTCGTGGCCTCAGCATCCCTGCAAACGGGAAGATGCACTACAGCGATGTTGGGACCTCGTCCTCCTGACATCAACAGCTGGTTTCAGCCCTTCTCCCCTCCGCCCTGTTATGGGGTCAAGGGCACAGGACAGCACCACAAAGCAGAGCAAGGTCTCCTCCAGGCTTCGGTTACAAAGCAGCCTAGTATCCAACCTGCAGCAACTGCAGCAGGGCGGTGCTCGACAGCCCGTCCCCTCCGAAGCCGTCACCTCCCAGCTCCGCAGCAAGCTGGCCGAGACGGCCGCAAGCTTCCCCGAGCAAGGTGCGCCACAAGACCTTTGCTCAGCACTCGGAGGCGAGAGGAGGGAGAGGGAGAGTCTACCCGAAGCCACTTTCCAACCAGCTGTAATAAGTTAATGCAGAAGTCTTCCCAAAGAGCCTGGCTATAGGAGACACTGGTCTCCACTGAATCAAGATCTGTTATGTTGTAATATAATAGATGTAAATTAAAACAGAAAATCTATCATGCCTCTAATGTAGCCTGATAGCTGAGCGTGTGGATCCGTACAAGCAGAAGCACAGAGAGGAAGGGTGATATATGGCGAAGCTGGATGGAGGGTGAAAAGCGTGGCGAGACGAGCCGGAGAATGGCGCAGCCCGCTCTACGCTCCTCAGACCCAAGGGCAAGAGAGGAATAAATGTTGATTAGTGTTGATTTTGTCCGACGAACGCTTGTCGAGTGACAGTTGGACTAAGCTGCTCTGAAAGAGAAGCATTAATCTTGGTCTGGTTTAAGTAGAGTATATTAATTTGTGTCATTTTTACTAAGTCGTACTGAGAAAGGGTTCTTACTGCTTTGCATCTGACTGCTTTGGTGGTTTAGCCTACTTTATTTTTTTTCTCCCTTTTTCCCTCCTTCCCCCTTTTAAACAGATACGGCGGCAGCAGCAACATATTCAAATAGCTCAGCAGGAGAGCGGGGGACCAAACGCTTCGCTCCTGGATTAAGAAAATAAACTCCCAGGGTGTTGGCATAGCAACAGCATTTCAGATGAACTGCTATATATTCCGTGATTAATAAATTAACATTTTTTTCATATGGTTGTTCCTCCTTTTCTTTCCCTCCTTCCGATGGCAGGAAGGAGAGCGGGAGGTGGGGTGAGCAGCAAACAGGGAAGGCCGGTGCCGATGTCCCCGCAGTCTGGGGACGGGGCTTTGCCCAAGCAGGGTCCCTCTCCATGGGCCCAGGCACAGCACAGAGCTTTCTGCACCCTACAGGGGTGCGAGAATGCGACGGCCCGCATGTCAGGGCCAAGGAGAAATGGCCCTGGGGTGGATGGGGATAGAGATGCGGCACATCCGAGGAAGCAGGCGCAGGCAACCCCACCACGGACAGGGCTGGAGGGGCTGCCGGTGCTGGGACAAGGCCAGTTTCAACTCCCCTTTCAGGGCTGAATAGCCCTGGCTGGCCAAGGAGTGTGCACGCTCCCACCGTGGAGGAGTGAAGCTCTCCTGCAGCAGCAGGCAGCAGCATGGGCCGGCGTTGCCTGCGCGGCCAGTCCTGCCTTGGTTACGCTCCACTCCTGCTCTCGGCAGGACCACGGGCTTCACAAGCAGGTCTATGCCCCTTGCTGGCGGATCGGCCCTTTGCAGCCACTTTCTGCTCTCCATTGCCTGCCTTCTTTTTTCCTTTTACTTACTTTTATGGAAAAGGGACTAGAGGGAGAAGCTGGAGAAAATACCATGAATTAAGAGCAAAAGACTGCGAAGTTCCCCAGAGCAAACTGCGAGCACAGAGTTAATTTTCCATGGCTGGAGCAGGTAACAAGAGCTCCCGCACGTTTCACAAGCCTTTCTGAACGTAACCGGGTGATCCGCTTCTCCTGGAGAGCTACGAACAAGAAACCAGAGCCTCCCCGAGGAGGACGGGTGAGTGACTGACCCAAATTCAAACACTTTCTTCCTCCTGCCAACGCTGGCAAAGTGACCGGTACTGAACCGTATCCGCCTTCAGGCCCTTGCTGCACTGCACCGCTAAGAGCCTGAACACAGGAGGGAGAAAACCAACAATTCAGAATTCATTAGAGCCCCCCCAAAATAAAAAGGTCCAGGGATATGCTGAGCTGGGAGAGCTTTGCCAGGACGGAAGGATCCCACCAGGGTAAAGGCAAGCCGTGCCCCACTTCCAAACACTCATCCCGGACAGCCTGCATGCCGTGGGATCACCATGCCGAGAAGGTTCAGGTTTGGCATCCGCGTTGCTCCCACTGAATTCATTTTGATTTTTAAAAAAAAAAGAAACAAACCCACAAACCAAAAAAAAATTACTATAACACCTCCTGCATCTGCAAACGTGCCCTGAACATCCCCATTGCCCATGCTGCTTGCGGCCTCTTTGGCACCGTAATGATCCTCCCCCAGCTCCACCACCTAAAGCTGCTTTGCTTCAAGCACCGACCAAAATTGAAACATCTCCTCTTCTTACCAAAATTTAAATTTCTCTATGTTTCATTAAAGCACAAAATCATTTCCATGAGGCTTGAGTTAAACCCACCACAAGCCACACGTGCATATACACGCACTGTAGGCACATGCTCAGCACACCTCCGTTGGAGAATTAAGATCCTGAAGAACCACCAACACTTTTAAAAGCGTTTCAGCTGTTCAAGACCCCAAGTCTGCTTTTCAGAGAAACCTAGGAATGAGGTTTCTCAGCTTCTCCCGAGAGCAAGACTTGGGCAACCCAGGGACGTTACCAAAGGGGTTTAAACACAAGCCAAACCTGGCAGTTCTGTGCTCGCTGCCCCGCACGCAGCTGTATGCACGCGGCAGAAAAACAAGACGAGTCGCCGCTGGTATAAATGGTAAAGCTCCTCCACCACCAGCAGGAATACCCTGGTTTAAGCCCGCTGCCGATCCCTCCCAGTATCTTTTAAGGTCTTGACACCCCCACACACACACACCTCCTTCACAGCATCACCCCTCCGACCGTGCAAAGCCCCAACACAAGCTGTGCCATCGGGCCAGGTCCCTCTAGGTTCTCTATACCATAGGCGCGCACAGCAGGGTTTCCACCCGTTGCCTCGAGAGCACCCTCTCACCCAGGAGACCTTCCGCTGCTGCTGCCAACCCTGAAGAAATGGAAATCTTTAAAACTGGAGCTGGGGAGCAGAAGACAGCCCGCAGCAGGGCTTTCCTCCGCTTGTTATTGCTGCTGCTGGGGACGGTGGGCAAGCAGCACTGCACCGTGTCCTCCCCCCAACGTTATCTTACACTCTAAAGCACAAAGGACTACTTAGAAAACCCTCGCTGGTGTAATGCTGTTTCTCAATGACTTTTCTTATGGATCCTGGAGGATAAGCCGTATCAAAGCATTTCCACAGCTGCATACAGAGAGCTGGGGGGTAAGCTAAGCCTTTTATTTAAGCAGCTCCCAGCCTCTAGCCCAGCACTGGTAGTTTTTAGGGGGAAGACAGAAGCAAGCAAGTGGCTGTAGTAACATGGGATGCTTAGCACCAAACTTCAGAGGTGTCTTTGGATATTGGCACATTCTTCGTCTAGTCCTGCTTGAAAACACATCCCGACTTGCAACATGTTTATTAAACACACCAGCAATGGGTCTACAAGTAAGAACCGAGTCCCAAATCCAAAATATGCAGAGCTCGGGATTCATCGACACACCTGAAGGTGGGAACATTCCTCATCCCTCCCAAACACCGTCCGTGAGAGCCCACGTGGAGTCACTGCAGCATCAACACTATCTGGTCCTTCACTAACGCCTTCCATCTAACCCAAGTGATTTTAGAATAAATCAATCCATCAAAACACTGAGTCCAAGTGTCAGCCCCTCCGCTCACGAGGAGAGGGCGAGACCCTGGCAGGCAAAGCGCGCACACATGTCACAGCTCATTTTCCTAGGGCTGAATTGAGGGAGCCAGGGTCAGCGTGGGAGGAGGTGCAGCCCCTGCTTTCCAAGGTGTATGGCCCAGGAGAGAGAAAATGGGGCACTGCTTGGCCATAAAGGACCAGTGCCATGACTTAGGTGTTCTTCCAGCAGCCTAAAATGATACAGAAAAGATCCCGTTGGCCCTACCTTGTTATCTGAATGCTGCCATGCGCAGAGGCTGTGTCCCTCCAGCAAAGAGCCCTGACCACATCAGGCACTATGTCACACTGGTCCTTTAGAGGAATAGTCCTTAAATTGGCCTGCTGGACCAGATGGTTCTCAGCGTCCTCATCAGGGACAGCATCAAGTATGAGATCCCCTCTTAAAAATGTAAGTGGTCAACCAGCCAAGAATGGGATAGGGAAACCCTCAAAGAAATGTAAAAAAAAGAAGAAGAAAACAAACCAACAGAACAGCCTCTTTGAATTTATCCATGATGATCTGCACCAGGTGATTCTGCTTCCCACAATTTCCCCAGTTTAAAATGAACCCTGCAAAGAATCAGGAGCTCGAAATAGAAAAGAGGGTACGTAAAATAGCGCCAGCCACACCGTGTGCTGCAAAATCCCTCCAGCCCCTTACAGCTTTTGCCCCCTACAGTATAATCCCCAGCAATGCCATTTAGACCCTGGTTCTGGTCTTCTCAATTCATCCTTTGTTCATCCTGAATTTCACTGCCCAGTTCCTAGTCCAGGGATAGCTCTGTGTTACCCATTTGATAGCTCCTCACCATCTGACACCCACACCCAAGCGGCAATACTTGCTCCCTGAACTTGGCAAGGAGAAGCTTCTTTTTTGGAAAAAAATTGTTTAACCACCCCCAAAATCAAGAAGAAAGTCTGAATTCAAACTCAGATCAAGAATCCCAAATAGAGGACCAACCAAACAATTAATCATTAATTCCATGCTGCTCAAAAATCCCGATCCAGAAGTTTAGCCCTGGACCACGTTTGTACCCCTGATTTAGGGGTGCCTCCGATTTGCTGGGCTCACCAGCAAGCTACCCGCATCGTGCCTGCGCAGCTCCATTAACACATGCTCAGAGAGATCTGCTCTCCGTAATTTGCAGCCAAGACCACAAGAGAGAAGCCTGTAAAAGGTCTTCTGCTGCTATTACTCTCTTGATAATGGTCTTGAGACCCCATGAAACTCTGGTGCTGTGCAAAGAAACGGTACAAATAGGTAAAATGCCATTCATCTAACAAGCTTCTACTCAACATCCTGGAATCATTCATTCATTTATTTTCCTATGTTTCTCTCGATCCAGGTGTTTCCTACCACATGCTAGCACCTAACGTCCCCTTGGAGAGTGGCTGCTGGTGGGTCACCTGGTCTGCCGTGGAAATGAATGAAGCTCCACCACGAAGGGAGAATTTCTCTCCTTAACGCCCTAGCTCCGATCCCATACATCTGGAGTTCCTGAAACTCCTTTTATTTCACCAGTATCGCTGCATTAATAAGATGTCTGGAGACACATGCCATACCCAGTTAGGAAAAGGAACTAAGATCTCTCCTGCTCTATCAAGTGTGGCCTCTGCAGCCCAGAAAGCCCACTGCTACCCTTTTTGCCAAACCACACTGCAAATAACACATCTAATTTGCTCTCCGCTGTGCTCCTTAGGTCTTTTGCAACATTACTGATTTCCAAGAGCTTTCCTCCCACTGAATCTTTCCGGTTTGGATCGTGACAGTAGTATTTTGCAATTCCTTCCTCACACATTCATGAAGTGTTGCTGTTTGCCACTAAAAAGCCGCTTGCTGGGCTCTACCCCAAAGGCAGCTGCGTTTCAATGGTCGGGAAGCTAATAATACACATTACCATACCGGTAGGCAGGGAGAGACGTGCACTGATGTTTATATCTTCCCCACACAACCAATGCACAACGTGGACGGGTTTTTTCGGAGCAGAAGATAGAGATGGAGGGAAGACCACGAGACGATCGTGCCACGGGAGCGAGTGGCAGCACGCCGCCAGCACCCCGGCTCCCGATCGATAGGCCATCTGTAATAGAAGATCAATCGCTTCCATTTTGCGAGGTGTTAAGTGTGACGGGGATTGAATTAAAGCCAAGACCATAACAGCAGCTATAAGTTATGCCTTTTTCCTTCCCCTCTTTTTTCCCCTTTTAAGAAACAAACCCATAAAATGGTACTTTTTTTCTTTCCTCTTCCCTGCCCCCTCCCTTTCCCCTCTAAGATTTTCAATTAGGTGAGTGGAAGGACGAATGGCGCAAATACATTTTGCTCAAGTTCTAAGTGCTTTTGAAACCCCCTGTCAAAGCATTTAGTAACGCAAGATTTAAGATGCCCAATTAATTTTTCCCCAACAAGGAGCCAAAAGTGGATGCAGGAGGAGGTTAAAAGCTAAGTGTTTAATTAATATTAAATTTATATGATTCTTTATCACTGAAAGCATTGTAAAATTGAAAAAGCAGTTAATTTTATGGTCACTGTGTATTCCTCTGCTTTGATCTTTGATCCGTGGAATAAAATTGTGGAGTGTAAAGATTCTCCAGCTTTATTATACCTATCTCATGGCAGGGATGCTGGGCGAGGTGAGCTCATCTGAGCCCCAGCACAAACTAGGCAGGGTGGTACCCAGACGCGAAGCCCACACGCTGCCCGGGGCTTGGGGGTGCACAGTTTGCGATCGCCCCCCCAAGGGGAACTTCGTGCCATTTGGCCAAGGACGGCATGAAACTCTTCTGTACGCCACTGCTGCCTCGTCGCCGATTCCTGGCCTCCCCCGTGCCTATCTGCCAGCGAGACAAAGAGCTATTATGCAGAGCGGATTGCACTGGAAAGAAAAAAAGGGGGGGAATAATTTCTGCAGGGTTTTTTATGTGGGTTTTTTTTGTATTTTTAAATCCCACTGGGAGCCTCATTATAATTTAGTTATTAGCAGGGGGAAAAAAACCAAATAAGTAAAAGAAATTTAACATCTTTAAAAAAAGTATTTAAAGGGAGGAGAAAAATCAACAGGATGAAAGTTCTCCAAGCTTCAAAGCAGTTGCAAATTCCCCATTCAAACATTTCAGGCAGCCCCACTGGCAGCGAGCTGCCTGGGGGTCAGCTCCCCATCACAGATCCATCGCTGCTCCCAGCCGGAACAGGCAGGGTCCCCCGGACCACCGATGCCCACGCAGCCCAGACAGACACCCAGGACAGGAACACACCTCCACACCAAGCAGGGCCGTCTGATCCCACTCCTCTCACCCAGCCCTCCACTTAGAAACCCTTTGAAAGGCCAGGTACATCTTCCCTTGTCCCTTCAACTCAGCGCCTCCTTCCCAGCGAGAGGTATTGTGCCTATATTCATGTAATAAGAAAGTGAGAGTTTAAACGGGAATTTAATCTTATTAAAGCCTCAATTTTAGGGCAGGTACATAAGTCATACATACAAAGAGGCACAAAGTAATGAAACTGTGCAGCTCTCAGCATACAGCTGGGAAAACTGGGAAGTCATTAAGGTCAGACAAAAATTAGGCTTGATATCAAGAAATAAGATCTAATAATGGGCACTGCTTCATAAGCAACGGGAATTAATACTGTTAACCCTTCACCCCCACTCTTCAACTTATTTTTGGTTGCTGTCAGGGAAGGATAGTCACCTTATCCCCACATGGGAGGTTGCCCCAGGTCATGCAGCAGTGATAGAGCAGAGCCTGGAAGAGAAACCAGGTTTCTCCTCTCCCATGGGATGCCAGAAGAGATGCCAGACACACAAAGAAGCAGTCTATAACCTCAGGGAGTCTGAAATGGGATGGATAACAACAACTCTGCCGCTGTTAGCAAGTTGTCTCCCCTCCCGTCCATCACACGGGAAGCATGAGACACAGATTTGTGTTTTCCACATCCCCACTGGACGGGCCATGGAATCCCATCATCAGGGATGCTGGCCACCAAATCACACCCTCCAGCTGGCACTTCTTCAAGCCCATATCCAGCCTGGTTTTTTAAGGCTCAAAGTACCCTTGGGCCCAGCCAAGACAGGAGGTCAGATTTCCAAACACTCAGCCCTGGCCTTGAACCAAGCAACGAACTTTCCAGCCTTGTACAACCAAAAACACCTGAGAAGTATCTGCAATTGTCCATGGGGAGGTATCTACAGCCAGACTGCTCTCTCCACTGTTCAGGGAGGAGAAAGAGGTACCAAGGAGCCCACCTCTTGCTAACGTTCACATCTAAGGCGGTGCTTTCAGGATCTGCTTGACAGAAGTCCTGCATGACTTCTGGTCCTCTCCCGTGGACGCTCAAGCACGGCTGTGTATCTGTCTTGGGAAGAGCTGCCATTAAGTGAGATGTTCAGGGGACACACACAGCACACAAGAGACCTGGTGCTGCTGCTCCGACAACTCCTCTGCCTCCTCCCAAGCGGTGGAGAACAGCAGGTCCATCACAGCACCGGCCACACACAGCGCAGCTTCCCCACGCAGACAGATCAACTGTATTTTATACGTATGCATGCAGATATCGACAGATGGAGAGAGAAAATTACTGTGCCCATAAATTGAAGCTTTGGTCACGTCAGTTCAAGAAGCAGAATAGAAAATTTAGAGCCAAAAAACCAGCTTGTGTCAGTCAGGCTGACGAGTGCAGGCGCCAAAAAACACACCCCTTAGGATAGGGAGGCGAGACGCAAGCACACGCACGCACACAGAGACCCCGCTTCTCTTCATCTATTCTCAGCAACTGTTTGTCTGAGGCCACATGCAACTGGATTTGTCAAGCCCCCTTTTAACAACTTCTTGTCACAGTCCATTACCAAATTGCATATAGTTATATATTCCACTAATTAGGCTTCTAAAATATCATTAACATGTCTCTTGATCATTAGCATAACGTATGAGGCGTCCTCGTTAGGCACGACTCGAGTTTGTTAACGCGGTAATGAAAGGCACGGGGCTGGTACTGCAGGAGCCGTGCAGAGATAGGAGGCTGGGAACATCAAAAGCATCAGTGCCAGGCTTAAAAAAAAAAAAAAAAAAAAAACACAACAAGATCAGCAAGAGGCAGGGGCAGAAGCCAATCGCTGGGAAACCGGGGTGATGTGGAAGGTGGAACAAGCATCTCCAGGCAGGCAGATACTTGACAAACACTGCGCGTCTTCCCCGGACTGAAATAACATTCCCATGATCTGGGCACAGCGCAGGCCAGGGATGAGTCAGGATCACAGACCTGAACACATCACCATCGGGGTCTGGATAAAATGGCAGGGATGGCTGGGGTCCACACGAGGCTTCAGGCCCGAGCCCCACAGCACAGACCTATGTCCCCAGCTGAACCCTTCCTGTCTGGTTGACCCTGGGACACCCCTCACACCTACCTGGGCCAGCCCTGCTCCACACAAGGACGCCCTGCACCCAAAACCCAGTGCAAGACACACGCACATTCCTCCCTCCTCCGAAACCAACACTGAACGCTCCCTCTCCCCAGCCCCAAGATAAAACTGGTCCGATGCAATACCAGGCACCACCCTCGCCCAGCCAGCTCAGACTACGCAACATTGAGCAACCACCCCAGTTAAACCCATGATGAAAAACCACCACCCACCAGGCATTACACAGCGGGAGATCAAGGGTGTTTGAGACAGCAGCCCAGGGTGGTGCAATGAGAGAGGACCTCGGTCAGGAAGGTAAGAGAAAGGCCTGAAAGGTCTCCGGTACCCAAATGCAACCCCCAGACAGCAGTATTTGCATGTATGCTTCGATGCATCCAGGGTTGGGGGGAGAAGGATGTGAATTAATAGCCAAAGGTTTGACCAGGACAGATGCTTCCATGTCCAAGCCAGCTCACGTATCAGTGGTTACCACCGTTGCTATAAATAAGCAGGGACCTTTTTTTTTTTCCTTTGAGCGAATAACTCAATAAGTCACCGCATGAAAGATATTGTAAATAGCTCCAGCAGAGTGCAAGTCAGGGCTGCTTCCAATTAGCTTTCACTTACGCTCCCCCCGCCTGCGCCAAGTTTGCAGAGTTTGTTCCCAACACGCCGCTCGCTGTCTGGGGAGAGGTGGGGAGCAAACCCCACTGCAATCTGGGCCACCGCTCCTCCCCATTAGAAATGATCTTTTCATTAAAGCTGTGAGGACGTCAAAGCAAGTGAAAACAGCCCGCGTACGCGTTTATCTTTATCCAGATGTTAATGCAAAGGTGGTGGGGGGGAAACAACCAAGAGCTTTTCTTCAGCAGCTGAGAGCTAACACCACCACCACCGCAGCAAGAGCTTGGAAATACGAAGCAGCACACAACTTTTTATTAGAACAAAGACATAAAACAAGCTCGTCGAAGGCAGCCCAGGGGTTTTTACGCATGCATCTGAAGAGACCCCCCCCCCACGTCCCTAAGAAAAGGGTAGGACGCATCCTCGTGGGCGACACCACTGCCAAAACAACATGGGGAAGATGGATGATGTTGTGACTCTTCATCAAAAAATTCCTCTTCCATGAGATAAAGGCGGTGTTAAGACTCTTTCCGAGTTTTTACTCATTCATACACACAACCTTTGCCTCCCGCACATGCGTGTGCCTTCATGCAGCAGCTGCTCCTGATACCAGAGGAGCATCAGAGCCAGGAAACTATCACCAGGAAGATAAAATAGAGGGCAGGAGAGTGCGGGATCGGTTGGTAGCCTACAGGAACAGGAATCCTGGGGAAGGGGCTTAATTCCCCGCCATCACCCTCTGGGAAAGGTTCTGGGAAAGTCACAGGGTATCCGTGCCTCGCCTTTTGACATCAAGATGGTGTTACAGGCGCCTAACCTGTGCCGGGAGATAGAGGGGGACCAGGAAATCAAGACCTGCTCATGACATCATCATTTTAGCCAAATCTCCCTTCTTAAGTCACCACACAACTAGGTACCACCCTCACCCAAGCGTTTTGCAAGGAGGTCAGCAACACTCCAGAGCAGGACCAGGAGGTCTCCCTAAGCAAGCAGATGTATTCGTTCACAGCCGAGCAGCCTCCCTTCCCTGCTGCCCCAACCATAACGTTACACTGAAATATGGACGCTGGAAAGCATCCACTGTTTTGGGGAGAGGGGGTTACGGCAGTCAGCGCAGCACATACCGCTTTTGTTTGCTTCCTGCCTTTCAAGCCAAAAGCAACAATCACAAAAAGAAAAGCCACTAACACTTGATAAAGCTTTTCGATTTGAAAGGGGTCAGGAAAAAGTTCCAGGAAAGGGAAGAGAAACAACCTTCTTTTAAACCCTTTAATGGGGTGAGAATCAGCTCTTGCAGGATACAGTTTTGTATTTTTTTCTGTAGTTTTTCAACCACCTTTACCGCCCTCCCCCCCCCCCCCCACGCTCCATCTTCTTCCCACTCCCTCCTGTGCTCCCAAATGGCAGCAGCGCTCTATCAAAATGGCCAGAGAGGAACCTCTCCCCTCCCCGTGCAGGAGGGCGCTGGGTTGACCTCTCCACATCTGGACATGGCTGCAACCTCCAGCTTTCCATGGCAAACGCCGGCAGCACAGCGACCTTCCTGGAAACGCGGTCCTCTGACCTCCCTTCTCCGACACACCCATCTCCCGTCCCTCCGCTGAACTCCACCAGCCTCCACCCGGGCTGGGGACACGGCACTATCTCACAAAGGGTGCAGCTCCTCTGGACAGGGCCTTGACAGCTCTCACGGGCCCAAATCCAGGGTGTATTTGCTTGGGAGATTGAAGGGAGGTCAGAAAGAATAGGAAAAGAATCCAGATTGCAAATGAGCCAGATTTAACTAAAGCAAACAGCCTCAACAGCAACAAATCCGTTCAAATCCTCGAGCCGTGTCACTTTTCATCACCTGGATGGTGCTTGCCAGCACAGACTGCCTTTATCCAGCGCATCCATCGTACAACCAGCCAGGAGGGGTTACAGACCCATCAATATCTCTATTGGTGCAGTGGAAAAGCCTTGGTGGGCCTTCCTCCTTCTCATGCTGCACGAGTCCACCAGATCTCACCAGGGTGTTGAGTAAAACACTGCCTTCCACAGCCATACCAACGTGACTCAGCCTTACCTGGCTAGTCTGGCACGAGGCGGTCTATGCTCTGGCTTTTCCAAGCCATGCACGGGCCAAACCAGATGGTCGCTGGTACCACATCATGTCCCCTCCCCATGCAGGTCCAGCACTCCCTCCTCTACGCACCCCAACTTACCTGCAACTCACACAGCCACGTTTCTCCATGGGAGCTGCCTCTCCCAAAATACCAACAATTTTAACGCATTTACGCATTGCTGGAAGACCACAGTGATGCTCCTGTGGAACAGGAGACCTCATCCCAACAGAGCACACAACCAACCACCCTGTCCACTTGGGATGGTTTTTTCCAAACATCCTCCCACTGAGACCGCAACCGCACAAGGCAACCTGGAGCTCCCCACGCCTTGGACCATCTCAGCTGCAAAGAGCATGACAGAAAGCAGAGCAGATGCTAATGGCTAAGATGCAAACTGTGACTTGGGGCAGTTGCAACACCAACAAGCAGAAGGGCTCACACCGGTGGCATCACTTGCTCCCAGCCAGAGGAAGAGGCAAAGCTCTTCTTTACAGAACACAAACAGCTTTTCCCATGCACATAACCACCACCAAACCCTAGTTTTGCCGCTCCCCCAGCAGCAAGCTTACTGATTTTTTACCCTCCTTGCTGGGCGAGTGTGGAGACCCCATCCTCACCCCCTCGGCTGTGCTGAGTGGGGGTCATGTCGATAAAGCCTCACGCATGCAGCGAGACATGAGCCTCCCTGCTGCCCGCAATCGACTTCATTTGTTTATTTTTATTTGAGCAAAAGTTTAGCTAGGCTGGGCTGGGGGGAGGCTCGGAGGGGGACAAACCCCTGGAAAGCCGGGCTGCGCGTTGGTCTCCAAAGGGACAGAAACTGGGGACGAGAGGAGGGGCCAGCTCTCCTTTCCAAAGAGCTTTCAATAGGAAACAGATGTTGAGGGCCCGAGCACTGCAAGCAGGGTCTGCAGTGGGCTTCCCTGGCTCCACGCTCCCAACAGAATCCATTTTAATTAAAATATTTCAGTTCAAGCATGAGGCAAGGGGTAGGGGGAGCAGGGAAGGGTCAGGGGGTGACGTGCTTGTTCCCTCTCTGCAGGCAGCAGGGTTTGTGGCAGGGCTAGAGGGGGTGCCGGGGTGCACAGGGGCGGGTCAGAGACCCCATCCCGTACCCCCAGCCCAGGCTCCCTCCCTCCAGCAAGGTTCAACATAAATTCTGCTGGCCTCAAGTGAAAAATTGCCTCATTTTGGTACCGAAAAAATAACATTACATCATGTACTCTGTGTCAGGTTCTATCAATGCCCCCTTCCCGCCCACCCCCAAAGCGAGGGGGATGTAACCCAACACTATGAAAACACCAGCCCAGAGAAGAAAAGGGGCCTTTGTCGTGGACCATCAGCTCCCTGCTCCTGCCTAAGGTGAAGAAAGATCTCCAAAAATGTTAGGCTGGGAGGTACAGACTCCAGGCACGCTGCCCCCACGGCCCCCTTCCTTCCCCATCCCCACCTTCGAAACCCCTGCCCCTTCCCTGCTTAAAAACTTCTGCCATTACCAGGAATTGACCCAGAGCTCCCTTCTCCCCCTGACCCATCAGCAAAGGTCAGCCCCATGAAAAAAACAGGGTGCCAGGAAACCTGAATCACTAAAGCCTGACTTTAAGGCTGGATGAATCAACCCACGGGTTCAAAAAGTGTCCTCCAGGTGAGGATCCATGCTGGCTTTCTTCCCAAGGGTACCCAACTCCCTCGCAGGAGGGGATGCAGAACAGAGGATGCACAGACACCCACACCCAGCTCCAGGAAGGACAAACAGGAGAAGGCCAGGACCCAAACAGGGAGGAGCGGAGCTAGCGGGGGCTCTGCAAAGCCCGGCCACCCCACTGAGCCCACACGCCACGCCGGAGCTGAGGCAGAGAGCGTCTGCCCATCCCATGGGGACAGACACGAGCTGATGAGAAGGAAGGAAACTGGGGCCCACAGGATCTGATAACCAGCATCAGTAATGCACCACGTTAAGTTCCCTGAGGCTACAAGTTCAGCAGGGCCCAGCCCGGGCTGCGGGGCTCTCCTGCAGCCGCTCGGGGAGCGTTGTGCCGGGCGGATGGGAGGCAGGCTGTGCCACTCGCCCCGCAGCCAGGGAACAGGCCCTAACCTGCTTTATGGTACTTGGAGAGAGGAGCTGCACGAGCCTGAGGCCCCACAGGCTCCCAGGCTGAGTGTGCAAGTGGGAATGAAGGGGGTGCAAATGGAGCGAGCCCCCCTGGACCATGCACGGTGCAGGGTCCTTTTGCCTCCCTGCTGGGATCATGCTTCCCTCCACTGCAAGACGGGGGAACAGGGGCACGCACCCCAGCAAAGCGTGCCTTGCTTAAACTGCGCTTGCCGGCAGCAGCCCGGCTTGCTGAGCAAACCCACAGCAGAGGGAAAAGTAGCTGCCGCTGCCCGCGGGCAGCACAGCACCAGGCCATGCGCAGGTCGAGGGGAGAGGGAGGAGAACACCCAGCTTGCCCCAGGCCCTCGGCTCTCAAATGTATTTTCTCATTAACGTGTAATACGGTTTTATTGTCTCAAACAATGTCTGTTTTCGATCAGTTCCTTTATCCCAGACACTGCCGTGCAGAGAGACCGAGGAGGCCAGATGGTTCGTGTTGCAGGAGTCTTCCCGCTCTTCCCCGCCCGCCCCCTAATTCCTTACAAATTCCTGGAATGCCTGCGCCCCCGAAAAACCAGCCCGGGGCAGGGCAGAGGCAGGCATCGGTCTCGGGAGCAGGGGCTGGGGGCCCTCCCCAGCCACCCCTCCTCGACGCCAGTAGCTCGCGCAGGGCAGGTCCCCGGCAGCAAGCAGCAGCTCCCGGCTGTCGTCTCCTCGGCAGGGTCACCGGTGAGCAGTTCACACCCAAAACTGGGGATCTGCAGGCCCCCTCTCCTTCACCCGTGGCAGGGGGGTTTCCTCTGCTTTGGGAAGGATGCGCAGACCCCAAACTCCCCCTCCCAGCCCCAAAGGCAGGGCCAGCACCAGGGCTGCAGGGAGGACGTCTGCCCATAATCCCCACCACGTGCCCAAGGCCACCAGGCCCCCGCTGCACTGCCCATAGCTCCAGCTTTCACCCACACCTCCTGGCGTTAATCCCCACACCAGCAGCTGGACGCGGATATTTGCCGAGCCCTTCCCAAAACCCAGGGACCGATCCGAGCCTCGGCCAAATCAAAGGGAAGGCTCCCGCTGACTTCAAGCAGCCTGCCTCGCACCAGCTATCCAGATGGGGGAACAGGGGCACACACCCCAGCAAAGCGTGCCTTGCTTAAACCGTGCTCGCCAGCAGCACCCCGGCTCGCCGAGCAAACCCACAGCAGAGGGAAAAGTAGCTGCCGCTGCCCGCGGGCGGCACACCAGGCCATGCGCGGGCCCAGGGAGAAGAACAGCCGGCTTGCCGCAGGCCAAGCCAGGCAGCTTGGCTGGTGGCTCCAGCCCACCCCGAAACACGTCCCGGAGGTCCATCAAGGCTCTTGCTCCGGCTGCCATCCTCCCAGCACCCTTGCAAGCACCTTCCTCAGAGAAGGAGGGAGCTACTCTTGCAGGGAGGGATCCCACCAGCCCCGGGAAGGAGCCCTGCTGAGCACAACCTAGCAGCAGGGAGCGGGGGGGGCGGAAATAAGGGATGCCGAACGCGATCGTTCAGCCTGGAAGAAGGCCAGGAGACTAATGTTCACACCCTTAAACTTGGGAAAAGCGCCACGAGAGCACAGATAATCCCATCTGGGAAAAACCTGAGTCTGGTGGAAAAGATGGCACCTTCTCCGAGGTGCTCAAGCACCACATGGCACGGTTGGGCCATAGGTTGTCCCAAACCAGGTCCCACGGTGTCTCTGATCGTGCAAAACCTTGTCCTTTCTCCCAAGAGCTCCGTACGAGCCGCATTTTCCCCCTGTTCCTGCTCCGCAGCAGCTGCTGCCCAGGAAAAGTCTCTGCCGAGGAAGGGCCAGAGGGGATGGCCAGCCTGCAGCGCCCCGAGGCCAGCAGCCGCTCTCCAGGGCTTGGCTGCCAAAAGACCGCACGGCCTCCTCGGAGACCTGCCGAGCAGACGGGTATCTGCTCCCAATTCGATTGAATTCTCATGAGGATGACACAAGACAGCCCCACTGCCAAGTTTCCACAGCTCTTGGAGATGAGGGGAGGCACCTCCAGAATCTCACTCGTACACACAGCGAGGAGGATGCCTTCTTTTTTCTCCATTGCTTTTTTTTCCTGAGCCATTCGTCTCATTTTAGCAAGCCCTACACTAAACCTGCCTCCACCCAAGGAAACTCCAGGGCACACAGTTAAAAGTCCTGCCAACTTCTGAGCGATAAAAAAAAAAATGATGGGGTGGGAGGTTTATAGCGGGAAGATTTGTACCTGTAGGATCATGCTGTCTCCTCCAACACCCTTCCTACACCTTGCCCATGAACACCGAGTGCTTGCGGTGGAAAAAGCTGTTCTTGCCATGTCACGGTCAGATGCTCAAGAGGCAAAGCAGCAGAAGCTGAAGGGGTCCGAGATGTTTGGTTTCCACCCGAGAAGCCCACGTGCCGAAGAAACACTGCTACGGAGCAGAACTGAGGGGTCCGGGGAGTCCTCAGATCCCAGGCCAGAAATAGCCAGGAAAGGGGACAAGTAGGGGATGTGCCCTTGGTACAGCAGAATGGGCGGGCTGGAAATAAATGACAATGAGGGGCATGCAAGCGTTTTGCTTATTTTTTGCTCCGTAGCAGAGAAAAATATCACCTGCCACCTTTTGGCATTCCCAGTGCTCAACTTTGGCTCCATCCAGCAAGGAAAAAAAAGCCAGCAGGAAAGAGCGAGCTGAAACCTGATCCCCTGAAAGGCCGGACTCGGTGTCTGGCTTTTCTTACCGGCTCGGCCGACCTGTACGTGCCAGCCTGGGAAGGCGTAATGGTTCCACTGACAGAACTTCATTAACTTTTTATACACTCGGCCGCTAATTTATAATCATTAGTGGACAAACAGCCAACAATTACACAAGCAGCACGTTAAGAAGAGAGGGAGAGAGCTTGAAGGAGCAGCGATGGAAATGTGCTCGTGGTTGGGAGGGAGCAGGGACAGCGTGTCCCCCGTCCCGGGGCTGGCATGTGACCGGGGTGACCTCTCCCAAGATTTACTGGCATGCCATTTCATCAGCTGTAATTAAGGTATTGGGCAGCAGAAAGGCAAAAGGCGCAGGTGAGCATGGGGAGGGAGAAATCTCACAAGCCCTCTCATTTTCAACACACGCACAAAAAAAAAGAGACAGGAAGAGGAGGAGCATGCATATTCCACATTTCCAACTCCTGGGGCAGGCAAGGCCCCTGTTTGCAGGAGAATAGGAAACCGCACACACGAACAGCACAAAATTCATCCTGATTTAATGAAATCTTCAGGCATAGGTCACGTAATCCCAGTGCCTTTCCACGCACCAGCTCTCCTCCTGCTGGAGGCAGCTCTGCGCGGGAGGTAGGCGATGGTGCCGGAATGCACGGCCCTGGCACCCCGGGTGAGCAACGCCTGCAAATACCCAAATCCTGAGGATGCATCTACCTTCAGGATGGAGATGTGAAAGTGGGGAAGGGTTTCAAACGCCTCCAAGATGAGTGGTCTCTGTTTCCCAAAAGAAAACTCAAAACTAATTCTACCAGTACTCCCCTCCTGCCCAGTATCCCACCCAGTCCCTGCCAGTAAAAGCGTGGGGCTCACGTCACCCAGCCAGACCCTCACTGCACAACACGAGGCCGCAGGCAGGCTCTCTTCTCTGCAACAACCCAAGCTGCTTTAATCGATCAAAGAGCCATAAGATCTGCAGATGCAGATGTCCCCGCCGCACAGGCAGGCCAGCGAGGAAGCAAAGTGACCTGAACAGCATCACTCAACAACGCGTCATGCCCAGAAACCAAACCTACGCCTCTTTTGGCTCCTGCGCAAGGGCTGAGCCTGCTCTCCTGCCCCACGCCAGGCAGGCCAGCCAGTCCTTTTTCGAGACATAAGCTTCCTGCTAAACAGGTCTAATGAACACCACACGCATGCTGCAAAGCCTCTGCTCGGGCATCTCCGAGCAGCCAGCGCAGCTCAGCGAAGCACCCACTGCCTCTGATCACAAGAGGGGAGAACTGCTTTCCAAAATGGCATGCAGCAGGGGGGAAAGAGCAGCACCCAGCTTTGCAAAGCTGAGCAGCACCCCTCCAGAAAGGCAATCTAAGTGGGCAGCTGGCCCCGACCCGCCCAGCTCCCCTCCAAAGCGGGAGGGAGAGGCTGCAGCGAGCAACGCAGCCCGCGCGCAGGACCCGCCATGCACTTGCAAGCCGCGGCTTGCCAAGCACGCAGAGGGCAGGTAGGCAGAGCCCCGCACTCCGGGTGTGCAATCCTGGGCGTGCTTGCAGCTGGAAAAAGCCCTTGCAGACCTCCTGCTCCACCCGCTCTCCCTCCTGCTCACCGTGGCAGAGGCATGCGGAAAGGCTCAGAAGCCACTTTTGCTCACAGCTGGGCTTTCCCCTTCCATCCTTGTGTTTGCAAACAGCAAAGTGCAGGTGTAATGCGTGCAGGCTCTTTATCACATCAAGTTCAGACCAGGAGGATGAATGCCTCTGAGTTTACTGGGGACTAAATCCAAATTTTTTGTGTGACAAGATCCCTTCCCTCTACAGCAGCTTAACAGCCATCCAGCATCCACATAGGAAAAAAAAAAATATCTCCACATAGAAGTGCAGCTTTCAAGGCAATTCAGGGGCTCATGCAGTAAAGGTAATTTAGATGTAAATTCAGACCACTCATCCTGCCTGGGATAGCCCTGCAACTCCACCCACCTGCAAGATCATGGTACTCACCTACACTGGGGCACGCTTTTAAGAAAACCTCTACCTGATCTGCTAAAAACACTGAGCATGTTGTTTAGATTATTTTCCTGTGGCTGTTCAATATCCATAGTGGCACAAAACCCTCCGTCCACGCACCTAGGAAAGGCAGGGGGTGGAAAACTACATACGATAAATCATCACACAGTCTAAACGGGGTAACACTGTGTGATCATGCAACCACAGATCAAATGGCAGGATACACAGAGAGAGGAGAAGTGGAAGTTGTTCCTGCAAACTTTGCTTTGGCATTCCTGCCTTTGAGTAACTCTCAAACAGAATTGCCCAAATACCTGTTCTTTCAGGATTTTTTTTTTTTTTAAAACAGCATCACTTGAGAGCTGGATTTGTCATTAAGATATTTGTAATATAAAACTGAAGTCAAATTTCAGAGAAATACTTTTAATAAAAAAGGCAAAGACTTAATTTCAAAAATGCAAATATGAGATGTTACCATCTTTTTTATGCTTCCCAAAAAGCAAAGCAAGAGAGTGTTCTTTAGCGAAACATGTTGGGAAATTGAGCTGCACAAATTTGTACAACATTTCTGTCAACGCAAATACACATTATTATTTCTTTTCCTCCTCAAGACCTTTTAATTTGGGGGCGGGGGGGGAAGACCTCATCTTGCCTGCAGACACAAAGAAGATGCCAATGCCTCTCAAGCCCATGTACAACAACTGTTCCACACCCTATCTCACAGGGATGCAGCGTAGCATCCGCAATGGGCCAGAGGGAGGAGGGAGCATCTCCCACCAGACCCAGGTCAGCGTCCAGTCCAGGGGCTCTGCAGCGATGGCACAGGCACGATGCAGGCACCAAACCTTGCACAGGAATTAAGTGTTGCCCTTTTGAGCCCTCTGCCCCCCCGCTGCCTCGCCCACACCACCCAGGTCACAGAAAAGCAGATAGAAAGCAGGAAGACCTCACGATGGGGTGGCATCAAGCTGGTAGGAAGTGCCAGCATCTGGGAACCCTTGCCACAGAGGGAATTAAAAGCAGCCAGGCTCCAAAGGGGAGAAGGGAAGGGCTACTACAGCCACCTACTAAGTCCATGTAGGCTCACAAGCAACAGACACCAATGTATTTTGGGAGAAATGCAGAGACATCTGGGCCCATCCAGTCCTACAGTTGCCTGCATAGGATGGGAGGTGAGCACAGGGACCACCAGTGCTCCTGAAGCAGGACCCTCACCACCCCAAGCGAGGAGGGAACAGCCTTTTGAAGTATGGTGAGCTGTGCAAAGGGAGCCCTGCAGCACCCTTTGCATCACTAAAGCATCAGCAGCATCACCTTGTGCTTGGGGGGGGCTCTCCTGGAGGGGCCTTCGCGCAGAGCCAGGGCTGCTCCCCTCCATGCGCGTTTGGGAACGCTCCTCTCCGGCTTTCGGTGCTCCTTTAGGCACTCTGTTATCCAAAGGCTCTGGCAAACGAAGCAAGACCAGCAGCGCCATGACTTGACTCAATGCCTCCCCACGAAGGGGCCAGCCCCATCCACCTCCAGCTTCCCAGCAAGCTGCTGGAAAGGGAAAGGCGGGGGGGGGGCTGGCAGAGAGCACCCCATGGCCACAGCCAGCTCGACACAAACATCAGCCAAAGATTTCCCTGGGGAGGGGGGGCTGCACAGCCAGCGCCCCTGCATGCAACCCCCCTCCCCACCGCCCCCTTTCCCTCCCCCTAAACTCCTTCTCGTCCTCCCGAACAATCTCGCTGCGGGCTGCTTTTGTAAGCCTCCAGCCCCAAAAGAAAAATGATGGGTTTGAACTCTTAACCCCGCCCCAGAAAAAGGCTGGAATTAAAAGGGGTTTATGACTAAGTATGCAGATGGGAATACTGTAATAACAACAGGCAAAATGTTTGCCCAGCAGTTCTGGGCTGGTTTGGGAGGGAGGGAGGGAGAGCGGGGACGGGGCGGCTTCTGGCCGGAGGATGACGGCACAGAGAAAGAATTTGGCGGCTGGGAGGGAAGGGAGGTTGCTGATAAATGCTGGGGCAGAGGCGGGGAGGGGGGGCCGGGACCCGAAAGGCGCATCGCTGGCACTTCAGGGAGGCTGGCTGCGGCGCTGCGGGTTTGGAGGAGGCAAGCAGGGGTTAGGGGAGATGGCAGGAGGGCTCGGCTCCAGGGCCAGATCAGCACAGATCACGAGTCTTGCGGGACAATGTTGTGCTAGATGAGGCTGGGACGTAGGATAGGGAACCTATCGAGGCAGACAGCAAAGCCCCCTGCACCCCACATCCCTTCTGATGGAGAGGACTCATGCAAACACTCCTGCCAAGGGGGGAGCCCACAACCACAAACAAGTGGCTCATTTTTACCAGCCCCGGGACGCCAGCTCTCCTGAAAAGGTGGTAAAATGTCAGCGCCTAAGTCACCTGCGAGGACTTTTTCAGGACATCACCTTCCCCTTTTAGCAACAGGCTGCACCAAGGCCCCGCAAGTGGGAGGCTCAGGCTAGGGGAGATCCAAACCTCAGCCTCCGTCCCAGAGGAGTGCACCCCGCCACTCGCCTAACCCTTCTGCAAGAGGGGAGAGCACTGCTTCTCCACCACCCAGTCCTGCACAAGGCTGCTCCCACTCCTGGGGCACCCAAGACTCCCCTCTCTGTGGGGGACCAGCCAGGTGAGGCACCTCGACAGCTCCCTATCACACAAGGAGCCACCCCGACATCACCCAGCAGAGCCCAAAAACGCCTCCCTGCCACCATACCAAGCCAGGCAGTCCACGGGCACCCGGTCCGGAGGAGAAGTTTGCTCCGTAGCTCACCGGGGATGCGAGTCCCCGATGGTACCAAACCAGGACCTTCCTGTTCTCTTAAGTTCTCCAGGAGGTACCCGCAAACTTAATACGATGCAAACTGCTTGCACAACATCACACACGGCTTGGCAGCCACAGGCCAGAAAGCCACCAAAACACCCAAATCTTGCAAGTCACCAGGACCCATGGGAGAGGAATTCACATATGGCACATGGAAACAAGCCACAAAAAACACAGACCTCCCCAAGCCCCCAGAGAAGCCACAGTATTGAACTATTTCTGAGTGATGCTCCCGTTGCAAGCACAGGGACCTTCCCCCTGCACTTGCTGGGCGCAGCCCGGCCTGATGCAACAGCAGCCCTTTGCCAAACCAAGCACCTTGCAGGGGTACGAGGTTGGGATGGGAACACGCCCCAGCTGCTTCCCTGCAGGGGTGAGCAGGCAAAGCCGCCTGCAAAAAATTCACAGCACGATGGGCAAGTCAGGAACTCCAGGAGACTTCCCAGCTTGCAACACGGGTGATTTCCAAGCGTGTCTCACACCCGCCTTTGCTCAACAGGGACCTTAGGGTTTGCCGCATCAGCGCATGGAGTTTTGACTCAAGTCTGGTCACCTCCCGTGACCCACTGCATTTACCAGAAGTAGGGAGTGTTGGAAGGAGCCAGTGGATCACCACAGTCTTCCTCCAGGTCCGACTCACATTTATGAACAGCAACACAGCAGCCCTAGAGCAATCAGGAGAGGGGCCAGTGGACCCCCAAACTACCCCCTACAGCACCCAGTACTGCTGCTACCAGCAACACGGCTTTGTTTTTTCCCTGTCCCTTGTGCTATCAAGCCTGCTCCTTTTAACAAGCAAGGAGATCTTTATTTTAACTCGCAATCAATTTAGAGACCACCTGCAGGGTCAGGAAAGATGGTCACTAGCAAAGGGAGCATGCATGCAATGCAAAGGGTGACGGGAGACCCAGGCTCCAGTCCCTTCCAGCACTGCACGCTGCAGCAGCCGGCGGCGGACGCATGCTGCACAAATGCACAGCTCCCTTCACGGCTGCTGCTCTGCGATGGCACAGCAGCGAGAGCCGACACGCCAGGAAGCACTCGGATCAGGTAATGGAGGGTGTAGGAGACTCGTGAGATGATTCCTGTGAGTCAGAAGAGCTGGCCAGGGCCCAGATCAGCAAGCTCTGCAAAGTCAGCAAACAAAAGAGGGCAAAACCTGGACCGCCCCAGCCCCTTCCTGCCGCCTCTGAGATGACCCCTGCAAGCGGCCCCAGCAGCGGGGTTGATGAGAGTGGCTGGAGCCATGTGGGATGCTGCAGCCAGGGCTGGGGACGGAGACTCAACCTGCCTTGAGCCATGTGGGATGCTGCAGCCAGGGCTGGGGACGGAGACTCAACCTGCCTTGAGCCATGTGGGATGCTGCAGCCAGGGCTGGGGACGGAGACTCAACCTGCCTTGGCATTGAGCTGGTCGCCCCAGCTCCCTGCTCAGGCCTCAGACTTGCTGAGCAAGTTGGTTTCTCTTCTTCCAACAGAGGAGCCAACATTGCTCTCGCTCATTTAAGCTATGAGCAGTCTCTCTCCACGTGCAGACTGAACTCAAGAGATCCTCCTCTCACCCACAGCTTCCAGGGCACTCCCAGGATTTAAGGACCAAATGTAAATGCTCCTTTGCAAGTCTTTTTCTGACAGCAGTGTTTCCCCTCCCTGCCCAACCACACACCCATCCCTTGAAAGCCGAGCACAGAGTTTGCCTACACAAGGGATATCCACATCTCCCTGCCAACGGGGTGGCCCCAAGCAGGCGAAGCCCCCAGCCCTGCCTCACACCACACCCCTGGAGCTTGCTCCAGAGACTTCAACAGACAACACGTTACGGGAGGCTGCAGCCACTTGTCTGCACCAGGAGGATCCCCTCAGGAGACCAAGGGGAAGGTCCTTGCTTTCCAGAGACAGATGCGAGGCATTTGGTCACGAGAAGATCCAGGACTGAAGCAGAGCCCTGGCCCAGCACATCTCCACAGGATCACAGCACCTCCTGAGGAACAGCCCCGAGCAAAGGGTCACCATACATTTTTTTGTGGAGATCTCTTCTGCCTGGAGGCTCATGAGATGCTTACTCTCCAACCTTTGTCAAACTTGGTACTACAGCCAACTTGACTTCTATAAAAGCCCCCACAAAACCTCTGCCATGAGATGCTGCCCTCCTTTCCTTGTCTGGGACTTGCAGACATTCTATTTGTCATTTTCATTAAAAAAAAGGAAAGAAGGTGAATGATGGGGAGGACATCTGGAAGATGGATAAATACCCATCAGGAGTCATCCCAATTCTGACAGCTGAATGAATTAGACAAGTGCTAACGAACAAACAGGCTAAATTGCTCCTTTCCCTTCCTGACAGGCTGAATCAAGTCTCCTGAGCACCCCGAACACCAGCTTGGGAGGTGGTCCTTTCCCAACGTCTGGTAGTAGCGAGAAGCCTAACCTGGGCAGCTGCCCAGCTAAACCAGCCTGCACATGCTGCCCGCTGGCACAGGGAGGCCTCCGACATTAAACCCCACTCCCCTGCACCCTCCGTGGGGTACCACCCCCCACCCAGAGGGGACCCCTGAAGCCAGGTGAGATGGAAGACCAAGCCAAGACCAGCCCAAGCCACCCTTCTTGGTGATACGGAAGAGCAAGCCAGGGCAACGCAGCCCTTATAAATGGATGGGGACTGGGACTGTGCACCCCCTCCTCCCTCCAGCAAAGCCTCCTGTTCCAGCGGAGAGGCGATGCAGGCAGACCAGCAGCCTCCATCCCTCCGATCCCTAACGGCCTGTAGCCCCTTCCTTCCCCTGCTCCCGACGGGAGGCACACCCAGTGCTAAACACTGAGGCGAACTCCATCCGGTCCTTCTTCCCTACGTCTATTGTCACTAAAAATTTATCCGGTTTCTGCCAAAAAAAAAATAATGCTGCACCTCCCCTCCACCCTCCAAAGTAAAAGAAGCTCTGCTTTTCACCCAGGGAGGGGGAAAAGAGTTTAAACATGAGTCCCTCATCTACCCAGCACTGTTCCACTCCTCCTCCTCCAAGGACTTTCACACAGCCCTGTCCCGTCAGCCTGTCTGCGGCATTTGATTCCTGTCTGTCACTAAGTGATGAGGACAAAGGGTGAGGAGTCAGGAAAAGGTCTGAGCTACTTTGTTCATCGTCTGGATACGAACTTTGGATGAACTCCGTGGGGAAAGAGAAAAGCAGCATGGAGCGGGACGCACCGTGCATAGCGCTCTCTCTCCTCAAAAAAAAAAAAAGAAAAAAGAAAGAGGCTTGAACAAGGGGAAGGGGTGGGAGGGAAAGGGAGAGGACAGCATTCCCCATCCCCATGGCGGCAGGCAGTCCTGAGAGCTCCCTGCTCCGAGGAGACAGAAGGATATTCAAACCGCCTTCCCAGGAGGCATGTTCAATAAAGCAGGATGCCAACACAGCCTTTTCTCAAACAAATCTGTTAGCGGCGGGCCAGGGGCCAGCCACAAGGGCTTGCTTTTTAAAGCAACCAAATGGGAATTTCCTAATAAAATGAAATTTTTAAAAAAGCCCCACCGTGGCACGGCTAAAGGGAAGCTTGCTGGCAGCAACAAGAAGTATCTTACGCACAGACCTCTCTGGAAGCACAGGAAGATGAAATAGAGTGCAGGACGGGGAAGCTTTGGGATGCATCCAGGGCCAGGGTGCCAAAGCACTCGTGTGCTCCCCTGGCACCCACCTGCACGAGCTGGGGGAGAAGGCTGCCCACAGCACGGTTACATACCGGGGTGAAGGTTTACAGCCACGATTTCTGCCACGCTGAACAAGGGAGGAGGCTCACCCTGCGCTGCGACGGAGGCAATTTCCCTCCTGCCGACCTCGGGGACCTGGAAGAGTGACCGCAGGGCACGCTCGGCTCTTTCGCTTCACTCTGCTTTTCAGAGTAAAGCCAAACCAGTTTGCAACTGGAAAGCCCTGTGGCAGTCTTGCAAACATCAATTAAACCAGCCCCTCCTGGGCAGCAAAGCCACCACAAACTTGCTCCCAAATGGCTCATGCCAAGCAGCCAAGATGCCCGCACCGGGATCGGACACAGCCTCCATCGAGGACTATCGGCAAAGCCTACGCACAAGACACGCCACACGGGAAAATGTTTGCAATTATATGTGCAACTCTGCAGTGTTCACAAGAGACCTGCTGAGCGCTGGAGGCTGAAGGGTGCCCCGGACAAACCACCCCACCATGCTGCACCAGCATCGCCCACTGAACACAGGAGGGCACCCACAGCACCGTGGGCCAGCTAGAAACACAGTTCTGGCTCTGCCATCTTGAAAGTCTCTGCCTGAGGCATGAGCAGTTGGAAATACAAGGGTCATACTGCAGGCTGTTCACCACCAGCCTTTCCAGCACATCCCAGCAGAGTGGGTGAACTTACTCTCCAGGATGTCAGGGGATTCCTACATAAAACAGATTAAGTGGGTTACAAAACCCAGGACAGCACCTGAAAGCAATCCGCTAGAACATGCCGGAGGTTACCCCAGATCCCTTGTCTCTCTACTAGCCACCAGCAAATAGCAAAACAACTCTGTACAAGAAAACTCTGCCTGGGATGCAACCACAACAGCCCTGCACGCTGCAGCAGCCCAGCTGCAGAAGGCACTGGTGAGACCTCCCCAACCGGGCACACAGCAGCAGGCAGGGCACATGGTCCCTCCCCTTCAACGCGGGAGAAACTTCATCCCTTGCGTGGTGCCCAGCACAGAAGACTGAGAGCTGCAGAGATGGTCATGGGAACCGCTAATCCCAGCTCCAGTCTGGCCTCTCTGCTTGGGAAGATGATTGCTCACCACCAGGACTCTTGGAAGTGGAAGGGATCAAAGGCTCGGCTCCAGTGACCCACAGCTACGTACTGCCCCAGCCCTCTCTAGATCCACCTGCTGCGCACCAGGACAATGACAAGGGAAAAAAGAAGGAGGAAAGGGAAGGAAGCACATTTCTGCAGGGAAACAACCCATCTGTGGAGGCCGGGAAGGCAGGGTCCTCCCTTGCAGCTACCAGCCACCACCACGTCCCAGAGGAGCACGTGTTAGGAGGTAACTCAAGCATCTCAGAGGCACTGCCCAAGACCTCTGACAGAGAAACTTTGGTCTCCTCCAAGCATGGCCATTCCCTGGGGACTGCCTCTGGAGTACACAGTGTGCCAGGACAAACCAACTGCACAGAGAAAGCCTCAGCCCGTTTGGAGAAGTTTGCTCCACTGCTCCCTCCAGAAAGTCCGAAAAGCTCCTCTGGCAGTGGGAAGGACCCGTCCCCAGCAGCCCAGCCAAGGCAGCCTGGCTCAAGGCGACAAGCTCCCGACAGGGAGAACCAGACAGAAGGAGAAAGGAAAAAACTGGAAAAGATGTCGGCTGGATTGGCCAGTAATCCCATCTGCAGAAGGTGAGAGCTCGAGGAGGAGGTGCTGGTGCTGCTGGATCCAGGGCTATTTTGAGAACAGCAAGTAAGAGGAACAGAGGGAAAAAGAGGGGGCTGGGGGAAGAGAAGGTAAAAGAAAACAATCTGCTTTATTATTGCCTGAAACCCAAGGAGACTGATTAAAGCAAACAGCCCCCCTGCCCCTTCCAAAGGGTTGTCTCGTCTGCTTCCTAAATCTGATTCCCATTTGTCTCTATATGGTTCTCATTTGTTCTTCATTTAGGTCTCCTCCACACTCCACACTGAGCCTAGGAGAGCCCTCTGGAGAGCCACGAGGCCGAGCTTCCCCCAGGAGCCCATGAGGGCAATCGCTGACCAGGGTCAGACCCAGCACCAGTGTCTGCATAGAGGGAGGAGACGCGGCAAGAGCAAGGCAGCAGGCTGCCGACTACGCGCAATGGCCGAGGAGATCCCTGGAAAGAGCTGCCCAAGGGAGGAGAGCATCACTACCCAAGGGTGTTGGATGGGAGCCCAGCTGCCTCCAGGGCAGCAGACCCAGCATCCCCAAAGGGCGAAACAAAAGCGATAAAAAAGTGAAAGGGACCAGAGACCCACTGCACACCCCAGCGACTCGCAGGGCCTACCCAAGAGGTTTCCCTCTTCATCAGCAGAGAGCCTTCAGATTAAACAGAAGCTTAGAAGTTATCCTAATGGAGCTCCTTTCAAACACAAACCGCAGGGACCTCTCCTAATTGCACAGCTCCTTTTTCATTTGCAGCCTAAGTACAATGAAGCAGGTCTGTCCCCCGCCCTTGCCCGCAGCCACATGCCTTGGCACACAGGACCGGCACGCCTGCAGCTCCCAGCCGAGCGTTGGGGCTGGAAGCACTGTGCCATCATGGCCCTCCGGGCACTTGCCTTCTGCCCTGGCCATTAGACCCCCCCCCCCGCCCCCAGCAAGCTGGGCACACTGCCTTTGCCGAAGGACATTTCCAAAGCCTAACCAAACACGGCAGAAAAAGGTACATAAAAATCTGTCCTTCCACCCGCGTGGACTTTGCCACCTGCCTCAGGAGCATGGAAAGACCAGGGACTTCCCCTGCCACCACCCCTCGCTGTGTCTTATCTCCTTCCATATAGCTTGTGAGTTTTTCACAGTAAACAATCCCCGTTTTCCCTTGGGACAGTCTCCCTAAACCTCCAGCCATGCCATTGTCCTGCTGCACATGTCATTCTCCCCCCAAGAGCCCGCGGATCAGGACGCCATGGCTTTCTAGACCTGGATGCAGAAGAGCCATTTCTAAGGAGAAATCCAACCCCAGGCTGTGCACCTCCCAGGCACGCACTGCAAACCTATCCGAATGTAAATACAACACCCTTTGCCACAATAAAAACCAACCAAGCACCCACTGCCCAGACCCAGCTGCCCAACCAATCCATCCACCAAGAGGATGGATGCAAGAGGAAACCAAGCAGCGTCTGAGCTCGCCGTGGCCTTGCATGCACCCAGGATCAGAGCAGGGTCCAGATGGTTGCACAGGTACCATCACACTACATAACGTCATTTTCCCCCTCCTACTTGCTGCCTAGGTAGAGGATCCAGCGCCCATCAGCCACTCTCCCCGCTCCCTCCTGCCCATAAGGAAAGCGGAGACCCCTGACCTTCGCCGCTGCATCCCCCCAGCCTCTGTGCAGCTTAAGCAGCCCAGGTGCGCAAATGTTACCCAATGCCCTCGCCGGGCGGAAAGTAAATTCCACCCAACGGGGGAAATGCCAGCCACGGTCAGACCCCGGGATGTGCAAATAGCAGCCGGGGGCCTTCGGGAGAGGAGCAGCCCGGGCCCAGGCTCTCCTACCGATAATCCTTCTCAGGACGCCCCCTCCAGAAGCTCCCGTAGCAGAGGAAGGATGCTAATTTGACTATTTGAGGGAGTGAAAAAAAAAATTCAAACATTTGTTATTGCGCTAAGTGACCTTTTCAGCCGCTTGGGGACAGAATTGCACCGGGGCTTCAGAGCGAGCTACAGCGGGAGCTGCTCGCTCCCTGCTCCATGCGCAATGCTTTGTGCCTCCGGATGCGTTTAAGGGGCTCCGTGCCCCCCTAGCCACCTCTGCCCACCCAGTGACAGAGCTGAGAAACAGCCTCTTTGGAAAATTCTGCATGAAGTAGGGAGGAAGAAGCGGTCTGCTAAGAGCTTGCTGAGCAAAGCGCTTCAGACGGCTTCATTTCACATTGCCGAAAGCATAAATCAGGGAATTGCTCCTCGGGTTTTTCTCCATTAGCAAAGTATATTGCAACTCCCCTTCCCACCACCGATACCGATCGACACTTCACATCTGCTGACCAGATCTAAAAGCCAGGATTTTCCGAGGGAATAATACATTCACTGAAAACACCATTCCTGCCACCTGCTCCCCACAGACGCGCAACTGCACCGGGAGCAGGGCCGCAGCAGGCTCCTCGCTCTCAGCAGGCACACGCACAGCACAACGCAGCAGCCAGAAGCTTCACAAATTCAGATCAGAAATAAATAGGTGACCCCTTGCAAAGCACGGGTCATAAACCCTTCAAAACACCACCTCCACCAGGGTGGTGGAGCATGTCCCACCGCCTGCAACTTCCCTACACAGGACCAAAGGCCCTTCTGGAAAGCACAAGCTTCACACAAAACATACCGGGGAGGCTGTGTCCTGTGCTATGAAGTCCGCGTTGACGGCTGCGACTCCTTCCAACTCGATTCTTTCACCCTGTGAACTGTGCCTTTTGTCTAGAGATTTGCAATAATCATATTCTTGCAAATTAATCCTTTTATTGCAATAATAATTTTTTTTGCAAATTATTGCGATAATCAATCCAATAATAATTCTGCATATAAACAACCCCCTCCCAAACCAAAAAGACTGTTAAAACACTTGCAAGCTTTTAAAATTAGAGACTTAGAGTTAAAAGCCAAATTCAAAGCTTAAAGCCAGAGACTGATCCATCCAGAGGCTCCAGATATTGTATCATTCTTAATGTTTCACCAGAGAATCACTGCACAGGGAAAAAAAAAAGGCGGCTGTGTGTAAACAAGCAAACATACACCCACCAGCGGCTTGGGTTTTGAAACATTAATGTTGAAATTAGAAAGGCACATTTCAGAGAGTTATGGGCAGATTCACTTTCATTTTGGCTCCAGCCTTGTAAATATCAAATGTCAAAGGAAACAGTCACACTGAATTAAGAGAGGAAAAAAACCCCATGCTGCAGAGACATGTCCGGGATCGGGACCATGGGAATTGGGAAAGGAGCAGCGACCAGCAATGAACGCTTCGCAACTGGAAGGGTATTTTTGCCAGTTAACCTGCCACTGCTAATTTTGCTAATCGACATCACTCTGGAATTTGAAAGTGTTATCCAACCAGGAGAGAAACTTGATTTCCCCTCTTCTGATAACGAGGACAGGCAGACCAGCCAGGCTGGGCCAAACGCTGCCTATGAAACCGAAAATGGGATGTGGAAATGATGAACTGAGTTTCTGGGCTTGCACTCAGGCAAGAAACAAAAATCCAGCCACCAGCATTTAGACAGGCTGATCCCACTTGCAAAGGCAGCTCCGCTCATTTTTCACCAAGGCTGAAGTAAAATGGCAAAGTTATCATTTTAGATTAGTGAGGCTCCTCACAGCACTGGCTGTTCTGAGGGTTTTCAATTTATCAGTATATTTACCAAAAAAAAGAGGGTGGGAAACAGCCTGTCAGCTTAGGCCAAGCAAAAAAGCTATTTTGGATAAGGCTTCTCCTATAAATAACAAGCCGGGTAGGGAGAGGACGGTGACAACGTGCTGCTCGCTCAAGGTGTCAGAGGGGATTTCTATTACCCACGCTGGCGACCTCCCCAAAACGCCGAGAAGCAGCGACAGCACACCGCTCCTCGGCAGGCACAGCAGCCCGGCGAGGCGGCTTCCCCCGGCAGCCGTCCCCTCCATCGGGCTGCCGGTTCTCCTGCCGCCTCGCCTTCACCACCAGGAAAAGGAGCCGGTAAAGGCAGCTTTCTGTTCCAGCTTAAAAAAAAAAATAAAAATACAGGGGCAGGGCTCACAAACACAAGGCCAAGAGATTTAATTCTTCAGTGGGGTTTTTTTGTGGGTTTTTTTTTTCTCCAAACCAATAATTCCAGCCCAACCAATCCCCCAGCACCAAGAGGAAGCATCATCCGAGTCTCTCCCCAGCCCCGCAGCCGGCCTGACAACACCACGCTTTAATGTATTCAGCCCACAGCCTCCTCAGGCCACAGCTTTCTGTAATTTATCCCTATACCGCCTGCCACCTTGTATTATTTAAGTCGCCAGGGGACGCAACGCCTCCGAGACACTTTTCAGCAGAAGCCGCCGACCACCCGGCCCACAAAACCATCATTTCTTGTTTCAAACGGGGTTCCCAGCAGATGCTCCCCAAAGGCAACACAGCGAGAGGAGGCATCTCACTGGAAAACCCCTGATCCCGATGCCTCTGGAGCACACCGGGGAGATGACGGTCTGCAAAAGCACCACGTGGCACCTACAAACATCCAGAGGACCCAAAAAGCCGGGGTGCTCGCACAGCCCAGGCACCGGTGGAGGGTATTGCATGGCACCCAGTACCCCCAGGTTGGCAGTCCAGGGGCCAGGCACTCTTCACAAACAGCTTCTCCCACCATGGGGCACACTTGCCAGTCCAACCAGACCGGGATCATCTCTGGGTGGATGTTTGGGGAAAGCAAAGGACACAGATTGAGGTTGGTTTATTAGATTATGGACAGCCCCATGCAAATAGGGCCATATTGATCCGGTCTGCAAACACCTGGCTGGGAATACAAGCAGCCCCCGAGTATACAGAAGCTGCTGGAGATTATTAACCAGATCCATTGCTGTAAATCACATTACCTCCCTCCAAACCCCAACCCAGCCCAGAGCCCCCCTGTGCTAGGCGCTGTACAGCGCACATCCTTGCAGCACAAGGGAGCATCACTTCTCCCTGGCGGGCATCCAAAAGCCCAAAGACTCAGCCCAAAAGCGTGGAGTCCGGCTTTGACCGGGGACCTGCTCTGGGGTCCGTGGAGCCAGGGCCGTACAGCCCACCTCCCCCACAGCAACTCCCAAAACAAAGCAAAGCGCGTGTTACCAGGACAGTGAAACTCACTGTGTAGGAAAACTGCCATAGGAACGCAAGGCAGGAATAAAAAAAAATTTAAAAATCGCAAAGGTGGAAAAAAGAAAATATCACATCTTCAGACTCAAACTCACCCCCTGCTCCCACTGGGTACCTGGTATTTTGCACCAGCTGCAAACCGCCCCTCTAGTGCACAGAGCAAATAGGACAGGCTCTCCTGCCTCCCAAAGCACCCCAACTCCAAGCACAGGAAGGAAAAAAAAATAGTAGTAAAATGCTTCACAGCAGATTTTCCAAGAGATCACAAAACCCTTTGCAGAGCTTCATTAGCAGAGAAGGCAGCAGCTCCTGGATTAAAGGAGGAACTGGGGAATAAGGTGCCAAACTGAAAGCAGAGGAGGAATCCCGTATTCCTCCCTTCTCCCCACCAAAATCCCCAGCTCTGATTCAGCAGAAGCACCAACAGCAGCATAGCCTAGTGCATCTCACTGCAAACGAAACCATTTATATTTAAACCACCACCCTACTCCCCTAAAGAATTGCTGCATGCAGTAATTTCCTTGTAATGGGGGAAAAAAAAGTCATGATGAAATTGTTTCAGAGTTTCTCTGCGTTTTGTTTACAGCCGCTGCCCTCAAACCCAGGGCCAGCACGCAGCGCGCGAGCCTGCTAACAGGAATAAATCTAGCATTTGAGATCATTTAGAAAAGCTCTGCTTGCAGACAGTCAGCACTCCGAGGGGGAAATCCCTTTGCAGGTCTCAAATAAGGGAACTTGAACCATTTTTCCCTGGAGAAATTTAGGCCTGAAAGATCTTCGAGTTTCTTGTTTGGAGCTACAAGGCCCAATAACAAGATCTCTTTCCCTGGACTCACCCGCAACGCTTTGACTGCTGCCAAGACCGTGCAGAGGCGAGGGGAGATGGACTGGAGAGAGACCCGTGGCAGCAGAGAGGACACCTAGCATTCACCTCAGAGGATGCTCTGGTTAGCTGTTATTTATGCACGCATCTGGTCAATATAGGTATTTTTCTGGCATGCATTAATTGACAAGAAGATTCCTTCTCCTCTGTGCCTTGTCCAGTGCTGTCAGCAGGCAGCACCCGAAGAGCGGGCTGCTGGCACGGCACCTTCCCAGCACCCTCCTTCCCCGGACACACACACCCAACGGCTACCGCTACCCAAAAACTGGGGAGGCTGCTGCAAGCAAAGGCTGGGAGACTTGGGAGCACGGGATCAAGGGCCAGAGCACAAGCTCATCCATCCCCCAGGAGCAAACAGATGGGGCAGGGAGGGATGGCACCCAGCAGACCCTCCAAGAGCATCCTCCTGGTCTGGTGCAATCACAGCGAAGTTTACTCGACATCAGGCACCCGCACAAAACAAGCCTTGAAACAAAACCAAGCAGGTTTGCTCCTGTGCTCCCCACACGGTGGGGAGTCCCTCAGGAGCAGTAACGCTGTGCCAGAGCCGGGCCTGGTCTCTCCGCTTTGCCGGCAGGGCCGAGGGGAGGAGGTGGGAGGAAGAGCCTGCCGGCAGCCCCATGCTTCCCACCTCCTCCCCTGGAGGATTGCAGGAGGCCAATTTTGATTAAACTAATTAAGCCTGCTCCGTTCAAAGAGCTCCAACCACATGCTACCAGGGGAGAGGAAGAAAATACAGAATTAAAAAGGAAAAAGAGAAATCTCCCTGCAAGCACGCTCCTCCAAAGCTATCCATCCCAGGCAGATCCCCAATGGGCAACGCCATGCTGGAAGAGGAAAGCCCAGAAAAAGAACTTGCTGCAGTGACCTAGGTCCAACCTTCAAGACCCTGCTCCTTCCAGCCAGCAGGACCTACGGGGACATGTCCCCCTTCCCATCAGGTGACTGGTTTCCATCCCTTTCCAGCCAGTCCTCGTGGTGGCCGCTCCTCTTGCGGTAATACAGCCCTCCACCAAGCCAAGGTCGCCCAGACACTGCCTTCCCTCCCAAACCATCCCCATCTTCCAGCCCCTTGCACGTTCCCTTCCCTCCTTTCCCTTGAAGACATCAGGTTTCTGGAAGCAATTTAATTGTGAGCTGCAAAGCGGCCTCCTTGGGCAGTGCTGGCTGGAGGCCCTGCTCTCCCAAAATGTCCCGCTTCCCCCAGGGTGGCCACACCAGGGACCTGGCAGACCCTGTCCCTATAGGGAGCCTGCCTGGCTGGGAGAGAGAAACATGACTTTTGCCTCCAAAGCCTTTCAGCTGGAGAAAAAAAAAATAAGTATCAAAGCAAAGGCTTCCTCCCCTTTGAAGGGCAGGAGGGAGAGCAGCCGGGTGAGGGCTGGACCTGCCGAGAGCAGAGCAGGGACCCCGATCCTCCGGGTCTGGAGCGCGAGCACTTTCATTATGAGCTTTTGCAGAAGCAGAATGAAGCCTTAGGTGCAAAAAATTGCATTGAAATTCAAATCGGTGTGTTTAACTCTCCCCTGTGCCTCGGGAAACCTCGGTGGAAACGCGGGATAAGGAGGGCAGGGTTTTGAAACCCTAGGGAATGGCTGGGGGGAAAGAAAGCAAGCTGCCCCATCCTGCCCTGCAAAAAAAACTTCATCCCAGGGGCCTTGGGCTTGCCAGCGTACCCCACTTACAGCTCTGCTCCACACCCCAAAAACACCAGCACCGCACGTACTGCGGCTGCCCCACTTCTCTTCGTGCTGCTCTTGGTGGGGCTTTGGGGGGGGGGGGGGGGGGGGGGGAAGAAGGGAGGGAGGAAGAAAGAAAGAAACCCCATATCGTAATTGCTATATTAAAGAGAAATAGCAGGCAAGAATAATAAGAGAGGTGTCAGAAGTGAAATACAGTAACAGACATTAAAAAAAAAGACTACAGTTCTGCGATGGGGGTGTTAATTGAACACAGAGCTGGAGAGAACAAAGGGGTGTTAAGGAAGAAAAGAAGGGGAAAAAAAATCCTACCTCCTCCAAAGATCTGATTTGAGTTAAGTTTGGTGAAGGTAATGCACAGGGAAAGGTAGCTAAGAGGCACCTTATATAGCTATTATGTTCTAAAATTAAAAAAAACAAACCCATTATTCAACAACAATTGCACAGCTAATCAGTGCTGTCTATAAATAATCCACTTCGTAAATTCCTCCCATTGGTGGTATGTACATTTTTCTTTTAAACCCGAATTCCTTCAACACAGAAGGGCGAGGGGGGTAAGAAAATAAAAATCAAGGGATTTCAAATACAAAGTCAGGGTCTTTTTAAGAAGTAGAATTTGCCTGATGCCCTCACCTCCCCCAAAAGAGCGGAGAAAGTGAAACGATGGGAAAAGCTCTTAAGGAGGAGGAATCAGATTAAATGGTCATATATCCTGTGCTCAGCCTCTCCCCGCCAGTCCCCGCCGAACGAGATGGGAGTTGGGGAAGGCTCACAGCTGAAATAGATGCTGCTGCATTTTGACAGCAGATATTTTCCAGTTTGCCATCCAAGGACCCCACGTCTGCGTATGCCTTGCCTGATTCTTCTGCTTAGCTATTCTGCTCATGCAGAGAACAGCTTAAAAAAAACACATACCAAGAGAGAGAAAAAAAACAAGGGGGAAAAAAAAGGCCATAAAGACAGAGCCCCTACCCCTGCCTTCAAACTTTTTATAAATCAGCGATGCAATTTCCGATTTCAATCCCTATTGACGGAGGAATCAATTGTATTTAGGACAACAATGCCTCCTATTTCCATAATTATTATTCCAAAAAGCCAGCCAGCCATTTGAAGGCAGTCCTGCCCCTTCCCTCGCAACAAAGCAACCAACAGCAAGTGAAAACACACCAAATGAACGCCGACAACTTATACATATATTTAAGCAGCAATTTTTCCCCCCCACTACGTTCTCCCGCTCGGATCAAACCTCTCAACTTTTGTTACTGTTAAACAGACATCACCCCAAAAGCAGCAATCTCCAGGTTGCAGACAAAAGACAACCCACCAAGCTTTTTTTTATTATTATTATTATTTTTTAAAGTGTTTATAAATGCTTTAAAATAACTGAAGAGCCCAAGTGCAAAAGAGAACTCTTTGGCCAATACAGACGACCTCTTTTTCTAAGAACTTTATGGACACTTTGGGTTTGCTCAAGACAACGTTAACGCTATGAAATATTAGCCATAATGTTGCGAGAGACAGTGGTAAAGTCTCCGTAAGGCTCTGGAGTCACTTAAATCAGACAGCGGGGTAACCGAACGCACATTTCCGCACATCATAACGCCGAGGGGGAAGATGTACGCACGCACTTTCAAACACCCACCAGTGACCACAAACAATCACCAGGATTTCAAACGCGACACATGCAAAAATCTGGGAAGCAAAATGGAAAGTGGGAAGAGAGAAGTTGGCTCAACTTTCACACCGCTGCCCACAAGGAAGGAGTAAGCAAACAGAAGCAGGCGGTACCCTCAGCCCCAGAAAAACAAGGTTAACTTCCTCCTAGCATTGGGCCTGCAAAGCAATAATTAAAAAAAATAAAAATAAAACAAACCATCTGGCCATTTGCTTCCTTACAAAGTGTGACTTTTGGGGATGCAAATGGGGGAGAGGGGAGGAGGTCTTTTGAGTTTGCAAAGTAAAATAATTCACCGTAAACCTATCCGAGGGTAGATAAACAACGCTCCAAAAGTCATCTCTATTCAACCTTTTGAGACCTCTGTACAGTGGCCCTGTAGCCAAGTAAACCAGGCACAACAGCAACAAATAAAATTTAAAAAAATTTAAGACAGTCCCAGTTAGCACCTGAATATCCTTTATTTCCAGCAGCATGTGTCGCCCTATACCGTTTCTCTTGATTTTCCTTAGCAGACAGGAATTATCCCAGCCAGTCGCTGCACATACAGCTCCCTATCCCTCCCCAGCTCGCCAGGACCCCACGGCATCCCCGAGGATCCAGGAGGTGGTCTGGATTTCCCACCAGGTTTGGTCGTAGCGGATTCCCCATCCCCTAACTTTGCGACCGCGCTGATGGCAAAGCCGAGCCAGGATTAATACGTTACCCTGCCAAAAAGTATTCCCGCACGGACAACATGCACAGCATCAAATACTCGTGGAGAAAAGGCAGACAAACATTTTCTTGGGCTCACACAAAATAAACGGGGAAGAGAGAGGAAGTAAAGGAACTTGGTGGCTCCTTTTTTGGGGCGGCACACAGAAAAAGACTATAAAACCACCCGTAAAATTAATCTCTAAGGAGACTCCCTCACATTACATCACATGAACTCTACAGAGGTTCCCATACCGAACCAACTGCTTGGTATTATGGAAACTCCATAAGGAAGGACCTCTCGGTAAGGTCAGACCCGGCCACGCAGCCGCGAGGACTTGAGAGAGCCGAATGCCATCGGTAGGTGCTTTGTCTGGGCTACACGCCGCACAAACAACATTTAACAAAGGGCCCCCTTAGTCATTTATATATATTGCAAGAGTCAAGTAATTGTATTTTCAATCAGCTGCTCACGCTAGGAGGTTTTATAGATATATTTAAGAAAGAAAAAGGAAAAAATAAGACCCAGATTCAGGTTTCCGAAAGCTGTTCCCCTTTTATGTGTAACTATCAATGTATATCAACTGGGTGTGCAATCATATTTATTGTCACTTTCATTCATGTCATGCCCTTGCTTATATGGTTTAGATATGAATTATTGACTGTTACAGTCCTTGTTGTAAAGGGGGGGGGGGAGAGAAGTCAAGTACTTTGCAGCGTGCTAAAACAAGGCAGCTGGATTGCCACGGAAAAGCCCACCGATCACCTCTGGTTGGCTCAGAAAGCCAACAGCAGAGATGAACACCCCCCCCCCCCGCATGCCAGATTTCCATCATTCCCCCCCATTTTTTTAATTAAAAAAAAGAGATTCCAACAAATAAATAAATAAGTGGTGCATGTTGCTAAATGTCCTTCCCTGAGCATCTGTTGTTTAAGATCACCCTTGATTGATGACTGCTATTTTTTAATTGTTGCTTTTAAAATTTAAATGCCCCCCTGGGATGTGTTATAAGTGTGTTAGTACATGGTAGGAGGTCTGGAAAGTGGGAAACGGCAGAACCAACGCTCTCATGCCATTAGCTTCCTTAGAAGCCTGAGAACACCCCATGCCATAAAACAACAGTACCCTAAAGTAACTAACAATCTAATATATTGCTTTCACTAAAGGCAACTGACAACTGGCTCTTACGTGAGCTACCCTGCATGACTGGCAGACAAGAGCATTTTAACCCTTTCTTCAAAAAAAAAAGTAAGAAACCTTTCTGTTTACCTGCATAGTAATAGTAGTAAAAAGGTACAGTTTCATTTTGTTGGGGTTTTTTTCCCCTCCACTCTGTACTCAGATTTTTATTTTTTTTTAAAACAGTGCCATGTCTTAAAGAAGAAACTAAAGCAAGAGAGAAATTGCAAGGGTTTTGATTTTTCCTTCTCCCCAGAAAAAGCAATAAATAAAAAGAGGCTATACAATAGAAATTAAACCACGATATTTTCCCTTCCAGACACAAACCACATCACACAAGTCCACTGCCAGAAGCATTAAATACCAGTGAGGTATTTCTCCCCACTTAAATACTGCTACATGGTGGGGGGGGGGCCACAAACTTTGTAGAATAAAAAAACCTCAAAAAGCAGAAAGAAAAATAATACAGAACCAACAGCATTGATTTCCTACCTGTTTTTTCTTTGATTTCACACAAGACATTAAAGAGGGCTGGCTTCATCCTGTGGCAGTTTAAAGCATGTTTCCTGGAGAGAAAAGAAAAGAGGGAAGGGTGAGGTTAGGATGTCACCACGGGGAACAACTTTCCAAATTCACATCGGCTGGTGTGTGCACGCCGGAGATGGGGGGGAACGACACACACGTTCGAGTCCCCTTGGCCCCGCTGCCACCCCCACTAGGACTTGAGCCACTACCCAACACAGAGGAGATGAATTACGCCAATTTAGGAATGGCTCAAAAATCGCCTTTGCCACCGAGTGGCTCCCGCCGCCGGTCCAAGCCAGGCGATGCGCCGAGCCGAAGCCGGCAGCTTTCGGGAGCCAAGCTCGGTTCAACTGTCTTATTCAATACAGAGCGAGCACTGGGCTCTCTCTGACCCCCACCTCCGATATTAAACCCAGCCATGTGCTTTGTTAGGCTCGTCCTGCAAGGCAGAGGGGAAATAACCCCCCCTCGCCCCAGCGTTGGAAACATCCTCTGCTTAGACCTGTCAATTCGGGGAATTTCAGTGCCCAACTTGGAGCGCGGAGACACACGCACACGTATGGAGAGAGAAACCCATTCCTCCGCCTCCATGCTACTTACATCCAGCTTATTTGCAGGTGTTAAAATTTAATTTGTTACAATTGGGACAGTAAACACATTTAAAAACACAGCCGGCTGCTTCTGGGAAGGGGAGGGCGTGCTATTCAACGCCTTTCTTTTCGGCTGCTGTTATTTCGGAGCTGACCATTCTCCTATGGATTTTGAAGAGAGGTTGGGGGGGGGCAGTTTTAATCGGCTGGTTTTAAAACCCACCATGTACCTGCTAAGGCAAAGAAACGGTACGATTTTGTATTTTCTCTGAAGCCATACGATCATTTTGCCAAGGGTTTAGTTGTATAAAGGGCTGTTCCTACCAGGCGCCGGTTACGGGATTTCTGTTTACCAACCGAAATTACACGCAAAGACGATGTGAACATCTGGCAAACATTCACACTACTTACCCCACCACCCACAACATGTTAAAAAGATTTATATATCTGATGAAGCCTCTCAAAGGTATATACCCTTGCAGAACCACAGAGTCCCCTTATCAGCACACCCAGATGGGCGCAGACATTTGGGTATACACAAATCACATACATATGCTGTAGGGGCCCTCTTACAAATAATACTGGCACTTTGCATCTTCCCAAAACTTCATTAAAAAAAAAGAAAAGAGGCAGCAAAACGACGGTGCAATAGTAGGATGGATGGAGGAAATGCAAAGCCAAACATCACTGATAAGTACGGTGTGTTTGGCAGCTCAGAATTAAAAATAATAATAAAAAAAAGTGTTGTGAGGATGCAGCTGAAACAGTCTAGCAAAGCAAACCCATACAGCCTTCTCCTAGCTCTCTTCTCCTTTGGTTTCATTGATTTGACTAACTACACCAAATTATCCAGGCAGGAACACACACGATTCCTGCAACTTTCCGAAGGAAGATCCCCTCACTGCCCCGGGTCTGGCCGGGGAGAAAGTGCACGATTCCCTCCTCCTCACAGCTACTCTGCCCCTGCAAGAATGTAAGAAAAGGAGTAGGATCAGCCCAGCAACGAGCCTTTTCGGTAAGCGGGAGCTTTATGCAAGCTGGGGAGGATGCAAGCCGAGGTCTGGGGGGTACTTCTAGCCCTCTGGAAGTTCTTATTAAGCGAGTTTTGGGGCTGCGCGGTGCGTTTTCCCAGGAACAATGTATTCCAGCAATCTGCTCCAGCTCGGGGCACGGACACCACACCTAGCAGCTCTGCAGCCCAGGAGAAATTACAAGTGTCCCCCAGGAAATTCAAGGCAACTTTTTTTTTCTTTATTCTTCCTTCAACTGTGCCTTCAGTTTGGGATTATTTTTTTACCCCCTCCCTTAACTTTTGCTAACGCCTCTGAAGGTGCCTATTAGGTCGCGCTCCTTGAAGCCGGGGGCGATTCGGTTACCAGCTTTTACAGCCTTTTTTTTTTGCCTTTTTAAATACCTCTGCAATTAAGGGGGGGGAAAAAAAGCTTCTATGTGCGTCGTCCAAGCGCAAAAGCACGGCCTTAAAAATAACACCACTAGAAGGCCCTAAAAAAGAACATTATTAACGCCCCTAAAAAAAACCCGAGCAGCACTTTGCGCCTCTTTCGGAGGCGCCCGCGGCAGAGCCCCCCCCCCCGCCCAGCCTGCTCCGACAGCCGTCTCCCTCCGGCGTTAACCCCCGCCCCGAAAAGGCTGGGAATTGCCGGGCCCGGCCGGGCCGGCGGCCGAGTTTGGGACCCCCGGTGGGGCAGGGGCCGGGGGGAGGCGGGACTGGGCGGGGGGCTCGCGGGCTGTGGGCGCTGCGACCCCCGGAAACCGCGGCGAAGTTGGGCGGGGGGGTTAACCCGTCCCCCCTTTTCCCCCCCCCCCCTCCCATGTCCCAAATTTCCCGGCAGCAGGAACCCCGTCCCCGCGCGATGCGCCCCGCCGCCGGACAACAAAGGCCGGGCCGGGGCGCGGGGGAAACTTCCCCGGCACCTGCCCCCCCCCCCCCCCCGCAACTCCCCGCCGGCGGGGCCGGGCCGCCGCTCTCACCTGGCCTGCGCTTCGTCCAAACTCTGGTCCGTGATGGTCATGATCTGCTGTAAGATGTCTCCGATGTCCTGCTTCCTGCCTGCCTCCCCCTCCGCCCCGCCTGGTCCATCCTGCATGTGCTGGGACAGGCCCGGGTGCCCCGGCATCCCCACCCCGCTGTGCGTGTGCATCAGCCGCGGCTGGTCATCCATCGCCGGCCCCCGGCCCCCGCTCCGCCGCCGCCTCCTGCCCTGGCTGCCGGGAGCGGCGCGGCTGGGCTGGCCGCCTGGCTCCTCGCTTTCTTTTCTTGCTCGCTTTCTTCTTCTTCTTTCCTCCCCCCCCTCCTCCTCCTCCTCCTCCTCCCCAGCCTCTTCCTCTTCGCTTTTTATTTATCCTTCACGCTGGCGCCCGGCTCCGCGGCGGGGAGGAAGAGGAGGAGGAGGAGGGAAAAAATGCAAAAAAAAAAAAAAAGAGAGAGAGAGAGAAAAGAAAGGGGGAAAAAAAATCCCTTTGGCTGCTGGAGGAGGAGGGAGGGAGGAGGGAGGGAAGGAGGAGGAGGAGGAGGGAGGGAGGGAAGGAGGAGGGGGTTCCGGGGAAGGGAGGGGAAACGGCGGCGACTCCAAAAGCAGGGCAGCTCAGCCCCGCGCCCGCGGAGGCAGCGGGCGGGCCGGCGGGGGCAGGGGCCGGCGGAGCAGCGGCTGCGCCCGGGGAGTCGGCGGCGGCGGCGGCAGCAGCAGCAGCAGCAGCAACGGCCGCGGCGGGGCGGAGCGGGGCGGCCGCCCGCGATGGCAGCGCCGGGGCCGGAGCGCGGCGGAGCCCCCGCGCTCCGGGGGAGGGCTCCAAACTTTCCCCCACCCTGGGGCCGGGCTCGGGGCTGGCTGGCGGCCCGCACCGCTCCGCGGCCGGCAGCGGGGCCCCCCCCTCGGCCGGGCCTGCGCGCACCGCTCCCGGCCCTCGCCGCCTGCTTTTGTTCGGCTCCGGACTCCTCAAACTGGCACGGAGGAGCCCGGGGGGCGGGGGGAGGAAGGGGCAGCGGCGCCTCCCCGCCCCCCCGGCCCCATTGGCGGCGGCGGCGGGAAGGCCGGCCCCCGCGGAACGCCCCGCCTCCTCCGCGGCCGCCCGTCAATCTCCGGGTTCAGAGGTGGGCCGGGGGCCGCGCCCCGCCCGCGCCTTAAAGCGGCCTCGGCCGCCGGGCGCAGGGGGCGGCGCGGCGCGGCGGCCTGCGAGCTGTCGGCCTGCGGGGCCCCCCGCCGGCTTCGCCGGCCGCCATGCGCCGCTCTGCGCGTCTCCCCTGAGCCCCAGCGCGGGGCCTGGCCCGCCTCCCACCTCCCCTCGGAGCTGTGCCCCTCAGCCTTCCCGCCGTCCCTCAGGCTCCCCTCAGACCCCGCTGCTCCTCAGCCAGCCTTCCCGCCTCCCACCAGCAGCCCACCTCCCCTCAGCCTCCCCGTCGCCCCACGGCCGGCCTTCCCTGCACCCCACAGCCCCCCAGCACCCCTCGGGCAGCCTCTGCGCCTCCCCGCTGTCCCCCGCCAGCCAGCCAGCTCTGACTCCCCGCGCTGTCCCCGCATCAGCGCCGCACCGGGCTACGCCTCTGCTGTAGCCCCCAGGGAGAGCCTTCCTTCTCGCTTCAGCCACTGGTGACTTTTCACGGTGCAGCTTCTCTCCTTCCTCTTCCCTGACCCACGCGGTCCCACAAGCGGGGCCTTTCCAAGCACATGGCGCAGGCCGCGCACCTGATGTTCCCCAACAGGGCAGGGGAAGGTGGCAGAGGTCCCAAGGCCACCAAGACCGCCGTTCAGACCTACGTGTCCCACTGTCGCGGCACTCCGGAGGAGAAGCACTTCCCCAGCCCCTTTCTGCAGTCCCCGGGATCTGAGACTGTCCTGTGGCCAAAAAGACCTCCGTAGGCACCGGCTGCTGAGCGGGGATGGCCCTGGGCCTGGGCTTGCCTGCAAATTTGTATTTTAAAAAGGATAAATAAAAGGTAGTTATGGTGATGCAAGAATTTCTTGCGTGGGAGAGGATTTATTCAGGCTGTCCCTTTCTCAGATCGGAGGGTTGCCAGCTCCAGGCCCCTCGTAACACAAGGGAAGGCAGGCCCAGCCCCGCTCCCTGACCTCAGCACCGGTTGGGGAAAGAGCCATCAGGTTGACTGCAAAGTGAAAAAAAATAAGGCAATTGTTTTGCTTCCACTCTTTCTTTTTAATGAAACATTTTCCAGTGTTTTAAGGAAAACATGACTTTTCATTTTGAAATTTCCTTTCGAACCATTAAAATGTTTTAAAGTGGTTGAAGGCGAAGTGAGATGTTTTGATTTTTGTCGCTATGAAATGTTTCACTCAACACATTCTTTGTGTTTCTTGATTTGCCAAAATTTTTCAAAGGTTTCTGCTTTCTCGCCCAAGACGTAGCTATATATTTTTTACTTTTTTGAAAAGGCAAAAAAAAAGGGGGAGGGGGGAGAAAAATATCCTTTATCTCCACGGTTCTACAGGAAGCAGAACTTTATCCAAGAAACAAGGAGCCGAGGGACTCCTCTCCAAAGGTCCAAACTTTCAGACACTTAGTCATACCTTCACTCACTTGCTCACACACCAAGTCTAGCCATACGCCATCTCAACCTCTGGCAGGGACTCTCCCATCCCCAGTGGTCAGTCCAGGGTTTTTCGGGTTCAATTTTGAGCAGCTCGGAGTAGAGGCAGAGCAGCAGAGCTGAATATGCATAGCAGAAAAGGGAGCGGTGGCTGGGGGGGACAGACAGGGGCATTGGGGACCACGGCACGTGGTGGCCTGCTGACCCCGCAGACTCTTGTATTGCACGTCCTTCCCTCGTTTCCCAGGTCACGACGCGATGCCTCAGCACGTCAGGTAGAGGCGAGAGGGGGGGGAGCCAGAAGACTCTCGGGGGAGCCGGCACGGGTAGGGTACGAGGCACACGTGGGGGCGAGGTGAGTTGTCTGTGGGGTCAGCGAGCCCCAGGCAGCCCCACGGCGTCTCACAGGGAGAGGGGCAGAGCCGCTCCAAGGGAAGCATCCCAGCACGGGGCCTTGGAGGAGCCATCGGGCCAACGCAGAAATGGCCAGGGCTCTGCCTCTGCCGTCTGCTGGAGTCTGTAAAATCCTTCCTGTCAGAGATAACTAATCCTGGGGCCTTTACAACACCTCTCCTGAAAAAGCACATTTCATTCCTCCGTCTCCTCCTGCCTTCCAAGTGCGTGAGATTGCAATAGGTATTACCGAAAATATTCCCCATGGGAGCTGACACTGGACTCCCTTAAAATCCAAACACCATCACCCCTCCTTCCCCAAGACACAAGTGCGCACTATGCTCTATTATCTCTACACCCACTAAATCTTTCTGAAATAAAGAATAAACATTTCCACCACACATAGTGTAAGTGTATGTGCCAAGCTGCATCGCTTCCTCTCCTCTGTGGTTGCTATAAAGTGGTTTTGTTTCAATGGTGAAGCAGATGGACAGATTCCAAGTCTGGTGTCCCCACTCCCTCCAAATACGTCTAACGCTATCTTTGGTTTATCGCAGATTCCTGAGGAAAATGTTTACGGGAGCCTCTTGTTTAAAATCTTGGCTCCATCGGAGCATAATTCCTATTATTTATTAAATGAAAATCAAACTGTCGTTAATGCACCATTACTGTGGCAAAGTGGAGCCCTTGAAAACTAAGGCCAAACACTATTTCTCTGAGCGTGAGGGAAGCATCTCCCCATCATCATCGCTCAACGCTCACGCCGCAATGGGATGAAAAGCAGTCTCATGGCCTGCAACTCCTTAAACATTCTCTTTTTGGTGAGGAGAGCCACGGACTCTTTTGCTTTGCTGGGCAAAACCTGACATCCCAGAGTCAGACAGTGTTCAGATTGTCCATAACGCCGTCGGAGTGGCTTCACCTGAGACACCTCTGTGGCAATGCCCTTCTCCGTTCACCGTGACCAAATTAATTTTACTCCCTCTAATGTATTCCATGGAAAAACAAAAGCCTTTCCTATTTCCCACCAGCTGCAGCCCCCATAACACAGTGAGCTCCATACGGATGGTCTCTCTTGGGTTGAAGTGCAGCAGAGTTTAAATTCATAACCGGTTTTCAGAGGACATTCTTAAATTTTCCCAGAAATGTTGTGTTGCTGCTTTGAACTGATTGTTTATTTGTCAATTTAGTCATTAACCTTCTTCCTTACTCCTTTGGCTTTTGATAAGACAGAAAATGTCAAAGGGAAGGGAAGTAGGCTCAGAATGATTTCCCCTGGTGAAGGATCCCAGTCCCCAGAAGCGAAGGGAGTGTTGTCATCAATTTTAGCAGAGACACAGCTTCACTCACCGTGCCAGGTTAAATCAGCGTTCAAGTTTTTTGCAGGGTTTGTGTGTTAGACTTTAGCAAAGTACCTGGGTCTTCTGAAGTGATCTCAATCTGTAGATCTCAAAGCCCTTCAAAAGGAGCCCAATACCGCCGATCCCCGTTAAAGGAGGTGGGAAGAGCTGGCCAGGCAGTGGGAGAGCCAGAAATAGATTCCCACTCACCCCACTCCCAGCCTCATGCTCAATCCCCTGCATCACACCGACTTTACCATGGTGATAGTGTAGTCTATTGCAAAATGCATGTCTTAATTAATGCATTGCTTATTAATATTTCCTATTCACAAAATTATTACGAACAACCTGAATGCAGGTAGAGTACTACAACCACAGGAGAGGGGATCAACTTCCGTTCACGCAAAAATTTGTTGCATCTAAACTTGCTGTTTGTTGCTTATTCAAATGCAAGTAACAAAATTCTTACCATCAGAAGTTTACCAAAAAGGAAAACGGCTTTTCCCAATAGCTGACATAAACATGTAAGTGCTACCAACCATATTTACATGTTTGAAATAGATGGTATAATTACAATGAGTTATAGTCAATATTCAGTCTTTCCCCGGTTTAAGTGCTACCTTCTGATACAGCACAACACATCCTTTAATTGTAATCACGTGCTCGCTCTTAGAGACTGCTGCAATTTTTTTTTTTCACAGAAACGTCTGTAATTGAAAAGAAAATGGCATTGTTTAAAATAAATTCTCTGCCCTCCTGGAAATAAACAGGTGACTTCCCTTCCAGAATGTCCTATTTCTGGGACTTCTGCATCACAGCAAGCCGTCTGCAAAACCATTTTGGACATTTTTCCAGACCCCAAACTCGAATTTCAGCAAGGAAATGCAGTTTTTGAAGACTGAAAAAATTGAACAAGGATTTTGAAAACAAGTCAGGTAAAAGCTATCAGAGGAAATATCAACAAAAGCAGTCATAGAGTCCTCCAATAAAAGCAGATCCATTCTGGACTCAAGAAAAAAAGGCCTTTTCCCTCTTTCAGCCAATACTGATGTTCCTCAAAGGATACGAAATAGCTGTTAAATTCACTTTTATCTAGTGAGTCTCACATTCTGCACAGCGCTTTTAAAAAGAGAAAGCCCCATTAGAGGGACAAACACATGACTATATTCCACAGCTTCTCCATGAGATCTCACAAGTCAGGCCTCCAAATGAGACCTCCTCTCCACCACCAGCAACATGGGCTCACTTTTGTAGTAAGTCCATTTTCAGATGATTTACTAAGAAGGCATATCCCTAGTCTTTTTTTTACAGATGGGGAAATGGAGGGACAAGAAGTGCCTTACCTCTGTGAACCACTAGCAAGAGCCAAGGTTATCACCCAAAGGTGATCACGTAGTATCTACCTTGAACAGAGTGAAAGAAATCTCTGCTGCCTCATGTGAACTGTAGGTATCTAGAATTACTTTCTTTTTGTCTCAGGTGCATAGTCATGGTTTTGGTATGTTTTCCACCACGTCATCTACCTTCAAGTGGTTTTTATGGGGTTCATCAGCAGGCAGAAGTTGGTTTTCCTCTCCTGAGCTTGCCACAGATGTCCAAGGCTGGGAAAAGCTGCGAAGGAAGAGGCTCAGCCACAGGTTTCTGATTTCACCTTCGTAAAAGAGTGGTTTAAGGCCAGCCCCAAAGACAACTCTCACCAGCCCTGAATCAAGGAATAGAGCAAACTCCCTCTGCCCCTCCACAGCAGTAAAGTTGGTGGGACGCGTCCCCCTATGCAAAAATCTGCCAAGAAGACCCTTGCTGCTCTCTGAGCTAGAGTCCTACCATCCCCTGCACCTCTCAAGTTGGCCATTACCACAAAGCAGTGAGCAAAGAGGTCACAGTGAGAGACTTAGGTCTCTATGGCGGTAAGCAAGCCAACAGCTCCAATTTGCTGACTCGCTTTTCGATAAAATCACCCCCCCTTGGCTTGTTCACAGGTTTCTCCAGTCTCTCTCGTGGGGGTTTTGACCCAGTGTTCCTTCAGGCTTTCCTATTAGCAGCTGTCCCATCCTTTCTACACAACTGCCAAAGTTGGACCTTAGCCTTTCATTTCATTTTCATTTGGCTTCTTCCCCAACTTCCCATATTTGAGCACTTTGCTTATTATCAGTCTGGTCTCTCCTGTACTTTGCTCAGCTCCATTCTACTAATTGGTTCGAGCGTGGGCCCAGCATTCCCTAAAAGAGAGTCACTTCCCCTCGTACGCAGTCACTGCTACACATTCAGCACCTTCCCCAGACTCCCAAAGCAGGAGCGACACTTCGTCTCCAAAAGGTGCTGGTGCCCTTGACTGAATGGGTCTGAGACAGTGATCGATATAATCGCTGATATATGATTGTGTCCCATATTGGTTCTTCACAGCCCAGGAAACACGTCCCCTGGCAGGCCCTGAAGGTTGTAGGACAGATAGGCTTCACAACCAGACATCCATTTTCACTATTGCTCTTATCAACAGCTTTCCCAGTAATACCCCTATATTGCACACCACCTTGGGAAGCACCAAATTTCAAACAGCCAGCAACCTAAAGCCAGGATGTTCACTTTAATTCCTATGAATTGAAAATATATGGATTATCGTACGGTCAGATGAACCAAAGATGCTTGCATCCCCCTTGTTGATGACCTTGTCTTTCCAGAACACAAGTCACCACCACTTCCCTGTGGCTCCCAGGTCATAAAGAGGTGTCAAAACCACTTGCCTCTCACTTGTGAGTAAGGAGGCAGTGCTGCAGAGAGAATAACCACAAATCACAGCAGCAGCTGTCCTGCCCCCAGACCCAGCCCAAGTTCACCAAGGACTTTACTTTCTCTGGTCGACTGGGCAGAAAACCTGCAAAGCTTAATTTCTTACCACACTTTCCCAGGAGGAAAAAATCTCACCTAGAATTGCTGTCAAGTCACATATCGTATCTCACCCCAAAAAGACTTAGGCAGGTTAAGCCTAGAAGAAAATAAACTTTCAAAGGCTGCTTGTTTCATAAGGGCGCATCTGTACTCCAGTGGCACCTGGTTACTGTGGGACATGTGGAGCTGGAAGCTGGGCTGGGGGAGCAGGTTCTCCTCCCTAGGCACTGTTCTCCAGAGGGGAAGCCAGAAAGGACAGGTTGTCACTAGCTCTGAATGAGCAAAGCCTGCAGAGCAAAAACTGTTCGTGTCTTGCAGTGAGCTCAAAGCCACCTAGCACTCACGTTTGATGGGTGGCCCACCGACCCCGTCAGCTCAGCACCTGCTAGGGAGGGAAAGCCACAGCCCTGAGAATGGAAAGTCAGGTTCAGTGGGATTGTGGCTTCGGGAGGAGGTCCTGTTGAGCCAAAGGAGGTGGAGGTCTTAGACACTGCTCTGGAACGAGCCTGCAGCCTCCCACGCTGGTCTATTTAGCAGCAGCTGCTTCAACCTTCCCACCCTCCGTTTAAAGAGTGCAAAAGTCAAGGTGTCCAAGGGATGGGGCTTTTTGGGAGAGGGCCAGAAGATATTTGCCAGAGGGCTGGAAAAAGAATGAGAGCACCATAGTTGTAGCAATGGGGAAGACAAAAGGACATGTAAAACTCAAAAAGCTTTCGACAACTCTAACGTGCTGCTTTTCCCCCAGTTTTATACTGGGGAAAGTCCCCAAAGGATGTAAATCAATAAACTTCACTTGAAGCAGTACCAATTTACTCACAGTAGAGACCTGGCTTTCGAATTTTAGAGGCCCCAAGTGGGTGTTGCCCGGGAGCCTGAATTTCAATGCCTGGGCTGGGAAGACCCCACTTGGCTCATGTTGCCCTGGCCGCAAATAAAATAGCCACAACTCCTCCTGTGTTCCAGGCTGCTCAGCCCCTTCCTCCAGCTAATTGTTCTTTCCCCAGTTGGATAGTCTATTTCTGGAGCAATACAAGAATTAGGGCAGATAGAAAGACACTGGCAGAGTCCAAGGAGGAGCAGGGAGGAGAAGAGTCATCCCAGGTCCCCACTGACCCTGTGGAACAGGCAGTGTCAGGCTCCCAGCAGCCAGATGGGGATGGTGTGGGAGGAGAGAAATGGGAGCAGTGTCCTGGGAGATGCAGACCACCATAAGTAGAGGGGAAAGGGAGGAGAGGCAAAGGAAGCCACAGCCTTTTGGTCTTGCAGGGAAGGGAACGTGAGTATTTTATAGTCGTCAACACCCCTAGCTGAAACGCATGAGCTGTGATCAGCCCAGGGGTGGGCAGCAGATGCAAGGACAGCAAAGGAACATCTGCTCACCCAAAGATGGCCTGCACCTTCTCCTCAGAGAACTGCCCCAAGCATGCAGGGCAGTGTTTGGCACATTAAACCACCCCTAGGCCAGACCTCGGACTGCCTCTACTGCAAAGCTCTCAGCACTGCCCACAGTCTGCTGGCTCCCAGTTAACCCCATCGCCCAGTCCTACTCCATCTCCCTTCTCAACTTGCTCAATGCTGGGAGATGGGAATGCCAACCATCCCACCAAGACATGCTCTCAACATCCAGCCCTTTCTATTTCCACTTCTTCCTCCTGTTCAGCTGAGACAGAGCCGGGCTGGGAACGGTCAGACTCACTGTGTGAACTCCAAGGCTCAATGTAAACCAGGGAGAGCAGTTCCCAGGGCTTGGGCTGGAGAGTGCGGAAACCACAGGCACGTCTCCTAAACCTCAGCAGCTTGCCAGTCTTATGACCTGAAATCAAGGCTCAGTCAGAGACTGCTCAGAGCTAATAGCAGTGGTTATTTGCATTTGAACTAAGGGGCTGGCTCGGAAGCTTTAGGCAGTCACTGTTCCAGATAACAAGAAAGGGGACTCCTTGCATGTGCATTCTGGACACATCTGGCCAGCTGCTGCTCCTGGGCACTTCCATGTGGTTGAAGTCAAAGGCATGAGTCTGGAGGAAGAGCAAAGGCAGAGCTGTATGAGAAACAGCAACATCCATTCCTTTTACAACAGCACCTCTGACTCTGCTGGTAAAGGAAAGACGGAAGCTTAGGCAGGTCTGGAGCACAGGGCAGACCCTGCTTTACTCCTTGACCATAGGAGTGTTATTTACCAAAGCATGTTCAGCATATTTTCATAGCCTATATAACGTAGCATTCTCCAAGCCAGTGCTTGGCAGATAGACTACATGTGGGCCAGCGGCTGCAGGTAGAGCTTGTAGTGCTGCCGTCAGTCCTGGAGTAACATCCCAGAGGAAAACAGCTCCTGGAAGACTCCACCATCACAGCCTGCTCCAGAAAAAGACAGTCTCTGCCAGATCTGCACTGCAGGCAGGACAGCGATCTTCACTGCACAGTGTACTGTTCATCTGTGAAGGGATGGACACACACAACAGCAGGAGACACCTTCACCAGGATCAAAATTTGGTTCACAGCAGTGAAGACATACCTGCATTTTGATGTCAAGTTATCAAAGTGAGTCATTTCAATGTTGGAGCAAGCTGGAGCAACACCCCCTGTGTAGACACGGTTAGGCTGACTCCATTCAGTCATAGCGTCATAGAATACTTTGGGTTGGAAGGGACCTTTAAAGGTCATCTAGTCCAACCCCCCTGCAGTGAGCAGGGACATCTTCAACTCGATCAGGTTGCTCAGAGCCCGGTCCAACCTGACCTTGAATGTTTCCAGGGATGGGGCATCCACCACCTCTCTGGGCAACCTGTTCCAGTGTTTCACCACCCTCTTATATCTAGTCTATATCTACCCTCTTAGTTTAAAACTATCACCCCTTGTCATATTGCTACAGGCCCTGTTAAAAAGTTTGACCCCATCTTTCTTATAGGCCCCCTTTAAGTACTAAAAGGCTGCAATAAGGTCTTCCCTGGAGCCTTCTCTTCTCCAGGCTGAACAATCCCAACTCTCTCAGTCTTTCTTCATAGGAGAGGTGTTCCATCCCTCTGATCATTTTTGTGGCCCTCCTCTGGTTCGTGTCTTTCCTGAACTGAGGGCTCCAGAGCTAGATGGAGTCACAGGTCTTTCTCTGTGCCAAGCGATACCAGTGACATGAGAACGGCATTGCATTAGGTTTACTCCGTGGAGCTGGGATCAGACTCTAACCCTAGCTTTCACACAGCTTTTTTATCATCTCCTCTCACCACCACTTAGCTCCAACTCCAAGCACTGGAATAAGAAAATACCGTCAATTAAATTGCCTCAGAGGAAACAAAAGGTGCATTTTTACAGTCCAGAGCTGGAGCCTTGTTCTTATGCTTCATGATGAAAGGGGTTCTTTAGGCTGCACAAACCACTTGCGTTAAAAGGCAAATATTATTATTTCCTGATTTTTTTCTTTGGAATCCAGAGCAGATGAGAGAGAATTCATAAGGTGGAATCAGAGGCACCCCTTAAAACAAAAAATCAATGTATCTAGTCCTCAGCTGATGTAGGACTGGATGGATCCTTCATAAGGGTAGAAGAATGGTCCTGGCTTGGTGCTGGAATTGCAGCAGGAAAAATCTGTGGTGGGACAGAAGAATCCCTTCATGATGGACTAAAGACGAAAAAAATCAAATTTCTGAATCTTCTCATTAGGGAAGTGCTTCTGGAGTGAACATCTCTTCCCACTTGCTCTAACGCCTTCCCCCTGGCTAAAGAGGAGTAGCGGTGTTTGTTGCACACACATGCACACGCAAATCCCACGCGTGCTCTTTCCACCCGTTTGAGGCACAGCTTCCCAGGCTGTATCATGTGCAAAGTGAAATCACCTGAAGAGTGTCGCTTTAAAAGCCACGGAAGTGCACAGAGCAGCACCAGCAGCAGTCAATAGCAATTTCCACCGCTGGGTCGATACCATCTGATGGCTGTGTAGCTGTAAAGATTGTTTCACACACATATCAGGAGGTGGGCAGGGGCAGGAAAAGTGGAATTGGTTTTAATGATTGCAGGATTCAAAGTACTCCTGGCTCCCTCTCCCTCTTCTTCTTTCACAAGAAATACATGCACAAAGAGTCAGAAATCAAATTTCCAGCCCTGTCAGTTCCCATCACACCAGCTCCCCAGCTTGGACTCCTTCCCAGTTTGCCAGGGAAGCTTCTCCTAATCCACTGAGAAGTGCATTACCGGGAGATGGAGTTGCAGCCTGTGTCCAAAATTCCCCGCAGTTCCAGGTCATTAGCTCCACTGGTTTGGACACAGAGCTACAGCAGAAGTGCAGTGCTCAGGTTCAAACCCAAAGGGTTTCCAGATGAGGGTAATTTGCACTGTTTTACCTCCCCAGACAAGATCAGCATCTCATTTTGCTAGATGCTGGATGGCCAGGGAATAGTAGGCAAGCAGAAACAGCTAAACACAAAACAGAGGGAGGGTACCCGTTTTGCAGAGAAAATGTGTGAATGGCTATAGCCTAAAAAATAACAGCACATTGTGTTTCTATTGCCTCACAAAGTGCTTTTCAGCCAACGACTCCAGGGGCAACACATGAACAAATGTGTCTTGGTCAGCATTAAGAGCATTGCTGTGGGATGAAGCAGGCCAGTCCTATGGCCCCGCAGTCCCAGCTCTGCTCTTTGGCTTTAAACGTGCTGAAATACCAGTCACTGCTTCTCTTTCCCTAGCACTGTCTGTCTGTCTGCCTCCTGCCTGAGGCATGGACTCTTTCTTATAGGGTTTCACTAGCTGGAGCTCTGATCTCTGCTAGGAAAATCTCTCAATTGCTCCTGCAGTAAATGAAAGCCAAGACTCTGTCTGCTTTTCAGAAAATAAAGAACATTAGCTTGATTCTTTGTCTTCTAATTCATTAATTTGCTGACATCTAAACACAAACTTCTCCCCCACCGTCACACAAATAAGCAAGATCATTTTCCAAGGAGCTGAGCCCCCACCAGTGTCTCTCCTGACCCTTAGTGCCTGGGTACCAGGGTGGGGGCAGAGCTGGGCATCTTCAAACACCTCTCGCTGAAAACTGCGGCAAAGCGGCCTCTCCACGGTTCATCAGGTTGTGCCAGATGGACACAACCTACTTCCTTTGCTCCTCAGATCATTTCATAAAACACAAGTCACCGCTGTCTTACATACACATCATAGAATATTTTATTGACACCCTCATTTAGGCCTCGTGTGATAACCGAGAAGCAAACACAATAACCATAGGCATATGCTACCAGCGGGTCTTTCGTTCCCCTTGTAGGATGCCACATGAACCTGTGCGTGTGTAACACATGTACACACACATCCTTCCCTCTTTTTCTCCCAGCCCCTAAGTCATCAACCCTTATTTGCTGCAGCTTTTTATTTTATTTTTTTTTAATAAATATGCAAGCACTTCAGGGCCTGACCACCAGCTTGATTCTTTTATGGAAGAGATAACACATATGCACAATATCCACAGTGGTTAGAAGCATGCTCCCAAACTCCCAGCTTCCAGAGTCCTTTTAGAGGCAGAAATGGCAGGTAACAGTACCCAAATCTTGAAGCCTGGAAATGGTGAATGAGGCAGAGCTTCACTGCAAGCGCTGGGGAAACTTAAGAGGGGCAGGCTGCAATTAGTAGGGTGTGCTGAAGTTTTAAATCAACAGAAAACCAGCTGGGGGTCAGCCACCAAAGCTACTACTGCTCTGGATCCAACTTCAGAAATAGGGTTTTTTTCTGGGAAGAAATATAAAGAGAGGAATGGGGAAACGGGAAACACAAATTTCAATATTTTTAAACAAGATATCTTGCTTTTTCAGTTTGAAACACTCCTGGTTTATACTTGCCCCTTTCAGAGGACCTGTCAGCTTTCCCCGAGTGTGCTGCCACCACCCCCCTAACCCCTACAGCCGTGCAGAGGTGGCCACCGCAGCGCTCCGTCCAGCAACGCTGCCAGGAGACACAGAGAGGGTGACAAACATGGTGGAAGACAAACACAGCCCAAGCCATGGGATTACTGAAGCACGTTAGCTCTGTGGAGGGCGGTCCACACAATGCAGCGGACCTCTGACCCTTGAAGGACGCCGGAAAACAAACTCCGTCTCTCTCCACGTGGGTAACACTGATGGCAAGGCCACTTGCACTGTTCAGCCTGGCCAGCAACGCAGAAGAACCTGCAGATGATGAAGACTTGAAATTTAGAGCTGTCGAGGCCAGACAGGCCACCCTCATCAGCTAAACCTACTCTGGTACTGTGCAGGTGGAAGAGCTGTGGAAATTCCAGATCGATGTCTAGCCTGCCTGCAGGAACCACACACGCATGCAAGGAGAGACTGCCTGAGCCCCATGGTGTCTCCTTGGCAAGTTCGCAGCTTTGCTAATTAGTCACCAAGCCAGCACCCACCACCCCTTCCACTCACAATAAACCAAAACAACAGAAAAGTATTGATGCATTAAAAGAAAATAAATCCCCAAATGATGATCATTTTGGTTGTCTTTTGGGTCACATTTGCAGGTCTCTGCAAAAATAAAGTGGAATGTTCTTGTAATGGTGCGAGTCCAGAGGCTGGGACTTTAAATAAAATCCCCCACACTGGGAGCTGCTCAAGGCAGTGGCGAGCACAGCTTCTGCTTTGCCTGCGCTCAACCCTGCAAAAGACTGAAAGGGCTCTGTCTGCTCAGCAGTCAAAGAAAATCTTTGTCGTGACTTGATCCCAGATACCCACAGAGTGAAAATAGCTGAGATTGGCATGTTCGTTAGGCTCACAGGTAAAAGGCACAGTAAGCAGCAAAACCCAAAATAAATAGTGAGAGTTGACAACACTGAGTGAGGGAACCTTGAATGGGAAATAAAAGACAATTTTGAACAGTGAGGGTAGTTAATCACCAGGTCTGGTTACCAAGGGAAATGGAAAATTCATCATCAGTCAGAGGTCGTGCATGGAGACTGGATGTCTTCCAAAAAGCAACACTCTGGTTCAGGATCAAGTTTTTGGGTTCAAGAGCATCTCTCAGAGGAGAATAACACCCTCCGTCACAGCCTCCGCGGGTGATGCTGGCCTGAGATGCCAGGCGAGCGGGTGAGGGTCATAGTGCTGCAGAGCCCCCGCCTCGCAGCCCAGCCTCCCCCCCCAGCCTGGCTCCCCCCCGTTGCACCGAGGCTGGTTCATGGGGCCCAGCCAAGCACCGAAACCCTGCGCTGACCATGGCCCTTCTCCAGACACGCCGCCTGAGCCGGCCTCCGAGTCCTAGCCTCCACTACGCTCAACCCCAGCGTGGTGCTCCTGGCCACCGTGGCAAGCTGTGCCGCCACGCTCCCCGCACCGGAGCACTGGCTGCCCAAAGCAGCCAGGGAAGCAGAATAATGATCTCCTTTTTTCCTTTACTCCTTTTAGTATCTGCATCTGCTCCTTCCTTTCTTTAGCTGCCATGCAAAACCAAGCCCCAAATACACGCTCTGGCTTCTGTTTACCCTTTCAGGCAGTTTCCCTGATGCCCAAGATGCTGATTTGAACTGACCTCTTTCTCAATGCCACCTTATCACCAACTCAGCTCCCAATCCCTCCTTGGAAGCAGAAACAAAAATCCAAGGGCCAAGCAAAGCGGCCTTGGCATCCCTGATGTGCTCCAGCATCTCGATCTCCCAATCATCATGTGGGAGGAAGGCAAACTGGATCAGAGTCTGACTTCCAGCTTTGATGGCGGACACGAAGAGCAAAACACCAGCTAATACATGATGGTGCCACAGTCCCTGCATGGAAGTGACTCCCTAGATCCCAAACGGCAGAGCTGTGCTCTCTACCCTCCTTCTGCACTAGTCAATATGGCCAATTCAAAGAGGTTTCAGAAGAAAGCAGGTGCCTGCAGCTCATGCTGCTTCCCTGACCCTTGTAAATCCAGTCTCTTGAGTGAATGGCTTGTTTGGAGAGAGCCCTCCGTTTGTTTGTCTGGGCTCTAGTGATAATAGCTCTAATTTATCTCTGAGCTGGGCAGGCATGTCTAATGTGTTTGAGTATTTAGAAGCATTACGGAGGTTTTGTTTGGTCAATTGTTTCTTGAAATCCTTTCTCACACACAGAACAGCCATGCAAAGGTGCAACCACTCCACCTCAGGCAACCCCGCGAGCCACAGCCTGCACTGCCAGCCTGGCAAGGGCACACGTGTCGGGGCCGCTGGATTCTCCGAAGAGGAGATACAGTGATCCCACAGCCCTTAGTGCCCTGTCTCGGAAATTAAAGACCAAGCAGCCAACCTTTGAAAGGAACAATGACAAGACAGTCTGGAACATGCCATCACGCCTCCTCCTGCTTAGACCTTCCAACCCTGTTTGCTTTATCATCCATCTCCTCCATGTAGACACGCTCCATCTCAGCTCAGACTTGATTAGGCAGGGTTAGCTTGGCATCTGCATGGGGAAATACAGCACAGTTGGCCAACACGTTGTACCGAATTTTAAATTAACCCTTCCTGCACATCGAGGTCCATTCCAGCTATAACCAGACACCAGCTGGGGACCCTTTAAGTTGGGTCCCAGCAGAAGGGGTTAACCTGAGTCAGTGCTGGGGAACAGTGGGGACCAGGTCACAGGTAGAACATGCGATCCAACCACAGAGTTACTTACAGCTCAATCCTACGCGGCTTAACACACTACCGTGCATCACCTGCGCTGTGCTCGCAGGCCCGCGCGTGCTTCAGCCCATGACAAATGCAAGGTCACGTGCCTCGGCTTAAATCACTTTCATGGAGGTTTCAGCAATTCTCTTCATGCCATTTCAGCTAATTTTAGCTGTGAGCTGAGAGGCCGTTACCGAGGTTCAGCTGACTGGTGGCAATTTATCAGGTCACCCTGTTGGGGTAGGGAGCCTGATGTGACTCAGCTCTGCCCTCTCCGCTCTCCCTTTTCTGAATGCGTGAGCAGGACCTTCAAGAACCAGACCTGTTGTACAGCACCTGTAGCCCCAGAGCAATTTAACAGAGCGTTAGCATGAGCAAGTCCACGTACGGGGAGCAACGTGGACTGTCCTCCACTCCATCCCGCGCACAGAGATGCAGCCGGTGCCGGGGTGGAGTGTTTCGGGCATCGCGCACCACCGCGCAGCCGGGAGGAAATGACGCTGCAGCTCCCCGGCTGCAATCATGGGGCTAATTTATAGAGGCCGAATGTAATTACTTACCCTGGCACACGGCCAGGACACCAAGGTTAACACCCTCACTCTCCGAAGAGTGCCAGGGGAACGTCAGAGGGATGCTGCCAAGTCATTTTATATGCCTCGGCTTCAGGTGTTGCAAGCAGCAAGCTTTAGCAAGGGCCAGCTGAAGGGAAAAGGGTTGTCATGGAATTTTTCAAAAAGCAAAATAAGAGGTTTTAAAAGCAAAACCAGCAGAGGTTTGCTTTCTGCTTGGCTGTTTGGGTTTATTAACTTAAACTTTACCGTGCTGCACAAGGGACCAAAGTACAACAGCCCCGCAGAAGAGCGAGGGCTTGCAGATGCTTCCTTCAGTTGCTTTGGAAAGTTTCAAGCCTCTCTTGGCGTTGCTAGAGAAATCTTGCGAGGCCTTGAGAAAACATTGCTTCATCTCTGTCCCTGAGCTCCCCGTCCCTACGACGGCCTTGGCAGTGTCTGAGCCGTCATCTCCCGGAGCAGGGGCTGGCGCAGACACCGTGTCTATGCCGCGCCGGCCGGAGTGAGTTCTTGGCTTGACAGACTCCTACAGCTCTGGCAAAAGTTTCTCATGGCTCTAATTTTTTTACATGGGCTTCAACCAGACTGAAATAGCCCTTGTTAAAAATAAAAGCCACCAAATTTAGTCTTCCTTCCCTCTTCCCCCCCTCCCCGCCTCCCGTTTCCTGGAGTATTTGAAACAGGCGGCTGGTTGGGAGGTTTTTTTCCCCAGGGCTTTTGTCTGTTATTTATAAACCTTTGATGAAAAATGCAAAAGAAAGGGAAAGAAAAAAAATAAATCAACTTCCAGGTGACCTCTCTCCTCCTGCAGCAGCTCCGCTCCCCGCAGCAACGAGGCATCGCAGCAGCCATGGCTTCAGGGACCACATCCAGCATCCTTTGGGGTCAATGCAAACCTGCCCTCTGCCTTCCCTGGAGTTTCTCTCCAACCCCCTCTGGCCCCGAGGGACATAGCAATGAGGGATACAGTTCCTTTCATTTAGAGTTTACTAGCTCAGCCAAAAATGTCACAACTCCCCACCTCTTCGCAGTGCCGTGTTACTGGCAGGTGTCCCTGGAGCTTACTGGTCTGGAAGACTTCCCAAATGCTGTTAGCACAGGACCTTGGAGGAGCTGGGCTGCTGTCCCCTCCTGGTTTTAGGGCAAAGCAAAGAAAAAAAGCGTCACCAATAGGTCCCTCCTGACTGCCCCACTACTGGGATGAGAGCAAGGCTAGTCCCACAGCACCCCGAGCTGGTGTGGGCATCTTGTGTCTGCTGATGAACCAAAAATCCCAAATAAGTGAAAACCGCTCTGGCCTTCGCCCTAGTCCATAAACACGCACAGGAAAGGGCAGGGCAGAATGCCAGTCCCTTTACCCTCTGCAGGTCACCTTTCCAGCAGGAGAATAAGGTCAAGCACAGCAAGAACAGCAGCTGTGTGGCAGCAGTCCCCTTTGCAGGGGTGCGACGGCTGCACCCGCTGCTCAGCCTGACGTGGGGCCCGGGATGATGCCCGACGTGGGAGCATTACCCCGTGCTCCCTACTCCTGTGGCTGGTGGGAGGAACGCTGCAGCGATGCGTATGCATGTATTTATCTATCTATACGTGTGTGTGTGTGTGTACTATGGCATGCATATGATGCATATTGAGATAAATAATATTTTGAGAACAAACATTTCATTTTAAAAGTCACTATGTGACAACGAGTTAATTATCTATCATATCATCTCTCAAACCCAAACATTTTGAAAGCTAGGAGATAACTAATTAAGATCATCATAAATCTTATTCTGTCTCACAAGCCCATTTTCCTAAGAAATAGGAAGAAATACACATTTCATCACAATGCAACATCCATAGCTCTGACCTATAAGACATTAATGACTAGTTCACACGGTTTCTCTATCTAAACACTTTCTTGCAAAGGTTACCATAAAGTAGCCCAGGATAATTATTTGGTAACGCTCTCCTGGCAACCTGACTTCCAACAAATCTGTAGACAGAGATAGTCAGGAGAAAAAAAAAAAACAGACAACATTGGGATCCTCTCGCCTAACACAAGCCGCGTGACTTCCTCAGATCCATTTGTCCAACCAGGACAGATCTTACTGAGGAACATAATTAACTGCTCCCAGTTAAAGCTTTGCTTCCTCTTCTTCCTCCAGACAACTGCTCCCAACAGGCTCCTTGCACCCAAGCCTCTACCCACTCGTGGGGCTTTCCTCTGATGCCTGTTTAGCCACAGTTTTGGCAAACAGCTGGCCATTTCTAGAAGACAACTTCAGATTGATCCTGGATAGATAAATCAAATCCCTTAGAGAAGATGCACAAAGCCAGAACTACAACACTATTAACATGTTCAACATGACTGAAGAGCTTAAGGACTTGAACATGGAGGAAATTTCAAATTTTTTTTTAGTTAGCGTGTGAAACGCAGGTGAGACACCCATTCAAGCAAGGCTTTGAGCCTGGAACCATGTTTAATATGAAAAAGGTCTTCACACGTAGCATCAGGACTACAAAGGAAAAAAGATGAGGTGGAGAGATCAGCAAAGGAAGGCACATCTGGAAATCAAGAAATATGGGAACAAAATGCAACTTGGCAGGACTCAGGCAGAGCTAGACCTTGAAGGGGAGACGGAAACACGGCAAAAAAGGCTTTCATCATAAAAGGAGAGCAAGTGACAAAGTACGGCTGTTCTGCAGTCGTGGTGGAGGTCTGTGTTAGGGTAGTTTGGTCATGGCCCCAAGAATAAATCAATGTTCAGTGCCTGATGAGGGAAAAAGCAAGGAAAGCACATGTAGAAATGGCAACGATCCTCACCCATGTGATGGTCCAGAGCAGAGGGAGGCAGATACTCCTCATAAGCCATCACTCAGAGAGCCAGCATCCAGGAGCAGGGTGGGCAATGTAGCACCTCTGCTCAGCTCTGCAAAGCCAGTGGGCTGATCTCAAGAGTCTGCAAGGCCTCAAAACAAGTTTTGAAGCTGGGATCATTTGCGACTCAGAGCTCACTTCGTGGAAAATGAGCCAAAATGCAACATGGCTCTTGCGAATTTGGGTCTTAGTGGGCAAATCCCCAAACCAGCTTTCTAGATGAAACAGGAGGTTCAGCTGGGCAAGACTTCACTGAATGGTGCCCCATGGGATGCATCCTGTTGGGGTGGGAGGATGGGGATCATGGGACAAGTGACTGGGAAACAGAGAGGGGCAGAGCAGGGTTAAGCTGAAGGACTGCAGAAGTGCCCTGGAAGGTCATATGCTTCCTTTGGGCACGAAGAGCTGCCTCCAGCCCAGCATCTGCCAAACACCAATCCACCTCCACGTCCATGAGCCAGGGCCGTGGCAGGAGCAGAAACCCCTGGCCTCGGGGCAGAGTGGGCTTGGATGCAGCCTAGGGTGGGAACTCAAACAGATCTAAACATAGTGCTACAGACAATGAGGCTCTTACAGGGATGAAGCCGGGCCTCATTTTGTGAAGGACATTTGCAAGCAAATGTAAGCTAAAGGAGAAAAAGGCCCTTTTTATACTGGAATTAAAATGTCTAGACAGAGCCTTCCTGGTGTAACTGGACCTGCATAAACCGATCGTGATACACCTGATAAAACTTCCCATGTAGACAGAGACTAAGAAATACTTTGGCAGAAATTCCAGCAGGAGCCATTTTAAAAGTCTTTAATCTTGAGAATTACTTATGCTATGTAATGAAGTCTGCATTATGGCTGTTCATTACATGGACCCTAAACACTAGAAAGCAAGAGGATTTTCTTTGGCATTAGGACAGGAATCCATGGCATAGACAAGGCTGGCCCTCAGCGTGAGGTCATATCTCCCTCTAGCTGCTGGTCCTGGGGACTCAGCAGCCTTTGACCACCCAACATCTGCACAAGCTCCCCTCTGACCTTTCCTATGCACCGGCGCTTCCAGTGCTGCAGGTCTCGGGGTCAACTTCTTGCTGGCAGCAGTGCTCCTCCAAGGAGCGCAAAATAGCTCAACTTTTGGAGAGGACGTACTCCAAAAGGGAGGTAGAGAGGCCGAGTAAAAGCCACAAGGTCGATGGCTTCTTCAAAATAAGCCAGCATAGATTAGTCAGTGTGGTGTGCAGAGAGCCCGGGACCCTCTGCAGAGGAGACATCCTACAGCCAAGATACTCATGGCTTATGCCCCCTTTTAGCCCAGCTAAATCCACAAAAGACCTTCAAGTCTATTTTCTCCTGCCGGCATACAGCAGGATCCAAGCAGTGCTCAGCGTCACACTGGTCTTCCCAGAGATGTGTTCCCCACACCAGTGGCTCCAGGTCTCCAACCTGCCATTACTATGTTGCTGCATCACTCACATCTACAGGGCTAGCACCAGAGCTTGCTATCAAAATGCCACCGTCATCATCAAAATGTCCCAGCAAGAGCAATCCCAGAGGAGGAGCTCATCCTTGGGTCACAGAATCACAGTTTCACTAAGGTTGGAAAAGACCTGTAAGATCATCAAGTCCAACCATCAACCAAAAAAACCCCCCACCATGCCCATTAAGCCATGTCCCACAATGCCACGTCCACACATTCCTTGAACACCTCCAAGGGGGGTCACTCCACCACCTCCCTGGGCAGTTTATTCCAGTGTGTCACCACTCTCTCAGTAAAGAAATTTTTCCTACTATCCAGCCTGAATCTCCCTTGGTCTTGGTCCTTGGAGGTGGATTGCTTGAAGATCACTGGGTCTTCCTAGGAGGCAATGAGTAGGTAGGAGGGTCAAAAGGAGAAGAGAACTGGCTCCTCCACAGTGTTCACCTGCAGTTCCTGGGGGAATGGCTGGAGGAGAGGGCCCCTTCCAGAGCCAGCCAGAAGGGAGACTGAGAGCTTCAGCCACTCTGTAATGCCTCACAGGGTGGCAACGGAAGCTGCTTTGTTGGGAGGATGCAAAGCCTTTTTATTTTTTGAAGAACTGGATGGAAGCCTTGATTTAGGGGGCTGGAGTCTGGTGACTGAAAGATCTCTTTTGTCACACGGGTCAGAGTTGGCCTGGCTGGTCCAGCTGGCATTTTCAAGTCAGCTCCTTTCTTATATGTCCAGATCTGAAGGGAAAAACTTGTGCAAATCCTAGCCTGATGGTCCCTTCAGCCAGCCACTCCTTAGCAACACTGGAGGGGTGTGTGCGAGTAAAGGAGAGATTTCTCCTTCTGCCACAAAGCTGGCGGTAGCAAATCCTCCTGGCAGATGCCAACCGGTAACCCAAATGATCCTCAACAACACCACCACAAAAACAAAACAAAAAACCCCAACCCCACAACCTTTCCTTAACTGCGGCATTTTCTTCAGATGCATCTGGACATGTAAGCACTCTAGAAGTGCAAACAGGCTTTGAGGAGCAAGAAACAAAGAGCAGCAGGAAAAAGTCAACATTTCAACAACAGAAAGGATCCAGCTAAAGCACTCACAACTCACAAACCTCTAAAAAAATCCTCCTCAGGCACAGCAGGAACCTTATCAACTCTCCACAGCACAAACACAATTTCCAGCTCCGATCACTTTTGTAAGCCAAACCCACAAGAGAACTAAAACAGGACTTTATCACGCAGCTGAATGCAACCTTGGGGCTCCTTCTCTTCCCTCCGGTCAGGCAGGTTATATGTGCAGGATCTGGCCTTCGTGCTGTTGCAGTGCCGGTTGTAGCAGAGAGGCACCGTGGGGCAAACATGACTTCAAGCCACCTTCCAGCCTAGGGCTGGGGAAAGTCTCAGACCTCTGTTAACTTCACCTTGCTTCTCCCAGGATCTGAAAGCAAAGAGTGTCCATATGGCAAGGCAATGGCCACAGCTCTGCTCTTCCCCTTAAGCAAATCCTGGCTCTCCAGAGCCCCTCTGCAAGATCTGTAGAGATCTAAGAGAGCCTTCTCACACCACCTGAAGGTCCCTTTACATTGCCAGTGTAATACAGAGGGGCTCCAGGCTGAAGCCAACCGCAGAGCACATCTGCGACAGACCCCGGCAGGACCAGTGTGTCTGAATAACCGCGTGCACACATGCACAAACGCGCACACACACACACAGTGTCCACCTTGCAAAGTTTCCCCTGGATTTTTGTTACCATGTCATCTATTAATTACCTAATTACATCTTCTAATTATGGGATTCCTCCAGTATTTATACTCATTACATAAATGGTGGCAATTACACTAATTAGGTTAATGATACAGGATAACAGTCTACAAATTGCTTTAAAGGGACACTCTCAAGGCGCATAGGCCAAGGATGCTCCCTGGCAGGTCAGCTGGTGGGTGGCACGCAGACATGCTCCCTCACCCTGTGTAGCTGCTGCTGCTGCCTCCTCGCTGGCCCCTACCTGGGCTCCGAGGCTGCCACTACAGGGCCTCACTCTGCCTCAACAAACAGAGAGCAGCTGCAAAGAGAGCTGCCGGGAGGTAAGGCAGCAATGCTCTGTTGCTTTGCTGCTAACTTGCTTCCGCTGAAAACCATGGTCCGCTATTTAAGTGTGACCCTCTCTAAGCTGCAAAGCTGGAGGAAGGGTTGCAAATATTTCTTCTCTGGCTATACGGAGACCTGGGAGGAGGAAGGCAGAGTACCCGCATCCTTCCAGGCTTCCCAGCACCACTTCCGAATGCACTCCTAGTCCTTGAGTCCCGCTCAGCTGGATGCGACCCAGTCTCTTGCCTGTAGGCATTTCCAAAACGGCAGGTTTGCAGAGAGGAAATCCAGCTCCTCTGCTCCAGCAGATCCCCTGGAGCTCTGGCAGCACTCTGCAAAGCCAAGCATGTCCTCGGAGTGAAAGGCGAGCCACAGGAGGCTGGAAGGAATCTATTTTGCTGAGCACGCTACTTACCCAGATTTGCTGGAGACTGAGCGGTGCATGACAAGGTGCTTGCCCCTATATCTCACCCAAAAGGATCCTAAAGCAGCGCCAAGCTCCATTACTCTCTGGAGCGGCCTTGAGCATGGGGAGAAAACTTTCTCGCTTGGATTCGAATGCAGGCACTTCTCTGGTGGAACACGGGAGCCCTTTGCAGCACTTTGGAGTGTGATGAATGGCCCTTTGTCCTGCAGTCACTACAGAAAGAGAATGTAATTACCCAAACTGGAATTCGGCCAGGACGCAATTTTACGCTGAATGAATTTTTCCCCCCCCTTAAAGTGTTTGCAAATCCCCCTTTAAAGATAAAATCCCTGAATAAAATCCAGCACTTGCTTCAAAATTGGCCCAATTCCATTATAAGTCAACTGAACAACTCCATTTTGCACCTTTAAGGCCATGGAGCTCTCTATGTCGCGCAAGAGATTTCGTTATTGGCAAGGTTGAGGAATGCTGATTTCTGCTGCTGAACTGCTGTCTTAGCCCTAAACTATATCCCTGTGTCAGCTGCCCAAAGACATGTGTAACCAGGTCCATTTTCTGAAAGATATACAGCTGCGTCTGGCTTTATAGCCTGTTCCAGCAGGACATGGCTGGCACTTCCAGTGGAGCAGGCTGACCGGTCTCCACTCTAACAGGCAGGGTCTATGGCTCCAGCGGGAGTCTTGCAGGAGCATATATCGATTGTAAATAATGTCTCAATATCCTATAGTAGGTCATAAATCAAAAAGGGGTTGAAATATCTTTTCTCCAAGGGACTTTTTTTAAAGGAGTCTATTTCTTGTTTAGCAGTTTTCTTTTTAGAGTTACTGCATCGACCTTTTACCCCAAGTGCCAGGTTTGAATCGTGGCCGGCGATCCCTGCTTGACCTTCCCCGGGGACACGCAGCAGCGCTGCAGTGAATCCAGGGCCTGGGTGTCCCGTGGGAGGATAGTCACATCTCCCACCTCCGCCAAACCCCTCGCCCCAGGTGGTGCCCCTTGCCTTGCATGTGCCTTGCTGAGCAGGCCAAGCCCCACAGCAGCCACGTCTCCGCCAGTTACAGACTATGGCTTGGGGAAGAGTCTTGGACGTAACGGCATTAGAGATGCTCACTGCAGAGATGGGCATCTCATAGGAGGTGCAAGAAGCAGAGATCCTCCCTGCCGGGTATGGAGCAACACCATCTTCAACTTCCCTGCAGCTTATTTGACTGATACCAACCCAGAAAATAAAAACAAGCTTTGAACCACTGAAGACATCAGCCTTTCTCCTGCTCCACAGGCCATGAGAGATCCCTCCGAAAGCCTAACCGTCAACCCAAACCTCTCCCTTCCCTCTTTGGAAAAAAAAAAGTGCCTCCAAACCACATGTGCTGGCATGGCAATGCAGCAAAAGGAATGACCTCAGGGTTTGGTCCTGTTGGACGTGCCACTGAAACAGCCATTGGCCCGGGGCTTGTACCCCCATGTTGTTATCAACACGGGACATGGGGCAGATGCAGCCTCCAACCCACCTTGCACAGCCCCGCAGCAGTCACCTCCGCAGCAGTCACGACTTGCAGACCCGTTTGTCATGGTTCAGGGCAGAGACCTCTTTTCTGTCACATCTCCGTAGGGCCCTGCCACAGTGAGGTTTCATATCCAGGTCTCTCGGTGTTCCCAGCTATGGTTCATTAGTAGATGGACTGATTGGGGCGGAAGCTGGGTCAGAACATGACTCATTTGAGAGGAGACAGTTGCCGGCAGGGAACAGAGCTGGCCTGAAGGCAGGTCCTTGCCTTCCTCTAAACCTTTGCGCCCTTTAGAGCGTGTCTTTCCATGGCACCCAGCTCCTTCAGTGAGGGAAAGGAAGCGCCTGATGAGGTGCAGCTTACATCTCGGGCGCTCATGGGGACACGTAAGCCATCAGTCCCTCAAAGTACAATAGCTGCTGGCCAGGAGTGGTGGGGGAGCTCACATCTTCCCGGCTTAGTCCTGAGCTCTCTTCTTTCCAGCAGGGAATTTCCAGCGGGGAAAGAGCTCACTGTCTGGGTCCGCTGTCTTGCAAAATAGCAGGTTCTCAAATTGCTGCATTATTCCGGAGGAAGAAAAAAAAGGCAGCTTACTTTGGGCCATTTTTAGGGGTATTGAGCAGAGGGAACTGAATACCTGGCAGAAGGACAGAAAAAACAATAGTTTGCTGCCTAGAAAGTCCTTTAAAATGATCCAAGCTAGCTTCCCTGTTGCACGATGCTATGTGGCCCTTGGGGACACCTCCAGTCCCTCTCCTAGCATCTCTTCTGTGCCACCAGCATCCCACATGGGACGGGGGACAGGCCGCCCTGATGGCCACAGGCAGTAGGACACAGTCCTACTGCTCCCCCTCCAGCACTGCCTTGGTAGGACCAGGGCAATATTGATTTCTCCAAGTTCAAGAAGTGTTTGAGCTTGACTGGCAATAAAATCAAGCCCAGAGAAAGGTGCAATGGGATCTCTTGGGACTGAAACAAGAGCGACGATCTTTAAAGAAGCCAAGAGGGAATAAAAGGGAAGGAAGGGTGGGAGGGGAATAGCACTTACCTACACAAAAGCAAGAAGGTTGGCAATAACCCAGCTCAGCTCTGGCTCACACGGGAGACTTTGGAGAAGGGGGTGGGAGGCAAGGTGGGAAATTACCAGGAGCTTAAGAAAATATATATGTAAAAATTAAAAAAATAAAATAAAACTGTATCAGCATTGACTAATAATTTCCGGGCTCTGCGCAGATGTCATTAATGACCCTTTTTATTCATGCAGGAGTTCCCAAAGAGGAGCATAATGTTCCATTAGTAATAATTGAGAAAGTCTCCTGTCGGGATTATGTCAAAACCTAGAGATGCTGCTGCTGCCAAAACATTTTGGTGACAAACGTGTGAAGCGTTTGACAGAAGGTGCCACAGCAGGTTGAGGCGGCTTCAGGAGGGGAATCCTAGGAGGAGAGAAAAGGTGGGAGACAGCATCAGGGTGAGAGCTGAGCACCGATTTACTCAGGGAACATGGCTCAAGGGACGAGCCCACCTACTGCAACAGCTTCGGGGTCATGATGGCACCTCAGAGGTGCTGCTGGGGACTGCTCAGGATTTCGGCTGACCCATCTCCTCCCCCACTCCCAAGATTTCGCAACATGTCTGCAATATATACTCTGCCATGGCTCAGCACCGCTGGATCCTTTCGTCCAGGGACGACTGTGTCCTCAGCCATGGGCGAAAGGCAGGGGTGTTGTGGCACCCTGAACGTTTCTTGCTACTTAATATGGCCCGTGGGCCAGCAAGGGCTGGGGACCACTGCAGTCTCCAGCACAAATGGCAAACCTGGGACAAAGCTGCTGCAAGCAATTAACCCAGCATTTCCCATTTGAAGAGGATGAGGAAAATTTCGGGTGACACAAGTGTAGCTTCCTCCCTCACTTTTCAACCTGCAGCAAGGCTGGGCAACGCCTTTTGAACTACGAAACACTGGTGAAATTTAGACAAATGGGAAAATAAAATCATTCTACAAAATCTTTCCCATTTACAATCGGGATATCTCTTTTTTCACCCAGCAGACGCAAAGCCCTGCTTGACCGCAGCTGGTGTCTAAGTACCAGCATTACACTGCTGCTGCACAGACGCCACTAGAAAACACAGGAAGAGCAAGAGGTTTTCCAGGCTCAGTCCTTTTCTGAGAAAGGGTTAGTTAATGGCTTGCAAGAGCCAAAATAACACGTCCTCTGTCCTCATCCCCCCTCTCCAAGCCCCTCCTGGGACTGGAGCCCCCAGCCTTACCTACACGCTGCTCTTCCAAACCAGAAACCATCTACCGCAGCCCACGGCGCAGGGAGCCGTGCTGTGAACTGGCACTGCCATAAGCTGCCTGGACCTGGGCGTTGTGGTACGCAGAGATCTGTGTTGCACTGCTGGGGCTGGCACAGCTCGGCTCCACGACATCCTCGGGCTCAACAGACATGAGTTACGGGGCTTGGGGAGCGGGCCAAGCTCAGGAGAAGAGCATCAATGAGATACGGGAAGGGGTCCCCAGGCATCAATGGGAATGGGGGGTAAGCCGGGCAGATGGGCAATGCAGGGAGAGCTGGGGAATCTGCCCTGGCTCCCCATCCCCAGCAAGGGAGGCTTTGTCCCCCTTGAGCACAGCTCCTCCCGCAACATAGCCTGGCGCGGGGAAGCACCCATGGGTCAAGCACCGCGAGCCACACATTCCCAGCTTGCTGCACAAAACCAGGCAGGTCACTTCGCCAAGTCAGCACCCGCTGCCAGAGGGGTGAAAAAAGGGATTTAAATGCGAGCACTGTCCCGGCTGCAGTGATGCAGCTGGGGAAGCCCAAGCCAGAGCACCTCAAAGTCAGCATTATACTGAGCCACGGACAGAAAAAAGTTTGTCACCACCATATTATTTGCCCTTTTAGAGCGGGGAGGTATTTGGAGCCAAGACATTGGTTCAGGCAGCGTATAAAGCCATGAAATTTGGATTTGGATCAAGAGCTGGAGTCTAAAAGCCATCCCAGTTTGCAGGGGTTGGTTCAGGCTCATTTCTAGTCCCCAGACCGCAGCAGAAGGGCCTCTCTTCCCCGGGGCAGGAGCAGAGCAGCTGGTACTCTTCAGCCCACTTAACAGACGAGGTCTGGCCACCACAGCCGAGGGCTGCTCCAGATTTGTTTTCTAGTGGTTTATTCATTGAGAGCCTGCCAATGTGTTAGCAAAGAGAAATGCACACTGGCCTGATTCTCCCCACCGCAGCCCTGCCTTGCACCAGAGCAAATCTGCTGCAAGCTGGAGCGAAGACCCTGCCGAAGGAGAGCACATGCTCGGCTCTCTGCTCTAACTGCCTCCTTAGAGGACGGAGCCAGGGTGCATCCCAAACGGCTCCGATTAGGGCAAGCCCCTTAGAGACGAGTCTCTGGGCCCCGTACGCTGCTTTGCACGCCCACCCCACGGTGGGAGTCCTGCCCGCAGGTCTGGTGTAGCCGAATCAGCGGTATCATCTCCCCCAACACCTGTGGGAAAGCCGCTGCTTCTGGCCCCACCACAGTGGCCTCACGGAGTCGGAGGCAGAAGTGCCATTGAAAAGAGCGTGAAGGCTGATTGCTGTAAATGAGCCTACCAGGGGAATTTCGGTCTGTGGGAACACACAGTACATCCCAGCCTGCAGGAACGGGGGTGGAGAATATCTGAGCTGTTCCTTTCGAGGACTAATGATGATGGGTTTTTGCTAGGACTCAAGCTGGCATGGATGAGAGCTCCCACAGAGCGCAGAGTCAGCCAAATTAAACGCCGGTCCTCCCTTGGAGAAATCCAGTCTAGAAGAGTTAGTCACAGGATGCTGCCAGCCTGGGTGCAGGCTATGCAGAGAAGGAGGCAGCAGGCGAGAAGCCCTGCATCCTCGCTGGATTCCTGCTGAGGATTCAGCTAACTCTGGTCTTACAGTCCGTGCTATTTCGGTGGCGAGAGCCCGAGCCGCGATGGCAAGGGGATTCGGGAGGTGTGGGCAAGATGACGCTCAGGTATCTCTCCTCTTGTCTCTTGGAGCCACAGGGCAGGTCTTCTGTGGAATTAACAGTGGAAGAGGGAAAATACATAGACCTGCACGTGCAACGCACATCTTTGTGTGCGCAAGCACATGTATGTATGCTCATAGGTACAGAGAACTTGCACCACAGTCAATGCCCTTTTTACCATTTGGCCCCTTTTTTGGGTTCTGCTGGGCTTATAAACTTTACTTCCCTGTGTATGTGTACAAGCTTACTCCAACGTATGGTCAGATATGTGCTAATCATTTACTAACCATTTCTAACTGCCTGAAGTGTAAAGGATTTAAATCCTGACTAAATGTGAGATGCGGGTCTCATCTCAGAGGTCTGAAAGTTAAACATGGCAGCTGCATTGCTTTCTTGCCTAGCTTGGAAAATTATTACTAAAAGATTTAACACGACTGTAAATAGGTTTGTACCAAACTGACTCTTCGTAGCCGAATCCAGAGAGAAGAAACACAAGGAACACATTGCTGGTACTTGTGGTTAATTGCTGCCTTTTCTTTTGGGTCTACTTGGTTTGAAATATTAAATGCAGACAAAACCATCTATTTTTCCTCCATAGCCTGTCAGTAGAGGTAGTGAAATATGTTTTTTCCCCCCTTTTTTTTATAAACAAGGAGTATAAACTGTTTTATAGTAACTAGATAAAATTACACAGTATTTTACTCAGTGGGGAAAAATATGGATCTCTGCATGGCGGTATTTCTCCTATCTTTCTCGCTGACTGTACATTAACATGACGACTCCACATAACTCAGCTTTGCAGAGTTGTCATGGACATCTTTGAGCTCAGACACCATCCAGTCTGTCCCATCATTGCCACCTCCAGGACCACACCCAGAGTGGGTGACATACATTTTAAAGAGTTCTGGGTTTTGATGTCCCTCCCCTAACACCCCAATAACTCGGGGAAAATTTGGGCTGTCAATCACAGATTTAAGCTGGTATTTCACGTCCAACCTGCTGTCGCCCACAATCAGCCTTCACCCTGCAAAGGAGCTCTGGTCCAGTGAGCACAGATTCAGCTCACGCTATCGTATCGTCACTTAGAGGAGACATCGCTTGGGGAAGGAAAACAACAATAGATCAGGAAAACAGACCAACTTTTCTCTTCAGTACCAACAAAACGTATAAACCGACACCTTCTTTGCTCTAAAGGACCAAACCTGCCACCAACACCAACTGTTTTGCTTCAGTTTGCTGAGCCTCAGCTCTGCAGTGCGAAGCGCTCTGACAGATCTCCTGCCCTCTGCAAATTCCAGAGCTTCCAAGAAAGCAGGGAATTTTGAAGGCAAGATTTCACAGCCACAACGCTTCTCCCTTTGACCCTGAACTTGCTCTAAGGACATGCCAATATTTCAGATTCAAAATATCTCTGTAGCATTTTATGCCCATTCTGATGGCAACTCTGAAATTTTGGCTTTTCATCACAATGCTAAGTAGAAGTATTATCCAGATCTTTATATGGGATTGAAATTCAACATTTTCCATCACCGCCTAGCAAACAGCTGCCCTAACAGAGTTCACGCTAGCACCTGGGGTGAAAAATTCAGTGTATTCCGTATGAATCTGTTAAATTTTGACTGAACAGTCAAAACTGATGTGTCTGTAGGACAGCACACAGCTGGGAGCTGGGTTGCTGTCACCCCACATTGCCCTATCTGCTGTCCGGAGCAATGCTAGCAGCGTATGGCTGCCACTGCTTGGCCCCTGCCTTGCCCTGGGAGATCAGCATCTGGTTTGGTTCAACCAAACTGAACATCTGGAGCCACCACAAATTTTGCCGCTTGCAATCAGTGAGGGAGAAGACCCGCTGGTGTCCTTACCTCCGGGCTCCGTCCTGCCGCCTCTGCTGCTTGGCGAGAGCTCTGGTGAAGGCAGAGACGCCGTTTCTCCACCATGGCTGTGGCGGGAAGGCAGATTGAGCTCACCGTCAGTGCTTTCAGCCCATGCACTACTGCAAACGCACCGGACAGAGCCCACCGTGCAGAGGAGCAAAGTGTGCAAATGGCTTTAGCTTTCCCCCCAGGCACCGAACCCCCATCTCCTTTACGATCAGAAATTCAGAAGCACTTCCCTAACCAAATAAGCTGGTTTGCAGCTTTTAGCTGTAAAAACACAAGATGAAAATTTTCATTTGGAGCTGAACACATCCATTCCTTCGCACTGTGTTTGCACAGCCCCTTCCACCCCACACCGATACCATCTCTAGTGCTACCAGAGCATCCGACTGCTTCGAATAAAAATGAAAGATTTTTGTGATTGTTTTTTAATCCCCATTTTTACAGGGGAGGGCGGGAAAAAAAAAAAGAACAGAGAGGATTTAATTTAAAAGTTTTACAGTCTGGAAGTCTCAGCTGCTCCTGCAGCGTTAATGCCCGCTGTGCAAGGCCGACCCACGGGATTCTGGCGTAGGACATGGACGTGGCACGGAGCTGGAGCAACGCTACCGCAGCATCGCCCGTAGAGGGAGCTTCCTCGGGGAGCCGGGCATGGTTGACATCTTTTCATCAAAAGCGTTGAGCTTTTTTAAAAAAAAAAAAAGTAATTTTTTTTCCAGACAATATAAAGTATTGATTTTAAAGTTCTTGGGGTGTTTTTTTTTTCCCTTGGCTCTCACAGCAAAACAGGCAGCTCCGGGTTAAATCTATTGGAAACGGATGTTTTGCGAGAGGGGGGAAAAAGGAACGGGGAGAGAAATGCTTTGCCCATCACTGGGTGTTTGCAGTCGGTTTTTAGTTGGATTGAATCAAGCAAATTGCAAACGGTCACTTTTCCATTTAATTTTGTTATCATGAAGGGAAGAAAAAAGCTAGTATGTTAGTGAAAATAAGATTCTGCAGTCTGCCAGTGCTCAAGTGTTAAACAGCTTTTCAGACCTACTGGATACCACTCTGGGTTTGAAATGTGAAGCCCGACGGCTGTTTTTCTACACATTTTTAGTTTCATTTCCTTGCAAACAGGCTCCCAGGCTCCAGTTACTTCTCTGTGAGATCCCCCCTACCCTTTGGGCACGGACACAGGATTCCCACAGCTCCTGAGCCGGTGGAGGAATGAACGTCCTTTTAATTCACTCTGCGGACGGCCCAATTAGCATCCCAGTAAATTATGACCTCAGGGAAAACTTTGGTCTCAGGACTCGGCAGCCAGCTGCGAAGGCAGCCGGCATGCATCCCGCTTCCCCGAGTGGCGCGGGGAGAGCCGAGAAGATGGAGGGCATTTTCTCCGCGAGGCGATGGCGTTCAGGTGGCCGGGCAGCACAATTAGACAGGGAGAATTGTAGATTATCTCTGGTTTATAGTTCCCTGATAGAAGGGAGGGGGAGAAGCACAATAAAAACATGATCAAGTCGTTTGTTCTGCTGTTCAAACTTCTGGACAAGGAGAGAGATAAGACACAGCTCCACCCCCCAGCTGCATTTGATCTATCGGGCTTTGAAATTAAATATTCTCCCTGCAACAGGCGTAATTGCGTCCTGGTGAAAACTGCTTCTCCAGGCCCTCCCCTAATGCCGGGCTTGGGGCTCCCTCCACTCAGCACATTAAGAACGAAAAGCCCCAGAAGAGGCTGAGACCCCTCTGCTCCAGGTGCACCACAAGCAAGGGATGGTCTTCACAGCAGGTCCTTTCCTACCTGCAAGGCAGAGGCAAGTGCCCTTGGGCAAGGGGACTGAAAAACACCAGGGACCAGGCCAAGGCTGTGGAGGAGATCTGTGTCCCAGTAGGGACACAGCCCAGATGCCAGCATGGTCCGCCACGAAGCTGTTCTTGCACCTCAGTAACCTGCTGCCACCTCCTTCTTCTGAAGATCACTCTGTTCTCTCCCTCCAAAATGCCTTTGCAATTCATGTGAATGAGGCGCAGGCAAATAAAACCACATCGAGCCCACAATGCAAACAAAAACTGCCACCCTCTTGCATCCACCATGAAAAACAGGAGGGGTGGGGGCAGGTAAACTGGCCATTTGCCGGCTGAACCTGAAAAAACCCTCCATTTGCATGAATAAATTTGGCACAGGTATCCTCACTCACCTCAGTGTGCTTCGGCTTCAGAAGGGCCAGGTGGATTTTCTCTCCTAATTTCAACATCCCAAAGTTACACCTCCAACAGCCTGCCAGCCTCAATATTGCAACAAACAGCTATTTTCATGAAATTATTTTCCAATCTGTTTTCAGCTGAGACAGTACCAGCACACAGACACCAGCACCTGGGATGTTTTGGCTTCATGAAATCTCTGCAAGCTTCAGGTGATGGTGTAGCATTTATGAAGTGCAGTTTTTTAACAACTTGGCAACTTGGGACACATCTCCTAGGCTCTCAATGTTTCTGCAATGGGACATTCACTCCTTTTACCAGCTCTGGATTTATACTACACTATCTCCATCAATTTTGATGGACCTACTCTTGACAAGGTCACAATGGGAAGGGGGAGAACTCCATCCCTTAACCATGTACCATATTTGCTTGCATAACCACCAGAGCTGCCCCTGCCCCAAGCTTTTGTAGTCTTAAGATAAGGCACAACCTGCTGTACTTCTGTATGACCTTACAGTGAGTTTTCACAGCTCAAGAATATAAAACATTAAGAACATTTCCTTGTACGAGCTGCAAACGTTTCACCTTTTATCCCCAGTCCTTCCCGAAGGAGGGGAGAGCTGCTGGGATACCTGAGCCACCTTCTTTGTCCTGTTTGCTTGCTAACTGACCATGTCCATTCTCACTTGTTCTTCTCTCCATACAGCATCCTCTTTCTCTCTCAGCCAGCCTCCCTCTCGGAGGCCTTAATTTATTTTATTCTATTGTCTCATTTTACTCACCTAGAAGAAAGCAGCACCTATTCATCTCCACTTGCCAGACCAAACCACCCACTAAGCTTATTTCTAAAAGCCCCAAACACTTGCTCCAGTCACGCCTTTTTTCCCAGACCCCATCTCCAATTTATTTGAGTTATTTGGCATGCTAGTCTTGTTCTTCAACATATTGGCTCTCTCAACTAGACTTGTGTCATCTGGAAACAACCTCAGCCCCATTCCACCATCCCAGGTCACTCATGAAAACACAGAGCATCACCAGATGCCAGAGTCGCCCTGTGCACACTTACTCAACAAATCCTTTCAGTGCAAACAGTGAACCTCTGGTAGGTGCTCTCTGAGTTTGAATTTCTGGCCACTTTTGCAGCCTCTAGCATTTCATCTAGATAATTCTCCCCCAGTTATGAGACCACCCTGTCAACCACACCTGGTAAACCCAGGATACTCAGCTTCTGCTCTTTGCCTTCCCTCCACAAGACCTGCTTCTCACGAACGCAAGTAGATCCTACTGGGCTGATACAATTTCCTTTGAAGTCATCTGTGTTACCTGTTCTCATGCCTTTGTTTTCTCCTAGGTTTTCACAAGCTTGACTACAGGTCCCAGTGCTTTTCTGGGAACTGCAGTTATACTGAAAGCTGCATAATTATCCCATTCCTCCTTTACACCCCTTTAAGGATAGGGGTATTTTTCCCTAGTACTTAACTAGGATCACAGCTGACCTTCTTAGGGGAAAACAAATGTGATGCCATTTCTTCGGCATCATCACTGAGTGCTTTCCCTGTCCCTGAGTACCAAACCAACACCTCTGTGGTCCTCCTGCAACTGCTGATGTACTGCTAGAGCGATCTCTCGTTACACTTGATGTCCCCTGCTAATTACATCTCACCATGTGCCTTGGCTTATCTGATCTTGTCTCTGCATGTGCATGCTGCACTTCTGTACTTGATCTTCATGGCCTGACCTACTTTTCATCTCCCCCAGGTTTCTTTCTCAGATCCGAGCTCTTTCCCTATGCTTCCTTTCTCCTGCGACGCCGCAGTCTGAACTGTGCCCACAAGAAGTTGTGGCTGGCTCTCGTTAACGACTTTTTCCCCCTCAAGATCAGCTTCCAAGGGGGCCTTACCTGTGCATGATGGGCGGGTGCCGGAGTCCCCAGATCTGTACATAGATCCAGCACTCTCCTTCCTCCCTCCTGCTCCTCAGCACCACTTCTGCGATTCCAGAATACGACTTCTGCTAATTGAATCTTGTTGCTTTGTTGCAAGCCAAAGCCCCCAGCTCCCCCTGCTCCTCTCCCATTCATCTTGCATTCAGCTATTGGGCGCAACAGCCTCCTCTGCTCTTTCTTGGCCCTCCTTTGATCTTGCTTTGAATAGAAGAGGTCAAGCTACGCCACCACAATTTCTTTCTTCCTTCCTTAAAGCCCGTGACTCCAGCGGTGACGGCTGGCACGCCAAGCGCCAGCGGACGGTGCTTCCCGCGGCGGGTCAGGGCTCGCGCGCCCCAGCGGGCTGCCGGGCTGCCTCCGCAGGGGAGCACCCATCCCCGGCTATCTCCACCCTTAATAGGTCCTCGACACTCTGCACTTTCCCTCCACCTCGGCAGCACAGTTCAAAGGCCATTGAAGGCCAGAGAAAGGCTCCCATTAGCTTCAGCAGGCTTTGGATCGGGGTCGTGAACCATGGGAGGACGGTTTATTTTACACCGAGGCTGCCAGATCAAGTTAGTGAATTGTCCTCAGCAGTCAGGTGCCTGCTGGATCCCCCGATAACGTGGCTCTGGGCTGTATGTCCCGGTGCAGAAAGCAACGGACCTGGGAGGTTTACTCTGCTCTGCGTTTGCCCTGCAAGAGAAACCCTTGCTAACCTCACCGGCACCCACGAGGGCGATGTCTAAGCCAAGGGAAAAGAGAAGGGAGAATTACCTTGGTTTAAATCCACTCAGTCACTCATACCAAAAAGATTTACCTTCCAAGATAGGATCCTGATAGCACTGAGAGCTGAATCCCCAGCCTGAAGTGTACGAGGTTTAATTACTGCAGCTTTGTGAAATCAGCTCGCTTAAGCCCCTGTGTAATTGCTTTCTTCTGGGCCCACCAGTGGTTTATTTGAGGACAGCTCAGGTTGAATTTCAGATGACTCGAAGCTGCTCCTGTGCTGTTTACATCACCCCATTTAAATCGGTTTAAACCCACACCTCTTGAGAAAGCACCTTCAAAGAGGTGAGGCCACAGCCTTTGCTCTGGTTTGTGCTGGGAGAAAACAAAATGTTTGGTTTTTGCTTTAAATACATGCAGCCCAGTTGTACCCAGTGCTACTGGTGTGCCCTAGGCAGCACATGGGGCCATCAGTCTCAGGGAGGATGTGTAAGGCACCCCAAAAAAGAGAAATGCCACCTGGCAACGGGGCCAGGGCTCCTGCCCGGAGAAAGCCGTGCACCATGGAGCCCGCAGGAGCCACATCCCAAATCCCATTGTGCTTCCCACCACCCTTGCCCGGCTGGGGAGAAGCCCAGGACACGTGGCACCCCGGCGATCCTCCGCTCCATCCCTGCATCTGCGCTGGTTGCTATGGTTACGGGCAAATCGGTGCGTTTTGCAGGGTGGGAGGGGGTGGCGGACAGGACCGGGGTGACGGGGGCTGTAAATGAAATGGCTTTTGCAGGAGGGAGGACCCTCGCACAGTCCTCGGCAGCCCCGTGCCGCAGCTCCGACCCACGCCAGCTGCGGGCGCCTTGCAAATTTGCATGGAGCTGACAAGATGACAAGGTGCAAATACGCCAGGCTGCTCGGGAGTAATTTTTACGGCAGCTCTGCCTTGTGCACGTTTTTATTGCAAAGAGGGTAATCGGGCCTCTTCATTATTGAAAACATATTTACTACCCCTTGGCCACTCTCTCCCATTTTTGCCAGCCCCTTCCTTCCCCCCTTAACTACCCTGTCCTCCACGAGATATGATCTCATAAATTTACAGTGTACTTGCTGTCTGCAAAGTGGATGTTCAGTTTCATTTTTATTGGACTTTATGATACAGGCGGATTGCATTTTATTTGTTGCACCGCCACCAGAAGGCCTGAAACCGTAGGTAAGTGCTGGCTGCAATAGGGATTTGGCCTGAGAAAGGGCTGCGGGATGGGGCTCCGCAGACCCTGGGAGAGCTGCCGGCATGGGACATGCTGACTGCAAGCAGAGGGGCTGCAGGAGAAGGTAGCGCTTTGGAGGAAGGCTGCCTTCCTCTTCCTCCGCTGGAGGAGATGCTGCTCCATCCACCCCATGGTCCTCCCAGCTCCTCCCGAGAGGGATTGGGATCGGTGCGGGAGCTGTGCCTCTCTCCCTGGTAGCCAGCGTGATTGACAAGGGATGCAGAGCAGGAATACAGCAGCAGTTTCTCATCACTCACCACTCTTTTTGTGGTCAGCACCCTTCCCAAAAATGCCTTTCCCAAGGCTTGCTTTCAGGCTAGACAGGATTGTCCAAACCCACCTGTCCAGCACTGCCCTTAGCGTGACACTGATGTACCTTAATAAAATTGCCAGAAACCACAGGGAATGATAGCAATGTGCGTGACACCAAGGAGGTCAGCATCTATGGAAACGTCTATCGCAGTCAGTGCATTGCTCCAGATTTACCCTACCATAACAGCGAGCAGAGAATAACCTCATCCCCTTAACTCCAAACCCCTCAGATGGCTCCTACTTACTGCCCGGCACACGGGCAAAAAAACCCCTGATGCCGAGGGAGCGCTGCCCGGAGCCCTGCCCGACAGACAGGGGCCGAGGGAAACCCATGCCTCTGCTCCCACGGACATCGGCTCCGGACTGACCACCGAGCCAGTGACCGCTGTCAGTGCTGCTGTAATCAATCGCTCGTTCATTATTAAAAAGCTGTCTCGCGAGCGCACAAGGCATTTGTTTGCACGCAGCGAGCCGCGTGCCCTCTCGGCATCGGGTGGGTGGGGTGGCACCACATCTCCCTGCAGAGCCGCTTTCTTCTCCAGCGGAAAGGACTTTGCAGCCCTTTCAGCAACTGCCCAGCAGTCCAGCGGCGTTAGGAGCCCGACACACTTGGTATCCACCTCATCTCGGTGCAGCACAGTGGAAATAATCAACTTCTGTAATTTCAATTCAAGAAAAGGGAAGAATTTTTTTTTTTTCCTTTTCCAAGGTAAGGGGAGAGGCCAAGCAAAGCACCGCAAAGCAACATAAATGATTTAGCACCCAACGATTTTGCCAGGGAAACGCTAAAGACGGAGTCTAATCCTTTCATCTAACCCTGGTCCTTCTAAAAGCTTTAAGCTAGGAGTTGACTCAGCATGTCAGTGCCAAAAAGATCCATTGACCTCGAGTTCAGTGCTGAGAAATTGAGAAATGTTCTTTTTAATGTCTATTCAATAAATACAGCATCACCCTCTCCGTGGGCTGAGCAATCCACTTCAAATCCATTATGGCACGTTCTCACAGACTGACAAGTTGTCCTGAGACAATAGTGGCTGCCAGATGAGGTTAACCCTTGCAGAGGGGGTGTAAATCTTTGTACCCACAAGCCTTTTGCTCTCAGAAGTCCTTGAGAAGAGGGGAGGGGGATATCTGAATTGATGACGAGCGGCTGCTGTGCGTGCTCCTTGCTGGACCAAGGTGATGTGCGTCAGTAAAAAATATGCCCAGTCAACACAGCTGGGCTTCTGACCATCTTGATGGGAAGGAGGGGAGTGCTGCCGCCCTTCACTCCCCCGTGGGCTGGTGATGCTCCCAGGCACTCGTGCTCCCAGCTCCTGCCAGCCAACACAGCCCATTGGATTGGCAGTGGGACGGATGCTGCTGAACCAAGGTTTTGTTGGGAAGCACCACGCTGTGGCACTACCACCCCTTGGACAGCTCTACCAACAGCCAAAAGTGACCCCTGGAGCTTGCGGTGCCCAGGGAAATTTGGTGCTGGTTTGGAGACCTTTGGCACAGGGACGCTGAGCGCAAGCTCCATGCTCGGCTCCCCTGGGGACACCTCCCAGCCTCCCTGGCCATGCTGTGGGCAGCGCCAAGCTGGCCGGATTAAATACACGGTCAAGGGTGACGACACCACAACTCACAAAGCAACTCAGCCCAGCTAAGTCCAACCACTCCTGGCAGCGGGCCATGGCCTCTGCTCCCCAAAAAAATGCATCTTAACAGATTGGCTTCACCAGGGACAGCCCGAGGCCGGCAGCAGCACAGCCCCATGCACAGGACATTGTACCTGCAGTCCAGGCTTCCTGTCCAAGAGCACGTCCACACAAGGAGTGACAGCAGTATGACACCACTTTACCCGCCACCACAAATCTGTAACTCTGCCCAAGGCTAGCAAGCGTAGGGACGTACTTTTCACTACCTCCTGGTTCCCATGTGCCCCAGCTGGTGGGTGGCCCGTGGCCGTCTGTAGGTATTTCAACACTGGTTGCCCTGGTCATCTCTGATTCATCCATGGCTGGTGGAATCTGAGCCAACCAGAGGGCTGTCACCCTGTCCTAAGGTTAGAGTCCCAGATCACTGGGCTAAGCAGACTTAAAGGAGGGCTGGTCTCCCTCCACGGAGAGTAGAAGGCACCTACTTGGCCAGTTTAGTCCATCAGAGCTCAAACACGAGGAGAGGGGAGTCCCCGCACGGCCCCGGGGGGACCCTGCAGACAGCTAGACCTTCTTTCTGATGGAAAGTCCTGGACTGCTGCAGCTTCCAGCAGTAAGTCATTAGTGAAAATTATCACCTTAGTAATGGTAATAATACAATAATTCCAAAAGGTGAAGCTACAGGTACACAGTCAATCTGCAAGAAATTTGAGCAGAGGCAGCGGGGGAGCCCTACGTCTTGGTTTTATATTGGGTTACAGGTATTTTACGGTGTTCCCTTCCTCCTCCCCGATTTCAAGCTGCTGAGCTTTGGCTCAGCGATGCACAACCACAGTGGAGGCTGTAGCAGTTTTGGGGGGATGATGGGGTGCTGCAGCAGCCACCCAGCCTTTGCAGGCTTCTCCAGCACAGCGGAGTGGAGGAGGTTGCATGAGCCGGTATTTGAGGCTCTCTGCTGACTCAAGGAAGCCATCCTGCATCGTGTTTATCTGGGTCACATTTACAAATTCTCTTTTTGGTTTTGGAGGCTGGAAGTTTCTATTTTTTCCCTCTCTCCCCTTGTTTGTACGTGCTGGCTGAAGGCAGCTTTACTAAGATCTGCAGCGTACAGAGGGCTCGGCCGTGGGGTTGTACTGGTAATTACTGTTTGCCAGTTAACTAGCTCATGAACACTAGCAAATGTTTATCTTTGATTAGACTGCAAAATCTTCAAGACAGTGTCCCTTACTCATAGAGTCTTTAAAGATACGGAATTCTGCTAGAAGTCAGCAAAACGCTTTTGATTCTAGAAATAAAGCTTTATATATAAACTTGCATAGCTGCTGAGAAAAACATGGGAAGGCCAAATGCCTGCACCCGAAGGTTAAAGTCTGCAAAGGCACAAAATGACCCCTGGATTTTTCTCCAATGTCCCTGAATTAAATGAAATTTAAAATCTCGTGATTTCTTGGGTAAGAGTAGGCACACTGGAGGCTTTTGCACAGGCGGGGCTGGTAACACTGGGAGCATCTTCCCAGCACACCGGTCCTCACTGAGGTACTTTTGGGCAGCTGGATGCTCAGACTACGCTAGTAAGTATTTTTATACTAGTAAATAAAATGCGCTCAGCACTCTTCTCCAGCACTGCTTAATTTACTTCCATAGGCATAGCCTTAGATACTTCCAAAGAGCCAGACCAAAGTCCCTCGTGTAGGAGGACAGAGCGCACAGTGCTTGAATGCTGCCCCAGCAGCATCACTCCTGTCCGCATCACCACCAAGATCTGCTCCAGAAGGTACGCCTGTGTGACACCCTCAGCACTATATGCTGGTTGGATGGTCTGGCACTCTGTGGGGAGCCCTACCCAAAAAAAAGCACAGCCGCCTTGTAGGGGAGATGCAGCTGCTTTGGGATAGGCAGGGGGATTCCCAAATGTCTCTGAAAGGTGCCTAAGGGTCCTCAGGGCAAGGACCGCCATTGTTAGAGGTACTGCTGGCTGAAAGACCAACACTGAGCAATATTTCAGTCCCTTCCCTTTCTCGCTCCTGCCACACCAGCCAAATAGGCCATACGGCAGAGATGCTAACACAAGAATTTCCCTCCTAATATTTTAAATTTCCCATGTGCATAACAATACACCATACATAGAACCAACGATGAAAGTCCTCTAGACTTCAAGAGAGCCCGGGTCTTGCCTTCAAAGCCCATGCCAGCACAGCCCAGCAGCAATCCGCACTGCCCGTGGGAAGCCATGTGCTAGGCTGGCACCAGTCCAGCTCCAGGTCCTCTGCTTAGGGCTTAAATGCCCCACATGCCCCCCCGTGCAGGGTGCTCAGGCGTGCAGGCTGTGTACTGACCTACAACACCTGTGTAGGTTGGAAGACTTGCTTTGACCATGCTCACAACCAGGATGGAGGACGTGCTCATTAAGATGCTACACCTATATCCATGTTCGAGCAGCCTCGCCAGAGAAGATCTCCTGGAGAGACTCCTTGCAAGGTGGGAGGCCTTCAGCTCAATCTTGGCTGGATTTCACTGGGGGAGGCAGAACTGAAAAATCAGATATTTGGGCAACGATTTCCAAGCACAAGGTCTGCATGCAGCTCTGTCGCAGGAGTGTTTCCAGAGGTTGGCCAAGGCGAAAGAAAACAGGCAGGCAGATTGTGAACATCAGCCAAAACAAAACCATGCAGGAGATATGAGGAGGGTAGGGGACACTACCCTGCTGCTGTACTAGATGCAGCCAATTCATTTGAAGACAGGTTGCAACATCAGGTTGTCACCCTGTCATCAATAGTCCCTGCTTAGGTCACCATGATTTTGGTGCTCCATAAACCCGTGGCCCATTGGGCCAACTTCTGCTGAGGAGAGACAAGATGTCTTTCTTCCACACAGGCATAGGAGACAATACCAAGATGGTGGAAGAGCTGGTGGTGGACCATCTCCGTCATGCTACTGACATGTAGAAAAGGACCAGGACGGCAGTGCCCAACGCACCAATCTCTGCTGCCACCCTGACCCACAGGCACCACAGTGGCTGCCTGGCCACGGGGCTCCTGTTTTGGGACCCAGACTTTAGGAATCTCCTCCAAGACATCTGCTGACACCACTAATTATGGGCCGGGCTGACAGTGGCTTGGTGCACCACAAGAATTTCCTGATTGCTTTTTTGGGGAGGGACAGGAGCTTTCCTTCTCCCTTTGTCTCCCTGGTGAAGGATGTGCTCTCGGGCTGAAGTCCTGACAATCCAAGCTGCTGAAATGAATCCTCTTCAGTCTATTTACTTGATATTTACCAAAGTCTGCGATCAACAAGAAAACACATCTCAGCAGCTCACTTGGCAAGAGAACGAATTGAGGCAGCACTGCAGCTGTCATATTTATTTCAGTGGCAAAGCAGGTCAGGAAAATTGATAAAATTAATCATACAAACTAGCAAACACCGGGAGTGAAGGAGAGGGAGAATGAAGGGGAGAGAATGAGAGTGAAGGAGTGTTTGCAGCACCAGGCTGTACCTGCTTTTATTTCTTTTAATGGATTTTTTTTTTTTTATGCAATGTCACAGATAAAATTGGTGCAAGGTACATTATTTTATAAGTAGGTTTGGGGAGGGATGTTGAGATTACTACAAACAGATGCCTATTACACCAGGGCTGAGCCCTAGCCATGGGGTTTGCAAGGAAATAGGAATTCAAGGACAGCAGTGATTTTTCAGACAGTCCCCATAGACTAGGTGGGAAGGTCCTTGAAAGCAGTATCTAGAGGTGCTCTGAGCAGGCTGGGGTTTGGGCCAGGGCTCCAGGTGGCTCCTCAAAGTGCTCCCAAGGTTGTCCTCGGGGCCATGTGCCTATCACCTCTGCCAGCTGGGTGCAGATGTCCCCAGGGCTTGTGGCAGCTGCATCCACCAAAGTGCAGAAACATCTCCCCAGCTGCAGCTTTCCTCGACCCTGCAAGCAAGCAGCTCTGGGGACATCTCACCTGGGGACATCTCACCAAATGCATCCCCGCACGTTTCTGGACCTTGATCTCGGGAAGCATGGATGAGGCACAGCTCCAACGAGCCCCCGTGCTCCCTAGACAGCGAGGTCTCCGTTTCTGTGCCCACCCATGCTGGGTTAATGCATCTGCATAATGAGGATTAACACTGAGTTCGCTCTCAGAGCAACTTATGGGTCCATCTGGAGAAGGAAGCTTGCAGAAGCTAAGACCTTTTTGCTATGGGCTCCTCTCTGAGCAGGCACCTGCCTGATTTCAAGCCAGGGGTAGGCAAGCTGAAAAGAACCAACTGACTCTGGGAGAACCTTCGGGGAAGGTTTCAAGCATCGAGGTTCAAGCATCAAGTCCCCCCCGCCTTGGTTTGTTTTTTTTTTTTTTTTTAAAAGAGTTTTTAGATCAAGATTTAAATTTTAAAACTTGCCATTTCAAAATAAGAAGTAGAAGAGTGCATATCAAAGATGTTACCAAACAGCATTTTGGCATTTCTACTCTTTAGTTTTCTGTCATAAAAACAGCATTCACAAAACTCAACCCAAATTCAAAAATAACTGAAACTTTTCCTTCTCTTCTCTCCCCTTTTCTCTTCTTTTTCCTCCTCTCTTCTCATTGTCTCTCTCACAGACTAAAGATTCACTGAAAGATGTCTCTGCTCTAATTTTGAGTCCTTTTTCTCTGGCTTTCCACCCTCCTCTCCCACACCTCTCCAGGCCCTCGCTGCACGTCCCTCTTCCTACCATGAATTACTGTTCTCATTGCTCCAAGCACATTAAAAGTGAAGCTAATTAACCAGCAGAACAATTTGCCTAACGATGTGGTAGATTCTCCATCACTTGCAGCCTTCAAGTCAAGCCTGAACATCTCTCCAACAGAGCTCTAGCAGGGCGGGGAAATTTGGGGGTGAGGGTCTCAGACCCACATGGGGCTGCAGGACACGCAAGGTCACCTTAGAGTCTTCGGGACCCTAAAACAGGGGGTCCCACCTGTCCCTGGGGAGGAGGGCATCCATCCGCTCCAACTTGGTCATCCGCAGACTCACACCTCCGTCCACACCAGGGATGGGGCTGCTGAGGGCAGTGGCAGCAGTCTTTGCTGAGCTGTGGCTGAGGAGGGATGGTGGAAGGGACCTCAAGGACATGAACCCGGGGGATGGTGACAAACCAGCAAGAGGCAACCAGAAACACCAAGACTGCTGTGGAAATCACAAGAGTTAACGAGCATTTTAGGAAAGAAATCCCTCTATAAGATCTTGCTGACAAGCGCTATTAAATATTCATTCTATAGACTGCGGAGACATCATTAGACACATACGTTCAGGCTCTCCGTACTCCCGGCTCTGGCATTTGTTTTACGCTGCGCTGATGAGCTGAGGGGACCTCGGGGGGGCTGGAGTCAGCCCCCGTTAGCAGAGCCGGGCTCCACAGGGGCAAGTATGGCTTGTGAGGAAAAACCCATCCTGGAAGTCCCAACGCCACCTGTACAAGGGAGGCAGAAGTAGGTGGGTTTGGGAGATGCTGATGTTTAAGGTGCATTATCTTCCCCATGGAAAAGCAGCAGCAGAGGTTGGAGGGACAGCCGTGCCCCAGAAAGTCACGCTGACCCCCGGGGAGCCACGGTCCCACCACCAACATCTCCCCAGACATCCCACATGGATGTGAGGGTGCAGGAAGAAGGACTGCCTTGCCTTCACCCCCCGCCCCGCACACACACCCCTGCGCCGGCAGCAATCCCTACCCCGCAAACCCCGAGCGAGCCCTCTCCAGCCGGTCACCCCCAGCAGGGACCAAGGGGGAGTCCTACGGGCACCCCGGGAGAAGCCACAGCCCTGCCGTCAGCCACCTCGGCAGCCTCGCCAGACCGATGCCGCCTGCCACAGGTCTCCTTCCCAGCTCAGAGCCGCACCACGGGAAAACCCACACGCTCACCCTGGCCAAAGCCAACTCTACCCACGGGAAACGGGGCTTGCACACATGCATCTAAATAAATACATATACACACACATATATGTGTATTTTTGCATACATTTTTGGTTACAGTACCTTTTTTTTTTAAACAATCCATCCATAAATGTCACCGAAAATCCTGGTCTCCTTTTATTAAACCCAAAAAATGCGTATAAATGTAAATAACAAATGACTGATACAGGGAGAGGAACCAGAGCGTCTGCTGGCGTCACCCTCCCTCCCTCTCTCCCTCCCTCTCGCTCTTTCCTCCTCGTGTAATTTGCATTAATAAAGAGGCTGTTCCTTGTCGGAATGTGTTTCATCCGGTTTAAAATCCCAGGGCGATCCACCAGGAACAGCTCTGGGAGAATCCGACTGTCAGAGCCGACAAGACAAATGAATCCCGGTGTCAGGAGCGTGTGGTTCAACGATGACAGATTGAGAAGAACTGTCCCCCTCTCGACAGGCGGGCTTCATTTTCAAATTAATAAATCTGAATAAAATATTTTCCCTTTCATTACGAGCCGAGCCCGGATGACAGTTCCCGTGACAGGAGGGAGTCGCAGTGTTGATGAGGAGACTTTGCATGAATTCCACCTGGGCTTCTTCGGCTTTATTTTTACCTGCAATTTCATCCCTGTTTACTTCTCTCCCCTTCCCTCCTCCCCTTGCCCTCTCTCTCACGCTCCCCCTCCCTCCTTCCTCTTCTTCCTTCACCTGCTCTCAGCCCCTCTCCCATTCCTCCTCCACTCCTCCCTTCCCCACCGTCCCCCGCGGATTTGGAAGGCGAGCCCTGGATGTCACTGCTGCAACACGCACCGGCTGTCTCGCACCTCGAACGCGTACATGTATGAGATGCACCAAGGTCTCATGTTCTCCCTGCGTGCACGCTGGTTTATTTCCACACGTGCACAGGTGCCTCGACCCCACTCAAAAACCACAGCCCACGCACCTAAAGAGAACCCCCCCCGGGGTTTCGATTCTCTTTACGCAGAGGTGGGGCTTGGCTTGGGGACCAGCTGCTGATGGCTGCTCCCAAGGGGGATGGAGGCAGAGCCATGCCGCAGCCCGGTCCCAGGGCACGGGCAGCTGGGTCACCAAGGGCTGTGCGTGTCCGGCAGTGTGGTCAGCTCTAGCCAAAACATACAGCTCCTGCCCTATCGCACTGACAGTCCCACCACCCTGCTCCCAAGGTGGAAGGAGTTTGCAGAGGTGGGTTAATTATAACCTTTCCTTGGCCTGCTGCCCCAGGTACATTTGTAAGTCTCCCAAGCATCTTTCTTTGAGGCAGCAGCACGCCAACCACAGTTGCATGCTGTGTTTGCACAACAGTACTACCCAAATTGGTATCGAGCTTTGCCTCGGCGCAGGAGCACGTTTCCCCTCCGACACCAGTGGCCATGCCCAGGGATGTACAGTCTGCAGCAGCGCTGCAAGATCCCCTCTGATCTGCCCCTCAGTAGCGGGCCCCCCCCATTTTCTGCGACCACAATACCCAAACCAGCCCTTGCTCCAGAACGTGCCTTTGGACGCTGAGACCAGGCAAACAGCAAACAGTCACACCGCAGCCAAGCACTCGTGACACTCAAGTCTCCGTTCCGCCTCCAGATCCCACTGTGACCCATAAACATGACTGGAGAGCCCATAAACAACTTTACTGCCGTGTAGTCTCCAAGGCAGTGATGTGTCCCACTTCCCAAGGACATCGCGGAGATTATTCAATGATGCTCCACATGCAACCTCAGCACAGCAAGTGCTAGTCTAGGATGAGGGCTGGAGACCCTCTTCCCATCCATGAAGAATGTCCTGGTTTAAGTAAACCTCCCAGCCCTCCTGCACAAGAGTTGGTCTTTAGTTTGGACGGTCCTCTGGATCACCCCAACCAAGATGTGGCACCCCTGGAAGATCACACAAACCCAATCCAAAATTTGGACTGAGCTGGCAGTGGCATGGAGAGAGCAGAAATAGGAGAGACCACGGTGGAAAACGTCTGAGCTGGCTTGGGAATTGCAGCAACTCCAGGGCATGTTACAGAGAAAGCCGTCAGAAGTGGAGGTGCCGACTGATTCTTTGTGAGCCCAATATCCCCCTCCAAAGAAATTAGAAACATTCCAAGAGCTATAGCTGTGCCTGACAGTAAATTTGATTAACTTGCCCGTGGAGTTAATGATATAGAGGGCCGTGTGGATTTTGTTGTAAAGAACACAGAAAAGACAGATGAGAAAATGAGAAAACAAGAAAGTAAATTTAAGCAGCTGGAAGCTTTAACAACTGGCATGATAAATCCAATAAAGAACTGCTCGATAAAACCCAACCACTGGAAAGCCAAACATGGGTTGGGGAGGGAGTGGATGTGCTTCGGATTCACAACCGAAGTGGGCGCGTGATTCACTCACGGTGGGAAAATGCTCCCAGGTCACCGGCCGGGCTGCCGGGAGCGAGCAGGCTGCAGCCCTCCTTGGCTGCTTGCTCCCGGAGCACGTGGCAGCGATGCTCCTGCTATGGCCACCCCACGCCAGCAAGGTGAAGCCTGCTGCCCAGGCTCGCTCCCCATCCCTTTTCCACTCTTGTTCCAGTTTCCTTTGCAGTTCTCTCAGGACCAGGATGAATCTGCGGAGGCTGATGAGAGCCTGGGGGGATTCACACCTACCAAGCCAAACCACGCTAACTCTGGAAGGCAGCACAGCATCACAGACACGATTTGCCAACCAAACGCAGACCAGGTAGTGCCAAGAAGCCTGAAGTAAAACCCAACATTTGGACATCCATATTCTTAAATTCTATCTTCTTTAAAATGTAATTCTGCTGAACCCTGCTGGAAGTCACAGCCAAGAGGAAAACCTCTAAGAAAATGACTGATGAGGACACATCTCTGCTTATCCCAGTAGCAAGAGCTGTGGAGCAGCATGCCGTAGCACCCTGTTATTCCATACAGAGGCAGACTTGGAGCATCACTATATCACAGAAGACCCTGCAGGATCCTTGCTGTCTGCACACAGAAGCAATTTTGGCGTCCCCACACCGAGCTCATTGGTGTTCCCCACCCAGTCACCTGTGCCATGTAATTCCAGAGGTGAGCCACCACTGCCACCCTGGTGCAGCCACAGCGCTGTACTCATGCAGGGGGAAGGCAGAGACACCCTCCGTGTGGATCCAAGGATCAGGAGTGCAGGGAAACGGGGACCAGGGCCACCCGTGCAGTACCAGATGCAGCTGGCAACAGTCCAGCTGCTGTGTTAGCTCTGGCACAGCTTCCTCAGGGCTCCGCATTGTGGGAGGGGGTACTGGCTGGGCACAGTCTGACTGCACGGAGCTGGCCTTGAGCCCAAAACAACCAGCCCTGCTGGGACTAGCCTGGCAGCATTTAGGCTGGGTCCATGCAGGACCACCCAAATACCTTGGCCTGGCACTTCCCACCATCCATATCCTCTGCACCTTCATTTTTCCAGCCCTCCGTGGCCCCGGGCAGCAGAGAACCTCACTGTTCCCAACCAGGACATTCAAGCTGGCCTGTTGACCCAGACCTGAATTTGGTACTCGGACTTTGCAGACCATTATCTACATCACTGCACCACCTACTTTGGTGGGTCATGATCAATCAGGAGAGATTTGCCACAAGCACCAATGGAGAGCAACAGCTCCAGATGTTCTCCATGCATTCCCTAATGGGGCAAACATACGGATAGAGCCCAGTTCTCCAAAGTCTTAGTTTGCTGCCGTAACCCTAATTCCCAAGAATATCTCCCAGGTCTCACTTCAAATTTGGAATTGGACTCCCAATGGGGGAAAGGCATCATCATGAACTGGAGACCTGCTGCAGCTGCAGGCTTTCAGGGCTCTCTCAAGCAACCTTTGGTGACCAAGGAAAGCAAAGTGGCCCTTCGAAGCCTATTCCCCCATCTCCTGCCACTTTCCTGTAGCTCAGTCGCCTGCAAGACCAAGTGGCTGGAAATGTGCAGAGCGCTCTGAATTGAGCTGTAAAGAATGAAGGTGAAGTTTTAAGCCGCTAGATTCATGGCTTGGATTTTTATACACACATAAAATATGAATCTCAGTTGTATACAAAGCTGAGCCCATCGTGCCAAAAGGATCCCAGTCAAGCAGGCCTGTAAAATGAAATCCTCTTGGACTAATTTAAGGAGACCTGAGCAATATAAATTCTGGCCTGTTCAAATGCAGGAAATAAAAAAAAAATCTGACTTCAATACAGGCTTCTCTCTCAAATGCGTTTGGCAGCCCCAGCGTGTGAACATCGGGAACAAAAAAAAAAGAGCAAGAAATTAGCTCTGGGGTTGCAAAAACCACTGTTACAGCTCCCCATTTATACCAGTCTTGTGGGCCTAATGAAACCCTCTTCAGCGAAATTTTAATGCGGAGATAAACTTTCCAATAAATAAGGGGTGCTCGTATTTGCTGACTCCCGATGACTTTCCTGACCTGCACAGTCACTTCCACTGAGCTGTTATGCACAGGGAAAACGCTCATAAAGATGCTTCTTATAAAAGAAAAAATACTAACTTATCTGCTAGCTAGCAAATGTTGACTCGCACACCTTTATCTCCTTGGAGCTCCTCTGGTTTTAGTGGAGTAAGTCTCCTTCGACAAGCTGCCTCCCTGTAGGCTGGAGAAGGACTTGCTTGCCCTGCTCCTGCTGATGAGTGCGGCTGGAGGAAGGTCACAGGGCTGGAGGAGCTTGCCCTGAGCCATGGCCACCACAGTGCATGTGCACCGGGCAGTTTATGGCCAGCCCTGGGGAGCCCGTGGCTTGGCCAGGCGGGATGAGGAGCGCGTGAAATAAAGCATCTACGTCCCCTTTTCTTTTCTCAGGCAGGGCACTGGGGTGAGAGGAGCTGAAGTGACCTTGCTCAAGGTCAGAGAAGAAGCCTGAGGTCTGGGAAGCACACCCAGATCTCCCTGCAAGGGCCAGAGATAACATCCTTCCCAGCAAAATAAGGAGCCAGATAAAAACATCTAATTACAGGATTAGAAATGCCTTAGCTGAAAACACTGTCTCCTTTTTCTAGAGAATGTGCATGACTGTTTTTTGGAGGCTGGGGAGGAGGAACGCCATTCAGACTTGCCTTGAATTCTCTGCCAGCTCATTGGGACCGGAGCGCGGTTGCCTGGGCATGTGCCGCCAGCCTCGTGGCACGACGCATGGCAGCTCCCTCCCAAGCGAAATAGCCTGGGGACAGCTTGAGTGAGGCAGGTACGGCTGTGCTGCAGTTGCTGATGGCCCCTCAGCATCCCTGGAGTTCACATGTCCTGTGGTCTCCTCGCCCCAGCACCACCTCTCCTGCTATGGGAGCCCTTACACCCCTCCTGCGCCTGCGTCCTCCTCTCTGTGCCAGCCCCACCTCCCCATGCCACAGAGGCCTGAAGTGACTGGGAACATTGGGGAGCCTTTCTGTAGCTGATCAAAGGCACAAAACATCCAGCAAAGATATACAATAACGCAGGGGACATCCTCCGGTGCAGGATGATATGGTAGCGAGTTTTCTGGGGCTATTTTTCCAAGCTTTCTCCATTAAAAACAAAAAAGCAAAGCAAAAAACTAAAACCAAGCACTAGCCAGGAAAAACCTCCCTAATGAACGCATGAGCTTCAGCTCCAAAGCTGAAGGCGACTTCCAGCCCAGCCCATCTTTGCTCCTCAGGGCCTTGGAGAAAGATCTCCTCTTGGGCAGCCAAGTAGCAATTGGGTCACAGTGCAGGATTATCTGCTAGTAACAAGCCGCAAATGTGCTCTGGGACCAGTGATTCATTAATGCACTTCATGGTGACATATGAACCAGAACCCGAGGGAGCCTTTATTTCTGCCCTCTCTATCCATTCAGTTGAAAGACAGGGAAAAAGGTTCCAGCACCGCACTGATTTCTAACGCTGATCAAATTAGCACTACCCTACAACCAAGGCAACTAATCAAGGACATCGGGGAGAAGGTGCGGTTTGAAGTGCAGCAAAACCCTGGGTCTCTGAGCAACGTTGCAAGACAAATCCTCAATGTTAATAGCGACTGGGAGGAGAGAGGACTGAAGAGGCAGGGAGCGAGACTTTGCAAGAAGACAGCGCTGCAGGGAACCTGTTGTGGACCCTCATGGCTATAGCTACAGGGTGCCAGCACCTCCCTCCATCACTGTGCCGGTCTCTTCCATCCTCCCCCAAAACCCTCCCCACGAGCCCAGAGGTGGCAGTGGCCAGCGGTCCTGGGGACTGGGAGCATGGATGCTCTTCTGGAGAGGTGCAGTCCCTCCAGAGACACATCACCCACCCGCACCGTGTACCACCACCCTGCTGATTTGTTTCTCAATCTCAATTTTTAGAATAAAAACTACCCTGACAGCAGGAAAACTGATACCCACTGCCTGGGTTCAGTTGTGCGGGTTGAGTGTGTTGAAGGTACACAGACTGCACCAAGGTATTTTTCTTTTAATGCCAGCTGCCAAAATATTTCCAAGGTGGCACACATGCACCCTTTCAGACCAAACCTTGGGGAGTTTTCAGGAAAAGGCCCTTCCCAGAGGCCAGGACCTCTCTGAAATGCAGCAGGAATGTGCATCCGAGGCTCAGCAAGTCACCCAAAAGCCGATTTCTCTGCAGCAAGGCTGGAGGGCAGCCCCAGCTCCTGGCTCTGGTGACAAAACCCAGAGCTACCCCAACCATACGCCAGCCTGGGAAGCAGCGGGGTTTACCCCAGGCACTGCCCATCATGCAGACAAAAGGAGCAGCACCAACATCCAGGGAAAACAGGGCCAATGCTACGTAAGTACAGCCTGCACCGATTTGATGTTCCTGTAGGAGCTTTAACTGTTTTATTTCCTGACTTTTATGCAACTTGATTCTTAACCATAATGCTTCATTGACTTTTTTATCTCATTTTTTTTTCCCCCTCCACACAGTCTATATCCCTAGGTCATTAGAGCACTGCACTGGGGTGGATTCACAGCTGGCGAGACCCAGCGCCACCTCGCCAAAATCCACAGGGGCTGCCAACCCGGATCGCAGTTCAGAGCTATCCCAGAGGTTTTAGCACCAGCAGGGCTCCCCCCCACCCCGGTGCCTAGCTTGTGTGCATATTGCACTGCCCTTTCCAGCGTGGGACCTGCAGCAGGTAAAAGCTGCCAGTATCTTTCCATCCCCTCCCGGTCTGGCCGACGCTGCTCTCTCATTACACGGTGTCACCCCGAGTGAGGCTGCAGCAGGAGATGTGGCAGCCACCCCGTGGACACGATCCTGAGCCCCAGCTGAGCCTCGCAGGTGACTGCAAGCCCGAGGAGGAGGAGAGCAGCAGGTCTGCAGGGCTGAACCACGCTGCTCCTCCACCCTGACTGACCACGGTGGGACACACACCCTATCAATACAGTGAAAAGGTTAATGGGATCGCCTCCTTCCAACTCTATCACAGTAAACGTGGGATTTATAGCAACGCTAAAATACTGACCTCTATCTGTTTTATGCTGATCATTAACTAAGATTATCTCACACCAGAGATTTGCTATACCAAAGAGCACTGACATCACTAACTGCTATTAAGTGTATTATACTTAAACTCCATAAAGGGGAGCAAAAAAACCATTGTCAGCAGCATAGGGAAAAGGCACATTACCAGGCACGCTCAGATTATATAAAAAAAAGAGCAGTTGCCTGCAGCTTTCTGTGTGTGTCTGGCATTTTGCAATCACAATATTGAGAAAAATCCTTGAAAATGTTTTCAGACTCAGAAAGCCTCCATGCACAGACACCCAGACAAACGCCCTGTAGCTAACAGACAACAGTGGGGCTGGTTCACGTTGCGCGAGGTCCCCAGAGCCTCATTGCAATAGGTGCTATACTTATGGGGCATAAGAAACGGTGCCCACTCGGGGAGCGGTGGGTGACGGCGCCTCGTGTCCCCAGATGGCTCGGGCTGTCTCCTCAGCGGCCCATCACCCGCGTCAGCTCCTCTCGCCGCCCTCCTCAGCTCCCCCAGCCGCGTGGCTGTTTCTGGGCAGTGGCATATTTGTTGACTTGCTCTTTTGGTGACATCTTCTTTTAATAAGGAAATCTGTCTCTTAGCAGCTTCTTGCCTAAGGCTGTGCTTAGTTAAAGTGTAAAATGTCAAACTTTAGCAAGGATGACAATAACCCTGCTGGGCGAAGAAGAGCCAACCACTATATTATTAGCTACTCGAGGGAGAGGGGAAGAATATTGACCCATTCCACGGAGGAAAAACACTAAAATCCCCCATCTACCCACCCACCCCCTCCCACACAGAGACCAGCCTCAAATCCGCTTCCACATGATCTTTCCAGCAGCCAAAGCTCATAACTGAAGCTGAACAGCAAACAGCATGCCCTTCCTATTTGATCAAATACATGTGCATATGCAACTATAATAGGTCAAAGTGTCCTGGTCATGCTCTTTCACCTCCCCAGATTCCCCAAAGGCAGATCAGGATGCAGGCACAATGCTGGGATAACACGTGATGGAGCAAAGTCGTGCTGCCACTGAAAAGCCTAAGGCAGAGAGTGGAGCGAAGCCCACCGGGTCCCCCAACAGCCAGGGGCTTCAGCAGAGGAAGGAAAAGCCAGTGGGCACCATCACAGGCAATAACCGTGGGCAGCTGCACGAAGAGGGAGGTCTGCCAAGGGCTTGCAGAAGACGACGTCTGCAGAGCGGATGAAGGCTTTGTCAGGCTTATGGGTCTTTGGGCAACACTTCTGTGCTGCTGAAGGACTCCTCTGTACCTTCACACACACACTGTAATATATGTAGGTGCAACCTTTTAATCTAGAGTGCACATGACTAGTACTAACATAATTTTCTGACTAGTTCTTCCTTGAGCTGCAGCAGAGCAGAGCCATAAATTCATATCCTCAAATTTAGGAAAGGAGAAGATTTCTATTTTTAAGATCAGAGACTGGACAATATTCACCATTAGACCCTACTCCTCCTCCAGTGGGCTGTGCTGAGACCCTGACACGCAAGTAATGACAGGCATTGAGAAACAGTGTCCACATCTGGATCAAAACCTGGATCCCAGCTCTGTAAGAGCAGATCTGCTACTGGCTTTGTGCAGGAAAGGCGACCTTCAGATGCGCAGAGGTACTAGGAGGAAATAGGTGAAGTTTTCACTACTCCAGTACGTCCCAGCAGGTGCCACCTCTTGCACCCCTTCTTGTGACCACCGGACCTCTTGCGATGTTGTCCCCATCAGGTGCCACCAGAACCAAGTCAGTTCACAAACACCACCCTGACCAGTCACAGGATCATCCTTGCTCCTTCAAGCCTCCAATCCCTGGTCCACAACGGGGACACCACTGGGGTGCCCTTCCATCCCCTGGATCCATAGGAAGGTCCTATCAGTGCCAGTGCTGGCAGGGAGCCCCCGCTCTGTCCTTTTTGCCTGTATTCTTTTGCAAAACATGCTTTAGGGAAACAAAAAACCCCACGCAGTGCACCACAGCATCATCACCTACCCAGGCAAATGTAACACCACAAGGTTGTATTTCTGGCTTGGGCTGGAGACTGACCACAAGCCAGTGAGAGCCTGAGACTCATATCCCAGGTATTGCCAGAAATTCAAATACCCTCTGCTCTGATCTGCAGCAAAGCCATGGGGGCCTCCGGAGCTGATGGCGCAAGCTGGATGAGACAAGGCATTTCCAGCAAGCCCCATTCTTTGGAGACATCTCATCAGTCTCCAGGAGAAGCAGCAATCTATTCCCTCCTCCTCTCCATCTCAGGACAGAGGTGACCCAGGGGACTGCCTATGTGGTTCTCCAGCAGAGCCACTGCTTGCAGCTCTCACCTCCGCTTCCTAAAAGCAACGCTCACAAGCCATCTCCCCCAAGACTGTGTAACAGTCCCAATGAGTAAAGAAATATATATATGTATGTGTGCGTGGTGCACACACGGGTGTGTTGTGTTTTCCCAGCTAACACATGTCAGGATCTGTTTAAGCCTCACTTTATGCTCAAATGTCACCCTGCCAGAATTAATTATGTCCCATTTATTAATTAATTAAAATATATTTATACAGAACAGGCTTTATGAGACAGAGATAAAAATAACGTTTTGAGAGCTGTCCCCTGGACGGAGCGGGTGCTCTCTGATGGCAGCAGCAAGGACAGTAGCCACAGCCTCCCCTGTCAAGTGCTGACTTGCAGGGAATTGATGATATGGAAATTCGGTAATTAAGGCTGGGGAAGAAAAAAATAAAAAAAAATCAGAGGCAGGCTCCAGAGCTGGTGCTGGCCATGCAGCAGCTCCACAGCCCCATCCCCTCCTTGCCGTTGGGTGGTGGGATGATGGCAGCTCCTCACACAGAGGACCCCAGTGCGTAGAGCAAAGGGGCCGGCAGCAGCTTGCTCTGGTGCCTGTGCCACCCGCCCCTGCGCCCCAGGGCCTTGCAAAGGCGAGGGGACACGCAAGCTTCAGCAGCCCCCTACTCCCGGTCCATCGGGTATCCGCGCTGGAGCCTGCGGCTCGGCTCTCCCTCCCCACTCACGACAGCAGGGCCCCAGGGCTGGAGAGGAGCACTTGCAGCCGGAGGAGGCGGCAGGCTGGGCAGGGACACCGGCACAGTCACAGCGTGGCAGCAAGGGGCAATGGCTCACTCGGCCGTGGTTCGTATGGGGGAAGAGCCCGACTTTCCTAGCCGGGCATGGCCTGGCTGGCATCGGCAAATGCGGGATTTCCCCCTTTGCTCTCGCACCTGCCCAGGAGGTGCCACAATCTCCTCGGGACTCAGATGCGATGGTGCCAGAATGGACTGTGCTGGGAAGAGAGCGCAGAGAAGCACTGGGAAAAGAGAGGAGAGGGAGGAAAAGAGAGTGCAGTGCTGGGGAGGTGACAGCTAGAGGGGACTGACCCCGACCAAGCCCCTTCCCCAGGGCTGGGCAAAGGGGGCCGGCAAGCCGCAGCTCAGCGAGCCTGCCCTCCCTGCCGCAGCAGCAGCCACTTCGCCGCATGCGCATTGGCTCCGTTATCCTTTTGACAGAACAACAGTGACATTTCTACTTAAAACTCTTCATGACCTTTCCCTGTGAGCCTCTCGTGCTTCACTTGTTCTGGCGTCTCCTGCCTGCCGCCCCCCGAGAGCACCTTGCTCTCACCCTGGAGAGAAGGGGAGGCATGGGCTCCATCCACCAAGGCCAGCCCTGGCTTTTTGGGGTCTGCCTTTACCTGTCGGTTGCCAGCAGCACAGGGGGGATGAGCTGACCTCCCCGATGCAACACTGCATCGTGGTACCTTCTCCCCCCAGCACCAGGGCTGTGGTGCAGATGCAGGCACGAAGCCAAGCAGCAGCCGACCCCACTGCCCTGCTTCTCCAGCTCATCCTGACCTCAACCCATGTCACCTGGCCATTCCTGGCCAACAGCCAGCCCACCCCGGCACCCTGGTTTGCACGCAGAGGGGCAGCGGGTGGCTGAGGCCAGCGGCAAGTCCACCTGCCTCTTCCCAGGCGCCGGCGCCATTAGCTCCGCAGCTCCCCCGGCCGAGGGATCCCTCGACCTGTCAGCACACATTAGTTGACGTGCTCACCTGGGGCCCTGACAGCCACACACACAGCTTTGATGGGCACCCCAGGAGAGCAAACCTGCAGCAGCTCCCGCACGCCGGTCCCCTCGCTGGGAAATATGGGGCCAGGCAAGGCAGAGGTTTGGGCCTCAGAGGGTAAATCAGCTCCTCTGGCATTGCAGCAGCTGCAGAGACAGCACAGGTTTCCCCAAGCTCTGCGTGCTGCCAAGACAGGGGGAACATCAGCTCGGAGCCACAGGGCAGGGACAGCACTGCAGCTGGGGCAGCCCCCCGCGCCGTAGCTGGGCATTGGTGTGCAGAGGGAACGCGAGAGCTTTGGAGCTGTTGTGCCCTGGGAGTCTGCCCACCCACCAGCTCAGCCAGCACCTCTCTCGCCTTGTTTGTTCAGCAAGGAATGGGCATAATCACCCCCCTCCAAAAGCCTTGAGATGGTAACAGAAAACATCATGTCCTGCAGATGAAGCAGCACTCTTCTGGCTGTGCTCAGCCTTGCTCCTCCACTGGGCATCGCCCTCAGTGGAGCTGTCGCCTTGGTGGAGGTATGGGAGGAAAGAACATCTTCACATACCTATCGCCTCAGGGAGGGCGTGGGTGCTGGGTCCAGGGGTTTAAAGAAAGAGATGGGAACAGTGGAGAGCTTGTCCTCAGCACCACCATCCCATGCTCCCCAAAAACCACCTTGATTTAGCCCAGAAAGCAAAACAGAGTCTCAAAAGACCAAGTGGTGCTGCCAGCAGCTGACCCAGGACAGACAGAAGAGCCCTCAGGAGGTGCCAGTCGCTCCCCATCAACTAAGTGGTAGTCCTCCGTCATCAGGTGCAGATCCCACCTGGGATATCTGCTGGGATAACTTGTCCCATGGCTCCCAGGACAGAAGCAGGAGCTGCAATCCAGACCTCCCAAACCCTCTGTGAATAGGATCACCTTCCTTTCCATCCTCACCCTACGCAGCTACGGCACTGCTATTTCTTGGAAGGACCAGGTCCTCTCCTCTGGATGTCAGCCAGCACAGCTCTGCTGACCTTGGAGGAACTCTGCCAGCTTACCCTGGCTGAGGACATAACCATCTATTATTTAGATACGGAAATACACCTGCAGGTATAAATGGAAGTAAATCCACCCTACTTTTTTTATGTAGGCAAATATATCTCAGCAGATCCTTACTGGATACTGGCCAGAGATGGTAGCAGCAAAAAAGGAGAGTCCTGAGCCTGCAGCTCTCTTGTCCACCCTTACAGAAACAGGGAGGCAGAGGGGGAAAAGCAATGACGGGACAAGAAACTCTCACCCACAACAGCAGCGCAGGCCCATGACTGCATGGACAGCAGCCGAGGACTGTGCCTCCGGCCTCGGTTGCCATCCCTCTGTCCCACCCCATGGGCTCAGCGGCTCTGCTGGGGGAGTTTGGCAAGTGGTGCAGCCCTGAGCCCAGCTGCGGCAACACCTTGGTGTGCAGGGACCAACCTGCGAGGCTCCCTCTTGCCTCCGAGCATCCTCCATCGCTCAATGGAATATTGTACCCTGGGCAAGCATGCACCGCCCCCTTCACACAGCCCAAATTCAAGGCAGCCCAATGGCATGCAGCTCCACTCCCAGCCCACACACAACCCTTGCTTGTACACAGCACAACCTGCCAAATCTCAACCAAACAGCCCTTTTTTGCTGCACAGGGATGGCTGTGAACCATTCGTCATCCCTCGGGCTGGCAAGGAAACCACACGCACGAGGGAAGAGCTTCCCTGACTCAAATGATTCTCATTTTTTGAAGGGCAAATTTCCTTAGTCTGCCCACTCAGTCTTGACAAGGACAGCAGGAGACCCACCACATGAATACTAATGGCACTGGCAGCGGGGACACGTGGGGACGGGAGCGCCGGGGCTGGGCACCTCCGGCGGAGCAGCAGGGAGACAGGGAGTGAGAGGCATCCGAGATGCTGTGGTGCGGGGTGCCAGGACACCAGGACCCCCAGAGCAACACACATGGGATGCCCAGACCCAGAGGGCAAGGGATGAAGGCAGACCTCCACTAGCAGCCAGGAGGTCATCGAAATGCATTAGGTGTGATGGATCAGGCCGCTGCGGGGGCATCACCGGAGCAGAGGCTGCAAAAGGGTTACGCTCTCCCCAACGCTGTCTTTGGCCTTGACCCCTTCTACCCCTCCAAGCCACTGCGATATCCCTTGTGCTGAATTCTTATTCAACTTCAAACTGACAAACTGTTTTTAATCTTTTCCTTCCATCCAGCTTGGAGATTGGGAAGCAAAAATCAATACGGGCTGGCAGGTGATCAAGTTGCTTGACAGTGGCGCTGAGGAGAGAAACAGAGAAAGAGAGAGGGAGCAGAGGGGGGGTGAGGACAGGCGGGAGGACAGGGGCGACCAAGCATCCTGTATCACAGGCCCCGGCTGGGGGGGTCCTGCTCGTCCCCATCGCCAACGGCGCTCCTTGACAAAATAGCTGGCCTGAGGGTGTTGGGCACCCACATGCAGCTGGTGGGGTGGAAGGAGAAGGCACTGCAGTCACACCTTGCTCCCACTCCATGCTCCCCAGCGTTGGCTGCCCAGTGCCCCATGCACCGGTGGGGCTTGGTGCAGCACCGGCTCACCCCAGCTGGTTCCTGGCCAAAATCCCCACCATGGACCCTCCTGTACTGCCTCCCCCCATCTGATCCCCTGTAGCCCGGTGGCTGTGGCGGCTGGGGGAGCATCTTGGCACCATTAAATGTGGAGCTTGGAGCCCTGCTCCAAGATGCCTCAGGCATCAGGAGAGCATCAAGTGTTTCCCAAGCCTGCTTTTAACAGGGGGTTGTTCAGGCTGGGAGGGGGGCAATCACAACAAAAAGCAAGTTTTGGGGAAAAAAAAAAATCAGCCACTATCACTCCTGTAGCCTCTGCTGTTGCCATGTCCCAATCTGGTCCCCACCACCCTCGTCCACCCAGTCCCCAGGGGACAACCCAGAGCTGAGAAGGGTGAGGAAGGCCAGAGCTCCAGAGCATGGAGCTGCTCCTGGGCTCCTCAAAGCATGCAGAGGGATGCAGCACCTGAAGGAAGAGAGGCAGCACCCCCGGAGGCACCCAGCAGCCCCCCAAGGAGGTGGGTGCAGCACCAGCACTGGGTCAAGGACAAAACCCCATGAAGCCACCCAGAAGGAGCAAAGGCTCTCCAGCCCTGGGGGGACAAGTAGGACCAAGCTGGCCTATTCCATCCGCACACCTCCACCGCCTCCCAGCATTTCCGTAAGCCATGGGCTCGCTCCCAGAGCCCCCGAGAGCGGAGCTGACATTTGAAAATGATCAGTTTAGGAACTTCCCCCTGCCGCTTTCCTTCGCGTCCCCCTTCCTATTGTTACTGTTCCTCCGAGCTTTCATCGTCTAACTCAGTAAATCTCTGGGAAATACGGCTGTGTTTCTGTTGTCACTTCTGATCAGAGGGATGCCAGCGGGGAGGGGGAAGTGGGGGGGGAAGAGGAGGGGGAAGGGAGACAGGGAAAAAAAAAGATTGCCTGGGGCCCCACACAGAGCCAGCATGCAAATGAGTGCCAGCTCCATAAAAATAGCCCCAGCAGTCACATTTTATTACAACCAAATTATTGGACCTGGGTTACTGGGAACTGGCATTGGGGAAGGCGAGAGAGGAAAGGGAAGAGAGGGGGAAAGGGTCAGGTGTCATTTATTCTAAATATTTGAACTTCGAGAACGCCAAGGGCTGTGCGCCCCCTCCGATATATGTGTGCTCCTGAAACTGCCGGGGTGCTGGATGCACCACAGCCTCCCTGAGCTCCAGCATGCCCTCCCACCCTGCACAGCACCAGCAAAACACGTCCAGAGGCTTTCAGCCCTGCTGGATTTTCCACCCTCCCCTCCAGGCTGGTGCCAGTTTGCAGCGGGGACACCCACTGCAGGTGTCGGCACTGTCCCTGGAGGTGCCCATGCTGGGGAGCCCACTGCCCACCTCCCACCATGGGCTGGGAAACAAGGGGGGTGCAAGGTACTAACTCTGCCCCCCCAATTTCTGCAGCACCTCTCAGCCACTGCCGGTGTTCATGGGGAGGCTGAGGGTATTGCACGAGACGGAGGGAGTTAGAGGTGGTGGCCATGTGAGTTTGGAAGTGGCTCCTGTCCTGGTGATGAGAGGATGGCCAGGGGACATTGCAGACCCTGGCACAGGGAGGTGCTGGAGGAGGTGCTGCTCCCACCCATTACTGCCCTCCCCAGGGGTCTGGCCACCTCCTGCAAGCCTCCTTGCCCTGCAAGCACCTGCTTAGTCAGCGCTTCCCAAGCAGGGACACAACACATGGGGACTTGCTTTGTCACCGTCACCCTCCCCAGCACTGAACAGCAGCAGTGGGATGTGAGAAGCCAGGGCCAGTTTTCCCTCTGAGGGAGCTCACAGGAGAGCTGAGCAGAAAAAAAGATGCTGGGGACAACTTACAGACTTTGGAAAGAGCCCCCTGCACCTGCACGCACTTGAGTCCCAGGTGCTTTCAAACCAGAGCAACCCGAAACACTTGTCATTGCTCCCCCCCACCCCCAGACCTGCCCAACGGTGGTATTTTTGGTTGCATTTCTTGCAAGAACAGTCCAGTCCTCCCAGAGTCAAGGCCAGGCTGGGAGAGGCAATGCCCTCCTCAGGGCAGACAAATTCTTGCAGTGTTTTCTTGAGCCAGGCAGCTGCTGGTAGAGCGGCACAGCAAAGCTTGGCAGGGACACAGCGCTCGTTAAACGTGTTGCCTCCGAGTGCTCCAGAGAAAACTGGGTCAAGATTTTCCAAAGACACAAACTCGACACTTGCCTCCCTGTCGCAGCGAGCAGCATCCTGACAAAGCAGGATGTGAGCAGGGACAGCAGGACTCTGCCCTCGGAGAAGACGGACGTGATGGAGCAGTCGGAGAGGGAATGCGATACCCTCCTCCTCTCTGCAGCCAGAGGTGCTCCAAGGATGCCTGGTGCTTCCAGGAGAGCCACTACCTACCCAGCAATTCCCACCAACATGCATGCCTCAGAAAAAGCAGGCTGAGGCACTACTCGAGCATCACCTGGAGGATTTCCTCTGTCCCAAGCACCTTGTGGGACCCAGCTAAGTCCTCTATCACTGCGCACCATACTGGGCAGAAGGACGACAGCGTACACACGTGCTGAGGTGCTTACCATGACAAGCCACAGAGAGAGGTCCAGTTTAGATGTGCTGAATTATGGGCCCCTGAAAAAGGCATCTCACACTGCCTTGTTCAGCCCCTAAATCACCCCCTGCCCCGTGGCTGCAGGGCAATTTGGGCAGCTCCTGCCTTCACAGCTCCCTTGAGCACCCCCTTTGCTGTGCAAGTGGGAGCAGCGTGGGTTTGACACAGCCTGTCAACAGACAGTAACTCCTTACACCCCCCAGCACGGACCACGAGCTGTTCCCTGCGTCACTGCCCAGCCACTCTCACGGCAGAATCCAGCCCCCTCACCCCAGGCAGGCTGCAGGAGCAGGAGGGATGTGCACACTCCCTCCAGTGCAGCTCTGCAGTCCAGCACACCCCATAACCCCTTTTGCCAATTTTTTTTTTTTTTAATTTAAAAAACCCCCGACATTAGGAAACTCAGAGCCTGTACTCAGGGCTCATCTCTGCCCTCCCGCTCCAGGTAGTGCCACCTGCCCCATTCCTTTGGGATCGTAGCAGTCACGCATAATGGCACAGGGCAGGGCTATGGGGGATAGAAAAAGGATCTGCCATCCTGGGAACACTTCTGCAAGTTCTTTGTCTTCTCTCTCACTTTCCCCCTCTCCCAGACCCCCACCCCCTAGTTTTGCAGATGTCCCAAGACATCTTCAGATTTTCACAGGAAGGAAATTGCCACCAGCAAATCCCTGTCCAGGATGTCAAGATCTTCATTCCCAAGTGCATGCGCTTGGGGGAAAACTCGATTTTAGAGAAGTTCCTTTCCTGCAAAGCTCAAAGACCTTCAGAGGAATTAAAGAGAGGAGAGCAGAGCTCCACCCTAGGCCTTACTGTTGAAAAGCTGGTTTTGGAGCTAATTTGGGAAAGGCCTGACTCACTCCTCTGAAATGCCCAGGACTCACCTTCCTGCTGACGCTGCAGGAGCAGAAGAGATGCCAGCCAGCTCCTGTTATCACCTCTGTGGGACTGGCTTGCGATTAAAGGCATCCGAGTTGCAAAGCACAGAGGGAACAACATATGGACAGGAGCAAGGGACCGCTTTTCCAGCCTCTCTTTTTTAGACCGTAACTGCATTTGCAAAAGGATCCCAGAGCCGCAGTGCAGTTCTTAGTCAGTGCTATTAAACTTCATTAACTGATATATCGTTTCATGTTGACTCAACGATTCAAGCCCTCTTCCGAGGGACTTCCTTGAACACGCTGTAAATTGCCAGTAACTGCCTTCCACCGGGAGCAAATTGCTCCAGCCCCAGCACGGTCCCACTCCCCCACCCTGGGATGGAGCAGCACCACAGGCAATGATGCTCCCCACACCCAGGAGCTCCTGTATTTATCCTCCCGCAAACCATGGAAGGCAACCAGAGGGGCAGGGACTGCAAAAAGACTTTGCTCCGAACCCGGGGGAAACCTTCCCAGCAAGTTCTAGATCCTCAGCAGAGGGAAAACTCAAAAAAATTCCTCTCCCACTGATCAAAGCGCTTCTTTGCCACAGAATTGACAGCTCTGCTTCCAGCTGAATGCTTTCAAGGTTCGCATTGTCTTACGTAAACTATAATCCAAAATGATCTCAAATCCAAAAAAAGCCATCAGAATTCAAGCTTTTGGACCTAAAACCAAATGGGTCGTTTTGGCAGCATATGATTCTGATTTTTAGTGTTTCTTCCACCACCCACCATCCCAAATTCAAATATTAGTGAGACCGACCTCCTTTCAGAGAGCTCTTTGACTTTGATGCTGTGGCGTACACAGATGGAATATATTTCTGCATATTCCAAGACACTCTGGGATAGCTTCACTCATGTAATTATTCAGATAAGCTAACCTGAAAGCGAGAGCGTGCACTGCTCGTTTGCCAAATTTGAGCGACTTTGCTTTCAGGGCATCGGTAGACGCTTCCCCCGTCGCAGGTGACAGCTGCCAGGCTGCGGTCCCCGAGCTGTCCCCAGTGGGAGCCCTGGGGGAGGTGAGGAAGGAGGGGGGCAGCTCATAACCCAGGGTTTGGCGCCCCAGCCTCAGCCCTGCTTTCAGTTTGGGGAGGAACAGCACATGCACGGAGCGATGCTGGGGCTGAAATATGGCATCAGCAAGAGGGCTGGATGCCTACAAGGAGAAGGTTGCGCTGAACGTAGTGGCAAGTCAGAGCTACGGGTTTGACATGGGTGGGTGAGGTAGATGAGAGGACAATCTCTGCTATGGGGTATCCTGCACGATTGCAAACCCGGCCATCGACACAGCCCGGATGGCAGCGACCACCCGTGGGGCACCTTGCACCTCCACTGCAAACCAGAGCGCTCATTCCCCGCCCCCGTCCTTTAAAACCAAGTGCACTTTAGGAGCAATTTCTAAACGACTCTGAGGTCGCGAGAGGATGGCTCTACTTTTAACGGCAAGGCAGGACCGGAGCAGCATCAGGCAGGATAATAGCAGGGCTGCGTGAGTGGCAGGTGGGCCACCGCGCCGTCCATTTACCACTCGCCTCAGCCAAGCGCCGGCTGTAATTATCTCAGGCCACCGTATCATCATAAAGCGCCTTTCTGCTGAAATTATAACGTGTCGCCTTTAATTACGCTAATTGTTAATAGGGATTCTAATTTTGGGTTCATTTTTCACTGTTAAAAAAATAATAGGCGAGGCAGCCCAGGCTTTTCTGTCTTCCCTGGGATTTCTCCCGCCAGCACTAATTGAAACGTCCCCCCGATCTGCACCGCTCCGCGCTGACAGTGGTTTTGCCCCTTGTCATAAAATCAATGGTCTTCCCCTGCCCACCCCGCGCCGGCTCCTCTCCGGCTGCCGGGGCTCTTTTTCCCACTCGCTGGCTCCCTCGGATCATCAGGGTTAAATGATCTTTTCATACCGCCCGGCCAGACTGTCAGGAGGCATTGAGTGACTTTTGAAAATGAACCATGTTAAGTGGACTTGATGGGGGTTACAACCGCCATTATTGCTATCACCACCGTGATAAAATGGAGCCGTAATGACGGGGGAAGGTACTTATCACTGTCTTTTGTAGATCACTTAAGATGGTTTGGGTCTGAAGCTTCTCACTGGTGATAAATGGAACGTACCAAAGACAAATGGCACTGGGATGGAGCCTCCCGCCACACACGGGACATGAACGAACCAGCTGCAGTGGCCACGTAAAGAAATTAAACACACAAAACACATGTTGCCTTCATCACCTTTTCCCACAGGAGCCATCAGAGGAGCTGCCTGAAGCCACCTGGGCAATGAGGTTTGCCCAGGCAGCTGCCAGCAGCTGGGTGAGGAGAACCAGGATGGGAAAGAAATGGGAAATTGGCTCCTTACCATGCAGCCTGCCTATGGGAACCGACAGCCTCACTATCCAAAAGCTGACTTGGCAAACCAGGAGGTCCCTCCTGGCTCCCTGCTTCCCCAACCCCTGACTGAGCTGTGGTGGGACACCGAGGAGACCCTCACCTTCTCTCCACCGGGTTCCTCCCCGTCCGCCCCACCCCAGACTGGACCAGGAGCAACACCACACCTGGGATCAGCATCCAGCCCCTGCAGCACCCTCCGTCCTTTCTCTTGCCCCTCTCCCCAAAACAGAGGCGATTTCTGCTTCAGCAGAAGGAGCACAGCAAAGCACATGCCCATCTGCTTTAGTGCTCAGCTGGACCTGCAGAACAGGAGTCCCAGAAAAGACATTTGTGCAACACAAAGTGAAAAGCAATCTCATGTTAAAGCATTTCTGGAGTGGCACTGCTAGGGAGAGATGCAATAGGAGAAAACCCTTTGTGTGTTTATTGCTGTTGGTCCTATTGCGCATCAGACAAAGCCAAACCTAAGCCGCCCCAAAACCCTCACTCAAGCTGCAGCCACAGCCTGCCTAGCACAGGCGGACGAGCCAGCTCCTGCCTACACCGGCTGCAGGGGAAAGGCCAGCAGCAGCCTGCGCAGGAGCTGAGCACACCACAGGATACCAGAGAGCTCAAAGGGGGTCTCAAAGCACCAGCAAAAGCGGGGCAAAGCAGCCCCCATCAGCCCAGGCTGGGCAGCGCCAGCAAGGAGGGCTCGCCCCCCGCTCACAACCAGAGAAACCCAAATGATACCAAAATCTCTTCCATATTTGAGCAGGGAGTCCAACAGTTTAAAACAGGCGAGGAAAATAGCACACGCTTGGAAAACACTGGGCGAATAACAGGCAGCACCACCATGCACCAGAGCAAGAAGGACCTGGGCAGCACCCCCAAAACACACCCCCCTCAAGCCAAACAGCACCCCACGGCAAACCCCCCAGTCCCCACAATGCCCCACTCACAGTTTGTGATCCACGAGCAGGAGAATCATCCCCACGGGGCCCGATGGCTCTGCTGCCCCAGGTCTCCAACACTTTGCAGAGAAGGGTCCCAGGACAGTGAGCACCCTCAGAACCCCAGAGAAGAGGAAGAGGAGCACGGATAATGAGGAAGCCACTAAGCCTTCCCCCAGCTCCTTATATCACCTTCTCATCTCTTTCCTCCCAGCCACACCAAGCTGAGCTGTATTATATCTCTTCATTATCACTTAATTGAGACACAGGTGATGCTCATCCCTCCATGGCCACTTGGCAGCCCAGGTTGCTTTCTCCCTGCCCTGAAAGCATGGGACAAGACACCACCAAGGCCAGGCCACCCCAAAAGCACCACCTCCGGTGAAAGCCCTGGCTGCTATTGCAAGGGAAGAGAGAGGGTGGTGGGCAAGGCAGGGATGCGGAGAAATACAGCAGCTCCTACACGAGTGAGCAGAGCAGATCCCCCCCCAGGCCACCCTGCTCCCCACTACCGTCAGCATTTGTTGAATGTGGAGGTTTCCTCTGCAAAGAGGCAAGACGTAAAAAGGAGCCCCTCTGCAAAGTAGCCGAGCCCCCAGAAGGAGCCTTCAGGCAGGGAGAGGAGGGAGAAGGGCTGAGGAAGGATAAATAAAAGGAAGAATCTGTCTGGGCAAGTTGGGAAGGGGAAAGAGCTGAAGCAAAAGACATTTTCTGGGAGTTGCTAGAATGCCGTCGACTCCAGTCTTGTCATGCCGGACGTGTCAGCTCCGGTTGGGCGCGAGGCTGAGACGCCGGTCCCGGGATGCCTGGTTTCTCCAGCCCCCCGCCGACCCCCCTTTCCTTGTCATGGCAATGGTAGCGCCACTGGCAATATTGACAGCCGGAAGGATTGCTCATTTCCCACAGCCCCACAAGGTAAATTAAAAAAAGGAAAAGACAAAGCTATCTCTGGCTGCTCGCACTTGGGGAGTCCCAACTCAATACATCTTGGTTACTCAGAAAAGATGCTTATTAATAAGCTAGAAAGGCGAAGTTAGTTCTGCAGGCTGTGGCGTCGCTGGTTAGCGGATCACTTAGTTTGCAAAGACTTTGTGGGGTTGGGTGCCTGGACAAAATCAGAGGCTCCAGCTAAGGCTGCTTCTGCAAACTCTTGCTCACCTCAGTATTTTGTCTTGCCACATGCAAAGCTGTTGAGATAAACCAGTATTTGCTTCGTCCACCTACGTGATATCAATTGCCTGAACGCTGCCTTCCAAGTTAGCGCAAATATGGCAAAAATTTAGCTTTAGCTGCAAACCAGGCACGAGAAAAGCTGCAGTCAGAAACCATGGAAAGTCCATGAAATTTTATCCACCACAAAACTCTGTTTCCAGACTGACTTCAAGGCAGCAAAGCCTGCACAAGTCATGCTGGTGGCCATGTGCCTTTTCTTCAAGCAAGGATTTCCTGCTGTTTTCTAACCTCAAGGCAAAAGAGAAAACATCCGTCCTTTCACCAGCTTTATTTCCATTCCAGATGAAGAGCCGATCCTCCTCCTTTTTTTTTTTTTTTTTTTTTTTGGTGTTTCAGTGTCACAAGACGGTCTCCAAAGCGCTGCCTTCCACCGGCACTGGTGGGAAGCAGCTTGCCTGGGGACAGCCAGATGCCACCTCGCCAGGGCTCTGTAAGAAAAGCCCGGCTGGAAAATGTGGCTGCAAATACTGGATCATTCAGAGCGAGGGCTTGTGGAGCGGGAGCTGCACAGCATGCCAGCCCTGGCGAGTTCTGCTTTGAGGCACGGACCAAATACGTGATTTGGCAAACAAAAAAAAGAGCTGTGAAGACGGAAGAGGGCTTTTGCCTTTGAGCACGCGTTTGGGTGTCCCACGCTGGTTGTCAAATTATCTTGGTGTGATGAGCCCAGTGAAAATTTTTGCTGCAAGGAAAGGATTGTTGTTTGCACCACAACTCACAACAAACTGGGGTTTCCCAAATATCGTTGTCGGTTCCCCATTCCACCAAACCCCGATGGGGCAGGATGAAGAAAACTATAGGGATGAGCAGAAAGAACAGTATGGATGCTAAAGCTGCAGCAGGGGCCAACAGAGGTGCTCATCGGGTGTGATGGAAGGCTGAGACGTGTTACCGTGCTCGTGGACCCTTCCAGCCTCTTTGCACCATATCCCCATACAAATCAGCACCTCTTCTGCCTGTGGAGCCCCGTGGAGGAGACACTGCAGCCACCATGAGCTGTAAACAGGCCCCTGGAGAGCCAGCCAGGACCTATGCGGACCCTTTGCACACCAAGTTGGGCAGGTATCACCAGGCAGAAGTCGAACCATAAGCTCGCAGCCCAATGCATGGACCCTTCTGTGCTTCCAAAGACCCTTTTTATGATAGAAATGGTTGTCCTGAAAGGTTTAAATCTCATGCTGGTGAGCAGCAGCCCCTGAAGACCTGGCAGAGTTGATGTGTGTGATCCCATGGGGGCTGGACCGCCATGTTATGGTCTCGCTGGACCTTCGCTGGGTGGTCTTTCACTAAACCCATAACCTTTGTGCGCCACAGAGTATCCAGCAGCGACAGCATCTCCACCTCTCTAGGACCACCAGCAGCAAAATTCTGCAAAGATCTCCTTCTGCAAGGGACTTTTACAGCTCTCACAGAAACAAGCCCCTGTCCCACCAGACATCTTCCTCCCAGTATTTTGCTTATTTTCCCTCCACCGCACAAAACTCTGCTGCAGAGCAAAACGCATCCAAACCGCTGAGGCTGTGATTTTCATGACACCACTGCCTGGCTCATTTCTCTGCTGTCCTCTCAGTTTTGTGAAGGTTAAAGGCATCCTTCCTCGGCAACTGTCAGGCTGTTATCTGGGCTGGAACCGGCTACCGGAGCTCCACAAGGAATATTTTATGCAGATTCTCCGCTGCGCCTCGGATGGCTCATCAGTAACAAACTTGCTGCTGGTGCCGCGTGGCTTTATTTCCTCCGAGCCCATCTTTTGCATCCTTGCCGCTTCCCTCCGCCCCAGCCTCGCCCCTTTTACAGGTGTAAAAAAGTGGATTTCCACATGCATAAAATACAAGGGCTTTTCCTTGGGCTGATGCAAGGGGGGAGCAAAGGTTAGTTACTCTGTGCTGCTCTCAAGGGGGGTTTTGGGAGGGATTGGGGAGAACTGGAATGGAGATAGGGTTTTTTTCCTCTGGAAGACAGGAAGATCAGGAGGCCCCCATTACTCTGCATCAGACTTTTACTCCCAGCTGTCTCCTCCCGAAAACCATGCCAGGACAGAGAAATGCCTGGCTCCCTCTGCTTTCCCCTTGGAGGCTTCCAGGCAGGCACGAAAAGAGCAGACAGGCAGCACTGGGCACCCAAGCCGGTCTCCCGGCCTCCTTCCCCTGGCAGAGGGGTGCACGAAGAAGGGGAGAAGAGCCCAGCTTGCTCAGGCAGCTGCAAATTCAAGGCTAATTTTCACACCTATGCCCCTGGCAAGCTAAATGGCAGCCCGTTGCCACCCTAGCTGGCTGCATGCTTTTTGGGTAGAGAATTGTCCAGGGTGGGAGCTCATCCCCAGCACCACAGTCTGAGCACCAGCCCGGCCGGGTGAGCCCAAGCTGGAGGAGGTGGAGGGCACACACCCACCAGCATCCCCACGAGCCCACCCAGCCTCTCTGAGTACCAGGGCAGAGCACACCGCTCAGGCGGCTTTCCACTAAACGCTGATTATAAATGTCATGATTTCAGAGGGGGAAAGAAAACAGCTGAATTGATCAAACAGCAGCACTGGCAGCTAAAAAAATACCATCTTTTAATGTGTGAGCAGAGTACAGAGAGCGTGAGAATAAACAGGAGACCCTGTGGTAACATTTTTACAGGTCCCCTGGCTGACTGTTAGAGCCCTTTAACTAGAACATGACTGAGTGTCCCCATTTCGGGATCTCAGCAGCACACCCAGCTCCTCCGGGGATCACCAGGCTTCAACGACAGATGGATCCAGGCAACGAAGCTCACGTCTGGATGGGAAGTTAGGAGGACTTGCTTTTGGACCCATCCCCATATCTAGTTTTAAACTGCACTGGCATGAGAGGCTGTGCTCCTTTGGCCACGCTTCCCTGCGACCGTAAATCCAATTTTATGGCACCCAGTCCAAGCCTGAAAACAATGCAAAACATTGAACAGATATAAACTCTTTCTGCTGCTTCACAAGATCTCCAAAGGGGCCAGGAAGACTTTCTGCTGAATCAGGTATTGTTTTGTGCTCCCGCCGCTGGTGGGGAGCCAGATGCACACCATATTGTACGAGCCGGCTAATTTGGCAAAAATGCGATCATGTGCTCACCCCTGATTCAGACCCAATTCCTCCCATGGGGTGACCGGGTAATGCGCAGATCTGGTATTAATTAACAGGAAACCACAGCCCTAAGCAGCGATCTGTCATCCTCTTTTGGATGCAGCTTGTGCCTGCTAAAGGCTTCCCCACCGTCGGCTCCCCCCGACCTGCCCCCCTCTCTGCCAGCAAGTACCACCCCAGGTCTGAGTAGCCCCCAACTCTCCTGAATCGGACCGAAGACCCAGCTGACCCAGCACCTTGTCTCCAAGAGGTCCTGGGCATGTCTGCACCCTGCGGTGCCGGGTAGGAGGGATTTGCTCTTCTGCTTAGGAGCGGGTTAGGGAGCAGCAGCAGCACCGAGCAGCGAGCTCTTGCCCAGGTCCCCGTCCATGGCACGGCATCTCCAGCTGAGCCAGGGCTTGCACTGCCCTGCTGATGGATCCAACAGCAGAGCCCAGGCAGCGCCGAATGCTTTGAGAAAAAAAATCTCCCGGGCTCCAGCAGAAAAGGCAGTGCTGGTACCCAGCGTGCCAGAGATTAAGCAATTTACTGAGTCAATTGTCTTTTTTCCAAGGACAAACATGTGTGATAGAAGATCTCCAGATCTGCTGGCACGCTGCAAGCTCTGGGCCATCAGCCCTTTCACTGTCTCAATTCATCTGTCAATAAACCACTATGCCCATTAAGGCCAGAGAAATGGAAAGGGATGTTCGTGGTCCACCCAGCAAGGATTAAATGCTGTGTTGCACAAAGGATGGTTACCCAAGATTTCCCAGTAGAAGTGCTGACATTCCTGACCACGACCCACGCTGCCCTCCTAAGCAAAGCAGGAGGGACAATAAACAGCAGGGACATTATTTGGTACTAGAAAGCCCCTGCAAGAGGTGATGTGACCAGGATAGGGTCTTGCTGCTTCATAAAACATCTGGCTGGAAGAACCACACTGTGCTGAAACAAAAAGCCAATTCCCTCGAACACATGGGGAAGACATGACAAGTCTGCTTGGTGGAGGTCAACCAGTGATGTTCAGCTTTGTCCCCAGACTTTCACAGAACGTCTAGACTTATCTCAGCCTTGGACACCACTTGGACAGCCAAGCTCAGCTTGCTGGGTTAGCCCAGGCTGTGCATCCCGACACTGGTGGCCCCGGGAATGTCACCACCACCTCCTCTGACCCTGTGCGTTTGATAACAGCCAGTGGGTGAAGTTGAGAAGAAAAGTAACCGCTTTCCAGCCCAGCTGGTGGCTTGTCAGGGCTTGGTGGAAAGGCTGCAGGGGAAGGCGGGAGGGCGAGAGGGGCCTTGTCTCTGCTCAGGACAGTCCCTGGGCAGCACCTCCTCCCAGACTGCCCCCTTAACCTGCAGTGAGAGCTGCCACGGCGTGATGCTGAAGACAAACCTTGGGGAAATGCAAAGAGAGAATGGGCATTTTAAAGAGGAAGAACATCTAGGGTTACCATATATGAAGAAATACATTTGGAAGGACACAGAGCCTCTCTGGGCTTATGTTGTCCCCTAACAGCAGCCCAGGATGGATGTGGCAGAAGGAGGGGTAGAGGGATAAATTATCCAAGAGATGCTCATTCTGGGACAGTTTGGTTTTGTTCTTCTTTTTTTTTTTTAAACAGCTTCCTCCAAGGCATATTCCTGGGACCTGCTGGAGACACAATAGCAGGAATAACTCAGACCTGAGCCTCACCATCAGTGCCATCATTTCCCATAGTCGCCTTCGCAGACCCCTGCACAGCACCCCTGCCCCGTGCCCGTAGTTAAAGCAAAGTGTAAATTGGAAGTCAGACCTCAGTCAGGCCCTGGGAACCAGCACATACTTCCATGACGGCTCAAAGCAAATGCTCGTGGCGCTTTGTTACGGCAGGGGTGCAAAGTAAGAGAAACTCACAATGTTTGCTTTTGTCTGTAACCTAAATCCCAGGCTCTACCCTTTCCCCTGCCAAGTGCCTAGGAGAAAAAAACGGGAGTGGATTTTTTTTTTTTTGAGCGCATAGCAAAACGGCTAATTTAAAACAATTACACAACAGCTAATTAAAATCATCTCTGTGTCCTAGAAAGGCGACTGGCCAGGTACTCAGCATGAAGTGTTTGGCTTTACAGAGCAGCATCTTGTTAAAGCCCTTCATCCCGCAGCGGCGGCGGCTGGACCCATCCCGCGCGTGCCTGCGGAGAGTGGCTGATGGCCTTCCCGGCGTCAGCCGAGTGAGTCCTCCCTCTCCTTCGCCCGGCTCCGCACCGCGACGTACCTGAGGCACCGGCTGTGCTTTATGAAGTCTAAAATTTTCAACTGGTTGTGTCTTTCCATGCAAACTCATTAGACACTATTTACACCCGCTGCAGCTGTGCAGAGAGAGGTTTTGAACTCTGGCATTCTACAGTAGGCTTTGTTTCTCATTTACATTTGCATATTAAAGTGTTTGCCTGAAATAGGCTATTGAAATTAATTCAGGATTAATTGGTGTCTTTATCTCATTAGGACAATCTAATTTAAGGATGATGAAATTGTTTAGCCTCCCGTTTGCATAATTAGATTGCTTTGAATTGCTGTCATTATTGTGCTCTTTAGCATCATCTGTAGGCCTCAAACAGACAAGAGTTTCAACCTCATAAAGACCAATCATGTGTTACAGCAGAGAGCTGTTAACCCCTTTTAACCCAAACTCCCTCCAATGCACCGCCGCACAATGGAGCGGATGCTCCGCAGCACTGCGGGGACGTGGAGGTCTCTGCACCCCATGTAACAGGGCGTCCCCTCCTTCCCTGTACACACTCGGGGCGGCGAGGCGCAACCCCAGCAGCAGCTGGCAGGCAGCCCCATTTCGCCTGGCCTTCCTATGGGAAGGGCAGCAGTTCTCCTGGACTGTGGTGAAAACCTTCATGGTCAGATGGTCAGTGACCGGCGCATGGGCTGCTCCTCCCGTGAGGCTGAGCAGAGCCACGAGCGTTCACTTTCCCTCTCATGTCACTGGAAAGAGCTAGTGGGAACATGCCCAAGGACTGCCTGATCCCATCACTCCTGCATGGCCTTGGGAAAATCCCTAGGGCTGGTGGCCAAGACATCCGGGGACAGCTGGGCTTCCCCTCCATTGGAGACAGGGCTGCAAAGGATGCTCATGGCCACAGGCAGCACAGTGTTTTGTCCCCTCCAAGGACTCACCAAGCTCTGTCTCCTTCTTCTCCAGTTTGGAGGCTGTTCCTGAACCTCTGAGTGAGGAGCATCCCCTCAAGATGTCCTGGCCAACATGTAGCCCTTGGGTCTGGTACCAACACGCTCCTTCTGCTTCAAATGGTTCTTGTCTCCCCTCTGTGCTTACCTGGATGCTAAAAGGAGAGAGGAGACCTGCCCATCCCTGTGCAATGGGAGCATGCATATGAGGAAGTACCCCCAGTGCCCACAGGGGCTGGGGAAGAGTAAGGAAAAGAGAAATAGCTGTAAGGCCAGACCTCCGCACTGGATCATCTTTAAGCTTAGACTCACCCTGTGATGCAGGGGCTGACCTGATGCCACGAAGGAGCGGACGGAGCCAAGCCAGCCCCATGCAGGGCTCAGCCTCACACCTGGGGCAGCAGGGACCACCAGCAGTGGAAGAAGGAGACCATGTTGTGGAAGAAGGAGACCATGTTGAGAAAGCACTCACAGGACGGTTGTGCCCAGGGATTGTAATGAGGGTATGGATCCCCCCATGCTTAGTGCATGCCCCAAAACATCACCCAGTGAGCATACACCAAGGGAAACAAGGACGTGGGTTGCAACAGTAGTGTGTGCAGAGGACATTGGCCGAAAGCTGTGGCCATCCTGAGGACCCTCGTAGCCCACGAAGGACACGTTCCCCACAAGCAGCCCTTCGCCTGCTTTTCAGTGCAACCTTCTCCAGCCCCAGCTCCCTGCCCACCCCGGGGACTTGGGCATCTCAGAGACACAGGGACACGTGCGCTGGAGCCACCTGGAAACAGGCATCCCAAGTCAACACTGGCTCCTGGCAGAAGGTACCGGTTCAGCATCCTGAGTTAAGACCTCACTTCCCCATGGGTCTCTCCATTAAAAACCAGCCTGTTCAGCCACACAAATGATCCAAAACATGCATCTCAGAAGTATTTTTACATGATAAAGCATCACACAGCAGCGTAACCAGCTTTCTTGCTAGCAAGGAGGACCATGGCCTTGTGCGTCCTCCCCCTGTACCGGGCCAAACTATCTTTCCAGATGGCCGCCAGAAGCTGATAGCCACCAAAGCGCCTGAATCCAGCCCTGGAGATGCTCCCCGGGCACCAAGAGCAGGAAGGGGGTCGAGATGGCAGCTCCGCGGTTGCTCCTGGGGATGCTCTCCGTCTGTCCTGGCCCAGCTCGAGGCGAGAGACCTGCTTCTCATTAGCGGGCGGCTGACTCTGGAGGTGGGGGCTGCGCCAGGCAGGCTGCTTCACCAGTCGCTTCACGTATCCTAACATCTGGTTATGTCTCATCACAGTGCAAATTTATGACCCTGGAAACAACATGTTGATGATGCACTGGGAAGAGGAGCCGGAGCTGTAATCCCGTGTCCAGAGCGGGGACGAGGGGAATTGCCACCCGAGGACTTTGGTGAGGGGGAAATGGTGAGGAAGGACAGACCTGTGTCTCCCCGTGTGATAGAAGTGACCCACAGCAGGGGGGATGGAGCTCCCGATGATGCAGCACAGCGAAGTTTTTCACTCTAAATCTCTCTCCTCTGGGAAAAAAATGCAAATTCAACAACAGCCAACTTTGCACAACTTCATCTCGATGAATTGCCAACTTCCAAACCAGCCAACAAACAGGAAACCTTCAAGAAAATAAATGAAAGCTTTCATTTGAATGCTTTGAAAAGGAACATTTCCATTTGCAGTGACCGGCCAGTTACACTTTCCATTTTATGGTTAAAATTATACAGACATTTAAAAGGATTTGACATGGAAATGACAGATTGCATTTCAGGTCCTCTAAAGGGAGTTTTGTTTGCCTAGGATAAGTAAATGTTTCATCATTTTTTCCAGAGATCAAATATATCAGTTGAACCAGAACAGAGCGGGACTTGGGAAGTCTTGTTTGCAGGTTAACACCAAAGATGTTTTAAGTTTTCAGTTCAGCCCAAACAAGTGTTTCTAGTTATGTTGCTTTGTTGGAGCTGCAGTGGAAAAGAAAGAAAGAAATCCAGCTCTTGCCATCACAGTTAGGCAACCAAAGAAGAAAAAAAAGCCCCTGAGTCAGTGCAAAAGAAAGGTCTTATTGTGGAAGAACTACGTAAAGCTTGCCTGAACCTTTCAGTTCTGCAGACTATTTTTTAGACCCTTGGTACTGCTATCAGGCCTTTTAATATATTGGAGAGGACAATCCCTGTATGATGCCACATACACATATATATCAGCATAGGGGTACCTAGCGCAAGGCAGAACAGGCAGCAGGAGAAGACACAGTCACCAAAAGCTAGGATGCTATTCAAGAGAGATGGGGTGAAGTTTCTTCCCTTGGCTGTCCAACAGCTCCACAGCACGAGGGCCAGCTGGCAAGCAATGAGCAGGAGAGGAGCAGCCGAGGGTCATGCTAGACCATGGGCAAAGGAGATTCAAACTGGTGCCAAAAAGGCCACTGCTCCTCAAACAAGATGAAGCACAACTGGACCAAGCCTGGAGGAGAGAGGTGAGGATGTCTGGAGGTCTGGGAAACACAAGAAACAGGGAGGGAGCCATGATACAAACACGCCTTCGAATACACCCAAGGCTTTTCTTCGTGTTGTCAGTGGTGGATGCATAAGAAGTCATAGCCCAAACAACCTCCAGGAAAGCTGAGATGAGATCTCAGGAAAAGCTGCCGGCGGTGGGCACCATCGGGCAGCATGCAGAAGCCTGGGCACACAGCCTGGAGCATCCACAGGCATGGCAGACACCCCGGCAGCAGCACCGATATACCTACCATGGCTTTCCAACGTTGCCCATTTGTGAACCCATGTGGCTTTACGGCAGACACACAGGTCCTGGGTAGAGAAATCTGAGCAGAGCAGCCCAGCTCTGGATGGTTTCACAGCCCATGGTGGGACAGGTATGAAAAGCACTGGCACAGCTCACCAGCAGCCAGACTTACCTCCAACCAGGTACCCTGTCAGAGAGGCCTTAAGCAAGGGCATTGAAATCACTAGCAAACAGACCTCATCCCATTCCCTCCAGAGCTGGTGATCTCCAGAGAATGGCTTTTCTTCCCCTGCTTCGGTGTTGCAGCTGCTGAGTGCTTCCAGGGGCTGCAAGGACAGAAGCGAACAGCATGTCTGAAAACCAAGAGAGACTCTCGAAATCTGGGTGGACTTGGGGTGGATTTGCAGTGTCTCGTGATACATTATATTGTTATCACTACAAAATCACGTTGCCTCACCTGGAAGCCCCCCAGACCTGCTATTTCTTTCCGCTCAGAAGTACTAGTGAGACCAGGTGGTTATGTTGCATCCCATTTCAGTAGAGAGGGTGCTAGGGAGATGTCTGCTGAAGGGAGTAGAGATGAACCTTCCCCAGAGAACAAAAAAGGTTAAACCACCCGGAAGGCACACGGGCAACCTTCAGCTCCCAGGCACCGACCGAGCCGGCCGCAAGCAGAGGAGCTACAACCCTTACTGCCGGCTGCTCAGACAGGGAGGGCTGTCGAGTAGCAAGGACGACCCCCCGTATCAAAAGGACAAGCGTGCCTCTGTCATCTGCTGGAGCGCTGCGATCGTGACAGCAACAGCAGAAAGCACAGCACTTGCCAGAAGTCACGCAAAGCATCCAGGAGCCTTTGACCAAAGACCTACAAGAGTTTTAAATACTCTTTGGTGGAGATGCAAAATGCTGGCAGGAAACCTAAGCTGGTTAAGGGATAGTGTAAATGTGCTGGTATGAAGTAACCAGCATTCAGCTGCGAATCAGGTCGTGACTAGTAGTAAACATTTGCAATCAGTAGCCATGAACAGAAATGAGGAGCTGAGAGGAAGAGTCCACGCGGGGATTTTGGTGTGTGGCTCACAACCCAATAATGGTCCCACACAAACCCCAGCCAGGGAGGAGGACCTCCCCACATCCTGGCTCCAGGCACACGGCTGGATGAGAAGCACAGCGCCATGTATTTGGAGGGACCACGATGTTCCTTGGCTCAGCCAGAGCCTGCTTCAGGGGTTTAGCAGAGGCCAGATGCAGATTTACAGCTACCCAACCTCTGTCAAGCTCATCTGCTTCAGCCTGTGTGGTTAAGCTCTTCTTCCCAGAAGGGCTTTGTTAGCACAGTTCAACAACAGATCTTTATGTTCACTTGTAGGATGCTTTTTCGGAAAAAAAAAAAAAAGAAAGAAAAAAGAAAAACCCCAGTTTTACAGCATTTGAGGTTAAGTAAAGCATTTTCTTCAGTCTTGAGAGTTTGAAAGAAAAATGCAAAAAAACCCCATTTCAAAACAAAAAGTCTTTTTAAATTAGAAAAATCAGACAGTCCCCTTGAGCAATGTCAAAACAAAATCTTAGGACTTTTTATAAATTCAGGCACACATGCACATATATATATATATACACACACACATATACATTTACCAATACGTACAAGATTGCATGCTGCTTTTACCCCATGGGAAGGTACCCAGTGAAACCCATCCAAATGAGGAGACCTCCTGGGTCTTCCCAGCCCACATCAAGGGGAAATGTGCTCCCACACTCCGCTCGGGTCTCATCAGTGCAAGAGAGGGGGTCTGGCAATGGCAGCCCTGGCCATGCAGAGGGGTCTGCACCATCAGCCAGAGCGGAGGGCAACCGAATCCCAACCTGGGACCCCCAGGCTCTCTCCTGCCAGGATAAGGAGGTGCCTGGCCAGGAGCTGCATCCACCCTCCCAGTTCCCACACGTGCCCATGGACCACAAACCCATCAATCCTTTCCCAACCACGCCAGCGCCCGGGCGCATGCCCCCAGGAGGGTCCCCAGGCCCCCACAGGTCCCGGGGCTAGGGGGTGAGCATGCCGAGCCGCGGCTCCAGCGTTTGGTCAATGACTCCTGACCCATGTAGGTTATCAGTCTCATAACCACCCAGCCTTGGTTTCCGAGTGCCAATCAGGGCTCTCCTTTGATCAGCGTTATAATCAGATACAGCACTCCAGCATGGATTATTAAGTTTTAACAGTTGACACATCATTTCTGATACCATAATCTGGCAGCACTTTACAATAAGTGACAGGTCCTCACTAATTCCTTTTGTATTCACTGTAGCAACGTTAATCATGAGTGATGAACTTTGCGTATTCATATGGATGTAATAGGCAGTTCCCAAGGACTGAGACTGTAATTTAGCTTTAACCTAATGGGCACTGATTGTAACAATAAGTAATTATGTCAGCTAAATGCAGTGTTGATGGCAATTGATGACAGCAGCGAAAGCCACGACACCATTTTGGAACTAAGCTTGGAATAGTCATTTGTAAAGCCGTAACGGCCAAGACGAGGAACAATGTGTCCTCTCCTGTGTATCCTATCATCCAGCTACCTTCAGCCTGGTGAGGACAGTCCCAGCTGTGACAAACACCCTGTCAGCTCCCTGTTTTACTGTCTGGTAGCTAATTTCAGGGTAGCCAAAAATCCAGCCCGCTAGCTGGATGGGGCCGGTGGCTCCCTGAAGCTTGGGTAAAAGGAGAGAGGCATCTCATCTTAAATGACATGTTGGGATCAATTCTCTGGATCACCTTCAGGTCCTTTGGGCAAGTCACATTGGGTGACACCTGGCTAACATCTGGTAGTGTCACCTTTCCACAGAGCAGTGCTTGCTGCTCCCCGCGGCTGCAGACCCTGGTGCTGTACCCAGCCAGCAAAGCAGGGACAGGCTGCAGGAGGCTGGAGACCACTGCTGAGCTCAGAGACAGCTGAATTCAGCAGATGAACAATTAGGAAAACGCAGGCCTGAGAAGTGTGCTTGGTAACCTAAAACACAGCATAAGTACGGCCATAGAAAGATGCTTTTCTATCACCCAGAAGAGCTGGTGTGACCTCTTTTTTGGTTAGAGAGGAAAATGAGGATGGGATATTTTTAAGCCAGAATATTTGGATTTGAATTGCTTTCTTTAGAAAGGGGGAACATGGCAAAGTCATAATAATAATCTTGTTAATGATGGTAATAAGACTGTAAGTGCTGGTGTCATCTTGAAAAAGTGATTTGTGCTGCCAATAAGAATCCTGTTTTGCTGTAATCATTAATGTGGTCAAAAATGCTCGGAAAACACAAACAGAAAGTAGCTATAATGAGGTAGAAAAGACATCTTCAAGGAAACGGTTTTGGGGGGCTCCCGCAAGATGATGTCCCTACCCCTGCCAGACTGTGAGGAAGAAGCCACCTCGCTTGGTATTAGCAGGACCTTTGGGAAGCCAGCAGCAAGCACCTTTTTAAAAATACACAATGGATTGGCTCAGGTGCTCTATTTACTTACTATTTTAATTAATTTCCTGAATTCAAAGCAATTTTTTTTTTTTTTTTGGTTGTGGGTAGATGAGTGAATTTAAGAGAGGTTGGATAAATGCCTCCTGGTGCTCTGTTAAGCTCGTGGCAGCCTTTCTAACCGGTCCTCAGCATAGCTACAGCCAACAAGCGAGCTGTGGGCAGGCAGCTGCCTGCAGACCTCACTTACCCTATGCATGGGAGCAGCCAGGGCAAGAAAAGGGCAATGTGGGACTTGAGGCTATTGCGTGATGCTTTTGGCACCATGGCTGTGGAAATCAAGAGTAAGATGGGTCCCTCCTAACCCCTGAAGGGACACAGGGCTGCCAGCTTTTCCCTTTGATGTAACTATTTGTAATATCTCAGTTTTGGTTTAGAGGTCCTGGCCATGATTCCTAGTAAATTAGAAGAGTTAGCAGAAGCTTGAGCTATGCAGAAAGCAGCTTTCTTTAGGAAGCTCCTCCTGTCCAGAGTGACGTAGCTGTCACCACCACAGCTGTGATGAAAGCAGGATCTCAGTCGCTCTCCCTTGCATCCATCCACCTGCTCCTTTGGTCCCTATTCCTCTTCCCTGGGGTGACCATCCACATATGATGCCAGAGGCCAGCTCAGGGCATGTAGAAAAAGGCTCCTGTGGAAGGCTGAAAGCACAGATGAGACAGTCAGGTCTCATGGTTGTGCTTTAAAAGCTTAAAATCTACCTGGCAGGAAACAGCAGGGCAATGCTGTGCTTGCAGAGGCACACACGAGGAGGGGAGCTGAGCCCTGGCAGCCTCAGCCCTAAGGAGAGGCAGCCCAGCAGCACTTCTACTTGGTCAGGGAGTGGGAGCTGAGCTATAATGGCAGGAGCCAAGTTTTTCAGCAGAGCAGATGCAGCAGCAGGGTTTTGGTAGCCTCCCGGGACACCGAGAGTTCCAAGGTTTGCACTTTTAAATGGGCCATTTGTCAGATTTCGGTCCCAGAGGTTGCCTTGTGGAAGGGGGACGTTGGTGAGAACCACACTCCAGATGCCAGGAGGCCTCATGGGAGGGCAGGTCCTGCCGGTGGGGAAACCATCGAGGAAGGCAACACAGCCGGGCAGCAGCAGCAGTACCACAGGGCACCAAGGAGAAACCATGTAAGACCTCACAGTGATCCTAAACCACTGACATCCATAACTCATCCGGGGACTAAGCAAGTGGCAGCCTGCAGCACTTGCCACGGAGAATGGTGGCAGCATAGCAAAAAGCATGGGCAGATAAAGCAAGAAACACACTCTACCCTTTCTCTTGATGACCAGGTTTAAAGCCAAAAATAGCTGCTTAAGTCCCCGATTGCAAGAGATCGGGTAAAATACCCAAGACGGAGCTGTTATTGCTGAAAATGCAGTAGGGATGTGCAGCTACAGGCAAAAATGTCTCCCAGTAATTGCAGATGTGCTGTCAGGGGGATGTGTTGCTCTTGATGCCGTGCAACCAGCTGATCTGGAGCAAGCAGCAGCAGCAGCCCTCGCGAATGCAAGGAAGGCATCACACGCTGCCTCCCAGGAGGTGGGAAGATGAGAAGGGGGTGCTGCTAGCAGCAGATCAGCATGCCGATGATGGAGATGACAACATCCCCCAGCTCACCAGCCAGCCCCCACACCGAAAAAGTCTTTCATCGCTATTGCAATCACTACTCAAATACACTGGCCACACACAGCCACTGAGACGAGGAGGCAAGAGGAGCTGGGGAAAATACAGGAAGGACCTTTGAAAATGACAAAGTTGGAGAAAATCAGGGGAGCAAGAGCTACAGGGGGAATGATGTGGAGAGGTGGGCTCCAGCGGTGACGTGAGGATTGGCACACCAACGTTTGCAGTGTTGCTCCTGTTGCCATCATCTGCATCAAACGTACACTCTCTGAAGCAACTCCTTTCTTACTCCAAACTCACTTGGCTGGGCTTCAGGTCCCCCTTCCCAAATTAAAGCAAGACCAGGCCAGACCCTGTAGGAATCACAGGCTGCTGGCAGCAGCTTATGAATGCTGTTGCTGCAGGGATCGAGGGGACCCCTCAGCACACGGAAAGCAGCAGCATCGTGCCCAGTCCTGCTGCCGGGGCACTGGCTGGCAGCGGCATTTGCAGCCACCTTGCCTAGATGTCAGCCATGCCTGCAGTGGGCAGGTTTACAAATTCATTTAAACATCTCTAAAAGTGCGTGCCGGCCCCCTCTGAGACAGTACCTCCAGCCCTGTGCTTCTGAAAACACCCATGGGGTTGTCCCACAGCTCCCGCCACGCGCCTGTGGCTTGTGCAAGCTGGCAGGGCACTGGCAATTTACCACCTTAGCCCAGCTGAGAACCGGTGTCTGATTGCAGAGCATGCCCACCACCAGCAGAACTCAACACCTGGCAGGTCCGTCTCCATCTGAAAGGTCTCAGAGCCCAAGTGCTTCCTCGGATGGCTGCAAAGGCGCTCGCTGCCTCCGCCACAGCCTTGGCAGGCAACGCTGGTGGAGGGGGGACCCAATTACTGCTCGTCACTGCCTCGGCGCGGTCCAGGCGTCAGGCCGATGTCAGAGCAAACCGTGACATAGCCGATGCGATGCCCGGCGCTGCGGCAAGAGCAGGGGAGCGCGGGGTGATTGGCAGCCTGCAGCAAGCGGTGCAGAAAGCACAAGTCCTCTGCAATTAGCGGTGTCGCAGCGTTTCCTCCCTCCCCGTGCGAGGAAGGAGGTGAGATAGCAGCTCCTCGCCCAGGAATGCATCCTGGGCGGTGCTGAGCATCGGGCAGGATTCATGCCCCAGCCATGCTCCGGATGAGGGGCTGCCATGTGGGGAGCAGACGGCACGGCTGGTTCCAGGGAGGTGGGCAGTAAATCCTGACTGGCAGCCACCTCGGAGGCCAGCACTAATGACACTGGCTTGTCCCACGCTGCACTGTCTCCCCTGCAGCAGATATGACAGCCCCAAAGTAACCAGGTACCTCCTATGTCCCCGCTTCCTCTCACACAAAAGTGACAAGAGGGACAGGTAATAAAAGTCCAGGCCAAATCCTTGACAGAGATCTGATGGCTTGAGCCGGCTCAGGATGCTCATGCCTCCCTGCCAGCTTTGTTCCCGATAAACAGCCACCCCAGCGGGAAGGGCGGCTGGCCAGAGCATGCTGCATACCCCCAAATGCTAGCAAGACAGCCCAACACCACCTCCTCACTTCCCTTCAGCTGGCCCATGGGCTCCCTTTCCTGCGCACTAAGGCGGGGGAACTGAGGCACGGCTCAGCATCCCCTCCCAGCTACCCCCATCGCTGCAGCCGTGCTCCTGGGCAGGCACAGGGAGCCATCCTGGGAGCACTGACCCAGCCCAAAGCACTGGGGGAGGCAGTGAGAGCCCCACTTAGACATCTCCGACGGCATCTCCTGGCCACCCAGAGCTCTTCTTCCCGGCTGGTTTTCAACCAGCTAAAGCCAAACCTATCTCTCACCACAAGCACTCCTTGGTGCTCCTTTGCTGACTGCAAACCCCTAATTTATTCCATAGCCCAAATTATACCGTAGAAAGCAGAGTTGTGGTGGTAACAACAAAATAAGAAAGCAGGAATAGCATCAAGTTGCCAGTGGCTTGGACGGGGCCACTGAGCAGCCCTGCCTGCACCCCACTGGTCGCTGCACGGCAGCTGGCACGTGGGGACGGGCAAAGGACAGGCGACAGCACCGAGGCCAGCAGCAGTGAAGGGTCCTTGCTGCTCCCCACTACCGAACCCTGCCCGCCACCAGCTTCATGCCCCCACCATGATGCTGACCACCCCTGTGCCCCAGCTGTACCACCTCTGCTCATGAGGCTCTGAGATCTGGGGAATGCTCTTTCCTCCTCATTTGGGTGGATCTGGGAAGTCCCTGACCCATGACTGGAACCGATCCTCCCTTTTCCCACAGGACAAACCTCCCCTTCCACTGCTCAGGCACCTGTAAACTCTGGCTAGTTTACAGCAGCAAACCCTTCTGCACCTTGCATTTGCATCTGCTCTCTCATTACTGACCTGAATTCCTCTTTCACAACAAATAGGAGCAGTGGGCACAATTTTAGGCTAGCTCTAGGCTCTCTCATCCTGTTTGTATTCTGTGTCTGCTCCAGTTTCCTTCCTGGGAAAGCTCTGAGGATTTCTGTTCTCCCAAAGGTCTGTAGCAAACCATCATTTGGTACCAGGAGGAGAGAGCTGGATTTCCATCATGGCATTGCATTGTTTCTGATTCTGTCACAAGCCCTTAACTTCTGCTGTTCCTTCTCTAAAGCGCAGGAGGTGATACAACTTATGGCCAAGGAAAGACTGCCTACCAAAAATTCAGCCTCTAAAAGGCACCTGAAAGGAAACAGAGGGTCAGAGCATTTGTGGGCTGAGAAAATTCCCTTTCCCTGTTAGCACATCATCCCTACCAGGCAAGAGCTGCAACCCTGTGGGTCATGTCCCCGTGAGTCACAGGAGCTGTTAGCTGGTGCTGCTGCCGAAGTCCCCGCTGTGCTGAGGATAAATAAAGGACTTTAATCTCCAGGGTTGGAATTCACACAAAAAGCTGGAAGTTAGAGCGAGCTCAAAGGCAAAGCTTGTCGCTCTCACATAAAACCTCCTTCTCCCTGCCTTCGCTTCCCTGCAGGACATATCCCAGCTGACAAACCTCAGGGCCAGCGCAGACCCCGCTGAGATGACACCAGGTTTCCAGCAAGGGGGAAGCTCTTCTAGTGCAGGGCAAGCAGCTGAAGTGCCGTCAGGAGAGACAAAGGCGCCTGGCAAACTTTGAGAAATGCCTCTCGTTATTTACAGAATGACACAGGAAAACTTCAGACTGAAACAAGAAAGGCAATTAGTTTCCTGTACGGAAACAAAGAGACATCTGTGCCAAGTATGCTAACATATACACAAGGGGCAGGTATACAGTACATGAGGAATTTCTTCCAGCTGCAAATCCACCCCCAAATTCTCAAGTCAATCTTGAGTACTACAACGCTCAGCAATCCTCTTAAAAGTGTCCAGATGCTTTAATAACTTAATTCTAATCTTCTCAGACACCATTTTCCATTTAACTGCTGAAGCACTGGAATAAGACAGAGGGGTCAGGACTGAGGAGTTGCGGTGGGGAATACCAGGCCTGGTTTGGAAGTCCAAGAAGCCCGATCCAATTATGCCAATCCCAAAGTCGTCATGGATTTTGCAGGGTGCAGCATGCATTGCCTGGACTTAGAGATCGTAAGCAGGTTTACATGCCCGAAAATGCACAAACTGCATGCTCGCCCACCTGCACTGCTGACTTTCAGCCCCAAGGGAGTTGGACTCTGGGTTGGACCTTGCAAATAGGAAGAGCTGAACTTCACCGGTGGATTGGGCTGTTGAGCACGTAGCTCAGGCTGGGTCAGATGCATCCAAACCACACAAATGACAGCTTGGGTTTGTGCTAAAAATGCTAAAAAAGTTTGAGGTCTCATCCTTCAGGGAAGCTTGATTAAGGCAATTTCTTCCCAGCGGGTTGGAGGTTCCGGTGGGTGAGGTTTGCACCGGGAGGCTGGGGCAGCACTGGAGCGGGTTGCCAACTCTGCATCCTTGGAGGACTGCAACGTTCAGCTGGACCAAGCCACGGCCAACCTGATGTAGTGCTGGGGACAGTCCCACTTGCAAGGAGATTTTGTGCTGGAGACCTTCAGGAATCCTTTCCAAACTATATTTCCATGAGTCTAAGTCTGGCCTTAAAAGCAGCTCACCTCCATGCTCTGCTGGGCAGGCCTGATCCAGCCTTGCTGCACATCACCTCCCACCCCCAGATACCCCAGCCCCCACTTCCCACAGATTCCTCCAGACTTCCCACCTCAGCCAGCTACCTTTTAGACAACATTTTCTCAAGACTGTTTTAAACAAGTGAGGAAATTTTGGTGACACTTTAATACATAAAGTGCTTCTTATTTTCTCTATGCCAAAGAGCAATGCTTTCTAACACACTTTCTGAGTTAACATCAGGTGTTAAACAGACGCACGCATTGTTTTAGCAGGAGCCCACGTTTTATAATAGGCTTTCTATCTAACAGCTTGATATAGCTTCTTCCATTAAGCATTTATTGCTAATGCATTGTAAAGTGTAACATGCTATATATGCTATTAAAGAACGAAGCTGCAATGTACTCACCCCTTAATAATGAAACACTTATGAACGGGAACCTTAGGTTAAAGAGTTGTGAATTAAGTTTAATCTCAAAGAGATCATCTAGCACTCTGCCGGTATATGGCAGCACGTGGTCAGAAGGTGACCTAGGACCCGTGTCCCCTGGGAAAGTGATCCTTGACTTTGCCTTGGAGAAGACCTTGATGAAAATGCTCCTCAAGCAAGAGTTTAGCTAAATACCACCAGACTGCTAGAGATCCAGAAGAGCTAGTTTGAGCTCTTCCTCAGAGGGTCTCCCAGATAGCCACATGCCCTGGTTATTGACTCTCTAATATTTCAATATAAAACCCAATCATTAGAAACCCTTTTAGATGAGATACATCTGCACCTGAGCATTATCATAATTCTTTTTCCTTACTATTCAGTAAAAAAAAAATAACCTTTTAAAAAAATGGAGCAAACCCCAGTTCCCCTGGCAAGCAGCAGGTTTTTTACACAATCTTTGCCCAGATAAGTGAGCCCTGGGCACAAGGAGCAATGAGCTGATACTATGGGGTTCAGCCACAAAGGCAAGTGGTGTCAAGGCTGCTCCTTTGGTAAGAGAAATCATCTCGATCTCTTCCCTCCTGCTGGTCTCGCCCTCCCAGGGATCTATTTATACACATGCTGCTGCACAGCAAGTCTTGCCTTTGTTCCTTTTCCCTGTTCATGAATTGCTGAAAAAGCAAGCCCCACATCTCCAAACCATTGCCCTGCAAACCCTACAGCAGGATCTTGGATGGGCGTAAGGCAGGAGAGGGACTTTTGGTTGGTGCAAGAGATTCACTTTTCTCACACCCACCTGCCCCCTGGCATTCAGTGGCGATGGGACACCCAACTCCCATGTGTGTCCTTGAGGATTTGTATTTATTGGGGTGGGACTGACCTTAGGCTGGGTTGGGAGATGGTGTATTCAGAGAACTTGTTCTGCAAGAGTCACCTCTAACCTGCCAAGCTCATGCCTGCTGGGTTTTTGCCCTACATCTTGAAATTAAAAACCACTGGCTTTTTCCAATGACAGAGCTAAGTGACAAACCCAAGACCTCACTGATATCTCTAGGGTAAGCCGAATGGCAAGGCATTTTGGATGGTCTGGGTTTTGGTACCCAGTTCAAGATGCTTTTAAACAAAAGGGCTCTTGGATGCCTGGAACTCCCCCAAAAAACCATCCAGGTGCTTGAAGAAGTTTCTGGTAGTGAGGAAGCCCAGTCCTGTGCCTGTTGCTCTCCCTCCACATTAGCAGTGGTTGTCCCAGTGGAAGTTCAATATGAAAACACCCACATGGTACTTGGGGAGAGCTTCAGCACATGGTGACAGTTGTGTCAGGCTTCCCCCTGCCCCAACAGCCCTCACGCACCCAAGATGTGCCACCTTAGGACAACCTGTGTCTTGGTAGGGAAGAGCAACGAGGGGCAGCCATGTGGCTTCCATATAGCCGCAACAGCAGCATTAAAGACACAGCAAGCACAGGCTTCAGAGACAAAACATGTACCTCAAGGGGTTGGTGTGGTTTCTAGTTGTGTCCCCTGATGCTGCTGGGACACCCAAGGGCTCACACTGTGTGGGACGGCCACAGCTTATGAGGAAAATCTCAACTGGCATCCTCCACTTCTCTGGGAGCTGCTCGCACCCATGCTCACCAAGCCCCTCCTGGGCCCAGCAGCGTCAGGGGTACTTCAGTTACACATATGTTCAGGTGCTGCAGTTAAATGGGGCACCAGATTTTACACAGACACACACTTGGAAGAGATGGAGAGGAGGAACCCTCTCATCACCTGCAAAATCTCTTCACAGTCTGCAAACATTTAAAAGCAGAGACCTCCACAGCCGACTGCTCCTTGTCCTGGAAGTCAGATTAAAAAAAAAAAAAAAAATACAGAGGTTCCCCCTCACACCCCTCCTTTCTTTAGGTGACGCATTTTCTAAACTTCTTCCAAGTTTTTGCAAACGAAGAGGGAAAAAGTTCAGCTCAGGCTGATATACCTGTGCCCTCAACACTGACAGCGTGGAGCTCGGAGACCCTTACTCCCTTTGGCCCCCCTGCCCCATATGGGCACAGAGGACCCCATGAAATCTGCCCAGACGTAGCTCCCCGAGCCCAGATAGGCACGGGGTCTTGGCAAGCGCACGTCAGTGTTGCCTTCCTCCCCCCATGACAATCGCCTTTCTTCTCAGTGCCCGTGGTTCCCTTTGTGTTTACGGTAACAGAGGGATGCTTTATTGCATTTCGCCTGGTCCGCTGCCATGGCAACCGGCAGTTGCTGCGCGCTGTAAAAATAACCCTCCTTCTCTGATAGATTTCACTTGAGTGAAAATACCCTTAAAAATAGATTGAAATTTCCATACTAACTCTTCCAGGAGGTTCAAGGGAAGAGAGAATGGATTGCAGGATCTGCTGATGGGATGCTCAGTGCCACCCCGGCACCCTCCAGCCTTGGCACTGAGCTCTCACGGAGGAGCCCATGAGGACGCTTTTTGGGAGCCACCACTAGCCAGTCCCCCTGCATTATGGTGCTGCTGATGACATAGGGAAAGGGCCATGCCTGCCATCGTTGATGCGGCCCATGGTGCAGTTTCTGCACAGCCATGTCAATGGATGGGCCAGAGGATGTGGTGGATCTCCAGGGCTTCTTGGTACCTATTGCAAAGAGAAGAATGTACCCCCAGTGCCTGCCACGGGGGCCCGGTAGGGATAAATCTCAGATCTATCTTCTCAGCTCCTGTGCACCATGATATCAAAAAAAGGATTTTGCCTTCTCCAAGGCTCAGTGACCCTTTGCTAGAAGCTGGTACTCTGCTTCAGCACATAAGCATTTTACAGTTGGCCATCACTGTGAAGCTTCAGCGTGGGTTTTGGATTAATAAATTGGAGCGCATGAACAGCCAGCATTGGATCTCTCCCCAAAATGAATCTCCTCTCATGCCTGGGAGAGCTGAAATGGCCATCTCATCACAGGCCCCATGCCCAGGCTCTCAGAGGCAACAATGCAGTGAGATTCATGGGCATGACATGTGCTGATGCTAGGAGAGGTTCAAGCCTTCTTTGCTTCAGATCATCTGTACTGGTCCCAGCCAGCAGAAAAATATTCAGAGCACTGCTCTGGAGCAACGAGGGTGTTGCCCTTACACTCGCTCTTGACTCATCATCAGCCAGGACAGTCTTTTTTTCTTTTTTGGTTCATTTCTTTCCTTTTCTTTCTCCCAACGACTCAACTCTTCTTCCTCCAAATAAAAGCCGATTCACATTTTAGAGGTGGCCCCCGATTCCTCCCATGAGTTTAGGTGAGTCGAACCATAAGAAGTGGAGTAATGAGATTATGATTAAAAGCACACCTTGATAGTGGGGCATCCATCAAGCTGTCATAGAAATCGTATCTTGGAGGCTGCTCTCATCAATCTGACCTTTCAATTATTACCCAGAGTTCATGACTCTAAGTGTATATAATTCCTACCTCAAATCCGAGAACACACGCCTTTGTTTTTTTTGGCTTGCCTTGTGCATGGCTCTACGAGGTCTCCTTCACCAGAGCATCAGCGATGCTTCGTAATGCAAATTAACTTAAAATAGCTCTTCTCTCACCCAAAAGATTGGGAGCAAGATCAAGACACCACCGGGGCACCAGAAGAAGGCTGTTTGAAATCTTTATCAATGTCTTTTTGGCTTTTTCTCAGCTTTTCTAAAGCCAGTGACTGCTAAGGCTAACTCCAGCAGTGCTCACAGCCCACACCCTTCTTTGGCTTGTGTCCCCACAGAGAGGCAAGGCTGCTCCAGCCATGCCACTACACAACCCCAACAACAGGGAAGGCCCCTCCAACCCAACCAGGACAAGTTTACCTAGGCATCAGCACAGATGAGATTTTCTGCCCAAACACCACTGAAAAAATCTCCTCTTCGTGAGCTAAACCCCAGCCAACACAGTATTTCAGGAGTGGGATAGAACTTAATTCAGCTTTTCATTAGCATCACTACAAGGATTCCTCCACTTTTCTCTAGGACCATAGCACCACTCGCCTCCAACCAGCTCCATGCATCCCACCCCACCATCTGCCCAGTTTTGGGGGTCTCAGGCTGAGATAAGACAGGATTTGCCTGGTACCAGCCTGGCGCCTTGCTGGATCTCAATGAGTTTCCACGGGGCACAGAGTTACCAAGCCATGAAATCCTGCCTGAATCTTATTTGTACCCTAACACATGTAGGACATCAGACTGTGCCCACAGTGGGTGCCCAATGCCTGGGAACGGGGCGTCCTCTCGCTCCCTGCCGGCTCTGCTAACAGAAGAACAAGAAAGAGCTGGGTGTTCCTAGCACAGCGAGTTAGGAAGTTGTTCCTAGACTGAATAAAACAAATGAAGCCATTTACTTCATATTTTTCCTCAAAGGAACCATGTATTTTTTATAAGAGTCAACTTCCCTGCTATCTAGTGAATTTTCACAAACAAAAACCCACAACAGATACATTGCAGGAGAAAAGAAGTCCCTGGTTGGTAGAGAAAAGACAGAGGAAATAGAAATGCCTTGATTTGGGATCTTTGACAAATCCAGCCCTGAAGACATTTTGCTGGTATTTGTATTATTGTAGAGTCTGCACAGCCTCCGATCACAGCTTTCTTGTAAGAATAAGTACTGAACAGAAGTTCTTTTGCAAAAATCTCTGCACTCCTCAGATGACTGAAACCGTGGGAATTTCCGTAACAAGAACCTTGAAAACAACCCCAGAGACTTTAAGTGTGACCCTCAATTCTGCAGCAAAGGTGTTCAGGTGAGCTCAGGCGAGACCAGAAGAGATTTCGTGAGTCAAAGACACTCTCAACAGTAGGAGCGGCTTTCAGAAGTGACCCCAAGGCAGACAGGACATAAGGACATTTATCCGCCTACACCTGCTAATCCACGCAGCCCTTCGCAGTAAAGCTGAAGGTGGACTGAATGCCTACTCCCACACCATCAGACAAACCTCCATCGCGACCCTGCCCAGCTGGCATCACTGCAGACTAATTTCTAAGCCACTGTCATTGTTGGCAAACAAGATGCCTTCCCCAGAGAGCAAACACTTAGCAATATATCAGGCACAATTCTGCATTAAAAGCCTTAATGAAAGATTAAAGTTAAACAGTAGTGCATCCCCAGTGCCCAACTCAGTGGTGGGTGAGGACAGTCATTGTCAACTTCAAGACAAGAGCAGGACAAGAATGTATTGGCCATCACAGTCCCTTTTTTGATGCAACCTATTTCGCCAGTCCCATGTTCTGCACTGCAGAGCTCTGAGTGCTATCCCACCAATTCCCATTTAAATGCCTCGATAGCATGGATTTCCCAAAAGCCACCCAAGAAATTTCATCTGGCTGAGGGACCAGATGCCTCTGCATCATGCTGCTCAGTGCAAGCCATGAGAGGCTGAGCCCAGCACTCACGGTCCAGCTCCTTATGCCTTGCAAACTTCAGCCCCTTCGGGACTGGTTCCATCTTGCTCCTGGAAGTCCAGTGCAGGTTCCCGTCTGTCCAAGGAACAGGTCATATAGCCACACACCACCACTGTCCTTTCTCTCCTATCTGATAGTCACATAAAATAAGCAGCCTGGAGGCCACTAAACCTGCATTACAGCCACAGGTTGCTCCCTCGCAGCCTGGCCTCCCCACATCTCTCATTCCAGAAGAATCATGAAGGTCCTGATGACAGCACCGGCTGGAGCACCTCTGCCACCCAACGGAGATGAAACCTCCAAAAGCGCCACCTCCATTTTCCCATTCTCCCTATGCCATTTCCTAGACCAAACCTTCACTCTCAGGAATCAAGTCTCTGCTGTCTCAGGGAAAGCCATTTCCTTCACGTCTTCATAATATCCCAAAAGGAAGAGGCTAATTACAGTTACCACCTCTGGCTGCTATATGAAACCAGCTGATGGGCTGAATAGGCAGCGTCCACCTCATCCCACACAAAACTTGTTGCTGGCAAAAGGCAGCCCCTTTGGCGGTGGCCGGGTGGGGAGGAGAGGACACAAATTGTGCTGCTAGTGAGAGGAGAGTTCTCTCTTTCACAGGAGCAAAGGAGCCAGAGCGCTCGCATTTCACCTCCGTGCAACCAAAACGATGCTTAATGCCTCCCTTAAGGTGGTAACCGCAGTTGAGCTATGCTGTGCAGGAAGGCTCTAATCCTGTGCTAATTTATTTTATCAAATTAAAAAGACGAGCATCCATGGAACACCAGAGACCTCCTGTTTGCAGGGTCCCAGCAGAAAGCTGCATGATCCCTTTGTAAAGAGGGTTGTGGGGTTGTTGTTTTTCTTCTTTTTTGCCAAGAATATAAAATTAATAAAACAGGATTAAGGGAGATATGGTTTTAACTGATTCCTTAATCCCAGAGAATAATTAATGAGAGCAATGCACCACTTGGCTCGACTCTCCCCACATTTGAATAATAAATAGCATCCACCAAAAAAAAAAAAAAAAGAAAAAGAGAAGGAAAAGGGAACAAGAAGGTTGAGCTGTAAATTCTTAATGCAAAGAGCTTTACCACATGTTTGTGTGCATCTCTTTCTGGTCTTGCATCCAGAAAATACAGAACGGAAAAAAGCAAAGACCAGTTCTGGCCATACACAGATGTGTTTAACTAAGCCAAGATTTATGGGAATCTCCACATGTTTAAGAAGCAAAATATCACTAAAAGTCTAGATAAATTGCCCACGTTAGGTCCTTATGCTAACATCAGCCAAGACTGACTTAGGTACCGTGATACTAAAGCAAGGTGCTATCCTCAGCCAGAGCCACTCGCTTTTAATATGCCAGTCTGCATAAATACATAACTTGAACTCCTGCAACATTCATCCTCGTGTTCCTGACTACATCATGTGCCAAAGACAGGTCTGGTCTACTACAGAAGCTCTGGAAAGATGCTGCAGATAGGATTCAGGCTGCTGAACTTGAGCCATCTAATAGCTATTTAAGGATATGGTTATCTGTAGGGTCTTCTAGTCAATGGAGCAAGGGTACCTGGGGTCCTCCAACTTAGGCACCTATTTTATGGTGGGAGAAACCATCTTTTGGAAGTGTCCCACAGATGGACAAGGAGCCCTCTGAGACTGAATACCTATTTTAAGTTCAGTTGTGTCCCTGCTGGCTTGTCTTGGAGCTGGAACATGCCTTCCTAGTGCTTACTCCAAGAGTTCCCAGTGATCACCATGCTTCACAAGTATCTCCCAGCTCCTGGCCACTGGACCAAGGAGAAGTCTCTGCCCTGAGGGGTTCTTCATCCCAGCATGCAGAAGAAGGGCTACTGCCTGAGAAAAATACAGCTTCTCAAAGGATGGTTTCATCACTGGTTCTTAAGCTTCTTGACTTGAGGGAAACCGAAGATGCTCTTTGAGGATCCAGACTCAGTTTTTAACTGATACATAGATACCTATGGGGGACCTATGTCAGGTTTTCATATGACATCACCTTGACCTAGCCAAGACCAAGGCAGCCCACGTTTGGGAGTAGAATGCCCTGGATCCTAGCAGAGCCTCTTAGCATTGGAGGCCCACCCCAGCTGACCAGGTGGGAGGTCAGAGGCGTGAGGAGGAACATCTGAATAAACACGGCCTCATCCCTTCTGCAGCTCTTGTTAAAGCAGGGCTTTGCTTTGAACTCCTTCCTGATGAAATGATTAATGAATGTCATGCAGACCTCTTCCCTTCCTTCCTCTGCTTTCACCTGCCACACAGAGCAATACCAAACGAGGTGATCATGACAAACACAGCTCTAATTCTTTATTAATATTAATCAGAGGCAACCTTTCCATTGACACCAGAACCCGAGCGTGTGTTGGCAGGGAGGGGATAACACCTCAGCAGTGACATTTCTTGGGTAGGCAATTTTTTTTTATTTTTTATTTTTTTATCTTGTTCCTTCCCTTCCCCCCTTTAATATGGGCTAGCGATGCCTTGTACAAACAGAGGAAGGAAGAAGCTGATTAAATAGCAGAGTTGGAGCATAATGAAAGAAAAAGCCCACTGCAAACATGTGCTGATTGTTTTAAATGGGAGGCACTGGGAGGTGGATTTCAGGTGATACCACAGTGGCTCCTCTCGTAATCCCGGCTAAGGTGGCATTATGGCTTTCGAGCTCGGAGTGAATTTCATCTGGTCCCCGTTGGCAGGGAAAGAGGCTTAGGCAGAATAGCAAACCTCAGCCCCATCTCAGGCTAACATTGGAGCAGGGCTGGGAGAACTGCAAAGCCACGCAGCTCCCTTTAGCCAAAAGGAGCCCCTTCCTCGTGCCACCACACCAAAGCAGAAATATCATGAATAGCACTATGGACACATTTATCTCACCTTCAGGTACTCATCAGCACACGTACTGGCTTCTCATGTGTGGCCTGGCTTGAGAGACGAAGAGGGAGATGAGGGTCTTGCATGTTCCTTAGGCCACCTGCAAGATCTGCACCTTTACGTAGCAGTTGGAGGTGGGTTCACGCAAGTACCCACCTCTTGGGATCTGCACCTGGTGAACAAACATAAGGTTTGCAGGGTGAGGAGAGCCGTTTGTGGGAGAAGTCATCCAGTCCATAAGGAAAGGAGACAACCACGTCCCCCTCGTTACCCTGGGGGAGCTGGGGCACTTTCCTCCAGCTGGAGGATGATCATTAAGCACGGGTAAGAGCCCTGGGCCAGCAGGACCTACAGGCTTCCTTCACTGTCCCGTTGTTGGTTTTCTAGGTTTCCCCGTCCTAATGACCGCAGGATTGAAGGGAGATTTGTACGGAGAGAAGCCCCTGGTTCTCAGATGAGTGCAACTTCTCTCTCTCTCTCTGTCTCTTAAAACAAATAGATTTTCATTGAAATCAACATATCTTTCTGAATTGAATAGGTTTTCATGGGGCCAATAAATTTCTTCAAAACAATGCATTTTTATTACAACATATTTTTGTTCAAACCAATACTTTTTGACAACCAGATATTAATGACCAGTCCAAAGCCATAAATTTGCCTCAAACTATGTGTTTTCTCATGGAAGGAAATAATTTTTCTCATACAAATACATTTTTATTTGAATCAATCCTCTTTTTTCCACCCCCCCAAAACCAGATGTATTTCTGGGAGGGAAGCAGGAAAGCTGCGTACTCAGGAAAGCCCCTTCATTTTGAGAGGGATCGAGTACTTGTGAGGGCTGCCTCACTCCCACCCTCCCAAGCCCAGAAGCTCCACAGGTCACTTGAAGCTTCAATCTAAACTCGGTTTTTCCCACTGCCAGCATACCTAAACTGTCACCCGGCTTCTGGTAGGTCCTACAGAAACATAGCTTATGTGTCGCTCCTCTTGCTTTGCTGTTTGCCATCGTGTTTGCAGAGCCCAGTTAAATAATCCTCTCTTGCACTTCTCTCGGCACTACGGCTTACCCCAGTGCCTGCCGAATGCAATGTGGGACTAACCTGTCCCTCGTACTCCCTGGGCAGACCCATGCAGTCAGTGGTGCTACAGGACCCCTGGGTGTCCCCACCGCCCCTTAACAAGGTCTGAACGTCCTCCCCAGGGAGCTGGGCAGAGAAGAGCAGGTCTCAGCCTCTCTGTTGCGTGGACAAACCACACAGGGGATGCCCCGTCGTGCATCCCAGAGTGTCTCAGACTTCACCCCAAATGCAGCTCGCCCAGCCCTGGGAGTGATCCTGGGATGGGGGATAACACAGGTAGAGGTTGTCCAGAGAAACCGCACACAGTGCAATGCAGAAAATAGGATTGCCAGAGGACAAGGGCAGTTTGAAGCCCAGGAGAGGGAGGGCTGCCAGGGCAGGGGTCCCTACACGGGGCAGAGGTGCTCAGGCAGGGCAGCACACGCCGGCTGTAGCTCGCGGGGGTTCATACGGACCCACTGGGTGGCCGAGGGCCCCTGTGGCAACACAAGCACTATCACAGCGACCTGCTCAGCTCGCCTGGGCAAGTCCTGCCGCAGGCGCTGGGCTGGCTGGTGTAGAGCCGGTTCAGGTACTTTTGTTAACGAGCAGAAATCACAGCCACGCTCAGAGTGCCTTTTCCTCATCACCACCACCTTTGAAGCAGCATTGAGCTGCTCTTGGTTTTGGGAGACAGTTTCATCTGAGGTCGCTACTGCAAGCCAGAGAGATATAGCTTCAGCGGTGCAGGTCAGAGAGGGGCAGGAGGAACGGGGACAAGGGGTTGGTGGCAGGGATGAGTTTGCTGGAATTCCAAAGGCTTTGGCACCTACTTTTGCTACTCATTCAAAGCCAAAGCAGAAGCAAACCCCTTATCTCCTCCAGACCCTCGTTTCCCCAGCTGATCATCCATATCAGACACAGCCCCCCAATTCAGCAGCTGCCCACACTCGCACACCCCTGAGCCCTAATCAAGAAATATTATTTTTTGGTAGCAAGTAGCTGCATTCAACTGCTTCAAGCCACATTTCCAAGCTTGGGCCTGGGTCAGAGCCCAGGGACCTCGGGGCACTTCGAACATCAGGGGCTGAACAAGGGTTCATTTCCCATGGCCCCCGTTGGCCACTCTTTGTTGAGCTTCCCCAGTCCATGTAAACATGCTAATTGCTTGGGCTCAGCACAGGGCTGGATGCCGCGCTGTTTGTTTTCCATTGAATAGGATTAGGGATTCTGACACCAATGATTAATCGCCGTGCTGCAGACGGCTGACGAGCCCAGGGAAGGCATCCTCTCCGAACGGAGAGCGCACACAATCTCTGCCAAGCAGCTGCCACTGACTTCTATCTAACCCTCCGCATCTTGCCCTTTATCTTCCCTCTTCTCCCAAAATGTCTCACATTCGCCAAGCCAACCCCAGGCTCCCTGGGGGGCAGGGGGAGAGGGGGCCTGGGCACCCCCAGAAGTGATGAGCAGCCCTGTGCTCAGCCACCACGATGCCCCCATGCTGCTTTCCTACATTGGCTCATCCCCTGCATCCCGTGCTGCCAAGACCCTCCCGACATGCTGCAACGCCTCGGCCAGCCCTTCTCGTCCTTCATCTTGATGGCTGGGGAGATTCACACAATTTTTCCAGCTCCCACCACCCTGGCATCAGGGCACAGTAACATCTCTATTGGCACACAGCAGCCAAGTCCCCTCACCAAGCTCTGCAAGGCCATCAAGTGCCCCACCAGTGTATGAGCCTATGGACTGATGTGCGCGTGGAGGACACGAGTCCTCAGGAGGGGACAGCCGAGGCAGCCCCCTTCACAGCACGAAATATCAACTCCTCAACTTTCGGCACTCGCAGGCACATAGGGTCGCGCCAGGAGAGACCCACACTCTGCAGGCGAGCCGAATGCTCCCACTCCCCAGCTGTAAGAGCTGGGTGCGCAGCGTTCCCGCGGTGCCAAGCTGCCCTGTGCATGCCAGCAATCCATCCCTGCAAACACAAAGAGGGCACCGGCAAGGCCTCCCCATCTGAGAGGGACTGTGGTCAGGCATTAAGGTCTGAAGGGGTCATGTCGCACGCGGCAGCTCCCGGTCACCTCTTTGGGGTGCTGTTAGCCTCCCAAACACAAGTCCAGCATCCCTTTTGCTCACCGTGCCAGCTGCTCTTCTCACTGCAGCCCTTTCCCTCCCGCACAGCACCCAGCGTCCCTTTGCCCACAGAAATGCGCCCACCTTTCAGGGTCGTGCCGAGCCTCTCCTTGCACTTGGCCCTGCTCACCCTCCTGCAGACAGCCAGGGTTAAAGGTACCCCGCAGCACGGGCACAGAGCACCCAGCACTAGCCCCCAGGCATCTTCAAAGTCCAAAGGACCACCAGGGACCTGAGCAGGGCAGAGAAGAGGAATGGGAGCACTGAACGCCTTTGCCACCTCTAGCCTCCACTCGTGGCTTCAGCATCACCTCCGTGCTCCTGTTTTCCTCAGCAGCAGGTGAAGGGATGGCAAGGAAGAGGAGGGAGAGGAGGAAGGCTGGAGAAAGCAGCCTTGCAGGAGGCAAAGCATGCCCTCGAAAAGTTGCAACCTTTGCGATTACCTCTTCTCCTGACCTTGCAGAAGGAGTGCTGGAGGCAAATCCACCCATCTCTGCCGGTGCCTTGTGCAACATACTGTCACTCAGACAAGCGACATTCTTAATGGGTTTGTGGGAAAGGCCTGGCCTGCCTTTCCATCTGTACCTTCTGCCGGCTCCCCTCTCCAGCACTGCCTCCCCATACGACATTCCCTTGAATTATTTAGACTGGTAAATCTTCCTGCATCTCACATCTTTAGTCCATCTGTTAGCCGGGGCTTTGCCTTTATAGGAACTGTCCTTTATGCATGCCGGCATCTGTCAACAGTACACTTGCCTCTTTTATTCATGATCTTCCGTGGGAGATGGTACAAGCTGCAGAAATGCCTCATTTCTGGTATGCATTTCATTTTAATGGAAGATTACATGACTGGGGCCCATTTTATTACTTCTTGCCCTGCACATTCATCCATCACGAGCCCCATTTGCTGAGCCTGCACTGGGACGGCAGCCATCAGCCTGCTCATGTCGGATTCCTCCCGTGCCGCTTTCTCCCCCCCTTCGGGAAGGGGAGGAAACGCATTGTGTTCGAGGAGGGGAAGGTTACCAAAGGGGAAGCAATCCACCGCCGGGGCTCAGCGTTAAGCCAGAGTGATGGCTAAGCTAAGCAGGCTCTGGGAAACCGGCCCGGGAATCCAACCGGTCTCACCCCAACGCGTGTCCCCTGCACCCGTATTCACCTTCACACAGTACCTTTCCCACCCACACCGCCAACGGGTATCGGGGGCATGGTTGTCCAGTACACCAGGGCTCTTTGGAAAGATCCCACGCTCCCAAATAAACACACATATGCCCCTTAGTTCCCCCCCTCCAGCGATTCCCTACACAACCCGCTCCTACCTTGCACATACACACACACTGCACACACGCAGCACCAGGAGCAGCATAAATAAGATCAATGTGAACCAGCAGTGGTAATTAAACTGCCAGTGGTATTTGCAGTCGCTCTCTCTCTCTTGTAAGGAATTTTGGATGCAATTAGTGAAAATATTTTGGACTGGGAACAGTGCCAGTTTGCTCTGCCCTTTCTTTCAACTCCCACAGAAACTCAAGGACCCCTGATTATCCTCCAGGCTGCAAAAATAAAACCCCAGCAAAAACACCTCACTTCCACACTGCTTTTCCCTGAATTCAAGGCTTACCGTGACAGGAGGCAGTGAGCAGGGTCAGAGGGGCCAGAGATGGAGGCAACATTTTCAGAGATGTGGGGACCTTCCCGAGCCCACAGTTGTCAAACATCATGAGACACAGGTTGCCATTTTAACCCAGAAAACAGTGTCTGTCCTCAAAAATCCCAGCACAAGACCTTTCCTCAAGGACAATTGCTTCACCACCTTGTTCACATGAGAAGGTTGCGCCATTACCACCAAAGACATGCTCTGAAAACAGGTTAGGTCAACCCTGGTGTCTGATCAGGATTAAACAACACTTCTAGTTTATCTTGGTTAGGAAACCAGCCTAAGATGAAGTAACATTAGCCAGTCCTCAGCTGAGACTTCAAGTCAGTCCTTGGTGGGCTTCAAAGCATGGAAAATCTGAACCATAATCATCACTTTTGGCTGGGATGCCAGTTCTGGCTGGGGAAGGAAAATGAGCAGCTCTTAGATGACAAGGAGTCCTATGGAAAAGTCAGTATTCTTCTGCGACTTACAATATTAGTACATATTAAAAAAATAGGAAAAAAATTGCCATAAATAATGTGCTAACTACCACAGTGGAAATTCAGGGGAAGAGAACCCAGACATGCCTGGAGAAGAAATACTTAAGGCAACTGTCTCCAAAACGAACAGGATGAGCTGGAAGAGGCCAAGCAGCTCCTGCAGACGGGGAACAAGCCCTAGCTGGCAGCTGCTCCTACGCACACGCACGGCTCTTCGGAGTCGCTGGAGAAACCTACGAGCGAGAGCTACTCACCCAGCAGCCAGGAGGAAGCAATACCACCCATGTCCCATATGGCAAGAGAAACCAGCAAGAGTCTGGGCAAGCAGCTATAGCAGAGACTAAGGGAAGCAGAGAAAACATGCTCAGATACATTTCATGAGGTTGCTTAGCTAAACGGTCACCATAATTTTAATTAAATACTAAAAATAACTTTAACTCTGTCCCTATTTCCCATCCAGCGCCACCCTCTACTAGATACTCTCCATATGGTAACTAGTCCACCCTGATGGCATAACTCAGCAATTTCCTTTCAGGAATCAATGAGAACAAATGAAAATTTAATACATTCTCCAGACAACCCAACTCCCTTCTCTCCCCCATGGTAAATAAATAATGTGCTAGTCAAATGATGGATGGAGTGCTCGGAGATCAGTGGCCGAGTGCTATTAGGGGCTAGGGAGGTTGGTGAAGTGGAGATGTGGTCTAGCGCAGGACAAGGTGGTGGCCGTGGGTGATTTGAGCACATAAAGAAGCCGGGAGTGAGACGGGAGGCGCAGGGAGGTTTCTGGTTGATGCAGGAAGGGGGCATAGAGCAGACTGGGCTGTCTCGTTATAGATTGCTGCATGGGGGCTTATTTGGTTTCTCTACCGCAGACACGGCTAGATCCAAAGCCTGGTGTTGCCAATGAGAAAAAACAAATTAAACTCCTTTTGTCTTCAGCAGGTTCTTCAGCAGGTTTTGGATGAGGCGATTTGGCTGGATGAGGCAGGTAGGTGTGGGATTTTGTCCTGCCTGGCAGAAAGCGGATGGAGGAGGCATGGAGAATGGTCTGGAGGATATTCAGCCTGCACAGGAGAGGGACAATCAAGTGCAGATGCACTGCAGATCTGCCAGAACAAACAGGGAAGGTGTGTGAAAAAGTAAGCCTGGAGCTAAAGCATTAGGGAGGTGGGACCTGACCACAACATCAGCTGGACAGGAAAGAGCTGAAGTTTCTCGCTTGCTCCCTAGCCCGGGTGATCTTGCGCAACCTGTATTCTGGGACACGCGCTTGTTAAGGCATTACATTTCACCTCAAATGAAATGGGGAGGTTTGCCTTTTTCCTTTTGTTTGTGAGAATGGATCCTGGGGGTCCCCCAGGACACGGCCAGGTGGGGTCAAGGCAGGGCTCTCGAAGCCAGATCTGGGATGCACTAGCAGGACCCGCTGGAGAAACAACTGTCAACCTGCAACTCACAACGCATATGGTGGACGGGACAGATGGTGGTTGCCAGGGACATTAACCTGGGCCAGATCTCCACATCTTCACTAGGACAAGCAATTACATTCATTAACTTGTGTCAATCCACATCTTCAAACTCAGGTTTGTGGCTCAGGTCTAGGAGCGTGAGGGAGTTCTGCTGGCCCCGTTCCTCACTGCAAGACACTGAACTAACACAACGTCTGTCCCTCCCACACGCTGGGTCCCAGCTGGTACGCGTGGTCCCAATCGCATCCCCCGCTCCCGCACCACGCAGGTCTGGCTTTCATGAACTTCAGGATGCACAACCAACAGTGCCTGCTCCGCCTCGTCCCACAGCTCTGCTTATCTGCTGAGCCGACTGTGTACCTCCTTATCTCTGGGGAGAGCCTCTGTGTAAATATTGCTGTAAATTCTTTGGCTTCCCCTCCAAGTAGCGCTGCTCTTTAATGCCTTCCTTGTAAGACCTGCTTGCCCTACCCCAAGCCATTAGCTGTAACAGGACGTTAATAAGGAGGGGGTTTGGTATCTCTCAGGGAGGTTGACCTCTTTCTCTAGAAGCAAGGCACCCATTACAGAGCAATGATAAATCACAAGCCTTCCACTCCTTCTCCAGCAGGCACTTCTTTGCATGCATAAACATACACAAGAGAGGCGCACACGCTCCCTGCATTAACTCTGGCAACACCCAAAAGCCCTGCCAAGGCAACGCGTACAGGACCTGGGGCCACAGGCCCCCTCCAGCTGGTCCCCACCAGCTTTCCCCCGCCTCCGTGCATCCTCACAGCACAAGGCACCCTCCAGCCTCTGGGTCCTGGTATGGTCTCACATCCCTTGCGTGGGTCTTAGCAACATCCACACGTGGCTCCCAGGCCAACGAGCCAGGGTGTCAACACTTGAAACTATGGTGCTGCCAGAGACACCATGGATGTTCACGCAGAACCAGGTGGACACGCGATGGGCCAGGGCACGATGGAGAGATTGTCCCTGTGCTTCCTCCGGGGTAGGACAGCAGGTGTGTCCCCATCACTTGCGCCAGCCACGCTAGCTGCTCCAAGCCCGGTGGGACAGAGCACAGACCCTACCCAAAGCTCTCCTAAGCAGACAACATTTCTCCAGACAGCCCGTTTTCCGTTATATTGAGGAGCTATTGTGTTTGATGCTGAGGGCAAACATTGCCAATTGAGCTGAACCAGCCAGGAAGACACAGCGGGCCCCGTGACCCAAGCACAAACCTGCAGAGGGAATGGGGCACACCAGCAGGGACCTCTGGATGCCACCAGAGCTGGGCTGCCACCGTCCCTGTCCCCAAGCACTCTGCCCCATCTGAACCACTCCCAGACTCACAGCTGCAGACCAGCAAAGAGACTTACAAACACCAAGCCTCCAGAAATTTTCCTGACATCCTTTAACACAAGTTTTTCCCCTGTAACAATCACTTCTTAAAAACCTTCTTCCATTCCACTATTTTTTTTTTTGACATAAAATCAAAAATACACTTGGAGACCTTGCTGGCTTGAGCCCGCAGATTCAGACTTCAGTAGCTGACAACCATGTTGTTTTCAGTGCTGCTATTTAAGCAAGCACAAAAAAAAAGCACCAAAAGCAAAAAATTTGGCTGAAAATTGACATGTTCCAAGAAAAATTCTGCTCTGGCAGAAAAGAAAAAACAATGCCTGTTTGACAGAGAATTGCTTTTGACAGCAAACTATTGACCAGGTCTAACAAGCGGGCTCGGACCTGTTAGAGAAGGAGCATGGGTTTCCTCATCCATCCTGCAGCCCACTTGTAGTGCGGGAGTGTTGAGTCAAGCTGGCCGCTGTCTGCATTAACAGCCAATTTGCTTTCAGCCCTTCACGGCAGAGCTGGAGAGCATCCGAGTGCCGCACACATCCTCGCCCGGGGGTCGTGCTCCCATGCAGCAGTTCGAGCAGGGGAATGGAGCATCTTCCCGGCATGCCCTCCTCCACGCTCGTAAACAGCCGCCTGCTCTCGCAGCCGTCTCTGCTCATCCTTTAATTACGTTAAGGGAATATTTCTGCTGAGTCCAGCACAAAGCTGGATGTGTGGTGGCGCAGGGAGAATCGGGGGCTCCTCTGGTTCTGGCCCTGCTCGCCCCATCCTGACGCTCTGCCTCAGTTTCCCTGGTTTGACAATAGTGCACCTCACCCTCCTGGGGAACAGCCACATGCTGTTGCTATCATCTGCTTCAAGTTAAATACTAACGCACCCTCACAGCAATTTTTTTTGCTTAATTTGAACAAACAAATTTAAAAAACCCCAAACCATCACCAGCCAATTCAGAGCAACAAGTCTGATCAGACTGGATTTGGATGATTGAAGGGTTGGATCCAAACTGCTGGGGATGGGTGAAGAAATCCCCTCTATTTCTGCCCTACGGGTCCAAGCACGGCTGTTTCCCCTGCTGTTGCTCTACATCGGACTCTGGCTGCTGCATTTAAAACTTCATGGCTTTTCCATACTCACCTCCTTCCTGCCAGCTCAAGGGCTCTCACTCCCTGGGGCTGTCATTAATCGGTTGTGATCAGAGGTCGGCTATAACCCTTTCACAGCAGCCTCTTGACTTCACTCTCACCCTGGGGGATGCACTCGGGGACAGAGCAAGCAGCATGTTGAAATATGGCTTTCTCCCCCCGCCCCATTACTGTAAAGCCCTCGCTGTCATCGGAGCAAGGAGGCGTTCACACTCATGACACAAAGCCAGGAAATCAGGGCTCTCTTGCTCCAGACTCTGCAGCTGGTAAGTGATGTTGGGCAAAGGGCTCTATTTCTCTGTGCCTTAGTTTTCTGAGATAGTTTAAAGAAAAAAAAAAGGGGGGGGGAAGAGTGGGATTTCTAATATAGGTACTGGCTCCAAAGATGAGACCTTGAGGGCAAAATCTGGCTGTGACACCACTAGGAAGCCATGTCACCAGCTCTTAGTAGCCAGGATAGTTCCCAAGCTGCGGGATGGGAAGGTGCAGGCTGGCTGTGAGAGCTGAGCTGGGCAAGGCTCACCAGCCCTGCACCGAGCACGGTGGTCACTGAACCACTCTGCAAACGGGGGGGTGACAACGGGGAATTCACTGTGGGATCGCGCTTGGACCGCGCTCCATCTAACTCACTTTTAAAAGGAGCACACGCATGCAAAGCGGGCAGATCACAAGAGCAGCCTCTGCGTAGTTCAAGCAGCCCTATAAGGGCAAAGGCGACTCCAACTCTACATGACTGCAGAGAAGCAGCCTGGTATGGAGGGGTCGGCACCTACCCAGAGGCAAAGACCCCCATGCTCTGAACCTGCAGCTGCCTCACCATGAAACCTCTTTGCTCCCAAGGCATTTCCATTCCCTGCCCCACCTGGAGCAATTTTGCAGAAGGAGATCTCTCTCCTGAGGAGCAACAAGACCCAGGCTTCAGCTAGGCACTGATGCAATATAAATAAACAGAGCCATCAGAGGTGCAAATCCGCTTTACTCTTCTACATGTTAACACCCTTACAAAGGGATAGCTCATTTGGCAGATTATTCCCAGCCACGATGAGCAGAATGATAAGGACATTGGCTCTTCTAACCACCGTTGGTAAATTGATGGGAGGTGGATTCCACAAAAGCCCATAAAATTAAGACCTACAGATCAATCTTTCTTCATCTGTTTTCCTGCGATTGCCTGGCAGGCAAAAATATGCACAAGTGATGATGAGGTGTATCCAATCTGCTAGCGCGAGACGGGTTTCCATTCAAGGCCAAGGCTTTGAGGTGCCCATAAAGACAAGCCTCCAGCCTAGTGTGAAAGAGATCCTTTTACATCTTGTTACACAGAGGGGTAAATCATCCCAAGTTAAGTCATCAATTCTTCTCGCCCCCTCTGCTGAACCAGACGGGGATGGCTGAGAGGACCTGGCAGAGAGGACCACGTGGGGAAGGATGGGAAGGAGAAGCCGGCACCGAGACATCGGCTAGGCCATGCTCTCTGCCTCCTTCGCGGTGTTTCTCAGTCATGGCCCCACAAAGCATGCTGCTGCCAGGTCACAGAGTGAGGGTGCAGCAAGAGCATCCTCCACCTAAGCACAGTGGTGACGGGCAGCTAATGTATCTGGTTGTCATATGGATACAGGTGGGTTGCCACCTATCTACATGTTCAGCTGCCCAGCCAGATCCTTAGCAGATGAAAACTAGAAAGTTTTAGCCCAACCCCATGGAAAACTGGACCCTTACCGGGAGCTTTGTCCCTCCTGGATGCTTAAAATTGCACCACTGAGAGGGAGGCAGCACCATCCCCACTGTGGGGCAAGTGAAACAGTGGGTACCACTGGGCCCTGGTAACAGAGCTGGGAAATTGTGTCCTGACATACACCTAAGTTTTAAATCCATTTTCTCTGGACACCTCTGAGTGCTGCTGCAGGCAGCAGAGGAGCTCAGAAGCAGGTTTAGCAGCAGGTGGGAATGCCACTTGAGCTAAGCACAAGTGCAAGGGCCTCAAATATGAACTTGTACCAGGGACAAGTTCACATTGGCTTTGGAAAAACATCAGGCACGATACCTGCTGGAGTCAGGGATCTTCTCCAAGAGATGGGGAAGGCCTCAGCACGCAGTCAAGCAGGAAGCTCCTTCTAGAGGTATTAATGCTGTAAATAAGTTAATTCACGGGTCACTGGTGGCTGGGAAGTTTGGGGAGAGAGGCAGGGATCAAGGGGCATAGGCACCACATTAGGCAGAGCCAGGATGGCTCAGAATCCTGGAAGTCTCCCCTTCTGCTTCTCTGTATTGGAGCAGGGATAGGAGGGACTGGGACAGGCAGCAGGAGGGGGTGAGGGCCAGGCAGAAAAGCCCTGCAAGGGGGGTAAGAAAAAGGCCAAAGGGGGCAAAAGTGGCCAAGGAGTAAGCAAAGGGTGCTAGGAACAGCTGGGAAAGGGAGGAGGGTTGCAAACCGCACCTGGAAAGCCAGAGCAGCCCACATTAAGTCTTCCCACTCACACAGCCGTTCCATGGAGATGTACCCTCAGCCGCTGTAGTCAGAGGCTACAGGTTGTAGGAAGTGTCTCATAGAGTTGAGAGGTTTCTTGGCTGTAGCTCTTCTCAACAATCCCTTCTTTGGTGGTAGGAAAAAGCAGAAAAAAAAACACAAAAAGCAAAGGCTGCTGCATATTCTTTTCTAGTAGCATGCAAGTATTCGTTCATCTGTACATGTCTGGAAGCCAGTGGATTTCAGCACTAGCTGTACTTCCCCAAAAGAAGAGGACAAAAGAAGATATGGTTTTGTGAAAAACAAGGGCATTTACAATGGGGTACTTCTGGAAATCATTTGAGCTAGGATCCCCAGGAAGCCCTTGCAAGTGTTAACTCCCGTTAAGATGAGAGCATCAGTGAGCAAGGGCCACTGCGACACAAACAAACAGAGCTGCAAAAATCTCACTCCCCAGCAGCCAGAATTTGGGCTTTTTAACAAAAAGTTGCTGTTCTGGCCATGTTGACTCCACTCACCTTCCTGACCTGGAGACAGGACCTGAGCAGGTCCCCTCGTGGAGACCACATTATGGTCCAGCCACCAAGTCCTGAAGGATGACACAGCCCCTGGACCAGATTTTGAACTTGGAGGGGGACTCCAGCCTCAAAGCTGCATGGTTGGGCCACCTCTCCGGATTACACTAGTACCAGTTGCTTGGCCCCTGGAAAGCTAGACCCGCTCCATGTCAGAGCTCAGCTTTCCAGAGCCAGGTTTGAACACTTCGGTCCCTGGAGCCTCGCCTGAGCTGTCACCAAAGTGAGGGGGAAGGAGAAATGTACTGTCAGGAAATGTAATCTCTGAAAAGTGCAGAAATCCAACTGTGGGAGGATTTACAGGAGTTCAAAACTAAGGGACGCCAGGAAAGACAGCTAAATAAACACATAGATCATGCATCTTGAAAGCTGATGTCAAGATCATAAAAAATCAACTCGATTATAGGAGCAGACAGGTGGCGATTGGTGCAACCCCTACGCATCGTGTCCTGGAGCCTTTGGCTGGCCCTGTCCACTAGAAAGAGCACCCAGCAGATGTTTTCCTGATTATAAATGCTGTATAATTTATAATCCACAGCCTTGCACTTAAAATGATCCCGGAGCTGTGGGGAGGCCGAAGGGTGGGGACACCAAATCCTTCCCATCCATTAATGCAATCAGTCCCCATCACTTCCCAGTAACAGAGAACAGACTATTCCCATGATGTGTTAGGGGCTGGGTGCTCTCAGCAGCAAGTATGGGGGACCTTAGAGGGTTGGTTTGATGCCATCAAGGTACCTGCTTTTGAATCCTGCTCCAGAATCACCTGGAACATCCACCATGCAATGGCAGCAGAGGTATGTTGCTCCCAGGAAGAAAAATCCCTCTCGATGCTGTGCCAGGCTCTGCTAAGGGCAATAGTAGACTCTCTTCGTCCTTTTCTCCCTGTTCAGAAGTTGACTGAGTCTTGCCAAGGCGTCCACGAGAAGTTAGCAATTGTTACGGCTCATGTCACTCAAAGTTTGGAGAGCAGCACCTAGGAATGGAAAACCCAGCACTTCCTCCCCCTTTAGAAAAATCATATATAGGGGCCCATGAGGGAAAACAATGAGCTATAAAAGTGTTCTGCAAATCTCTCCTCATCTTGGCACAAAATACTGCTCTGGGCTTTGCTAGCAAAGGAAATTCAGCACCTCGAATGCCTGGTTTCAGAGACAATAAACAGACTTGGTCCTGGCCAGCTGAAACTGCTCCAGCACCAGCGATCCCAATGTCCTGATGCTCCTCAGCAGTTCTCAGTGCCTCCCCTTTGCCAATGGCCGATGCCACATGCTCTGGGCTGGACTCGCAGAGTCCTTCCCCCACTGTCACTTTGCAGCCGCCTCATGTGAACCAAAGGGTGTGCTCCCTGCTGGGATTTGCGGTAGCATGGCATGAAGGGGGGGATTTCCACCCAAGAGCCAGAAAACCTGGTGGGGTCTTGCACAGAGCTGCCTCAGGTGGTTTCAGGCTTGCGTGCGAGCAAGACGGCTGTCTTTGGGTGACAACAGTTGGCTCCCAATTACAAAGTGTTACTGGAGCTGAGCTGATCAATCCACCACGGGCTGGAAGGACTCCCCAGCTTGACTCCGGGCTAACCCAGTGCTCCCTGTCCACATTCCCATGGGGGGAAAGCAGAGTAGATGCAGCCAGCATGTCCTAGCTTGCAGCACTGACCTCCCCAAAGGAATTCCCATCGAGGCTGGTAAAGATGCTGAAAACACGCTCAGGGCAAGGAAAGGCCAGGCTGCACATGGCGGGGCTCAGCCGGGGCCCCCCACCTGGGCTGCCCCCAACCCGGGCAGCCTGGCTGCAGGCAGCCCAAGCCAGCAGTCTCTGACCCCCCTCTAGTGGCTATAAAACATAGCAAAGTTCACGAACCCGCTACCAAAGCCGCCTTCTCCGAGCACAAGGCAGGGTCCGAGTGCTGGGACACAGGGTCCCGGCTCAGCTGTCCCCACACAAGGCAAAGGCAGGGCTCTGGGCCAGGAGAGCGATGCTTAGCCCAGCTCCAGCTCCAGCTCCAGCTCCAGCTCCAGCTCCAGCTCCAGCTCCCGGCCCCAACCCACCCTCCAGCCCTGCTGCGGGGAGGATGCTGAGCGATGCAGAGAAAGTGATGCCAGGGCCATTTTCCAGTCTACCTCCTCCATTTATTAAAAAATAAATAAATGGAAAAGAAAAGCACAGATTCTCCTCCAAGTCTCTCTAGAGCAGTGGGGAGAGCCACGGGAGGCAATCTCCCTACACAGTATAGAGCCCTGCGTGGCTCTCGGCCTGCTCTGGAGCACGGGATATGCTTGGGGGGAGCAGCCGTACCCAAGGGCTGCCTGCACAGCAGCCTCCAGGGATGATGTTGCAGCCATCTTTGACTGAGTGAGGGCAAAGGAACCAGGCAGCGCTTCCCTGCTGTAAGGCCCAGCAGAGACCCCCACTCTCTGATCCCGAAAGGATGCAAGCTGGAGACATAACCTTCCCATGGGGAACCAGTGGCCCCAGGACAACATGGCAGAGCATCCCCTGATAGCTGCTTCTTCCACCCCCAAGGACACAACATTCAGAAGAGGCTTTAGGTAACACCAGGCACAGCCGCATCAGCAGGATTGACAAGAGCATCTCTGCAGCCTGGATTCCCAAATCCCAAAGGTTTTTCTGCTACAGCATGCACACATCCACATATGTCCTCCCAAAGAGGCCCATCAGCTATGTACCCCTCCAGCATTCCTGAAGTTCTTGTTCAGACTGTACCATGAACATTGAACTAGATGCAAAATGACTGTTTTAAGTGCTGTAAAACATACCGACGCTTTTCAGCTTGGTTCCCAAGAAAAGTGGCTTATGCAATTACACTGTAGGCTTGTGTGTTCCAATCACTTTGGAACCTGTCAGCTAATTTTAACCCGCTCTAGCGGAGAGACAGAAAGCTCAGACAGTTTTAGTTTCACTGGGCTGTCAGCTAAAGGACAGACACCTTCTTAGTGTCCTCCCTTGAGCAAAGGCTGCAGCATGAGCTCAACCTCTTAGTAGACACCAGAGACACCCCATGACTGTAACAAGCAACCCAGTGCAGGAAAGGAGGTTTACGAGAGCTCCCATCCCTCACCCAACCTCAAGACAAACCTGTGGGAAAGCTGCCTTTCTTGTCTAGCTGCTTCCCTCACTTCTAAACGCTAAAAACCATCACATTTCATTTTTCTCTGGAAAGTTTAATTCTTTTCGTCCTAAGTTCCGTATAAACTAAAATAGTTCAGTTTCCTTTGGCCAGTGACTACAAACACCATTAAAAGAAAAATTTGAGAATGCTTTTCACTAGAAAATAAGTTGCTGGCATTTTTTCCTTTTTTTTTTTTTTTTATCCCCCACTAGAGAAGGACAAGGAAATAAATTGAGCATTTTTAGACAAAAGTGGAAAAAAATCTGATGAAATAAAAGACAATCCAGTCACATTTGGATGGAAGAAACATTGTACCAGCTACAGACAGTTAGCACCTGCCAAACATCTGACCTTGAAAGATCAGGCCAGGTTTAGTATGCGCAGTACAGACAGGGTTTAATATAAAAGAGTTTCAGCTATATATAGGAACAGATCTATTTTCATTCTTTAAAACAAAATGCAGAAGAAAAGCCTTGGTGGAGCCAGGATGTTTGGTAGCCAGCATACCCTGGCAGCGCTGAAACGCTGACGATGCAGGAGAGCCTGAAGGAGGGAGCCCAGGAAACCGCTCCAGGGTACGTGGTGTGAGACCATGGTTAGTGGTCAGCTCTCAAAACACACTCTGCTTGCGTTTGGCTGTGGCTGTCAAGATGAAATTAATCTTGCCTGGGCAGTCAAAGTTTGGATCTGCCTTCACTAGCCTCTAATGAAAAATGCATAGTGGCAAGCATTGGAAAATCCCTGACACTCAGCACCAGAGGGTACATTTAAATAATTCTATGAATATAGATCAATAAAACTAATGTACTTATAGCCGCTGTATGAAGTATTCAAACTAGAATAAAAGTCATCTTGTATTACAAAGCCTTGGTATTAATTCTTAGCACCTATTGTTTTACATATTCAATTAATCTTAGTCGGCAGATAGCAACTCATACATGATATTAAAAGCACAAGGCATGAGAATCTGTATTAGAGTCCAGACATCTTCATAACCAAGAGTGAGCTTGGAGGAAGACGTCACTACAAGAGCCCATGGCCTGCCTGCAGGCTGGGGGATAAGACACCACATGGGATGGAGACGTGAAAGGATAGCTACAGCCATGCTAGGACTTCCAAATCCCCATGCATGGTCTCCACGAGAGCACACATTGAGGGAGCTTGATGCATCCAGAACAGGAATTGTGGGAAGAAGTAGCTTCACAACAGAGGTGGAGTTGAAATGAAGACCTAGAGCAGGCATCCCTGGCCACTAGAAGACTCACCCAGCCGTTTGCCTGTGATTCGCTTTCAGTACCAGCCAGATGAGTGGAAGAGGTGTGAGATAATCTGTAAGGTTGGACTAAGAGCCTTTCCAAGTCTTTGTCAGGCCGGTTTGCCAAAATCTCTCTATCGCCAGTGCCTCTCTCACTTAGCTGCAGGGAAAAACTATTCATTGAACAGTCATTTTGGAGAGCTCCCCAGGGAATTTGGAACAGAAATCTGTTGGACCTAATAAAACATTACATTAGAGGACTAGACCATCAAACCAATTAGGCTAAAAGCTGTCAGCCAGGACTTGCCAGCCCGTGCATTTTCAAAAATAGCTCCTACCTTGGGCCACTTTGCATGGACCTGAGACCCCTTCACGCCACGTGACTGTCAGTATTTGAGTGCCCTGCACTGCTGTGAAACCAGACCAGCCTCAATGCTGAGCAATTGAATTCAGCAATGCCTTTGGAAAGGTGGGCCAAGGTGACCGAGGAAAGAAGAGGCAAAGAGCTCTCCAGTATCTCCCACGGAGCTACAGGGTGTTGGAGGTCTTGACTCCAGCCACACTGCAGGTCCCCTTCTCAACAGGTCTACTCCAGCAAAACATCTGGCCCCAACTTTTTTACCTCTCTGACTTTTCAGAGCATCATCTCTGGATGCACTGTCCAGCTCTTCAGAGGAGGATATGCACATCAAGCAGCCAGATACGTCGTTGCTGCTCCCCTCACCGCCACCGCGCAATTACTTAAATGGTGTTCGCGTCTCTTTCTTCAGCAAAGGCTGTAACCTTTATTTGTGACACTGTGGCTGCCTGACATCCATTAAGCTGACAACGGACCTCAACACATGGCTTGCTATGATGAATCTGGCATTGTAGGGCTGCTCTGCTCTCAGTCACTGGGCAAGAGAGTGCCTTTCTGCAGTCGCTGGTGTGGCACCGCTGGCCCTAACCATCCTCATGGCCACTCACGGTGTTTCACTTCTGACTTACTCAGCACTTTACAAACCAGCCCTGGGTTGCTGATCAGAACGACAGCATACTGTATATCGGGAGCAAAATGTATTCGGTACCTGCAGAGAAGCCTTATACATTGATCTCAAAAGACAAAGGAACACTTTTAAAAAAAAACCCAAAACACAGCATCCAGTGTGATCTAGCAAACAGAGAGCACCATTGATAGAGATCTACGTTAGCCTATTAATAACATGATGCTAGGCTTGCATCTGGACTCATTTTGCTTGTATATTAATCATGTACGTTTTATATAATAAGCCCTGTGTGTTGCCACAAGGTAGGACACCCCTGTTCCCACATGGCAAGTTTAATGACTTTGCAAGGCTAACAAAGCTCTGCTTTCTGAAAGGAGGCTGGAGTTGGGTCCCTACCAAAGTGAGGTTCTCAGGAGGTAATAAAACACCAAGGAGATGCTATCTAGTGGATTTGGAGCATTTCACTCCCTTGAAAGTCAAGTCGACAGCTGATTTAAAGTTTCCAGCTAGGTCATACAAAAGTCAACGGCGGCTGCATCCAGCCAGGTTCAGAGTTTGAATATTTATGGTGTCAATCTGAAATCCAGATAACCACAAATAATCTAAACCCATTAACTCCCCCCCGCCCCCCCATCCAGAGGAGAAAGCTCTCTGGACATTAATGCCCATATTGCTAGGGTTACCGTGGGATCGTGGGTAGAAGGTTGGTTTTTTTGTTTCTTTTTTTTCTTTTTTTCTTCCTAAATAAAGGTTATTACACACTGATGGCGATATGTCAGGCAGTTCCCGCCAGATCAGCCTGCCTTCCAGGAAAGCCGGCATGGGCACCACGTGAGTGGAGCTAGTTGGAAGCACTGAGACACTCTAGCGTTCAGGTCAAATCCAGTCCACCAGGGAATAGCCTGATAAATTGCAGTCATCACTACGCTGCAGTGCAGAAGTGCAAGGTAATAATCATCGCACGCTGGCCCGCGGAGCTGCCCGCAGCACAGCCACGGAAGGCACGCACATCTCTGAGTGCACGCCACCAAGGAAGTGCCCTCACCCAGGAGATGAAGCATTCTCGGTCCTTTGTCCTGGATAAATTCGTCTGGCCCACGGGGCGTGCTCCCCTCCAGGACTCCACGGACAATGGACGTAGGTCCGTGCGCCCCAGGGCTGGGCTGCAGGGCAGTTAGGCGGTCAGAGGCTGCTTTGCACGTATGGCCAACATACTGCATCCCATCACAGGTAAAGCACCTTCCCAAGGGAGGTCTAGAAATGATGTGGGGTGGCAGAAGATGCCAAAGGAAAAAAAAATATGGACAGACAAAATGCCAAGAATAGAGGCCCTTCCCCTGGATTATCTGAGCCTGAGCAGTGCTGTCATCCCAGCAGAAAGACTCTTGCTGAACGGAGCTGCACAGGGAGCAGAAAGCTCCTTCCCTATCCACCCACCAACCAGATCAAGCTGAGAAATTACATTATTGTGACATGCCGGCCCTCGGGGGAGGCCGTGCCTGAAGCATGGTACAGATCCTTCTGCAGACATCCCGCAGCATGCAAAATACTCCAGCGGGTTAGAACAAGGGTTTCATGAACAGGAATCTGCAGTAATACCCCAGACAGGAGCCATCCCAGGAGATCTTGGCACACTGCCTCCGGCCTCTCTGCAAAAAACTCCTGAAGAAATCAATCTCAGAGCTTTCAGCAGTGCTTTTGCATCTCCATTGGCAACTTGGATGGCCCATCCATGATGTCAGCTGTTAACCCAGCCTTTACAGCTTCTCCGTGCCATAAAGGCTTGGAAGAAAGTCTTTCTTAAAAGAGAGAAGAGGTGCTGCTGGTTAGCTGATGTGCTCAGGAGACCTTTGTGCGGTGGGTAGATACGTGCAGCCCAGGAACTGGAAACACCTGGAGCAACACGCAGAGCATGCACAAGCAGCATCCCCCCAGATTTTGACATGGCTGCTACAAAAACAGCCCCACACAGATGTGTGTTGGAACAGATCTGCAACACATCTGCTGGTGCTTGCCAGAGCCATGAGCAGCTCGAGGCGTTTGCCAAGTCCTGGGACTTGCTAGGGCAAGGTTATGGGTACTGCAAGCCAAAGGAATCAGCAGGATGCTGGCAAGAAGGGCAGAGCAACTTGAGATAAGAGCAGAATGAGAGCGAACTGAAGGGGTTATTCTGGCAAATATCTTCCTATCCAGAAATATCCCCCTAAAGACCAGACTGAGTTTTCCTCAGCTGCTGGAGAAGAGTTAGTGCCCCTTGGTGAGTTTTAGGAGGATTAGTACAAGTATTAGAGTTAAAAATAGTTTTGTAAATGTCTTCATGGACATACAGGAACATGCCTAAATATAACATTAATTTCCATATGTCATCCAAATGGCTGCTTAATAAAAGCAGGGCCTGAAACAACGTGAAATGCAGTTTTCCCATTGACTCACGTGGACTACTGTGAGCCCCATACTGCATAAACAAAGTAGCTCCTGGTAAAGTCAGCAAAGTTGCTGTGGGCTGGAAAGATTTTGCTTTTCCACCTGAATTCAGGTGTCTGGAGGGAGGCTGCTATCCTTTTACTGCCCCAGCTCCCAAGCAGCTTTGGGAATGGTCTTTACTGATATGATGTTGGATGGTATGAATTGCAACAGTTCTTTGAGGCTGTTTTAGGTACCCGAAACAATGATGAACTTGGAGGTCTGAGCAGGTAAAATTTTGAAGAGAAGAGGCAGAGACTGTGCAGCAGGAAATCATTCTACCTACTGCACGATTGTGAAATTATGTTGAAAATTGATTCATCTGAGAGAAGAAGGAAGTTTGTTCCCTCTGTCGTAATAGCAATTTGCAATGTTGATATGTGTCTCTATTTTGACAGATTTGTGGGGCAAAGTTAAGCTTGAGTGGGTGGCGGAAGTCATTCGGGGTGATAATGAACAAACAATAATTACAAGGCAAAAGGGGGAATTGGTTGGATACCTTAATTATGCATTTCCAGACTTTCTAAACATTAACAGATTTTACCAAATCAACATGCTATTTTCAGAAAGGAAAATATTATTGTGTGGTTGGAGTGCCATCAGAGGAGTGCACGAAAATATCAGTATGCAGAGTGTAATTATACCTTGTTCTTTTTGGGCTCAGCAACATTTAGGAGAGGAGTTTCCCCCTTTCTCTCCCTCCAGCAAGCAGCACCATGCAAGGAGCTACTAGGCTTCAGCAGGGTTATGGGCTCAGCACATCAGGCTGGAAGCAAAGCAGAGCAGCGACAGGTCGCCCAGACCTCAAGCTTCAGACCCCCAGGTGGGGTGGGTTTCCTGGGCGCTTGCAGAAGACTCAGGCACTCCTTCAGCAGCTGAAGAGTTCAGATCTAGGAGAAGAGGTGGCCAAAAATACCCTTCCAGCCCTATTAAAACAGATCACCCACTTACCACTAACATTTTGATAAAAAGGAAAACATAAAGACTTTATTCTTCCCTTAAAAACTAAAAAAACTCCACTTCAACTTAAAAAGAAGTATTTCCATCTTCTAATCCTTAATTCTACTTAAAGCAAATCCTTAGCTTCAAAACCAAATGCTGCTTCTAGAGTGAAACTAAAATGTTTCAACTTGCCAAAAACTTCTTCCCCAAAAGAGACTGTTTCAGGTCAAGCCAAAAACATTTTTTGGACCTGCCAGCAAATTTAGTGACACAATTCTTTGTGCTGCTGTAATTAGTATGAATGGGCTTCCTTAGCACCATTGTTTCAGGAGCAGCTGTGCTACTTTGATGAATACCCATATTTTTGTATGTCACATGCATTTGCTATGGCCTGTTTATAAAGTTTCAGATCATACAGTCAGGGAGCAGAACAGAAATACTATCAGGAGACTTGAGCGATTAATCACAAACTGCAAACAAAGAAAAGACAGGGATCTTGTCGTGGGACACGGGACAAGGACTAGGAAGACCCAGCTTCAGTTCCTGGCTTGGCCAAAGACTGAGCTGGGCAAGTGAAAAAATAACTCTCTTGCTGGCAGGCAAAAGTATTCAGAAATGAAGTAACTTGCCAGTTTGTCTATTTAAATTCTAAGGCTTCTCACCAAAGGGCTGTGCTACCTACTCATTTCCTCTGGAAGCAGGTAAAAAATGTTCCACTATCGTACACACAAACTCTGTATATAACCAGAGAGAAATGCGGATTCAGTAACATCGCAATACTTCTCAAATCACTCCTGACTCCTTCACATTGAAGTCTCTTCAGGCTGAAATGTTTTAATTCTGCAAAATCAAAATGTCTAGCCACAATATTTCTGAGCCTAGCAGTTCAGTTTTCCTCATCTTGAAATGTCTTTTGCTTCAAATTCAATTAAAATTATATTTCAAAAGCAGCATTTCAGTGACAGCACTTATTACTAAATATCAACAAAAATATCAGTGCTATTGTTCTATCAAAAAAAAAAAATCTATTCATTATCCAAAATGAAATGCTGTGTTTCCTTCTGGCTTTCAATTCAATTGTAAACCCTCAAATGGTGGTTGTGGTTCTTCTTCTGAACCTGGACAAATTTGTAAGATTCAGACTTGCCAAGGAGCCAAGCTCAACAGGAAAAGGTTTGGCTTTACCGGAGGGGCTGCTGTAAAGACAACAGCAATAAATAATGCAAGTCAAAACCTGAAGCCAGCAGGGCTGGTTTGGGAGGTAGGAAAGAGTCTCAGGATGTTGGGGACAAGAGGGGCTGCAACATTATCCAGCACTTCTTTCTCCAGAAACCCAGGATCTGCAGGTAACTCACATAAGTTAGGAAAAATCAACAAAACTGACCAGCCCAAAATACTTAAGAAGGGCTTAAAAGAAAGTAATATCAGACATCTGCTACATTGTCAAGACTCTCTTTAGCAGGCAAAAGCACTTAGCAGGATAAACAGAGAGTTATCAACAGGGTATTTTGCTTTCTACAAGAACAGAGGCCAACATAACTGGTGGTCACATGTGCTCACGTCCATGGAGCAGCTCTCCTTCTGCTGGGGAAACAGAGACATGCTTTTCTTTGCCATGCTTGTATTTGAGCATCTAAAGAGAGATGCCTGCACGGGACTCCTTTCGAAGCATCTTTCAGAAGCACTATGTCTGTTAACAAAACCTTTAAACAAAATACATGGCCCCATTCAGCCAAACGCAGCCTTGCAGCAGGATCCATCCTGACTCCTCACTATACACTTGGCTGTCAGAAGTCCAAGTCCAGCAAGTCACAGGACAAAGAAGACTCTGCTTCTCTTGCCCAAGTCAATAAAACCTACAGACGTGACCCAGATGGCTCAGACGTGACACCCTCACATCTCATGTGGGGACATCGAGCCAAGCACCAGCCAGAACCAGAGCAGAGCTTGCAGCTCCGTTAGTCCCACCCTAACTCCATGAAAAACACCAACCATAGCAAGAGGTCCTGTGAACCGAGGGCTGTTGGCCACCATCGACAGCTAACCCACCATTTCAATTACACATCCAAGCCAGCTGCCTGCCCCTGGAGCCTGTGCTCTTTGCTCCTGAGCAAGCCATCTTCCACCTTACAGCACACCGAAGCTCCCCGTCCAAGAAAAAGCACACCTCACATAATCAGTTTTAATTAAATTTTCAGCAAGTATCTTCAGTTAAGCTGATAATCGGTTAATGACCCCCATTAAAACAAGATGCAGACAGCACAACTGGCACATATCCCCACACTTCGTGGAAGGGCTCTACCACCAAACTTTCTCCCAACGCAGAAAGTTGGGATGACGGCAGGAGGTGACAACTTTAATGGATGAGGGGCCAATAAAAATAAAGGCAACCACACAGAGCGCACGGCTGTGCAGCTAACATTTCATTTCCAAGCAGGATGTTTTTTCAGAGGGCCCCATTAATTTCTCCAAGGTCCATGGGCCTCACTGTCTCCCATCTGTCTAGCAGGGAAAGAATATAGTGCCCTGCCTTAAACACTTGGAGACCTCAAGTCCCCTCTTTGCTCTCTGCTCAACCCACTGGTTAAGTCACTAACCCTCTGCAATATGGACCCATTAATACTCAACGCTATGAAGGGAGTTCAAGGCTGATTCATAATTCACCTGGCCCAAAAAGACACTGGGTTTCTTAGGCCTACGGTCATAACTTTAAAATGTAGAAGCTGTCAAAAAAAAAAAAAAAGAAATCAGAACACTAAAAGGCTATGAAATTTGCACACAGCAAAATTCTTCCCATTTCACAAGGTTCATTTAAGAAGTTACTGTAAATAGTTCCTGCAGTTCACACACAAAATATTTCCACAAGCATTAATGAAACATTTTTTAAAGCCCCCCCCTAAAGTTATTCCTGGCAGAAAAGGGGAAAAGATGCAAGCTGTGGAGTCTGTAACTGCATAAGGGAAGAAGCTGTCGGATCCCATCTGTCGATGAGGAGGATAAACGACCGCGCACATCTCTCCTCTGCGTTAGCTCGTAGCCAGAGTTTGAGGAGAAGGAACACTCAGGTCCCAGCTTTCAGCAGAGGAGGCAAGGGTGGCGGCAAGTGGGAGTTTAATGCATGTAGGTCTTCTCCTACAGTCACTCCACCCATACTTTGGGAGCTAACACAGACTCCAGACTGGGTGCAAAACGAACTGGTGGGGAAGAAAATGAGTACTCTGCATGGCAACAGGGATGGCAGGAAAGTTCTCCTCCACCAAAAACCACAAGCTGATGAGAGGCAGCCTCCTGGTGCCTCGATGGGCTGCACTGGAGCCAGAGCCTCCCCGCAAGATCCCTCCCGTGCCACCATCGAGCCAGACCAGACCAGCAAGAGCTGCCTGGGTTCTGGGTGCAGAGGAGAGGGTCCAACACCACATCCTCCCAGGGAGAGACAAGCTTACTGGTGTCCTTCAACACTATCGAAGAAAGGTACTTGAAGCCACAGAGCAGTGCAGACAACCACTGGCTGGGACAACAGTACTTCAGCGTATACAAGACTGGCATTTGATGTATTGGGATTAAGAGCCTGCGAATTGCAGCATTCCTCCAAGGCTGTCTCACTGGAAAAGAGCTAAGGTCAAGATCAGGAGAGACCTAGAGGTCAAAGTGCTGCCAAGAAAAATAGCTAAACAAAGCCCAGGATTTCTCCAATCAGTGGCCCAGTCATTTAAAGACAGCATTAAACTTAAAACAAAAAATTTGAAATTCACTTCAGACTTTCCTTCCCTTATTTTAAGCAGGTTTTTCTCAGAACAAATACCATTTCATTTCAGTATCCAGTTAAAATCAGCCTGGCTCTCCATGTTCAGAGAAACACCCAACACCAACTTGAACTTCTGAGGTGCTGAGAACTAGATGGTCCACAATTATTTTCCTGTTTTCCTTTGGAAGTTTTTGACAGATAATGAAAATTTGACATATCTGTGAGGAGTTCTGTTGGGTTTTTTGCATAACATTCCTGATGTTTTGTAGCCTACTGCCACCCTGCACCTCTCAATGCAATGGCAAAGTGGGAATCTATATTCAAGCAAGAGGTGGCGAAAGCCTTCAACATCTCCACTTCCACATGCTCATGGGCAGCTACAGGTGAATCCCTGGCAAGAAAAGCAGCCACAATTCACTACTTCTGCTAACGCTATCTCAGCCCAGTTTGTGGTGGCCTCCCAGCAACACAGGGATTGGGTTAGTGGCTCATGGAGTCTCCAAGACCTCCCAACACGCAGGAGACATTTTCTGAAGGGATTTGCCCATAACTACAGCCACAATCCTCTTTTCATGAGCCAACCACATTCATACAATGGCTGCTGTCATTCCTTACACTGCTTTATCTACATGCAAATAGCAAGACATTTTTATTTAAATGGCTCCCAGTCATAATCCTGCTTTGGGAGCAATGGAGTCTCTCTCACAAAGCTCTCTCTTGTATCAAAGCTGTGACTTACCAAATATTCAAGTCAAAGTGTCTGCATACAGGGCCACAACAGGACACAACAGTCCCCAAGTTGTGGCCTTGCTGGAACAGAGACTGAAGTTAAACCAACCAACCTTTTTCCTCCTCCCTGTGCTTTTGCAGCAGGGACAAAAATGCACTTTGCAGGTAGGAGAAGCAGAGCATCTCGCTCCCTAATCTTCCTGGCCTCTCAACACGAGGTTTCTGAAAATCCTTTTGCACACTAAAGACAATATCCCATAAGGAACCCAAACAGAAATATGCTCTTCTCCCTGTTTTGAAGGTTACCAGTGAACAGAATCACCCTTTGAAGGGGTCTGGGCTCTACTGGATTGAAAAGGAATATCGTACCCTATATTGCATTACCAAAGAGACCTGTTACTGGTTTCCCGATGGCCGGTCTACAACCAGTTCAGCCCAGCCCCAGCTCAGGTAACAGCACAGAAGATCTTCTGCAACTTTGTGAACTCAGCAATTAGCCCCTGAGCCCAGGGAGAGTTTGTCAAGATCCCATCGCAGGCGAACAATAACACAGAAATACAGCTTTGAGGGGGAGATGATTTATCAAGCTGACCACAGACGTCTCCCTCATTTTTTCTTTAATAAATCCATCCTAGCTCTTGGCTGTGTTCAGTATCTTGTCATTGCTTTCGTCTCCTTTCAGGAACGCCTCCCACCTGCAGTCTTCAGGCCCTTTGCAACCCTGGAACCATTTATTTTCTCCAACATTTTTCCATAAAGAAACCCAGCCTTTTCTCCCATGGAGGGGAGGGAAACTGAGGCACAGCAAAGCTGCCTGGCCCAAGGTCAGGGAAGGGAGCAGGAATACCCGCTCTTTTGGGCTGGGCTGATTTGTACTGGTTATTTCCTTATCTGCATGATGAGCATCAGGACTCTTTTGCTCCCTCTCATGAATAAGGTGTTTAGGAATTACTCGGATGCTCTTTGCCATCAGATTTTAATCACCAGGAGTGCCTTCCTTGTGGGACTCCATGGGACCGTTCAGGCAGCCAGCCAAGCTCCTGAGAGTCAGGCCTCATCTAAAATACGTATGCCGATTATTCTTAATAACAGCAGGCAGACACCAGCTCGGCTCTGATCTTATCTCCAACCCCTATTGCCAGTGCGGCATTTCTATCGCCATTTCCACGTCCCAGCGGGCCTCTCAAGAGAGGCACGGCAAGCTCCAGGCTCGAGTCCCTCCTCCAGTCCTTGGAGACACTCCTGGGAAGAGCCACATTGGGAGACATGTGGGTCGCCCTCCAAGGTCCAAGCGGGCAAGTCCGCTCAGGTAGCCGGCTCTTGGGAGCACCAGGCATCAGTACCACGAGGCTGCTGGCAGATGCAGTTGCCTGCGCTAATTTCATGCCCATCCTCTTCACTCTCCACAAAATTCCAGGCAGGCCTTCCACTTTGGCTGACATTCAAAACTGTCACCTCTCTGCAGACATTAACTTGGAGGCCTCTGTCATCCCTCACATTAAAATGCTATCACGGGGAGTCAGCACAGCTCGACTCAGCCAGCTAAGGGGCTGGCTCCAGCCGTGCTGCAGGGACAGCCGATTCATGCTTGACATCCATGGTCAATTTGACAGTGATGGACACACTACTTAGGAGTCATTTGCTGATCTCGTTTCCCCAGGTGGGAGGTCGTGCCATGGAGCAGCCTTCCCCGGGGAGGAGAAGTGGTGATGCTCTCCAGCCTCTCCGGGAGCGGAGACGTACACAGAAGGGCTTCCCCAACTGCTCGCTGAGCAGAAGATGATCTACAGAGCCTGCCAGGAACCCGAAATGCAGCCAGCCAATCCCCCACGTGAGGAGATGGCTTCACTCACAGACAAGCCTCTTGCCCCCCAAAAAAGTCATGTCCATTTCTGTGGACCTTCCCCACATCCTTGCCAGGGTGTGTGCTCCTGGGTTACCCCTTCCGTTCTCGGTTAGGACAGGGAAGAAGTCCTCAGTCTTCTCAACCACTGCTTGAGTTTTCTGAGCCCACTTGCTCTTGCTACACATGCTGTCAAAGGGCGCAATAGATTGCTTTTAAACCAAGACACACCGTTGCTCCCAGATAGGGTCTAGTCACTAAACCCTGACCTTCCTTATAGCAAGGAAAGGCAGAGGCATGATGCTCATTAAGCTCTAAACTAGTTTTTAATGGACACATGCATCCTCCTTTTACCAGGTCATGTCTCAGTCGGGAGGTGCTCACCCTGTCACCGTACATCCTTCCAAGCAGGCAATAAGAACACAGGCAATGGCCAACAGCCCTCACAAGCCTCAGGGGAGCAATGCTCCAGGAAGAAGAGGGCTTTATAAGCCTTCACCTTCCGCTATGAGCCCCAGGCACCACCGTAGGTGCATCCAGCCCTGGAATGGGTTAGCATGGCGTATGTTGACTTCAGACCATTAGCTCCTTCAGTGCCCACAGGCCTCATGCGCACACAGACTGGGTGACTAACTCAGCAGACGCTTAACCCAAGCTCAATCACACTCCCCATTTGACTGAAGGCCTCTCAGCACCTCTATCTACTGATGCCCAAGCACATTACTGCCATAGCTCTGTTCCCAACAAGTTAGAGACAGTAGTGGTAGTCTCCTGTACCTCTGCATGCATCTCTAAAAACAAAGCCCACCTGCAGCTCAGGGGGTGCCAGCTCTAAACCAGCTTGGTTATTCTAGTGCATAAATTCCAATTAAACCAGGCTGAGTTAAGCTAAACTAAAATACACGGGGAACTAGTTAAAGCTGAACTGAAAATACAGGTTTCCATACAGACATGAAGCCACAAGCCACCAAGGCTGTGGTCCCCTGCATCTTTATACCACAGGAGAGGACAAAGCACTTTTTTTAAATGCACAGAGCAGTTTAGAGTCTAATCACATAAAAACTCCCTTTCACTTCTTATTGCCCTAGCACAGTGTCATTGGTAACACACTCAAATCCCAGGGCTGCAAAAGATAATTATGGCAGGGGAGCTCAGCCAGCTACCGCTGGGAACCACTTCCCAGCCTTTCCCGGTTCTGGGAAGCCTGAGTTGAGCCCCGTCCTAAACACCCTGTAAAACAGATGTCTTATGCCGCGTGCCCAGAAGGCCTTCCCCAAAACTAGGCTCTTTTGGATCAGACAAAGGGAGAAAATTCCAGCATCCTCCAGACCCTGCAGCGAACATGGCTCCTTTGAGAGCAAGGCACGATCCAGCTTGGAGAGTGCCTCTCCCCACAGCTGTGACTGCCTGGCTCTGGGACAGTGGCACGCTCTATTTCTGTCACCGATGCCACCTGTCTCAGATGAACAAGGAGACTGAGGAGTTTCATTCCCCCCAGAGACGCCCACAGAGTTGATCAAAGCCCTGAAAGACTTTCTCTCTTGAAGGTGACCATGCACCAAGGGTGCAGCAACACCCTTGCACCAGGTAGTTTGGTCTCCCCCCTCACCTCCAAGCAGCAGAGCTAACGCAGCTGCCGAGCTGGCTGGGGTGGATGGAAAGGGACTGACTGACAGACAAGCCACAGATCTTATGACTTCAAAAGCAAAGCCCAAAGGCCCTAACATTGCTACTGCTCTCCCTGCCGAGCAGCGAGGGTCTCCAACAGCCCGGGCAGCCTGGCTCTGCTCCACCACCCCCATCCCCAGCCAAGGCAAGACGAAGGCCATACTCGCCTCCCAGTTACTTGTTCGGTCCTTTTATGGGGAAGATCGTTTTATAGCGGGGTCTGGTAGAGTACTCAGCTTTCCCTTCCAGACTCCAGCAGAAAGAACTTGACCCATGTCCTCAGACCCTCTTAGTCATCGGGCTGAGCCGCCTCTCCCCTCCTCCCACCACCCTCCTCTTTTATGGAGTAGCAGCAGCAGCAGAGCATAGGGTGAGAAGTCAAGGGAAGGACAACTTGACTGATGGAGCTCAGGTTGTGGGGTCAGCGCAAGGCGTCGTGATCCGGGCTCAGACAGAGCCATTTCCTCTGTGATTTTATCCGCTGCGATTTTTATCTTTCGTCTGTTCACACGTCATGCCACCTGGACATAATACAGAGCAAGCTGAGCGCTCGGCTCCAGACTTAACCCTTCCCTGCCTACCGGGAAAGCGGGAGGCCCCAGGTACGGAGCAATTCTGCACTTTTGGCTTTGCCTGGCAACAAGGGGCTTTTCTTTATGGGCCCTTTTTTATTGCCTTGAACATCTGTAAGTGGCAGGCTTATCCTTCTCTGCTGAACCCATGGACAATGTTATGATTTACCCACAAATTTCACATTCTTGACAGCATTCATTAGATGTGATTTTTGGTATTTGTTTTAGGAGAAACATGCTGGTTTCAATTCCTGCTCTAAGCCATGTGAGCACAGCCCTGGTAGCTTGCAGCGAGGGCTCCTCAGGTGATACCGCAGACATAAAAGTCAGGCAGAAACAATTTCCTCCCACTGCACAAAAGGTATTCAAGCCTTAGCAGCTGCTTATACAGAGCTGGAGTAATGAAGACCAGCCCTCTGCTCCACTGAGCCCAAATCAAGACCACGGGTGGAATTAGGTGGCATTTGACATGAGCACAGGTGTTCAGACCAAGCTACGCTGAGTTATTCCAAGAGCAAAAGAACATTTTGAATGTCTACAGGGAAATTGGCAACAATCCCCCACCAAAGTCTCAGCCATTGAGCACATCAGATCTGAAACCCTTTAAAAGGCAGATGAAAACCATCACCCCCATTCTGTAGGTAGGACCAGCATGAGGAAAGAAGGGGAGGAAAGGGATATTGAAGCTAGGACCTGTCCCACATGCCATGTCCCCAGCCATAGGGCATGATACCTCACTAACCATTTCATCACCAGATGTCCTCTCACCTCCACAGACCAGGCAAGAGTTCAAGTGTCCTCACACGACATCTATTGACCTTCCTTTCAGGTCCATGTAGCATCAAATCCTTTGGTCCAAACAGGATGCAGCTCCAGCAGGAGCCACATGGGAGACCCAGCCTGTAAGACACGGTGGAGGGCCCTGCAGGAAGCCTGACTACCCCCATAACACATACCACTGTTCTCCTCCAGACAGGACCCACCTTCCCAGCCCTCCGCCTTTCCTGGCTCCTCCAAAGAGCAGAGGGCTAGCTCCCACATCCGCCTAATTCCACCATCATAAATTACCACCGGATGGGACAAAAGTAGAAACTACTTTGAGCATGGGGTATTTTAAGGTGCTTATGGATTTGTTTGTTGTTTGGGGTTTTTTTTTTTTTTTTTTTCAAGTTGCCATATTTGTTTCCTTTCTTGCTCCTGATATGATAACAGGAGAGACAGTTGGAAACTCCCTGTTGTTTATCTAAAGTCTAGGGGAAAATACAAAGTGCAACTAGCCACAAAAACTGTACAGGTCTTGAGATTAATTTTATTTTAATTTGTGGCTTCTTAAAACCAGTGACCTCACTTTCAGAATTAAGCAAAAAAAATCTGGACAAAACAGCATATTCTCAAATAAAACCCTTTTGGCTTTCATGTGTGGCTCCCAACTAAGCAATCTATGGGTGGCAAGAAGCAGTATTTTTAATGGCCCTTTCAAACCAAATCAAAGCATCTTAGAAGGAGCTATAACAAGTTACAGTTCTGGTTCTCTTTCAGAAGGACTATGGTAGAGGGCAGGGATGACTTGGTTTTTCAATAAACCGTACGCACGGTGAACACATACAAATGAATTTCAAAAGGTTAAATAATGCTCATGCAGAAAGTCAACTCTTTTGACATTAAGAGACTCCTTTATTTAGGGCAGTCCCTACATCAAGAGCTGCCAAAAGCCAGGTAGATATAGTGGGAAGGATCTGTCCATAAATGCCCAGCTCTCATACACTCCCAAAGCATCTGCTCTTGGCCACTGTCAAGAGGAGTTTACTATATCAGAAATGATCCATCCAATTTGGCAGTTCTTATTTTTCTTAGAGGCACAGAGAGCCAGGCATACAACTGACTTTAAGAGAAATGGGTCCACTTGGCTACATATCAATGTTCACCCAGTGGTGCATCAGCTCTTTGAGACAGGGACCTTCTGTCCTGTGTCTGTACGCCACACAGCACAGAGGGATGCTCAGCCACGAGAAGTCCCACAGCCTCTGCATATGTCCAGGTGTATAAAACTTCACTGCAGTACAGGGGCTGTAGTCCCAAGCTTTACCCTACACCAACTTCACACAAACACTGATTTGCCTCATTTTGATGAAAATACCTCTTTTTCCCTTACACAGGGGACTGAATGCACAAAGAAGTTCGACCTTGGTGTACCTACTTCAATACGGTCTTCAGCCTTCTGCTGTCTGCAGGCAATTCCCTTTGGCATCTCCCCTCTCTTTTAACTGTTTGCATCAGTTGCCCACTCACTGGACTTGCCCTTGTAGCACATCCCCAGAGATAGAAACAGTCCTGCCACTCCGCACAGGTGAAGACACAGACACCTGATGGCACTTGTAGGTGGACAGACACCTGCATTCAAAATTTACATCCCCAGAAATGCTTCTCTCCACACACAGAAAATAACCCTGAAAAAACCAAATAGACCATAAGAACAATTACACCTTCTCCCTCTGGACTGGGGACACAGACACTCCCGTTCCCACCACTTCTTCCCAAAATTACCCTTCTGGATTTTTCTTTTAAGAACCCTGAGTTTTAAGACATCCACAGAAACCACAATTTCGAGATCCAAGTTTTCATGGGAAGAATCACACTGTGCCACCAAGCTGGAGGTAGCAAATGCTGCTGTGTCTGCACACGGACAACACCTCCCAGAGAACAGGCAGCAAAGCCAACCCTGAACCACCAGACCATCGTTCTTCCCAGCAAGCTGCCAAGGGAGCCCTCCAGCAACATAAATTTTGGGGTGCCCTTGCTCTGTGGTCAGCCCCAGTCAAAGACATCTTATCACTGGCCATTTCCCCATGCAGCACAAATTCATGTCCCTATCATTAAAGAGACACATGGTTTATTTACTCATTACCATATCCAGCTGTTGGCTTTCCTTCTCCCCATATTTCAGGGTAACTAGTGATTTGACATAAATAATACCCCATTCAGCTACGGCCTGAAAGATATTGTAAATATAAAAAAAGTCTTCAGCTCCAATAGCTCTTTTCAAGTGCTCAGTCCAAACCCTACTTAGTATGGGAGTGGGGGAGGCTGGGAAAGAGAAAAACCCAACGCCATTACTTAAATAGCCCCATTAAAAATGAGCACAGAGTGAATTACGGCTTTATTAAACAGATGACATTACATCAGGAATGATGAATCATAATGTTTCTTTTCAGGATTACAATGGTATACGACCTCTTCAGTTGTAATCATTTGCCTCCTATTCCGAGCCACCATCAGGTGTGTTGGCCCCTCTCCCCATCACATTAACACCAGCACTGGGAACCCACAGGCATTTATTTCTCAATGGCTCACGAATTGCCACGGCTTGCTCCTGTGGGGAAGGGGAGAGAGGGGGACAATTCCACCGGAAAATCTGGAGGGGATCCTGGTTTTTGTTCCCAGCCCTAGATGAGCAGGGAAGGGCTGGATGCATTCCTAGGGAAGCACAGGAGGTTTTCTCCAGGTTTCCAGGCAGGAGAGTGTCTGGAGTCTCAGGCTCACCCTCTTGCCTTGTGTTTCTCCTGTGTCAGAGGAGCTGAGCAGGGTGAAGCAACAAGCCAGTGGCTGAGTTCACAGAGGTCACCAATCCCCCCATCCATCTGCTCCTCTCGGTTTACCTCCCAGCAAGCTCATGGATGGATCCGTGAGCAGGGCTCGCACGCCCTAGCTCCCTCTACATCTGTCTGGCCCCACGCTCCCATGCATCCAACAGCCCAGCCATCCTGCCCCTGCGGCCTCAGCCAGCTTCTCCTGAGGTTGCGCTGGGGCAGAAGGACAAAAGCACAGACACACGTAGAGTTCCAAAGCCTCAGGATAGGAATCTGTGGAGGGAACCAGATTTGGGAGTGGTGTGTCTCAAGGCTTTTAATACCCAATTCCCTTCCATCATGAGGGCTGCATTGGGGCATGTAGCTGGGATTTCAAAAATAATAGAAGTATTTTGGAAGTTGCATAGTGCAAGACGACTGGGACCACGCAGGGTACAGCAAGAGGCTGTCAGATAAAGGACTCCAGACAGCAGCAAGACATAACCCTCTGGCACATGTACTGCTCTGCTGGTTTACCCACCAGAAAAGCAGATCCGCACTCCCAAAACACAGCACATTGATTTAGCTGTTTGCTGGCTTCGTCCTTTGCAGAGCTCTTCATAAATACCTATCAATCCACCCCCGTCTCTTCCCCCATGTGTTTAAATCCACATCATCTCCAAGGCAGGTCACGCACATAGATCAGAAAGAAGAGCCCCTCTGAAGACAGACTCCACTCCCCATGTCAGTCCTTGCAGGATTGACGGAGGTACTGTTAGGAGAAGACCAAGGGCTCCCAGTCCCCACAGCCCAGCGGGCAACGCCGTGGCCCAGAACAACCACGTGAAATGTTTCCCACATTTTGTTCCTCTCGTCCTTCTCCCAAGGTTTGCCTGCTGCCTATAAATAACCAGGAGAGCGTGACATCCAAACTCCCAGATAAAGCAATGCTGTGCCACAGCCCCACACAAGCCAACAGCTTCTATTTTTACATCTTTGGTGAGAACCACGTGTCAGCTATCGACAACACACAATAAAAAAGCCCTCACGCTCGGATCCCCACTCCCCCTCCACCTTCTGCTCAGGCAGACCTCAGACAAGCGCCCGGCGTCCCCATCTGCTCATCACCTGCTAGCATTTGGGTAGCAGATACGTCAAACTCCCAGCTCACGTTTTCACAAGTAGGAGTTTGCTGTCTGAGTGATGAGGCTGTCTGTGCTCCCATTGTGCTTTGCTATCCAGAAGGGTTTTTTCTGAGCCTTTACAAAATACTGCATACCAGTAGCTCTTATGTAAATTATCAACCTCCTTGCCCCCATTTTACAGATGGGGAAACTGAGACGCAGAAAGCAGGCAGAAAGCAGAAAGACCTGTGACCCCCCCCCCCCCCCCCCCCGCTGTAGTCCTCGGCCCCTCAGAGATACCCATCTTCTCCCTCTAAGATGTACCTCTGTCCACTCACCTCTACAACTGTAGCTGCTTCTGCACAAAAAAACCCACCTTCAACAATAAAAACCTGCCAAGGGAAGTTGAGCTCTGACTTTGGCCCATGGTGGTGGAAAGGTCCAGGGTCTCTTGGTAAGCCTGGTCACACCGCAGGAGGCCAGGACTCCTCACCTGCCTTAGCAATAGCAGGTCCCTTTCAGTCTGCCCCAAACAGTCATCTGCACATCTCTTCCCCTAGGTCTCAGTTTGACATCTCACCCCCACCACAAAATGCAGAGTCCTACAAAAACCAAGGGCACGTCCCTAGAAAAGAGTCATTAACATCATGAGGGATCGAGCAATCGAGGTCTCAGCTGTGATTCCTACCCTGGATGGACGGCAGCATCTACAGAGATTGTGACTAAGCATAACAAAAAAAGAAATTCAATAACCAGGAAATTGGTAAGTGGACAACTTAAATTCCGCTTTTACACATCAAAATCAACAATGACAATCATTTCTCTTTCCACTGCAATTGTTGCAACAGCATTGACTCTAATCTTAAGAAAAAATATCCACCCTAGATTTCACTCTAGTCTAGAAGTGAGTCAGCTCTCAAACCTCAGCTAGAAAGGCACTTGCGAGGAAGGATGTGGGAAAATAGAGGGTTAGATTCACTAGGCTCCTCTTGGGTCATGCTAAAATTACTACGATTTAAGTTAATGAATAGATTTCCTTTTGTTCCAGCTCAGCTTCATTCTGCAGCGTTACAGCCCTTATCCCAAGCTGGAAGCAAGCACTATTCAGATAAAACAAAGCCCAGCTTCCCTTTAGCATTACCACCAAGACTTCTTCATAATAATATTTATAAAATAGCTATTAACATGGGAGGGGATAGTAAAACCACATCTGTAAAAGTCAGGCACTCGGGTTATACAATATCAGGAATTAAATCTGCCCTGCAACACAAATTCCCTTCCTGCCTACATGTTTGCTTGTTTCAAAGCATCTTTAATGGCAGGGCCACATCCTGCTTGCTCCTCCGGAGCTCTGACTTATCCAGGCTGGGGACTGAGCAAAGGGGTCCCTGAGGCTCTACTGGTGCATCTCCTGACACCTCTTACCACGTTGGGCCCCAGTCTCTGCTCAGGCCTGTTTCGCACTAATTGTGGGGGCCATTTGGGTCAGGGCACATCCATTTGGATAGCCCCCACCTCTCTACAGAGCAGGGGGGCTCAACCACACATTGCTTTGGGCTCTCCAGGGCAAGGAGGGAGACAGAGCCAGAGGTCACAGCAGAACCACAGGTGACTAGGACAGTGGGACTTGCTCTATGGCAGGCTTGGTTTGGCACCGTCTGTGCTTCTTCCAGGGGGCAGGAAAGCGTTTTTGTGCAGCCTTTGGCAAAAGCAGTTTTCCAGGGACTATGTCCTATGTGGCATGTTCTGCTCCCTTATCCCTTGCTGCTGCAGTCTGCTGGGACAACACAATGCCTAAAGTGGATTTAACTCCGATGTTTTCCCATCCTTGCCCTATGTACCCACCACCACCAGGAAAGGGACAGCAGATAGGAAAAGGCAGGCTACCCGGCTTCTCTAGATCACTGTGAAGCGTTAGCCTCTTGGGAGTTACTAGTAGCCCAGGCAAGAAGCTAACAAGGTGGAGAGTTCCCGCAAAAGGTTAACTTGCTGGAACCAAGCATCAGTGCAACCCCCAAGACAGCTAGAGGGGGCAAAGCTGCCTACAGAGATGAGGTTAACGCACCAGACCAAGGGGCCAGGCTGCGATGGGTGACAGGTTGTACCTTCAGAAGTCCTGAAGATCTGCACACCCAGTGAGACAGGGCCACAGCAGCACCTCTGATCTGAAAGTTTTCAGAGCATTTTCCAACTCTGCAAGACCCTGATTATCCCAAAGCGAGGAGTATCATGTCACTGCAGCCAGCCTCAGTGCCCAGCATATCTGGTTTCCAGCCTAACCTCAGCTGTGGAGTTCACCCAGCAATGATTACACCGAGCCCCAAAGAGTCACATTGGGAACACACTGAGGAGGGTTGCAAGGACCAGCAAGCCAAGGCCCTGGGAGGGAGGGCTACCTACATTTGAAGTCTCTGGCTGGAATAACTTTTTGCCAACTTTTTTCAGCATCTTGATGGTGAGGAGGGGATGCGAAAGAAGATTTTGAGAACAGGAAGAACCACTGTATTTATCTAGGCTGACACCCCGCATAACACCAGCCAGAGCATTTCAGCTATAACCCCTGCATTGCGCCAAGCGTTGACACTAATAGCACAACAGCTGAGCAATTAAAAGGAGAGTAGAGACAACAAGATATCAAGTCAAAAAGGCTCATGGACAAGAGACAGAAAGACCTAATTTCTGCTTGTTTGCTTTGGTGAGTGGAATATTGTCAGACAGACACAATGCTCAGGAAAAACTACATTTCTGCGTCACCACCAATTAGTGCCTCTTCCTTAGGAGGCTGGAATCTTCCTGCCTTTTTGCTGTACCAGGTTTTTCACATGGACCTTATAGAAAGCATGTCAGAGCTTGGAGTGTACAGCATCCCTCTGCACAGAGAAGTGACTGAAACAAGCAGCTGGCCCTGCGCTAACACACATTTAAAGACTCTTCACAAACTGTGGGAAATGAGAATTTACAGTCTCTTTGCTAGGGATGGAGGCATGGGAAAACAGAGGAGAGCCTCTGAATCAGGAGGCAAACAGCAACTCACTGAGGTCTTGTTTACGCACTTCCCCAGTCCAGTGTAGGAGTGGTTGTACTGGTTTTGGGGTCCCAGTTATAACTATTCTGAAATCCCCACGCATTATGCATCCCCAGTTCTATGGGTCCAGGGTAGCCTTGGGGCCCATGGCTGATGAAAGGGCCCTGGGGGAAGCACGGCTGAAGGTTTGGGCAGGCACCTCTTTAGCACCTCATTAAAGAGACACATGGCAATGGAAAAAGCACAGCAAGAAAGAGCCCATCCCAGTCAGGCAGGACTAATGTCCCTAATGTCCCCCCCAGTGCCTGTGACCCACTCTCCTAACAAAGCCCTCAAAGGTCTCACAGGAAAGTCACAGCAAAAAAGCACTGGCAAGGCTGAGGACAAGGTCAGGAAGAAAAAAATCAAGGGTCGGGGGCAGCCAGTAAGCATGGACAGACTGGAAAGCCGGACATCAAACCTGGTGTATGGCAGCAACTGAGAGAAGAAGAAAACCAGGACCGGAGGCTGTGTGTCCAATCACTGTTTTCACTAGATTAAAAATGTAAATTCCCTGTGTGCTAGCCTGCCTTGGAGATATGGAGAGTAACAGGCAATTAGGAGTAATGAAGTAGCAATGACAGCAGCAACAGGCAAACATCTCTGGGAAAGGAGTGTGTTTGGGCAATAGGTGCAAGTCTCCCTCCCTCTTTGAAGAGCACATGGGAAGGGGTGTCTGGTCCAGCTCCCAGTTCACTTCTCCACCAGTTTAATGCTTCCTATCAAGCAGCGGTAGTATCACACTTAATCTGGGTTAATAGGATCGCTGGCACGCTCAAGGGAGACATTGCTGGGAAGAGGCACAGGCAATGTGACCCACGGGCCTCAGAAAGCCACGGGCACAGACAGCTCTAGAGCCAGACACGAGCTTTGCAGATGGGTCCTCGGGGTGCTAATAAAGGTCGACCACACACCGTATGCCCTTCCCCAGTAGGGTGTTAACAGTCTCCCCTTTGCTACCCAGCCATGCATTTCCATGTGACTAGCAGGAGCTCGATCCCTCCGAGATCATGATCCATCACTGCTGGGGACACCAGTCAAACAGCTCCAAAAAAACACCAAAAAATAAATAAATGGAAAGGTGAAGTAATTGCTGAGCACAACGGTAGAAATGTCACCATCGTGGAAAACCAGGCTAGAAAGGCAGTTTGGCATGCCCTAGCCCTCTCGTGCAATGCAGCAAAACCATGAGCAGCATCAGGGCAGAGCTACCTCAGAAACACCTGCAAGTCATGCACTGCCCTGTGCTCTGCCAACACAGCCTGCGATGGAGTAACGCTGCATAGATGTCCCGTGCGGACACCACCACTTCCACCCCCACTCAGGAAGTTTAAATGGAGAAGAAACCCAAGATTTAGACAACAACAGCCTAAGCAAGAGAAGGGAAATGCTGGGAAACCTCAGAAACCTGAAAAAAGTGCTGGGGACAAAAATCCACACAAACCTGGAAAATATGGGGCAAAAGAAATCTGAGAAATAAGAGATACAGAAGGACTGGTGAGAAGGAGCTGGAGCTACATGGAGGAGACTGGGTTATAGGCAATCTTACATCAGTTTATGAAAATATCCCATTAATCTTCATAGCGCAATCTTAATTGCAAAATCTTTCATCAGCCTTGTTATTTGTGCACCTGTCACTGGAGACACTCGGAGTTGTTTTGTCGTCATTTCTCACACTAATTAGAGGGGCTTGGGGTGGTTTGTGGGGTGGGATGGGGAGGGGGGCTGTTGTTTTTTTTAATTGTCCTCGAGCACAGCTCAGCTTTATGGTAACGCTGCCAATTAGGGTCCCGCCCTGCGCAGAGCTTGTAGGCCTGCTAGGCACATTACAGAGGACTAGAGGGGTTGTTTTAATTAAATACCCCCAGACTAGTAGGGAAATATTTAGAGCAATTTAACAATCTGCTGCAGAGTTGTTAAGCCTCCAATATATCTGCTTAATGTTCATTTGGGTATTTAATAATCTCCCTACCTTATCTAATCCTGTTTAAATTTAAAGAGATGCATCTAAGCTGGTGAAGTAGCTAGTGCTTATTAACAGCTGCTGGTTATTAAAACATATTTGAGATGTCATCACCAGCGAGCAGTCCCAGTAGCATGCAGGAGACTTGGTGCCTGCAGATGTATTTCTTTCTTAACTGGAGCTGCCCAGGGACAAGACCCAGTGCTTTCATCGCAAGCTCTGCTGTCACCACACCAGTACCCTTAGTTTCCAACCTGCTTCGCCTGCTTGTGGAAGGGAAGGTGGCGGCCTTACTACGTAATTAGTCAAAGTTACAGGTTATTTATTTTTAACGCTGTTTTCCAGGACTTCAGATACTCAGACTGAGGCATTTCTAAAGAACTGGATGTCTTCTTTTCTCACGTTAATGGAAGTTGTGTTTTGTTTTGCTGAGCCAGTTCTTCTCAACTCTTCTATGAGGTCCACAGAAAATCATTTGCCTGAGGATAGCCTTCAAGGCCAGAAAGACTTTATTTTGCAAGGTTTTAGTCCAGCTATCCTTACATCATTTTGTATGTTTCTAGGCTGGCTGTGCTGTTCGTGGTAGCCTCCTTACCTCAATTAGGTGCACTGCCATTTCCCACAGCAATGCTCTTCAGGTTGCCTTGGCCATCTCTCCTCCATTCTCTCCAAAACAGGTAGCTCCAGCACACTTTGAAGTGGTACCACTCAAAACTGCGATTAGGGCAGGTCCCAAAATGTTGCTATAACAGCCAAGAAGAGGTTGTTATAGAACACACAACTCTCAACTTGAACAACTTCTACAAAGGGAGAGTCAAGCCAACAAATTAAGTTTAAATGTGAAATGGCCTCCAGACAAAGCAAAGAATTTCCTTAGCACATTCAGGACACAAGCAGTAAGTCAGTCTTAAATCATATGAAACTGAACAGCCTAGACTGTTTCACAAGTACTAACCCACCCAACTTTAAAGTACCTTCACTGCTGAAGCTAGGAAATAGCAGCTCTCTGTGTAAAGAGAGGGGAAAACTCTGCCAGCCAATTTAAAACCAGAAAACACATCTGTGAGAAATCTTCTTGCCCAACTGAACGAGACACACTGTTCTCAAGAGCTAAGGCCACAATGCCTTGAAGGTTTAATGTCAGCATCCTCCGCTGGGCGAGATTCCCCATCCATCTTGTTCAAGAGTATCTCAGGTTCTCACCATAAAGGGCTGATTTTCATCATAAGTCTGGTGCTCTGCTTTTGGCCACCTTGTTTTGAGACAGAAATGGACCATTTGGAGAGAGTGAGCCCAGAGGTGACACATCTGTCACACACGCTGCACAGGAGCACAGCCATTCCAGTTGGTCCTCATTGATCCCAGAGCAGCTTTCAAACAGCCTGCCAGAAATGGGAAGGGAAAGGGTTTTTCAGCCACATCCACCAAGGGATATAAACAGGCTAAAAATTGAGGCAAGGAAGGTTAGGTTGGGTGGGGGTGCTACAAGACAAAAACACAAACTTTCTATGCTTGTTACATTATTCTTGTTAGAAGCCCTGGAAAAGGTTGAGCAACCTCTATCCCCAAGGGTCTTTAAAAACAGATTAGTCCAGAAATGACATAGGTAGAGTTGATCTTACCTTGGGGCAGGGAGACAGACTCACATGACCTTGGCAAGGTCCTTCTGATGCCTCTTCTACTGTGGCCCTGTACTGTAGCACAAGCAACCCTAACCCAACACTATCCTCTCTTTACCCTACTGCAAAGGGCTGGTTATGGTACCAGTCAGAGGATCCTGTGCTCTAGAAACAAGCTAAAACCAGGGACAGATAGTCCATAAACACAGTCCAGCAGAAGCAGCGTTCTGGCCTGCAAAGCTTGTTGGTCTTACATGAAAAAAGCTAACCCATTTCATATCCCCAGCAGAACCCCCAAACCCAAGCCCTCGTCCACAAGTGAAGCCCACAGTCCCCACTCCAGATTTGGATGACAGATGACCAGAGGGGAGCAAACTGAACAGATATTTTTGTTTGTTTGTTCTTTGTTCCTTATCTCAGACACTGGTGTCATTTAGGATTTTTTGTGGAGAAGACACATCAGTACAGTGACGGATCCTGTCTGGTCCCATCAGCACCGAGGCGTCGTGTCCCCAGAGTAACGCGAGAGGACTGCCGTTCCTGCAGGGAAGGCTGCTCAGCAGGAGGTGTCAGCCTGGGAAACACAACAATTGTTTCTCTCCCATCGGTTCGGTGGCACTTGGAAACTTTCAGGGTGGGGGAGAGGGGGAGAAGGCTGAGTCTGAATGCAGAGGTGTGCCAAGGGCTTGCACCGAAGGACAGGGAGCAGACTTCACACCCAAGCGTCATTGCAATGCCAGCCACCCACCATGTCAAGGGAAAAGGAAAAGTATACTTCAAGTGACTGTTTCCTACCGGACATGCCCTGCCGGGTAAGGAAAGCAACTTCGAGCCCTCCTCCCATTAGCTGACACTTCCCACTGCACTCCCTCATCACCTCTGTGTGCAGAGTTGCAGTCACAAATCATGGACTTATTTAGACTCCTAAAAAAATAAAAGGATGCAGCCGTTTACAATGCGATTTCCTTAATTCCCAATAAAGGATCTTATTTGCTTCCTCCTCCATAAGTCACCTCTGGTTTAGCAGTGTGGTAGCAGGATGCAAGGGATGGCGTGAGTTAACACTCCAGTGCCCTCTAGCAAACACAGCTTTTGCTGTAGCAGAAGGACTTCACATCCTCTCTCACAAGACCATCAGAAGACTTCAAATTCTCTGTGGCCATGGGGAGAAAAGCCTGGTGGAGATTGGCCATGCTGTTCTGCCTGCCAGTCAAACGGGGATCCAAGGTGCGGAAAGACCAAGCTATGTGCCAGTCACGTGCACGAGCCAAAGAGCACCAGCTCTCCAGAGACCCAGCCACCAGATCACCTACGCTCAACACCCTGAAGATGCCAGCTGGGGCTGTAGGCATAATTTTATATAACACACAGGGAAAACTGCCTGCAAAAACCAGTCTCTGCATTAGGCTTGCTGGAAGAGGAACTGGGTTTGGGCTCCTTCTCTGTACAACAAAGTGGGATGCACTGATATCAAGTACACATGTATTATAATGCCACATTTAGTCTCATCTCTGCTGTTTAGAGCTACCCAGGCCTTGCCTTTTGCCAGCAGGAGATGCCACGACATGGCTCTTCACCGGGTAGAAAGCGCTTGGAGGAGCTGCTTGTGAACAGCAGGCTCAGAGGGAGAAACCAGCAGAGGCATGCACAGAGCAAGTGATAATTTCTGTGCTGTGCAATTACAGCTGGGAAGGAGTAAACCTCTGGTGCACAAACCTGCCAACAGTTTACTGCCGACAAGGAAACAAAACCGACAGTTGACACTGGAACAGCTACTGATACCCTGTAATCATCTTAAAAATAGACTCTTTGCAAACCTGCTTGTTAGTAGTGAGAACATATGCTCTTTCTAGGGGGGGGACACCTCTCAGCATCTCCAAAGCAGCATTTGCATTAGCCAGAGCAAGTGTTTGGTGAAGCTGAAGCTGCAAGCATCTTTCCAGAAACTGGTCCAGTCCTGCTGGATAACCAAGACACATTGAGATCCTGCATTGCTACAGCACATCTCCCAGCATCAAGCACACTTAGTCCTCTGAGCCCAGCAGCAAGTGCTTGCACTGCTATTTTAGACACCCAGCTTATTCCATCTTATTACGCATATATACATAGCTGTGTTACCTGGCACGATGCTGTGTTCACCACCCTATTGCTGCTGCACTGTGGCATGGCAATGCCTGTTGACCTGACTTCTGCCTCTCAGCATTAAGTCTTCTGGGCCCATTGAGGTCTGAGTGTGACCGTGCCAGTGAGACCTTATCTCAATTCCATAGTCCTCTCCCCAGTGCTGCTCAGCCCCATTGTCCTGCTCTCCCTCTCAGGACTCTCTGAAGGGAAGCATGTGACATTCCACCTCCCATCCATGTTCCTCCAGTGGCTGACATCTGCCATGGCATCCCTTTTCACTGGGTTACAGTCCATAAACGCCTGACACAGGCAGAGACTCTCCATTACGCTGATGTTAAGCCATGGTAAAGCACAGTACTGCATCTCCAAACTATGCCACCATACACCTCCTGCATGATGGAGCAACCTGATCCTCATGTGTGGACAGGCAATAAAACCCATCAGTTGCATGAGGCACTGCCCTTCCCCAGGCTCCTGGTGCACAGCCTTTACTCATGGCGAGTAGTCCCCAGGGCTCCTCTTAACCACAGCCCCCAGGATCCCAGCTGCTTTCCCCCAGACCAGGGTGGACAGAGGAACACCATCTCTGAGCCAAGTGCTCTGGAGTCTTACTCCAACCTGGAGCACTCTCCATCACACAGAGCTGGATGACAGCACAACCCTGCCCCAGGGACTGGGGCATCTCAGAAAGTGCCCAGCGTAAGATATTCCCGTGAAGGATAGCATAGCGCAGGACTAATCCTGAGTCCATCAAAACAGAAACTTCAATCAGGATCTGGTCTGTTCTGGGTTTTGTTTTGGTTTTTTTTTTCCTCATTTTTGTCAAATCTTCTTGAAGACAGAACAAAATCCATCCAGAAAGGAGAGAGGGCTAGTTTGGTCCCTACTACATTCAACACAAAATTCACCCACCCGCAACTTGCTGTCCCCTCTGCGCTCAACACTGCAGGGGCGAGAGGAACAAACATTCCCTTGTAAGTGGATTTCATTTTGGTATGAGCCTTTTAGAGATTATATCCATTTAAATTTGGGCAGGGATCCAAGGTTAACATCCCTGCTCTTGTTAACAGAGCTTTGCTTGCAAAAGCCCATCAGCTCAGTTTTACATCTTATTTGGAAAAGTCAGTGCAATGTTGCACTATGTGCTAGGACAAGGGGAAAGGAAAGGCAGATCTTGGTGCGGCTCTGCAACTGCTGCAGCTAAGAATGGTTTCCCTAGGACTCCTTGGACACATATCACTGGTCTCCTCTGTCTGCCACTCATGAACACAGACATCGCACATTGTTATTGTACAGTCCTAGGGTGTTCAGCCCCAGGGAAACTTCAGAGACTTTCCATTGTCTCCACATGGTCAAGGAAGGAAGAACTCTGCCAACCAGGCATAACAGGTACAGCATGAGGGCGGCACCTTCCAGGACCACAGCAGCATTCAAAACCACGTATTCCTTTAAAATCCACATTTATGCAAACTGGTTTCCCAGTTCCTGGAATTCACACCCACTTCTTGGTGGTCACGTTGCTAGCCGAGTTCCCAAGGTCCCTCTGGGTCCTTCAGTAGATTGGCCAGCCAAGTTCAGCCTGTGTATGCTTTCCTGCCTTGCAGCCCCCCGGGAAGATCACAGACTATGCCTACACACAGCAATGTGCCAGAGCAGCAACTGCAGAGTTGACTCAGAGACAATCCTGTCACAGAAGGATTTCAAACCCCAGCATCTCTGGGACAGCAGACACTAGAGTCCATCTGCAAGTTATGAACTATGGTAAAAGCTGGTCTTTAACAGTCTCCAGCCACCTTGAGACACCCCAGAAAACAGAGGAATGGGAGCATGCTCTGGGTAACAAGGAGCAGTGTCTTGGCTGCCATAATTGCCAGCCTGGAAAGGATTTGGCTCCACACCGGCAGCCACCTTGCCACCAGGAGACTGTCTTTACTGCATGACCCCAGCACCTGGGCAGGAAGACAGCTTCTTCACCCAGCGCAAGTGTACTAACGGCTTTCACTGAGGCATTCTCAGATTAGCTCCCAACAGTCAATACTGCCAGCATGAATTATTAATCAGTGTGCCATTCAGCCTCAGAAGCTGATATATCCACACCACACAGGAAAAAAGCTTTTAGCAACACACCCGTGTCAGCAAGCCCAAGGCGAGCTTGCCAGGCACTTTCTCGCACCTCCCCACCGAGCTGCTGAGAGACGGCAGGAGGGGACCCGTGGTGGTCTGCTTGCTGCTGTCTCCAGCAAAGAGCCATGCCGGCCCCACGTGCCTCCTCTCCCAGAACCAGCTCCATGCGCGGCTGCATTAGCTCAGCACATCCACCTGTCACGCAAGTCACTCGTTTGGAAAATTATTCTGCTGGAGCATCGTTGAGGACACCTTGCCAGTGAAATATCAGACAACATCAAGCAGTGTTTACTTGCTCCAGTGCAGATACTACACATTTATTATTTACACTTTGCAGCATATTTTTAGAGTTATGTCAATAAGACTGAGAGTTATCAGTGATCTGTTTGCAGTCAAGAACTGCCATAATTCCCAGTTTGCCTGAGGAATTTTAGGACAGGCATTTACCATTTCACATGGGCCTAATCCACAACACAAGAGACTGAGGGTCTAAAAGACATTGATTTAGATTTGCAGGACCTCAAACCAAGTTCGTATTGCTTACCTCCTCTGCTTCCTGCATTAGGGTGCTCCAAGATGAACCAGCCCCAGGGGGAAGGAAGGCTCCTGAAATGGTGTAACAACAAAGCGTAGAAGATCTCCCTCAGCCCCAAGCATTTGAAGAGATGTTTGGGTTGATTTTTCTGGACTGTTCCAACTGTACTAAAAACAAGACAGAAGTGGGAAAAATAATTAGGCCAAGCTGAACAGGTTGTCCTACTCCCTGGTCATGTTTGGAGACTGATCAATCAAAATTGATGCACTGGATACTAGGCTTAACTGAAAAGATCCTGTTCGTTGCTCATTTGTGGTGAACAAAAGAGAAGATGCAAAGTATTTCCCAGGTGGCATCTCTTGCACTGCAGGGCTTTGCACTTCTCCTGAGTACAGGAGTTCCTTCATGTGATGACACCAGCTGCATCCCACTGAGCCAGAGCCATCCAGGCACCATGGCTGACCACATCTCTCCCTGAGCTGGAGGTCAGCTCTTCTGCACAGCACCTCAGCAGGAGGATGCAGCCCATCCAGCCTGGAAGAGCTTGGGAAAGACCAGGCCAGCACAGCCGGCAACTCCCCACACATGGGGAACAAAAATGGGTCTAGAGAGAGTGTGTCATGGCTGTCCCACCTGCAGATGTCAGCTCCTGTCCTAGCCAGTATTTTCTCCCATCTTTTCTACTGTCTTTTGTCAGAGGCAGGGAAAACAATGAACATTTCCAACCCAGTCATGGCATAAGCTCATTATTCCCCTTGCTAAGAGCTGCTTAACAGTAAAACTAGCAAATATCCTCCCTGAAACCTGAACGCATTTTAAATTTCTTCTTTTGAACTGCCTTTTGAAGTGAAATTTATATATCTAGAGCTAGAGGAAACAATTTCAGATAAGTCCACCAGATGGTATGCACTCTAGCACTTTCACCAGTAACACAGACCAGCCACTATTTCCCTTTTCCAAATCCGGACATGAGGGACCACTGAGTGCCAAAGAGCAGTAGTTATCCCAAAGAGTTTAAGACATTGTTCAAGAGCTCAAATTAATAGCCAGGCTCCAGGCAGCAAGGCATGCATCACCTCCAACAGCAGCTCTCTGATGTAGAAAGATTAGCCAAGGTCCTCTCCCCCATTCTCACATTTTTGATCACCAGAAGTGCCTTCCATAGTTCTGGCTGAAAGACCAAAGCATCCAGCCGTACATCTATACAAAGCCACCAGGTATTTTAGCAGCTGTGCTCTGCTGCAAGTCCCATTTCCACAGCGGGAAAGGTTTAAGATTTGGTTCCTGAAAAGTCCCTTTTCGTCAGTCCTTGGGCTGGGCTGGTTCTAGTACTCAACCCGACTCTGCAGTTCAGCAGCAGAGATTCTTGGCCCAGTAATGAGTGCCAAGGCAGTTGGTTTTATCTTATTCAGTCAACAAGAACATGGAAATCAATTTTTCCCAATCTCAGTTATGGCTAGAAATCCATTCCTTTTAGGCCAGCTACAGGATTAATCTATTGAATGGTTTGCAGGCATTTTGCTGACATACAAACATTTGAAGAATACATTATGCTTCCCCCTCCTAGTATAGCATTAGTGCTTCTTTTTTTTTCCTGTAAACATCTTTGTTCGGGAATCCATGAGACAGGATGTGGAAATGCATCTCTGTCTTGCAAACAAGCCTCACGTCTGCAAAGTTTTGTATTGCACTTAAATCGCCAGTGCTTGGTGACTTCAAAAAAAGAGCAAAGACACCTAGTGATGCACAAGACATGTCAGCACCACAGAGCACGTACTGAACTGCCTTTACATAGCCAATAGTGAACAAAGCATCAGCAAGCTTAAATGAAATAAATTATATAAATTCCAACTTCAGTGGAAGCCTTGACCTAAAGACCTGCCAGTCTAACAATTAGTCCCCTCTGCTGGCTTCACAACATCAGGGCATGCATGTAAAAAGCCATCTCACATCTCTTACGATAGTAGTTTAGCGCAATTCTGTCGCCCATGAGAAGGGGGCAGCTGACCATAGTTTATTCTCTTCCCATAGAAAAAGGAGGATCTCATCACTTGTGGTCCTTACTTTGGTCTCCAGAAAGTTTCTTGCCCTGTTCTCAGAAGGATTGCAAAATGCTCTGCAAACCTTCTGGAAACACTGTACTTTCAACACTAGAACCTTTTCAACTCCTGAAGAGTTGTTTCCCACTCAAATCTGGGTATACGTTGCCCTCAGTTCCAGTATCTGCACTTACCCATAAGAAACAGGATCTAAATTTCCATTTGTCCAATATCACAGCTTTTCCACACCCAGTCTCGAAGTGTCAGGATTGCTTGTAAAACTTTGCACAGGTGATGTATTTCAGGCCAAAGGCTAAGATTTGTTTTAAAATGTTCACAAAATTTGATCTGGGCAGCAGTATCGAAATGGTTTTGGAAGAACAGAGAACGATAAAGCAATTATATCCCAATGCAGCAGGAGAGCAGAAAGTGAGTGAATCCATCTCACCACAGCTGTCCTTTCTTCCTCCAGCAACCTGAGTCCAACAGACTGTGCAGATCTATTTCCCACCACTGTGGAGGGCACTATAGGTATTTCCGATTCAGAAAATACTCTCTATGCTATAATGTGTTATCTTGGCCAGAAGGGACATATCTAGTTACAAAGATGTGGTAGCCCTGCTTTCTCACCTACAAAAAGACTCTACCCTCCAGGGCCACAGGGAGAGAGCAGAGCTGGTCCGGAGCTGTCCCACACCTGAACACCCTGCCTGATGCAGAGAGCAGTGAAGACCTCAGCATGCATACAGGAAAGCTATCCTATTCTTTGCCTCAAAGTGCCATGTATGGATGCAATGTAGAAAGGAGAGCAGAACAGCAGCACCATTCACTCAGTAGCCATTCCTATTAGCAGCTGATCCCTGCTCCAAAACAGTCAGCTATGAACACCGATCTTGATGCCTAAATGATACTACATTCACCTGGAGCGTCACATTGTCCACTAGATCTCCTCATCAGAGCTCTGAGGGTACCCATGAAATACATTTTCAGGCCTGACCCCATCATGGTGCCCTCTTTTCCCCAGCTGATCTTTCCAAATATTGCCCCTCTGTTTCTGTATCATTCACCTGCTGGGCTGAAGCTGAGACAATACATTACACTTGCTTTTCAGCTAGGAGTGAATCTGCAGAAGTGGACTTCTCTCACACAACTCCCAGCGCTTGAAGCAATGCATTTCCTCATGAGCCCTCTGGATGGTCTCCAGCCACCATCAGCAAGACGTAGTCAACAGGTGAGTCCCTCCAAACAGCACAGCTGAAATAGGTTGTTTCTGGCTACCCCTTGCAAGCCTTTGTTGCCTGTACCAGGATATAGTCACCAGTCACAAAGCATGAAGACACCTACACCATTCTGGGAAGCAAGTCCTTTTACAGGGAGAGCAATGTGCAACGTGTCCATGCTGTGCATTGTCTGGAGGGGAGCAGGGGATACTCAAGGACTCCTTTGTACTACCATATAGCATCCCTGGAGAGCTTCCATCAGGTTCTCTCATCTTGCCAGGACATCCAAGACAGATCCACAGTAACTGAATAATCAATTAATCCTCCTGTAGAGCTCCATTTACATAATGAAAACGCAGCCTCCCAATATACCACTATTTTTCAGTTGTCTAGACTAATATATCTGTCCTGTAGTTGGAAGGGGGAGACCTAACACAGCTTCTATTACGGGTGGCAGAGTTCCAGCTGAAATCACGTGGTGGCAATAAAAAACTTCTATTGATTTCATGTAAGCGTTTAACCCTAGCAGAGCATGTATTCCTCCAACAGCCCACAATGGACTCTGCGTCCAGCAACCCAGACTGAATTACAGTTGCACCTCACATGGAGCCTGGGGAATCTCTTTCTCTCTAGCTCTGAAAGTCATGGACAAGCAGAAATCAGACAGGCTTCACTGCACGTTTTGAAATATGGCAACAAGTTTGGGTTTTTCAGCTCAGTTAACTTCAACTTATCTCAGACCACAGAGGTAGGTCTTGCCCTATAGACCTCAATGAAAGACAAAACAGCTATAATTCTAGATCCAACTCATTTAGCAAGTGAGGGCCTGGGGTCTCTTTTCTCCCAGACTGAAGACTAGGACCAGGGGTGCTGAAACAGCCCTCCTTCTCCACTCAACGCAACGCTGGCAAAGCACAAGTCAGTAGACAGCAGAGACTCTAGAGCTGAATTAAAGCCCTTAGTCTTCCTTCAACTTTCGCCTCTGTAAATAGAATATGAAGAGCAAACAATCAGGAGCTCACAGCAGGGCCCATTTGCAGTCCCTGGCCCCCAGCCAAACTAGACTGGCTGCAGATGGGCGATCAGCAGAGAAGGCAGTTCAGCTGCAGTCCTTGGTCCTGCCACAGACTTCTGCAGGTCAACAGGCAAATCATTTTGAACTTATCTCCAAGCCCACAAAGTCAGTGCAAGGCTCCCCATTAATCACAAACATTGGAGAGGGGACCAAATGTTTGGCCTGCACCACCAACAGCACAGCTGGGCCACTGGAGATAAAGAGACAAAGCTTTGTCAGACCTTCTCCTGGGCAGGACGGTCTCTGTGTGCAGTATGACAAGCCCTAAACCAACATGCAAGGCTCCCATTGCTTCAGTAACAGCGCTGTATTTATGCATTTCCATAAGAGCGTGGTTTAAGTGAGCATGCTCTGCCCTCCTCTGCTTGCTACAGGTTGTCTCCTCAGCCTGCAGAAGTCTAGGCAAACTCGTACATCTTGCCTGAGGGATGACATCGTGCTTTGTTGATGACACAGCCACCTCATACAGACCCAGTGACTTCTGGCCATTCCCATGACCAGGGCACACACACAAATCAGCTGCTAATTGCAGCAGCCTAACATTGCGGCTGGGAATAAGGACACTGACACCAACACCACAGGGTTCCCCACAGCCAGCTGACAGCGATGCTGAGCACAACTTGTCCCCATCTGAACAAGCAACTGTTCCGCCAGCGAAGGCAGCTCCCCCAAGGCACTGTCCTGACCCAGCACCATTGTCAGAAGAGACAAGGTCTTCGGAGCACACACAAAGCACCAGCACCATCTCACACATAAGCCGAGGCTGCAGGATGCTGAGAGCCATTAACTGCCACACTTAGGGACACAGGGGTTGGCCAGACCCTGTGGGGATGGGACAGCCATGATGCCAAGTGAGTGTCAGGGACATGTCCTTAGAGTCTCCCATCTCCTCCCACTCAACCAAGCACAAGGTCAGGAGATTTTGCTTCCTGCGTAAGCAAGTACCCAAGATTTGCCTTGACATTTGTAGGTCACTGGAATCAAAAGGGTTCGGAAGGGGAGACTTCAAAATCCTTGAAAGCTCAGCTCTTGCCAGCACACCTCAGTCTCAAGCTGCCATGCTTCCTTCTGGCCTTTCCATGTCCCTCACAACATCCTTGTCCCTTTTGTCATGGGACAGAGCTTCTCACCTAACAGCCCTCTCTCCCTATGGGTTGAGGGAAACTGATTGCACCAGGATCTCTGGCTCTTCTGACCTTCCCAAACAGAGCCCAGGTGATGCTTCCATGAAACAAACGGAAGTGAACACATCTCTGCTCTGGCCCAGGTGAGCTCGAGGCCTGTTCCTTCTCTAAAGCCACCTCAATTGTCCTTTGAGGAGTCCTGGCCTGCTTGACTTTCATCATACCTCTTGTTCCTCAATATGAGAATTCGAATTTTCACAATCAAAGGTCCTTCCAGGTCCCCTCTGAGCTCCTAGGGATGACCAAAGTGCAGAGTAAATTGGATTTCCAGGGCTAGCTCCTCTAAATTTCTTGCAGAAGCACACCCAAGGGTGGCACATCTGGGTGCATGTATCAAGGTGTGTGTCTGGTGGGTTCTGTGGATTTGTTTTGCTAAGTTCTCTCCAGGCAACAGTCTTTAGCATAGAGGAGACCACTAGGAGCCACACCACAGTACTAACAGAGGAGCAGGGAATCCCTGCTTCCAGGGCATCCCAAAGCTTCAAGCATGAGGAGGGCCCTGGCTGCTGTGATCTTGTTCTCTTCACACAGGAGGACTAAGACCCAGAGTTTTCCATTTGTCAGGTGTTCCTCTCTGTAGTGCTGCCCAAAGGATGACAGAGAGAAGTCATTTAGACTTGGCAGCCCTGTATGTCCCAGGCATAAGTTTTGGCAGAGACTCCAAAGCCTGGGATGCTAATATCTTCCTAGATAGCAGTTATGCTCCTCTGTGCTTCTTCTGTCAAGGCTTTCCCTGCTTTGCCCATCATGTCCTACATCCTCCCTGGGGACTGTGGCAAGCACAAAGACAGCTCCTCTTCTCCGTAGCTCGGAACGGCTGCCTCGCACAACAACTTTCTCTGCAGGTCTGGAGCTCTTGAACAGCCTACATCTGGTACAACGCTGCGTTTGGAGTCATCCCTGCTCCCAAAGGACAGTCTGAGCCAAGCTTATGTTACCAGCACCAGAAGCATGTTCTCCACTTCCTAAACATTGCATCAGAGCACACAGTGTCAGAAGCATTTGGAAATGCATTGAAGCTGCCTCTGCATATGTGTGTCAGAGGACACGCACACATCCCGTCTGGAAGCTAGAAGAAAGGCCATCTGCCTTTCATCGCAAACTGGTGACGGTCGCAGATTCTCCCGGTCGCTTTGGCTACTGCACGCTGAGCTGTGCCCAGCTCCACAGCGTGCTCCAGAGCCACCTCCTGGCTGAAAGAATAACAGTCCTGGAGAAAAGCAAGAAGGAAAAAAAAAACCTAACAAACCCAAACACCAACCCCCAAATCCCAGTCGTTTGCTTTATAGTTGCGATGCCCCTCCGTATCAGGATTCAGCATCACTTCACTCCAGACAGAGACACTACCCTGCTCCCATTCCTAACCACAGCCCCAAGCCTGGGACAGCGCAGGGATCTTACTGTCGGAGACAGTTTTGCCTGCAGCGCTGCCTGCCTTGCCACCCTGGCTCCAGCGCAGGCATGCCTGGAGCACCCGTGTTCACCCCTGACTTTCATCCAGATGCCCCTAGCCACAGACAGACAGCTGGACACAGACGCCGCAGTGCGTGCCCGGCACAGCATGCAGAGGCAGGGAAGGTGGCTGGCACCAGGCAAGGTAAAAACGCCAAGACAGAAGCTGAACCTTTACACTCAGGCACGCAAAGGCTGGCACTCTCCTTTCCCCACAGCTTCCTCCCTTTGTCTCCCACTTGCACTTGGCTCATGGGCAGCAGGGACCCACCCTACTCCCCCAGCTTAAAATATTCATCTGTTTCAGTCACTTCTGCATCTGTTTACACCAGGGCTTTTCCTTCTCTACAGGAGGTCTGTGCCATTCCTTTACCAAGGTCTGCTCAGTTCAAGTCACACTGGGACAGCCAGGAACTGCTCCCTTCCAGGCCAGAAGAAAGGACAGGAGACACAGTTATCCCAAAGAAAGATCCTTGGTCCATCAACACAGAACAGGAAAAATTTCTCTCAGTCCACAAGGCCAGACCCTGCTATTTGATTAGGCTTGTTTTCCAGCGAGGCTATGCAAAACATCCAGGCAATTGAGCTGCCTGGAGGAGAGCAAGACACAGTTTACAGGGCAAAGTGTCCTTCCCCAGTTCTACCAAAGGCAGGTGAGGAGATTTCCACCAGGATCCTTCTCTCTGATGACCAGGTAATGCCCTTTACACTTGACGCTACTTTGCACAACAAAGGGTACATTACTCAACTCTGGAAGCACAGGCTGTAGACAGAGGCCAATTAAAGCACAAATTTAACACTAAGCCAAGGTTGTGCACACAAAAAAAAACTTGATAAAAACATCATATTGAACCCTTATAAAAGGTTTTCCCCCCTGTAAAGGTGCTAACATCAGGTAAAGGAAGGGTTACAGCAATTTATAGTGATCGCTAGCCTGGATTTCTTTCCTCTCAACCTTCTTTCAAGATGCCCCTGCCATTTCCAGCTCATCCAGCCCAATACAGAACAATAAATTCAAGCATCCTGCCTGATCCCCAACATAAGACCAGACCGAGGAGGCAACCACAGACCTCAAAAGGTCTGGCAAGAAGAGGCAATGCACAGCTATAACCTCACTGCAGGGAAACCCAAAGGCAGCCAGAAATCCACCCACCATGTACTCTTCAAACAGGTAGAAATGTGCCAGACGAGCAGCGTAGCCAAGAGTGACACTGGAGTCCTTATGATGTAAAATGTCTTCCCATGTTGCAGCATGTTGACCTGACAACATGCCATCAGAATTTTAAATTATGTATCTGAAAACCCTTCTCCCTGTCAGCGAGCGTTTGAACCTGAAGCGAAGCCGGCAGCGGAAAAGAGCAGACAGGAGAGGTAATTACCCGCGGTCTCCTCCAAGAGCTGACAGAAAGCAGGCCCCGTGCTGGAGATCCTGGCCTCATTATGGGCTCTCCTGGAGGCTGCAGCTGCTCCTCTCCGCGGTCAGATGTGAGTCACAGCATTTCAGAGGAAAGAGGAGCACGCCCGTGAGCTCATTAATGGCTGCAAGGTCCATCAGCCATAGCACAACCGCAGCCACGCTGGTGTTTGAAGCCGGAGCCCCAATGCTGTGCTCAAACTTCAGAGACAGAGCAAAAGCCAGCCATGAAGTTGGCTTGCTCATCGTTGTGGCATTTCTAATACAGGAAGGGGCTTTCTCCTGAGTCAATGTGTGTTTTAGAGTTCACAGAAAGTGATGGAGCAAAATCCCACCCCTTCCTCATTAATGGCAGCAATCCAAAAAACTGTAGGATTCCACATAGTAGCTGGGGAACAGCTTTAGAAGCCGTACCAACCAGCAGTGGTACTTCCCAGGGAAAAAGACATTTTGCTCCAAGAAAGCTGCCACTCCACAAAAATCAGGATCTCCCTGCAGCCCACAGAGCCTCCTCCCATGGCACAGGACAGCCTCTTGCCAAGGAAAGCAACTTCCAGCAGCATGGAGATGGAAAGGTCCACAGGCTAAGACAACTTGGCTGGCATGGCACAGCCCCTCCTGTGCCTTGGGAATAATAAAGCACAGTTTTTAACTGGCAGACAAACCTCTGCCCAAGGACACGGGTACTATATGCCAGCCTTGGGGCAGAATCTGGCCCACACTGACCTGTTATCACTCCAACAAGAGGAGCAGGTCCCCAGCTCAGCCCCTGGCCAGAGGGTGGCTGTTGCCATAAAGACAGATGCTGGATCATCTTGCACTACCAGGCCCTGCAGCGCTGGCCTCAGCATCGAGCCAGCACTCCTGTTTGTGTCCTGCACACAGCCCACAGATCAAAAAAAAAAAAAAAAAAAAAAAAAAAAAAAAAGCATTTTGCACCTCTTTCCTTCCCACCCTCCACTTCCCACCACCACGCTCACAGCCCAGCCTTGCCCTTTCCCAGTTTTGCACTGGGCGTCTTCAGCATGTTTCCAGTGACAACCTTTACACACCTCGGGCCTCCGATTTTAGCAAGGGAAACACAGCAGCACCCTGGCTGTCTGCAGCCAAAGGACTTGCAGCATCAGTGATTTAAGCTCTGCCTCTAATCCACCCATCAGCCCTGGCTGGGGTCTCCTCCACGTGCTTCTCTAACAGCCTCTCCTGGCAACGACCTTTGCCGACCTGTTGATCCCAAGGGACAGGAAGGTAATTCCAGCTCCATTCTCCCAAGCTGCTGCTGCCCATCTCCCCGGCTGTGCCTGCACAGGGAGGTTGTGAAAGCCCGGTGACGGATTGCTGTCCAAGGGGGTGGGCTGAGCCACCGAGCCTGTTCGATAGAGAAACTGCCAGCTGGATGTGAACTACAGACCCAGACAGCAAAAGGTGATCCGTTGCAGCCACCTCAGCCCCTTCCTAGCCAGGGCCTGCCCCAGGGAAATAAATGTCCCGAATAGCGAAGGAGCAGGGAGAGACACATAAATGGCCAAGTCCTGCACGGGTGTAAGAGAAGCCCTGTGCCCGTTTACCCCAGTGGAAGAGACGTGAAGCATGTGAAGCCGCTTGAATACCAAAATAGAGGTGCAATGGTGATGGAGAACTTGCAATACGTAATTTCCCTCAGTGCTACCTGTCCTTCTGGCTGGTGGCCCAGGCTGCGCCACGATGAAGCGATTGGCCAGGGGACGCAGCATACCTCTCTTGGTGAAACGATGCTGCAAGGCTGCAGCAAGTCTAGCTCTTCCCACAAAGCCAGGAATGAGAATCTTTGCCCCCAAAAGATCCGCTATTAACTAGCAGCTTTCCTTGGAAAAATACAGACCTCACAAAAACCAGACCTGCGGCGTTGGTTGTTGTCTCCCTAGCACAGCAAGCAAACCTCGACTCGCAGTGCTGGCACTGCCTGCCTTTGGATCCAGGGAGCGCAGGGCAGAGCTAGACGGAGGAAAGATGTGTCAGGCTGTTCAGCTCCCCATTCCCGAGGAAGAGGGAAAGAGGGGAATGTGTATACATTAAAAGGGTAACATTGGCTTATTATAGGCAGCAAGGTTATGACACCTAATCATAATGCTACAGAATTTTGGAAGGACATAAACCATTGGGCTTTGAATGACCTTTGAAAGACAGAGAAGAACAGGAATAAGTCACCCCCACAGTCACCTGCTCTACAATTTCCTCCACCTTCTGCTAACACCCCCAGTGCTGGAGCCATCACTAACACTAGACTGAGTCAAATGGATCTTGGTGCAACTTCTGCCATCCCTTTGTGTGTAAATAATTAACATGACAAATCATTTCTGTTCTAACAGGCCTTTTTTCAGTTGAGAGCCATTTTCTGCTCCCTCATCTCCTCTTCCCAATTCTTATCTCAGCCATTTTTTTCAATACAAGCCATATTAGTTTGACAATTTGGGGTCCGAGCGCCAACGCACAGGTATGTACACCAAGCTACACAGCCGTTCCCGCACCCTCCAGCTCTCATCACGCTTGAGTCTGCACTATGCACACGAACAGATTTCCCACCGAGCTCAAGGGAGCGAGATCAGACTTCAAATGCCTCCAAGAAAGCCTCGTATTTCTCTCCACTGCATGTCCCACGAGGATCTGTTAACACAGGCAGCTTCTGCTGCCATCCTGGTTGGGGCTGTGCTCGAGGAGTCTTAAAATGGAGCATAAACTCCTGCCTCCTCCTCTGGAAGTACACGTCCTCCTAGAGGGATCAGTGGGAAATTTCACACAGGGTTAGTTTTAATGCTTTGAATATTCTGTGAGGTTTGTGTTCAATTTCTCATCATAAAGTTTTAATGGGAACGCTTTGAAATTGCCAGCTTTTCTGATACATCTTCAGACAGAAACTGTCTGTCTATGCAAAACTTGGTGAGGTGCATCCTGATTATATCTGGGGCACTGTCTACAGTTTTTAGTTTAAAAAAAGAAAGCCCATCAGATATGCAAGTTTTAGGAACATTTTTAACCACGATGTGTCAACATTTGTCCCACACTTGCAAGCCTGATAGCCTAAATCCTTGGTTATGGGATTTTATATATTTGATAAAGATGATTTTGTAGCTGTCTCCTGCAATGGGAGGCAGGGAGCCGAGGACATACGGGGCTCAGCTCAGAGCTGCCACAGGCAAAAACCCACTCACCCACAGATCACTCAGCCCCCTCTCTCTGCCATAAACACCACTGCAAAACTCTTGGAAACACCAGGGAATAAACATCTTTGTTGAATAAGCTCACTGCTATGCTACCTAACAAGCTCCCAAAAGTAAATCCGTATCTTCTCCCCAGAGACCTAAGCATTGCCAGCATGAGCAGAGCTACGGAAGGAGGATTGCAAAGAGGCACTGGGTGGCTTTTCTTAACATATCATTACTTTTCAGAACTGGATCTGCACACAAAATCTAGTCCTAAACAGTCAGGGTCCTTAGATAGAAGTGGAGGTGAGAAAGGGAATTAAAAAAAAAAAGAAGGAAGTGGAAAACAGAGGGGGGAAAAAAAAGAACAAGAAACTTAATTTGGTCAAGGAGAAAGAGTAACCTTAGTTTTCCAACATATCAGCTCACCACAGGTGTCAAATGTGGAGAACATGCAAAAAAGTTATTTATAAGACGGGATGAATTTCATAAAATAGAAACAAAAGTGATGATTCCTGCTCAGAGATGGGTTTTCTGACCCCTTGCACATTATCTCCTGCATCTGGCCCTTCCTCTTGCATACTAAAGGACAGCACACCTGCTCTACCCATTTGCCCTGCACAGGATACCTTTTCCACCAGTTAACAGCCATAGCTCTCAGCAGAGATTGCTGAGCTGTGCTCAGCTTTCAGCTGAGATTGCTGATGTGCCACAATAGATCTGTATGGCCCTTCCTTGGGCAGCAGTGATACACACTCATGAGGGCACAGCTGGACCACAGCCTCATTCCTAAACCTTGCCCCCACTGGTACAGCATCAGCCTCAGCTAGGGAGGGGGATTTTCTAGTCTTTACCGATGCACAGACCCTGCTCAGTGTCGATCCCCCCAGAATTAACCAGCCTTCAGCTGCATGCTGCCTGGGCAGCTGATCGGGGTGCAATTCACCGTGCATCCTTGGACCACCCCCGATCCAGGCAGTGACAGATGCCTTCCCAAAGCAGCGCTGCATTTCAAGAGAAGCTGGGTTTCTCTCTGCTTCTTCCCTCTCTTTACCAGAGACACTTTATGCAAATCAAATCTCTTTCAGCTGGCTCCCGCTGTGCTGCAGAGTTGGTGGAGGGGAGGAAAGGGGAAGGGGTGGGAAGGAGGGGGGAAGAGGATAGAGCCTTGTAAGCTATCAGCTGCTCAGAAGAGCAGAGCAGAGACAAGATTGATGATGCTCTCTGGATATAAGATCTCCTCCTTGTGAAAGGCTGCTTATGAGGCCTGATAGACTTGTCATCTCTTAATAAACATCGCTGATATGTCGGTGAGGAGAAAGTGGGAGCGAGGGGAGGACACACAGAAAGGCGGCTGACAATTTACTTAGAACGATGCTCTTCTCTTGCCTTGGCCCTCACATGCAGTTCAGATGGCCTCTTCCCAGGGAGGAACATCCCCAGCCCAGCCTCCCCAGTACCTGCCATCTCAGCAGAGCCCAGCGGCAGGCTGAACCCAGCATCTGGGCATTTCCAGTGAAACAACCCCTTTCCCTATGAGCCTTGGGCCACCAGCCTTTTCTATATACCTCGTCCTAAGCCTCAAAGCCAGTAAGCTTTTCAAACAACTTACATAGTAGCTATGGGAGCAGATCCCAGCGGGAACAGAGTGCAGGGGAGGCATTTCATCAGCACCTGGCAGAGTCCAAAGCTGTTTTGGTGCCGTTGTGCTCCTTCTATAAATTGCTCTCCAAGTCTAAGAGGCTCTGCTCTTGCCCACATGGCTGTAAATCAGAGGGACTTGCCTGTGATCAGGAAACACATCCCTTGCTTTTGTTTAATCTCGGTAAAGCAGCAAGGAATTTTTTAATGCCTGGAGGAAGCATTCGCCCTACCCAGTTCCAACAATGACAATTACAGGTAGCAAACGTGACATTATCACCAGGAGCTTGCTTGGTTACAAAACACCCACTTATGGTCACCCACATCTAGCTACAGGCATGCTGATTTTGTGTGACTACAGCCACACTTGCCTTGCATATCTGGCTCAGTTTGTATTTAATCAAGCTATGCATGGTTAAAAATCCTCCAGAGCATTAGCAGGTGCTTAGTGGTGCTGTGTAAGTGCAGAGCTAAGGAATAACGGTGCTGTAAGCACAGCTAACATAAGTGTTCATCGCTCCCTGCGGGGCTAAGAATGACTGCAAACCAGCTTCTCCACCCCGGGCTTACACGTGCAAAGAGAAGTTCCTCCAGAGACGGCATAGGAAGCGGTCAGGCTGGAAGGCAGGTCCTCTGCATGTCATAGCTGCTCCCGTGTGAAACTCAGACCTGCCCACAGATACAGGGACACTTCTCCAGCAGTGTGGGAGGACACCAGGCTCCCCTGCAAGTTAGGGCCAGCCCAGGGCACAAGGATGATCAGGCAGCTCCGCTCCCGCAGGCAGCCCAGCCAGGCAGGATCCTGCTAATGCTTTTGGCCCCCTCCAAGGTTTCTTCCCCTGCCTACTCCCCTCACACACTGTCCTCCTCGAAACCTGCCCCAGGACACTAACGCTTTACAATACACTTCATCCTACACTATTTCTCTGTAAAATAACACCATGCAGTGGTTTTCCCTGTCTTACACCAATTCTGTCATCACTTTATTCTAACAGAACTTTATCACCGAGTGCTAAGACAAATTCACTGAGTTACGAGGTGCTCATTACATCCCCACCACCAAAACTTAGACTCAGCAAACTAAGTCCTTTCAGGGCTGGATTAATTTTTGAGAACTCACTGTATTTTCACTAGGGCTTCTGTGTTTGCAGCAACCCAAACCCATACGCAACTCTTTCCAAAAAATTAATACAGGAACAGACTTCCAGGGACTTGATTCACCATCAATAAACATCCGTGCTAAGTAAGCACAGGAGTGCTTACACACCAAATGACTACCTGGCAGAAGGAGCAAATATATTTTTTCCCTGTTTTGCACATGACCTTTCCATCATATGTCCCAGGAGAGAGGTGTCAGGCCTCCCTCCTCCCCAAAATTAGTGACCCACAAGGAATAAGTTTCTCAAGGATGGAGCCCACAGCTCCGAGTAGACCTGGACGTCCTCAATTTGATTAGAAAAGAAAACAACCTCGACTCCGAAAGGTGAAAGTGCAGCCCCGGCATTTCCTGCCCTCGGCAGTCCATAAGGAACCAGTGTCCCCAGCATCACCTTCTCAATCAAACGAGCACTTCAACACTTGAAACAATGCTCCTCCACTCAAAGACAATCAGAGGGATTTTTGGCACCCTCCAGTTACAAGGCTGGTGTTGAACTGGGGTCACGCTCACCAACTGGCATGTCCATGCCTGCCTTCAGTTCCCTGGCTCTGCAGGAACATTAGATCATGTTCAGCTCATCTGACTGCAGGTTCTCCTGCTTACAAGATTTTTCTTAGACAACCAACACACCATACCCCACATCTAAGTATACAGTGTGACTCTGTAGTTCATATTTTAGTATGAAACAACTTGCTTTGCAGTTACTACACCTACACAAACATCTCAGCCCCCTTGCTCACCTGGCACCTCAAGTCAAATCCATGAAACAGCAGTTCCCCAGCACTTCCAAAGAGATAAAAGTTCAGGTGTCTAACACCATGTTCCCAAATCCTCATGATTTCCTTGTCTTAGAATATTTTAGGAGCTTTTTCCAAGTTTCAGCTGCTGGTGGCAAGTGATCACATGAGAATCATATAATTATCCTTTAGCACAATTATTAAGTTTCTAACCTCTGTAGCCATGAAGTCCTTGAAACCAGCAGGCAAACAAATAGGAACTCTCAAATGGATTTTTCCTTAAATTTCACTCCCCCACATAACCCCCAATGGTCCCTCTCCTCACCTTAGGACTTAGAGTCATGACTCAGAGCTCAGCTGGAGTTTCAGATTCGTTTACACCTGCTTGCTTCATTGGGATTTTTCATTGCACTGGAAAAATTTTTGTATCAAAATCCCCAAAGCAGCATGCATTTTGTAGAATTTTTTTCCACATTTTCTCTACAAAAAAAAGATAACACTAAAAATAGAGAGTAAGAGGTTTTCACAAACAAAAAGTGAAAAAAAAGCTTTGCCAAGGCAATAGACAATAAAGAACCAATTAACTACCGCATCCAAGAAACTGAATTGCTTGTCATTAAAGAAAGAGAGAGTACCAATTTAAACTCTCCATTGTGATTAGAAAGTTAAGGTACAGTATATACATTTTGTCCCCAGCACTTAACCTAATGGTTATAATGAGGATATCTAAGTGGCTGAGGATATTATTTGGTCAGAGGGTCACCACAGCAAAAGACAGATATAGCATAACTAGAAAATATGAGGGTATTTTCGCACCACATATTACAAGTCGTCTTCCAATACAAATAGAGGCATGTAAGGAAAAAAAGAAAAGACCTTGCTATACCATTTCGAAATTTTTCACATTAATGGAAATTAAAATAGACAAAAAACCAGAATGAGGACAAACAGGATTCATAAGTGATGAAGAGATCAACTGGGAGTATAAAACCTAGTATTTAGGGAGATAGACCTTAAGTAATCAGAACGTAATCAAGCTGGAAAAAGAAACCACAAAGGGGAGGGGGAATTCTTGACACTCAGGAACTGTTTGCAATCTTCCACTGCTTAATGCCCTTCCAGTGCCATCCCATCTATGCAACCCCACAGTTTTGTGCACAGAGCAAACAGGCATTTCCTTCCAGGAGCATTGCTGTGCTTTCCAGCAGGCTGTTTTGGGGAGTGGGAAGGGGAAGCGACTGGAGTATCACGGGGCACGAGAGAAAGAACAAAGAATAAAAATAATATTTGGAGAGAAGGAGAGACTTAGAGGTCTAAGGACAGCCGGGAGGGGTATATTTCTGCAACACAACCCTACTTGAACAACAGAACTCTCTTCAGAAATACAGGATCGGAGCCCTTTGAAAACTCTGCCTACAGCATGCAGCCAAGATTAAAACCCCAACAGTTCCCGTCTATAACTCACCCCTGTTTGGCAGGGAGCATCACACAACTGAAAACATCGAGACAAACGGAAGGTGTCAAGTTAGTAATTTCCTAGCTCTACATTGAGCAGCACGGAAAATATGTGAACCTGTATTTCATCCTCCAAATCATATTAATACTCAGATCTCAAGCAAGAGATAATACAAGGGTAACTAAAGCTGTCCTAGCCAATATTTTGAAACACAGGGATAGAAATATAATGCAAGTAGTGTTTTAGAATATATATTAAAATACCAAGTGGAGGGTGGAACAAAGCTAATGAACTTAAAGGATGACATCTGAACAAGTAGTCCATTACCCAGGGAAAATTCCAGCACACTCAAAAATCATGTATCATTTGCTTTCACATAAATGTCCATTATCTCTGGTTTGGTTTTGGGTTTTTTTATGTAGCAAGACATTATCCCTCCTAAGATCCCCTGACAAAGATTTAATGCTGCTGTTTTGTATCCACATCTCCTCTGTCGTCTTACCAAAAATCTTTCCCCCTCCCCTGCTGACACAGTGTAATTCTCCAAATCTGCAGTTTTAACAGAAAGCGAATCTGATTTTGACTCAGACTCCAGATGAGTATAGCTGTAAAGATATTGTCTTGTGAAAGATTAGGTGCTAACTTAGACAAAGAACTGTTCATCTGCAAGCTTAATAGCCTCTGAAACAGCAACTGCCACGAAAGAGTTACCAGGTACCGATATTGCTATCCATAATAACAACGGTATTGCAACAGAAGATGGAAGTGCTGGAAACTCCCAGTGGTATTCAATGCTCTGCACAGAGAGCTAGAATCACCTGCAAACAGCTCAGGACCCTTGCAGATCCTTGCAGATTATCTTTGTTCACACATTATAGTTGTGAAGTCAGTGTGAAGTTTGCTATGGGTTGTTGGAGGGGTGAGATGCGGTGGAGGAACCACAGTGCAGGCGATCTGCCAACCTTCAGGGCTAGGGATCTGTTGCACAGTTACCTACTCTTCTTTCACCTGGCAAACACAATGCATGGAAACTGCAGGATGGGGGTTAATCCTACCCATCCAACCCACTCACCACCCACAATTCACTCAGTGCTCTCCTCATAACTCTCTCACCCTTGCACAAGGCTTGCACAAGGCTTGGCACCTATAGTCTACATAGCCCAAGCAAAATTAGGGGGCAGAAGTGAAAGAGAGATAGGAAATCACCAGTCACAGCAGCGGGCCTGGAATGAAATTGCCACCTTCTGCCCCAGAAATCCCAGAACAGGTCCCAGCTTGGGGTCTGGGAAGAATCACATCCCATCCAAGATCCACCCCTATGTGCATACTGAATTGACCTCCTGGCCCCTGCAGCTCCAAGTAATCACACAGGACATTCTTTCAGGTACTACTCTGCCTCCCCAGACATTACCTCTCCACCCAAGTTAGTGGACACCAGTTACATTCAAGTCCACTGCCCCGAGAGCTTAAATCTGCATCTACCTCAGCCAGCAGGAGTTTCATCATCATCTTCAAAAAAAGCAAAGATTACTATCACTCTGGGAAGACTCAGTGTCAGTGCCACACAGTAGAGACCAAGGCCAACACGGCAGACTATGCTGTCAACACAAACACAATTGGGACCTACTCACTTCCTTCTGAGGTTCTCCATACTCCAATGCTGCTGCTCCTTGGATGAAGTCATCTTCTCCAAAAGATAGCAAGAATGTGTCTCAACAGGGCATATGGATGGCTGGTCTGCAAGTCTAACTGTGCCATGCCCTGTAGCACACAGCAGATCACAGCGGCAGGCATGAGTTATTTCCAACTGTGGAAAAAGAACAAAACGAGTCAGCTTGGTTAGGTGGTGCAATAGAGAAGCCGCAATACCCATCTGCCCTGGACACAATGAACACAAGCACTCAGAGCGCCAGCCACCAGCTCAGCCAGCGGAAACAGAAGAGCATTATGCTGACATTACGAACACTAAGCTGGAAAGCGAGTCCTTCCTCCCACCTAGTGGAGACACAAACCTAAACCCTCGAAAGCAATGGTGAATTTACTCAGTGCGTGCACCTGAACAGATTCTGCTGGAGAGAGAAGAGAAACACCACAGAAAGTTGAAACGCCCTCTGATTGCCCCCCAAAAGCTGGAGTCCATCAGTGCAGCTGCACACCTGCGTGACGGCAAGGCAGCTGGCTCTTCTGTACAGAGCCTGCTGGCTATTCCTGCTGCTGCCGCCCAGGCAGACAGTGCCACTACATGGCTTGGGACCTCTAAATGATCTCAGACTATGTTTGTGGAATCCATGGGACTTCATATGCCAAAGGGGCTGGAATGGATAAGCAGAAGTAGCCAGGCAGCCAGAATGCTGCATGAGGCATGATGTTTGTCAGATAGGTGCCAGAAGTGCCTAATGAAGCTTGTCAGGGTTATCCTGTACCACAAACCCAGCAGTTCATGCAGAAAGGCATGCTGAGCCCCACTTTCAGAAATCCCAACCTCCCATCCTAACACCAATAGTTCTGTGCTAAAAAAATGCCTCCTGGTGAAGAAATAATGCAAAGGGACGAACTCTTCTACTGCTTTCCACAGCTCCTCCAAGGAGAATGAGCATCCTCAGAGATGAAACGCATGCTTGCATGATAAGCAAAACACAGCAAAACTGTGTTCATCCGCAAGATACAGGGAAGCCCTTATAACCACCTCACACAGGTAAGCTGCACCTACCAACAGAGAGAGCTCAAACTGGGAGATGCCTTAACATCCCTTCCACTCGGTCCTTGAAAATCCTGTTGTCCAGTGCTTGTCCTGCTTTCCCGATGCTCAAAAAATGCCACACTGGGAGCTAAGAGACACGTTTCCAGGGCACATGAGGCATGCCGTCTGTCACTAGAAAGACACATTCCTTAGGTGCACAGTTGAGACACAGATGTGACCCATGATTCCCACGTCGCTATAATTCACACAGCCTTAACACCTCCCCTACCCAGTGCACCTCCCCATTTGTTTCACATGAAGCGTCACTGCCCAGCCCCACAAAAACAAATGTTTAGAGGGAGGGGGATGTTAAGGAACAACTTTCTTTATCTCAGATTAACTAATCCATTCTGCTTGTTCAAGGAGCTGCTTTGCTGAGCTGTAAGGAGCAAATCATCCACTACACATGGCATGATGGAGTTCAGCGATTTCCCCTGGCACAGCCTTGCCAGGTAAGGCTGGGGAACCACTGAATTAACACATTTGTACTATGCAAACACTGTGGCTCTGGGAAACAGGAAAGCAACATTTTTAGGAAATGCTAGAGTAGGGCCAAAACACGCAGAGCTGGCATCAGTCTTAATGAAGACTCTTTTCCCTGTTATCCATCTTGCCTCGCGTCCAAGAGCCCAGAAAGGATCCGGCTAAAGGTACACTGTTTTTTCCTGATGGATCATGCAAACAGAGCATTACTATTGACTTACGCAATGCCAACATGTACACAAGTGCAGTGAGTGATTTTTACCTAGACACCAGGAGGAAAGTTTAGCTTCCCTAAGTTAACTCTAGGAAACCAGACCATAGATCAGATTTGTGTGCGCCAGGCTCCTACCTGATGAAGTGTAGGATAAACTTTGTGCAACAAGGAAGAGTTAGAGCAGATGATTAATAGATAATGGGGTGTGTAAGGGCTCTGAAGAAGTCACCTGCCCTAAAACAGGAGCCATAAACCATCTCCGTGTTTCCCCATTCACGCACTTTTATATTTGTGGAGCACCCAGCACAAGAGAGCCCCGTGCTGATGGACACTTTGATGATTTAAGTGTTAAATAACAAATAGAAGCTATTTATGTGGAAATTATTCCTGTTGGGACAGAGACATGAAAGCAACATTTTCTCCTGTGCCTCTGCCTGCCTCACCTGCACTCTGGCTGCTCATCCATCTCCCAGGATTGCCTGGAACATTGCACTTGTAGGAGCATTTTCAAACAGCTCACATTTTCTTTAAAAAGTCAACCTGTTCAGTAATGGCTCATCCCGCTCCTCCCACCCCCTGCTACGCAATCCCTTGGGGCCAAGAGGGGAGAAGATTCAGCCTGCACTGGAAAACAGCTTTATGTACATTAAAATATCACCACTTGTGAGTCTGATGCCATTGCAACCTACAAAGCCAGAAATAGCAGCTTTGTCCCAGTAGAATAGAAAAGGACAAATTTCCAGCCTCCCAGAAGGGCTCAAGGTATGCAGGTGCACTTAGTCCTGCAGTAACAGAATCTGTAACAGCAAAAATACTACAGGAAGGAAGGAACAATATTGTTTCAGGTAATTATATTTTATATAATGTCCTTGTATACCTGTACAATGAACCTCCAGCTCAAAGATTACAATAAAAGCATTTTACAGAGATGAAAGTAATAATTCTACATCTATCATTTTCTAAAAACACTAAAACAACTTTATGAAGCATTTGGTGACTTCAAGAACCTTTACAGGGTACACGGGTTGGAAACAAAGAAATACTTCCCTGCAACCAGCCATTGCCTCAAAATGACAAATAAAGACCCAAAACATTTTTTTTTACATAATCTTCTTTCCCATGTTAAGCAAAATAAATATTTCCATTTTCAAACAAAAACATTTTTCTGTCCATCAGGCTGCAGGATTCCTGGCTCTGCCACAATCATCCCCTACAACTCAGCCAAACTGTTCCAGCCCAGATGTGCAGAGGCTTAGACATTTCCAAAGGTATGCAAAGAACAGGGGGAACCAGGAAATTACATGTCTTCAAAACCACTTTGGTGTCTTGTAGAATTAGAAGATGAAGACAGGAGTGCAACCCATCCCTCCCACAGCTGTGTTTAGAGAGGAAAGTGAGTTATCACAGAGTAAACTATCAATAGGGCTGTTGGCAGTGGGAACAAGGACAAGAAATACAAGGATAAGGCTTGCACCAGCTTTTCCTCCCCATGCTGAAGGCATTGTGTGCTGACAGAGGATGTGCACAGTGCTGGGTGTCAAGTCCTCCTGGGCTTAGGAAATCACAGCCAAAAAGCTAGTGTGCAGGAAAGGAGGGAGCAGGGCTGTTTCAGGTCAGCAAGGTGAGCCATAGCATCCAGGACACAAGCAGCGGTTCACACTCTCTTCCCTCAGCAGCCACGATGGGGTAAGAACCACCAAAATACTTGCCTGTTCCCAATGAGGGGGGATGCTTCAGGAGTTTGCTGGTCATCTCCAGCCACCCTGAGACGCAAATGTTTTGGAGGACAAAAATCAAGTCCTCAGTTTACCCCCTTCCCTGTTGCTTTGCAATCTATATGGTCTCCCAGGAAAGCACTTGCAGACCAGCGGCTGTCTCCAGCCCTGTGACAGGAGACAGATCAGGACTGCCAAGGACTGTCACCCATCACAGTTCTTCATACACCAAGCCTTCGAGATCTACACGGTTAGAGGAGCACCAGCCAAGCCCACAGAGGGATTTGTCGTGTGACTATATCACCTTCAGGAAGCCTTTGCTGTTATTGGCCCCAGGAAACCTGGAGGGAACAGGGCTCCTTCAACACCACAGCAACTGAGCTAAAGCAAACAGCCAGATTTTAGACAGAAAGCAGCCAGAAGAGCCCTAGGAGTTAAAACCAAGAGTTACTAACTCCAGATATCATCTGCCTCTTGGTGCCATCACAGCAGCAAATGATTTTGCGTTTTTCTGGCAAGATGAGAGTCTTAGGGAAGCCAAGCAGAAAGAAAAAGTATTTCACCATGTAGAAACCACTCTTGGATGGCTTTCAGTGACCTTCCCAGCCCTCCCAGAGATACGCAGGTGTGCACACACCATCACATTGCCACAGCTGGGGTTGCTATTTTGGCAGCCCCCAGATCCGAGCTGATCAAAAATGCAGTGGATGCAAGAGGACCATGCACAGTGGCACTCCTGCAAAACACGAGCTCAATGCAGTGGCGGCAGCAGCCAGAGCCGAATTCCCATTTAAATAAAATGCCAAAAGGCAGTCAGCGAAAGTGACATTTATGGTGTTACTACAAATGCATTCAGTGGGAAGCTGAGTAGCAGAAGCAAGTTGGGGGGAAAAAAACAAGCTGTAGTGAAAACTGCCATCTGTATATTGTGCCCCATTTTTAATATTCTGTATTCTCATAAAAAGTGTTGTTTCTGTCACTATTCAATCTCCCAAACTCACATGGAACACTGTTAAAAGTCAGCAGTGTGTGAAATGGTATTTTAAAATAAATGAAACCCGCTCGCAAAGCTGCGGAGGAATATTGCAATGCCAGGGTGCTGACAGACAGGCATTGAAAAGTAACAACCGTTATCATCTTAAAGCAAAGCGGATTAAATAAAAACCCACAGCTAGTGGTGCATTACCAAGTCTGATATTGACACAGCTGCCGTGGTGGTTATTTTTCATTGTCTCATCAAGACAAAGCATCATGGGATATCAATCTTCCCTCTGTCAGGCCATGCCTGGTGTAAAGTTTTTCGTTTACATTTTCATTATATCCCTTTTATCTCAGCTGCCAGCAAAAAAATATATATATGTATTTTATATATATACACACATATATACATATATATGTATGTATATCTATAAGTATGTATGCATGTATATACTTTTGGGAATGCTGAGACTGGTTGACCTTCAGTGTATCACCAAGCCACAGCCTCTGGCACGAGGGTCCCTGTTCTCCCAGGACAAAGCCAACCCCTACTTGTCTGTATTAGAGGTAGCGGGTGGGTGGGCTGCGAAAACTGCTTTAGGTCCCTTCCAATAGGAGATGGACTCAGTGGTGAGCTGGTAAAGGTATGATCCCCCCCGAGAGCTTTATAGCCAAGAAATCCAATTAACACAGCTGCCAATGCTTTCTAAGCAAGCCCCTTCCCGTAACCAGATTTCACTGGACAGACCACCCGAGTCTGTTCTGCTGTCTAGCTCAGTTCGTTGCACCGAGAGGAAGAAAACAAAGCTGAAATCACAATTCTCCATGGAAAGCACTGGCCGTCTCATCAATACTAGTAGCTGTTACATTTCTTCCTTTGTAGCTCTGCAGATTGATCTCTGCATCCAACCATGCCACACATTTCCGTCCTTGCTACATCTAACTTTTCCAGCCTTGCGGTATTAGCAAGGCACTGCTCCTGGTTTTAGGAGGCTTACAGGCTAGTATTGCTAGGGCAGAAACCTTTTCCTGAGTACGCCGAGAGCCTCACGGTGCTTACTTACAAACAGCCTCTGTAATTCAGCCTGTGCTTTCGCTCCCACTAACTCTGCTGTTCCAAGGCATGAGGTAGAACCAGCTGTTCGCAGCTGGCCACAGCATTCCCCAAAGCAACAAGGACTGCAGCAGAAAGAAAGGGTTCCTTCCCTTATTTTTAAGAGCGCCTTCTCTTTCAAACCTGTTGCAAATGTCTGCTATGGCTGCTCTTCTGTGCTTGTTATTTACGTGCAGCCTCACTTCCAATGGTTTTGTTCTTGTTATGTCTCATCAGAGGCAGCTCAGCACTGCCTGTGACAGCGCTTCAGTCCTTTAAGAGTAGGAACTCTGGGAAATGTAGTTCCCAGTAGAAAAACAGAGCTAAAGCAGCCGCAGAGGGCTGGCGGTGCCCTGGGAGAGCTACAAAAGGGGCAGTAAAAATAGTGAAGCAAGACCCCTTGGAAAGGGACTGCAAAGGAGCAAGTGTCTAAGCAACCAGCCACCAAAACTCCCTGCCTCGCTCCCAGGGGCCCCTCTGATGAGCTGTCTGTAGGCTGACAGCGCAAAATCAGTACCTCTCCTCCTTTCCTCAACTCCCCAAGTCAGGCAATTGCCCAAATCCTGTGCAACATTAGACACAGAGGTTTACACCAGTCCATGCACACTCTGTTTATAGCCCACCATGCTGAGTAGCATGAGTAAAACTTTGATTACACCTGTCCTAAGCCAGGAAGGGGCTCTCTGCAGTGGCCCAGAGTGTTTTCCCCACCCAAGTGGGTATTACCTCTGGTATGCTCATCAGCTTCGCTGGCACTTATCTTGAGGTCAAGCCTCTGCTGATGCTCTGCAGCCCAGCTGCCCCAGGAGCAGGGCTGTCCAGTTCAACACGCAGCATTTCAGGTACTGCATCATCTCCCTGTGCTCCGCTCAGACCCTGGGGATCTTCACATATATGGGAGGGCAAATGTTCCCTATGGCACAGCAGGCGCTCCCTAAGCACAAGAAATCTCTGCATGAAAAACACAATGCAATGTAAAGCAATTCATCCTCCCAGCTTCTTTTCCCTGCCTCAGTTTCCCCAGCACTGTAGGCAACGTCTTTGAGCACTCCACAATCCCTCTCCTGCTGCATCTCCCAATCTGTCTACACTGTTCTCCCCATTCCCCCACTGTAAATCAGAATCCCCCTGTCAGAAACTTCCATCCCACTGAGAGGTCTCTACAACCCTGGGATGTATGTCCTTCAGCCTGCTGCTAGGGACATTCCCTCTCCAAACTCAAAAGTGTTCCCTTCCTCCAAACAACAGCTCATCTTTCCAAGGTGTTTCCATTTAAAGAGAGGATCATTAGCCCCTGCAAAAGGCAAACTTCTGGAAATGGGTGGCAGTTCAGTGGTGCTCCAGCCCTCACTTCATCCCTCTGAGGTCATCTGCATTCATATGTTCACTTGCACCCAGCCTGAATTCAACCCCTAGGTCCTGCCCCACCAGCCCGCAGCCCCAGACCACAGCAGTTACACCTTCTCTGCAGCGCTCAGCATAGCAAAGGGTTACACCAGCTCTTCCAGCAGTGTTTCCTCTCTCTCCCTCTCTGCAAGCAGCAGCAATTGCCATTCTGCATCCTTAATAGCAGCGTAATCAAAAGTTATGATGCATTTTTCAGTAATCACAAGAAATGATCCCCACTTAGCGTTAAGTAAAGCAAATTTGCCACTGGAAGGATGAAAAAAAGAAGAAAAAGAAGAAGTCAAAAGCATTTCAATTTTCATTTGAAACGAATGAGTCAGAGTCAATTTGGTAAAGCAGTTAACAGCAGCTGTGCTCCCCTTCCCAGCCCCTTAACAGGTACAATTTGCTTTTAACAAACAACCTCACGGAGGTCTCTGGCACTGTGTTAACATAGTGGCATTCAGCCCCTCTTGCTGTTGTGTATTTAAATTGGGTAATAGAGACAGGCAGAGGAGATCCACCATGAATCTTAAGAAGTGCAATTTGACAGCATCTTTTTTTTTTTAAAAAAAGGGGGGGAACCTTTATAAAAAATAATAAATTAGTTTAGAGTAGGTTTTGCTGGGTTATTTCAAAGCAGCATACTAAAAACAACAAAAGTCCTAGAAAGCCTCAGCACAGTGGCAAGACCCCAGCAAGCTTGGAGCCATGAGCAAGCAGGGCCCCTCTGCAAACTACTCTGCAAAACAAGCCAAGACATTTGACAGCCAAAGCACCCTCAGCCTGGGTGCAGTCGGGATACTTCGCCCCACACCAAAAGTGATAGTGGAATGCTGTACGTCAGGAAAAAACACAACCAAAAAAACAACAGCCCTGCACACTCACACTAAGGTTGCCCCAACCCCTCAGGGCATCCCACACCATCCCGTAGTCTCAGCAGCTGCTGAGAGAGAGAGGCTGGGAGGAAAAGTAAAGATGTGTGATGAACCTCCAGCCACCCCTTCTTATCCCTCCTGACCCCAGAGCATCTCTGTCCTTCCCTCACCCCAAAGACAGGCCCTTGACGATGCCCTCATCTCAGCAGGCTTTCAGTTCAGACAGTTATCTTCTCTTGTTCATTTGTTCTTTGAAGAAATCTCATTTCATTACCTCGCAGGCTCCTCAGCTTTGTGGGGAATTACAGGAGGTCAATGAAAAATTCATGTTCTCAGTCAGTAATTGGCATTTTTGTTTCCTTTTTTTAAAGGAAGGAAAGCAAAGAAAAGCATGTGAATGGGGCAGACAGCAGGGTGAGTGGGTATCTTCTGCCGGTTATTAAGATAAAGTCTCCCATATTGCTTCTGTCCACTGTACTCGGGTGCTTGCTCCAAGCACACCCTGTAATCCTGCATATTGAAATTTGAAAGCATTCCTGGTACTTTTATTAGAGGGACAAGTAATGAAAGCAGACTGGACATACACAATTATTACAGTGTAATCCGCTGGAAACGAAGTCAATCCAATCACCCAGCCTTCTGCTTTCTTCTCATTTTTTAGACTTCAAGTAAGTGCTTCCCAAATTCTAACTGAAGTTATGTTACAATCAATAGCGCAAGGGCTCTCAGCATAAGACTCAATTAATATGATGCTAGCAAGTGCTCCCCTATTGATCTCAGGCTGGTCTGAAACACCGTCCAGTGGTGGCACCAACCACCAGCCCTCGCAAGGAAGACAAACGCAAAATAAGGGGCTACCAGCAAACGGAAAGGAGAAGCAGACCTCTCTTTCAAGGATCCCCGAGAAAGAGAAGTCCCCTGCCCTGAAAGCACAGCAAGTTCTCCAAAAACCAAAGTCTCCCTGGCTGTGATCCACTCTTGTCAGTACATTTGCCATCAACGAGCACGAGACCAGGATTTCACCCTCCCAAGAGGTGAAAAGAAACTCCGTTCAGCCACCTTCAAGGTCCTGCCCCGCGGAGCTGCGGACGGGCGATGCTTCTTCCTCCGTCTCTCCCTCCTGCTAGCAGCGAGCACGCTGTCAGCCAGAAACAGATTGCTACATACAGCACGACCAAGGCTTGCAATGATTAGATCTATTAATACAGTGCATCTGATTCACCTCCAAGGCCCCAACGCTCAGTGACAAATATGGACGGGCTTCCCTGCTTTGCTGAGCAGGGCCCTGCAATAATGACCTCCTTGCCAGTGGCTGCTTGGAGCCTGGACGGGCAGAAGCCAGCAGAGATGGGAGAGAGCAGCACGCCACACGTGCTGGTGGGTGCCCTGGGAAGAGACCCAGCAAGGATGGAAGACTGACAGCGCAGGGAGCTGTCAACCACAGGCGGTGGTCCCAGAGCTTATGTCCTGGCAGGTCCTTCTCACTTTGAGGATGGGAAGGGGTCCTCGTTTCCTGCCCTTCCGACATTCTCCTCCAGCCGGGGTTGGTCCCAGTCCCACTGGAGACATCATGCTGGTGGCCCAGTCCCTGCTGCGTGATGCCATAGAAGGCCCTTGGAAGTCCATGTGCTCCCATTGACTGCTATCTGGGACCTGTGGTTCCCTGAGGTCAGAGGAGGACCTGTTCCTCTGGAGTTGTCACCTCTTCCAGGATCACTTCTCCCCACCCACATCCCCCAGCAAGAAGAGCCACCCACTGAGGCACAGCAGGGGAGGTGGGACAGGCAATTCCCTGGGACGAAGACTCTTCCCTTGAGCTTCTCTGACCCCACGCCTAGGCCCAGCTCCTCCTGGTACCCCAGCGTGCCCCACAGCTCTCCTCTCGGAGCAGGGGGAGCATCACCCTACACTTCCCTACTCAACATCTTGTACTTCCTAAGCATCTCCCCCTCTAGCTGTCCTTTGTCCATCACCGCATGCACTTAAAACAAAACTGGAAAGAACACAATTTTAGCACCTCCACCAAAGATGTGAAGTTTTTCGTGGCAGAGTGAAACCCTACCTATCCCCTATCGCAACCTGCTGGGTGACTTGCAGAAATCAGACAGGCCCCACTGCCTGGAGGGCCGATTTACATAGGATGAGGCTTTCATGCCCCAACCTGTTTCCCCCACCCCGTGCCTTGCCCTGCAGAGCTTGCGCTCTCCCCTGCCTTGGCCAGGAGAGAGAATGCAGACAGCTCTCACTCCAGCAGGCCTGACATCACCTGCTTATCAGGCAGGGTGACATCTCCTCATCAGCAGCTGCAGCCCAGGGTCTGCCTCTGTGGGGAGGCACGCAGGCAAGTTAACGTGGATGCTTAGCACATTTATTACCTGCTTATTAGATACCAGGCTCCTCTTATGACAAATTGGCTGGGTGATGGCTCCTACGAGCTCCCAATGCTCAGCAAGGCTTTCCGATTCCATTTTGCAAAAGCTGGGCCAAGGCAAGATTGTTTCCAAGAAGAGGGAAGGAGCAGTTGTTTTTCCTGCTGCCTCCAAAACAATCTGACCCTTTGCCCAGCCTCAGCAGGACCTTTTCTTGATGTGCTCTGCCTTTCCTCACGACCGCGTGAGTGCGAAGGGGATAGCCGGGAACCGACAGCGCCAGCGGCTGCAGTCTTCTGAGGCTGCACAGCGTGGGCATCTCTGGTGCTCCCGCAAAGACCCCGCGGAGGGAAGCGGGTCGATAGAGGATCACACCACTCATTACACCCCCTGCACACACCATCATTGCTGTACCACCGCCATGGCAGGGCTCCTTGCCAGCCCTCGCTCAGCACTGGGAGCAAACAGCTGGTTGATCTCCAGAGAACCCCCCAGCATAGGACAGGTTTTGAAGCAAAACTTTGTCATCTCCTGAAGGTTTCACAGGTCCCACACGGCAGCTTTCCCCAGTACAAAAGGACTTGTCCCAACCTCTACAGTACACCACATCCATGAGTGTCCAAGCAGAAAAACAGCAGATAGGGACAGGTATCATGAGGTTAAAAAGCCAGTAAACAGTGCAAAGACTTTTCTGTGAATGAAAACAGGCTTGAAGGACAGTTCAGAAAATTGGAACCCACAAAGGTGATGGTTTTGCAAGGCAAAGTGATCAGGACATAAAGAAATTCAGCATTGTTGCACAGGGTCACTCTTCAGCTCTTCTGAAGGCAGGAGTGAAAAACCACAGCCAAGAGGCTGATGGCTTTAGGTGCCTTTCCCAAAGGCATGGAGTGCTGTCATTCTTTTTGTGAGGATTTCTTCCATATTCCTCAGTTCTGTAGAAACCTGTTCTGTTATCCTTTATCCCTCCCGCAGGCCAGATTCAAAACTGCATGAAGGGGCAAAGAGTTCAAAGGATGGTGAAGCTGCATTCTTACTGAGTCACTCCCAGATTTTGGCGATTTTCACATTCTTGGGCTTTTTCTGCTCATTTTGATCAGTGAAATCAACCCTTGGAGGCTAAGTCCAGCAGAAATGACCATGCTTTGCTAACTAAAGGTGCTTCATCATCCATTCACCTCTGTTGGCAAGAAAGACATTCCCATGCTGTCTTTCACAAGTGGCACCAAGTAAGGGTGGGCAGCAATGCCACGCTGCAATTGCTCTGAACAGTACAGAGCAACTCCTTGGTTGAGGGAGACAGGTTGTGAAGGTAGTTTGGGGGCCTTTGAGGTGGGCAAGTGTCAGTTCTTGGTGGCCAAGCTGTCTGCAAACCAAGCACCCAGCTCTCCAGCAGAGACAGAGTTGTTTCTCCTACGAACAGTCCTGCAATGCCAGAGAGAACGCAGCTCATGGGCTTTTGTCTCACTCCAGCTCCACCTGCCAAGGTCCTGCTGACTCTCTTCTGTTTGCTCTCCACCATACCCTTGCAAAGGAATAGTCACACAGAGACAGACGGGATGAGGAACCTCATTCATACAGAGCTGGGCAGTAGAGGGGCTTACTGTGGAGTTCGCTAGCTCTGCACGCTGATCTCTCTGCTCAGCAGGAGGTGAGTACCTGCCCACCTTAGGGATGGACTCAGTGCTCAAAGTTTCCCTCCTCTTCCATCGCTGGAGGGCCCTCAGCCCCAGCCTGGGGGAGGGCTGTACACTATACATATCCCCGCTGAATTGTTACACGTTTCTGCTGTGTTCCTTAGACAGAGGACTTTGCTACCAGCAAGCGGGAGAGAAACTGCCATCTGGGACCGCATGTGCTTTCCAGACAGATGGCTGACTATTCTAGTCGTGTTTTATTTCTAGCAATGGTTCATACAGCAACAGCGCTAGTGTGAAAATGGGATGCGACAAGATGTGTATTGCTTACACCTTCTGTAAAGTTCAGATAAAACCAAGATGTACAGAATGTAAAAATCAATATAATTAGGTAATTAAGAGAAGCAAAAACCCCTGATTTAATGCTGCACTGTGTTCATGTATATTACAGATTGTGTATATATGTGTGATACGGAACATACATATGTATGTTTCCACATTTATGCATGTACACAATGCAAAACGAATGAGAAATAATGAATGTATACATTTATGCATTAAAACAAAGAGTTACATGTTCCAGCAGGTGTTTCAGACAGAATTTGACAACCACCCACTGTTTCACCCTTTAGACCGAAGCTCCACAGGGCAGGAAATTCCCTCTGTTGCGCTTGAGCAGGACACAGCGCAAGGTCCTGGTTCTGCCCAGGCGTCTTCCTTGGGCGTTACATCCTGCATTCTGCAATGCAGAACAACTACATCTAGAAAGGGTAGTAGTAAGATCACACACACAAGCTCTTACTTTATAAGCACTGGTTACACTAAGATCACTGCACTGCTTTCTGCAGAGCCAAGAATTCAGCCCTCTTGCTCTGAGCAGCATAGGGAAGCACATCCACAGAGCTTGACACATGCCAACGTACACAAATGGTGAAACCTGACTATAAAACCCATTTCCAAGTTCTTCTGTAGTTCAGGTTGGAATGAAGGCCTAAACTAAATGTGTTAAAGGCCACTGGTCACACATTTGGAGCCATCTAGAAGTGGGCTTCCCTCGCACATGGAAGCAGCCTGCAGCTCAGCTCAAGACCTTGCAACTCCCACACACAGGTCTTCATACAGACTCAAAAAAAAGGAAAAAGATAACAAGAAAAGTATTCAAGACAGAAGTACCTGTCCTCTGGCTGCCCAAAGAGCCAGTGCAGATGCAACAAGCTTCTGGAATATAGGCTGCTGCTGGACTCAGGTGTGTCTGAGGCAGCTCCCTCCATCGTGGCCTGCTTCTTCAGTCTCAAGAGCAGTGAGGATCCATCCCATTTTCCACCATGTGAGACAATGTGGGACTAGAGAGGAGCAAATAGGAGAACAGAAGAGCATTATTTGATCCACACCTCAACACACAAACCCCACCCAGCTGGTGGGCTCACAACCCATCTCCTAAGGGGCTCAAGATAAGCAGAGATGTCCTCTGAAATAGCAATGAGGATCTGTTCCCATAACCAAATGTTTGTTATAATGGCGTAGTGCAGAGCAGTAGTGGCAAGAGACCCGAACGCAGCATAGCATGCTGGAGTTATCAGCATACAGAAGTCCCTGTCCCTGCAAGGTTATCATCAGGTGGGCAAGAGACAAAGTATGCAGCTGTCCTAACATTAAGCTGGAGAACTGTGGCTTACTAAGAGTTGGGTGGCAGCTAACACAAAACACTTGTGCACAAGAGGCCCAGGACCCTATGCAGGGATACAAAGCCATACTTGTAGATAAGCTTGGGGATGCAGAACAGGGAAAATTAATCTCAAACAAGAGACAAGCCCCATGCTCAAAGCATTCGCTACAGGCAGGGATCCAAGCCTGGTCAGACAGACAGGTGAGAAACTGCCACCTCTAGACCCCTGTGACTCTGACTCAGCAAATGACTTTTTGCACTTTCAAGCCTGAAAGTAGAGTGAAAAGGACATTACACAGAAACCAGAGCACATTTGGGGAGTTTTGGCAACCGCTAACTCTGTCTTTTTGTCACTTCGCAGCTCCCTGTGTGTCACTCAAACTGGAAATCTTCCATCCAGTTCCCATTAGGTGTAGATGTGTTTTCACACTTCTGCCTAGCCAGGTACTTTCTGTACTGCTGATGGTTAATTACTTGACAATGAATCACACTGCTCAGCAGGGAGGTGGGGCAAACAGTGTTATCTGAGCAAGTCATGGAGTAGGGTGGCAGGAAAGAAAACATCTCTGCATCGGTCGGGTGGGCACACACGCACAGGGTTCGCAAGGAATAAATTCGGAGAGGAATATCAATAAATCTCCCAGCCTGGCCACTGTGGTGGGAGTTTCTTTTCCCCCTCCCCGCAACAGGGAAATTCTGCTCTTTCCATGGGGGGTGGGAAGTGGCGCAGGGCTGCATTGAAATGTAAATTCACTCAAATTATTAAGCACAAGAGAGCAGCTCCTGCCAGCCCTTTGTTCCGCAGTCAGAATGTGTAATCTAGAAGAATAAATATAGTCAGATATCAGCTAAACAAAGAGACCCGGGGCCATGCATATTCAGCGACCCTCTCCCCCAGGACGTCCCTTCCCCCTTTATCAGGGAGGCTCTTTCTGCAGTCAACAATTGTAGATCAAAATGCCCTCATTAACCAGGCTGAGATGAAAACCTCTCGCTGTTCCATACTGAGGGTGGGGTCCTTTATTTCTCCCCTGGAGCAGAGATGTCCCTACCCCCTGGTTTTCTCCTCTGCCCCTTCTCCATCCTGGGAGGACAGGGCAGGGGTGCCTCTGAAGCCCACTGGCACCACACTCCCACCAGACAGGTGGGATAGTGCAGGACGAAGTCCCAGGGTCTGGCAGCTAGCGTGGCTCCAAGAACTGCCCTACACTTTGCTGCCGTGTCCACCTCTGTGCTAGCAAGGGCAATACCCCCAGGAGAGGACAGGCAGACTAGAGGTCTATGCAAGCTGCCCTAAAGAGGGTGAAAGCCACCAAATAAACCCCCCTTTGCCACTTCACAGAAAGGAATACCTGGACTGAGCCTGACAATGGGTGAAGACTCCCAGAGACACTTAGATAAGACCACCCAGAGCAACAGTTTCACGTTTCTTCCCACAAGTTACTCTTTTCCCACAGCAAGGGGAGGTGAAGCCACCCGAGGGGCTCCAGGTCCAACAGCCTTTGCAGAGCTGCAAGTTCACACTCTGTGCTGAAGACTGAGAATGTCTACTACCTCCACTCTCCAGCTCTACAAGGGCAAGTGATCACCAGCATGGCTTCATGCCAGCGTAACTGGATGGCAAAGACAGGCTCAGCTTCTCAAAGCCATTCTAGCAGCAGCAGAGACCAGTACATCAAGGAGGCAGCCAAGGATTGCATCTGCCCCAAGCCACAAGGAGGGGTGGTTGGCAGCAAAGCAAGCATCAGGCAAGGAGGAGAGGGTGCTCTCCCCACCCACGGCTGGGGTCATTACCTAAACACAGCTTCTCCATCTCCAGTGCTGTCAGTCTCACACCTGTCACTACCACTAAACCTGCTGCAAGATTTAAAGATGAGGTGGAGAGGGAGGAAAAAAAAAATCAATTTGGCTGTTTCTGAGTTATATGAATATAATAAACCCTGAGTGTCCTGCTTTTGGATGCAGTTTGCGCTTCCAATAACTCAGCAACATATTCATTAAACAAAGAGAGGTAAAAGCAGCAAGCCATTAAAAATAAAGCACCAGGAGAGGGAAGGCCATGCAGGCTGTAAATATCTTTGACTCTTTTTCAACCTCCATTTTCTTACCCCTGCTCATTCACTAATTGACCTCTGGATCCTGCTTCTCAGAACTGTTTCCATCACTGCACTTTGTCCTTCAACCACAGCTTGCAACAAAGGATCTCAGGCACTCTCTAATGCAAAATAAACTCGTATTGTAGCCCTCCAAAGCAGGAGAAAGGGTCCATCTCACTCATTACCTTAGTGCTGTGATACAACACTCCCTGCACAGTGCTACAAAAACCACAAGATCAAAGATCAGGTGTTCCAGGTGAAAAAATACTTGCGGTTTTAATCTGTTTATGCACTGTGCACAGACTCTGTATGCATACATAAGAAATGCTTACCTTCTGGTAATGCAGCTTCGTTGCATGAAGTCTACCCGTAGCTACCGAGGCAGACTCTTCTTTCTCACCCAGACGGAGGCATTCTCGCCATAGGGCACTGCTCCCTGTCCTGATCCAGCCAGGACTTAACTCCAGGTGGCAGGCACCAGAGCCTCACGAGTTGATCCGGACTGAGGACCGGCACACATTAGCACTGAGCCATCCGGAAAGGGTGTCCCACTCCATGAGAGCCCATGGATTTCAGCACTACTCTACAAATCCTGAAAAGGTTGGGTGGAGCCTATCATGTATAGACCCTCCAGGCCTAATTCCAGGATCACCAACTTCCCAGCACAGCTACCAGGAGGCTGTCTCTGACCCAGCATCTGAAATCTGTCTTATCTTGTTCAGTCTGAAGGCCATCCCTAGTATCAGGTGTTTTAACTCCCAAATTAAGTATTACCTCCCATCACATGCCACAACAGAGATTCAGAAGGCAGCACCTGACTGGCTCACTACCCTGCAAAAGTCTCCTTAACAGCTGGGAGAGATCTCATGCTGATATGGAGAGAAGTGGTTACTCAGCAGGAGGCTCAACTCCATCTCTGCAGCATCTGGTTCTTCTTTGGAGTTCATCCTCTACATGGTCTCATTTCTTACAAGTTGTAGAAGCATCTGAGCATGACCCAATATGACAACAAACAGCAAGTGATACTTCCCTCACATTTCCTCTGATCAGGAAAAATACTTGCTGAAGGAGGCAGTCTTAAGTTTGGTAAGGGCGTAAGTTTTTTTTCCTGCCCCAAAACAGAAGTGATGAGATTCCTCTATTCCTTGCCTGCAGGCACTCAAAATGCCATGTTTCCTCCTTTCCAGGGGATTTAGAAGAGCAGCCTTCTCATGTTCTTAATCCCTCCCAAAGCTCACAGCATATGGCAGTTTTGAAAGAAATTGGGTTAACACCATAAAGGCTATTAGCGGAGTTTTGCTAAGTACGGGCTCTGCAAGAAAGAAGCTACAGGAGAGGGACAGCCTGGGGATGTTACAGACCTTACTGGGCCTTGGAGAGCAGAAAGCAGGGCCAGGAGCTCCATATCATATGCCCCTTTGACAAGTCATCTGCACCCAGTCCCTGCTAATGCTGAACAGCAGAACAAAGAGATCAGACACACTCATCCCCCTGTTTTCTCTGAGAAAAAGACAGTTCAGTGCAAGGAGGGAGGAAGGATGGTGCATCCCTGGAGGTTCTGTCTCCCACATGGCCCAGCATTGATAGGAAACAGTACGTGGATCTTCTTGCCTCAGGCACAGCACAGGACATTAGTCAGTTCAGCTCAGCCCAGCCTGAGGAAGGAGAAAAACCTTAAAAGCAGAGATGTCCAAAGCCATTCTTGCAGGTGTCAAGGCACTGCTGTCAGCCAGCCAACACCCATCTGTGCAGCAGGCAGGTGATTGACACTACAGTTCTTTGGGTTAAACACAGAGTTTAAGTAGCCACTTCTGACTACCAGTATGCTAGACAGAAGTCCCCTCCATACAGCCTTCTGCTGCAGGGAGGGGACTTGCCACAGCCAGCAGCTTTCACTCAACAAGCCTGTTTTTAACTACAAATCAGTTAAGTGTCATCTTCTTCCCCTAATAACCACAGTTTTTCTCACACTGATTTTACAGTGGTGCAGCTAAACTGGGTATAAATCAGAGAAGGAGAGAAGAATCTGGTCTCAGCTACTTACATTTTGCCCCCTAAAACAAAGCCACATTTGACCAGAAATCTCCTTTTCCATCTACTTATTCACTGGTACTAAGACATATTTTCAGAACAGCACAGTACTTGCATAGTTTCACATAAGATTTCTTGCATTGTATTTTCCAGGATAGCCCAAAAGTTAAATCAAAGGCTACTTATCCCCAGATACCCTCTGATCCATACACAGGTATATGAACTCACCCACAGGTTTGACACAAAAGCATTAGAAAGAAAAAAATTCCAGGCCTCTCACTTTGGCTCATCAGTGAATATTAATTTCTATTGTCATGCAGTTGGCTTGTAAATCAACTGGATCATTAACTCAGACCTTTTGTGCAGTAACATTACAGGATGTTGCAAGTTATTTAGGCACCAGTGTTTCCTACACTCCCACTGCTTTGAATGCAGAGTTTTGCTCCCAAAGAAAGAGGAGCACAACTTGAATCCACCCAAATACAGGTAATGCTCAGTGTGACAGCTGCGCTGCTGTGACTGTATTGGCTAGCTGCATGGCATTTGCCAAAATCACCACACCATGCTAATCTTTTAGCCAAATAGTGCCTTCTGATGGATAGCTTTTTCCCACATGTACTGGAATAGCAGGACTGATGAAAGACCTGTTTCTGCCAAGACAAAGGTATCCACAACAAGTTTACAGGTCTAGGCAAGAGACTGAAGTTTTAACTAAGGATTTGCAGCTCTGCTGAGACTAGACTGCAGTTTCGGGTAGTGAACAGATCTATGTTGATTTACAATATCAAAAGGCTCAGATCTTGCCTGTTTCATATATATTAATAATAAGAACGGAGTATTATAAACTAATTGAGAACATACCACTGGATCTCAGTCTACTGTGAATGCTGAATTACTGGAGTGATGCGAAGCACAGTTTGTTCACTTCCCAGGCTGTTGCTGCCGTGGATGTCCCACCTTGTCAAGCCTGTGCATTCCTGACTATTCTCCTGAAGAAAGGCACAAGTGTCCATCGTCTCTGCTGGAAGCTCTCAGTCGATTTTTCTCTAGAGAGAAGCAGTGAAATTAAAAGCCAAGGTGTTTTCAAGCAGTAAGGAATAGTGACATAAGATGCTAATTCACCTGTGCAACTTGCAGCAGATTATGACCAATAGGATTTTATGGAGATTCATAAAAGGAGCTGAGCATTTTCAGCCCGCTCTCCTTGCCTGGGAATAGGCTTGGTGCAGACATGCTCACAGCCAGGTCAGGATCAGCTGGGCTCAGTGGTTCAGCTTTGGTGCTACAGTGGTGCTGCTCTATGCCTCCTGCCAGAGACCTGCTCAGGAGAGGATGATGCCCCTCTGCAGGAGTGCACTTGTGTGTAGCAGCAGTAGTTTAACCTCCAGTACAACCAAAAGGGGCTCAATGAGCTTCAAAATAGGTTTCCTGGCAGTGCTGCTACTCAAACCAAGTTTTAACCAGGACCCACACAACTGCCACTTGCCCACGTAACAAGGCATGCCTGACATGCAGCCATTCCAGCAGAGCACAGCCTGGATGGACTCACCTGCAGAGCCCACATGCAAGGAAGTTTCTGAGCTGCACCAAATCTGCTCATGCACAGTCAGGTCAATTGTGCAGCGAGGAAAGGCCATGGCATACAGCCTCCCATACCCCACCCGAAACACTGTACGGCCCACCTAGACACAAACATTGGTCATTGCTCCTGTATGTGCTCCCCTCCTGTAGCATCTCACTTTCAGGAGGGCCATGTTACCCAAAGGCATGTCTGGTTCCATCCTGTCTCATTCCTCCAGAGTTGCACGCAGAAGGGAGATCACATCACCTACAAGTCCATGCCACGCTCATCCTTAGAGCATCATTATCACACTGCCTCGGCTACTACTCTGCTCCTCAACACTACATACATTTCTCCTTTCATAGGCAGCCACCAGGGCTAAAAGAGGTGTCTGCTATGAACAAGGCTATGCCAGAGACCAGGAATTAATGAAATGGAGGAGCTGCAGATTAAGACTCAGGGTTATTTGCAGGACATGTTGGTAGGTGCATGGGGCGAGAGTTAACGGCAGAGAAACAGAGCTCAGCCACACTGTCCTACATTCTCCTCTAGTTGCATCATTCAGTCCCTCATTCGCAGAAGCCTAGCGTTGTGCTTTTGAGAGAACAGTCTTTTTGTAAGTGAAAAGAAGCCTGAGGTATTCCAGAGCAGGTTAAGAGCTAGACACAATAGAGAGAAGGTGGCTCTGGAGAAGCAGGGGGTCTCCATTTCCAGTTAAACAGCGACCTCTGGTCTCAGCAGACTGAAACGCACTGTCTTCTCATCAGCTCCGTTTAGGGACATCTTAAGATAGATCATTTTGGTCTGCTTTATCTATGGGGAATAAGGACACATCTTTCACATGTGGACAACCAGCGTGACCTTCAAATCCCATCAGATGGAGCCGAGAGCTTCACAGCCCAAGCAGTTGTTAAAGCATCCTAGGATTTACCTCCTCCTATTTGGCTGATATTTAACCAGATGCCAAGAGAGACAAGGACACCTGGTTTCTGAATGGATTGTTTTTAGCATACCCCAAGAGGGAATATAGATATATGTGCACTCACACACACACACGAGACTTGCATGGAAACTCTTGAACAGAGCTATGTAACTAAGAGAAACAAAAAGAAGGGTGCAGCTATTAAATATCCCAGCTGGCCCCCAAAGGCTGGGGGAATTAACAAGTGCAGTAGGAGAGTTGCAATACCATGATGCAGCACTCCGATACCACACACAGCAAGTCAGTCTGAACTCCCCAGCCTGCAGAACCATTCCCAACATGCCAAGGCCAAAAGATCTGTCTCGCCTCCTCAATCCAGGGTATCGTTAGTCCTCTATGGACCTCTCTCCTCTGCTGGTCTCAACTTGCATTTTTCACAAGTAATGGGATGTCTAAGACTCTTCTGATAACACACAAGACATCAAGCCAGATCACAACTCTCATCTACTAGAGTTCCCCACTCCCACAGCAACCAAGAGGGGAGAATCCCATAGGAAGTCCCAGCTGTGCCATGCCGGGGGTCCAGCACCAACATCCCCCACTGGGCTGCAGAAACCAGCGATGCAGTTCTCACGCTAGCAACTCACTTAAACACACATGGTCCTTAGGAACCTGGCACGCTGCAAAATACCTTCCCTGTGCATCCTGCGTGGGAATGATCCACAGGAAACTGGGATTTAGGCATGATGGGGTTTCTTGCCTCATCCATGAGGATCAGCAGGCTAAGGGGGTTTTCCCTTGCTGGGAACTGAGGGACGCGCCCATAGCAGCACTTTCCTGGTGCCAGCTGTGCCTCTGCACCCCAGCTTACCCATGCACCCACACAGCAGTAAATCCACTCCAGCCACTCCAGTGCTACAGTGCCCAGTGCCCAGGAAGGAAAAGGACTGCTCCGAAAAGCCACAGGCATTTGAAGATCTGGTTTGGGCTAAACTAAGACAGCAAAGTGAGAACCTCACACCTCACAAGCTCCAGAGATGTTTTAAGCTCCCCAAAATATTAATAAATATTAAATATTAATAAATATTAAATAAATATCCTAACACTATTAGATCAAACAGCTTTTAAGACTGCATGTGACCTCTGCAGGGGAAGGCTCCACTCTGCTCCTTTCTCCATGCACACTCACACAAAGTGTACTTTTAAATCATTGTGACAATTCTTAGAAAAAGCAGCAACGAAAATAAAAGTCAGTTTTAAAAATACCCTCTCAGCTATAGATAAAAATCAAGATAAAATTAACCATTTTTAGGAAGACGGAGAGCTATTAAGCAACTTTAAAATTGCTGCAGCCAGGAGAGTCCAAAGCTTAGACAGAAGTTGGCAGAAAACAGAGAACAGATCTCTGCAGCTCCTGAGGATTGTGTGTGCTCTCCCCACGTATAGTTAAAAAAGAGAATTGACAAACATTGCCTTACCTATACAAAGCATAAGTTTATATAGTGTTTCTAGGAAGTAGTTGTATCAACAACTACATTCAGGAAAGTTTGTCATACTTTTACACCTTTGTATGGCTTAATTACTGCTCTGTTTATATTCACAATATTATTTCAGTTGTGTTTACAGAATTATACCTGAATCAACACATCATTCAGACAGAGCTCCAGACAATCATATGGTCCAGAGACCAAACAAGGGCAGAGATCCACAACAGATGAAGTTGCAGTTCAGTCAAAACACTGTGCACAGACTTCCACGTGCATTTATATATGTTACTATCTAAAGATCTTACATAAACCAAGTCCTTATAGGCGGATACATTAGTAAAAATTAAACAAACCAGGAAAGAAGGGTTACTATCCTAAGAGATGGGTTGTCAAGTTTGTCAGATCGTATTCCCAGATAAAACATTTCCAACAGCAGACCATATGAACAGCACCCAGCATCGCAAAGTACCCCTGTGCTCGGCAAAAACACCCCAACTCCAGTCTCTGCAATTGCTTTTTCAGTAAAACTTGCACATCATCAGCCAGTCAACCCTTCTTCTTGCCCCTGTCCCCAACTGCTACTGACATGACTCTGTTGGGTGCCTGCCCTAAGGTGATGGACAGCCTCGAGGTGGTAACAGCCCACCAAGGGCCTAGAAGCAAAAAGCTCGGTATCCCCTTAGTCTTTCAGAGCTCCACAGCCAAGGTAACATGGCTAAAACCAAGAGCTTCCCAAGGCAGCCTTGCCCTTGTCTCAACAGCCCTCACAAACTCTAATGGGAACAAGATTAGGTGCATTAGCATCCATTCAATTTTCACCACGTAGACTTCACAAGTCTTCCCATTTTGTCACTCTTAATATTTATAAGTAATCTAGCAAATGATTGATTTTCCTTCGGACCCCTTGTCATTCACAGTTGCTTATCTCCTGCATGTAGGGGGCAATCAACAGATTTATAGCAGCCCATAAAAGTTGTTACCAAAAGTACAGTTTCTTTTTGTGTGTGATAATTTCTAATAACTCTTATGCATGATAGCAATTACTGACAAAAGTCAGCCTCTGTTAATAGAGATTATCTCAGTTCATCATATATCCTTTGTCAGTGGAAGCATTTTGACAAGCCTGGGGTTAATTAAAACCAAGAAGACAATAAAATACACCTAATCAAACATTACAGGTACAGAAATCAATTAGCAGATTTATGGCACTTTGGAGCCCTCTATAACGTGCAAAATTCAAAGAAACTGTCAGTTCCATCCCCCCAAGACAGTGTAATTGAATTTCTAATTGAAACTATTTTTCAATAGGTAACACAATCCGCAAAGTTTGATTTGCATTAAAGTGGCATCTGCAGAGGACAGAGAAATCTCAAAAAAATAAAGAAATCCCATGCTGCTCCCATTATTACCAGCAATAATAATTATTATTTGCATATTTAAAATTTTGCAAAAGCCCTTTAGCATCAGTGGAATGGCCAATTCTTTGCCAAGACAGCTCTAGACTCTAAGATTCCTGTAGAGAGAGTTCATTTGGATCAAAAGGGAAAAAATAGAAAAGAAAATTCAGGGTGGGCAAAAATAAGAAATAAGGTGGGCAGAAAACTGGCTGGGCCTTGGGATCAGCAGAAGAAAGTCCAACTGATGTCCTGTTACCGGTGGCATCCCTAAGGGATAGACACCAAGACCAATATTGTTTAATGGCCTTATTAACAACTGATATGATGGCACAGAGCAGTCTCAGCAGGTAGGCGAGGAACACAAAACAGCGAGGGCCAGTCTGTATGTTGAAGGACAGGGTTGCTTTTCAGAGAGAGTCCAGCACATTGACGGGAACCTCATGACATTCAGAGGCAAATACCTTCAACTGAGCTGTTTTGTTTTCAAGCTCTCTTTCAGTACAAAGCTTCACAACACCAGCAATGCAGCTAGTGCCAATTTGGACACAATAGCCATACAGATCTTCATAGAAGCACAAAGTAATTCAGGTTGGAAGGGACCTTAAGGAGATCACCCAGCTCCAAACTGGATTGTGTTCCAAGAAGACAAGAATAACAAAATAGGTTTGAAAAGGCCACAGTATAAAAAGCCTGAGCCTCTTGCTACACAGCATTTATCTCTGAAATGCAATGAGACAGAGCACACATACATGCACAAATATATATAGTCTAATTACATACAGCACTGTTCAGTATATATTATCTATATTTTACATTGCTTCATTTCTTCTGCTGCTCATAAGATATAGCTGGAGCTATCTCTCAGTAATTTACTGGGAGATGGGAAACACTAGGAATGAAAAGTCAGAAGAAATGAAGATACAAGGCCAACATAAGGCTTTCTAGTACTTACATCTCTTGTGTAGTGAGCCAGATTATTTTAATTTCTCATTTTAGCACTCAGATACCTAGAATTTGATATAAACAAAAGCATCATTATTTAAATGAAATATTAACTATTCATTTAATATTTATTAAAATAATTATTAAAATTTTAGTGTTATACTATAAAAAAAGTCATGAAAATTGGTTTCATTCAAATACCACCCTGATGCTAGCAAGTCCAAACTCCATCTAGCTGGGTCCTGCTTCACTAAAACCTAAGCAGAAATAAAAGTAGATGTTAGGCTTTTAAAAAAATTCTGGGCAAAATACAGCCAAGAATACAGAATGAAGCAAGAGCAAAATGGGGGTTTCCACTGATTTTTTTTCCTCCTATTTTAAGGAAACCGTGCACAAAGGATAAGGTCCTCAAATTCCACCCAGCTTTCCAGAGAGCACATAGTCCTAACCACACACCTCCCTGGTTCATGCACCTTTCTTATGCCAGGTTAACCCCCCGTTTGTTTTACTAATACCTCAGCAGCATCTCATCTGGAAGAAAAGCACATGCAGAGCACACATCTACAATAGCTTCAAAGCACTAAACCTTATCTGAGAGAGGAAAAGCATTGCCAGACAGCCATCTCTGTAGGATCAATCAACAAGTGAGGCACAAGGCACAGATCTTCTCACAGGGAGAACAGCCACCTGTAATAGAGATCTACTTTACAGAAAGTTAGTTTTCCTGTATTACCAAAAGCAGCTTTTCATCTGGATATCACTCGGTGTGAAATTAAATCCTGGAGCATTTGGGAAATGGTCCATGGAGAGGTGATTAATTCTATTAGAGGATCTGGTGGGAACTCACTCTTATTTCCTTTGTTAAGGAACAGAAAAGGGGTCCAGAATTCAGTTTGTAGCAGTTTCTTCTGGAGCTGATCCTTGAAACTGTCACTTTCATTGACAGGGTTACTATGACATGGCTGTGCTTGTGAAAAGTGCACTCTAAACTCTGCATTTCGTACCATTTTGGAAGCTTCAGGGCTTTGCTCTGGCTCTCCCTCCCCTCCCATAGTGGCTCCATGGAGATGTACCTGCAGCTGGACATTTCCTGGTACTGCAACATTCAACTCCCTTTTTTCAATAGGATAAAACAAAGGACCGTCTTGTTTTTGCAACTTGTGCTGCCCCTCATTAAAAGCTTTCTAGTGGGCCCAGTATCCCCTTCATAAGAGAACCGATCTGAGACGCCAGTGAAGCATCAGCTTGCTGTCAACTGTAGGAAAGGAGCTGTTTTCTGTTTGGGTTGGGTTTATGTTTGTTTGTGGTTGTTTGTTTGTTTTTTTAATGTCGCTTCTCCATCTTTCATTCCCTTCCATTATAAGATAGAATATTTCAGTTGGAAGAGACCTGCAATGATCATCTAATCCAACTGCCTGACCAATTCAGGGCTGACCTAAAGTTAAAGCATGTTAATGGCATTGTCCAAAAGCCTCTTAAACACTGACAGGCTTGGGGCATCGACCACCTCTCTAGGCAGCCTGTTCCAGTGTTTGACCACCCTCTCAGTAAAGAAATGCTTCCGAATGTCCAGTCTAAACCTCCCCGGCACAGCTTTGAGCCATTCCTAAAAGTCCTATTGCTGTGAGCACATCTTTTTGCTTACTCTGTTCCTCGTACGGCTACACACACTGCCTGTTCCAAAAGGAAGGGAGGATTTCTGGCATTGAGAAGTGAGACCTTTCCCTTAGCCATCACTAAAAGCAACTTTCATACCAGCCCTCACTGGAATTTGCTGGCAAAGTAGAATGAAACAGGTAGCAGGGAACAGGACCTAATTGAGGATGAGGAAGTATGAAACCATCTCCCCAGAGAGGCTGTAGGAACACAGGGCAACCACGGGGCAGGAGAAAACTCAGTTTTGCCGAGTTCGGAATAGAAGCAGGTGGAGTTGGGGGACCAAAGCACACATCCAGTTGGTCCAAGGAATTTTTCTGGCAGGCTGATATATGAGAGTTGAGCGTTGTAGCTTATGGTTAAGGTTTTCTTGGTATCAGCTTCATTCTCCCTTGCTGTAAATGAAGGTAGTTCTTCTCCCTCTGTAAGACTTGTCACTACTTATCCCACAGGTCATGATTTCCCAGTTCTTTCCCGTTTTTGGCTTTTGAAATGCAGCATGGAAAGCTGGGTACATTCTGCCAGCCTAGACTTCACCAAGTAATACAGTAGTCGTGTCTCCCTGACCCCACAACTTGCACATGACACTCCTATTAATATTTTCAGGAACAAGATTTCTTTTTAAATGAGCATCGCTCTGACTCACTTATCTGTGATTCACTAAATCCTTTCCTGCAGTACTGCTTGCCTAGGCAGTTGTTTCTCATTTTTTTAATCAGAAGTTTCCTCCCTAAAGGTAATGTTTGTCATGAATTTCATCTTATTGATTTCTAACCATTCCTTCAATTTGTCTAGATCATTTTGAACTCAAAGCCTGCTCTACAGACGGCTTGTAAACTCACCCTCAATGGAATCCTCCTCAGGCACTGTAAGATATCCTTTCCTGTACAAGCCAAGGTATTCATGGAGGAGAACTGTACCACCCAGAGCAGAGTGCCTGCAGGACTAGAAAAAAATGAAAAAAAGAATATCACTCTTTGACAGTAAGCCAAGGACAACTGTTCTTTGAGAAAGCTTCCTCCAATCAGTGTGATCCCACTTTCTAAGCAAATTCAGTCCGTGCTGCTTTTACAGCGGTGTCCTCAAGGACAACACCAACAACTGCAGTCAAAAGGTGTTGCACCAACTACCCCATCACTCACCCACCCAGCAGCTATCCAGCCTGGAAGGAAGATTCCCCTTGGATTATCCACACTCAAAGGGAACAGGCTCATGAGTGCTTTCTTGTCCCATCCAAATCATCATAGCTTGATCCTTCCTATCTGTTGAGAAGCCTTCAGAACCCATTCTGAATCCCAATGGCATAGACAGAATCACACAGAATCAGTACGGTTGGAAAAGACCTGTAAGATCATCGAGTCCAACCTGGGGGGGGGGGGGGGGGGGGGGGGGGGGGAACCCACAACACACAACATCAAAAAACCCACAAAAAAAAAAAAAAAACCACAACACAACCACAAAACCCACGCCACACAACAACAATAACAAGCCACAACCCACCCAACACCACACAGCACCATGTCCATCAAGCTACATCCCACAATGCCACATCCACACGCTCCTTGAATACCTCCAGGGAGGGTGACTCTACCACCTCCCTGGGCAGCCTATTCCAGTGTCTCACCACTCTCTCAGTAAAGAACTTTTTCCTAATGTCTAGCCTGAACCTCCCCTGTCGCAACTTGATGCCATTTCCTCTAGTCCTGTCACTATTCACTTGGGAGAAGAGACCAACACCCACCTCTCTGCAACCCCCTTTCAGGTAGTTGTAGAGAGCGATGAGGTCTCCCCTCAGCCTCCTCTTCTCCAGGCTAAACAACCCCAGCTCGCTCAGCCGCTCCTCATAAGACTTGTGTTCCAGACCCCTCACCAGCTTTGTCGCCCTTCTCTGGACACGCTCCAGCACCTCAATGTCCTTCTTGTAGTGAGGGGCCCAAAACTGAACACAGTATTCGAGGTGCGGCCTCACCAGAGCCGAGTACAGAGGCATGATCACCTCCCTGCTCCTGCTGGCCACACCATTTCTGATGCAAGCCAGGATGCCGTTGGCCTTCTTGGCCACCTGGGCACACTGCTGGCTCATATTCAGCCGGGTGTCGATCAACACCCCCAGGTCCTTTTCTGCAGGGGAACTTTCCAGCCACTCATCCCCAAGCCTGTAGCGTTGCCTGGGGTTGTTGTGGCCGAAGTGTAGAGCCCGGCACTTGGCCTTATTGAACTTCATCCGGTTGGCCTCAGCCCATCGATCCAGCCTGTCCAGATCCCTCTGCAGAGCCTTCCTACCCTCAAGCAGATCAACACTCCCTCCCAACTTGGTGTCATCTGCAAACTTGCTGAGGGAGCACTCTATCCCCTCATCCAGATCATCAATGAAGATATTAAACAAGACCGGTCCCAAAACCGAGCCCTGGGGGACTCCGCTTGTGACCGGCCGCCAGCTGGATTTCACCCCATTCACCACAACCCTCTGGGCTCGGCCATCCAGCCAGTTTTTTACCCAGCGAAGAGTGTACCTGTCTAAACCACAGGCCGCCAGCTTCTCTAGGAGAATACTGTGGGGAACAGTGTCAAAGGCTTTGCTGAAGTCCAGGTAGACAACATCAACAGCCTTCCCCTCATCCACTAGGCGGGTCACCTGGTCATAGAAGGAGATCAGGTTGGTCAAGCAGGACCTGCCTTTCATGAACCCGTGCTGGCTTGGCCTGATCCCTTGGGTAACCTGCACGTGTCCCGTGAGCGCCCTCAAGATGAGCCTCTCCATAACCTTCCCCGGCACCGAGGTCAGGCTGACAGGCCTGTAGTTCCCCGGATCCTCCTTCCGACCCTTCTTGTAGATGGGCGTCACGTTGGCAAGCCTCCAGTCATCCGGGACCTCCCCCGTTGACCAGGACTGTTGATAAATGATGGAGAGCGGCTTGGCAAGCTCTTCCGCCAGTTCCCTCAGCACCCTTGGGTGGATGCCATCAGGCCCCATAGACTTATGAGTGTCCAGGTGGCATAGCAGGTCGTTAACTGCTTCCTCCTGGATCATGGGGAGCCTATTTTGCCCTCCATCCCTGTCATCCAGCTCAGGGGGACGGATACCCTGAGGATACCCGGTGTGGCTGTTAAAGACTGAGGCAAAGAAGGCATTAAGTACCTCAGCCTTTTCCTCATCCTTCGTGACCTTCGTGACCTTCCCACACCCAAAGCACCGCATACCAACCCAAACCAAAGTCTGCTGCTTTTTTTTATTTCAAAACCATCTGATAGCACAAGTGCCAACACCACAAACACTGACCAGCTGATACATCTCTACTGATACAGGGCAGGACAGCTCAGACAGAGCTAACACGTGCTCTGCAATATGTTCACTGCTGTTTTAAAACAGGAGATTACACCAATGCCCCATTCAGAAGATGTCAGACTGTGTTGGCACATGGTCACAATGTGTTGTTACATGGTAATTTTCCCCTTAGCCCAAATATCGCTAGCTAACGCTCTGGCCAGCCACTGCAAGGTAGAAAGAAAATCCAAAATTCTTTTCCTGTTAAGTGTGTGTACAACATAAGACAGATTTTTCTCCCCCCTTGCATTTCAGCTTTTTGCCTGGCTGCAAGGAGACAGGGGTTTAAGAGAAACGCATAAAAAATGCTTTCTTAACACTAGCTGCAAATTCACCTGTCTGCTCAATGCTGATACATTTTCCTTCAAAAGTTCGCATCCTTTGACATCTTTGCAGTCCCTCCATGTTCCTACTGCTGTTTCTCAGCAATAGATAAGAAAACTTCAAAACCTTGCTCTGCACTGGCAATAATGAGATTCAAAAGAAAAGATTTTTTTCCAATCTTTCTACATAAAAAAGGCCTGAATCAGAGCCCAGCAGTGCACAAATATTACTCATGTCATTGACACTAAGAAAAGGGGAGCTGTGAATAAAAAATGTTAAAAATGAACACAAGGAGCATTGTTTGCATATCAGAAAAATTAATCTACATAGAGAAGTGTAAGAGCCTGCAATTCAGAAAGCAAAGAATTAGGACAGCCCAGCTGAGAATAATTTTCTAGCCAGTTAATTTAATTGCATAAATCATTCCTTTGTTAGCAATAAAGAGATATAATTAAAATGAGATTGCTTCTCATTTCTATTCTCTGGAAACTAAAGGAATTGATTTTGGGGAAAGCATTCTTCCAAATACCAGATCGGCAAATTACATTTACCTTTTTAGAAAGGCTAAATTATTTTGCGCTAATATCATGGAGGGTTTAATTAATTATAGATCTGCCATATGATCTTAAAGAAATAATTTACTTAATGCCCACAGAACAGAAGTTTGTAAGTGCGTGTATCCCTCTGATAGATGGTGTGTGGATTTTTACAAACAGGTCAGAAGTTGAACAGGTGGCTGTCAGGAGAAATATGAGGAAATATAATAAACGTTTAAAGATGAGGGATGGTTTGTTAAGAGATATTAGAATGCTGCTTCCCATTTATTGGCACATACCTAGGTTACTGTTCTTTGAACCCCTCTGAACTGGTTTTCTTCTAATATTGTAATGATGGTTGTTTGCTATCCACAAATCTTCAGGGCTCAATAAGCATTAACAGGTTAATAACACAACAGCAGTCAGAGCAAAAAAACCTGTGAAAGCCCACCTATTAAAACAGAATATTGCTTTTGCTGCATATTGCAGGGGTTGGCCACAGTCAGGCCCTTAACAAGGCTGTAACACAATACATCTAAATACAGGAGTCCTGTGTCACACTGTACATCATACTCCATAGGCTCTGCTCTCCCCTCAAAGCCACAAAGAATCACAGAACCAGGGAGATACCAGGCTATTGAACTCCGCCTGCTGCATTTTTGGCCAGCCAGGCAACAGGTCTGTAACAGAAAAGTCTGAAAGGAGCCTGTGCTACACGCATACCACACATCACTTCACCCAGAATCCTGTCTTAAGACCTGCAGTAAAAAACAAAGGCCGTAACACGTGACGAAGCATCACCAGCACTCCAGCTTTCACCAACGGAAACGCAGAAAAGAAAAGCGTTCCTAGGAATAGGTAAAAGTCTCCCCAAATCTTCAGATGCCCTCAGCTCATATACTGTGTTAGAAAGGGGTAAAACAACAGCAGCTTGCAAGCTAGTGTCCAAATTTCACTCCTTTGAAGGTCAAGAACTCTTCCACCTCAAATGCAGTTATAAAGGTATACACATAATATAAATAGCATCCTCTGGGAGACCTGCCTTCTCTTACCACCCTCTCCTTGTAACTAGTTTCCATGTAGGAGACCTCCAATGCAATGGTGAGACGGGAGCAAGGGGGAATTTTTCATCGTCCACTACTACCACCACTGTCCTGTCTCCCGCTGGAGGCAGCTCTCCCCTCCAACAGCCGCCTCTGTGGCAAAGCTCGCTCTGCCCTGCCTGCCAGGGGCTACATCAGAGGCCAGAGGGGAGACGGAGCAAAGGGTGTTGCTGCCAGGGGCAGAAGGCAGGGAACAGAATCTGTTTCCTCTTGGTTGTACCAGGATGGAGTCTTTCACATCCACTCAGAGCTTCTCTCCACAAGAAAGAACGAACAGACACTCCTTTCTACATTTTTGAGACCCCTATAATTTCATGGACTTTTGTCATGCTGCCCACTCTCAACTGTCCCTTTTTTTTTTTTACATCAGTTAAAACCTGCCACCCTTCCACAAGAAATTCGCCCTGCCATCAAGGATTTCCAAATCTGAAGCTCTTCAGACAAAGGACAGACCGCTGGGTACAGATTCAAGTCAAGCTACTTTGATGAACTCTCCAAACATCCACGGGAAGTTTTCCGCAGATCTCGGACACTAAGCTGCATCATTTCCAAGGAGGACACATCCTTATGCAGTAAACCCTGCAGGCCATGGAACATCTCAGCAACGTACCCGCCTGGCAGCTCTGCTCTCAGTACCAGTTTAGCCCATCCTCTCCAGGATCTGCAGGAAACAGAAGCTTCACAAGATCAGCACAGCCAACACGTCATTCCTACACACAGCCCCTCGCACACGCGCTGCCTCTACCTCATAAGCTTTTCCTATTCTATGTGCTTTGGAACAGGGGGAACAGACCAGTAACAGCCTCGTCCCAGGAACATCATTCCCCATGCAGACCACCACTGCATACTGACAGTACACCCATCACCAAAGAGGATGCTGTGAAGGACTGCAGGTAAGCTGAAAAAAGAGAGGGCTTTGCATGCAAGAGTTAAATAGCAGATAGATTAGATCTCATCATTTGATATTTCCTGGAAAAGTATTGCGTTGCTATGGAAACCTCAACATAACCCAGGTTTTCCCTCCTTTTGTTTGTTCTTTTTCTACAAACACTGGCCTCCCCCAGTCCCCTCCAGTGGGGCTTACAAAAGCAATTTGTTTTTTTTCTAATGTCCACTTCTCTTTGCGAGTATATTTTTTGGTGCACAGCCTTTCACAATATCACTGCCACCACCTCCAAACTCTTCTTTTGCAATAAGTACTGTATAATTTGCTACCCATTAGTAAATCCAGCTCTTAGACACATTGCTCTCTGCTTGAGGAAAAAGGGAGAAAAGCCTCGTGGTAATAAAACTGAGCCTTCTTGGGCTTCATTCAGGGAGAAACCACATCTACAACCTCCCTTCTCCTAGAGCCAGGGACATGCACCTCTGGTGATTGTGGTTTAGTACTTGTAAGGACCTGTCTCACTCCAGGCATTGCAGGTGTTTAATCCCAAGTTGCAACAGCTCTGCCCACGGACTTTCCATGCGGAAAATGAGACCAAACCCAAAAAGCAACCTAACACCCCTAGAAATGGACTTTTATTTGCAGTAGGGTCAGACAGCCACATCAAAGCAAGGAACATAGCAAGAAACAAAGCAAGGTCCTGTGGATTCTTCCATGTTAGATAGCCCAGGCCTCATCAGTGACTATATGTGTACAACTTGAGAATGCCAGATGAGAATCTAGCAGTACTACTACAAACTGGCAAAGAATCACGTACAGGCAGCAACACCCTGGAAGGGTCATTTCACCTTACGTGTCACACTGTCTCGTTCAGATTGTCGGCACTGTAGGGCAAAGACCATCAGGGACTGTTACACAAGACACGGCACAGCAAGAACCAAACCTGATTCTGGCCCGCTAGCACTGTAAAAAACAAAGTGATGCAAGGTGATAAAGAATGAGAGGAACAAACCCAACCCAATCCCCATCAAGTCATGCACACACACAAAATAAAAGCTTGATCTCTACCTTGCAAGACGCCAATGCAGTTTATAAGAACACTACTGGGTTTTGCTACTCTGGAGCCACCCCACCGCTACCGAGCAATGGACTGCAGAACAGCAAGAGAGCCCCCAAACTTTTTGGGGTTAGACAAACAGAAGTGTATCACAGCAGTGCTTATACATACCTACCATTTATTGTCTTACTTCCACTGGCATCAAGAAAGTCCACCATAATCAATATTCTGCAAGCATTTTCATAGAAATGTTAGCACTAAAATACCACAAATTAAGAGGTTCCCTTGAATGCCACAGAAGAGATACCAACTAAGTGTGAAATGCTATAGAGTTCCATTATGTCACATATAGTTGTTCCTATTTAGAACGTATCAAGAAACAGAGTGTTCCCTTTTTAGCTTTGGAAAATGAGGCATTCTGCAAGCAAAGAGAATTTGCATATTGAGCTCAAAGTTTTCCTTGTTTTTATTCCCAGGCATCTCTAGCCATTTATTTTACTCTATTGTAATAAGAAGGATTACCCTTAACGAATCTGATGGAAACATGAAGAGAATCTTTCCAAAAGGAAAACATCCCTCCAGATACAAGACTTCAATGCACAGGAGCATTGATCTGCCACATTCTGTTTGTTTGTTCTGCACCTCACTGTCTCATAATTTGCACACACACACACACTTCACCTCAACATCAAAACACAGCTCCATGTATATGAGCCTTTCACACTCACTCCTAGAATAACCACCTGCATAAGCTACAGTGAAGTGACCACCAAGTGCAGGCTCTATTATCTCCTGTCACCAGACTAGCTCTTACTTCACAGAATCACAGCTCTTACTTCAGCAGCATAAAGGGTCATATCCTTAGATGGAAACATCTGTCAGTAAGCTTTGGAGGCTCAGTGCAGGCTAAAGGCTGCTTCAGTGCCTGAACAAGCTTTACTAAAGGTAAAAGGGCACTTCAAAGCTGAGTCCCACTACTATATAACGTGACACGATTTCATGGGTACTGGCGACCTCAGAACACCCTTCATATCCTCCAGTCAGAAGACAACACCAAGAAGGACACAGCAGCTTTTTACAGTTGTCTGGATGGTCTTTGCACAAAACTGGCCATCAATTTTCTAAAATCTGTATATTAAAATGCTAAATAGTTTTAACTTTTAACTTACCTGGTCCTGGCTAGTCCTAGAATATACAAATGTCAAGCTGCAAAGTTGTTATTCTGGGGCTGTGGATTCAGCAAGTTTCCTTCAACTCGCCCAGCAAAGCTGTGGCAGAAACAAAACGTGAGCTCACCCCCACTACCTGTGCCACCAGCCCCACCAAGCGGCCAAACACACCTACATCGCCTCTTCCAGCTCCTCCTACAACCGAAGCAGAACGGTCCCATGAAGAACTGTCGAAAAATACAAAACTTGCAAGCCCTACTACTTGCCAGCCAAACTAGTCCAGCCCTACTCACTTCGCCCAAAGCCTCACAGAAAAAGGGCTTCTGAAACAAAGTTCCCAAGACCTTCTTTCTGGCAAGGCCTTGGAAAAAAGGCAAAACGGGAGAGAAAGAGAGGCTTGCTTCCTTCACAAGGAAAGAAGCACAAGACATACAAGCAGGGAAAGAGGTATCAGACAGCCTCTTAAACTTAAAATTTTGTTCATGCTCACATACTGTGCCATGCGATAATCTAAGTTGCCCATCCATTTCCAGTCTTACCCGTTACTACTTTTTCTACTTGCAAAGATACCAAAGCTGGTTTAAATTATTCAAAAAATTGGAACAAAGCCCTGTCCACCCTGAAACAGCATATCCTCACAGGCAGGAGACACTTACCTTCCTTTTTAATAGTTTATGTTGTGTGGAGTCTGTGCAAAGGAAGGATACTCACAAATAACGGGAAGTTCAAGCCATGTTGTCCGTACATATATCCTGGATGTTCATATGTCTGAGCTTGTAAGAGGAGACATTCTCATCTCTGTGTTCATGTACAGCACTCTCCCAGCAGTACAGCAGCTGCATACAACAACTCTGCTGCTAAGCTCCATGCCCTCTCTTTTACTCTTCCCACTTCCCCCCCATACACACTTTTTTTTTTTTAATTCTAAGCTAAAGCTGTTTGGCTCTAAGGAAGGAGGTTTGGGGACAGGCTATGGACAAGCTGACAGACAATCCATCTTAAGCTTCCTGCTCCTGCAGAGTGACCTTCTGAGTGGTAGCCTATATTCACACTGACATTCTGGGTCATCTAAGCTACTGCCTGATCTATGCAGGTTCCCTAAAGAAAAGCTCTAGTAAGACCCAAACCACGCTAAATCACAGCACAAAGCAAGTGCCTGGGCTCTGCACTGTATCAATCCAAATTGGCATCAAAGTTACCTGGTTACTCAAGTGTGCAAGCAGAGGTATAAAACCAAGTTTACAGGTTATTTATAAAAAGATGGAGTAGACATTCAGTCTCCCACATAGGTTAGCATGCTCAGAACAGGGCTACATCCTGCCCTGGTTTCCCAAAGATCACCAGAAGCAGTACACATATGGAAGATGCACACATACGGCCCAATAAAAGTATTATGAACAAGTCAGATATTAAACAAGCCCATCTTAGAGTAAAAGATCTGACAATTGTTAGCATCAGAGGGAAAGTGGTTACTGCTTAAAAAGACATTCTAGATCATTATATAGCTACAATAATTTTTTCTATACAGAAGCATGTAATCTACATATGACTATAAGGAAGCTAAGCTTCTTCTGAAAAGGCCTAGCATCTTTACATTGACCCTATGAGTAGCCCAAGCAAAAAATAAACATTTGTAACTGTATCTAGATGACACCTAAACAAAGAAAAGATCTTGCAGATATTAGATTAGCTACAGAAATTCAGAACAAGGACTTCCTGGTATGCACTAGATGTTTAGAATATAGATATGTCATAAAGCCACGTTAATAGTACACATGAATTATTGGCCCTTGTGCGTTACTGATGCTGCTTCACATCATCCAAATACTCTCATTGTTGACCTACCCAAAAACAGATGCTACCACCACCGCAAGATGAAGTTTAAGGTCAAAAGTCAAAGTACAGCCAGTGGTAAGCATGAAGGCCGATATGGAAGTTTCCCAGCCTGAGTGAATAACCAAGATCAACTCACAACACCACTGGAAAGATTCCCGCTTCCCTCCAAGCTTTTAGCTTAAAAATCGAGCAGACACATCTATAAGAATAATTGTGTATTGCTGAATTGAAAAATACTTAAGATAGCACATTCCCCAACATACACATCACTTATAATATTAGCATTTTCTTTTTTTCAAGAAGAAAAGTTTGTAGGGAGCAACAGGCTTTTATGGCCAAAGACGAACTTTCCTCACATAAGAGTTGTGCTAGAAGGCAGAAGTGGGGAAGAGAATTATAGTAGCAGTAAAATAAAATAAACAGCACCAACAGAGTGAGAGAGTTAGGGATTTTGCTGAACCAGCTACAACAAACTATTCCTGCCCAGGTGGGCAACCAGAATTACTTGATGCCATATGCACTCAAAGGGGAGACACTATAGATCTATTATGAGACTAACACATTCATACCGAGGACTCTCACCTCAGTAGAAATTACATGTTTGATTACAGGAATGTGAGCTAAGAATATTTTTCATATTACTCCTTAAACCTAATATGTAGCTGCAAATATACTCATGCATGCAGTCTGTATTTCTGTACTGCTCAAGATTTCACCCTGAAATAATCCATGTGCTGGGTCTAAGATGTAGTCACGAACAGCACTGTTATCAGTGTAGGCTTGTGGGTTTTGGGTTTTGTTTTAAAAACTCCTCAAAAATATAATTTGACCCAGATACTACAGGCAGTGTACAGAGCTAGGCTAGAAACAAGATGAGGGTACAGCTCTCAGCATTAAGGAGCAAGACCCCCCCACAGTACCACCAACCAACAGTTGCGCTAGCAAGCTGAAGCAACAGGACAGAGATAAGACTGGAGTTCTCTAAGGCAATGCTAAACTGAAACACACACATTAGATCAGAGCCCTCCTCAAAGCTTTCTTGGAATGCTTTTTCCCTAGTCCTAAGAAAAGTTCTCTCATTTACCACAGAAGCAAATGTTGGTGGGAAACTAAGAAGAGCTATCAAGGTCTCCGAGATTCACATATATTCGATATGAGTGATACACTAATACTGGGAGGATCACATGCCTGTTTAAGGGAAAAGCATGCAGAGCTGAGCATAACCTTTTCAGAACTCTAACAAGGCTGCTAGTTTCAAGGACACTGTTTTCAAGGACCAGCTTCTCCATTGCTTGCAGAATACTGTTTCAAATATGTTTAGTTACTAACAAGCGAGACCAGAAAGCCTTACAGCCCAAGCAGCACAATGCTATTTGCTTCAAGCTTTATGTAGTATATGAAATACTGAAGCACATGCAAAAAAATAATCTCACACACATTTAAACAGTGTTATGCCAAGCTGTATAGCAGCTACTGACATTCAGTTACTCTCACAGGTAGACCACAGGGAAGGCTATGAAGGTCTCATTCCATTAAGTCCAGCCTGGCTATTCTCTTTTATCAGCTTCACAACAGATGTACATCTATAATTCACTTATTTCACATCAGTGTCCTAAAATAAAGGAGTTGTGCAGTTTTCTTTGATTCCGGCCTTGGCAGAGGGCTCTAGGCTTTTAGACAGAAGTACTAACAACAACAAAAAATTTTGACTAACACTGCCCTCTGGAGGGAAATTGAGCTGTATCACGTTAGCAAAGCCATCCTCCCTTCACTGCTATTCAGGTCACACTAAAATTCCCCCCACTGCCTTGCCATATGGTTCAAGATGAGAAGTTCTTGAAAAGCAGCAGTAGACTCACACCTAGGAATCAATTATCTCTAGATAAAATATAGTTTTGGTTATATTTTATTTATAGGTATTTTAGGTACAAACAAATAGACCACTCTGAAAGCACAAGAGCCTATTGGAAACACATAAACCTGTCTCTGGAAATCAGAAGTTTTGTTTCTTCATGAATTGCAGCCTTTTATTTTACCCAACAGCTGGTGTTGCAAAACGCAAGAGCAGGAACAGAATCTAGCATTTTATTTGTCTTGCAAATTCCTAATCACTGAGCTACACAAGCACGATCTCTCTATAGCCTAAGAATCTTGATCTTTATATGCAGTTTCCTGAAGGACAGTAAGTTTATCCCATCAAAATCATCTGCTGAAAAACTCTACACAAGCCTCGCCATCTGTTTTTCAAGGATTTCATAGTATTGCAAGTCTGGAAAAACCTAAAAATTATCACACAGTTTTGAACAGACATCAAGTTCATTAGCAAGTACCACCAATGAGAAGCAGCATCTTCCTGTAGATAGTATCTGTGTCACACTAGAACCCATGGTATGGCAAAGGGAGTGGAGCACACCTGCACATGAAGAACATAATGCTTTAACACACAGCGCAAAAGGAGAGATTCATTAAAAACTCGCTTTCAAAGCACAATATCCAAAACATCACTGATTATTCCATGTGTGGCCTAGTGCATGAAATCTATAAAGAATTTTTCTGTGCTTTGCATGTATTTAACATCTTTAGCTCTTGGACAAAGTCAGTAGCAGTTAGATTTTCACTAGTCTCTAGACCAGATGCTGCTGCACATCATCTTGGGATGAAGAGTACACTCAAAAACATGAAGTAGTGATACACACACCTATCACACAGACTATATTTGGTGGAAACGGGAAAACTGTACAAGAAGCTTTGTAGTAGGTTAAGATTTGCAGATTAACACACACTTTCACTGAAATATCTCACATGCTATAATGTAGGAAAAAACCTCAAGCAAAACATTAGAAGGGTCTGATGCCTCTGTAAGCGCTTTAGAAGCAATGACTGCCTGCTGTTCCTAACTGACTTACTAGCTAGAGGCCCTAGCAAGAGAAGCTGAAGAATTAAACAAAACAAGGTATTATCTATACAGGCTTCATTATAAAAACTTTCAGTAGTACACATTCCTACACATGTACAAACCAAAGTTTTTAAACTGGAATGTTATGCCAAGTCAGTTGGGAGAGAAGGGAGGGAAAAAGACAGAAGAGGAATAGGGTTAAATATCCTTATATCAACTATTTTAAAAATTAACATTTTATTTCTGGAAATAATTAAAAACACTGTAGCAAACTGAGAGCCACCACAAGTTAAGGTATAAAAATACTCATCTATGTAATTTTTATAGGACTAAACACCCAAACATAGACTTTCCAATAAACACAGATGAGGGTTCAATACCCCACAGAGCAGAAACAATGAGTTCAAGCATCTAGAGGTACTGTGCTATTAACTAAATGATACTCTTGAGTGTTTCCAGTCACCAGTATTCGTGATGAGAATAAGTTGGCATTTACATGGATGCTACTGCTCCATCAGCATTTAATCTTAATTGAATAATGGTAGTGGAATATCACCTATTACTGACTTATCTTGAACAGTGTCCATTCAGGCCAGACCAAAGCGCTAGGTCTTCCCAGATCAAACTTTGCAGAGCAGTTTCTACAAAAAGCAGGATTCTGTCTAAATGTCAAGCAATTTGGTGTTAGCAAGACTTGCATTATTACCACTAAAATCAGATACTGACTGAAACAATATAAACAGGCTAAAATGGGTGTTTTCTTATCCGCATTGTCATGACCTCACAACACCAGGATCTGCTGAGAGCACTAAACGCGTTTGACATGGTTTTTGCGAAAGCTGGCTTTTGCCTGGAATTATCCATCCCATACAAAGCACAAGCTCTTGAGTTCAGATATGAGGATACACATAATGGAAGTGGAATACAAGTGAAGACAGGTCTAAGAACTACTTCCAGGAGTCTGAACTCTAAGCAGCCCCTTCTTCAGTTCAGCTATTTTATCTTCTCTTAAGGCTGCATAACTCTTTGCTGTCTTAATGAGAGAGTCATGACGCTTCTCCAACCCAGCCTTCAGATTTAGGTATATTTCCTAGAAAGAGAAAAAAATACATGAGCAAAATTAACATTTATGCTTTACAAGGATTTAAGTGAGAGTGGTCTGGTCGTCTCAACTGATTTCAAGAGGTACCTCGGCCCAGGCTTAAGAAGCAGCATTCACAAAACACAGGAAAGTTACAGATCAGAAGATTAAGAGCAACCACAAGCAAAATCTCAATATTACAATTCAGTTTTAACTCTAGTGGTCACAATACTAAAATGGTCAAACAACGAGCACTAGCCCAGTATTCACACTGCTACTGCCCCATTCTCTATTAACCTGCATCACCAAGGTCTCTGCCACTATGACTGCTACCATTGTCCTCCCAGCAGGGACAGTACTTCAATAATGAACAGATAGGATGAGATGCTACAGGCAGACTGTGGTCCCCTACTCCCAACCCATCAGGATTTCTGCCTCTTTCCAAAGCTAAGCTAGACAGTCATCTTCCTGAAACCCTAGGAAGAAAGGGGTTTTGACATGGCAAGTGGTCCTGTATTTGAGGGAGACTGTTGAGAGGATTACAGTACTGCCCATCACTACAACACCAATGTAAAGTCTCATGGGTCAGTTCCCAGGGGCCAAACAAAATAGAAAAAATCTGACTGCTTAGAGCTGGAAGTACCATGATACAAAAATGGACATCATGAACTGGCATAGTATCTGCTACAAGCACAGGTGGAAAGACAAGTTTAATTTCACCTCCCAAAATGCTGGGCAATCACACCATTCTAGGGTCTTTTCTCTCAGGTCTGCAAAGCCCACTTCTCCTGTGGGCCAGCTACAGCCGGCAGAGATGAGCACAAGCCCTACTATCCTGGTGGAACCACAAGCTCTCCCCTCCACTATCCACCCAAGCCACCACCTACACAGCCTACTCATTTTTAGGGCCAATTAGTGTTCCTTTATCTACACAGCCCAAGTTAAAAAAAGTCAGTTTTGATAATACCAAACATGATTCCTTTAGGAAGAAACCTCACCTTGGCTTTCATTTCTTCTTTTTCAGCATTCTCATTCAGCTGCTGAATTTTGAACCTCGTCTGTTGGATTTCTTTGTGAATGGCCGTCACTTTATCATATACAGCACCCCTCTTCTCCTGAACTTTGTTACAATATCTAAAGGTGGGAGAAAAAAGTTAGTACTGAGCCATTTGACTAATTCCAGATTAAACTTAACCCCATCACAAGCAAAGCTTGCATTTTATGAGCATGAAACTAACAGCTTCTCGAAGCAATGCTGTATAGAATTTACTTGCTTGGAAATTTGTCCAGTCCTTAAACTAGAACTTAGGTACAAGAAGTGAAATTCAAAATGGAGTTAGAGGAGTATGTTGAAGATCCTCAGTTGCTGCCAATCAAGGCAACTCAAATGACTCCAGTGGAACCAACCCAACAGACAGCTGGACACTGCATCTTCATGCCTTTCTGTAATGCAGTACAGGTGTCAGTGGAGAGCCCCGCCTAAAGGCCAGCCACTGGACCAGGTTAAAAGCAATATAGCTGCACTTGATGTTTCAGCATAATTGAAAGTCACACAGTTCCCTTAGCCTCAGATCCCCTCCCACCAAGTTAGAGCTCTAATCCCGTACATCTACATATGTTATCTGCAACTTCCAGTCCATCATTTCACTGCATCCCAAACAAAGACCAAATAGTATTTCCACAGCTTGCGGGTAAATTCAGACAGGTCCAGCTGTGAGCTGCCATTAGTCAGCAAAGGGTTAGTGTGGGAACAGGAGATCTACTCCGATTCCAAGTGCAAAAAACACCTACCAGTTTATACTAAGCATTTGTACAATAATTACAGTTGGAACTGTAGCAGCTGCTTTCTCTAAAGAATGGCTGAAATTACGCATACTTAGCAAGAGCCTACTTACATCTTCCTACCTCAAGGGAAGAGTCAGGACACATTCACTAGCAAAAAATCTTGTTTTCAAACCAAGGTTACCTCCCTTCTCCTCTTACTTATCAAAGCATCTAATTTTATCACTCAAGGGAAATATCTTAACACATTAAAAACAGATAAATCAGCAGCAACTTTTAACACAAGGAGCATTAGATTATATTATTTTCATTCTTTATTTGGAAGTAAAAATAACTTAATTAAATCTCCTTTAGCTGGTACAACACACTAAATAAGGAGCAAAGGAAGCCTGGGAATCTTGCTGCCATTCTACACACCACACAAGCCTTTCAGCATGACTAAACCTTAGTTGACTCTCTCAGCTATGTAGAAAAAGCTCTCTTCCATCATAGTTAATCCACCTAGCCAATAATTTTCCGTATTTCCTTTCCTATCCATGTACCAAAAAAACGTTATATAAGCTTTCTATATAACAGTTCAGCACTTCTGATCTCACAGTGAAGCCACGACCTTACAACATTGCATTCTGCTGCTGCAGAAGCGACTGCTGTGCTGTAAACACTGCCTTGAAACTTGCCTTCAGCATACGTAAGGAAGGAAGATGGGCTAAGAGGCTTTGATCAAATGACACTTTTCCTTTTGTTTTAGAAGCATCATGTCAGGATAATACTCCTCTGAGATACGAGCCCTATTTCCCCATGGGTCTTGAACATCTTTGATAATGAGCAAAAGTGGCAAGGGAAATTATGAAAAATTCATGAAAGGCAAATGGGGCTTTGTTGAAGTCTGATAAGTTGGAAAATTATCCCAATGTGACATTCTCTTTAAGAAGATAAAAGAATCAAGAATAAGCATTATAAATTAAATTAGTGCTCCAATAAAAGAATTGCTGTCAAGTCACATTGCAATTATTGATTTGAGACCCCAAGTCCCTGCCTGCAGCATTACTGGTCTTCATACAAAGCTATCCCACATCGCTCATTTTCTTCTTACTGCTAAGCTACGTGTTTGCACCAGACGTGAACTTTGGTAACACGTAACGAAGACATAAAGTAGCATCAGGCAGAAATGTCAACTCATCCATACTCAAATACAGTGTGCTTATATTGCTCAACATCTTCACGTTTCTTTTTTATCCTTATTTCAGCTGTAGACAGCTTCTCATGCTTTGCAGTGACCAGTCTCTTTAAGGACATTTCATCTGTCTTTCCCTTTTTCAGCTCTATCTGAGCACTCTCAAGCTGGTCCTCCAGATTTCTGACCTAGAGTACACAAGAAGTATTAAAATAAGTTAAATGGGGAAAAAAAATAATTGAAACAACATACCCTATTAGTTCATTAAGATTAGAACTAGCTTCCTGCTTTTTGAAGATCTGGTTGCTAACTAATTCTTCCTGTTAAATCCCAGTTCCCTAGTCTTTATCTGATTTTGAATACATGCGAATGGACAAGATCCCATCAGAATGATTTTTCAGGAGTTACTATGAGTTCTGCTACAGATCTTAGCAAAGGGTAATTTGAACATATGCTATACAAATACCCCAAAAGACCGCATAGCATTTTTCAAATGCTCGTAAGAATTGCATTCTACCAAAACTGAGTTGCAAATAGCAAGGTACTGTATTGTGACAAACATTTCATCAGGGACAGGCTGGCTTAGTAATATTAATAGCGTTAAGGCACTTAAGACATGACTCTTCTTGAAGTAGTAGTTTTCTGCTCTTAGTTTCTGCTCTCTAGGCAAAAGAAACTGGATCTCACTTTTCTTCCATCATTTTCTACCAACAACCCCAAGACAGTTCAAACTGTTTTAGGTCAGATTTCTATGGCAACAAAGGCTTTGACTATTAAAAGTGGTCAATAGTACATTAGCTAGTGGCATGCAGCAAAGCAGCAGCTATGTTTTACTGATGTTTAAGAATGAGATGTTGAAGTTATCCAAATTCTTTCTTTCTGGAACAGAGGAGAGATGGGAACTTTCAAAATACAGACATTTACTGATGATTACCTATCTTGCTTAGACATTAAGTTCTCCCTAACAGGATATAATTTGGATAATACAAACCTCTGATAATACACTGGCCAGTCTCTCCACATTTGCTCCCTGTCTTTCCATCTTCTTTTGATATAACTGCACCTCCAATTGGCATGATGGCAGAACCTCAACTAGGTCTCTATAACCTTCATATTTCTCAATAACTTCTTGCTTTAAAAAGGAAAAGACTATTTAATAAAACAGCTTTGGAGTTCAGCAGTTATTTCACATAGTATTAATGCATATTGACTTTTGTACCCATTCCCTCATTGCTTAACACACACTGGAATTAATATTTAGTAGTTACTGAAATGAGATCTTCCGTTTGTAAAAAAGGTATTTCTTTGGAAAGCACAGGAAAAGTGACATGCAAGTATTACACACTGAACTGACTAGCTTGTTATAAAAGCTTTCAGGACAGAAACCAGCTATACAATAAAGAAATTGTGTACTGGTAAAACAGGAGTTACATAAAGCATCATAAAAACAGATGTCTGGGATTACAGCAATAAAGTTTACATCTTTGGAACAAAAATACCTAGGGAGACAAAGTTATGCAACCTTTACTGATGTATGAGCGATCATGAACTACAAACATTTAAAGATTGGACATTACTATAAAAAAACCCCACAAAGCTAGGAAGGGAACTCAGTGTTCAGCATACCAGTGGAGACAGCCATCAATTCCAGAAACAGTGAATGATAAGAGGCACTATGAAGCATGTGTTCTAAATCCAAGGACACTTGTGAGCTGCCAAAATATTGTCATCTCTTGAGAGCAAACAGCTAGACAGGTATAGTATAGATTCAAGAGTTCTACACCTCATTTCACAAATAAACAGTTACTCATCGAGGACAGAGCAGCAGTGACTGCAATCCTGCTTTTCAAAAAACCCACCACCCACAAACAATACAAACCACACACACCCCCCTCCCAAAAAAGCCACCAATACAGACAAAAAACACACCCCCACAACCAGCCTCCAGTTTTCTCTGAAGCTGTGATTTCATTTCAGACTAACCACTCTTCTGTTGATTTTTGACTAGAAGACATTCAAGAAGCAGTTCTAGGCAATGACAATTCATTAAAACGTGCTTTTCCTAATAGAATACCTCCTTGTGTGGACAGAGGAAAACCTCACCTTGGATTTCTTGAGTTTCTTAACAGTCTCTTTCATCAGTTCTTTGTAATTTTTCAGTTCTTCTGGACTCTCCACAATTTTTGATTTCAGCTGCTCTTGTTCTTCTTTCAAAGTAGCCATTGTCACTTTAAGCTCATTCTAGTTAACAAGACAAACACACTTTCAATAATAGCAACTAGATGAACAAAGAGGAATTGTGAGGAATTGTTTGCCAGGATCTTATGACTAGACAGGTTCTTTTCTCTGTTGTAAATCTTTCCTCATTAGGAAGTTTGTTTTAAAATTCCTCTAAACAGCATTAACATCCCCAATCAAAGCAGTTAACAGTCCATTTTGCTCCCTGAACATGCTTACAGGGGTGCAATACTAAGTCACAGCAGCATTTAGCTAGTACTCCATAAATAGTCCGCCAGCTAATACATATTACTAGCAGCTCTCTCCTTCAGAACCCCTCACCTAGGGCAACCCAGGCAGTCACTGCAGGGTTTCAGAGCCAGCTGTATCAACCTGGTAGAAGAGCAAGAAGCTTTGTGTGCAGCCTCTCAAAAACCTCCTGTTTTGTCCCCACCAGGTCAGTGACTGCCTCATTAGCCATTCTATGCACTTAAGGTAAGCCCATAGCTTCTCAGAAGTCCAGATGTCTTGCCCTTTAGCAAATCAGCTTCCTGAACACAGAGCTCTACATTGCAGAGATGTGTATTTAAAGTTAACAACAAAACAAGCTACTGCAGTAAAGCTTCCATGGGGGAAAAAAGGAAGCCAAAACAGTTTTTTTAAAAACCTAATAATCACCACCTGAATGTTACCTAGCTCCAAGAATAATTTGATCCTAGAAAGAGAGATGATCTATTAGCTGATCCGTGATGCAAGCTACAACCTACACCTACAGAGGTGTACTTACCAGTTTTCGGGTACTCTCTGCAATATCTGACTTCTTTTGCGAAATCACTTCTTGCAAAGCTGTCTAAAAAAGCAACAAACTTTAAATAAGCGTCTCTGCAGGTGCTACCTCCTTTACCCTTCTATCATAGATCTGTCTACAAGAGAAATCCCATTTATGGCTTCTTTGGAGTGCCATAACAGCAGACAAAATTGCAGTCTGTAAGACTTAAAAGACAGGGAAGGAGAACATGGTCACAAAAACCACTGGGAGGACTAGGGATGCAGCCAGCAGTGGGTAACTAGGAACAGGGATAAGAGACGGACTACGTCTATTCTTACTGACCCTGGCAGCATTATACACACACAACCTTCTTCACCAGAGGCACTGTTCTTGAGAAAAAACTAAGTCAATACAAGGTCCCCAATAATACAGAAGTCAAGCACGTGGTTAATAATAGTAATAGTAGAGACATGACTTAACGTAACAAGAAAAAGGCTAACCACAGATATTTTTTTTTTTTTTTTTTAGTTTTTTTCCAAAACAGCTGAAAAGGTTACCTATGAAACCTTAGAGGCAAGTTGCCATTGCTGGAAAGTTACCCCTGCAATCAACCCTAGTCTTTTTGCCAGGCATTCCCTTGGGTGAGCCTTCTTAGGCCCCATTTCCTGCCATGGCTGACCTCCAGTTTCAATTCTTCAAATTCAGGTGAAAAACAAAGCAGAACTTCAACAGGGAAACATACACATCACACTTCTGAACAATAACACAGGTATCTCCCAAGTCATTGCAGTAATGCATTTTGAAAAGAAAGAGCTGCATACATATCTGTATTCTCCAAGTCTGATTTCAAGTATGTTCCACATTCCTTACAGTGAAATGAAGGGTTGGTGCTAGGGGTTAGACAAGACATTGCATTGCAACAACCTTTGTTTTAAATCAGAAAAGTCCCCTTTATCCTATGTAGAAGTAGGAAGAGGGAAACAAAATCAACAAGAATAAGAAACACCCATGATCAAAAGCCATAGCAACATTTCAGAGAAATATATAACAAGATCGTACTTGTTTCCGACGATAGTCTTGCCTTAGTAGTTGCTCCAGTTCTCGAATGTTATCTGTCAGTTGCTTGACCTCTGCTTGATGTTCAACTGGAACGGTGCTAAGCAAAAAATAAAGATATTGGACAATTTTAGCATCATTATAGTCAGGTCAGAGTACAGTAGATAAACAATCACTCTGCAAAGAGTTTACAACCAGTAACTTTAGTAATCAGGGCAAGACAGTCTCAAATTAATACATCTTATTTTCCTTTGCTTGTAAGATTATGTAGTTGAAGCATAATCTAAAGAGCTATTTTGGGAAGAAGTGGTACAAGCATAACAGAGGACTAAGTTTAAAAATCATGTTAAGCAAAGCACAAAATAACAACACTTCTACCAATTCTTGGGGCGATTTTCATTTACGAAATTTGCATAATATTACCTGCCATAGAAACAGCCTGTATTAGGGTAGACCTATAGCTAGCCAGAGGACCTCCTGTCTAGCAGGAGCAGCTATCAGAGAAAAAAACAACTTTGTTTTGAAAGGTATCTTGTAAATAGCCATCTCTTCATCCTATTACCCACAAGCAAAACCAAAACTTAATGGTGCAAAGATACAGGCAGTAGGACAAAATGGCCTAAAACAGAATGGGGCAAACATGTCAAATAACTAAGGAAGACAACTTTACCCATCTGTTAACTTAAAGATGGGCTTCCTACAGCTATTGAAGAGATAGAGACATATCACTAAAAACTAACTACAACAACAGCAAAAAGTTTCACTGTAGTCCCTAACATGCAAAATTCAGTATCCTCTCAAAGCAACCATAGACTCCCAAAGTCACATTTTTATTTTCTGCCAGCAACTCTTCTAGCCTAATGCCAGTAAAGCTACTTCTGCAACTCTGAGCATAACCCAACAGCAACATTTCTATATTTTCTGGCTTATTTCCCAGGGAGGCTAACGAGCAACAAAGTCAGACAAGGGCCAAAGAAGTCAAGTCTGCTCAAATTAAAAGTTCCTACGGGAGTTATCAAACAATTCTGTCAAGTCACATAGCTCAACTACTCAGTTCTTGTTTAGACACCCCATATAGAATCATTTAGGTTGGAAAAGACCCTTAAGATCAAGTCCAAACATTAACCTAACAGTGCCAAGTCCACCACTAAACCATGTCTCTAAGCATTACATCTACACGTCTTAAATACCTTCAGGGATGGTGACTCTACCACTTCCCTGGGCAGCCTGTTCCAATCCTTGACAACCTTTTTGGTGAAGAAATTTTTCCTAATATCCAATCTAAACCTCCCCTGGTGCAACTTGAGGCCATTTGCTCTTGTCCTATCACTTGTTACCTGGGAGAAAAGACCAACACCCACCTCGCTACAACCTCCTTTCAGGTAATTGTAGAGAGCGATAAGGTCTCCCCTCAGCGTCCTTTTCTCCAGGCTAAACAACCCCAGTTCCCTCAGCGGCTCCTCAGAAGATACATGCTCTAGACCCTTCACCAGCTTCATTGCTCTTCTCTGGACATGCACCAGCACCTCAATATCTTTCTTGTAGTGAAGGGCCCAAAACTGAACACAGTATTTGAGGTGCGGCCTCACCAGTGCTGAGCACAGGAGGACAATCACTTCCCTACTCCTGCTGGCCACACTATTTCTGATACAGGCCAGGATGCTATTGGCCTTCTTGGCCACCTGGGCACACTGCCAGCTCAGATTCAGCTGCCTGTTGACCACCACCCCCAGGTCCTTTTCTGTCGAGCAGCTTTCTAGCCACTCTTCCCCAAGCCTGTAGGGTGACAACAACGCCTTGCAAGGCAAGTGCAGGACACAGCACTTAGCCTTGTTGAATCTTATACAGTTGGCCTCGGCCCATCGATCCAGCCTGTCCAGATCATGTGCACAGAACAGGAAAATCAAGCAGTGCATCTCACAGTGCTTAGTCCTCATACTCACTTCAGTTTCTCCAGCTTCATTGCTGCCTCCCGATTTGCGGTCTCCAGTTGTTGGTGTTTCTCCATAGCCAATTTCTGCAAATTAAATATTCAGAAATATTTTTTATTTTAGAGGAATATGGTTTCTCTCAGGGCTTCTGTTAGAGCCCTGGTCATCATGATTTCACATGAAATGCACTATCTCTGAACTACTGAGATATTCAGAAGAGAAGCCACCTGCAATTCCAGCTTCAGCCCACTGACTGTTACATCTATCTTTCCTCAAAAGGATGCGAGGTGCCAAACCTTCACTTACCAGGCTAAACTATCAAATAATTTACTAGAAAAAACTTCAGATAATAGCCTAAGTAATAACTTGGTCATGGTCATACAGAAGCCTCTACGATATTGACAAGCTCATCCACTCTTATGAACTGACACATTTCCTTAAGGGCTTAGCAAAAGTTCTTCTAAACCATTTACAGTAGCTATGTATGCTTATAACATGTAACATAGTTGTACAAGTTTTACATAATATTAAACTGGTACCTTCTTGTATTACTTGGCTACATTTAAGATTCCAATGTGATATTTAAACATGCAGTTAAAAACCCACAATCTTTATGATCCCAGTTCTAGGTTAACATTAATTATACTTAAGTAGTTATCTGGAATAACATGGCACCCAATCTTACATAGTTCAGTTGTAGCTCCAAGTAGACCTCACGTCGGAATTCTCTGAAATTTACAAAGTTGAGAATGCCACTCAAGAAGCGAGCTGTCCTCTTTGTTTCTGAAATAGGAATTGCAAGCCATCACTATTGCATTGCATTTGCTATTGCTTAGAAAAAGTTGGGCAAAACATAATTCAGAGAAGAGACAAATTACAAAACAACAGAATCCAAATCAGTTCTTCCCCTGCTCACCTTGCGAAGATTTCACAGACTACACAAAAACTAGCACCAAGCTATGAACTTAAACTGCATAGAACTGCTAAGATGTTTTAACAAATGAAAATGACACCTAGGAGAAAGACTATCAAAATACAGCCTCCCATTAAAACAGAAGTCAGGGAGAAATTACAGCTCTGAAGACCAAACCTCACTGTAACTATTGGGTTAACTGAAGACAACAGTTTGCAGGAACTTTTTGGCTCTATTCCAAGCAAACTTTGTGAATGGTGATTACAAAGGCCTTGAATGTCTTAAACAAGACAAAGCCAGAAATGAAAGAGTTCTTCAGAATAGCCTTTTCTAAGTTGTTTGTGTTGTACCAGAATGACCACAGCTGGGTATTGAAAAGAGTGAAGCAAAAATTCAATTGCTTCCTACATAGGCATCAGAACAAGAAATCCTATAGCATCCCAGAGTTGCCAGGGTACTTTTCGTTATCGTCTATTCTTACACTATTTCAAGTATGTCACAGTCCACTCTCCAGGCCAGTGGTTCAACAGACTCATAGCATTCAAAACTCCTCTTAGTTATTTAACCGGATTAGCCTACATAAGGAATAAGGAGGAGAGCTGCTCATTAGAACCAGCTTGTCTAAGGGCCACAGCAAGGGTCAGAAGAATAGCTGGAGGCCAGGGACAGTTCTCCATACAGGATGCCCAAATGGGTATGCCAAATGAGAAAAAGCACCTGGATATTAAGTGACACCCACCACCCCAGGAAACACAAGGATTACAATGCACTTCCTTACTTGGATTTAAAACATCAGCAATTTGAAAATCATTAATCCGACACACTGGAAGTAAGCGTTCCCTGAAAGGAAAACAAAATACAACCTTATCTGCAGTGACCATTACTCAGCTTTTGTGCTATATACATTTACTAAAAGACAGATCTTGTCCTCTCATCCCAGAGCATAGGTACAGCAAGCACATAACAACAGTAAATCTCAGGAGAACAACACAGTAGGACTCCACACACAGATCAGCATAAAAAAAATCTGTATTCTTACAGCATCTCAAAGATTTCTATAGACAAAGTACTTGCCTGTGGAACAACTTTTTGGCTTAATTAGGGAACTCCTACACTTAACTGTTAGTCCATTCTTCCCTTGCAACTGAAACAAAGCTTAAAGTCTAACACTCACCTCATTCCAACAGAGATATCTACATAGAATTCAGATAGCAAATTTACAGACACAACAGGTACTTAAGATCCCTCTTCTAGGTTTAATGATGACCCTCTAGCCATTCAAAGTACAGACTTGCACTCCACCTTGGTCAGGCTGGATTATTTAGTTAACACATTCATTTTGACAGGATAGTAGCCTGCTGAGAATTTTACTCTATTAAACATTTCTGTCCCTGTTCATCTGCAAATTTCTGTTTGCTCAGAGCCAAAAAGCAGTGGAACCATCATCAGCAAAAAGGCATAAAGCCTCACTACTTCTAGTAAATTAGAGCTTTACAAGAAATAGCAACTGAACAGATGCAGCATCTTCTACTTACATGTGAATGTACAAATTACAAACAGGTAGAAAGCCTTCAAATATCTGCGGATACATTATGTCAACGTTGACTGGCATCTAAAGATTAAAAAGAGTCCATGCATAAGTAAAGAATACTTAAACAAAAATACACAGGTTTGTTTCCACAACATAAGATAATTCAAGAAGGTTAAACACACTGAGGATGGTCTCCCCATCCACAGGGAACACATGTCAGAGGCTAAAGAATGCCATCAAGTTAATCAGCAGACTATTTTAAGTGTCAATTTTGGCTGGTCAAAATATAAAAAGACAATAACTAAAGCAGCAACATTACAAACTCTGGAATTCAGTCTAAGCCCTCTGTTTTAATTTATTCAAAACTGGTGCAGAAGGACAGTCTCTGCATTACACACCTAACAACAAGCAGCTCTTTCTTTAAACACCCTGAAATTCACACACTCAACTGTTTTATGAAGAAGTTAAAAGGCAGTGGTGCACTGTCACCTTTTCTGATATTTTAAACCTCGTAACTCAGTTCTTCACAGGCAATGACATTAGCTGGTATACTGTATTATCTTGGGCACATATGATCTTCCCTTTCAGTTTATCCAAAAATGGCATGAGACAATACTATTTATTCTCACTTTCAGGAATCAGTTCTTGTCTAACAAAGACAGAAGATAAATTAAATGTTAATCAACAAGGTATCAGTTAATCTCCAGCTGCACTTCTCCTTACTTTCCTCTCAGTTAATGGAGAAGTGGAGATGATCAAGCATTAAAAGCAACATTCACTTTCCTGCTAGACCAGTTTAACATCTAAGCAGAGACCCTCCTCCAGCCATGGCTAAAGGCAAATGCCCAAGAAGACAGTATGTATTTTCAAGGGCAGAGCCGGTATCCCTTTATAAGCTTGTCCAATCCCCCCTGGACCTTACAGGCATTTCTGGCACCTGCAGCATCTCAAAGAAAAGAATTCACACCTTAACTGCAGAAGGAGAGGACTCTCCACAGAGCCTTTCCTTACAGCCTGCAGTGGCAAGTGAGCTCCTCTTCATGCCCACTATTTCTTGTACTGGAGAAGGGAGTCTCCTCTCCGTAAAAAAAAAAAAAAAGAGAGAGAGAAACCCAGAGAGGCAGCACACCCACAAAACCACTATTTCTGCAAGTATCTTCAGCTGAAGTCAACTTCCAGACCAGAAGCAATGATCAAAGCAACTTCTCAAACATAATCAGCAAGGCCTCGGCAACAGCCCACCGATGATACTCCCAGTTCATTTACCTCTGGTAAATGACCCGTGCTGATGACCGCACTGCAGTACTGCGCTCTCATTCCTGCCTAAGTGAACAGACTAGTTGCCTCCCTGAACACAAACACAAATGGCCATGGGTATACAGCATCTCACACACAAGTTTCCTGCAATAAAGGCAGAATTCATGCAATTACAACATACAAAACAGTAAGCTACTTGCCATTTGCTAGTAATAAGACAAGAGGGAGATACTTCAACATTTAAGTGCAATATTTTTTTCCTTCCACATCTCATTATACCTGCCACTAATGACGTACCATGTAGAAATGCTCCAGGCGGATTCCATATACCTTCTGCAGGATTCTCATATAAATCATGTGTAAAACTTCAGGCTGCAAGAAGAAAGGACACGAGTTAGTATTCCATATGATTGATTATTCAGGGCTCCCAGACTAGGCCATAGAAGTAGTTCTGCCTTTAGGACACAAAGACTTATTTCACTGAGCCACCAAGACTAACAAGTTTTACTTTCCAATAGTAATGCTTGAACTGCAAACTATCTCATGATACAATTATAAGAGACAGCAATCAGCTCAGACAGCTACAGTTCTAACTGCCATAGGTATGCATTGTTTTTCATTACACTGCTGCTCACTGAGCAGTTTTCAAACCAAGTGACACCAAAAAAAGAAAAATCTAAAAAAAGGTCACAGAAACTATAATCCCATAGCAAAGGGCGCCCTTCATCACGTTATTAAAATGGAAGGGAAAACACGTTCCCTAAACGAGCACGGCCAGCCTCCTCCATCAGCAGGCACAAGCACTTACTTACATAGCAGCAAAAGAAATCACACTGAGGCACCAATTCAATTTTGAAGCCACTTCTCTTTTGTTGAGGTCACTGCAAGACTACGTTAACATCAATGGTCAGACCAAGAGAAGAAAAAAGGGGGTGGAGGAGGGAGGGGATGCTTTTTACATGATGGGTTTAAAAGCATTAGTTGATCAACTAAGCTAATGAAACTATGACACTATACCAAACACAGCAGCTATTTTAACCTACTTCACACAGAACTGAGAAAGACAGAACGTCTAATTTCATATTTGTCCGTTTATGAACCCACCCCCTTCTTGGTGAAGCTTAAGCAAGCTTCTCACAATCTGAGGAGAGGAGAAGCTGTAGGTTTAGCCCTCTAACTCCTACGAGACTAATCTGCCACATCGCAAAGACTAATCGCCTCACTTAGAAGGCGTTGCTGTACGCCAAAGACGGTGCAAGCCGGGGAAGCGATCACCCGAGAAACCCACCGACGTGCCAGAAAACCGCTGGCGCTAGGGCAGGCAAATGCCTTCCTCCACGACGGGCAGGAAGCTGCCTGAGCGCGGCGGGGCTCCGAGCACGGCTCCCCCGCCACGCCCGCCCCGCCAGCGCAGGCCGCGGCCTGCCCCGAGCCCCCTCACGCACCTTGGGGTTGCCGAACACGTCGCCCTTGACCAGGTTCCGGGCCTCGGCGCCCGTCAGGACGTGGCTGCGGAGGTAGTTGATGATGTCTTCGGGGCTGTAGCGGGGGAAGGTCATCGCCTCCATCCCGGCGCCGGGCAACGGCCGCGCCGCCAGCCGCCCCTCGCCGCCCGCAGCTTGAATCTGGCGGGCGCCTCCTCCGCCCCGGCCTCGCGTCACGCGCAAGCCCGCCGATGGCCTATCCGCGACCGCGCCGGCGGGAGAGGGGCGGGGCTTGCTAGGGCTCTGCCCCGCCCAGGCGCGCGGCGGTCGTTGGCCGTTAGGGGCGGGGCCGCCTGAGGCGCTCGCAGGGAGCACGGGCGGCGGGAGAGAGGAGGAGAGGAGCGGCGCCGCTGGGCCCCCCCCCCGCCCGCCCCGGCTGCCCGCAGCGCCGGCTGTCACGGCTGTCGCAGCCGGGGGAGCGGCGGCGGCCTCGGCCCTGTCAGGCTGTGGGGTTCCGCAGCTCCCACCGCCATGTCAGGTGCCGCCTCCAGCCGGAGCTCGCGGTGGGCTGCCGGCGCCTGCCGCTCTCAGGGCGGGCCCCGCGCCGTGCCGCCGCGGGGCTCTGGAAGGCCGCCGGCAGGCCGGCTGGTCGTGCTGGGCGCCGCGTGGGCACCTACAGCCACCGGCCGCTGTCAGGGGCAGGGCAGGTCCTCCTGCAGAGGGGTGGGCAGGCGGCGGGACGCCATGGCAGGTCAGCAGAGGGAGCTGAGGCGGCTTTGGAAAACCTGTCCTGGGTAAAAATGCCCAAAATGCCTCTGGTCGAACCTCCTCAGCTGCCTTCTCCTGCCTCCTGAAAGAAGACAAAGCCAATCCAGTGCAGCGTTGCACGGGGCTCTCTTGATTAATCAGTACAAGTGACCACTTCTTGCAGTTTGACACCATTTGTGACAAAAATTGCACTGCTTACACCCGCCCTGCACAGTTTTGATGCTCTCACCCAATGCGCACCTTCCCCGCACCTCCACTCAGCTGAAAGCAGCTCCCACTCGGCCAGCGAGGTCACGGCACTGTCCCCGAAGCCGGGCAGCTTTTTCAAGCCGTTGACATCACAGAGGTGTCATCTGGCACCAAGTGCAACATGGAGACACTCCAGCCACCGTTCCACACTTGCCGATGTAGAAACCCAGCTCGGTTTCCAGCCGGGCGCTCTGCCAAGGAGTCAGGTGAGTCACGGACACAAAGTGCTTCCCGACAGCCTTGCAGCCGGCCACCTCCTCAGCACGGCTGTGATGGTAACGCAGCTTCCATAGTGCTCCTCGCAGTCCGCAAAGGGCTGAGCAGCCTGGAAGGTTTGACCATGTCTCCTTCAGGTAGACCGCAGCCCCTGAGCCTCATGGTTCTTTTGGGAATGGGGATGGCATCAGAGAGGATCAACTGCCCGAGCAGGTGTAGCTGTCAGTACCTGGAAGTGAACTGCACAGGGCAGCAGTTGCAGGAGTTCCCTGCGGCCATCCCGCTGGACACCAGGCAGCTGATTCTGGCAGCAAACAATGTCTCGTACCTGCCGGCAGTGGAATTGAGCTTCTTGGCTGACTTGATCTATCTGGACTGCAGGAAGAACCTCTTGGGGAATGACCTGGATTTCACTTTCATTGGTGTGGCCAAGCTTGTCTATCTGGACCTCAGCTTCAACAACCTCACACAGGTCACCTTCAGCACCTTCTCACACCTCCGCAGCCTGGTGGTGCTGAAGATCTCAGACAATCCCAACCTTGCATCCATCGAGAAGGATGCTTTTGCTAACAACACCTGGCTGAGGCATCTGGATGTGAGCCGGACAGGCTTAACATTCCTGGACACCAGCACTGTCCAGGACCTACCCAACCTGAGGTTTCTGGGGCTCAGTGACAACCTGTGGCACTGCAACTGTTCCTTTTTGGACTTCATCACCTGGATGAAAGAGAGCAATGTTCATTTTCCAGGTGAGGGCTGTGTGAGCAGGACTTCTCCCTACTCCTGCAGATCTGTGTGGAATGGAGAGGGCCCTCTGTTCTCTTTCCCAAAACTTCAGGTTGCGGGGCTGTGCCACTGCATGTCGACTGTGTCTCCCATCTTCTGGTGTTGCACAAAACACGTATCGGAGCAGCTGGATTACACGTGCTCCACTCACAGAAAGTCACACTTGCTCACATCCTCAGGACGGTCAGGGAAATGTAGCCTGTAGCGAGGACATTGCTGCTGCTCTAAAACACCTGGCTCCAGCCTCAGGAGGTGTCCCTGTGCCTGCGAGTCACAGCACCCCGTGGCTGCAGTGCCAAGAACGAGGAGCCCAGCACAGCTCTGGGGAGATCTGTGCTGGGAAAGCTGCTGCTCTGAATTTCCTGCTTTGCCTCCATCTGCTCTGATCGTTTGGTGCTGCTGCCGCACCAGCATGTCCGTAACGATCAGTTAACCCGCCTCTCTCTGTGGAAGTGCTCTCCTGCCTCTGTTCTGTCCTGCTCAGGGCAGCCTCTCCAGCCCTGAGCTCTCCACCGTTTGGCCAGTGTCCCCTTCACCTCAAACACCTCCTGCTAGCCTCTTCCTGCACAACAGGCCTGGCCAGGCAGACCTCATTCCTGCAACCTCGACAGCAGTTCTGCTCAATGCTGAAAAGAAAGCCAGGTTGAAAGCCAGTCAGCTCCTCTTCTGCTCTCATCTCTCACTGACAGGGTCTCCAGGAAAAGTCTGGGTAGTGTGGAAGCCAGCAAGAGTTTAGCTGCTGGCATCTGTGGGGTTGTGATCATGCCCTGCTCCCTACCGACCCGGTTCCATACATGAATAGTGTACGCAATGCCCTTTGCCTTAAAAGCATGGCAGCTGTTGTGGTAGGACAGATAAAAACTACAAATCCTGCAACCTCCAGCTCTCGCAGAGCTCCTCAGCCCTCAGAGTGGGTACGTTTGACTGATTCACTGTATCAGACTGTGACCCAATGCTCAGAAGTCAGCAGTTTGCTGTTTCCGTGGGAGCTCTGCTTCAGGTCCCAGGTGAAATTTGATTGACAGAATGCAAGTCGTGCTGAGAAAAGTATCTGTATCCTTACAGCTGGGAGGCTCCATATGTTCCCACTCTTCCTGCAGCACCCCAGAGCAAATTGGCTGTTTTACTTTAGGTTGTCCAAAATAAGACATGTAGGTGCGATGCAGGTGAGCACGGAGTCCCATGGGCTGCAGCAGCACAGCACAGGTTGCTTCTGAATAAAAGCTGTTTCTTGGAAACAGGGTCTCCAAGACTTCTTCCCTTACCTCATCTGGGATCCCAAAATCAGCTGTTTCCCATCATATTGAGAGGTCCTACAACTGGGCCGTGGACACCGAATGTTCATGAGGCAGGATAATCACCCATTCCCTTTCCCAGAAAAAACACTGGTCCCAAGGGTAAAGCTTTGTTCTGCAGCTGCAGCACATGAACTTGATTTTCCAAACTGAAAAGGAACACAGCACAACACGTACTCATGAAGAAAGCTTGGGTTTCAGTAATGCAGGACACAGTGGTGAGAGAGAACTGCGAAAGAGGAATTGTTTGAGAAAGTCTGCCCATCGAATAAGGAAGGGGCACAAAAGAGCCCCAGGGGAGAAAAGGGAAGGACAAATGGAAGCTGGTGTTAGGACAAAACCGAATTAAGGACATCTCTGTGTCTTATTAGATGTACTAAGCTCCCTATAGACAGTATAGTTTTTTATTTTCCTCATACAGGTTACAGGCAGTTATGGAACAGTGTAAAAAAGTACCGTTCTTAACAGTAAGGCTGAAGATAACACACTGAACCCTGGAACAGGAAAATAAAGCTCACTGCAGGCAATTTGAGAGGGTAGGAGTAGGAAAGGCAGTGGCAGCAAAGACTGGAGGTATGAGTATGGATCCCTGCACCATGCTCCGGAAAATGGGAAAGCCAAAGAAACCAGGGAGCCGGCGGAGGCTGCTCCACTTCCCTGCTCTGTGTGCTGGCCAGATGCTGTGGGCGAGTCCGCGGGAGGCCGTGTGCCTCCCGGGACTGGTGTGAGGGCTGTGCAGAGCTTTCACGCTGCCGGTAAGTGTACACAGGCTGGACAACCTGTATCACAAACACCCGCCTGCCTTTAGGCGGGGAAAGGCATCTCCCTCTTCATCGGAACTAGGTGGCCCTAAACCAAGGGTTGTGACAGGAGCTGACAGCTCCAGTGCAAAAGGACATTGGGACAGAGCCCTGAAATCTGCTGCAAGCAGATCCCCATCCCGGCCTTTAAAAAGCCGCTGCTGCTTCACAGAACACCTTTGCACCAGCGTTTTGTGCTCAGCTGGATCTGTGCAGTCTAGGTGCTGACATGAAGTTGCTCAAATCTAGATGGATTTGGGTAATAGAGAGATAAAAGCTCTCCGGTTATATTCAGAACAATGAGAGATACCAGCATGAACAATCACTGCAGCTATATCACTCAGTAATATATGACATAATGTAACGTAATATAATATAAATCCCCTGTGACTTGCTCCTCTGCACCGCTCTCTTTCCCTCAGGACCATCCATCCAGTGCATCAAGCAGTGACCAGCCTGTGTCCGGCACGGTAACGGTGGCTGGCCCGGGGAGTTCAAAACCTGCAGGGGAAGGAGAGGGCTGTGGCTGCGGGCACACTGTGCTCCTACAGACACCAAAAGGAGATGGTGCTTTTTACCATGCTCAGCCTTCACTAACTTCAGAGGGAAAAGCCAACATCTGTTTTATCACCACATATATTACAATATGACAGGGTATAGTCGTTATTTCAGTGGAACTGAATCGTTGATGAGTTTCCTCTTCCTCTCTCACACAGCCGGTGAGGCTACGCCTAACTGCAAACCACTCGTTGTCAGACTTGACTCCCTGTGCACAAGCCTCATTATTCCAGCATAATTTAGGCTGTGTCACTTCAGAAGGTGTTTGAGATTAAAAAAACCAAACACAAGTGCACTTATATTAAAATAAAAGTGCTCCATCAGCGGAGACGAACAGTGCAGGTACAGCAGTTTGCCACAGTGGCGTAATCTGACAGGCAAGATTTTCCTATGGAGGCAACACCACAGAAATCATTCTGGCAACCTGGCAATTGTTCTTTGGTGGGGGTTTGCCTGTCTGATTTTACCTAAGCCAAGGAAGGGGAGGGGTGTGAAGTCTGTAGATATTTTTCAGGAGTTTAGCAAACTCCTCCATCATTTTTCTAGCAGGACTCCTGTTCACTAACGCTTAAGACACACGCAAAAGAGTCTTGCTTCTGCTTTTCCCTCTGCAGATGCTGACAACATCAGCTGCTACACCCCGGAAGGCCTGCGTGCCCTGAAAATGCCTGCAGTGGAGGCACAGCTCCACTTCAACTGCCTGACCCAGCTGTACAAGCAAGACTACATCTTTCTGTGTCTCATGGGCTTCTGCATGTTCTTCGCCGGCACCGTGGCAGCCTTCCTGGCTGGCGCCTGTGCCGTCATCTACAAAGTCCACACTTCAAACGGGGAGGAAGCAGACACAGTCACTTAGGATCAGCCCTACAAATCCTTCTGAACTCCGGTCATGGGAACCAAAGGCAGGCCCTTCCTGCCTGATTTCCCACATGACGTCCCACTTTTTTTTTAAGTGAAATAAAACTGAAAGAGAAGAAAGTCTCTGTGCTCCAGTTTCTCTCACTGTGCTGCCTCCACTTGTCTTTCTCCACTGGGACTCAGGACATGGGCAAAATATTCATTTGGGGGGGGCATGGGAAGCGTGTACAGTGCCAGGCATTTACACTGCTGCTCTACCATGAGACCGCAGAAGAGCAGGGTCATAGGGACTGGCTTGAAGAGGGACGATCTGAAATACGGGAGAGGCCCCAGCACTGTGCTGGGAGTTCACCAAGGCCTTTTTGACCAGAAAACCCAGCAGAGATTATCGGGAGCAGGCCAGATGGCTCGCTGGAGCCCCAGGGGATCCAAGGACTTTCTGCTGTGGAAAGGCAGGTACGTGAGTGAAGAGATTAAACCCAGGACTTCAGGGGCCTGGGCTCCCACTGAGTCCTGCTTTCTTCCCCGTTACACTGGTGACAGCAAATGACACCATCAGTCCCCCTGCGGCCGGACCCCCTGTACCTCCACCGGTTTATGAATGATTACAGAACTGTAAAGTCCACTTTCAGTTGTGTATCACATATCCCTGAAACTGGAATTTTTTGTAATGTGAAAAATATTGCTTACACACACTCCAAGTATTCTTGGAAACGGCTTGTGTTTCGATGCCTAAGTCCCAGGGTTGCATGTACAGACCAGAATAAAGGGAGATGTAAAGAAGATCCTTCGTATCACTCGTGCTGGTAATTGTCAAGAGAAGTATCTGCTTGCATGACCGAGTACAGCAGCTCCACGTGTGAAACACTGGCTTCTTCGTCTGACACTCGCAGGATCTGCTTAAATAAAAGGGAAAAGCAGGCAAAGATTTCAGCGAGCATGGTACAAATTACCGTACTCAGAGCCATTGAACTGTAGACTGTGAATCAAAGCTGCGATCTTTGTCTTAGGTATAATCGGTGTGACAAAAACGGTTAAGCGCGGACGCGGCGGTGCAGTCTGAGGGTATGTATGTGCTGGGGGCACACAGGCACAGCTGCTGGATGGGGCAGATGCCCCCTCAGCACCCCTCGCGGCGTGCTGGAAGACCCTGGCACGGCAACACCCCCTGCAGAGCCACGAATCCGTGCCACCGCCTCCCCGCCGCGGTCCGTCACCACCCCGCCCAGCCCCGCTCCGCCCCGCCGGCAGCGCGGGGGCGGCCGCCGCGGGGCCCCGCCCGCGGGCGGTGCCGGGGGCAGAGCCGGCCCCGGGCGCGGCCCCGCTCCCGGTTCAGTCCCGCATCGTGCTGGGCCGCTCCGCGCCGCGCCGGAGGGTGAGTGCGGGCGGGGGACCCCCAGATCCGCCCTCCGGGAGCGGGGGCCGGGGCCGAGGACGCGGCGGGGCGGGGGCACGGGCGGAGCGAGTGCTCCGAATGGATGCGTGTGCTGGTTATCCCGGTAGATGGTAAAGAAAATACGGCAAGCGCTGTGACCCTCCGGCCTGCCTTCCCCTTCGTCCCGCCGAGCGCGGGCTCCGGGGGAAAGGGCCTGCGGGGTGAGCGGGGCGCGGCGGGGCCCTGCCTGCACCCAGCACGCTCAGCCTGCTCGGGCAGAGCCTGACCCCGCAGGGCTTGCGGGGAGCGCTGCCTCTGGGGCTCAGCCTGCTCGGGCAGAGCCTGACCCCGCAGGGCTTGCGGGGAGCGCTGCCTCTGGGGCTCAGCCTGCTCGGGCAGAGCCTGACCCCGCAGGGCTTGCGGGGAGCGCTGCCTCTGGGGCTCAGCCTGCTCGGGCAGAGCCTGACCCCGCAGGGCTTGCGGGGAGCGCTGCCTCTGGGGCTCAGCCTGCGCGCTCAGGGGAGCAGAGGGGGCAAGAGGCTCTCCTGGCTTGAGAGCGAGCCCGAGCTTGTATCTGGTAGCCCAGTCAGAATCCGAGCGTGGGTCTGCACGAGGAGACTTTGCTGACTCATAATAACTGTAGCATTATGGCAAACTTGCTAAGAACCCTTATTCTGGCGTAAAAGCATTCCTGGGGAGCTCTTCTGCTGCAGCCCCCAGTCTGTGCTGTGTCATGCTCCAGAATCTCTTGGTCGTGTGGCTCCGGCCTGAAACATCGCTGCACGGAAGATACAAATTCAGTCTCGTACACCGCACCAGCGCTTGTCAGCAAAGTCCTTGCAGCTGCGGACAAAGGTTGCTGAAACGCATAAGGCACCAGAATCCGGAAACGGCCGCAAGGCGTGCAATCGGAGAGAGGCTGAAAGCCCTGTGGACTCCAAAGTGCTTTATGTGGCTCCAGATTACTAGAGCAAAGGCTCGCAGTAGAGTTTTATACCAGTACTGCAAGAGTAGCAGCTTTATAATACACCTGGCTTAATGCTTTGCTGTGACTGAATTGTGCTCTTTGCTGCTAAAATAACCCCCTAGATTATAATTTAGCACTGTGAAGATAAAATGCCTGGGCCTTGCTGGCAGGCGGGGGTTCTCCACCAACCTTGTAATTTGAAGGGGGAAGTGTAACCATCAACCTGCTCTACCGGGTGGGAAGGTGTTGCGTTTTCACTGTCTAATCTGTCAGGCCTTAACCTCTATTACATGTGGGTGCAGCTGACGTTTCTTAGTTACTTGAAGTTTTGAATGTTCATACTGATAATTGTTTACCAAACTTCATGTGGACAAAGCAAGCAGTTGTCCTCACCTTGCTCCATCAATAATAATCCCTTTGCAAATGAGAAATAAAACCCTCTGGTCCCTGAAGAGCCCTTCTGAGGGGTGCTGGCGCTGTTGCAATACGAAGGCTGTTTGCACTGGTTCTGTGATGCAGCTCATTTTCTCCTGCACTGACAGATTGTGTTGGTGGGACAGTGCAGGAGACACCAAAACCTTGCTACATCGTGGAAGCACTAGATGGAGATAGGCGTCAGCTGGGGTTTGGTTTGGAGAGGGAATCAGCTCAGTGCTGGAGAGAGGTCTCTGCGGTCTCCTGCTGTCATGTGTGACGCAGCACCGTCTTGGGTCACGCAGACAGATGACATCTGAGGTTTGGGATTGTGCGAGAGGACCAGTGCCAGATGATTGTGGGGAAGGGCCCTTCTGCTCACTTGCAGCCGGGGAGGGTGTTGGAGCGCTCGGGGTCGAGCACCTCCCAGCAGTGCAGGCTGACAGCAGGTCTGGCAGATGGGGAGCAGGAAAGAGGGAGAAGCATGCAACGCAGCCTTGCTGCGGGGCAGCATGGTGGAGGCTGCTGGATGCGCCTTCTGCTCCGTGCTTCCGTCTCAGGCCTGTGCGAGGAAGCGCAGAACCGTTGAAGGCAAACCACGCAGGCCCCGGTGGCTCCTGGCCGGCAGAGTTGCTTGTGCAGGTGTTGGTAAATGCCAGCAGCTGCGTGTTGCTGGGGACTGATCACTGACTTGTGACTCTGAGAGGGTTCCTTGAAGCTGCGGGGGTGAGCATCGCTCATCTTGCCAGTGCCTCTTTACTATTATTGCTATTGTTGTGGTGGGTTTTATTACTATTTTCTGTAAGGATGACCTTCAAACTAACCATTCATGTGGCTCAGCTCCTTTTAGCTCCAGGGATTTCTGAGCCAGTTCAAGTTTGTCTGCATTGTAATTCCCAGTTTACCTCTCATTCCCAGAGCTTGCCCAGTCTCCTGAGTTTGCTTGCACTCAGGACATCCCTCAGCAGGGAGTTCCACAGGTCTGTTTCCCACTGCATGAAAAAACACCCTCTCTTGGTTTGTTTTGAATCTGTTTCCTGACTTCATTTGGTGGCCCCTAGCTCTGGGGTTGGAAGTGGCTGTGAACAATTGATTTCCATCCATCTCCCATCTCTCCAGAGCATCCCTTCAGGCACAGCAGTATGTCAGCAAGGTCGTGGGACTTAGCCAGCCACAGCCAGAGCTGATGGGACCTACTGTTGGCTGTAGTCCTGCTCTGAGCCGGAGGCTGGACTAGCATCCTCCAGACACTGCTGCCCACCAAGTCTGTGATTTTAAGGCTTGCTTGACAGGAACTGAGCAAAGAGCCCTTGTTTTGTGCTGCTTAATACCCAGCAGGCACCAAAAGGTGAAAATTCCCCAACTCACCGTTTCTCCTTTCCTTCAGCCAGTCACCGTGCTGGGAGGTCTTGGGTTCACGCTCCGCAATTCTGCCACACAAACTTATCTGTATGTAGTGAGCTGCCACTTCTCCAGTCACACCCCGAAATAGTAATGGGCTCTCTTTTTCTGACAGCACCAAGATGGCTGTTCTCTCAAAGGAGTATGGCTACGTCATCCTGACGGGGGCTGCCAGCTTTGTCTTGGTCACGCACCTCGCGGTGAAAGTGGCCAAGGCCCGCAAGAAGTACAACGTGGAGGTGAGTGCTCAGGCTGAGGGAACAGGAAGGTCATAGCTGGTCTGCAGGGGATGTTTCAGACAAGCTAGGTGACACCTTGTTTATTTTTGGGTGACCTGTTGACACTTCCTGCCCCACCACACGGGTGCAGAAGGGATGGAGCTGCCATTCTAGCTCTCCAGACTGGAGCAGACAGCATGACAGAGCTTGGGGTTTGGCAGATCAGGTGCTTGGCACAAGGCTTTGAGCTCAGAAACACTGATGAGCAAGAAACCGCACAGCCCCTTTCCTTACAAAGGTGGCTGAAGCAGCGTTGGGCGCAAAGGGCGGTGGAACAAAAGTGGCAGGAGGGTTTCTCAAGCTCAGAGGGAGCACGTGAGCCCTCTCACAAGAAGTCTTTCAAAGTGACCTTCCTTTGGTGTCTATCAAGGAGCCCACAAGCCAGGCAGGGCTGTGAGCTGGGTGGGGGTGGCCGATTCTGTCCATGAGTCAGGGCAATGGCACGCAGGGGCTGCTGGGTCACTTGGCTCTGAGTGCAAACTCTCCTTTGCTCTTTCCCCACGTCACTCAGGGAAGTGACAAGCAGGAGTGGGCGCAAGGACAGCCCTGGGTGTGTGCTGCAGGCCCTGGGTGCATGTTTGGGTGACCCCACTCCTACTGCGTGAAGTCAGGATTATAGCAAACATGCCTAGTGCGTATGGTGCACGGAGTGCTGGATTTCAGGCTGGGAGAAGCCTCCGCAGCCAAGCGGCAGCTCAGGCTGGCTGCTCAGTTCTGCAGTGGTGAGGAAGGCAGTGTCCTCCCAGCCTGTTTCTGCGTGTTGGGCTGCTGCCAGCTCCCCAGAGGAGATATGGGGGCACATCCTCAGTGATGCTGCTTTGCTCTCCCCTCCAGAAAGATGGGATTTAAACAGGGAGGTTGCCCAGTACCTGGCTATCTTTTGTTCGAAGCAGGGCCAGCTCCAGGGTACCGTCATTTGCTCAGGGAGTTCAGGAACTGGCCTGGGGCAAGCAGCAATTTCAACAAAGCAGCTGTAGGCCACCAGGCAGGAGGCAGGCTTGAACTTGCCAGTGCAAGTCAGTTTTGAAAGCACCCATGCAGCTCAGGGCTCCCTGGGGAGAGGTGCTGCAGGGCATGCTCCTCGCTGCTGGAGAACAGGCTCCCGAGCCCAGACTGCGCTTATTCATGCTTTGCTGCTTGGTTTTTTTTTTGGCAGTATCCAACTATGTACAGCACAGACCCTGAACATGGGCGTGTTTTCAACTGCATCCAGCGCGCGCACCAGAACACGTGAGTACAATGTATGAATGCATACCTTGAAAATACACAGGGCTGTGGAGCAGGACCTACAGCTAGAGACTCCTGCTGCCAAGTGCTTGGGTTCAGGCTCAACGCTTGGGGAAAGCACATGGCTATGTAATGCTTAGCAGTAAGGCCGTGCTGGCTCCTTACCGTGCCTTAAACCATGAGATGGGGCTGTGAAACAGCCCCCTCTTCCCCAGTGCCCTGCTCTTTGCCTCCATGGGTGGATCTTAAGACACTAGAAATGCTGTTTCCAGAGGAGCCTGTCTGGAGGCTGCTGATTTGTTGTACTGCCCAGATCTCCCTGGGGAGAGGCTAATGTCAACCAGGCTGCAACAGTACATCAGAGGGGTGCTGGGAGGAACAACTCCTCCTGGATTAGGTGGTGTTCAGTATTTAGTATTTAGCAGTAGCCTAAGGCACAAAATGGAAGGAGTGGGCGGCCTTGGAGAGAGGCATAGATGGGGAGGAAGTCCCTAAAAGTCTGTGCATGCTCAGGTTCCCTCTTCTCTCCATCTGTGTCCACACCATCAAGCACAGCTCTCCTGAGCATGGAGACTCATGAGTCAGGCCCAACAGAGACCTTGGCAGGGGATGCTCGCAGCTTCTGCGTTTCTGGTTTCCTCTTTGTAAGCAACTTGAGCACAAACACAACCTCCTTCCTTTTATTTTCAGATTGGAAGTTTACCCTGCCTTCCTGTTCTTCTTAGCCACTGGTGGAGTCTACCACCCGGTAAGTGATGGTGCAGGTCTGCAGGCCTGAACTCTGCTCTTGCTCCCTGACTTGGGGAGTGTGGGGGGCAGGAGGCCAAGCTAGCCCCTCTGGAGGCAGCAGGCTGCTTCACTAGCCACATCACGCTTCACAGCTGTGCCCCTTCTGAAAATGTAGTGGTAGAAGGTCTTGTACAGGTGAACCACAAGTATTTAATAAACTTATTACTGCTGCTTCAGCTTTAGACCCCTTTCCTTCCCCTAAGGGTGCCTTGTTGGACAAACTGAAGCATTTGCAGCCTCCAGTCCATGAGCAGGAAGGGTCCCTCCAACTCTGCCTGGTTCTTCCAACCCCTGCAGGGTCCTGCTGGGCTTACAGTACTGCTACTGAGCAGCTGGTTGTGTGGAGGACAGGAACCCTCTTCCCCCCTTCTAAACACACTTTCGTGAAGAGTTGGTATGGTTAAGAGTAGATGGGGAACATGGTGATCTTCCCACTCACTTCTGCCACCAAAGGAGGTATGCGAAGGATCAAAACCAGCCTGGATTATTTTTAACTGAAAGATGTAGACAACTCATGAGGAGGCAGGCATGCGGAAGAGGCTCTTTCTTTGCCACCAATAGACAAATCAGGTCCTTCTTGAATATTCCTTTTCAGAGAGGGAAGGAAGGAGCATAAGCAAATCTGGCAAACTGGAGCCACGCTGCAGCAAGCTCTGAATTAAAAGGCAAGGCGGAAGTTTGTAACACCTGCAACAGGAAACCCTGTACACCTGCTGGAGGCAGTGGAGTGGGGCTTGGGGCAGCAGCTGCCTCCGAGATCCTGGCACATGGTCTAGCTCACTAATTGTACAGGGGTGAAATGAGATTCAGCACTTGCTGCCTGTGTAACTTAACCATTTCTTGCTTGGGAAGAGCTGTGCTGCAAAATAGCAAGGCTCTGCTTCCCCACAGGCATCACGAAAGTGATAACTCCTATACAAAACTCACCCTAGCATGCTGCATGAGTCACCAACCTCCACTGGGCTGACTCCCAGTTGTCCCAGCAAGGTCAGGACACATGCTGTAGTTAGTGGTTGCTTCTTTGAAGCAGGACTGCTGTAACAGGTAAGCACATGCAAGCAGCGAGTTCTGGAAACCTTTAATGCTTCTCCTTTTTTTTTCTAGCGGATTGCCACAGGGCTTGGTGTCACCTGGATCCTTGGGAGAATCCTTTATGCCTATGGCTACTACACAGGAGGTAGGTCTTTACCCTGCAGCACACAGCAGGTGCTTGGAAACTTAAGTCTCCTACAGTGGCCTCAGGGCTCTTTCCTCCAGCTCACATCAAGGAGGCAGCTGAAAGCTTCCTTCCAGTCAGGGTGTAGAGAAAACGGTGCAGGTCCACAGGCTGCTAACTTTGCAGTACACTTTTCCTACTGATAGGAAGAGCACTGATCTCCAGTTCCTGCTCCCTCTAATTTTCAGGATGCTGAACTGACAAAACATGTCTTTGTTCCAGATCCAAAAAACAGAAGGAGAGGGGCTATTGGTTCAGCTGCACTCATTGGACTGGTGGGCACAGGCGTGTATTCAGCTTGCCAGCACCTCGGCTGGATCTCCCAGGACTAACTGACCATCGTGATGGCTGCCTGGGAAACTAAAGGGATTTTTGTTTTCTTTTCTTTCGGAACATTTCATTTCCTGTTTTGTTTTTTCCCCCCTCAATTTAATAAAATGAAGTTGTAAATTCTGTATTTTCATTCTAAATTTATAGAGAGCTTTCTTAAGAAGTTTTGCAGAACACTAGAACAACTCCGGTTTTGTAGAACTACAGAAATCTGCCTGTCACGCAGAGATGGTCTAGCTTTTATGATTTTGGTGACCAAAAAGCCATCTTGCAATCCCATACAGCAACAGCCCTGCTCTCTATCAGACTACATTTCTGAACACCTCAATTCATGTCACTCTCCAATAAGATGTTCCAAACAGAATTAATATTTATTTGATTGCTAAAAAAAGATGTAGGCAAACATTTGAAATTCTTGCATCGTGTTTATAAAGAACAGTAGGCCTATAGGAGGGAAGTCAAATAGCTTTCACTTAAGATAGGCAGCACTCTATCCTATGCTGCAACTTGCTACCACTTGTAGTTGTGCTCCATACTCTGTGCATGGAGATAATTCTCAGGGCCATGCCTGTCCCAGGCAGCATCAGCTCACCATCCCTGCAATATTTTGTCTTGGAAGTGAGGTACAGATAGATAGAAAAAATAAAATTTGTGTTTAAAAGGCCAGAAGGGAAAAAAATAATCCTACCCTTAAGGCTTTTATGTAGTCCGAGAATAGACAGAACGTATAGCTCCAGAATATCAGTATGTCCAAGAGTTTATACGCACACTGACTAGGGTCATACCTGTTAAGAAGGCCAACCGAAGTTGACTGAGGGTGAAAAACAATGGGGTTCAAGGCTCACAGCAGGGAAAGCAGCCTGGCCTGGGCCTCTGCCACTGACAAGCCTCTGGTAACAACTATGTAGCTGCACATGGTGCTGCTGAAAGCCATATTGCTACCTCCTACTCCAAGGTTCTCATCTTCCACCAGATAGGACAGAGCAGGCACACAGGTTGAGCCCTGCATGTACATTCTGCCTTGCAGGAGCAGTGTGGCTAAATGCTGCTCCAGCTACGCTCCCCCCTGGACACTTATAATTTTAGAGCACTTTATTGCCGTGTAAATGATCCACATCTCTGGCTGACAGGCAAGAACTGGCTGATGCTCCCTTGAGCAGGCCCCAGGGCCACTAAAACACAGATTCCACATCACCCATCTCCACACAGACAGTCTTCAGCTGCGAGTAGTACTCGATGGCTGCCCGCCCATTCTCTCTGCCAAATCCTGCAGGGACAAGCCAGAAGTGAGAAGACAGCTCTAAGCAGTACCAGGTACCACTCATACCCCCCGTAACTGGCAGATAGTCATACCAGGGAGAATACAAGCCACACGCTCAGTGCAAGTGCCACCTCATGGTAGCACTTCTAATCAAGCCCAGAGTAATAACTGGATGAGCTCAGCTGCAAGCAAGGCCATGCATATTAAAGCTCACCTCCTTGCTTTCTCAGTACAAAGCTGCAATCCATGCCCCAGCTTCCCTTTCAGCTCCCAGTGTGGCATTCACTTCTTAGAGGCACAGCAAAGTGCCCTGCTGCCCCAGCAACAGAACACTCGCGTACACCATCAGAGAAATAGGCTCATCCTCACCCCTGTGTGCAGGAGGGCCGAGCCCAGGGGAGGCCAAACAGAGCTCACCTGATGCCTTGTATCCTCCGAAAGGCAGCTCCACAGGGCTGATGTTGTAGTTGTTAATGAAACACATCCCAGCCTTGAGAGCAGCCACTACTCTGTGAGCCTTCTGAATATCCCTGCAGGAAAAGGGCAATTCAGCTGGATCCCTTCCCATTCATCCCCTCCTCCCCTGCCAGCTAACATCCTACTAGAGAAAGGCGAGCAGGTCGCAGTGGTTTTTTGGAACCCAACCTGCCCTACTCTGTCTCTGCCTGCTCAAAGGATGTAGCACCTATTCCCAAGGACACTCAAAACTGCATTTGATTTGAGAGGGCAGGACAAGGACACCAGCAAAGCAGACTGCGGCAAGCAGCCAACAGCCATCTTTGCGTGCTTTCAGCAGCATGGCAGGCTCCTGGTGCACGTCTCCTGGAGATGCAAGAAGGCAGGCAGCAGGCCAAGCCCAGGCTGGAAGGAGTCTGAAGGACAGCTGGGCCCACCTAACCCCTCAGGAGAAACTAGGAGATGTGCAGTCATGTACAAAGTTCCCTTTTGGCAATCCCTTGCTCCAGCTTTTCTGGAAGAGGATATCTATGCCCATGCCTGGCAGCGCAAGAGGAGCATCCAGCTGCTGCAGAATTTCCCTTCTCCTCCCCTCCCTAGACCGCTTTCCACACTAGCCACGTTACCCAGTCATACCTGGTGAAGACACCCCCTGCCAGGCCGAATTTGGTGTTGTTGGCTCTCTCCACAACCTCCTCCTCCGTGTCAAACGGCAGAATGGACATGACAGGCCCGAAGATCTCTTCCTTCACACATGTCATATCATCTGTGCAGTTCCCTGGAAGCATGACAGAGCACACAAGCTTCAGGAGAAAGAGTTAGCAGAACAGCCTGTGAATTCAGCCACCCACGCAGCCTTCAAGACAGCACTCGGCACTGCACGCCCCCCCCCAGCTTGGCTAGCAGAGGAGCAAGTCCCACGCTGCATCTCAAGGCAGCAAAGGCACTAACTGCAATGTGTCCTGTCAGAGCCTCCAACAGCAGATTTCTCTGGACGCAGTTCCTAGGTGCCTCAGCTCCCTCTAGTACACCCATACCAGTGCCTGTCCACACTGTGGATGTACACAGAGACAGGTTATGCTGAACACAGCTTTCTCTAGAAGAAACTCAGCAGCATCCATGTAGAACACCGCAGTACCATGAATAGGAAGGATCATACCTAACACACAGGGTCGCATGTAATAGCCATTCTTCAGCTTTGGGTCATCTGGCACATACAGGTCCCCACCACACAGCACCACTGCCCCCTGAAAAAGAGCCAAGCACAAGGTAGGCAGGCACATCCAAGGGCATCCTGCCCAGCTGCTGTAGCTCTGGCTGGCTGATACTCCCTGCTGGATTTACAGTCCTGTCAGACAAACCATGCCTGTGACCTCCCTGGTCTCTCTCCAGGTCAGAACTGCTGACAGAGCATCAATGACAGATCAGGGTCAGGGGGTGAGACCCATCCTAAAAGTCCAAACAATGCTGATTTGTGGTGCAAGTGCCACAGGAGACAGTGTAGGTTGGAGGGAAGCAACTACAACTAGGAGCAGATCCTCAGTTGGCATCACATTAACTTCCGCATCTTCACATGGTGTGAATTCCCTCATTGGTGAGTCAGCCAGTCCCTTAGCACACCATCTGGCAAGAAACACCTACCTCCATCAAATGCCCCACTTTAGAGATGGGGATTTCTCCTCTCCTTCCACATCCATCTTCCTGTTTCCAAGTCCTCACCTAGCCCTCCTGGCTTTCACTCACACTTCCCCTTCTGCAGCCCATCCCCAAATTGGCTACACCTAGTCATGTATCTAATGCTGACATTTAAAACATCTTTACAGTTTACAATAAAACCTGGAGAAAAAACAAAAAAGCCTGGGTAGATCTTACTGCTGTTACAAATTGTTTCCAGCAGCCTGTAAATTTGGCCTTTGATCCTTAGTAAGCTCTTTCTGCAAACAAGAAGACTGGAACCCAAATGAGAGAACATCCAAACGTGCAAGGTCTCACCACAACTTATAAAAAAGAAACCAGCCCAAATGTAGGGATTCTCCCATTTTACACACTGCCATGCTGAGTATCTCACAACCTCTAAAACTTGGCAACATCAGGATATGAAAAGCCTTCAATGCTGATTCAGTGACATGTACTGGGTTACTTTTAACCTAGTGGCCCAAGACACCTATCAAGTAATTCAACCACAACAAAGAAACAGCTTAACTGGGAAGGCACGGGGCAGGAAAGCAGCTGCCGGCCTGTTTGTTTACCAAAAAAGAGACATTTCAGGGCAGTCACAAGGCAGCATCACAATCTCACCTGCTCTTTCGCCTGCTTGATAAAGCCCTGGACACGATCCAGGTGGGGCCGGTTGATGAGGGCTCCCATCCGTGTGTCTTCCAGAAGCGGATCTCCAACTTTAATTTTCTGGGTGCGTTTCACCACCTCCTTTGTGAAGACATCCAGTATCTTCCTCTCCACAAACACCCGGGTACCATTGCAGCACACCTGGGATACAGGACAGACTGCTCAGAATAAGGCACACAGCACTCCGCAGTCCTTCCCTGCTTAGGTCCTGCTACAGAGGCTCTCAGAAAAGCCCCTCCACAGCTTCTAAAAGAGCTAACTTGTCCCTAGGGACAAAGACGACTAGATTACCCTGCTGCTCATGACTGCCCTGAACAGTCCATGCTGGACATAGTGGTACTGATGCCACCAGGTGGCAAAAACGCATCAAGTCACCAGCAGGAGAACTTTTCAGTTCTTTTGAGTTCCCAGGGATGACCCCAGTAAGCCAATTTGCCAGCAGGATTACACAAAACCTGCAACACATGTGGAGATCCCCAGTTTGGGACAGACAGACCCTCACAGGACTGTGGCTCAGCACACCAGACTGGAACCTGCTGCCCCTCCAGAGGAAATCAGCACAGCTTCTTCTGACCTCTGTGTGCCTGACTGGCGCTCAGGGCACAGGAGCAGCTGCTGAGCTGGATACCAGGTGCTAGAGAGGCTCCACTTCTGGGAAGGACAGGGCATTGGCTAAGGCATGCTCTGCTGGGACGCCCTTGCACGAGCCAGGGCAGGGCGTCCCTTCTGATCCCTTGTGACACTGCACAGGGAAATGCATGGTGAGATGGGAGCTTCAGTGCATCCCTCATCATGCAAGGTCACAGGCTCTGCCACCCAGTTCCCAAACCATTCCGCCACACTGCAGAGGACTGCTCCTGCCCCACCAGACACACACCTCACCCTGTGTCAGGAAGTTGGCCATGAGGGCTCCGTTCACAGCATTCTCCAGGGCACAGTCCGAAAAGATGATAAGAGGGGATTTGCCCCCCAGTTCCAGGGTGACTGGTTTGATCCCTTTAGCTGCCATCTCCATTATCTGTCAGAAACAAGGACAGAAGAGACAAGTCACCCACTGCCAAAGGGGAGGCTGGTGGAGAGAGGCAAGAGACACCCAAGGGGAGAGTTCCCCCAGGGCCCTTCACCAACAACAGAAGCAGCACAAAGGACAAGGTGGGTTTCCTAGATGTATTTAGCTCAGACTGAGGACAGCCTCAGAGGGTTTGGTTTTTTTAAAGATAAAAGCAAGAAAACCTGAGGAGTCATTTGCAGGAAGTCTCGTGCTCAGTGTAAGCCCAGAAGACAGCTGTAACTGCATCTGTGTCACTGCACCCCACAGGTACATGCATGTAAGGAGTGTTCAAGGAGCAACATTTCCCCTCTTTCAAATCAGACATCTATTTTTACAAATCTTTTTAGGGACTTTTAACTTCTTGAAGAATAAATTGAGGGTAAGAAATTCAGAGAAACTAACCTCTTGCCTGAAAACAGGAGGTTGTATGCAGCTAAACCAAACTATTACTGCCAGAAATGCTCACGCATTTTCCCAGTGCTACTCTGTTTTACGTACCCTCCTCCCCACACAGATACCCACTTTAGCAGCTCAGAGACTTCACTGCAACCAGGGGCTAAACATGTGAAGATGAAAAGGGGCTCCTCTGAAAGGACTGAGTGCCCAAGCCCATGCCCAGTGGGCTAACAAGAGCCCCAGCATAACCCTGTACGTGCAAGCTCCTGCTCAGACCCAAAAATGCCAACTCGCACCCCATCTTTACAAGCCTCATGCACAAAAGCTCAAGGAGGTATCGACGTCCACAGCACACCAGGAAGGGTGGCACTACAGACCCCTCATGTCCCTGAGTGAGAAGGTGTCTCTACCTTGATGCCAGTTGGCACACTGCCAGTGAAAGAGATTTTGGCCACATCTGGGTGATGACAGAGGAACTGGCCTGTGGCCACTCCACCCTGCACCACGTTGAAGAGCCCCTTGGGCACGCCAGCCTCTGTGAAGATCTCTGCCAACCTCACCACCGAAATGGGGGTGAAGGGAGAGGGCTTGAAAACCATCGCATTGCCTAGAGGAACCCAGAGAGAGGCAAGGTGGGGTTAACAGCCACACTGCTTTAGGGAAAAGAACAACAAACAAACAAACCACCCCACACAATGAGTTTGTCTCAACAGATCCCAGAAGATCCCCCCCAAGAAAGGGGAAAACAGTTTCAGCTGAACACTGCAAACAGTGAAAGGGAGGAACTGCACCTTCCTGCTGGGAAGGGCTGGGGGAGATAGGGCTGCTGGTCCTGCACTGCAGATGTTTCCAGAGACCTTCCTCATCTGGTACAAAGCCAAGGAATCAGCCTTTTTCCTGACGCGTTCCTGCCCTCTTAGCATCTGCTGTGTTCCCGCTTCCATTTCCTTTCCCTTCCTGCCAGAGTAACAGCCTGAAGGTTCTGCTAATCCTTCAACACCTCCTTCAAGGTAATCCTAGACTTTGTCCCCCAAATCACTCTCCCCCACAGGATCATTTGGCTTCAAAGAGAAGCTTGTGCAGGCAAAGTGCCTCCATTACCACAAGCCAAGGCTGGGGCAGACTTCCAGCAGGCAATCTGGAAAGGGTAATTCCAGGCTCCAATCCCAACACACACCCCAAGGGGCTCTCTCCGAGTGTACCCAAAAGATCCTCCAGGAAGCTGGATGTGTTCACCTGCAAAGAAGAAAAACAGCCAGAAGGTAGAGAAGAGCAAAGCCCCCTCCTGTCTTATCAGAGCCTCAGGGGCAAATCTCGCATTGATTGGGAACAAGAGTCACATGGCTTTTACCCCAGCAAGCTCACAGAAGGTGCCCACAGAGCGTGACAGCATTAGGTAGAGATCTCTGAAAATCCTTCCAAGATCTTCAGAAAAAGGAGTAGTCCATCTCTTAGAGAAATCAACAGCAAAGATGGTCTTGTGCCATAGAAATTACCAGGGAACACAAGTGGCAGGGCAGAGAGTAAAGGGCAAACTCCAGTAATGTTCTCACCAGCTAGAGATCCTGCCAGTCCTGCGTAATACTCCAGGCACTGCCAGGATATGTCGATGTCCACTCTGGCTTCAAAAATGGATTTCCCATTGTTGACAGTTTCCAAGGTGGCAATTTCTTCTCTCTGCTCCTGTGAGAGGCACAGGACAGTGGCAACATGTTAGAGAAGCCTGTAGTAGAACTCCACAAGGAGATAACCGCTTCCCAAGTGTGCAAGTCCCAAACGAGGCTCTGCCATCAGTAAGCCAGGCTCTGCCATGAGAAGTTGTCACCTCTAAAAGGTACAGTCCCAATTGCTATTTATCAATTTCCCAGTGGCGACTGATCGCAGGGGAACATCAAACAGACAGCTGCTAGAGTCCACTGCCGGTCCAGTCTTGCTTAACATCCCTGTTTATCTAAAAGATGAGCAAACTTGAACAGACAAGCTGCTCGTAAACAATTATTAGAATTCACAGAACTAAACCGGGAGGAACAGCGAACAGCAAGATCAACATGGAACCAGAGAACTTGGTGAAGGACGGACAAAGCAATGCAGCTGGGAAGTGTCCTTTAACAGACCATCTCCCAGGCAGAATAATTGCTGTGGAAGTCCGGCGAAAGCAGAGGTTTGGCAGAAAGAAAACAGTTTTCTCATCACATATACACACTGGGGAAAGAAGGTCTGGTTTCTTACAGATCTGTGCCTCGATGGGGATTAACTTCGATGTCCAAGAACACGTTATCTCACAAAGCAGTTTGTGATAAAGCTAACTTATTTGTATCCTCTCCCATGTGTATTATCTGTTGCCTAAGATAAAAACCAGCATTCCTACATTTTTTTATTGCTAAAACAAGACACACTCCAGTCATGTGACAACAGCGTCTGTGTCAAGCTGAAAGTTCAACAGTGTGCCAGTTACGCAATTTCAGCTTTGAAATCATGTGCAGTGAAGCTTAATCTTTGGACTTGTGAAAAGAAGTATGAGCCCTACAAGATCTTGACTGGATGGCTTTGGTTTTATGTCTTCTAACAGAATTAAGCAAAGAAGGTACGCACTGGCCTTGAATAAAGTGATAAGACCAAAGCCCCGCCCAAGGCAACCTACTGTCTCTTCTGGTCAAAGGTTGGTTTTAACTCCTACGTTCCTCATGGAGCTCTGAAAGTCCTGCAGGAAGCCCCCAACAGCCACATTAACCCAGAAGAAAGCTCGGAGACAGAACCACCCCTCTCCAAAAGAGGAGGTGAGCTCCCACAACATACCCGAATAATTCTGGCAGCCTCCAACAGCACCCTGCTCCGCTCCATGCCAGACATCTGACTCCATATTTTAAAGGCAGCCTTTGCACTCTGCACAGCCAGATCGACCTCCTTCTCCCCAGAGCAGAGCAGCTTGCTTATCACCCGACCTAGGCACATTTTAAACAGGAAATAAATAAGATGGAAATCTCAGAAAAGGGGCACAAAAGAATATGGTTTATCTTTCATCAAACCCCAAAGATTTCAGTCCAGCCACCCATACCAGGCTACAGAATTTCACACTATGGTTCCCACTGATTTGTAATTGGCTATAGAAGAGGTGCTGCAATTCAGCTGGTCTGAGTTAAAAGAACTGCCATTCTCCACAGTCATGTCCTAGTTACTAATTAGCTCCTATTGTCAGAAAATTCCTCTGTTTCCCACTGGAGTTTGTTATACTTCTTCCACCAGCTTCAGGACTCTGTTTCACATTCCTCAGCATAGTTAAACACTCTCTTTCTTGAAGTGATTCTGCTGAAACCGAGGTACCTCCAATTAAACCAAACATTAATTTTAGAAATGTTTAAATCACGTCCTTTGCCAAGATCAGGCACCACTCGATTTTTTTGTTTGACTGAGAGCTGATCTCTGCTAAAACGTCAGATGAGGGACCGGCACTGCAGGAAGCAAAACGCAGCCACCAAAGCACCACCCGCCCCGGTGGCATCCGATGCGGGCAGCTGGGAGAAGCCGAAGGCGCCCGGCCCTTGCAGGCAAGTAACAAGGAGGCAACTCCGGGGCACCGGCCCCGCGCCTCAGCGCAGCCTTAACCCCCCACCCCGAGCAGGCAGCGGGGCGGTACCTGTGGCCGGCTCATACACCTCCTCGGCCTGGCCGCCGTCGACGGGCTGAACGCGGGAGCCCGCCCGGTAGTTGAGGGGCTGGTGGATGGTGACGGTGCCGGTAACGCTGCTCATAGCGAGGCTGGGACGGAAGGCGCAGAGCCGGGGCAGGAGGTTCGGCAACCGGGACCGCGCCAGCATCGGCTGGGCCGTTGGGAGGGGTGGAAGCGGTGGGATGGGGAAAGCCCACGGGAGACGCGCGTGTTCCCCGTGGGAGACGGCCTCCACCGGGGCCGTTACCTCAGGGCCGCGGGTTCCGCCCCACCCCGGCGGGCACGCGCATGCGTGCCCGCCGGGGTGAGGCGGAACCCGCGGCCCTGCCCAGTGCGCGGGCTCCCCCTGGCGGCTCGGCGGTAGTACCTCCCACCCCACCCAGGGAGGGGACAAGGAATCTTTAAGAGTTTTGGCGAATTGTCTTCCTCTTTTTCATTTTTCCACTCCCTTTCGTAGATTCTTAGAATTCAGACCTTTTAGTGGCTGAGGTTAGGAAAGCTGTTCTCCTCCCTTTGTTACAATGACTAACAAGCCCCAGGGAACTACTGTATCACACAAATGACAGCATCAGTATGCGCTAGATGCTTTCCTTTCCCCGCCAAATATTTGTTTTTGAGAGGCAGAGCATTGAAGAGAGGTTCCACACTCACAATTTATCTTCAAATAATCCTATAAAGTACCCCACACTTACTCGTGAGAATTAATCCAGTTTTTAGTATTTAACATGGTATTGCCATAAGACCTTTCAGATTTATCCCCTTGCCGTGCAATCTAGTCAAAAACTCCCAGTGAGAGGTACCGCGTGATAAACCTTTAGTCACAGAAGCAAGAAATCAATAACCCCCAGGGGTAGTGCCTGCTTCAGGAAAACTGTCAGCCTAACTTGAGCAGCAGCAAGATTTATTCACCCTTTTTAAAGAAGGTGAGCAGGTTCCAGCCAACACTGATCCACACAGTGCTTTGGTGAAGCAGAAGACAGTGTAGAGAGCTTCCGGGCCTAAGAAGGCCTTTTAAGATGCAGACTGATCATCAGTCTGTTTGGCAGTAAACTAAGGAGCACAAACAAAAACGCTGCTGTCATAACCACTCAGGCAATAAAGGGTTCAGTTGCAGCAGATGGTACTGACCTAATTTAACAGTTTACTCAAGTTTGAAGGCCAGGTTTGTTTCTGTAATTGAGCAGATTCTGCCTGAGCAGGCAGCTTTTACAGAAGCTGTATAATGCCACAAAAAGCTCCGTGGGGCTGTACTCTGCCAGGAAGGCACAGGCTGACAGTACATCCAGAAACACATGCAACCTCCAAAGGCAGCCGGGCACAGGGGCACATTCCAGTGCCTACAGTCACCTGAGCCAACCAAAAAACTCACCCTCCACGCTGGAAGTTTGGCAAAAGGGAAATAAGCAATCTACTTGCCCAGCTCCCTACTACACAAGACTATAGTCAGCATGTCCAAGACAAGAGAGTCACTTCGCAGCATGATTGTTCCGAATTTTTCAAGTTATCTACTTCACAGGTCTTGCTCTTGCTACCCAAGTTGATTTCCATGCCGTAGACTAAATCAGCTGTGCTACATTAAGGTATTTCTACTTGTCCTACAGCACAATTAAGAGACATCTAAAATCAACATGCTCATGCCATTTATTTCTCAGAAACACCAGAAACAAAAGATGAAGTTATCTTCTGAGAACTTTCTTGGTTTGATGAGCAAACAACCGCTGGTAGAATTCTCCATATGGAAGATGTTTCCAAGACTGTGGCCAATACTGCATAGGCTGGTTTTGGGCATGTGAAGCCTGGTGCAGAATCCCATCTTGTTACCTCCCAAAGGCAGTCTTGTGCACTGGTCACACCTTCAGTGAAGGCTGTAACTGTGCTTTAGGAGAACTTCCCTGCCTGAGGTGGCGGGCCAAGGAAGCCCCCTGCTTGCTTGGTGGCAGCCCGGGAAGGAGCAAGGCCGAGCATCTTCTGGATGTTCTGCAAAAACAAGAACAGGGGAGCAGGATAGTGTCAGACTATGACGAAGGAGACACCGAAAGAGGAAGAAATCCCACTCTGCTTACAAGTACAACCTTCCCACTAGTTTCAACAGATTCAGGTTCTCACCCACATAGCCATACCAATCTGGCTACTATATATCGGACCTCTATCCCTACCAAAAAAGCCTAGCACAGAGCCAGACGACCATCCACAACAGCTACCATTAGAGCTGGGCCACTCTCCCCCACCTCAGCAAAAGCCTTCTGATCATTAAATCCACATTTTGGTTGAGGGTTCTTTTCCACCTCCAGCTACACAACACACAGTCAGCTGGCAGGTACCTCGTTAATGTCTTTGTGCATGGGTTGGTTTAAAATCAACCTACAATAGCTATTTTTGCAATTTGACTGCAGCGCATACACACAGGAGCAGGTTGCTAACATCTGCTCGCAGGCAGAACCAAAGCAGCCCTCAGTTTTCACAAGTTCCAGAAAACCCTGTTGATGGCAGCCATCAGAGCCTGAGGGTCTGCAAGCTGGTGGGGAAGGCTCCCTCCTAATGCAGATGGAATTCGGGTCAGCAACATGGCAACCAGAGCGTGTGCCATGGCAACCAGACCGTGTGCCAAGTTCAAGTCAGGAGCTTAGTCACAGAATTAACATGAATGCTAGTGATGCAGACAGAACAATGGTTTGGTGGAGACATGCAGTATAACAGGACATATGTAGCAAAACCCAAAACCTGACTATTGAGATGACCTCATCTGCATCTGAGCAGGGTGTTTCAGTGGAAAACAACAAACAAGGAGATAATTAAGTAGCAGAGCCAGGCATTAGGTAAAAACTCACAGCAGAGTATTTAAAAGTCTGATGTTTTTCTTTATTTTTGTAAAATTCCTTTTAAATTTTGCAACAGTGCAACTACAAAGAGCTACCAGTTCTTTCAGTTTCATCCTTCACTGTAAATAACTACAGCTCAAGATGCTGTTCATGCAGTGCTGGCAGAACAGGGACATCTGATGCAAGGGAAAGGAGAAAACAACTGTGTCCCCCTCATGTCACCAGCTGAGTCCTGGCTATTGAGAGAACAAAAGGAGGAAGGAGGATTTTCTTCAAACCTGAGTGTCTTCTCTAAAATAACTGTCAGGATAGGTCAGATAGCAAGGTCATAGAGTTCTTGACATTTTGATCATGGAAGGAAAACAAACTGAAAAAAAAAGGCACACAGAGCTTCATAATTCCACAGTAGCTAAATTAAAAAAAAATCAGGAATCACTACAGGTGGGGACTATGGAAAGGAAGGTTCAGCCCACACACAAGCATGAAAGTAAAGGAGGGGAACACTTGAAAAAGAATTACATTAGGTTTAGTCCATGGCCTGCATAAATCAGCCACTGGTTGATATTCAGAAACTGAGTATATGAGAGCATTTCACTGTGGGAGACTTCTTCATGTGGTTCCTCTTCTCAGACCTTCTTTAGTCAAGAGATGGACCAAAAGGAGAAAACAAAAGCAGTTGAGGGACAGATGCAGCAACACCAGAGGGTGCTGCGGAGTCAGCAGCAGGCAGGACCAAGGATCCTCCTACCACCTTTGTACTGGCTCACCCGTGGAGCAGAGGTCCTAGCAGAGCATCCATGGAAGCAAGGAAGTGTGCACTGCCTCCTCCCTGTTCTTTTAAGTATCAAGATAGGAGAACTGCGGTGCTAAAGTTTACTCCATCTGCTTGAACAGTTCCAAGAGGAAGAGATATGACAGCTTGTCTGTATGTGAATTCAAAACTACAGTCACCCTCCAGCATTACCCTTCCATCGGAGTCCCCTCCTTGCTGTGGAAGGCAGCTAGCCTCCTGCACTAGCTGCAAAGCAAGTTTTGCTGGACAGCAATCTGAAGTCTACACAGCTGGAAACACCAGGGCTGGGGCAAGGACCAGCAGAAACCTGTCCTGTCTGCTGTGCACCATGTTGCACGAGGAAGCCTGCAGAGTCTACTTCCAATACAAACAAGACTATCACCTTCAAGAGCAGGGAGGGAAGACTGTAAGACTTAAGGATCCAAATTCCTCATCTGAGCTCTTCTGAATGAACTCTCCTCACATAACTGCAGGAAGGACAGAAGCTGCTTCTGCTTTTGCCTTCAAACCCAGAAGGGGTCTCAAAGACAAGGCAGCGAGTGGCTCCCTGACCCAAGCTCAGGCTGTGTGGGAAAGTGCACTCCTGGCAGTAGGGATCATTGCTGGCTCCCCTTCCCACTGGGAACACATTTCAGAGAGAAGCAGCCTAATCTACAGTTCAGGCATGTGTGAAAAGGAAATGAAGACCAGCAAACGCCTGAGGAACAGCAGCAGATTCCTCTTCACAAACAGCACAGGTGAAGGCTGGGAGCTCAGAAACAGGAGCAGGGACAGAGGATATAACCCTGACATTATGCCTCCCGCCCAGCCCAGCAGCAGACTTTCCCAGCTGAAACTCAACAGCTCAAGGACCCTAAGAAGGCCTCTCCCAGCAACCCTCCTCTCTCCAAACAGGAAGGCAGGAGGAACTAAGGGACAGGATTTACGTGCCAGGGAGAGCTAGGAACAGCGCAAAGGAAGTTACTCACTGCAAGTTGACTATTTTGGGAGATGCTGGCCAGGTCACAGGCAGCAAGCTTCCCAGGCTGTGTTTGAAGAGTTTATCACACTCACATGCCTGAGGACCACATGAAGAGAATGCCTGATGCTGCTACTGCCCATCCCACTAATGTCAGTTTAATCACCGTCCAGTTAGTCTCCCCACCCTCACGTATTCCCTTGCATTTCCCTCCAGGTCACGATTTTTTCACACACGCGAGTTCCTCTACTTCTGAGCTCCATAGGGACGTCTCTCTTCCCTGCCTTTGATCCCTTCACAGGCAGCTCCAGAATTTAACGGAAGGCTGAGGGATATATGGTCTCCTTAGTTCGTTCGCAACCTGTTCCCTGACTTTTGGTACACCTCCACTCCTTCTCCTCCTGTGTCAGCAGCACCAAGCCAGACACTAACTCCCACATCAGTTCTCCTCCCTTGGGCTAACAGCTGTTTTGAAGCTGACCTGGTGAGATTTCCCCTTTTGCACACAGTGAAACACAAAGGGTCACAAAGCTTTCACCTTCAAGGTCAATGAAAGCACCGAAAGCAAGTCTTTGGCACCATTTTAAGCCCGGAGTTACTTTCTTCCCCTCTCCCCTGGCCTCTCACAGCCCTTCAAAGTCCTCTTCCCAATGCCGTTATCAGTTCTTTCAAATAGTAATAAAGCCAAGAGTAGAATGCCAGCAATCACACCTTCAGTTCCTAGCTTTTGCACAAGCTAATGTGGCTGGTCTCTGCCCTTTCCTCCATATAGCTAGGAGGAAGAAACTGAGCTGCCTAACAGCTGGAGAACTGCAGGTATAGTTAGCCACGATCACGTTGATTAAGGCAGCACTATGAAGACTGCAATCTAACACTTCAGAGCAAAACCACCCTTCTCTAAAGCAATAAAGTAACTTCTGTCCTCCACAGGGTCCTCACCATGAACTCTCAAGCACAAGGGCAATTTTCCAGAATTTCTCTTGAAAGCCCAACCCACTGCAAACAGCTCAGCATTTCTGCCCAGAACCAGACCACCACTCAGTTCATGCCATCTACTGATTTCACAATAGGAAACATCAGGAAATGCCCAGGACTAGAACTAACCACAGGAATTGTATTTATGGACACAAAAAAAATCCAAGGGGAATTTTTCAGAAAGGGAGTTCCCCGATCAACCCAATGGGTGCAGAAAAATCTTGCTGACGGTGCTAGTTTCATATAATAATCTGCAACATCGGAAAGAAAGGACTTTCCATGTAACAGGTGAGTTAACAGAGCAGCACCAGACAAGATTGCCTGAAGGAACAGCATCAGACCACAGCATCTCAGGAATTCAGGGAGATGATCCTAAGAACTAAAAAGGTCTCATTTTGCTCAGAGCAGAAAACACCGTTCTAGTTACTGGGAAGTGAAACAAGATTTGTCTTGCAGCAAACAGAATGAGGAAGCCCCTGGCCTTTGGTACTCTGAAGGTGGCCCTGCTTGGAGTCAGGGGTGGGCCATATGACCTCCAGGTGACCCTTTCAACACAAATTATTCTACCATTCAGTATCTGCTTTTCCATAGGACCAGACACAGATCCATTTCAACACAAGCAGCTGATACAGAAGGTTATGGAGAATTTGATTCACTACCGTGCACTTTGTGACTAAAGGAACTTTCTTTTATTAAGCTGCTCCATCAAGCTCATCCAAACTTCTGACAGCAGCTGGCAAAACACGCCACTTCCCTTTGCTGATCTGCTTTAAGTCTAAGTCCCTTGGCACCCCTTGAGGAAAAGCAATGAGTTGGTCAAGGAGAAAAAGCAGCAAGAATTCAGGAAGTGGATCAAAGAAAAAGGAATTATAACTACAGAACAGGTAATTTGCAGGTAGTTGCACCAGCATTCATCCAACCCCCAGAGCCTATTAACTTATCCCTAGCACCCTCCGGGGAAATTTGGCAAACTAGACTGCTGGTTGCACTGAGAAGGCCCACTTGTCCTTACCAGCCATTCTGCCACTTAAGCTGCTAGTGAAACTTCCTAAACAGACACTTCCCTCATCCTCACTGATGCTTCTCTTTTCAAAAGATGGGACTAACCAGCTTTGCTGGGGAGCAATGTGTAGCCTACTCTTGGCTTATCATAGCAGACCCCCTTTCTGTGTCACATCCCTAACACTGGGAGAGACTTGACACCAAAGGTAAAGTTCTTAAGACTCTGAAAAAAATCAAGGAGCCAGCAAAAACAGGAAGGACAAACCCAAAAGAACAGGTTTAACTCTCTCCTCACTTTTCTAGCAAATTTATGGACTGATTGAACCTTTATAGAACCTCAAACCACCAAGAAAGTTTCCCCTGAAGATGCTATACTTCTCTTTTCTCATATTACTGTAAAAGTCATAATGACTAAGAAGCAGTACTTAGATTGGCTTCTGATGGAGACAATCTCTTGGTATGGCAATCCACAAAGTTATCAGACACACACACGAGGAAGGAACCCATTTCTGCCAACTCTGTCCTAGCACCCTGGTGCAAATCTCCAGTCAAGTCTTCCACACTGGTCCAGGATAGCAGCTGTTTTTATGATCCCAACCTAGAATTGCTTTGAATAAGAAGCACAGGAATGAAGGCAAACAGAGAAACCACAAAAAGATTATACATGCAAAACTAGACAGCAGTAATAGACTCCTCTTTATGGATGGAGATGTGCTTTCCCTGCTCCAGGCATATAAAAGACACAGCAATGTACTCACCTGTCTGATTGACATTGTGCAGAGAATGTAGAGGAAGATGAAGGAGCAGTCAGTGTAATCCTCACCTAGAAGGTTGCGGTGGGAGAGACCTTGGATGTATGAGAGGGGGATAAAAGGAAGCTTTGCCACCACTCGGCCATCAAATCTGGAAAAGAGAGCACTGCATCACAACTAGGGACAGTAAAAGAATCTTTGGCTATAGAAAGAACAAGTGAGCATCTTCAACAGGCCACCAGAGCAGATAAGACCACACGGAAGGCTAAAAAGCCATGCTGCCTCCTCCAGCCCACCTCTACGTACACTACACCAAGGACGCTAAATACACCTCTCTCACAAAGCCCTCCACACCCAATCATCCCCAGGGTAAGCAGGCTTCCCTCAATACCAGTTTTGCCATAGTCAAAGCCAGTGTTTCATAGTGATTTAAGTGATCAGCTGGACAAGCTGTTGGTTCATAAAAATCTTGGTCAGTGTTTTGCAGTTTACTGGTGCATTTTATTTAAAAGTCAAATTTAGCAGATAACTTCCCAGAACACAGTCAGCACTTGAATAAAAGATGGATGACTGTCACCCTGCTGTATTGCAGTTAATGCAAGAAGACGAACTCCTTGCTTTTAGCAAAAGAGTCTTTTTTAAGCAGAGCGCAAACCAAAGACACCTTTTCCTTTCCTAGAGCACAAGAAGGATGCATAAGGCAGCCATCAACAGAATGCTTTTTAATACCAACAGTCTTCTCTGCATTAGCTCTGAAGACGAAGGCAGTGCAGAGACAGGATGATACTGCATATTCCAAGCAGCCTGTCCTGCGCCTGGAACGCCTCCAGGTCCACATTCCAGGGCATCAGGCAGAGTGTGAATTCTGGCCAGTTCGCAAAGATTTCTCCCAACCCAGACAGTCGACCCAATCTTTTGAAGTGTGTATGATGCCTCATCAGCATGTGCATATTTGGATGTTATTTTCTCTGCATGTGCTGATTTTCTAACAGGTGTTTCTTGTTTCAAGAGATCCTAAATGAGCATTCTTTCCTGTGGAGATGCGTTCACACAGCTACTGCTCAAACACACACCAATTTTGTTTACATCTCACAGGCAGTTTGGCAAAAGAGCTAGGAACGGATGTTTATCTCCCTGTAACATCCCCCAGTGGCTTAAAATTCTGCGTTATTCCTGCTGTGACAGTGACAAGTACTTCAGCAGTAGCACCCGAGGTACCTGCTTTTAATTTCAGCAGGTTTTCACAGTTATCATGAAGGGGTACTGAAATGCACAACTCCTGGAGTAAGACAGAGAATTGATTGCATTGAAAAGTTTCTGGCAAGAGAAAATTGAGACACACAGAAGATAACTCCTCTCCCAGAAGAAATCCCATCTGCTTGGAGGCAGCCACTGCTACTGCTACTGCCCTAGCATACTTTTTAAGCCACAACGGTCATTCAGCTGCTCATCTTCAGCACAGCATCTTGCTTTTTGGGTTTAAGCCCGCCTTCTTGACACTTACATATCCTTCCAGCATGGTCCACCCTGCTGCCCCATTACTACTGACTCTAAGAAAGAGAGCCAGTCATCACAGTAATTTCCATTTTGACTAAGCTGGCACTGGGCAAAGGTGAGGTGCTCAGCCACAGAGCAGCAGCGTCCGTCCAAAGGGCGGCACATCATGCTACTTCCATGCAATTCCTGCTCCTTTTGTCCCCAGAGCAATGAACTCGTTCAAGAACGGGAAAGGCAAGCAGATGAGGCTACAGCCATTGCAGGTGTCAGCCACCCTTTTCTTCCTTTTCATACCACACCCACAGCACCTCCACGGATGACCTAGCAGCAACTTCCCAGAGGGAGCCTAAGAGCCACCTGAGTTCATAACTGAAGTACTCTCCTCCTGGGACAAGCAGCTGCTCTTTATGCTGTTATCAAGAGAATCACAGTACGTAAGTGAGAATCAGCTCCATCAAACCATTCTATCAGCTTCAAACAGTGCAAGTACAACCCACCAAAGCTGCCAGTCAGATACAAATGCACTAGCTACCTTGTACTGAGACAGGAACAAAAATTTAACTATCTAGCCCCAAAGGCAAGACAGCCAAATCTAAAGATTTTAAATTCAATAGCCTCAGCTATTAGCATGAAAGCTATTTCAATCTGAACAATCAGTCAGCTCTCTGGATACTCCTGCTGTTCATGTTCAGGTTCCCTCTAAAGAAAGAGACAGTTAAAGGAAAGATACAGCCAAAAGCTTCATGTCAACTCTGTGGCTTGTAGCATGGTCTCTGTGGGCAGGAATCCTCAAAAGAGGAACAATACAAGTAAACTTGGTGGTTTTAAAGGAGAAGAAACCAATAAACTCATTTTTTAGGTTAGTATCTGTGGAAGGAGGAGCGACACAGGATTTAACCAAAATCAATTCCTTCCTAAAGCTCTTAATGAACTTACAGTCCTGTAACACTTGTCAGTTGTAGTGTACCCTGAACTGCCTCTTCCCACTCTAGGAAAGTGAGCAGAGTAGGGTGGGGTTTTTTAGTTAGTTTTTCAGTTTGCTTCAGGGGCAGAGGTGGTGATGGTCTTTGTATTGCACCCAAATAGCTAGGCAAGCACCTGAATACCTCAGGTGCAGCACTATAAATCCCTCACGTGCAGCACTATAAATTCTTCACAGACACTAGGTTGCTGGGCACATGACTCATGATGCACCTCCATCCCTGCTCAGGGCTGCAGTGAAATGAGACATCAGTGACTCAAGACTGTACCCAAATTTTCAAGTCCCTTAGCGCTGTGTTCCTCTGCTCAGTTTCACAGCCTTCCAGAGAATACTAGATGCTGAGGTCTGACAAAGCTGAATAAATGGAGAGTCCACACAGTGGCACTTCTCTTATTATGTTACCCCTTGGTTGCAATTTATACACCCACAGATCTGCAGTAAAACAACAATTGACTGTATCCTGGGGACTGCCAGTACAGAGGCCAAAGGTTTTGGTGCCTAAGAACGTAAAATCCTGTTTGCAGAACAAGTATATTGCCCAGATATTAAGCAGCCTCCCAAAGGTTATGCTAACCATATTCATGTTATCTTCAGATTTAACAGCCTATGGGAAGTTCACATTTCAAGACTGAATCAAGTTTTAAAAGTCAAGCAGAGTCTCTCAGTTTTGCATGTCTGAAACAAAGCTGTCTATAACCATACAAACCAGTTTGGGCTTTTTTTGTCTTTGCTTTTTTAAAACTAGACTTATCCCAGGTCATTTTTAAAGCAAAGGAAGATTAGAGCCCATGCCCAGACCTCTTCGTATCTTGACTCTGATCACCTTAAGTAGGGTAACAATGAACTCTGCAATTACAGCTCATTTCTAAGGGCAAAGGAGTTGACCCAGTTTTGCTTGTGAGAGCATTCTTTGGTCACACCATTATAGCAAAGCCAAAGAAGCTGAAGACTGCAGCTGCTTGCCTGACATCTACCAAACTTGCCCTAATCAAGATGTTCCATGCAGAAACGATGTTAGAGCTGTGTCTAGATTGAATGTAATTTGTTCAATTTGATTGCATTCAACATGCAGTGTTCCCTCTTGAGCAGAACATGCGTGTGGTGACCAAACCACCACATCTTCATATGAAATATTGATCTATTTTATACAGATTAGTTATGGTTCTTGGATGGACTGTGTCACTGTAACACTTCAGGTTATAAAGGGAAGGTGGAGAATATATTCACCAGGGAAATATAAGAAAAATCCAGAAAGTTGATACTTACATGGAGTTAAACATTCCCATCAAGGCAGTAAAGCAGAAGCCAATGGCAAACATGGATTTCATCCGAACCTGCAAGCAGAAAGGTCAGAGATAATCAAAACAACAGGCCTACACTGAGGAATTATGGGCTCACACCCTTAAGAACAGGCTTTGTACAGCATCATGGGAATCTAGAAGGAAAAAAGATGACCCAGAAGGCCAGAGGGATGGTAAAAGTGACTGGAGAACTCCCAAAGAGAAGTTTGGTCAACAGCTGGGTACAAAGGCAGCCACAGAGTAGACCACTGATGTGAAGAGCTGCTTCAGGGTAAAAAAGTGCTCAAGAATTGTCCCATTACCTTCCAGAGATTGTTTTTTTTTTTTCCTTAAGCCTATACAACCAATCAGCAGGAGATCATTATGAAGACAGAACTTACAAGAAGAAGTCAGACAAATTAATTCTACTTTTAAAACTCATGGAGACTTATAAAGATGGAAATAGCTAAGGTTGGGCATGAGATGAGGCACTAACTGCTGGAGAACTCTGTGGCTCATGCTAAAATCTGTAGCTATTAGATATAATCCAGAAGGACTTTTCAGGAGGAAAGGCTGCTATGTCTGCCAATTGAACAAAATCTTTCTGTTGGAAAGCTGATTGAAATCTTCAGCAGTCGGGAACTGGCTTTAATTTTCTTACCATTGACAAGTCTCTGTTGTTATTCTTCAGCTTCTCTTCTTGTCTCTCTGGAAAGAGAAAAACAGCAACAGTTATAATCAGTTACACCAACCTAAAACCCGGAGTGTTTTCATTTCCAGGAAGACTTAACCTTCTTGGCTCTCCAAACAAATAAACACTTCCAAAACCAATTCCAGCTCTCTATGTAAACTGTACATAGCCAACTGCTTCTCCACCACAGCAACATGCAGCAAAGCAGGCACAAAAGAGGAGGCGGCTAGAATCACACATTCAGCACTTTTGAAAGAAATGCACAGAATGTCAAATTTGCTAACTCAACCAACTAACACAGCAGCGTGAACAATGTTGCCAGAAAACAGAGACAGTGCCTCTATATCACACTTCCGAAAGACAGCAGTCTCAATTTGCTGCATACCAGGCTCACCATTATAAATACATTATGGAAGTAAGGAATTAATTTTGGAGGTGTCAGAAGGGACTCTGAAAGTGTACACAGAGCCAGGAGCTGCGCTTCAGCAAGGCTAATATCCTGCTGGTCTTAATAATGAATGTTGGACCCTTGTCACACCTAGAAGATTGTCCAAAGAGGAAAGATATTTTCTACATGAATTTCAGTAATGCGTATATTACTATGCTTTGCAGAGAATACTTTAAAATAGTACTTTGGAAATTCAGTCTGTCCTTAAGTCACAGAATCACCAAGGTTGGAAAAGACCTGTAAGATCAAGTCCAACCATCAACCCAACACCATCATGCCCACTAAACCATGTCCCACAATGCCATGTCCACACGTTCCTTGAAAACCTCCAGTGAAGGTGACTCCACCACCTCCCTGGGCAGCCTGTTCCAATGCCTCACCACTCTCTCAGTAAAGAAATTTTTCCTAATATCCAGTCTAAACCTCCCCTGGTGCAACTTGAGGCCATTTCCTCTTGTCCTGTCGCTAGTCACTTGGGAGAAGAGACCAGCACCCACCTCTCTGCAACCTTCTTTGAGGTAGCTGTAGAGAGCGATAGGTCTCCCCTCAGCCTCCTCTTCTCCAGACTGAACAACCCCAGTTCCCTCAGCTGCTCCTCACAAGACTTGTGCTCCAGACCCCTCACCAGCTTCGTCGCCCTTCTCTGGACACGCTCCAGCACCTCAATGTCCTTCTTGTAGTGAGGGGCCCAAAACTGAACACAGGATTCGAGGTGCGGCCTCACCAGTGCCAAGTACAGGGGCACGATCACTTCCCTACTGCTGCTGGCCACACTATTTCTGATACAGGCCAGGATGCCGTTGGCCTTCTTGGCCACCTGGGCACACTGCTGGCTCATATTCAGCCGGCTGTCAATCAACACCCCCAGGTCCTTTTCTGCAAGGCCACAAACTTCAAAGATGCCCAGTTTTCTGAGAGGGCATTTTCCATGCCCCTCATCAGAGGACTGGTCTGGCCTTGAGTACTACCCACCACCTGTCACCTTTCTCATCCCACGTCCCCATCATCTCTTGTCCACTATGCTCCTCTCAGATTGAGGATCCAGAGGGGCAGCCAGGGCTTGGAAGCAACACCTAGCTGAAGTAAGGGTGTGGACGATGAAGAAATATCCAGAGAACAGTGTGAGTGAAGAGAGGGGGGATGCAGAAGGACTGTCAAGGGCTATCCAGCATATGAGTTGTCCAGTGGATCCCTGCTGAATTTTCAGTAAAAGAGGCCCATGGCACAGAAGCTCAACAGTTATCTTTCAAGCCCCTGATAAATACAGGGACTCACAGTAAGCGTTATGAAGAGCAATAGCAACATCCCTGTCCAATTTCTTAGAATCTTCATTGCTATTTTCAGCTGTTTCTAACTACAAACCATCCACTCTGGCATGAACTTTTGAGACACCTGCTTCCTGACCCAGGTGGAGAGTTTTGTTCTGGGACATTTCAGCAACCACAGGCCAGCTCTTTAGGAATCACATTTGGCACAAATACTTGTTTTTTCCCTCTGCTACATAACTAACCATCTATTTAGATGAGCCAAAGGTTACATAGGGATGAAGAATACTCCCCTGGTCCCCCAATATACCTGACCTGTTTCTCACCCATTTCTACAAGTTCAAAACAAACAGGCTCCAGGTGTCCTACTACCTTACATAAGTGGTCTATTCCTGCCCAAGTCATACATAAGCAGCCTTTAAGTACTTTGCTATACAGCTGGGTAGAGGCACAGAAAGAGGTCTGGGTCAACAAGCAGCACCCTGGAGTCCAAAATCTTCTTATTCTGCTCATTGGAACACAAACCATAAGGACACAGCAATAATCTTATTTGCCAGCATCGGGGCGGGGGTGTGTGTGTGTTTGTTTTTGTTTTGCTGTCTATCCAGCACTCATGTGGACTCCTGGGAACATCCCTGTCTTCTCTTCTAGGGGCACATGCATGCAGAAAGCAGTAGCAAAGTTTAAGCTAACAAACGCACTCCTTAAGCTGAAATGACAGAAGGCTGCACCATGATGTTAAAGGTGTCCTGTTCCAGCAGTGTGAAAGGCGATTTAGCTACAATGTGACTGAAGTTGGTTCACTTTACACTTGAAAATAAAAAGTGTGATAAGTAGGAAACACCAAATTAAGCCTTCCTATACAACTTTCACCCTACCTTCTTGTGCATATGCATGATTCATCCCTTACGTAACCAAGCAATATCATACACACAACTCCTGCCTTGTTCTGTGCACAAACAGATGGCAACTGAGGCAGGTCTGTACACACAGCTATGACTTATCTGTAAAACCTCAGCTCTTTTTTTTTTTTTAACTAGAATGGTAGAATTTAAAGGAACTCCAGCACAAGCAAGTTTGCTGTTACAACAATGCTACATATTGCAGAATGATTCGACATCCAGTAAGTTACTGGGATCAGAGATTTCAAATGCAGTTAACAGCTGTGAGTCATTTTCTGGATGTCCAGCTTGACATTTAGGGCCTGATTTTTCAGAAACACTAAGAATTCAGCTTCACTTGAAAACAAATGAGACACTGAAGTTATGCAGCACTTGCAAAAAAAAAAATCAGTCTTGGTATCTTAGGCTTGGCCAGCAAGCATCACAGCAAACAAAATCAGTGGTCATTTCCTAATTTCTGTTCTTAGTCCCTTTGTGCTTTGTTTTTCATTTGCAAAACAAGATTATTTCAACGTATTAAAAAAAATTGGTGGAGTATCTGAATTCCTCAGATTCTGCTGTTTATTAGTTTAGTCCAAGCACAAGTAAAATATTCTCTGCTAGGAACATAGCTTGGATGGTGCTCTGCAAGAAAGTCATTGCCACACATTCAAAAGTGACCATATGTAACAACTGCATGTAACATTAAAAGGTTGCCTTCTCCACCAAGTAGTGTTCATCCCACGCAGGGATTATTCAAGATAAAGAACTGAAAATGCACAAGAGGAAAAATTTTGGCTCCTGTCCCTTCAGGAGTCTAACGATAACAGGTTTTATACCTAGGAAGAACTGTTTGAAGATATGTTTATAATTATTCCCAAGCTTTGTACAGATCAAATGACTAATCCAGCTACCTGGTGTTACAGAGGAATGAGGAAACCAACTCCCAGGAGCTCTCAGAAGCGTTCCTGCCACGATTTCTGTAATAATTTAACTAAGCTTTACTGCACATTTTAGAGTCCTGCAGATAACAGAACTTTCTAAAGCTCACGTCCATTAAACATCTACCATGTTGTTCTTGCATAGTTCAGTACTTAGAGTTACCTTTACCCAGGAAGACTTAAGCTTGTTGACAATGAAAAAGAATGGAAAAATAAAACACTACTTAAAATTGAGCAAAACTAATCTATCAAACTTGAAATAAATCTAAGTGCAGTTACAGTTAACATGCAAACACCTTCAGCTCTGAAGTGTTCAAATAAGGAAAAAAAAAAATGAAAGATCTAAAAATCACATTCATACAGTCATACAGCTATTGCAAGCTGACAGTGCACTGCAGCAAAAAGCTTTGACAATAGAAGTTAGTAACAGTCACAGATATAAAGGCTCAAATCGGAGACAAAGGCAACCAGTTCAGCAAGAAGTGCTGCTCCTCTCAGTGATGCTGCCCTTCTCTGCATTTGACTAAAACCATCAGGAGGCTAGATGTCTCCAGTCTTGGAGGAGTAAGGCAAAAGTGTTCATATTCCAATCATCAGGCCAAGAACCAGCTCTGGTACCACTTTAAATAAATAGTTTTGAAAGGAAGGAAAGGATAATCACTTCCCTAAGTTTCTCAGCTTTCCCCCATTCTTGGGGCACCACACTCCTCTCCCAGTCTTACCTATTTTCTTTTTCTGCTGTCGGCCTGCTGATTCAGTTATCGTTTCCTTCTTCTTTTCCACTGCCAAGTGAAAAGAAAGGTATTCTATAATTTCTGCATAGGGATACCACCACCCTTTCTTCACACACCAAACAAAACATTTTATTCCCTTAGAGAACACAGTCATAAAAGGAAGCCAGGTATGACTAAGAACGTATTCAGAATTAGCAAGTTTTAAACCACCAAAGCTGACTGCACCAAACACTTAATAATAAAAAAATACCACAAAACCTGGGATGAGATATCAGAATCTTTAAAGGGTTAATTTTAAACTCTGTCAAGAGCCCACTACATTGTTAACTGAGCAGTCTGGGGACAATTTTGGCTCAAATGACCCTTGCTGATTTGTCATTAGTACTAGACAGTACTTTTGATTCAGCAAGTGTAATGAAAAGAGCTTTGTGGCAAGCTCTGCTCACGATTATCTGCAGTGGGAAGCAGAATACAGGAAAGCCTGTGTTCCCATACATCCCTTCTTTACAGGCAGGCATTCTCAGGGGAACTGCTGTCCAAGCAGTCGGCCACAGCCTCTCCATTCTTCAATTAATTAGCACTGAAGCATTTCCAATATTTTAAAGTAGGAGCCTAAGCTCAAAGTTACTAAAATGCCAAATCAGACCCTCACCAAGCATCTGCAAACTACCACCACTGCAGCCAAAAAGGCTAACATAAAGCCAACATAGTGAACTTGTAACACAGTACATGGGCTGCTCATCTGCAAACGCTCTTCTGCTGACAGCAAGAGCAGCTTTTCCAGGAAGAGACGTTTTGATTTAAGACCTATAAGAAGAGTACTACAAGAATTGAGGATTATAAAGCATGGCTATGGTCTAACAACAGAGAGCAGCCCTTTTTTACTCTAAACTCTATGTATCTGTACCATATCTGCACTACCAATGAATAAACTTGGCTCCTTGTTAGCTCACAGAATCAGCTTAGAGACCTGAGCATTAAGACTCTTCTCCCATATGAAGCACTAGCTCAACACAGATCTTCTAGCCTTGATTTCAAAGCACAGGTGAAATAAAGACAACCAGCCTTCCAAGTCATACAAGGATTTGTAGTGCTGCCTTCTGAAATGCCCGTGATACGCAAGTCATTCAAACTGCTAAGAAAACCACGCTAGCCCAGACAAGATACCTAAACATCATGTCTTTTGTGATAATGCAGTAAGACACAATTGTTTTTTTCCAAAGAACAAGCATATCTCTGATGGGCAGGCTAGCACAAGGGGAAAAAACAGGGAAGTCTGCTCAGAGGGAATGCTGGAGAGAGGTGCCAGATGACACAACACATCCAGTGCTCACAAAATGCTCTCTCCATAACCTTCCTTATGCCATATCCGGCTGGAGGATCCCTATCAGTCCATCCCAACCCTAGTCCACATAACCCCATGGCGCCCAACTCTAAACCCAACTGAAGAACACTGACTCTTTTCAGGTCTACCTATTGCTCCCAGCCCTAACAAGAGGGCTCCTCCAGACCCCAGCTTCACTCTAGACAGTGCTATTGAGCCTTACGCCAACACCGAGGAACTCTACAGCCCTAATTCCCTTATGGCTTTAGCAGAACAAATAACTGTCAGGCAGTTTCGTAAGCCTGTCCATGGGAACATACATGACACAACACAGTAGCAATTCTAGAGATAGTCTTCAGCCTTGCAAGTTTACCACTACATTTACCCCAGAACACTTACTATAACCTCTGCAGCAGTCTCAGACAATGCTGTGCCTCTCGACAGAAAGGAGAGGACAGGAAGAGATGAAACTAAGGACTGTGAGTAACAATGTCTGTTCAAGCACACTACCTGGCCCATTTGTTTTTGCAAATCCTAAGGATTGCTAGGACTCTCATGGGAGAGCTTAAAGATCTCAAATGTGTTTTTTCCTGTTTCAGATGTGTTAGATAACAGTTGAAAGGTGTGGCTCATGTGGTCTACTTTGCAAGTTGTCTGTAAGCCATCAGGTCAGCCAGCTGTCCTTAGCACAGGAAGGGGAAAAAAAAGCCAATACCAAAAATCAAAGCTGAGTTTTTAGTGATTCCTTAGTTTGTTTTACTTTGTTTTGTGGGTAATCAAACAAGGAGGTTAGAAAGTAATTGAGATGCATGAGCCTCACATTTTTGCCTTCACAGATTATAGCCTAGATATCAGGAGAGCTATAAAAACAAACAGTATCAAACTCCTACAGCAATCATTAAGTCCTAGAGATTAAACCCTGCTAACTGCTTTCAGAGCTCCACAGCACAAACACACTAGGACATTAACTCTAAGTTTTCAGCTGGGTTTCAACTACTTCTCTAACTTGCTCTTCTGGGACTAATTCTACCCTACACATTTTTGTCAGCCAAGTGGGATTAAAGCAAGGCAGGCAGAGATGCAATCCTCATCTGACACTGCTGTGATGACAAAAGCCCTTAATTTAGGAGCTGTGACACAAGCATGACTATACTTCAACTCTTCAGTTTATTTTGCCCAGGGGAAGGCTGGAATACGCTAGACTGGAAAGAGCATGCTTTGATAATACTGTTCTCTCACACACTAAGAGGGCTGACATAATGGTGAAATATTTTTTAAAGTAAAAACCAGGTCAGGTTTGGCCCCAGTTGTTGTGTGCTGTCTCCTACTGCTGCAACTTGTGTAGGGTGCATACAGTAGAGTTTGAAAAGACAGCTGAATTTCTCCTCTGCTCCTTGGCTTCTGATACAGACAGGTCCATTGAAACAATCCATGGTCAGACCCTGCCGTTCACCATTCCTCTTAATATCCAATGCTGTCTTCTGACTGCTCGCTCTCTACTCCCTTTTCCCTTCCTCCCTCATCCTTTGTTCAACCCCTCCCAGGCCTCTCAGAGCGCATCTCTATGGAAGCAACCTGGGACTTTTTTTTCTCATCAATTCTATTTGCTTCCAGTTTACACTAGTTTAATTGGTTTTTATACCAGCTGATAGCTCAGACCTTTCTATCATGACTTTGTCTTTACTCATCCCCCACCATTAATCATCACTTTTACTCTTTACGTATTATGCTTTCCTTTCATGGTATTCGTTATTCAACCCTAGTTCTTTCTTACTATGGATCTCAAATACTCCACTGCCCTTGAAAAGCAGAAACTGTATCTTTGAACTTATTTCAGGCATCTAAAGGAATCTACGTATACAGACGCTGGCTACTCATGTTCAGAAAAAAAGATGCCAGTACTGATCTCTTACTCCCTCCTGTCCTCCATTAAGAGGAGGGGCAACTCAGACAACGCAACAGGTCTTTGTACTAACCTTCCCTCCAGCAAAAGACAAGAATTAAGGACAGAAATAAGTCCCCTCAGTATGGATTTGTGTAACTTGAAAGATTAGGCTCTTATGAAATCCAGGCTGAAGAAAGTTCTCTCCCTCAGCAGAAAAGGCAGCAGAAATTTCTCAAGGCACAGACTCTATTCAGTTTGACATCTGCTAAAGCACAATATAACAAGAGCAACTAGACATGTTCTCTAATGTCTGAAGAGTACTTACATTTCTTGCTCTGTTTTTCCACTTCAGCCTTTAATCTCTTGTATTTGTCTGTTCGGTATACCAGCACCCAAGTTATACCTGAAACAAACACTCAGCAAGTAACTAGATAAGAAAAGACCTCTTGCAATAATAGGGATACAAGTTAGCAAATACATATGCAAAATATACGTCATGTCTACAAAACCACGTTATAATATGGCAAAGGTACCACAAATTACCAGAAAGCTATATCATCACTTTCCTTCAAATCCCCTTCTCAAGTTCCACGTAGCAATGGTGCCTATAAAATAAGTGTCTTTAGAAGCTACCGGCTATCTTACTGAGCACTGCTGTTTTGTGGGACTCATTCAGTTCCTTCATGCTCATATTTACCAGCTGTTGCTCACCTTAAAACCAGGAGTTGATTAAGGCGATAGACATCTTTGCGTTCTGAATTTTCACAGCACCTAATTAAGGCCCAAGGAATAATTCCCGCTCCTACCAGGACCTGCCCTTTAGTAGTAGCACATTTTGAAAAGTCAAATAGAGATATTAGGCTGGAAGAGATCTCAAGAGATCCTCCAGTCTAACTCCTTGTACTCAAACATGATCAAAATGAGTTGTGCCACAAGTGCAGAACCAGTGGTTTGTGAACAGTTTGATCGGAGCTCCTACACAAAGCTTTTGGCCCCCTTTTTTTTTTTTTGGCTTTGGTTTGACAACAGGACTGTGCTACTGAGACCCAGGGATCACCAGCTGCAGAGAAGGGAAGCTGTAGATGCTTCTGAGCTCAACAGTTTTGTGCTATGCAAGTCAACGGGTGTGTATACCATCTAACCCCAAATACAATGCAGTAGGACTCCTAAAAAGGAAGTATCATATTCCACCTGGGACTCTCCCTGCTCTTGAATGCCCAAAGACGGTGTCTTGCAGCTCTGGTATGAAGTAGATTTTGGGATACAGCTCAGTGCCAGGAAGAGGAAGCAGTCTCTGACTTTGACTACCCCAAAAGGTATCTATCTAACCTGTCTTTAAAAAGCTGCACCTATTTCAACACCCTACCACTTAAAAAGCCTTTTCAAGCAACCAAAGTCACCATCATTGCAAGTGCAGGCAATTTCTACACATCCTTCCCACAATAGCTACAGAAAACCACCAGTGTCCTCTTTCAGGCACACTGAAAACTGTTAGTCCATCCTCCCATAGCCTTCCTCCTTCTAGACCAAACAAGCCCAATTCCCACCACTTCGCATCAGAGGTCAATTTTGTTTAAGAGTTAGTCACTGCTGTCCTCCGGGGTGCTTACACCCTGCCTATACCGGTCTCCAAGCACCAGGCCTCAGGTGGCCCTGAGTAACTGAACCTTGTTTCACACCCTCACTGTCCCACCTTCCCTCCGACACACGCTCTCCTTTCCGTTCCGCCCACCCTCCCCAGTGACCCCAATCCCGCCCTTTAACCCGCTCCCTCCCAGCCCTCAGGCGCGACGCAGCACAGGCGAGGAGCAGCCTCCTGCCAGCCCCCTCCCGGCCATGCCCGAGCCGCTCCGGGCCCTCCCCATGCCTCTCGCGGACGGTACCACCGGGCCCAGGGCCTCCCTGCTCCGCCACGGCCCAGCCAGGACAGGACAGGACAGAACAGGCCCCACCGGCCCGCAACCCGCCCCGCGGCGGCCCAGCACTCACCCTCGGCCAGCAGCGCAGTACACACGGAGATGAAGACGATGAGGAGGGTATCGGCGAACATAGTGCTCATAGTGGTGCCACCACCCCCGCCCCCTACCCCGGTAACACCGCCGCGCTCCCGGAAATCGACCCCGCCACCCGGAAGCTACTGAGGGCCACGTCGCCTAGCAACAGCCGGAAGTGAGGGCCCTCGCTTCCGGGAGGCGACGCCGGCCAATCGACACGGCGCTGGGAGAGAAGCCGCGGGAGGAGCGGGCCCCGGGAGAAAGCGCGAGGAGGCGCTGCTCTGATTGGACGAGGCGGCTGTCAATGCTGGTGGCGGGGCCCCGCCACTCCTGCTGGCCAGGGGGAGCGCGGCCTGGTGCCGCCGCGCAGCCTGTCATGGCGGCGGGGGTGGGTGTCCCCGGCACGGCGCTCTTTGGGGAGCGGAGCCGGGACCAGACGCCATCCCTGCGGCCGGGGATCCGTCCTCCTGCCTCAGCGCCCCCCGAGTCCCACGCACCTGGGCCTAGTGGTGCCCAGGGCCTGTGGTGGGGTTCGTGCTGCCAGCACGGCCCTCCCTGCCATCTTGCCAGGCTGCGGTGCCCCACACAGCTCCCTCTGAGTCGCTCCGAGGCTGTTGTCAGGGGAAGATGCACAGGGTATTTGCTTTTGTTGAGCCTTTTCGCCACAGTCACCAAGGGGTTGTACGGAGCAGCTTTCCTTTTTCTAAAATTGTGCCCTGGGTTAATTTGCCAATGGCATGAATATCCTGTTAGCGCATAGCAGTGGGAGGCGTTTTCTGGGATCAAATATTTACAAATACTGTTGCCTGCCCTTTATTGGGATTTGTTGCTGGCCCATTCTCTTCTCATACAGCCAGCAGCAGAGTACTGCATTCAGTAATTCAAGGGGCTGGAAGCAGGGAAGTAAATCTTACATTGCTCTGTATGTAAAATACTCACGGGCAGGATGAGACTAAGAACACTAACGAGGACACTGAAATAATGGCAAGGATTTAGCAGAGAGACTAATTGACTTTTATTGAGGCTGCAGCAGTTACACCTGGAGCAACAGAACTAGACCAAATCCAAAAGTTGTAATGGGAGACCTAGAAAGCAGGCATACAGAAAAGGAAACGGGGCAGGCAGGGAAGGGCAGGTTTCTGCCTGTCCTTACGTAATGGAGGAGTTTGCCATCAGTGAAGAGTGATACACTGTGGGATTACATGCGCAGAGCTGAGTGAAAAACAAGGAAGGTATAAACCCCTTGCCGTCGCCCGTAAATTAAGCACTCGTTCAGAAAGACAGTGACAAAACCATAGTTCAGAGAAGGCAGCGCAAGTAATAAGTGAAGGTGTGAGATTAAACAGCAAACAAATCCTCCAGAGCCTGGTGACATTTGCAATCAAGGAAACAGGAAAGCCACATGTGTGCAGGTGGCTACACAATGAGTCAGGCTCACTGAAAGTCACAGCTAGGCACCCTCTGTGCCCCGAGGAAAGGCCTGTCGCTGCCTCCGGGCACAGGGAGCTTCCTGCAAGATTGGGGAAGAACTGAGCAGAACCTGGCCCTGAGCAATGAGAGACTGGTGGGAGGGAGGAGAGAACTGAGGAGAGCCATCAGGGAGACGGGGATGAAATTATGGATGGATATGTCAGTTTAGGGTGAGCAGCAGGAAGATATTAATGGCTGATGATGTGGCACGACCCATGATAATATTTTCTGCCCTGCTGTGTGCCCTGCCTTCATGCACTTCGCTCTGCTGTATGCTGTCTTCTGCCCTCTCTCCCTCTTCAGAGCTCCCTGGCTTTCCTGGCTGTGAGATGTACCGTTATTAATCAAGACAATTTTTGGAAATAGTTTCTCTTAAACCGCTATGGGAAATTATTCACACGATACCAGTTATCGATACTGAACTGAAAACTGTGTTTTTCACAGAACACTTGTGCGGCAGAAGCCAGGCCAGGAGAAGATGGTCAATGACATGAACCTCTTTCCTCTCTAGTGTCCGTGCTTTGAACTGGAGGTAGAGGTGACACAGGCTCTTTGTAATTTCATCCTGTCATTTGGACTCACACCAGGATCCTTATCAGCAGGTTTTTTTCAGGCAACAGAAGGCATATTACTCTCAATGGCATTTCCTCTTTAAAACAGCATTCTGTGCTTTGATCAACATGTAAAGGACAGATGAAGAGTTGGGTGCAGTTTGATTTGATCTACCAAGCCTGGGATATGAGAAAAGGGAAAATATTTGCATAATACATAGCTCTGGATGCATGAGTTACAGGCCAGTGCAATCTACAAACATTCTAGCTACAGCAGAAGTAATATTTATGGAGGTAACCTCAAAACCACGTTAGAGCGAGACACGTCCAAATAGATTTCCTATACTGAAATGTCTGTACTTAAACTGAACAAAAGATTTAAGTTGCTTTGCACAGGATGCTAGTGACCGGCAGTTAGGGGGAAGAGTGTAAAATTCTCAGGTAAGTTTTGAGGAAAGATGCCATCTAAAACTAACTGGGACTTGGATTTGATTCATTTCCAGTTTACAGCCCTGGCCTGGTTTTGAAAGAGCCGTTAATCTGATCTTTGCAAGTTCTCCTTGTGCTGTGTAGAAATAAGCCTTGAATATCCTTAGCTTGTACCCCTCAAGGGCCCATCAAGAGGCGTTTACTTATCCTTCCCTCTACAAGTGTGTCTGCTCCCGTCACGTGTCAAACGTCTGGTTTAAAAAGGGGAGATGGAGATGAAATGTCACGACGGGCATCCTGCAGAGACACTCACCTCTGAGGTCGATGGACAGCACCATCTGAAACAGCTTCAGTGCAGCAGTGGTTTTGATCTGCCTCCTCCAAGCAGGGCAGCGGAGAGGCTGGCAGGAGTGAGTGTAGGCACGAGGAGAACCAAATAACCCAGAGGTCACGAGGTGCTGAGGGGGTTTTGCCATTCGGATATGGGTGCATCGGTGCGGGGGTAAGAAAGAGCTGTGAATAGCTCCTGGGGCCTGGTGGTGTGCGCAGGAGCCGTGCCCATGGTCAGCACTTGGAAACTGGCACGGGGCCCTGGGAATCCGCTGGAATTCATCCCCGCAGGAAGTTCTCATCCACATATAGCACCTCCTCCTCTGGCACCGGCCGTGTGTGGTGCCATGCTCCCATGCCACAAGCCGCAGTCCGCAGGGACACGGTTGGAGGGGAATTGGGAGCGGTGGGCAGAGAGGGGCCACGCCTTCCCAGGAGATCCTCTCTCACATCCTGTGTGATGAGGGGTGGGACGTGGGACCCATCTGGCAAATATTTCCACACCTGTTTCACTGTATTGAAGTGGGAAGTTAAAAACCTCACTGAAACTTATGGTCCTATAAACAGGGCTGGGAGGATCATTAGGGCATCACTTAGGCCATCCCCTGCCCCAACGCAGGATCAACTCTACTAAAAACTTTCTATACAGTAGCTTGCCTACTGCATTTTTTTAAAACCTTCAGTGGTGGAGAGTCCTTACTCTCCCTAGACAACCTATTCCAGGACTTCACCATTCTCACACGTAGAAAACGTCCCTGAATATCTACCCTGAATTGCCCTTGTTGCAATTTGAGCTGGCAACGTTTCATTTTAATCCCCATGGGTAAGAGAAATGTATTCCCTTCCTGTTTGTGGCAGCGCTTCATGTATTTGGAAATGGTTATCATGTGTCCCCGCAGCCATCTCTTCCCCAAACTAAAGACGCACGGTTCCTGTGGTCCTTCTGCAAAGCCAGACCCCAGGCTGCTCCCGAGACCCCACTGGAGTCTCTCCGTCAGGCCTGACCTTTCTTGAAACATGGTACCCAGTGGCGTTGGCACCCAGCACAGGGTTAGCTGCTGCATCCTGCCTACGTTTGTATGTCCCAGTGGGGTGTTTGCCTGTTTCACAGCAGCACGGCATCGACTCTGATCTGCTATACTCCCAGATCTTTATATGTAAAAGGGCTGTAGCTGGGCAGGGGGTTCCCATCTTGCATTTTCACGGATAATTACCTCAACGTTAAGTACCATACTTGGCACTTGCCCGCATGGGCTTGCACCCTACATTTTGCAGAGCCTTCTTCCATTTTGTCAAAGAGCATTTTGACTTTGAATCCTGGACTCCAGAGCACTCCCGGCTCCTCCCAGACGGCTCGTTTGCCGAAGACATAAGCATACTTTTTATTCCTGGTTTTGAGTCGTTAATAAGCGTTCCTAAGTGCTCGCAGGACCAGGGCCCGGGTGGGGTGCGAGAAGCCGGGGTGGGAGAAGCCAGGGTGGAGGACATGTAGTGGGGGCAGCCCTGGCGTGGTCCTGCTGGGGACCACTTTGGTGTGGTCCCAGCACTCACGGGAGGCTGACGGCGAGTGGGCAGCAGGACTCACCAGGCAGAGGGGCAGAACAGCCCGGCGGGGAGCGGCAGCGACGGCCGGTGCATGGGGCGGCCGCATCGCCTTTGTCCCCGGGCGGGCGGCGGCGAGGTGCGGGCCCATGTGGCCGCCGTGCCGTGCCGTGCTGTGCCGTGCCGCGCCGCGCCGCGCAGCCCGCCGGCAGGCTGGGCCGGAGCATGTGCAGCTGCAGCAGGCACCTGGCAGGGAGCCGCAGCGCCGGGGATGTGAACCAGGCGGGGAGGAAGGCCCTTGACTCATCAGATAAATCCAGCCCCGCACGGAGAGCGAAGGCGGAGGAGGCGAGGCGGCGGCGCTGCTGCTAGCAGGGGAGGATGGCGGGGGACAGCGAGCAGAGGCTGGAGGAGCACGGGCAGCCCAGCGGCGGCGAGCCCTTCCTCATCGGGGTCAGCGGCGGCACGGCCAGCGGCAAGGTGCGGGGGCTTCGCGGCGGGGTCCGGAGGAGCCCCGCTGGCAGGGGGGGAGCCCCGCGTCTTTCCCCGCGGCGCAGCCTCCCCCCGCCGGGCGCGGCGGCCACATGGCAGCGCGGCGGGTCCGAACGGCCGCCCCGCCACGTGCGCTGCCCCGGGGCCCCGCCGGGCCGGGCCGAGCCGAGCCGGGGGAGGCAGCAGCGGCGGGGTCGGGCGGGCTCGCTGCCCCGGCGGCGCACGCTGCGGGCCGGGGAAGGACGAGCCGGCGGAGACAGCGGGGCCGCCGAGGCCTCCCCGCGGGCGGCGGCTGCGGGAGCTCGGCGGCCGGGAGCCCCGGGGACACGTGGAAGGGGGTGGTGGTGTGGGGTGGGCGCAGGGTTTACCCCCAGCCGGTCGGGACCCGGCTCTCCGCCGCCGCGCCGGGAGGGCTGCCGGGGGGCAGCGGGAAGGGCTGGGGGCTGCGCGGGGCGTGGGCGGCCGCGGCCCGGCCGCGATGGAGGCGGCATCCCCCCGCAAAAATCCTCCCTCCCGCGGCTTTAATGAGCGCTTCCCCTCCGTCACCCTTTCACTGGCAGTGTCCCCAAGGGCTGCTCGCCCCGCACCAGAGCCGCAGGGTGCCTTGGGTGCGTTGCAATGATTTAATTTTCTTTTTTAACGGTGTCGGCCGTGCATGGGGGTGCCCTTTTCTGGCCAACTTTGGGGTAGCAGGAGTGGCAATTCTGCAGTAAGTGCTGACTCACAGCGGCAGAACGACCTCCTTGCTGCGCCCGGGAGGGGATGGTCCCTGGCAGCGCAGGTAGGAGCGGGGCGGAGGGCTGCGGGGCCAGCCGCGCTGGGGAGAGCCGCTCCGGCCCGGGTTAATGCGGGTTTTCTCTCAAGGGCTGCTACACCCAAACTGCAGCGCAGGGCAACTCCGGCAACGTTACAGCTTTTCCTTTTCTTTTAGTTCTTTCATACAGTCCGTTTTTCTTTATTTGTTTAACCTGAGGTAGGTTGCTTTCTATGCTAATATGAAAAGAAAACTACTTTTTTTTCTTATTTAAGACCAGTTTCACAGCTAATCAGCCTTCCTATGCAGGGCAGCATGGACATTCCACCTACATTTTTAAGAGGCATTTCAGAGAGCATGAATAGATTTGGAAGTAGCACTACCTTTGAAATATTTCTTGCTAAGGAAACTGAACGTGGGCCATCACAGGAGGAAGACATAGCTTTATATCTCTCGGTTGATTCATGTTTGGAGAGGGGGCCCTTTTTCTCTTGAAGTGTGGCATCACCTGATTGCTGTACCTCAGCCCATAATAACAGCATTTTAAGAATGTGTCTCTAAGTACCCTATTGATTCTTGGACCGCTGTTGCTACTGCAAGGGGGGAAAAAATCCAGCTACAACAGGGGAGGGATGGTGAGAGAGGATGCAGTCTCCTCCACTGGGACCCAAAGCTGGATTGTTCCTGCAGTACAGCTCCTGGTGACTCAAAGGCGCTGGGTTTGTCTGCTCTGTGATGCGTGGGTCTGCCTCTCTGTAGCTGTCCCAACAACATTGTGTCTGGCGCTGCTGAACTGTTATGTCTCTGAACACTGTGTCTCTGGCCCACAAGGTAAAAGCAGTGATTACAGTACAATGCGCCACAGTTGTTCTCAACTTCAAAGTGAAAATGCTTAGTAGCAGCAGGCTGCCTTAGTGAAAAAAATAGGGAAATGGTTCTTTCTAGCAAGGGAGATGTACTAACTGGCTTTTCCTGTCTCTCAGCTTTGATTTCCCCCCCCTCCAGTGATTGCTGGCTGCTAAAACCCTCTGTGCAGTGCTGCCCGTTGAAGGGAGTCCAGCAGATCAGTACAAAGTTTGTGGGAAAAGGCTGCAAGAAATATGCTGGCAAAAAAAAAAGCTTGCTCAAGGAGAAGCAACAGGAAAAACAGACCTGGGGTTTGTGCACACAGACCCTCAAATTTATATTTGATGCCGCTGCAAGGCAGGGGTGCAATGGGGCTGTCCCCCATCTGGCTAGTGACAGTGCCTTGTGCTGGGTGATGCCGAGTGCCGCAGCATGCGCTGGGAGAGCAGCAGTGGGGCTGCTGCCGTTTGCTCAGCTAAGGGCTCGCCGCAGCTAAAATCCAGCCCGGGGCTGCCGTGCTGCTGTGCTGGCTCTGGGTGAAAACAAAATGCTCCTAGAGGGAAAGCGATGCAGGCACCTTTCCCACCGGGAAAGCTGCAAATCCATCTGACTTGCCTTCACACCAATTGAGGGTTGTTGTCATAACACACCCCTTTGGCAGCTGACCAGCCTGAAGATAACGGAGGGCATTTGCCTTCCAAGGCCCCCCCCAGCTCCTCCCTCTGCTGCTTTTGTTGAGTCTAAGATGGGAGAAAAAGACTCCGTGATCCCCCCATCCCTGTCGATGTACTAGCACAGTCAGGCTGTGGAAGGAAGGGATCCTGTTTGTAGCTTGCCACAACTTGTTGTGTCGCGTGGTGCCCTGGGGAAGCTGGCATCTGAAGCGGCCAACCTTCCCCGAAGAGCTGGGGGGAGTGTTTGTCTGGTATTTCTTAAAGGCAAATTGATGAGAACTCAAATTCAAATGCTGACTGCTGCTTTGTAGTGAGCAAAAGAGGCGTGAGTAACTTTCAGTACTCAAATAGGAGGTAGAAACCCGAGTGCCCTCCTGTGTTTGGCTCTTAAAAGAAATCTGGACTGTGTTGGGAGCAAAACCGGGGAGCCGCAGGGGTCCTGGGCAGGCTGTGATGCTACAGCCTCTACAGGGTAGTGCCAATCGCATGGTGGCTGTTTTGTGTCAGCTCAGCTGGGACAGGCTCTTCATAAAAGCTTTCTGGGAGGCAGCATTTCTCCCACTGTCCCCCCAAATCCAAGCACTGTGCAGCCCAGGCAAAGCTTGCTGCAGTCTCCAGATGTGGAGGAGATGACATGGCATTAAGAACCTCCCCCGTGCCAAAGAGGTCTGAAACCACCTCATTTCCTCAGAGGGATTCCCAAGGCTGGTTGTAGCATTTTCTTTCATCCTATATGCTTTCAAGTGCGCTGCTAAAGCTCAGGTTTCCTTCTTATACCCATGGTCTCTGTGCTAACAGCTTCTTCCTCCCGCAAAAGATTCCTGACTACCAAGGACTGCAGTGTGCAAGGCGGGCAGCCAGGCTGCAGGAAAGGTCAGCAAACTGACTACTGGGATGAGCTGGAAAGTGTTGGGATACCTCCTTAAGCTCTTCACATGTCCTCACTTCAGCTTAGCTCCTGGAACCCTTGCAGCTCTGCTGGAGTGGCTCACTCCCAGCAGCAGTGGAAGCATCTGGTGCTGGGGTGGTTGCAGAGGGGGGGAGAGCTCTTCAAACTCAGGCTGAAGCATTAATTGCTTGTCCCCACGTGCTGCAAATCAAGGTGCTGATTACTGCCTTCCAACAGGAGGTTGTAAGAAAAGTCAGATCTACAAAGAGCTGAATGCTTTCCTTGGCTGCCTGGCCCTCAAACTAGTGAGGGCTGAATATGGGTGTCACCATGGTCTGGTGGCTGCACTGTTCGGATCTTTAGTTATACCTAAAGTTGGAAATATCTGTTTGAACACATAGCTTGAGAGTTTCCAGACTGCAGAGTGCCAAAACTGCAGTGTGTGTTCAGCCAGGTGTATTCTTCACTGTTAATCCATTAGGCACTTCTGCTTTGAACACCAAAAATACTGTCTGAGGCTGAGCTGGCTGCCTAGAAGAGTGAGCTAGCCAGAAGGCTGGAATTGCCCATCCAGGGTGGGACAGCCAGTGTGTTGGTCCCCAGGGAAGCAGTGGCCCCAGCTGCAGCTCATCTCCGCATGAGTCCGTTCCATCTCCACATGGGGCTTTTTGCATGGCTGAGCTCGGACCCCTACACTAGCAAGGGCTGAGGTCTGCCACGGCAACCTGGGAGTCACTGCCACTATGTCACCACCTGGATGCCGGGCAAAGAAGTCCAGGGGAGACCCAGCAGCGACCCAGGGGGAGCTGCGGGTGAGGGACTAGTAGGGATTGTGGCAGCCCTGCGTTGGTTCAGCACCATTTCCTGGTGACATTCTGTGGCTGTCAGGAGCCCTGAATCACAAGGTCTGACTTGTTAAATGCTGGTGTCGATGCATGCTAGAGACTCGTCAAACTTTCTAGTAGGACATTATTTTGTGCCAGCCCTTGATCAGACTGATACACAGGATGTTTTGACGGGTCAGCCCTTTCCTGTTACTGATTGAATATGTGCGAGTTTGTTATGGAGCCTGCTTACCATAGTCCCGTGGGCTCAGCTGGCTCCAGGCTATGGAGTTTGCAGTAGGGGCTTGAGAAAAATATCCTGCATCTAAAACCGGTGGATTGGGAGGGATTGTGTTAGGGGGGTTGTTTTCTTCCCTGTGTGTAATCTGTGTTCAGACCCTTTGTGTTTGTGTGTGCCTGTTTATGCTCCAGCCCAGGACTGCTGATCACATGTGCCATGTCCCAGGGTGAGTGAACAGAAACCTGGCTATCCCAGCCCAGGACTGGTTGGCCTGTGGCTCGCAAAGGGAAAGGCAGGAATGGTGAACCTGCCTGAGAAAGCTCTGGATGGAGGCCCAGGCTTTTGGTACAAGAATAGCAAGTTTCCAGTTCCAGTGCTGCCATACGGATGTGCTCCATTAGGACTGGAAAGGATTGCGCGGGTCATGAACTAGCTCTCTGCCACAGGCCGATGTTTAATAGATGCTCTGGGACCCTTCCCAATTTGGTATCTGCTCTGTGTGTCACCCCAGTCCACCAAGCACTTTCTAATGTTCTATAATGAACATAACCTTGCAAGAAGAGACCAAAATCCACAACTAGTGTGCTGCAGGAGATGAGCTGGAGAGAAGGACAGCATTGCTACAGCTCCTGATTTAAAGGACCCAATTGAGTAAAAGTCCCCTATGATGCCTGGAAAGAGAACCCTGCTACGGGGGACATCAGAGTAATGCAACAAGCAATCCCGGTGGTCCCTGATGTGATCTTAGGGAAAATCCTGCCAGATCCCAAAACTGAAGACTATTTTATCCACAAGCATGTGATAAGGACACCCTGGCCAGGCTCCTGTGGATGCAAAGCTGTAGACATACCCTGCCAAGCCTGTTCACATCCAGCTCCTGCACAAAGTGGGTCATGGCAGTGGTGTCCGTAGATATAACCTCTGGGCCTCTGTCCTTGGTGGGAGGTGAGATGTGACTGCTGCAGCCTGTTCTTGCTCCTGGCTGTAGCATTTGTCATGGGCCAAGGGTGTTGCTCTGCTGGGGAGTACTGTCCTCATGGTTAGCAGCTTCTTGGCTCAAGGCGAACAGCCTGCAGCAATGGCAGGAGTCTGTGCTTCTCTTCTTTCCACACTGGAGCCCAGCACATGCCTCTCCTGGTAGGTCTTGCTTCTGGTACAGCCCTTCTCCCTTTACCTGTTCCCAAGGGGACTGGCAGCTTCAGTATTCCTTTAGGGCTGGAGTCACTTTATCTGGCTTAGGTCACTTTTGCTAGGTGTCTAGAGTCTTTGGGAGGATGGGAGGTCCTCCCTGCTGCTGTATTGGGAGCCTAGTGAGCAGCTCGGTGTAGACATCCCTCTGCAGTGCCAGGCTCCCTGGGGATGGATGGACTGCTCTGAGTGAGTGGGTTTTGGCATTTCCATATGCGTGACATTTAAGGATTCCTCCTAGCCCAGGACAGTCCTCACCAGCCAGAGCAGAAGTACCTGTACTGCCCCATCTGCTGCAGCAAACCTGGGGCTGAAAGCATCAGCTGTGTCCTGCCTGGTACCTTCACGTGGTGGTTAACTGTAGCACTGTCCATCAGCTTTCTCTCTAAAACCCATCTGAAGTTGTAATTCATTGGCTAATCAGAGCTACCCAAGAGGGATTGTGGGATAATCTGCATAATAATATTGGGGAATTAGTCAACTCCTGAAGAATATTGGAGCAGCTGGCTATAGGCCATGAGTGAATATGAATTAAATATGTAATTAATATCTTTCAAATAAATGTCAGGGGTAGAGCTCCGAACACCCGTCTGTTGAGTTTCTTCCCCTGTGCACCACCTCTCTCCTTTTGGGAAAATATGCTGGAGTTCTTCCCCAGGTGCCCTCTGCATCTTCCCCTCCCAGCAGAATAAAGCTGTACTTCTTCCTTAAACACTGGTTATTTGTGTGTTTGGTTCAGAGGGGTAATCCTGCAAGGGGAGCTGCAGCTGCTTCTGTGCAGGAATAACATCTCTCTGAGCTCCCTTCTTGCACTGTGGTGTGCAGATACCTCCCTCTCAACCGTCTGTGTGTGGTGTGCGTTGGTTTGCACAGCTTTCCCAGGAAGCAGCTCAAGTGCAAAGCCTGGAGGAGTGCAGCTCAGTGGGTTGCAGCCGCTTTGCTCAAACCTGGAGCTGAGTTTCCCTCACTGCAGCATGTGAAAAGTCATGAACAATGGCGGAGAGGCCGGGCTCCCTGCCTGCATGCTTGGAAAGCCCTGCATCGGTTTCATGTGGCTAACAGGGGAAAGGTCCGCTTGGCAACCATGGAGGCTCGGAGGCTGCTGTGTCCTGTCTATATTTAGTTTTAAACAAGTTCTGGAGGAGGGGAAGGCTTTTGCTTTAGAAAGCATCCTGTTGCTGGGAGTGCGCTGCAGCTGAATCGCCATCAGCGTTTGCTTTGAGTCGTGGTGAGGTGCGCACGGACAATGTAGATCTGGGGAAGGGGCTGAGTGGAGGCAAGGAGCCCTGTCATGCCTCTCATCTTCCTGCAGATGGGATGTGTCACGCAGGGCAGAGCTAGGGATGGGGCTCAAATCCCAGAGTTTCTGTATTGGGATTCATCTATAGCATCAGGTCATCTTCCTCAAGTCATCTGCCATTTGTCTCTGCAGTCCTGGGCTGCTTGGGGAATCCTGGGGAAGAAACAAGTGTCTTTGCCCCTGGAAGAAGCGGTTGCTGGTAGGTGCCACGCAGTTAGGAATTAGCAAAGGAAGGAATCAGAGCCCAGGTTGTCCCTTCAAGTGGGTGCCGAGTGCAGTGTGTTGGCACCATGCGTCCCCTGGGTCACTGTGCATCCAGGCCAGTTGTACCCTGGCGCAGTACTTCACAGTCAATGCTTTGGTCTTGGTCTTCCTGAGCATCTGCAGGCCTCCCCAGAGCCTAACTGCTATCATTTCCAGTTATTAGTGGATTTTTCACGCTTATGATTAACATCAGTCACACGTATGTATGCAGTACTGGTTTGGGAGAAGGGGTTTTAACCAGGGGACATCCGTGATTCATTTGGAGGGATGCTTCCTGAGGCTGGGAGTTTCTGTTCCCACTGCGTAGGGGAATTTGTAACCTCTGTGTTTCTGGTTTTTCTTCCTCCTTAACATAGGGTGTTTCTCAACCAAGGGGAAAAACTGCCTGTCCAGCTGTAGGAGGTATTCAGACTGGCATCAGGGAATGCCACTTGTGAACCATTCTTGTTTCCATCACAAATGATCGTGAGGAAAGGAAAAACGTTCTTCACTTAGACCTCGCTGAGGTTTGCTGCGCCACTAAGGCAAGCTGAATGCAACCCTCAGGTTGGAGGAACATGCCAACGTCCCTATGTCCTGCTGCACTTATGCACATATAATGTGTGAGCGGGACCAAGGTGACACGTGTGCCTCTTCCCAGAGCCCAGAGGTGACATCCCTGCCCACCTGGGCAACACAGTACACTAGACCTGAGCTTGGTCCTGAGAGCAGAATGTCCTCATGGTCATCTTTCTCTACCACGTCTGACAGCTCTCCAAAACCCACCAGAGAAAAGGAAAGGGTCTGTAGCATCTACCTGGATGCTTTTGTGATGGGCACTTGCCACCCCAGAGCATTGGATGGTAAATGCATCCAGGATATGCTCTGATCCTTGTCTTGGGCCCTTGTGGGAGGACGTACATGTGAGCCAGGGCTTACATTCCTGTCTCCAGCTACCAAGGGCTACTTTCTCCTTGGGTTTTTCTCACCGTCGACCGTCTTGAGTTGTGGGGTATGGAACATGAGGATGATTTTTCAGAGCTGATGGGAACTCTTTTCTCCACCTTCCAGGATCAGTAGACTGGGGATTAGTGTGCATAAGGAAGAAGAAAGACTGGCAGGAACTGTCTGATGCCCTGAAATTATTTTGTTGCCCATCCACATGCTGAGGTCCAAGGGGAGAGTGGGCAGCATGAGTGCAGTTGGTGTGTTGCTTTCGGTGATCCAAAGTAAAGGAGCCCTGCTCTCTCTCCCGGGCTAAGGAAAGCAGTTTCTGGTGCAGATCCCTATGGAGCCTGCTGATCTACAGGCTGGGGATCTGTCTGGGTGGCCGTGCTGGAAGGTCATTTATTCCTAATTGCAAAGTGCCTGGGAAGTTTGGCATCCTCGGCAGCTGTGGCCAAGGCTGAACCCTGCTGTGCTGCATCTCCTTGCTGCTTGGGCAGCACAGACAGACAGCAGCGTCCGGGGGAGAAAGCAGGGAGGAAAAATGGAGGAGAGGCACTGTGCACGCCCTGTTTTTGTGAAACTGATGGGATACAGCTGGACAGGGAATAGGGCTGACACAGGCTGGAGGAGGATGCGAGGAGTGGGAAAACAGAGGAAACGGAGAATGGGCTCCGGCTTTGTGTCCGTGCATGCCGAAGGGCAAGTGACTGGCACTGACTTGCAGTGCTTTGTTGTGGGTGGTAGCAGCTTGCTGCAGGGCAGGGCTGCCAACATGGCTTGGGAAGCACAACTTGCCAGCCATTGAGAGGCAGGAGAAGAAGGTGGGATGCTCAGGGAGACCCCATCCCTGACCCAAAACCCAAACTTGTGCCCAGAGCCGCAAGGACTGCTGTTGGGCAGCCCGAGCCGGTTCGCTCTGCAGCAGTGCTGTGTGTGGAGGCTCTCCAGCCGAGCTGGGGCTGACTCACAGTGCAGCGGTCACAGCCAAGTCAGGTCAGCCTGGCCTGGAGGGGAAGAAACTGTCTCTGGGGACAGGAATGCTGTCAAATCTTCCAGCTTCTCAGGCAAACAGCCTTGCCCTCTGCCTGCTGGGTTGACCTCCTCTGCCAGGCATGCCTTCCCCTCCCTGTTCCCTCTCACCACTGCTGTCTTCAGCTCTGCATCTGGAGGTTGCCAGCTAGGTACGGAGCAGATGGTTGAACCAGTGGGGAGGTGGGAGCATGGGAAGAGCCACGGGCAGGCTGGAGGAGGCAGGCTGGGACAAGCAAACCTCTCTTTGCAAAGCAGAGGACTCAGCAGAGAGTATTTGTGGTGACCGAGGCCGGGAGTGGCTCAGCTGGGCATCTGCAGCAAGCGTGATTCACAGGAGGTGAAGCAGCTCAGTTTGGCACCAGGAGAACCCCTTCTCCCTGAACAGTGGATACCGCGGGGTAGGAGCGGGGCTGACATGCAGGGCTTCCGCAGGCAGCAGAGCACTCCCCCGCTGGCCTGACCTTGGCTCTCGCTGGCCAGGGCGGGCGTGCTGGCTGCCAGTTAGTGATGCAGTTAACACTGCTGTGTTGCGCAGCGGCCAAGGACTCGTATGACTAAGGAGAAGGGACTGAAGCAGGCTTTGGGATTTGTCCTCCAAGCTGTGCTTTGATTCATGTCATGATGGCAGGGTCCAGCACGACCCTCGGCCACGCAGCTGGTGCCTGCAGAGTCGATGCCGGCCACTGGCACCCAGCCCGCTCCGTGCAGTGTGCAAGGTGCCAGTTCTTGTGCCAGCAGTGCTTGTGGGGATCTTACACCGGCAGCCAGAGCCACGTGGCTCTTCAGCCACTGGCTCCGCAGTGCCCTTAGCCTCGCTGTGCCAAGAGGCACCAGGATATGCTCATGGCTGCTCCTCCCAGCTCTGGCAGCTGTGGCAGAGATCCCTGACAAAGTCCCAGAGCTCTCCGCCTGGTGTCTTTTCATCCTGGGCTTTATTTAGGGTATGAAAACAACCTGGCTCTCCCTCTCTGAGGACTCTCTCCCTCCCTGCCCATGTAGCGGTGGTGTTTTTGAGCTGGACCAGGGCTGGGGGAACCAAGGCACTGAGGCTGCCTCCCAGGGAGGGGTCTCAGCCCTGGTGCCACACACGTCTCTGCTCCCTGGGGAGCTGCTGGGCAGGCTGGAGCTGGCCGCGGGGGCCCCGGGGGTGCAGCTGAACTCAGGCAGCAGCTGACTGGTTTCCTGCTGTCATTTGTGCCCAGAATAGGAGCTGTGGGCAGGCCATAGGGACAGAGGAGAGGGAGGCGGGGAGCAAGCTTGGTGCTGCTTTCACACTGAAGGGCCCCATGGTGATGCCTCTGAAGGACTTTTCTCTCAGTGACTTTGGGCTGTGCCTTTGAGGGGACCACCAGCTCTCGGCTGGAGGTGCAGCAAGCAGTGGCCCATACACCCAGGAATGGCTGTTACCTGGGGACATCCTCCCTGCACGGCTTAGACACCACTTGCCACTGAACTTGCCTCCTTTGCTGTTCCTTTCCCAGTCCTCAGTATGTTCCAAGATCGTCCAGCTGCTGGGCCAGAACGAGGTGGACTACCGCCAGAAGCAGGTGGTGATCGTGAGCCAAGACAGCTTCTACCGGGTCCTCACCTCAGAGCAGAAATCCAAAGCGCTCAAAGGCCAGTTCAATTTTGACCACCCAGGTGAATGGACAACAATACCAGGGCTCTGCCACACAGTGGGGGGTGAGGGCTGGAGTGGGACCTGCCGGTCCACCGGCGAAGAGCCTTGCATTGACACTGGGTCTCTGTCTCTACATGGGGCGGGAGTGGGTGGCTTAGTTAAGCTCTTGTGGAGCCGGGGGCATCCCTGGCAGGGTGGCTGGGGGCCACCTGTGTCCCCTGCAGTACAACCTCTGTGTCTCTTGGGAAGGAAACTGTCTCTGGGGTGGAGTGTTTGGGATGAGAAAGGGCGGGTTGTGAACCCTCTAACTCCTTAAGACACTCCTCCCTGCAAAAACATCCCCCACTTTGAAAACCTTTCTGGTGCAGCTGGGTGGGGACCGGGGATATCTGGCCTGGCACAGCCCCCTGGAGCCAGCAGCTCTGTGTCCTTCCCTTCAAGGAGGGAACCGTCTTGTGCAGCTGCTCTGCAAACCCCTCCACCGAGGGGACCATGCCCTGTTGCTACAACAGGGGCTCTTTGAACCATCTCCGGGCTTGGTGGGAAAATTGCAGAGCCGCTGTCCCTTCATCCCCACGAGGACAATGGCTGGAGGCAGCAAGCACCGAGCAAACAGAGCCCTGTCTGTCTGGCAACTTGAGGCTGAAACACTGCTCCAGTCTCTCCGAGGGCTGGAGCCCCAGAGGAGATGCCTTCCCGAGCCCGGGCTGTCAGTGCCATCGTACAAGGGCGGTATTGATCTCTGTGGGCCAGATCCCAGGCTGGTGCAAAGCAGTGAAACCCCGCGGACGCCAGGAGAGCTGGGTCTTGCTACGCCCATGGGGATGTGCAGGGCTTTCCTCCCGAGTCTGTGCATCTGTCTGTCGCCAGTGCAGGGTGCCAGTGGCCCTGGCTAGGCTGAGTGTAGTGTCTGGTGGGTGGGAGAGGTTGCAAAGCTGCCTTGGGTAACGTTTCCTCTCTCCTCAGATGCCTTTGACAACGAGCTGATCGTGAAAACGCTCAAAGAGATCACGGAAGGGAAGACGGTCCAGATTCCTGTCTATGACTTTGTCTCCCACTCCAGGTCTAACAGCTGCTCCTGCCTTGCTGTGCCTCTGCTAACGCCCTGCGGCGCAGCACACAGCCCTGCCAGCCCAAACCGCCTGCCCCTCTGCTTGCGCCTGCTCTTAGATGCCTAACATGCCAACCAAAAGTTTCAATCCTAACTACTCCAGACCCCTTGGTTAGAGGGTCCAGGGCAGATACAGGTGCAGTCTGAGGGTCTGGAAAGCTGCGCAGCCATGCAGCGGCGTCCAGCAACATACAGGCGTCAGTGGAGGGGGATTATGGCCCCCCTTTTCTTCCTCAATCCACACTTCCTCTCCCCATAAACTCTATGTTTGCAGCTTTAACAAGTATTCCAGGCTCAAACAGCCCGGCACTGCCAGGAAAGGAGGAGGATGACAGTTCTTGCTTCTGTAACTCTTCCCTTGCATATGTTCAGCTTGTTTTTGCATGCCTGTGTTGGTCATGGATGGTGTGACCCTGCTCCATTTCCCACAAAAGTGCTGTGGTGTCAAGGGAGTGTTGCCTGGTTCCCAGGGGAGCAGAGCTGGCTGTTGCAGGTTCGCGTGGGTCAAGCCCCATGCATAGGCTTTCTGGGCTTTACGGCTTGGCACATAACACTTGCAAGCAGCAGCTGGCCAAGGCGGGGGGAGAAGGGCTAGTCTGCTTCCTGCTGTGCTGTTTGTCCTTCTAGGAAGCGTACGTATGCCTTGGATTCCCTTCACTGTGGTGGGGTAGGTCTGCCCTCTCCTCGGTCACCCCCCTGGTGCAGCAGTGATGTCCCAGGGTTGGAGCAGTGCCTAGGAGCACTGCTGTTTCCCCACACCTCTCTTAGCTTGTTTCCCCACACCAGCATATTTTGACTCTCCTTCCCTCTGCTAGGAAAGAGGAGACGGTGACTGTCTACCCTGCCGATGTGGTGCTCTTCGAAGGCATCCTGGCCTTCTACAGCCAGGAGGTGCGGGATCTCTTCCGTATGAAGCTCTTTGTGGACACGGACGCAGACACCCGGCTGTCCCGCAGAGGTGAGGCCCAAACATGCCTTGTGCAGCAGGGGCAGAAATGTCGCTTAACTGATCTGGGCAGCTGGTCGCAGAGGCAGGTGACAGTGACCGGAGCAGAACTAGCATTGGCACAAAGCTGTGCTGCTGCTAGCAAAGAGCCAGGGAGCTTTTCCTCCCCAAGTGCAGCATGTCACACAGGGCAGCTTGTGGCAGTGGGGAGCACCTTGTTCCATGTCTCCTAGGATTCAATGGGGGTTTTGCTGCCTTGTCTGGGATTCCTCCTTTGATGCATGCAGCAGTGTGACTACTGAGCATGCTGTGTCCTCACATGGCCCTATGGCACCAGCCCTGTGCCATCAGCTGAATGGCAGCTACTGCTGGTCAGCAGGTACCAGCAGGGAAGGGTGCAATGGGCATGGCAAAGTGGCTCAACAGCTCAATCAGCTCATCAGGCAGTGCCCGATGGATCTGCTCAGGACCTGGGGCATGGGTGTGCTCCGAGGATGGCATTTGGGTGTGAGGGTGTCCGTTGTGGATGATGCAGATAGGGAGTTTGGATTTACATCTTGGTTTGCGCAAGCACAGCCAGCGCAGCATGGAGCCTCTTTGTGGTACTTGGCACTGGGGTGATGGCTTTGGGGGCAAAGAGCCCTAGAAACCAGAATATCCCTCTTGAGGACTCCCCATGTCCAGCTGGCTTGGCTGTGGGTTGCCAGCTGACATAGGAGGGACTCCAGCTCTGCAGGGACTGCATGGTTTGAGATGCAGTTCATTCCAAAGCATCCTTTAGGAGTGGGGTCACTGATGTAGCACCTGAGTTTCCTGGATGACTAAGAAAGCATTTGGGGACTCTTGGGGCAGAGTTCAGTTCTGTCTGAACTGTTCCTACCCCTGCCTGGCTCCGACAGCCTCCACAGGGTGTCTGGGGATGCAGAAGATGACTTGGAGGAGAGGTCCCATCCAGACCTCTGTGCTGTGACCAGAGGAGCATGTCTCAGTGTGTCAGCCTGGGACTGCTTCTGTGCATGGGACTGTTCCACTCTGTGACGGAACTGGTCTTGCCTGCCCTCCTGCTGTCAGACAGATACACAGCCTCCTCCACTGTTGGGATGTCATCAGTGCTGATTAAAAGCTCCTTTTTACGCATCCTCCTTGACCCTGCCCACTGTTCTTGCATGACTCATCCAGGGACATGACAGCACAGTCATTGCAGGGAGATGTATTAGCAGGTCACAGATAACGCATTTGCAAGATCCCGCAACGTCAGCCTTATCCCTTAAGCAGACTGTGCTGTGCTGGAACTTGGGTTCACACCCAGCTACGGGGTAGCACACGTTTTTGGCAGTGTCCTGTATCAGCCGTCTGAAGGCAAGGCGTTGCCTTGTGCATTTGCAGTGCCACATGACCGTGTGTGCATCCCAATTGTACTCTGGAGTGTGTGGTTCAGTCACTTTGGACTTGGTACATAACTGTGAGCTCAGGGCTTGAGAGCTGGTTGAGATCCCGTCAACTAAGAACTGAGACCATTCAGCTGCCGACCACAATACAGAGCTAAACCCTGTTGTGCTGCAGCTGTTGGACAGGGTCCTGAGCCACATGAGCCCAGGCCATTCTTGGGGTATTTCTCCCACCCACCATCAATCGCTAAAGCCTTGCAAAGGGGCAGCTGGGCTGGTTGAGGTGCTGGTGTCTCCTAGTTAGGGCAACCTATCAACCTCCTGATAGGGAACTGACCATTTGGCAGTCTCCTGGCCTGCCATCAGTGGTTGGTAGGACCACTGCAGCAGCAAATCTGTTTACTGTTTGTCTCCCTGGCATTTCTGGGAAAGGAGAGCCTGCGTGTGAGGTGCTGAAGGTATAATCGTGTCCCTGGAACATAGCTGGAGGCAGTTTGTAGCAAAAATCGGGATCTTGCATTGTGACATGGCTCTGAGTCATCTTGTTCACCCAGAAGTCCTGAAGAGTTGCAGCAACGGGCTTTTCAGCTGGGCAGCAGCAGGAGATGAGGTTCCTGGAAATGCAGCTGACCGCTCAGTTTATCAATAGTGCTGGGTTTCAGTATGTGCAACTTGCACTGTCCCATCCAGCACCTCTCCCAAGAAAAACACTGCTACCAGAGCGCAAGGGGCAAGGTCTGTCAGGTGCCTCAAACAGCCTGATCCATGCAAACCTGATTCTGGCTGAGGTCCCTTGCTGCCCTGTCCTCGGCCAGCTTCCATAAAACAAAGACCAAGTCAGGTCTCACGTGCATGTTTCAGGCCTGATTTGAGTGATGTCTGCCTGCTGGCTCTGGATGGGTGCCGATCTGTCCTTGGGACATTTGCCTGCCTGGCAAGTAGAGGCTGATACATTCAGATAGGGTGCATGGTCTTAGCCTGGGTTGCTGGGAGCCATTGCTTTGGGGCCAGGTACAAGACAGCAGCTGTGTGACTTGTGTTCGTGTGTCAGGCGATTGCCCTGCTGCGGTCTGCCCTGGGAGTGGGCAGGAGAGTTTTGCCCTGTCAGGACCAGTCCCTGTAGCCTGGGCACTCACCCTGTGCAGCTTGCAGGCCTCCCGCATGCCATTACAGGCCGGGTGTGCTGCAAATACACCCTCGCTGTGCTCCTTCCCTGCCCCAGAGCAGCCAACAAACAGGGTGTGGGACCTGGGAAACAAAAGTCTCTCTGTTTTATTTTCCGTGACTGTTTTTCTGTATTGTTTGAGCTGGGGCTTGCTCCCGCTCTCTGGAGAAGGCAAGGAGCTGGCTAGAGCAGCCTGGGCTGGGCTGAGCCATTTCTGGACCAGGCAGGGAGCTGGCACACATCCTGCTGCCAGCTTTTTCTTCCTCCATCACCTCCCCTGCATGGGGCTGCAAAAGGGCATGCTGCAAAGTTGCTGGCCGAGGGCAAAAAGAGCCAAGGGGACGGTGCCAAACCAGTACTGGGAGAACAGCGCTGTCCTGGCCCTGCAAGCAGACAGGCACTGACTGCCGAGCGGGTCATGCAGGCTGGCAGTGACGTGGCTTGGCTCTGCTTGGCACGTGGAGAAGGCTCGCTCCCAACCCACTGCCAGGCGCTAGTGTGCTGGGGAGAAGCCAGCCAGCCCCTTGGGGAGAGCCAAGAGCTGTCTGCTCAGCCACAGGGCTGTTTTGGCTCTTAACCGCGTATTGAATTCCTGCTGAACTGGGGCACTTTTCCGTGCTAAAGTGTCTTCAGACTGGAGATGGCAATGGCCCAGATACCTCGTGCAAACAGGGTGTAAGGCCCGAATGGCAGAACAAGCAGGAGGCCAGCTTGCTCTCCTGCCTCCTGGCTTCCTCCTGAGCTGATCTCCGCCAAGCCCCCCCCTCAGCCTCTGGTGGAAGCCTGCTTCACCTTCCCATCCCACTCAGCTGGGGACAGCACAAGGAGCCTGGCAGAGTTGAGTAGGTGGGTGGGTTTTACTCTCCTCCCCTCTCCAGACCTGAGTTAAACTGTGCCTTAATGTGCATATGGGTGAACCCCACTGCTTTTCTATTCCTTGGGCACCTCTGCACTGGGATGACTGGGAGAATGAGCCATCCTTAGGCCAAGTGCAGGACAGAGTGACAGGAGGGATGCAAGGGCTGAGGCTGGGAACAGTGAGGACTGGGGTGGCACTGGTTACAGCTGGAATGTGCTTGCAGAACTGAGGAGGGAGACCAAGAAAAGCCCTTGGTCAGGTCAGCCAGCCCTTGGCTCCTGGGAAAGTTTGGAAGTGGGTTAAAAGCGTGTAGCTGGGCTGGGGTGTGCTCGGGCATGTGGGCAGCAGCTTCCAGGAACACAGACCTCAGGCAAAATACCCGGGTGGCTGGCCAAAGGTTGTACTGAAGGGAAGGGGGATGGAACGATTCATGTCTCAGCTCCTGACTGTGCCTTACATCTTTTCTGCAGTGCTACGAGACATCAGTGAGCGAGGCAGGGACCTTGAGCAGATCTTATCTCAATACATCACCTTCGTCAAGCCTGCCTTCGAGGAGTTCTGTTTGCCAGTAAGTAAGGGGAGTGACACCCACAGGAGTCTGCCAAAAATGCCTCATACCCTGCCCAGCTCTTCAGACAGGAGCATTTTGTGCCCCAGAGCTCAGGTCAGCCTGCCTTGCCTTGCTCCCTTGCTGCAGTCACTGGCAAAAATGAGGGTGCCAGCACTGGCCCCGGGCAGGGCAAGATGCAGACTATTTATACAGCCACTGCCTTCCTGGTGAGATCACCCTCCCCTATGGGAAGGGGTGAGACACGGCAAGAGAAACCCCTCCCTGCACAGGATCTGACAAACCAACACCAGGCAGCTCAACAGATAACCAGCCCAGGAGGGATGATCCTTGGCTGCCTCTAGCAGGGGAAAGGGAGATCTCTGCCCCCAGGCAGTGTCCGCTGTGTCTGCCTCCTGTTCTGGGCTGTCCTGTCTGCCCTTTTAACCCTGCAGTGCTGCTGGCTTCTTGCTGGCTGGATGCTTGGGAAAGCAGGGGAGCTTCATCCTTCACCCTGTGCTGCGGGATGTGGCCTTGCAGGTTGCATTTCCTGGCTGGTAAGAGGCCAAGGTGTAGAGTAGACAGACCTTGCTTGGAGCCAAGTTTGCCAGGTTTGTCTAGAGAAAGGAAGCTACTTTGGGAGCTGATAACCAAGGCAAGGCTCCCTAGCAGACAGGGAGTTTGCATGTGGGAGACCACTGCAGTCCTGCAGAACTTGCAGGTGAAATAGCACATTTGCAGGACTAGCCATTGCACACCTCTCCTGGCTCTCGTGGAGAGGAGCCTGCGCCTTGGTTCTCAAGGCTTTTCAAGCAGATGTGGTAGTTATATGAGGAATTTCTTCTTATTCTGGAGGAACTGAGCCAGCAGAGTCCTGCAACCTGGGAACTGCTGGCCAGCACCACAGGCAGGGGGAACTGAACCTGTGCCTCCAGCCTCAGGAACATCTCTGTGCCTGTCTTATGCCAGCTCTACCCCTTCCCATAAGAGGGGCTTATTCTTTCTGTGCTACAAGATCTTTTCCTGGCTCCTGGGCAGCACCCTTTTCTCTGTCTCACTCAGCTGTGGTTCTGGGGACCAAGGTCCAATTCCAGTGTAGTCCAGAAAGGCTTTTCCTGAGAGGCAGGTGCAGCTTGGAGGCTCCCCTCCTTGCAAGTCCCCAGCAAGGTAAATCTGCAGCTTTGCAAAGCAGCAGATGCTGCATCAGTCTCTTATGTTGAAGAGTCTGTAGGAGGACGAAACATGAAACAAGGAGGGTAGAAAAAAACTGCTTTGTCCCTACCCACCAGCTTTGCAGTGGTCTGCTCCCAGTTCCAACCTGGTTGTGGGCTCAGCTGCAGAGCAGTTGCATGCGGATGTCGAGCAGGCTCAGCACCCACTGTTGCTGTTACTCAACTCCTAAACTAGCTCTGGGCCAGGTGGTCCAGCACTGAAATGGTTCAGCATATCCTGGTGATTTTTGATATGGCTGGAAGCACTTGGAGGTGTCAGATGACACCCTTCACCCAGCCCGCTGGCTTGTTTACTGATGGTAGAGCTTGGCTGTCAGGAAGCTGATCAGCTGTAAAAGCTGACACAAATAGGGGAGGAAACTGAGACTGGCACCTGTAGGTGAAAATAGGTCAGAACTGGTGTCCTGAATCAGACCTTTTTTGCAAGCGATGCTGGTAGAAAATTCTCACATCCCAAGCAAATCACGTGGCTGTGCCCCGCATGGCCACACAGCCCAGGCATGCCAGCTCTTGCTCCTGTACCGAGTGTGGCTGGATTCAGGCAGGAGGTTGTTCCTAAAAGCATCAGCTGCTGGAGTCTTGCGATCATGAGGTTTTTTAATTTCAGGTTTTGTTAGGGTGCCTCTTACTGGAATCTGTATGAGCTTATGAAAATGGAGTCAAGGCACAAAGCACGGCCCTTGAAACATAGAGCAGAAGACAAATAAGAGCATCCAAAATGTATTGTCAGCAGCGACACACCTCGCAGTGGGTTTGGGTTTGGCTAGGAGAGGGGAAGAACCTGCCCCAGGGAGCAGGGACAGGGCCCTAACCTGGTGGATTTCCACTTTGCCTGTAACACAGTGCTCTCTCTCCTTCCAGACGAAGAAGTATGCTGACGTGATCATTCCCAGAGGAGCAGATAATGAAGGTGAGTGGGCCCAGACCCTGCTGTTACATCCTGGCAGCCGGCTTTGGGCTGTTGCTGTTGCAGCAGAGTTAAGTAGGAGGTAGCAGGACCTGCCACGGAGGTGATTCAGGCCACTGCCACCTGAGAGAGTGCTGTTACCACACAAGCGCTGAGATGAGCCTCTCCCCTTTGCTCCTGCCTGGAGCATTAGTGACTGGGAGTTTGTGCTCCTCTAATCAAGCCTGGGAGCCCATCTATATGCAGTGCCTCCAGGCAGACTCCTGGTTCATCGCACACAAAGGGAAATGCGCTTGTCCAAGGCCAGACATGCAGCTGGGACAGCCAGGTCTCCACCTGGCTGGAATCAGCCTGACTATACTGGCTTGAGTGCCTGCCTCAACCAGGGCAGAAGGATGAAGTCCCAGAGGGGCAGCTCCTCCCCGCAGGGTTGCAGTTCCCCACCATGTGATAGGAGGGGATAGAAGCAGGGGAGACAGCAGGGTCATCATCTCTGGCATGGCTCTAGTTTATTTGCAGTGGTCCTAATGCAATCTCTCCCCTGTGTCTTTCCCTCCCTTTTGCTCACAGTGGCCATAAACCTGATAGTGCAGCACATCCAGGACATTCTTAATGGAGGACTCAGCAAACGCCAGAGCAATGGCTACCTGAACGGCTACACTCCTCCCCGCCAGCGGCAGCCCTCAGAGTCCAGCAGCCGGCCTCACTGACCCCGGGCGGCAGGCGTGAGGCTGGGGGCGGAGGGCACTTGGGCCCTGCCACTGCCCCTCTGTACATACTGTCCGTTCATTCCCCCCTTATCTATTTAAGAAACCAGACGGAGATGAATGCCTTTAATTTTGTATGTTGGAAATGCCGAATGAGAAGCAGCCGGCTGCTCGGGAGCCTGGACCGCCCACAGCTCCTGGCCTTGCTCAATAACTTCTCCAGCACGGAACCGGCTATAAATCTCTATAAATATAGAATTGCTCTATTTTTGTGTAAATGCAGAATAGCGTAAAATTACTTGCCATAAGGTATTTGCCAGGCTCAGTGTTGCTGGGAAGGGGCTGGGAAGAGGGTCCTGGGAGATGTTGGTGTCAGGATCCTCACCTCAAAGGCGGTAAGGAAGGAGGAGCATTTGACAACTGCTTTAGTATCACAGTGGTCTCCATCCTGGGGAGGGGACGGGTTGTGGTGGAGGTGGCAGTGTGAGTGTGGCATGGATTTTCCAACTGGGCTGGGGTTGCCTCCGCCTGCCGTTGCTGTTCAGGTCTGAGCAGCCTGGTTTTGACTGGCAGGCAATGCACAATGCCACTGGGAGTTGGGAGGATGATGTGTAATACCTCCCCTGACTGTCTCTGCACCTCCAAGTCTCAGTCCCTCAACAGCATCCCTTTCTGTGTCTGACACCCTTTCCCACCACAGATGTGGGTCTGCTGTCACACCCTCCAGCAAGGACCTGGTAGGTGATGCTGGGTATGTGATAATATAAACGTGGCAGCTTGCGGCTTTAGCAGTTTCACTGCCTTGTTTGGTGGGGATGACACGTGGATACCTTCAGCCCCTCTGGAGCTTGGTGGCCATGTGTGTGGTGGGACTCCTAGCCAAGCCCTGGGCTCAACCCTAAGCCTGGAGGTTGGCTTGCAGAAGGTCAGAGGTGTGTCTCTTACTCCTCGCTTGAAACGGTTTTGCTCTTGGATGGGGGAATTTGGGTCTGTAAGATATGGTTAAGGGAGAACCAGCCTTTTCTGAAAGGAAGGGGCAATAAATGATGAAAGGCAGCTGCTGAGCAGCCTGTCTGAGGGGAGGCAGCATTGTGTAGCGGTCCCTGGGCTGCCTAGCATCGCTATATGGGACATCCGCAGCTCCCAGCTGGGTAGCATGAAACTGGATGCCCAGGAGTCCTCTGCTCCCCTTTTTCAGAGCATGTTCTTGTCTGGCCTGTGTCCCTTTCATTGCGTCCTGGTGGAGGACACTGTGTCCCTACAGTATGTTGTTCTTAGGGCTGCCGAGGGAGTGCCCTCCCTTGCCCTGGGTGAGAATTAGTCTCCCCTAACCTCGTAGTGCTGCAACAGCCATGTCCCAGGAGAGCCTGGTGGGGTTGTACTGCAGGTCTGGGGATGCCTGGAGAGCAAGATGGGGCAGCTGGTCTGGGGCAGGGGCTTAGTGGGAGCCAGGGAAGGTCCTTTGGCCCATGCTGCTGGGACTGACATGCCCCACCGAAAATGAAGTTTCATAGGCATCCCATGAAACCTGGAGCAGGGACCCTTAGCCTTGCTCCCTCTGATGATTTTCAGTCTTTCCAGAGCATTGGTTTTGCTTTGCACTGTTAAAAGCTTAAGACCTTAGACATTCAATGCTCCATCAGTCTCCAGCCCCATGTGAGCCGAGACAAGCTTTGATTTTTAACAAAGAGAACAAGAAAGGAAACACCTCCCCCAGTGACTGCTGCTAGGGCAAACTCATTCCCTCTTGATCTGTGATGGGGGCACATGGCAGCCCTTTATCCCCCTCCCTGTCTGCAGACACTCCCCGAGGCATGTCAGCTTTGCCATAATCAAGGGCTGGCACTGGTTAGTTCTACAGCCATAGGTAAGAGGGATCAAAGCCCTGCAGAACTGGTGAGGCTTTTCAGGGCTTAAGCAGCCAAGACAGCTCTCAAGATGAAATACTGGCCTCCTCCCCCCTGTAAATAAAGACAGAACAAACGGATGCTGGTGTTTCTTGTCTCCTGTTTGGTGCTGCATGTTGCTGGCTGCGGTCCCAGTGTGGAAGCAGACTTGACCAACATTGTGTTAGTTCTGCAAGTCAAAGCCAGACCTGGAGCAAAGGTCCTGGCACAGACTTCTTTGATAAAGAAGGAGGCGCTGAAGGCAGTGGCTCTGGCTTTTGGCTGGCCAGCCAGCTCTCAGCAAGTCCTAGTGCACACATAGCTTGGGGTGCTTTTGTGAAACCCCTCTGTGCTCTCAGGACGGCAGAGAGATGGACAAATTCAACCCTTCCCAGTAAGTCTCTTGAACAGATGACGGTCAAGTGAATTTCATCAAAAGACTTTACAGGCGGGGTGGCATTAGCACTAGTGGGGTATCAGGCAAGGGTGAGAGTGCTTTTAGCAAAGGGGTAAATCACTTTGTGGCAAATCACTTTATGTCAGCATGGATTCACAAAGGGGAAGTCATGCTTAAACAATTGATAACCCTCTGTGATTAAATGACTGGCTTGGTAGATGAGGGAAGAGCAGTGCATATTGTCTACCTGGACTTCTGTCAGGCTTTTGATATGGTCTCCCATAAGATCTTCATGGCGAAGCTATTGATGTATGGTCTGGATGAGCAGTGAGATAGGTTGAAAACTGGCTGAATGGCTGGGCCCAAGAGTGTGGTGATCAGTGGTATGAAATCTGGTTGAAGATCAGTAACTAGTGGTGTAGCCCAGGGGTCAATACTAGGTCCAATCCTGTTCGACATCTTCATTAAAGATCTGGACGATGGGGCAGAGTGTACCCTCGGCAAGTCTGCTGATGACGCAAAACTGGGAGGAGTAGCTGGTACACCAAAGGGTTGTGCTGCCATCCAGAGGGACCTTGACAGGCTGGAGAAATGGGCTGACAGAAACCTTTTGATGTTCAACAAAGGGAAGTACAAAGTCCTGCACTTGAGGAAGAGCAATCTCATGCACCAGTATGTGCTGTGGGCCACCCAACTGGAAAGCATTTTTGCAGAAAAGGCCTTGAGGGCCCTAGTTAACCATAAGCCAGGAACGTAACCTTGTGGCAAACAGGGCTAATGGTATCCTGGGCTGCATTAGGGGGAGTGTTGCCAGCAGGTTGAGGGAGGTGATCCTTCCCCTTTGCTCAGGTGAGGCCACACCTGAGTACTGTGTCCAGTTCTGGGCTCCCCAGTATAAGAGAGAGATGGAGCTACTGGTGAGAGTCCAGCAAAGGGTCGTGAAGATGAAGGGGCTGGAGCATCTCTCCTGTGAGGAAGGGCTGGGAGATTTGGGACTGTTCAGACTGGCGACGAGAAGGCTGAGGGGGAATTTTACTAATGTATATAAATACCAGAAGGGAGGGTGAAAAGAGGATGGAGCCAGTGACAGGACATGAGGCAATGGGCACAAAATGAAACACAGGAGGTTCCCTCTGAACATCAGGAAAAGCTTTTGCTGTAAGAGTAACTGAGCACTGGCACAGGTTGCCCAGAGATGTAGCGGAGCCTCCGTCCTTGGAGATACTCAAAAGCCATCTGGACAAGGTCCTGGGCAACTGGCTCTAGGTAGCCCTGGCTGAGCGGGGCATTGGACAAAATGACGTCCAGAGGTGCCTTCCTCAGCCATTCCATGAATTTTAAAGTATTTTCAGCATTAAGAAATGCAGAGGCTTTTTTGCTGTCGGCCTCCGTAGTCACAAGCACGACCCTTCTGTGCCCACAGTGGGCTCGTGGAAGGCCTTAGTAGATGGCACTGACGGGCCACTGTGCTCCAGGTTCAGCTGGGAGATGAGTTCGTCCCTTCTCCTGTGTCCCTGAGCTTGGCTATGAGCTGTGTCCCGCTCCCTCTTCATGGGGACTTCCAGCACAGCTGCCGGTGAATTTTCAGCTCATGCGAGTCTTGACCTTTTTAACATGGCGGCAAAAGAGCCCCGAGCGCGGGCAGGGCGGGCCGTGGTGTGAGGCAGCGCGCGCGCCAGAGGGGGCACCCAAACCGGCTGGAACTGACTTTGACGGCCGCTGCCCCCGGCGGGCAGATGGGGGAACTGTCGCTCCTCAGCAGCGCGCGCAGGCAGGGCACGCTGCCTGGCCGCGGGTCGGCTGTGGCGGCTGAGGGGGTAGCTAAATGGCGGGACAGGGGCGGGTGGCTGTCGCCAGCCGTAGTCTATGCCCAGATCTCCGCAGCCACTGGCCCGTGGGCAGACAGGGGTTCGTTTGAGTGAGCTGCTGCCCCTCCGCAGAGAGGGTGAACTGCTGCAGCGCGCCTTGAGGGCGGACTCTGGGATGGGAGGTAGGGCCATAGGTAGGGCCAAGTGTGGGGTGTACAGGAGGTCTGTGAGAGCTGGATCTGATGCTGATGCACTCTGCCCAGTACTGTGGGGAGCCTGTGGTTCCCCTCAGCAGCTCTCGCTGCCTGTCGTGGTTTAACCCCAGCCAGCAGCTAAGCACTGCACAGCCGCTCGCTCACTCCCCCCCGGTGGGATGGGGGAGAGAATCGGAAGGGTGAAAATGAGAAAACTCGTGGGCTGAGAAAAAGACAGTTGAATAGGTAAAGCAAAAGCCGTGTGCACAAGCAAAGCAAAACAAGGAATTCATTCACTGCTTCCCATCGGCAGGCAGGTGTTCAGCCATCTCCAGGAAAGCAGGGCTCCGTCACGCCTAGCGGTTACTTGGGAAGACAAACACCATAACTCCGAACGTCCCCCCCGTCCTCCTTCTTCCCCCAGCTGTATATGCTGAGCGTAACGTCATTTGGCATGAGATATCCCTTTGGTCAGTTGAGGTCAGCTGTCCCGGCTGTGTCGTCTCCCAACTTCTACTCGTTCTACTTCCCACCCCCTACTCGTTGGTGGGGTGGTGTGAGAGGCAAAAAAAGGCCTTGACTCTGTGTAAGCACTGCTCAGCAATAACAAAACCATCTCTGTATTATCTACACTGTTCAGCACAAATCTAAACCACAGACCCATACTAGCTACTACAAAGAAAACTGACCCTATCACAGCCAAAACCAGCACACTGCCGTATGTGAGCATATGGGTCTCTTGTGCCAGTGGGAGGTATCTGTGCAAGAGACGGTGATGCTGAGTGGGCGCACTACGGGTCCTAGGCCTGGGAAGTTTTTACAGCATTACAGAACACGGCAGTCAGGCATGCTTTCACGAGAGAGTGCCACGGCCTTCCCTCAAGCTAACCAGAGTAACAGCTGCCCCAGGCTGGGTGCAGTTCCTTTCCTCAAAATCTGCATTTTCCTCCATGGCTACAGAAGAGAGGTGCATCAGGCCTTGGTGGGTCTCTCCTCTCCTGATTGTGCTGCTGCCAAGGCAGGGACAGGATTGCTCTGGTGAAGAACTTGCCTCTGGCCTCTGGCTGTGACCATAGCTAGGATCAGCGTCCCCCACCCCTGAGCCTCACTGTCTTGCTGCATCCTTGTGAGCTACTAGTGCCTCCATCTAGAGAAAAGAGATGGATGCTGTTGCACCTGGGACAGATACTATCTGTTGTTCATCTTCGGAGGGGAGTATTGAAATGCTGCTCAGAGCTGACCGTTGTAGAGGATTAAAGCTGAGACCAGCACCCACACGGCTACCTGATGGTCCTTACAAGGCTGGCTTTCTCCCCTGGTCACCTGGCTGCATCCAGCTGACAGGTCAGAGAATCATATACATCTGCAAGCCACAGTCAGTTTTCCTCAAAAGAGAGAATTGCATGGGCCAAGATGCCATGCTTTGCAACAAGGCATTTCATTATTTCTCTTTCAGGAATTACCCAACTTAACTTTCACCCTGTAGAGGCCTCCTGTTTTCTACCTTGCATTACTGCTGGGTATTGAGACAGAAATGGTTGTGTGCCTCACCAGCCAGGAATCTTAAAAGAAAGCCCAGCAATTCCTTACCCAGAGACGGGCAGTATATGAGTCAGTAGGGAAATGTCTCACTTTTCATATGACACATGCATACATTTTGTTGATCTGAAGTGTGCTAGAAGAGTGCTCTTAGCAGGAGTTTTGCTGTGTTTCCCAGCCATAGGTGCTGCAAGTGGGTGCACTTCACCATTGAGAACAAGGAGTGAGATTAGTCTAGAAATATTCCTGGAGGGACGTGACCCACGGGGTCCTGGGCATGCAGCGGCCACTGCCACCTCACTGGGACAGGGGCAGCCCCTGGGAACCTCACCGGGACATGGGCACCCTGCCAGGCTGTGGGGCCCTCCTCCTGGAACACGGCCACCCGTGGGGCACCTCACAGCCATGGATGCCGTTCTCTCCCACCCCAGCTCTCCCACTTCTCCCGGAGCACATGCTCCGCAAGCCCACATAGAGCAGCCGGGCTCGCACCAGTGCCTTTCGTGTAGCTGCTTCGCTGGATCCCCTCGGTACCGAAGTGACACGTGCTACAGGAAGAATAAACTTTATTGATCTGACGAGGGCGAGAAGATTGAGAAAGTAGGCCTCTCCCAGCAGGAGTTTTGCCAAGTTTCCCAGACGTCTCTGCTGCGAGGGCATGGTCTGGCTGTCCCCTTTGGAGAGACGGAGATGAGCCCTGGCCTTTGGGATGCCAGTGGGCCCTGGCAGCACCTTTGGGAGGGTGGAAAAGGGGACCCTCTCCAGGGGGTTGCCAAATACCCATCGGCTGTTGTGCTGGGTGGGCACGGGCAACCCACCGGGACGTGGGCACGCACCAGGCACCTCGGTGGGATGTGGGCACCCACCGGGAACCTCACGGGGAGGTGGGCCCCCTGCCAGGATGTGGGCACCCATGGGGCACCTCACGGCCACGGACGCCCGTTCTCCATTGCCTCAGGTCCCACCCCGCATGGACAGCAGCACTCACTCGCACCGCTGCCTTTCACGTTGCCAGTCCGCCGGGCGCACGCTCTAGCCGGAGTTGCACGGGGAGCTAGAGAAGGCTGTCCTCTTCTGAGCTTTTTCTCGCTCCGCCTTCTTCTTGGAGAGCTGGTGCCAGAGCACCTTCAGGCAGAAGCGGTGGAGAAGCCTCTGGCACCTGCGCAGCCGGGCGATGGTGGCCTTCAGCCGGCAGAGCAATTTGTAACTGCAGAAGGTGCCCTTTCCCCAGCAGTCTGTCCGCGTGGAAGCCGAGGCCGTCCATCCCCTTGCCTGGAAACGACAGGGCCGGGGGCACAATGAAGCGGGCAGGGACTTGGGGGGCTGAGAAGCGTCCTGCTGGGCTTGGCTTCCTCTGGAAGAAGTCCAGCCTCGCAGGACTGCTCCAGGCAGCATGTTGGGCTGAGGAAACCTCTGGCAGGCCCCGTGTCGTGCTGGGGGCTCCCGGAGGGTTTCAGCCCTGTGGCTTGGCGGGTCCCTGGGGAAGAGGCAGAAGACCTCTTGGGGCCTGCTGAGGCTTTCTTGCCCGTGCTGAGTTTTGTTTTTTCATTGCAAGCCTTCTTGGCCAAGGCTGCTGTTGTGGTTCCCTGCTCCCCACAGCCTGGTCCCTTCCTGTGTGACTGATCACGACCACTCACCTGTCCCTGGGGTCTCTCCACAGTTCTCCAGAGGGCAAGTGCAATCCAGGCCACACAGAGCAGCCACACGGTTTGCCAGGCCCTGCAGAGCAGCGAGGTCACGTCCACCGGGGCAAGGTAGACCCAAAGCTGGCCCAGAGGGTAGGGCAGGTCAGAGGCCATGCTCTCTGCCACCACGGGCTGTTGCTTCAGGCCCTCAGGAACGATGTCGCTCCTGACCCTGACCCTGACCCAGGTGTTGGGGCTGCGAAGGCCAATGATGCTGTTCCATTCAGCGGCCACGCTTTCGGCAACAGCAGGCTGTTTTTTCGGGCCCTCTGGAACAACGCCCATCCTGACCCTGACCCATCCACGTGGGCTGCGAAGGCCGATGCTGCTGGTCCATTCAGCGGTCACGCTCTCGGCAACTACGGGCGGCTGCTTCAGGTCATCCGGAATGACATCCCTCCTGAGTTTAAGCCATTGTTGTAGGCTTCGAAGGCCGATGCTGCTGGTCCATTCAGAGGCCATGCTCTCGGCCACTAAGGGCGGCTTCATCAGTTGTCCAGGAAAGAAACCTATACTGACATTGACCCAGTCAGGGTGGATGTAAAGGCGAAGGCCATGGGGAAACAGAGAGACCATGCTGAGAGCCATGGTGAGGGAGCGAAGCAGGCTGAGCGTCATCGTGGTCTCTCCCGAGGAAAAAAATCTCGACGCACAAGCTGTCTTGGGCTGTCACCCTGAGCAGAGTTCCGGCGGCGAGCACCAGGACCGAGTGGCCGCCCCGCGGATCTGCGCTTGCAAGGGTGTCCGACGACGTGACAAGTCACGGGCTGATGTCACGCAAGGCTCTGTGATGTCACAAGGTCTTTCCCGGCCCACCCGCAGGCGATGAAGGCTGAGGCGGAGCTGGGGAGGACCTCCGTAGGCGGAGTTTGAAACCTGCTGCTCCCATGGCTGTGCCCACCACTGGCGGACACTGAACCCATCGGGGGAGCGGGACTGAGCCCCGCGTGATTCGGGCTGTGGCCCGAACTTCTCAGAGAGGAGGAGCTGTACGCAGAGCTCCACCCAAGCTGCGTTCAGCAGCTGGGCTGCCGTGCCACGGTTCAGCTCAAAAACCTCTTGGGGCCAAAGTGGCAGCCCACGTTAAGAGGAAAGCCAAAAATCCACTCACTTTTGGACAAAAGCCTTAACCGTTGAGAATGAGGAGTGCAATTAGTCTAGAATTATTCCTGGAGGGACGTGACCCACGGGGTCCTGGGCGTGCAGCGGCCACTGCCACCTCACTGGGACAGGGGCAGCCCCTGGGAACCTCACCGGGACATGGGCACCCTGCCAGGCTGTGGGGCCCTCCTCCTGGAACACGGCCACCCGTGGGGCACCTCACAGCCATGGATGCCGTTCTCTCCCACCCCAGCTCTCCCACTTCTCCTGGAGCGCATGCTCCGCAAGCCCGCATAGAGCAGCCGGGCTCGCACCAGTGCCTTTCGTGTGGCCGCTTCGCTGGATCCCCTCGGTACCGAAGTGACACGTGCTACAGGAAGAATAAACTTTATTGATCTGACGAGGGCGAGAAGATTGAGAAAGTAGGCCTCTCCCAGCAGGAGTTTTGCCAAGTTTCCCAGACGTCTCTGCTGCGAGGGCATGGTCTGGCTGTCCCCTTTGGAGAGACGGAGATGAGCCCTGGCCTTTGGGATGCCAGTGGGCCCTGGCAGCACCTTTGGGAGGGTGGAAAAGGGGACCCTCTCCAGGGGGTTGCCAAATACCCATCGGCTGTTGTGCCGGGTGGGCACGGGCAACCCACCGGGACGTGGGCACGCACCAGGCACCTCGGTGGGATGTGGGCACCCACCGGGAACCTCACGGGGAGGTGGGCCCCCTGCCAGGATGTGGGCACCCATGGGGCACCTCACGGCCACGGACGCCCGTTCTCCATTGCCTCAGGTCCCACCCCGCATGGACAGCAGCACTCACTCGCACCGCTGCCTTTCACGTTGCCAGTCCGCCGGGTGCACGCTCTAGCCGGAGTTGCACGGGGAGCTAGAGAAGGCTGTCCTCTTCTGAGCTTTTTCTCGCTCCGCCTTCTTCTTGGAGAGCTGGTGCCAGAGCACCTTCAGGCAGAGGCGGTGGAGAAGCCTCTGGCACCTGCGCAGCCGGGCGATGGTGGCCTTCAGCCGGCAGAGCAATTTGTAACTGCAGAAGGTGCCCTTTTCCCAGCAGTCTATCCACGTGGAAACCGAGGCCGTCGTCCCCTTGCCTGGAAATGAGAGGGCCAGGGGCACAATGAAGCGGGCAGGGACTTGGGGGGCCGAGAAGCGTCCTGCTGGGCTTGGCTTCCTCTGGAAGATGTCCAGCCTCGCAGGACTGCTCCAGGCAGCATGTTGGGCTGAGGAAACCTCTGGCAGGCCCCGTGTCGTGCTGGGGGCTCCTGGAGGGTTTCAGCCCTGTGGCTTGGCAGGTCCCTGGGGAAGAGGCAGAAGACCTCTTGGGGCCTGCTGAGGCTTTCTTGCCCGTGCTGAGTTTTGTTTTTTCATTGCAAGCCTTCTTGGCCAAGGCTGCTGTTGTGGTTCCCTGCTCCCCACAGCCTGGTCCCTTCCTGTGTGACTGATCACGACCACTCACCTGTCCCTGGGGTCTCTCCACAGTTCTCCAGAGGGCAAGTGCAATCCAGGCCACGCAGAGCAGCCACACGGTTTGCCAGGCCCTGCAGAGCAGCGAGGTCACGTCCACCGGGGCAAGGTAGACCCAAAGCTGGCCCAGAGGGTAGGGCAGGTCAGAGGCCATGCTCTCTGCCACCACGGGCTGTTGCTTCAGGCCCTCAGGAACGACGTCCCTCCTGACCCTGACCCTGACCCAGGTGTTGGGGCTGCGAAGGCCAATGATGCTGTTCCATTCGGCGGCCACGCTTTCGGCGAGAGCGGGCTGTTGCTCCAGGCCCTCCGGAACGACATCCCTCTTGACCCTGAGCCAGCCGTGGGAGCTGCAGAGGCCAATGCTGCTGTTCCCTTCGGAGGCCATGCTCTCGGTGACACTGGGTGTGTGCCTCGGGTCTTCTGGAAGGATTTCTGTCCCGACTGTGGCCCAGTCAGGGTGGGTGTAAAGGCCAAGGCCACCGGGGAACAGAGAGACCATGCAGAGAGCCATGGTGAGGGAGCGAAGCAGGCTGAGCGTCATCGCGGTCTCTCCTGAGGAAAAAAATCTCGACGCACAAGTTGTCTTGGGCTGTCACCCTGAGCAGAGTTCAGGCGGCGAGCACCAGGAGCGAGTGAGTGGCCGCCCCGCGGGTCTGCGCTTGCAAGGGTGTCCGACGACGTGACAAGTCACGGGCTGATGTCACGCAAGGCTCTGTGATGTCACAAGGCCTTTCCCCGCCCACCCGCAGGCGATGAAGGCTGAGGCGGAGTTTGAAACCTGCTGCTCCCACGGCTGTGCCCACCGCTGGCGGACACTGAACCCATCGGGGGAGCGGGACTGAGCCCCGCGTGATTCGGGCTGTGGCCCGAACTTCTCAGAGAGGAGGAGCTGTACGCAGAGCTCCACCCAAGCTGCGATCAGCAGCTGGGCTGCCGTGCCACGGTTCAGCTCAAAAACCTCTTGGGGCCAAAGTGGCAGCCCACGTTAAGAGGAAAGCCAAAAATCCACTCACTTTTGGACAAAAGCCTTAACCGTTGAGAATGAGGAGTGCAATTAGTCTAGAATTATTCCTGGAGGGACGTGACCCACGGGGTCCTGGGCGTGCAGCGGCCACTGCCACCTCACTGGGACAGGGGCAGCCCCTGGGAACCTCACCGGGACATGGGCACCCTGCCAGGCTGTGGGGCCCTCCTCCTGGAACACGGCCACCCGTGGGGCACCTCATAGCCATGGATGCCCGTTCTCTCCCACCCCAGCTCTCCCACTTCTCCTGGAGCGCATGCTCCGCAAGCCCACATAGAGCAGCCGGGCTCGCACCAGTGCCTTTCGTGTGGCCGCTTCGCTGGATCCCCTCGGTACCGAAGTGACACGTGCTACAGGAAGAATAAACTTTATTGATCTGACGAGGGCGAGAAGATTGAGAAAGTAGGCCTCTCCCAGCAGGAGTTTTGCCAAGTTTCCCAGACGTCTCTGCTGCGAGGGCATGGTCTGGCTGTCCCCTTTGGAGAGACGGAGATGAGCCCTGGCCTTTGGGATGCCAGTGGGCCCTGGCAGCACCTTTGGGAGGGTGGAAAAGGGGACCCTCTCCAGGGGGTTGCCAAATACCCATCGGCTGTTGTGCCGGGTGGGCACGGGCAACCCACCGGGACGTGGGCACGCACCAGGCACCTCGGTGGGATGTGGGCACCCACCGGGAACCTCACGGGGAGGTGGGCCCCCTGCCAGGATGTGGACACCCATGGGGCACCTCACGGCCACGGACGCCCGTTCTCCATTGCCTCAGGTCCCACCCCGCATGGACAGCAGCACTCACTCGCACCGCTGCCTTTCACGTTGCCAGTCCGCCGGGCGCACGCTCTAGCCGGAGTTGCACGGGGAGCTAGAGAAGGCTGTCCTCTTCTGAGCTTTTTCTTGCTCCGCCTTCTTCTTGGAGAGCTGGTGCCAGAGCACCTTCAGGCAGAAGCGGTGGAGAAGCCTCTGGCACCTGCGCAGCCGGGCGATGTTGGCCTTCAGCCGGCAGAGCAATTTGTAACTGCAGAAGGTGCCCTTTCCCCAGCAGTCTGTCCGCGTGGAAGCCGAGGCCGTCCATCCCCTTGCCTGGAAACGACAGGGCCGGGGGCACAATGAAGCGGGCAGGGACTTGGGGGGCTGAGAAGCGTCCTGCTGGGCTTGGCTTCCTCTGGAAGATGTCCAGCCTCGCAGGACTGCTCTGGGCAGCATGGGCTGAGGAAACCTCTGGCAGGCCCCGTGTCGTGCTGGGGGCTCCCGGAGGGTTTCAGCCCTGTGGCTTGGCGGGTCCCTGGGGAAGAGGCAGAAGACCTCTTGGGGCCTGCTGAGGCTTTCTTGCCCGTGCTGAGTTTTGTTTTTTCATTGCAAGCCTTCTTGGCCAAGGCTGCTGTTGTGGTTCCCTGCTCCCCACAGCCTGGTCCCTTCCTGTGTGACTGATCACGACCACTCACCTGTCCCTGGGGTCTCTCCACAGTTCTCCAGAGGGCAAGTGCAATCCAGGCCACGCAGAGCAGCCACACGGTTTGCCAGGCCCTGCAGAGCAGCGAGGTCACGTCCACCGGGGCAAGGTAGACCCAAAGCTGGCCCAGAGGGTAGGGCAGGTCAGAGGCCATGCTCTCTGCCACCACGGGCTGTTGCTTCAGGCCCTCAGGAACGATGTCGCTCCTGACCCTGACCCTGACCCAGGTGTTGGGGCTGCGAAGGCCAATGATGCTGTTCCATTCGGCGGCCACGCTTTCGGCAACAGCAGGCTGTTTTTTCGGGCCCTCTGGAACAACATCCATCCTGACCCTGACCCATCCACGTGGGCTGCGAAGGCCAATGCTGCTGGTCCATTCAGCGGTCACGCTCTCGGCAACTACGGGCGGCTGCTTCAGGTCATCCGGAATGACATCCCTCCTGAGTTTAAGCCATTGTTGTAGGCTTCGAAGGCCGATGCTGCTGGTCCATTCAGAGGCCATGCTCTCGGCCACTAAGGGCGGCTTCATCAGTTGTCCAGGAAAGAAACCTATACTGACATTGACCCAGTCAGGGTGGATGTAAAGGCGAAGGCCATGGGGAAACAGAGAGACCATGCTGAGAGCCATGGTGAGGGAGCGAAGCAGGCTGAGCGTCATCGTGGTCTCTCCCGAGGAAAAAAATCTCGACGCACAAGCTGTCTTGGGCTGTCACCCTGAGCAGAGTTCAGGCGGCGAGCACCAGGAGCGAGTGGCTGCCCCGCGGGTCTGCGCTTGCAAGGGTGTCCGACGACGTGACAAGTCACGGGCTGATGTCACGCAAGGCTCTGTGATGTCACAAGGTCTTTCCCGGCCCACCCGCAGGCGATGAAGGCTGAGGCGGAGCTGGGGAGGACCTCCGTAGGCGGAGTTTGAAACCTGCTGCTCCCATGGCTGTGCCCACCGCTGGCGGACACTGAACCCATCGGGGGAGCGGGACTGAGCCCCGCGTGATTCGGGCTGTGGCCCGAACTTCTCAGAGAGGAGGAGCTGTACGCAGAGCTCCACCCAAGCTGCGTTCAGCAGCTGGGCTGCCGTGCCACGGTTCAGCTCAAAAACCTCTTGGGGCCAAAGTGGCAGCCCACGTTAAGAGGAAAGCCAAAAATCCACTCACTTTTGGACAAAAGCCTTAACCGTTGAGAATGAGGAGTGCAATTAGTCTAGAATTATTCCTGGAGGGACGTGACCCACGGGGTCCTGGGCGTGCAGCGGCCACTGCCACCTCACTGGGACAGGGGCAGCCCCTGGGAACCTCACCGGGACATGGGCACCCTGCCAGGCTGTGGGGCTCTCCTCCTGGAACACGGCCACCCGTGGGGCACCTCACAGCCATGGATGCCCGTTCTCTCCCACCCCAGCTCTCCCACTTCTCCTGGAGCGCATGCTCCGCAAGCCCACATAGAGCAGCCGGGCTCGCACCAGTGCCTTTCGTGTGGCCGCTTCGCTGGATCCCCTCGGTACCGAAGTGACACGTGCTACAGGAAGAATAAACTTTATTGATCTGACGAGGGCGAGAAGATTGAGAAAGTAGGCCTCTCCCAGCAGGAGTTTTGCCAAGTTTCCCAGACGTCTCTGCTGCGAGGGCATGGTCTGGCTGTCCCCTTTGGAGAGACGGAGATGAGCCCTGGCCTTTGGGATGCCAGTGGGCCCTGGCAGCACCTTTGGGAGGGTGGAAAAGGGGACCCTCTCCAGGGGGTTGCCAAATACCCATCGGCTGTTGTGCCGGGTGGGCACGGGCAACCCACCGGGACGTGGGCACGCACCAGGCACCTCGGTGGGATGTGGGCACCCACCGGGAACCTCACGGGGAGGTGGGCCCCCTGCCAGGATGTGGGCACCCATGGGGCACCTCACGGCCACGGACGCCCGTTCTCCATTGCCTCAGGTCCCACCCCGCATGGACAGCAGCACTCACTCGCACCGCTGCCTTTCACGTTGCCAGTCCGCCGGGCGCACGCTCTAGCCGGAGTTGCACGGGGAGCTAGAGAAGGCTGTCCTCTTCTGAGCTTTTTCTCGCTCCGCCTTCTTCTTGGAGAGCTGGTGCCAGAGCACCTTCAGGCAGAGGCGGTGGAGAAGCCTCTGGCACCTGCGCAGCCGGGCGATGGTGGCCTCCAGCCGGCAGAGCAATTTGTAATTGCGGAAGGTACCCTTTTCCCAGCAGTCTATCCACGTGGAAACCGAGGCCGTCGTCCCCTTGGCTGGAAATGAGAGGGCCAGGGGCACAATGAAGCGGGCAGGGACTTGGGGGGCCGAGAAGCGTCCTGCTGGGCTTGGCTTCCTCTGGAAGATGTCCAGCCTCGCAGGACTGCTCCGGGCAGCATGGGCTGAGGAAACCTCTGGCAGGCCCCGTGTCGTGCTGGGGGCTCCCGGAGGGTTTCAGCCCTGTGGCTTGGCGGGTCCCTGGGGAAGAGGCAGAAGACCTCTTGGGGCCTGCTGAGGCTTTCTTGCCCGTGCTGAGTTTTGTTTTTTCATTGCAAGCCTTCTTGGCCAAGGCTGCTGTTGTGGTTCCCTGCTCCCCACAGCCTGGTCCCTTCCTGTGTGACTGATCACGACCACTCACCTGTCCCTGGGGTCTCTCCACAGTTCTCCAGAGGGCAAGTGCAATCCAGGCCACGCAGAGCAGCCACACGGTTTGCCAGGCCCTGCAGAGCAGCGAGGTCACGTCCACCGGGGCAAGGTAGACCCAAAGCTGGCCCAGAGGGTAGGGCAGGTCAGAGGCCATGCTCTCTGCCACCACGGGCTGTTGCTTCAGGCCCTCAGGAACGACGTCCCTCCTGACCCTGACCCAGGTGTTGGGGCTGCGAAGGCCAATGATGCTGTTCCATTCGGCGGCCACGCTTTCGGCGAGAGCGGGCTGTTGCTCCAGGCCCTCCGGAACGACATCCCTCTTGACCCTGAGCCAGCCGTGGGAGCTGCAGAGGCCAATGCTGCTGTTCCCTTCGGAGGCCATGCTCTCGGTGACACTGGGTGTGTGCCTCGGGTCTTCTGGAAGGATTTCTGTCCCGACTGTGGCCCAGTCAGGGTGGGTGTAAAGGCCAAGGCCACCGGGGAACAGAGAGACCATGCAGAGAGCCATGGTGAGGGAGCGAAGCAGGCTGAGCGTCATCGCGGTCTCTCCTGAGGAAAAAAATCTCGACGCACAAGTTGTCTTGGGCTGTCACCCTGAGCAGAGTTCAGGCGGCGAGCACCAGGAGCGAGTGAGTGGCCGCCCCGCGGGTCTGCGCTTGCAAGGGTGTCCGACGACGTGACAAGTCACGGGCTGATGTCACGCAAGGCTCTGTGATGTCACAAGGCCTTTCCCCGCCCACCCGCAGGCGATGAAGGCTGAGGCGGAGTTTGAAACCTGCTGCTCCCACGGCTGTGCCCACCGCTGGCGGACACTGAACCCATCGGGGGAGCGGGACTGAGCCCCGCGTGATTCGGGCTGTGGCCCGAACTTCTCAGAGAGGAGGAGCTGTACGCAGAGCTCCACCCAAGCTGCGATCAGCAGCTGGGCTGCCGTGCCACGGTTCAGCTCAAAAACCTCTTGGGGCCAAAGTGGCAGCCCACGTTAAGAGGAAAGCCAAAAATCCACTCACTTTTGGACAAAAGCCTTAACCGTTGAGAATGAGGAGTGCAATTAGTCTAGAATTATTCCTGGAGGGACGTGACCCACGGGGTCCTGGGCGTGCAGCGGCCACTGCCACCTCACTGGGACAGGGGCAGCCCCTGGGAACCTCACCGGGACATGGGCACCCTGCCAGGCTGTGGGGCCCTCCTCCTGGAACACGGCCACCCGTGGGGCACCTCATAGCCATGGATGCCCGTTCTCTCCCACCCCAGCTCTCCCACTTCTCCTGGAGCGCATGCTCCGCAAGCCCGCATAGAGCAGCCGGGCTCGCACCAGTGCCTTTCGTGTGGCCGCTTCGCTGGATCCCCTCGGTACCGAAGTGACACGTGCTACAGGAAGAATAAACTTTATTGATCTGACGAGGGCGAGAAGATTGAGAAAGTAGGCCTCTCCCAGCAGGAGTTTTGCCAAGTTTCCCAGACGTCTCTGCTGCGAGGGCATGGTCTGGCTGTCCCCTTTGGAGAGACGGAGATGAGCCCTGGCCTTTGGGATGCCAGTGGGCCCTGGCAGCACCTTTGGGAGGGTGGAAAAGGGGACCCTCTCCAGGGGGTTGCCAAATACCCATCGGCTGTTGTGCCGGGTGGGCACGGGCAACCCACCGGGACGTGGGCACGCACCAGGCACCTCGGTGGGATGTGGGCACCCACCGGGAACCTCACGGGGAGGTGGGCCCCCTGCCAGGATGTGGACACCCATGGGGCACCTCACGGCCACGGACGCCCGTTCTCCATTGCCTCAGGTCCCACCCCGCATGGACAGCAGCACTCACTCGCACCGCTGCCTTTCACGTTGCCAGTCCGCCGGGCGCACGCTCTAGCCGGAGTTGCACGGGGAGCTAGAGAAGGCTGTCCTCTTCTGAGCTTTTTCTTGCTCCGCCTTCTTCTTGGAGAGCTGGTGCCAGAGCACCTTCAGGCAGAAGCGGTGGAGAAGCCTCTGGCACCTGCGCAGCCGGGCGATGGTGGCCTTCAGCCGGCAGAGCAATTTGTAACTGCAGAAGGTGCCCTTTCCCCAGCAGTCTGTCCGCGTGGAAGCCGAGGCCGTCCATCCCCTTGCCTGGAAACGACAGGGCCGGGGGCACAATGAAGCGGGCAGGGACTTGGGGGGCTGAGAAGCGTCCTGCTGGGCTTGGCTTCCTCTGGAAGATGTCCAGCCTCGCAGGACTGCTCTGGGCAGCATGGGCTGAGGAAACCTCTGGCAGGCCCCGTGTCGTGCTGGGGGCTCCCGGAGGGTTTCAGCCCTGTGGCTTGGCGGGTCCCTGGGGAAGAGGCAGAAGACCTCTTGGGGCCTGCTGAGGCTTTCTTGCCCGTGCTGAGTTTTGTTTTTTCATTGCAAGCCTTCTTGGCCAAGGCTGCTGTTGTGGTTCCCTGCTCCCCACAGCCTGGTCCCTTCCTGTGTGACTGATCACGACCACTCACCTGTCCCTGGGGTCTCTCCACAGTTCTCCAGAGGGCAAGTGCAATCCAGGCCACGCAGAGCAGCCACACGGTTTGCCAGGCCCTGCAGAGCAGCGAGGTCACGTCCACCGGGGCAAGGTAGACCCAAAGCTGGCCCAGAGGGTAGGGCAGGTCAGAGGCCATGCTCTCTGCCACCACGGGCTGTTGCTTCAGGCCCTCAGGAACGATGTCGCTCCTGACCCTGACCCTGACCCAGGTGTTGGGGCTGCGAAGGCCAATGATGCTGTTCCATTCGGCGGCCACGCTTTCGGCAACAGCAGGCTGTTTTTTCGGGCCCTCTGGAACAACATCCATCCTGACCCTGACCCATCCACGTGGGCTGCGAAGGCCAATGCTGCTGGTCCATTCAGCGGTCACGCTCTCGGCAACTACGGGCGGCTGCTTCAGGTCATCCGGAATGACATCCCTCCTGAGTTTAAGCCATTGTTGTAGGCTTCGAAGGCCGATGCTGCTGGTCCATTCAGAGGCCATGCTCTCGGCCACTAAGGGCGGCTTCATCAGTTGTCCAGGAAAGAAACCTATACTGACATTGACCCAGTCAGGGTGGATGTAAAGGCGAAGGCCATGGGGAAACAGAGAGACCATGCTGAGAGCCATGGTGAGGGAGCGAAGCAGGCTGAGCGTCATCGTGGTCTCTCCCGAGGAAAAAAATCTCGACGCACAAGCTGTCTTGGGCTGTCACCCTGAGCAGAGTTCAGGCGGCGAGCACCAGGAGCGAGTGGCTGCCCCGCGGGTCTGCGCTTGCAAGGGTGTCCGACGACGTGACAAGTCACGGGCTGATGTCACGCAAGGCTCTGTGATGTCACAAGGTCTTTCCCGGCCCACCCGCAGGCGATGAAGGCTGAGGCGGAGCTGGGGAGGACCTCCGTAGGCGGAGTTTGAAACCTGCTGCTCCCATGGCTGTGCCCACCGCTGGCGGACACTGAACCCATCGGGGGAGCGGGACTGAGCCCCGCGTGATTCGGGCTATGGCCCGAACTTCTCAGAGAGGAGGAGCTGTACGCAGAGCCCCACCCAAGCTGCGATCAGCAGCTGGGCTGCCGTGCCACGGTTCAGCTCAAAAACCTCTTGGGGCCAAAGTGGCAGCCCACGTTAAGAGGAAAGCCAAAAATCCACTCACTTTTGGACAAAAGCCTTAACCGTTGAGAATGAGGAGTGCAATTAGTCTAGAATTATTCCTGGAGGGACGTGACCCACGGGGTCCTGGGCGTGCAGCGGCCACTGCCACCTCACTGGGACAGGGGCAGCCCCTGGGAACCTCACCGGGACATGGGCACCCTGCCAGGCTGTGGGGCCCTCCTCCTGGAACACGGCCACCCGTGGGGCACCTCACAGCCATGGATGCCCGTTCTCTCCCACCCCAGCTCTCCCACTTCTCCTGGAGCGCATGCTCCGCAAGCCCACATAGAGCAGCCGGGCTCGCACCAGTGCCTTTCGTGTGGCCGCTTCGCTGGATCCCCTCGGTACCGAAGTGACACGTGCTACAGGAAGAATAAACTTTATTGATCTGACGAGGGCGAGAAGATTGAGAAAGTAGGCCTCTCCCAGCAGGAGTTTTGCCAAGTTTCCCAGACGTCTCTGCTGCGAGGGCATGGTCTGGCTGTCCCCTTTGGAGAGACGGAGATGAGCCCTGGCCTTTGGGATGCCAGTGGGCCCTGGCAGCACCTTTGGGAGGGTGGAAAAGGGGACCCTCTCCAGGGGGTTGCCAAATACCCATCGGCTGTTGTGCCGGGTGGGCACGGGCAACCCACCGGGACGTGGGCACGCACCAGGCACCTCGGTGGGATGTGGGCACCCACCGGGAACCTCACGGGGAGGTGGGCCCCCTGCCAGGATGTGGGCACCCATGGGGCACCTCACGGCCACGGACGCCCGTTCTCCATTGCCTCAGGTCCCACCCCACATGGACAGCAGCACTCACTCGCACCGCTGCCTTTCACGTTGCCAGTCCGCCGGGCGCACGCTCTAGCCGGAGTTGCACGGGGAGCTAGAGAAGGCTGTCCTCTTCTGAGCTTTTTCTCACTCCGCCTTCTTCTTGGAGAGCTGGTGCCAGAGCACCTTCAGGCAGAGGCGGTGGAGAAGCCTCTGGCACCTGCGCAGCCGGGCGATGTTGGCCTCCAGCCGGCAGAGCAATTTGTAATTGCGGAAGGTACCCTTTTCCCAGCAGTCTATCCACGTGGAAACCGAGGCCGTCGTCCCCTTGGCTGGAAATGAGAGGGCCAGGGGCACAATGAAGCGGGCAGGGACTTGGGGGGCCGAGAAGCGTCCTGCTGGGCTTGGCTTCCTCTGGAAGATGTCCAGCCTCGCAGGACTGCTCCGGGCAGCATGTTGGGCTGAGGAAACCTCTGGCAGGCCCCGTGTCGTGCTGGGGGCTCCCGGAGGGTTTCAGCCCTGTGGCTTGGCAGGTCCCTGGGGAAGAGGCAGAAGACCTCTTGGGGCCTGCTGAGTCTTTCTTGCCCGCACTGAGTTTTGTTTTTTCATTGCAAGCCTTCTTGGCCAAGGCTGCTGTTGTGGTTCCCTGCTCCCCACAGCCTGGTCCCTTCCTGTGTGACTGATCACGACCACTCACCTGTCCCTGGGGTCTCTCCACAGTTCTCCAGAGGGCAAGTGCAATCCAGGCCACGCAGAGCAGCCACACGGTTTGCCAGGCCCTGCAGAGCAGCGAGGTCACGTCCACCGGGGCAAAGTAGACCCAAAGCTGGCCCAGAGGGTAGGGCAGGTCAGAGGCCATGCTCTCTGCCACCACGGGCTGTTGCTTCAGGCCCTCAGGAACGACGTCCCTCCTGACCCTGACCCTGACCCAGGTGTTGGGGCTGCGAAGGCCAATGATGCTGTTCCATTCGGCGGCCACGCTTTCGGCGAGAGCGGGCTGTTGCTCCAGGCCCTCCGGAACGACATCCCTCTTGACCCTGAGCCAGCCGTGGGAGCTGCAGAGGCCAATGCTGCTGTTCCCTTCGGAGGCCATGCTCTCGGTGACACTGGGTGTGTGCCTCGGGTCTTCTGGAAGGATTTCTGTCCCGACTGTGGCCCAGTCAGGGTGGGTGTAAAGGCCAAGGCCACCGGGGAACAGAGAGACCATGCAGAGAGCCATGGTGAGGGAGCGAAGCAGGCTGAGCGTCATCGCGGTCTCTCCTGAGGAAAAAAATCTCGACGCACAAGTTGTCTTGGGCTGTCACCCTGAGCAGAGTTCAGGCGGCGAGCACCAGGAGCGAGTGAGTGGCCGCCCCGCGGGTCTGCGCTTGCAAGGGTGTCCGACGACGTGACAAGTCACGGGCTGATGTCACGCAAGGCTCTGTGATGTCACAAGGCCTTTCCCCGCCCACCCGCAGGCGATGAAGGCTGAGGCGGAGTTTGAAACCTGCTGCTCCCACGGCTGTGCCCACCGCTGGCGGACACTGAACCCATCGGGGGAGCGGGACTGAGCCCCGCGTGATTCGGGCTGTGGCCCGAACTTCTCAGAGAGGAGGAGCTGTACGCAGAGCTCCACCCAAGCTGCGTTCAGCAGCTGGGCTGCCGTGCCACGGTTCAGCTCAAAAACCTCTTGGGGCCAAAGTGGCAGCCCACGTTAAGAGGAAAGCCAAAAATCCACTCACTTTTGGACAAAAGCCTTAACCGTTGAGAATGAGGAGTGCAATTAGTCTAGAATTATTCCTGGAGGGACGTGACCCACGGGGTCCTGGGCGTGCAGCGGCCACTGCCACCTCACTGGGACAGGGGCAGCCCCTGGGAACCTCACCGGGACATGGGCACCCTGCCAGGCTGTGGGGCCCTCCTCCTGGAACACGGCCACCCGTGGGGCACCTCACAGCCATGGATGCCCGTTCTCTCCCACCCCAGCTCTCCCACTTCTCCTGGAGCGCATGCTCCGCAAGCCCACATAGAGCAGCCGGGCTCGCACCAGTGCCTTTCGTGTGGCCGCTTCGCTGGATCCCCTCGGTACCGAAGTGACACGTGCTACAGGAAGAATAAACTTTATTGATCTGACGAGGGCGAGAAGATTGAGAAAGTAGGCCTCTCCCAGCAGGAGTTTTGCCAAGTTTCCCAGACGTCTCTGCTGCGAGGGCATGGTCTGGCTGTCCCCTTTGGAGAGACGGAGATGAGCCCTGGCCTTTGGGATGCCAGTGGGCCCTGGCAGCACCTTTGGGAGGGTGGAAAAGGGGACCCTCTCCAGGGGGTTGCCAAATACCCATCGGCTGTTGTGCCGGGTGGGCACGGGCAACCCACCGGGACGTGGGCACGCACCAGGCACCTCGGTGGGATGTGGGCACCCACCGGGAACCTCACGGGGAGGTGGGCCCCCTGCCAGGATGTGGACACCCATGGGGCACCTCATGGCCACGGACGCCCGTTCTCCATTGCCTCAGGTCCCACCCCGCATGGACAGCAGCACTCACTCGCACCGCTGCCTTTCACGTTGCCAGTCCGCCGGGCGCACGCTCTAGCCGGAGTTGCACGGGGAGCTAGAGAAGGCTGTCCTCTTCTGAGCTTTTTCTTGCTCCGCCTTCTTCTTGGAGAGCTGGTGCCAGAGCACCTTCAGGCAGAAGCGGTGGAGAAGCCTCTGGCACCTGCGCAGCCGGGCGATGGTGGCCTTCAGCCGGCAGAGCAATTTGTAACTGCAGAAGGTGCCCTTTCCCCAGCAGTCTGTCCGCGTGGAAGCCGAGGCCGTCCATCCCCTTGCCTGGAAACGACAGGGCCGGGGGCACAATGAAGCGGGCAGGGACTTGGGGGGCTGAGAAGCGTCCTGCTGGGCTTGGCTTCCTCTGGAAGATGTCCAGCCTCGCAGGACTGCTCTGGGCAGCATGGGCTGAGGAAACCTCTGGCAGGCCCCGTGTCGTGCTGGGGGCTCCCGGAGGGTTTCAGCCCTGTGGCTTGGCGGGTCCCTGGGGAAGAGGCAGAAGACCTCTTGGGGCCTGCTGAGGCTTTCTTGCCCGTGCTGAGTTTTGTTTTTTCATTGCAAGCCTTCTTGGCCAAGGCTGCTGTTGTGGTTCCCTGCTCCCCACAGCCTGGTCCCTTCCTGTGTGACTGATCACGACCACTCACCTGTCCCTGGGGTCTCTCCACAGTTCTCCAGAGGGCAAGTGCAATCCAGGCCACGCAGAGCAGCCACACGGTTTGCCAGGCCCTGCAGAGCAGCGAGGTCACGTCCACCGGGGCAAGGTAGACCCAAAGCTGGCCCAGAGGGTAGGGCAGGTCAGAGGCCATGCTCTCTGCCACCACGGGCTGTTGCTTCAGGCCCTCAGGAACGATGTCGCTCCTGACCCTGACCCTGACCCAGGTGTTGGGGCTGCGAAGGCCAATGATGCTGTTCCATTCGGCGGCCACGCTTTCGGCAACAGCAGGCTGTTTTTTCGGGCCCTCTGGAACAACGCCCATCCTGACCCTGACCCATCCACGTGGGCTGCGAAGGCCGATGCTGCTGGTCCATTCAGCGGTCACGCTCTCGGCAACTACGGGCGGCTGCTTCAGGTCATCCGGAATGACATCCCTCCTGAGTTTAAGCCATTGTTGTAGGCTTCGAAGGCCGATGCTGCTGGTCCATTCAGAGGCCATGCTCTCGGCCACTAAGGGCGGCTTCATCAGTTGTCCAGGAAAGAAACCTATACTGACATTGACCCAGTCAGGGTGGATGTAAAGGCGAAGGCCATGGGGAAACAGAGAGACCATGCTGAGAGCCATGGTGAGGGAGCGAAGCAGGCTGAGCGTCATCGTGGTCTCTCCCGAGGAAAAAAATCTCGACGCACAAGCTGTCTTGGGCTGTCACCCTGAGCAGAGTTCAGGCGGCGAGCACCAGGAGCGAGTGGCTGCCCCGCGGGTCTGCGCTTGCAAGGGTGTCCGACGACGTGACAAGTCATAGGCTGATGTCACGCAAGGCTCTGTGATGTCACAAGGTCTTTCCCGGCCCACCCGCAGGCGATGAAGGCTGAGGCGGAGCTGGGGAGGACCTCCGTAGGCGGAGTTTGAAACCTGCTGCTCCCACGGCTGTGCCCACCGCTGGCGGACACTGAACCCATCGGGGGAGCGGGACTGAGCCCCGCGTGATTCGGGCTGTGGCCCGAACTTCTCAGAGAGGAGGAGCTGTATGCAGAGCCCCACCCAAGCTGCGTTCAGCAGCTGGGCTGCCGTGCCACGGTTCAGCTCAAAAACCTCTTGGGGCCAAAGTGGCAGCCCACGTTAAGAGGAAAGCCAAAAACCCACTCACTTTTGGACAAAAGCCTTAACCGTTGAGAATGAGGAGTGCAATTAGTCTAGAATTATTCCTGGAGGGACGTGACCCACGGGGTCCTGGGCGTGCAGCGGCCACTGCCACCTCACTGGGATACATGCTGCTTCTGAGAACCTGTCCAGGGTATGGGCGGAGCTCTGGAACACGGCCACCTCTCGGCACAGAGGGACCTGCCCGGGCCCTCGGCAGCGCATGGCCACCCTACAGCCACTGCCGCCTGACGGGGATACGTGCCCCCGGCCATTACGGATGCTCCAGCTGATATGGGCCCTCTCGTGAGAGGGCCATGTCTTGGGGCCGGCCGCAGGCGGGAGCAGGCCGCGTCAGGCTCTGCCCGTAGCGGGGATGGGGCGGGCTCGGGCCCGTTGCCGTGTCCGCGGGAGGGCGGGACGGGGAGGGCGGGGGCGGGGACGGAAGGGGCGGTCGCGGCCCGGCGCGCGGCTGCTGCGGTTGGCGAGGGCGTCGTGCGGGGCCGGACCGCTTCCTGCCGCTGAGGAGGGGCCCGGCGGGGTGGGCTCGGCTCGGCTCGGCTCGGCTCGGCTGCTGCGGGACCCCGGCTCGGCGGCGGCGGACCCCGCGCCCGGCGTGAGTCGTCCTGCGCCGTCGGGCATGGGAGCGGCTTTCCGGGGCTGCGGGCGGCCGCCTGCTGCAGCGCGGGGGTGCCGGGGGTCCCCTTGCCCCCGCCGGTGCGGCCTCGGTTCGGGCGCGCTCCTCTGCCCGGGTGCTCTCGGGGTGGCGGAACAGGGTCGGCAGCCGCGTGTTTCCCGCCGCGCCGGGAGGCCGCCGGGGCGCGGCGTCCAGGGCGGCCTGGGCCCTCCGCTCCCGGGGCCGGTGGTGGGGCGGCGGCGGCCTGGGGAGCGCGCCCGGCTCCTCGGCGCGGCTCGGCTCGGCTTGGTCCCCGCTGCGGGCCAGGCGTCCGCGGTTCTGCCCGCCGCTTGCTGTCTGCTGGCGGCTTCCCCAGTGCGCCGTGGGCTGCCGGCCTGAGGTCTTCAGGGGAAGGGGGCAGGAGGGGAGCGGTGTTCGTCCCTGCCGAGCAGCCCCACGCCTCGGAGAACCTACTTGTGCCTGCGGGTGCTCGGGAGCCAGGGCCACGTTTTGCTGGGAAAAGCGTCGTTTCACCCAGTTGCTTCCCCGCGGAGAACGCTAAATCCTGCACTCTAGGCCAAAACGTTGTTTTTTGGTCCCCCCCCGACTTCTAATGTGGCTTTTAAGGGGATTAAATCTGATGCAATCAGGGGTCTAAGAATAGCATCGTCCACGTTGCCTAGCATGTGCAAAGTGCTCTGAAGGGCTTTTGCGTGTGTTCCTGCACACGGGCGGTTGTGGAGGTGCTCCTTTGCAGTGGGGCACCTGGAGTTCCCCGCGGCGAGGCTCGCTCTTCCAGCAAGCCCCTCGATGCTGGTGAGAGGAGCGATAGCAGAGTCTGATCGGGGAGAGGCTGGGCACTCATAGCTCGGGTTTAAATTGGTATGTGATGCCCTAACCGGCAGGAATTAGCTTGCTTTATTTGCAGGAAAGTGTCAACCTGAGTAATTTGCAACTGTGGAAGACAGCAAGTCTGAACTTACTCTTCATTAAATGGCAAACTGCTCCGTTTGTGTTTCTGTGATAATGTACCTGGAGAATGTTGCATATCGAATAAGGTGCTTGTTCACGTAGCCAAATAACTCTATAAACATTGTGTAGTTGAATTTAAATTCTGACAAAAATATTTTGTTATTGTTGGACGCAGGGCAACAATCTCAGTCTTCCAAAAATGGTTTTATTCTTCCTAAATTTAAGTTTTTCTGTTTTTAAATGCTACTTCTGTTTATTTTAAGAGTTATTCAGTCTCATTCCGTCATTGCTTTTCCTGTAGTTTCACTGGTTTCCCATTTCTCACCCCATCTCTGGATGGGAAGAATGCTGTGAATATCAATACGGAAGCAGAAAACCCTTTTGTTCTTTTAATATGTGACAAAAAGTTAGGCTTACTGCTTTAAATAATGATTGAATTAAATTTATTCTTAATTGAATAGTCATTAAAATTGAAATAGGCATGAGCGATACCCTTGTGAAAAGGGTTAATCTACATTGGAATTAGAAGTCAGTCGTTGGATATGGAAGGCCTGTGCAGTTTGCAACTGTTATTCCTCTCAGAAAATGAATATTTGGAGTGGAAGTGTAGTGAGCATCAGGCAGCATCATTAATCTTTGCAGATGTAGTACCATTATTAGCATCCCTCTTGCCTCTGGGGCACATAGTTATCTTCAATTTCCAGACGCAAGTTTTATCTTATATCAAATTCTGGCTCTGCAGTGTAGCTGGTTGAGCAGCACTGGGCTGTTTATTAGGTGCCAGCCTGCCTTAAATCTCTGCTAAATGTATGAGGGAGAGATACCTCCTGGCTCTGAGCAAGGAGTGAGAGCGAGCACTCTGTTACTTGAGATATTTTTTTCCTTTGGTAGAACAATTTTAAGGATTTAGGGAGTCAGGCAGTTTACTGACTTTATGATGTGTGTGTTCCATTTGCCTAAAGAATCATTATGCAGCTGTAGTGAAATGACTTTTAATGATTATATTTTCTTCTGCTTTATTCTCTGCAATCCAGACATTGTTCGTTTAGGCTGTGAATTTTATAGCTGGATAAGAGCTTGAAGGTGTATTAGTACCTGGATGTGGTCAGTTCTGTTGTCCTAGAGCCAGACTGAAGAGAGGAGAAATGTTCTCTTGCTTCTGAATATCAGCCTTTTCTTTCTTTTTTTTTCTTTCTTTTGGATCAGGTCTTGAAGCATAGGGTGAAGGTTTCTCTTCACGGTGCATGGACGGAAAGCCAATGCGCAGGTAAGATGTGAAAAACAATTGTCCTTATCCAAATATGATAAATCATGTGAGTTGGTTTCATAAGTGCCTAGAGCATAAAATGTTGTTTGGTTTTGTTTTTTTTCAAGGCCTGATTTATGAGAATTAGAATATAAAGCATTCCTCTTTAGTCCTTACTTAAATGTATTTAGTTTTCAATCTTTACAAGACCAGATGTCTTTAAATGAATATGCTGTTAGGAAGACTATGGAAGACAAGTTGTTAGAATTCTCCGTCCCCCCTCCCGACTTCCACCATTTACGATCATATTTAAAATCCAGTATTTAATTACTTAAGTATTCAAATTGTGTGACATAAACTGCCTGGGAATAAATTTAAACTTGATTTCTAAGGGGCATTATTTTTCCCTTAACTAAAGGAGTTTAGTCCCTTTGATGGAGTGAGGTCTTGGGTGAAAAGGAGATTTCCTTTTCTAATTACGGATGCCAGCTGCCTCAGTTCTAATGAGCTGAAGATGCAGCTGAAGTTCTTGCTGTGGTTATGTCAGAAACATTATCTGTTATATGGAGAAAAAATTGTTACAGTAAATCAGCATGATGACAGGATGGCAAACAGGATTGTCTGCTAGTTCTAGTTGCTTTTCACTATCTGATGGCAATCCCATGGCAAAACTGAACAGCAGATACATTTCTGTATGTGATACAGGCTGTGTGGAAGCAAAGTTTCCCGAAGTTCTACACCTCTAAATGAAGTGAAGAGAACTCATGCAAATTGCTTAGTCTGTCTGCAGTCTTCAGGATGTTGAAAATAGGGAAACTTTTATTATGGACGATTCTGTAAACAGTCATGCAAGAGAAGGCAAGGAATTTTAACCATAGATGAATATGTAAAGCATTTCTAGTTACAGCATTTGCAGAAACCATTAGCCTGGGTTCTGTGTCATGGAAGGAGGTAAGAAATAAATAGTCATTTAAACCCTTGAAGAGTGACACTGTGTTGTTTAATTAAATGAACCCCTCAAGCGCAACAAAAAAAGACTGTGCTGCTGCTTCAGTTAAGCTAATGAGTAAACCTCGGGACATGATATGGGCATCACTGGGGCTATGTATTGTTCAATATTTTTGCCAAGATAAGAAATGTGGTTTAGACAATGAGGAGCTGTATGTGACTTTTACAGTGAGTTCCTTTTTCTCCAAGACAAATTAAGTAGCAGACGAGCTCTCTTCCACCTTATTCTTCCACAATGGAGGCTGTTTAAATCTTAACCAATGTAAAACCACAGCTTTTCAGTTTCTTATGTTGTACTCCATTTATCAACATGTTTTTGCAAACTGACATAAAATTGGTGACTGGCTTGGCTTGTGTTCTTGTTTTCCTCTTACTTTATTTTTTGTGTTCCTAATGGAAAAATTGAGGTTCTAAATTTATTTTTGTCTTTGTCTGCTGTTTTCTACATGTCACACTGAGGCAGAGAATTAAAGTGGTGAAGGTCATATGTCTTTTGTGGGTTTGTGGCCTTGGACTTGCTGTCATGGAAGTTCTGTCTGCCACTCAGACTGGGTAGTTTTAGTGGTGGGCAACAGCACCGGGCTGAAGAAGTAGAGGTTTTCTATTGTGGTGCTGATCCTGGCACTTCAGGCCTTTTTCTTTTTTTTAAATTTTATTTGGATAATGGATGCAGACCAGACCTTTCAGTACCTTTTGTTTTCCCTCCCTCTCTGGCAGGCTAGGGTAGAGCATGGATAACACGTTTGACATATTTACATGGCTTTACTTTTGAATTAACCTTTCAGCTGATCTCTGTGCCTAGATGTATTGTATTGCTGCGGTCTAGCCTGACAAGCACAGTCCTACCGTGAGCTATGGACTTCAGTTCTTGAATACGCTTGCGTGTTTTAAGGGCCTCTGTGTGGATTGTTAAAATTTCTGTTTGTTAGTTAGTTAGCAGAAAATGATAAAAGGTTCCTGATTGGATTTCAGGCTCACAGATCTTCTTATGAAGTCCAGCTAAGCAGATGGCAGAGCACTTCCTTTTATCCTTTTACTCAGGGCTCTGCGGCCATTTAATACCACATGTGAGAGTCCTGTTAGATACTGCGAGAAGAGGGGAGTGAGACTTGGTCAGTACTGTGTTAGTAAACGTGGTGAGTTGGTATCAAATGCGTACAGCATTCAGAGGATGGGAAGTACAATTTGAACAGAAAAGGTATTGCAGCTCTTCCTGTCAAAATTATAGTCGAGAAGATGCATTGATGTTCGAACAGGATTTATCTTGCGTTAGAGATGAAGTGATAGTCGGGGCAGGCTGTTTTTTCTTCCTGTCAGGCAGCAGCAAGAGAATGTTGCTTTGCTGAAGGTAAAAGCAAGGCAGAGGGGACCCCTCCAGTGAAGGGCATAGTCCCACAGTACCCGAGCAAGGAGGGCAGAGCAGATGTGATGACCAGGGTCAGCCAAGGGTCTGGTGCTCCTCAGGCAAGTCTGTAGTGATGAGGAAGGGCTGAGGTCAAGCCAGGAAGCCAGTGCAGCAGGTCAGTGTCAGTGGGGTACATGATCAGGTACAGGTGTGCCTTTACCATAGCTCAGGTCAGGCATGAGGGCTTGAGCAGCTCCCAGGCAAAGCGGGGAGGCCCTCCTGGCTCTTTCTCACCCAGCTCTTTCCCGGCAGCCTGATCCCACGTTACGGCGGCGCTGTATCGGAGCTGGCTTGAGCGCAGGCAGCCAGGCCCTGCTGAGGGGGAGAGGCTGCCGATCCCGACGGGTGCGCTTGGGGCCCTTGCATGCACTCGGGAAGTTAACCAACTGCTTGGACATAGCTCTTGCCCAGGACAAACTGCAGAAGTCTTAGGAAGGTTTTGGAAGACTCCGGTAATGACCTCATTTTTCTGTGTATGGACATCCTCGTTCTTGGTGAAACTGAGTTCTCTGGGTTTGGTCAGTGAAAATGAAACTAAACAATGTAAATAGGGACATATACACCAGATCCTTGCTGTTCTCCTTTTGAGTCATGTAAAGTAATATTGCAGTCAGGTTTATCTGCTTGTTTTCATAACTCAACCTCACTGAGCACCTAAACCTTGCTGCCTAGGTAAGAAAAGGAGTCAGTGGCATTTTGACAAATAATTAGCCTTTTAGCTAACTAATTCCTAGAGTATTGATTGCTGCAATTAAACATTTCCATTTACTTAGTCAGCAGTGCCATGGTGGTCACTTCTGTTGCTGAAGATACCACCTTTGGCTGGGCCAAATTGAATATCTTTGTTCTAGCAGTTCTGTAACAAGTATAGGAAGTATTTTCTTTGTGTATGCATTAAATTCAAAGCGAGGCGTTGACAGAAATCACTACCGGTTTGGTTTGTTTTCTTCATTTTCTACAAAAATGCATTGCTACTGAAATCCCCTAGAGCAATGTATGATTTTGGATTTCAGTCGATGTTTTCAGCCTGAGACTTGTTCTGTTTCATAGGCCTTAGGTCAGCCTGTTGTTTTCTGCTGGGCTGTGTTAAAGCTTGCTTGTAATCTCATGCTAAAACATACATTATCTTAAACAAAAAATGCAAGCAACTCTGGCTTGAAAGTTAAGGAGCTCTATGATGGTATTGGAGAATATTTTCCTTTTCAAGAAGCTGCTATAAGCTCTAAGGATGGATGTCTCATAGATGCCTGTGTTAATGAATAAAGTTTTGGGAACTGGCATAGCTGAATAAAATGGAGGCAGAGCAGCCTATTTATTTAGCTGACTTAGTGTTGCAGACTGCCTGTGTTCCCATTTGTACTTTTCAGCAGTGTGCTACAAAAACTCATCCTTTGTCAGCCCTTTCTTAATCCCATTGTATTTGCTGATTTCCCCAGCCCTGCATTTTGATGGAAGCTAATCCTAGAATGTCTGCATAGCTGAGTGTGAATCTTTTATCCTTGCATACACATTTCCTCAACCCTTCTTAATCACCCCGAGTATTCAGGAGCAGTTCTTAGCTTTGCGGGGAGGGGGGGGGGAGCTAGCCTGCCGTGTGAGAATCAAGTGCTGCCTTCTGTCTTTCACACCTCTAAGCTACTGACTCATCATTTCATTCTCTATGCATATATATGCATAATGCACACATAATGCAGTTAAATTATTATCCTCGTGGAGACACATGCCATCAGACGGTGTCCTTTTAATTCACACTTCTGTGCCTGTGTATAGCAGCAACCCACAGTGCTTAACATCAAGCATCTTGTTTGATCCAGTATGGAAATTCCCAAGCCCATTGATCACTAGCTTTTGCATTACACAGAGATAAGTTATGGATGAATGAGGAGTGCTAATTTGATTATTACTCTTTTTTTCTGTCCATTCAATGTTCTTTAATCATTAACTAGCACTTTCTCTCCTGGAGGAAGGAGACTGGATACAATGCAGGCACTCCGATAAACGCTGATGGGAACAATGCAGGAATGCCTCCAGTTCTTACTAACCAGACTCCTTTTTAGTTAGTTAATTTAAAGATGTGTTCAGCAGAGTCTAATTTGGGCAGAAAAATCCTGTTCTGTCCTGGCTAGGAAGGACTAGGGCTATTACCTAAATCTGGCCAACTGATCATGTGGCATAAGCTGGTCCACCCTATTGCTCTGTGTCAGCAAAGAGTCTTGAGTGGTGGGATTGACAATGTACACTGAATACTGTGGCGGCATAGCCTTAATCTAATCTTTTTGTAGTTAGAACCTGTGCCAGACCAAAAAGCTCTTTGAGAGCTGCTTTAGAGCTGTTTTCAGTGGGAGTCATCTTTGAGGAAAGTCTGCAGGTGTAACAAAGGGGTTCTGCTTTCCCAAAGGAGGTCCTGTTGTGGACGTAGACAATCTCTTGTGATCTGTAGTTACGTGAAATAGGTTTTTAGTTGAAGAATGCTTGTTCTTTGCTTCGATGCTTTTGGCTGACAGCCTGGTCAAGACAAACTGTCCAAAATTATTACAGTAGCATGTGTCTTAATAGGGCTCTTATTTTTCCTTTTTTCTCCCAGGGATTGGTTTGACATAGCCTGAAACCCCTAATGCACAATAAAATCCATTTGGTTTGCTCAGCAAGAGCTAGACTCCACAGGGGGATTTTTGTCACCACCTTTTTCCATCTCTTGGTAGAGGGATTAAATTACCCTCTGGCCTTAGCTGCTAAGGACTATGGAAGTAAGCCAATCAGGTAAATTAATCTTTAACCAAGGTTTCTTGGTGTTTTTGTAGGGGTACCATTAAACTTAGTTTGCATATGCGGCTGTGAGGAGAGCTTAGCTGCATTGTTCGCGAGGAACTTGGCAGAGCTTTGAAAGTGGTTGTCAAACCCCACAAGGTGAATTTGGGTTGTGAGGGACAAGAGTGGGTGGAGGAGAGCGAGAGGCAGTGTAACAGCAGAAGGATTTGTCAGAGGTGTCAGAAAAGGAGAACGGTGATGGATATAAAAAAGATGGAGTAGGGATAAAAAAACCAAGGCATTTAAGGTTCAGAGGCTGAACAGGAGCAAGCAGCAAAACCCAGAGGGGAGACCCAGCTGGATCTGTGTAACTAAGATATGAGGAAGAGGTAATGGTCTGAAACATCTGAATATGATGATCAAGGAGAGGGTGTGGGGGGAATGGGAAAACAGGCTAAGATGCAAGTGAATAATTCGAACTGCTGCAAAGAGACTGGTTTCCCTGTGGTTAGAAAGTGTGTTTGACATAATAATGAGAGAAAAAGATGTGAGTTATTTTTTTAATTCTTCAAGCGTGCTACATAATACATTGAGCAATGGCAAAGCGAAGTTAGATTTCTTTTTAACTCTTAATATGAACAGAGTGAGCTAGCGACAGCTCACAAATGCCAGTGTACCAGGGAAGCTGGTAATGGATAAGATGTGTTGGGTCTTTCAGTATATCTCCAACAGCCAGTGCACTCACTGGATAATTAATAACCATCAGTATTTTGATATTTTGGTCAGTATGCTTTAATTGCTCTAAGTGATGGTTTTCTGTTGAATTGGGAAGAGGTGATAGTTTCCTATATTTTCTTTATTTTTGTAGTAAGTGATATGTCACTGGTGCTGATGCATCTTTTTAATAATTGTTCACATGATATGTGGCAGAAATTCAAATATGCTCCAAACATGCAAAATGGCATCTCAGTTATGTCTGTGGTGTGTTTAATGTGTGCTGATCTGCTTATTTAGTCTGACTGGTGAAAATAGAGTTGGGTTTAATTCTTCTTGTTTAGCACTGATTTCAGTCATAATGTGCTAGTGAAGCCTGGGGTGTAGGCAGACGTCTCTGCAGTGAGGTATGAGATGTGTCATCTTGGTTCATCCCTGCAGAAGGGCTCCGGGCAATACTGCATTCCCATTCTCTCAAGTTGGTAGCATACATGGTGCGAATCGGGATCTGTCAGCATTGTCACACTGCCATTTGGAAGGGTATTGCACTTAAGCCGTGGCAGAGCTGTTGTCTGCTCAGGGATGTGAGGGATGAAGGAAAGGTACCTGAACTTTTGTAAAGAAGATATTCAAAACTCGCCTGGACACATTCCTGTGCAGCCTGCTCTAGGTGAACTTCCTCTGGTGGGGGGATTGGACTAGATCATCTCCAGAGGTCTTTTCCAACCCCTATCATTCTGTGATTCTGTGATCAGATAGCTAGAACACTGCACATGGAGCTGGGTAGATAGTAAGTTTTTCCTACTCTGTGTCAGAAACTTGGTTTATATATTCTCAAGTAGTTCCTCAACTCTAAAGTTACAATCTTGACTTTATTTTCTTCCTTTTTTGGTAGGCCAATAGTCGTGGATACCTTGATTGTGTTGACTTTTTCCTGATGGGTCTGATAATCCCAACTGCCCTCTGCAGTTATTAGTCTGCCATTCTTGGGAAAGATTAACCTTCTTTTGAAACATTTCAGGGAAGGTAGATTGAGTCAGAAACCTCCATAATTCAAAAATAACTGAAGAGGTGATGATGAAATGGGTATTCTGTCAACCTGAAAGATACTCATGGTAGGCTGCAGGCCATTTTAAGGTACCGAAATCTGTGTGACAGTTTAGTATGTTCAGATACCACCATGATGAGTGAACCCTATCAAAAATGTAGGTAGAAGAACAGAGAAATTTGGTTAAATCATGCAACTGGAATTCTTTGCAGTGGAAATCTATCTCCAGCTCTATCAAAGAAAACTCAATTGGCAACGGGCAGTTCAGCTAATCTTTGCTTTGAGTCACTCTCTATGAAATGGGGCTAATATTCCTCTACCACACAAGGCTATTATGAGGTTCAGTTAATAAATATGTATGTGTAGTTGGATATTACAGTGGTGTGTCATGGAAAGCATATAAAAATAGATATAAATATAAGCCTGTTGCAAGTTGGCATTTGTTTACTTCTAGGTACACTTTGGTTTGAGACGGATTCCTCTGTCACGTGATCACGAGTGTGTTTCCACATTCTGGCATGGAGCTACGGTCACTGCTGGTTTTGCGCTCGTAGTCGGTGCGAGCCCTAGAGCTTTGGCTGACAGCTGGTGATAGGCTAGTTGATGATGGTCCTGTCTCATGGCTTCCTCCGCTGCAGGTGTACCAGTACTCGACCAGGAGAGACCGGAATGGACGTGACTAGCCGTTGCACACTTGGAGATCCTAACAAACTGCCAGAAGGGGTGCCGCAGCCTGCTCGCATGCCCTACATCTCTGACAAGCACCCTCGACAAACTTTGGAAGTCATCAATCTTCTCCGGAAGCACCGGGAGTTGTGTGATGTGGTGCTAGTAGTCGGTGCAAAGAAGATCTATGCCCACAGGGTGATTCTGTCAGCCTGCAGCCCTTACTTCCGAGCCATGTTCACTGGGGAGCTGGCAGAGAGTCGGCAGACAGAAGTAGTGATCAGAGACATCGACGAAAGGGCCATGGAACTGCTGATTGACTTTGCGTACACCTCTCAGATCACTGTGGAAGAGGGAAATGTCCAGACCTTGTTGCCCGCTGCTTGCCTTCTCCAGCTGGCTGAGATCCAGGAGGCCTGCTGCGAGTTCCTTAAGAGACAGTTGGACCCTTCCAATTGCCTGGGCATCCGAGCTTTTGCTGACACTCACTCATGCCGTGAACTGCTGAGGATTGCTGACAAGTTCACACAGCATAACTTCCAGGAGGTAAGAAGCTGGTATGCTGGAATCGTGGTGTCAAACGTGTGAATGTGTCCTGTGAGAGCCTGTGTAACTCTCATTTTGTGTTTCTTTCCAAATCCTGCCTTTACATCTGCTGTGTGCCCTAATAGCGATGGGTGCCAGCTGTTAGTTGGGGAAGAAAGAGGAAAGAGGTACTTGCAGAAGCACTGGTGGTTTGTGTATGATCCGCAGCATTTCTTCTCTTAGAGTTGTGTGGCGAGTGCTACACGGAAGGCAAGGTCGCAGGCATAGTTGGAGTTTGGTATTATATCTGACATGGCTGCATGATGGTTTGACATTCCATTCCCCCTTCAGAAGTCTTCTGGATTCTACAGAATTGGAGGGGAGATGGGTGTTAAAGTGAAGACAATGCATCAATAGAACCAAAAAAGATTGGTATTCAGTTTAGAGATTGGAGATGTGGGTATATGGAGGAGCATACGGCTGCCTCAGTGGAGTCTTCAACTCCCTTGCTGTAGCAGAACTAGGGTTTTGCATCTATTATTCAGCAGAAGTTGTTTGAAAGTAATTCAAATGTGTAATTTTGTAGCTGACCTTTATAAAGCCCAGTCTCTTTTCCTTTGTTAATTCTGCCTGGATGATTTTTGGGGAAAACAAAATAGCCAACAACTGGTTCAGGGAAGGATCAGTGTAATAATTAAGGATTTTTTGAGCAATAGTCTGAGAACTCAGAGCGGGTCTTTACTTAACTGTTACAGCCAGTTGCAGAAGGGAGCCCAACACTTAGAAGTGGTGTTTTTCCTGAGCTCTGGTTGGAAAGGCAAGAATTTGCGTATGTTTTGGAAGCAGCTATTCTGCAGGAGTGCACTCAGCATGAAGGTCTGTTCCCCTGCTAGAGAGATTCATCTCCTGCCTTTTCCAGAAACTGCACTCTTCCATCCCTTGGAACAGGTAGCCTGCTATGAAGAAATCTCCTCTTTCTGCCTGCTTCACAGGTAGATCCTTTCCAAAGGGAGTAACTCCAGTATTGACTCCTGATGCTAATTTAGTTTCCCCAGAGAAGTGGCAGTATGTAAGTGGTGTGATTGATTGCAGCTTGCCAACTCTTTTTTCCCTGCAGGAAATAGATTGGAATTATATTAATTTCAGTCAGGTATTACTTAAGAAAATTATCAGCAGAAGCAAACACAATTGAACTTGACTGTTGGACACATTGAAGACAATACTTGGTATTTAACTGTAGGCACATGACATCAGTTTACTCTAAAAGTTGCAATTAAATATGTCTTTCCTAACCATGAAGACTAGAAAATAGAATTTGCTGTTTAAGATGAGAGCTTGTTTTTTGTAGAACTTGGTGATTTCCCAAAAGCCCTACATTTTAGCTGGCCATTTCATGTGTCTGTGCTTGCTCTGCATTTCTTTTCTTCTCCGCTTTTTTTGGGAGCAGGGTGGTAACCAGATGGTCGTTTATTTTCAGTGCTTCGTCGTTTTAATGGTGTTATCTGTGCTCTTCTCATTATTATGTGAGTAGGGCATGCTTACAAGCCTCTAAACTTTTTTACAGCATAACAATTTTGGTTTTAAAGGTTTTAGCATTAATACATGCAGCTGGCTGTTAAGAGCTGCCTGCTATGGCATTCTTTTCTTCTGCAGTCCCTCGAAGTCAGCTTCCTGTCTTCCTTATCCCTCTTAAAGTACACAAAGGCAAAAGTTTTGGACTCGAGAAAACACTCTCCTCCTCAAAGGTGGTTGAAGTTATAATTGACTTAACTGAATCATGGCCTCTGGAAAGTAATTGCTTAGATTAGAGCACTACTTCTTTGGCCTGGGCAGGTTTTGGTGTCCCTTGCAGTGCCCCAGCAATTTTGCAGCTCTTCATCCTTAATGATCAATATTTTTGCTTCCAGTGTTTCTCTGCAGACAATCTTAATGGTGCTGCTTGTTGGGATTGTATTCTGTTCTGCCATTATTTTCCATCTGGAGAGTGGATTGGTAATCCCTGGTGGAAGCCAGTGACTTGGCTACTTAATCATCCTCCACTGTGGAGGTTGAGAACGGATAAAAAACGTGCCCTCCTCTGCAGAGGCTGTATGGTCATCGTTCCTCTGAGTTGGCAAAAAGAAATGCGAGATGAGAATTTCCTGAATGGCAATGTAAAATATTAAGCACTAGGCACCAGGCCAACCCATGCAGTTACTTTGAATGCGGTCTGAATTGCTTCACGTCCTCTGCTGTGCTAACCTCTAGTTCTATAAATTTTTATGTGTATTGCTGCATTACATCATTAACTTCTTGGTAAAATGTTTTTCCAAGTTTTCCATTCCCCTCAATTTAATTTGCTGCCTAAAACCCCTAGTGAATCTTGTGCATGCAATGTGAAATGGTTCTATTAACAACTCTGCTGTACAAGAACAGCCTTCGTATTTTTTTGTTTGGTCTCTGACATCTGTGTGAAGGGAAAAAAATATACTTAAGGATGAACAACTTGTACTTTGCATCAACAGACAAAAATTGCACTCCATGTTATATACTCTGACATTTATTCTCTCTGTTTGTAAGTGCAGTAATGCACATGAATACTGTAGAGGAAATGAAGCCCATCCAATTCTTGTTTAGTAAGGAAGTCAGTCAAATAGACCACTAATATTAGTCAGATAATTATTACTGTCCTGATAATTAAGCCAAAATAAGCCAAAGCATTTTAAATAATTGTTTGCTTTACTATGTAAACTAACAAGTTGCATAGTAGTAATAACTTGGTTTGCCATCGATGCAGCTGGGTTTTCTGAGGGTGGACAGGAGGGTCTGGATGACCATCCTTAACTCAAAAACTTACAGAGCCTCTGTTTTCAGAGTCTGAGGCTGCACTTACAAACTGTTGGGTAAAGTTTAGACATAAGCTAGAAGGGAGAGAGACTATGGAAGAATGCTGATAAAGATCATTAATGACCAGCCCAGTTCTTACTCTAAGGCTGAAGAAGTGTGTGGGCTAACCTTGCTGCGCCTCTTACTGCCCCTGAAAGCCCACAGGATCCTAGACCAAAGTCTGGTAACTGATCTCACTGTTGTGTTCCTTTAAACTATATTTGCTGTTGTCAGTATGTGGCAATTTTTATATATTCATTCAGTGCTTAATTCTGTAGGTAACTAAAAGGACAGCACAGCTGACTGCTGTTGAGGTGATTGTGTCAAAGAATGTATTTTTTTTCATTTACACTGTAAATAATAAAATAAGTCCTGGAATTCTAATGTGGTCGCAAATGATAAGGACAAGCCGATATTCAGTTATTTTCTGTCACCGAACCTCTCAGATTACAGGGTACAGATTGGGAGTGCTTGTTGGGAAGCCAAGCTGGCAGTTATTAATCGAACCATTTCTGCAGTTCTCTTTATTTTGATTCTTGCATCTTTCCCATCTACCGGGTCTCAGTGCAGAAGAGGTGGTTGTGCATGAGCTCTAACCTCTCAAGGCAGGCGCGGGCTGACTCAGTGTGCTCTGTGGTGTGTTCTGTGAGCTGTCCTCCAGTGGCAGCTAAAGCCTCCTGAGAAACTCAGTTGCTATCTTGGGTACGGAAGGAATGAATGTGTTTGCAGATTGTCAGTGGCTTGAATTTCACTAGAGATCAGTCCTTAGGATCTTAGGAGGCTCTGATTCCTTAAGTGCATCTGGACTTGTGCAAACTCTCTCTATGTATTTAGAGCAAATGAAAGAGGTAGGATCAAATGAGTCCATCCCCCTTTCCTGAAATATTTTCTGTTCTGCCACAAATTGGCATTCAGGAAGACTTTCCATGTTCTCTACAATGCCTCTGGTAACTTGTTTCTGAGACTGATTTTTGTGCTCTGTGTTGGATTTCTTGTGAATAGAGCCTCTCTATTCCAATACCACTTTTCAGTCACGTATTTATCACCTATGCAACATTTTTATTTCTGCTTTATATATTAGACACGGCAAACAAGGAAACTGATTTTAAAGAAGGGCTTTGTTTTTCCTAAATTTTGAAACCTGATCAATGTGTTCTGTGGTTTAACCCTTTAAAAGTGTCCTACAAAGAAACTTGGTGTAAAATGCCCTTTCACTTGCATCCCCATCTCAAGGTCTCTGTGTTGCGTTGCTTGGGACTGCATTCTGCTCTGTGCAGCAAACCCTTCACACGTGTTGATGTCAAAACAGTGATGGGTATTTGGCACTTTACTGGATCAGTCATTAGACTAATTCAAATGGACTGTATCCACTTTACAGTTGCACTGAAGTGCTGGAGTGGTGAATGGCCGTGGTGTTTTGGTCACTGTCCTTACTTTTTTTTGCTTTCCATTTAACCAGGTAATGGAGAGTGAGGAGTTCATGCTGCTTCCTGCCAACCAGCTCATAGACATTATATCCAGTGATGAGTTAAATGTTCGCAGTGAAGAGCAGGTGTTCAATGCAGTGATGGCCTGGGTGAAATACAGCATTCAGGAAAGAAGACCCCAGCTGCCACAGGTAATCTTGAGCGCAGTAACATTTGAGACCGCTTTATCCAGGGGAAGAGTAATGAGGGCTGATATGGTGGTGCCACAGCAGTGTCACAGTTCTAAATGCATGCAAAGCCACAGTAATTCTCTGTGATTTGCACCTGTGTTAGGTGGCTTGCACTTTCCCTTCATCTAGGCTGGAAGGTGCAGTGGCTAGAGCCTTCAATAGGGGCTTTGTTGAATTGTTTCCAGGTAGGACTTGCCAAACTAGATCATTCCAGTATTCTGTCCAGACAAACCTGCCTGCATTGCTCTGAGTGTGGTATAAAAAACATAGTGGATATGAAAAAGCTTGTCTTCATTTGAGCTGTATCTTTAAGCACAGCTGTTTGATTTATGCCTCAGCCCTCATGATCTTATACTGGAGCTTGTCAGAATGGTTTTGTTGAAATATGATGCTTCATCTAAGCCAAGCCATTTCACAGAGAAGCACCCATTCTGACAAAGCTGTCAGCTGGAAAGCCTCTGAAGTCTCAGGCTTTCTGATCAAAAGAGGTGAGAGTCTGCCTGCCTCAGTGTTTCTGCTTTGGAAATAGATGTTAAATGCAACTTTATTTAGTGGAAAGCTTTTGGAAATAGTTTTAAATAAACAAACCAAACCAGAAAAATCCGCTGTTCTCAAGGTAACTCTTAATGCTCTTTTAACGGTGTGCCTTTTTAGGCTACTCTGTTTATACCTGCTTGTGCCTCCAAATTCTAAACCATTGTGAAAGGCATGTTATCTGTTATTACTCATTTACTGCACAATACCAGTCACATGTAAAAGAGCTGAATAGTTGCTAAAACTTCTAACTGAACTAGTGTTTCAGGCAGATGTATTGACATCTGTAATTTTGTAAAGGTTTTCAATTGTGACCTTGTTTTCAGCTGTTAATAGATCAGTGGATTGTCCCCTTTCAAAGACTGATTTTCTGCTGGGTATCTAAATTGGTGTATTGAAAAGGCAAAGGTGCTGTAAGATGAGCTGCATTTAACTAAAATGCAAGGGTTTGGATGTGTAAATGACTGTGCATGTTTGCCAGAGGAGTTATTAACTCTTTATCAAAATGTGTTAGCCACTATTGTTTTCCATTTGGCTTCTTGCATCTCTGTGGGTTTATGTGGTTTACCATATATGTTCTGGTTTGTGTTTTAGGTCCTGCAGCATGTCCGTCTACCGCTGCTGAGTCCCAAGTTTCTTGTGGGTACAGTGGGCTCTGATCCGCTTATTAAGAGCGATGAGGAATGCCGGTAAATCTCCTCACTGATTTACGGAATTGGATTTCATTGTATTTGGGTGCTTTATTTGCATCTGTTCTCTAAACCTGTGCTGATTTGCAACTGGGAGGAGAAGAGATGCAAGAAAAAGTGTTTACTATTTGCATAATAGTCAATAATGTGCCCTAGAAGTGTTTTTGTTCTTTCAAGTTTTTGGTGAAATAGTAAACTTTGAGCACACGGGTTGACTGTTGGTAAAATACCCTTCAGTGTATTGTTTTCCATTTCACCTTTTTTGTTTCTCTAGTCATGGCCTTTCATTACAGCTTACCGCTTGCATGGCATTCATGATCTCATTAGAACTTAAAGTAGCTTTTCTGTGTAAAAAGTCTGCAGTGATAACTGGCAGTGATAACTGGATTGCACTCTGGGATTAGAGTCTGCTATTTCCTACAATGCTAGTGCCAGGAAACTGTAATTTCTTCCTCTTGCAGTATGACTCTCACCTTTCTAATTCTGTGGAGTTCTGTATCATCTATAAAGCACGCATTTTTTCTTGTGCTTAATGTAAAGAAGCTCAGGGGATAGGCTTAACTGTTCTCTTCCTGAATAAGCATTCATAGTGGGGGAATTCCACATTTGTAGAGGGAAGGAGGACTTTTTTTTCTTTTTTGTTTTATTCAAGGGTTTGGAATATTAGGATTAGACCAGGTGGCAAGTCATGAATGGATGGACAGTGTGAGCTGGCCAGAGCTGATGGAGAAAATATTCATCAGAAGGGTACTATCTCCATCTATTGGTCATGTGTGTGTATTATGTATTTGTGTGCTTTTCAACTCCTGTTTTGTTCCTAGGCAAAACAACTGATTGTTAAGTTTTAGCTTGAGGCAGTCTGGGTTTTTCTTTTCTGCATAATAAGCCTGACTAATCTCTTGTCACAGTTTTTTATCAGTCTTTATAGCAAGCAATATCTGTTATTAACTCTGGCCAAATATTGATACTGGTCTACTGCTGTCACTGTGTGAATGACTTGTAAGCAGCTGATAAGTATTTAGGTGACAGTGTACGTTTTAACTGTAGCTATTCATGCACTTATGCGATTTGTGAATACCTCAAGTGCATGACTAGTGCTGGCTGCTCTTGCCATTGGTTTTGATTCATACCTTCTCCTGAGACTGGTGTCAGGTGAACTTTTGGCATTAATATTTTCCTGTCTTGCACAGGGATCTAGTGGATGAAGCTAAAAATTATCTGCTGTTGCCCCAAGAGCGGCCGCTGATGCAAGGACCAAGAACTAGACCGCGCAAACCCATCCGCTGTGGAGAAGTGCTCTTTGCAGGTATGTAGAGCTCCTGCTGGCTTAGGTCAGGAGATTCAAGTCTGGGTTTTCTTGTGATAGTGCTTCCGTAAGGCTAGTCTCCACAACGTATTTCTGAAGTGACCTGTGCATTAATATTTGGAGATTTGAGTTAACTTACACTTTCTTACTTGCGTGATTTCTTTGGTGCTATGAATACCCCAGTACTTCCAAACTTAATGCTAATCCTCTTGAAAATCACATTCTGTCTTCTAATTATAATTCTCAGAATGAGTAACTCGGAGATGGGGCTACTGGGTTAAGGCTGACAAAGTCCAGAGGGATTATTTGTACCAGGCACACATACAGTACGTGAGCTCAGTGCGTTACTATGACGCTATTTCTTGTGTCTGGTTCCTACAGTGGGAGGCTGGTGTAGCGGGGATGCAATTTCCAGTGTTGAGCGCTATGACCCTCAAACCAATGAGTGGCGGATGGTGGCTTCCATGAGCAAAAGACGCTGTGGTGTTGGAGTCAGTGTTCTGGATGACCTCCTCTATGCTGTGGGAGGCCATGATGGTTCGTCTTATCTTAACAGTGTAGAAAGGTAGGTCTCCGTAAGGCCAATGTGCAAAATGTTAACTCTGAATGCTTAAACCTGGGTGCAGCCTCTTTAAAAATGAGTTCATTTTGCCAGCTGTGTTCTTCGTCTGTTGAAAACCTGAAATTTGTATTACATGTTATCTACATTTCCTCCTCCCTTGCATACCCCTTCAATATTGTGTTGGTTTACTGCTGAACTAGGACTTCTTGCATAACAGCTTGTGTCATGTTATCCCCAGCTTAATGAGACAAGATGTAGCCTTTGGTATAAGGCAGGCATATGTAAGAGATGGGTCTGGGTATAATTGATGGGAGAAGTGATGATCCTGGTTAAACTTCTTTGCAATTGCTAGTTTGTTTTTGGCATTGTTGAGGAAGGTGAGGTTACAGTAAGCATTTCTTAGATGTTGAGGGAAAGATCCTGGAATTTTATCGTAGAGTGGTAACTAGAGAATTAAGGAGCCTTGCAAACACTTATACAGAAGAAGGAATATAGGTCAGTTTTAGACCTGTGAAAGATATAAGTCGAACAAGCTTTGTCAAGCTTCCTGTTTCTGGGAGCTGCATATGGCAATCCCCATGCCTAAAAGCCACATGACTCAAGCACTCCTAGTACTCTAAATCTTGGCCCTGTAACAAATCGAACGAGCTATACAAATATCCCCTTTCTCCTCGAGCCTCCCCTTCTTCCCACATATCTCCTTGCTTATTCCCAGCTTCACAAATCATGATCCTAGCCTTACATCTCATGTCCTGTACTTTTCTGCTATGCATCATATTTCCTTGTCTCTGGATTCCCAAGTCCATGTGGTTCCTTTATCTTTGATCTCGAAGTGCAGGTCCCAGTGCTGGCTGAGTTCTTGTGTGAACTGCAGAGAACATACAGCAGAGTAACTCTGGTTCCTGCTCTTTGCGTGGATGCAAGTTACCACATGTCAGCCAGTCCCTGGTAACTTGCTGTCTTATGAACCTGAACCTTTGATCTTCAGTTTGAATCATCTCAAGCTGCAGTTTGAACATCCCTGGAATAACATGTGTTGGATGCATTACATCACTTTGGGGGTTTTATCCAGCTTACAAATAGCTATGTTTCAGTTTAAGCTCAAGATAGGCAAGTTTCACTGCCGTAGTAGTTTCCATGCATGGGAGAGTCTGAAGCATACCTAGACATGCTGTGCTGTTTGGTGTGTTTTTCTAGGTATGATCCGAAGACCAATCAGTGGAGCAGTGATGTGGCACCAACCAGCACCTGCAGGACCAGTGTTGGAGTAGCAGTTCTTGGGGGCTACCTCTATGCTGTGGGTGGCCAGGATGGTGTCTCTTGTCTCAACATTGTGGAAAGGTACTTTTTAATTTAAAAAAAAAAAAAAAAGTGGGGCACAGAGAGAAGAGGGTTTCTTAGAAGGTGCAGTTGATGCAGATGAGCTGGAGAGGAGGTAAGTACTGTACAAATCTTATGGGGATTTTTTGTTCGGAGAGAGTAAGGTCAGTCTTCATGCCCCTTTGTGCATTTGTCAACACTTCACTAAGCTTTGGTGTTTGTTCTTTTTGCTAGATATGATCCCAAAGAAAACAAATGGACTCGAGTGGCTTCCATGAGCACCAGGCGCCTGGGAGTGGCAGTGGCTGTGCTAGGGGGCTTCCTCTATGCTGTGGGAGGCTCTGATGGGACTTCTCCTCTCAATACTGGTATGCCTTTTGCTGTCCCTCATTGCAGTTAGCACTTGTCGTTGTCCTGTTTGTCCTTAGTGTCCCCAGATGGCTGTTGAATAAATTGGTCATCAGTTTGCTGTGTTTTTTCCCCTTTAAATGGGATTTATACCATACAGTAATTCACTTTCTAGGCTTGTGAGCCCCTATTACCTGGCTATGTGTGTTTTTTTCTTTCTCGATGCTGCATTTGGCAGCGTGTCCTGAATAAAATACTTTGATCATTTGCATAACAGTTGCGAGCACATTTTTTTTTTTCCTGCAGTAGCCCTTTTCTGCTGTAGAAAGGGAAGTGCCAAAGGTAAAACTACTGCAAGATAGTAATGCAGGTCAGTTTGTAGCATTGCCAGCTCACTCTTGAGTGAAGATGCTGAATGTGATTGACTTTGTAGGACTGGAGAGAGAATAGCAAGCCTTCTATAGGAGAAGAGTGTTAGAGTGGAGACAACAAACTGGCTTATCATATTTTTGGTGTGTAGAAATTGCAGTGTCTTTACAGATGGAGCAATGCTTTGGATGCAGGTTCAAAAGTGCTAACCCCCACTGCCCGCCAACCCTGTTGTCCAAAGATGTGTCATTTCCTCTGCAGTGGAACGCTACAATCCCCAGGAGAACCGCTGGCACACAATTGCACCCATGGGGACGAGGAGGAAGCACCTGGGCTGTGCGGTATACCAAGACATGATATATGCTGTGGGAGGCAGAGATGATACGACAGAGCTCAGTAGTGCTGAGAGATACAACCCTCGAACCAACCAGTGGTCTCCTGTTGTGGCCATGACATCCCGCCGGAGTGGAGTGAGTTTGGCTTGGTTTGCTTGCTTATACTGTACGTAATCACATGGTGACAGCACAGGTAGTGACATCTTGGGAGGTTTTTTTCTTGCTTCCTCTGTACCTTCACCTCTCTTCTGTGACGGGAAAGGTTTGCAAAAAGTCAAAGCTCTTTAGCAAGACTAGAGAATGAAGTGATAGTCATGTCATGCCATAGGCATGCCTGAGGATGGGGAAATGGAGTCATTTGGGGGTCTTTTTTAATAGTGTTGATCCCTCATACGGAATCAACTACTTTGGCCTGAAACAGAGGAGTTCTTTAGTTTTTTACTTGGCAAAGTAGCCATACTTGGCCTGAGATATTAGAGAACAGTATCAAAATTGATACCTGGGTCTTATCCTGCAGTGCACTTTGGGTGGATTAGGAGGTGAATGTACCTACTTGCCCAGAAGAAAGAGCTGGGAATCTGGGCAAGCATGTGTTTAGATGCAAAGTCTTTTCATTGCCTTGAGATGTGTGGGAACAGGGTTTCTGGGCTTTCACTTAGAATGTTGCCTCTCTTCACCAAATCCTGTGAGTATGGGGAGTGACAGCATGTTCTCATCAACTGGTAATCTTCCTGCTTTCTGTAGACATGTGAAGAAAAGATTAACATAGTGTTTTAAGTAGTCATCGTGTTTGGACAGATGCAAATGTTATGAATATTTATCATTGGATACTGGATTATATAGTGAAGAGTGGATAATTCTGTCTGTATGTTAGTACTTCAGTGTCTGGTGAGCCAAGTATTAATCACAATTTGATCAACTACTGGTTTTAGAGACAGAGAGTACATATTTATTTCCGTCCTCAAAGCATATAGTACACTGTCCAACACTCTCCTTTTTAGTTACTGGTTAGGTGTTGACTTTTCATGAGCTTCTCCTATATTTGCTTTCTGTAGAAACTGCTAAACAGATGCAGCTGTATCTGCAGCCCTCTTGAGTTTTCTAACTTCCTCAAAGCCAAAACAAGGACGATTTTATATTGTGTTTGTGTTGTCTTTTTTGTGTTATGCCATGAGATGTTTTCACTGGAAATGATCTTCCTAAACTACAGAACTGTTTGAGATTTCAGTGATTTTTGTACTTCAGCAGAAAGACAAAATAGAAAGGCTGGAGGTCAAGGTGCTTACAGATGGTCCAAGCCCCAGCCCAAGAGGAGCGGGCCAGGGGCTTACATATGTTTCTCCTAGTTTAAGCAAGCGTTCCAGGCTATAGGCTTGTCGATGTTCTGGTGCGTGCATGTCACAGTTGGTGAAGAATTTCAGTCCAGGGCATAATAAGTTTTGGCTGAAAAAGGCTTAGGTTCTCATGTCTCTATTATCATGCAAGCAGTTCTAGTTCTTGTAGCTGGTGATAAGGGGAACCTTCTGCTTTTTCTTTAAGAGATTCTCATCTTGAGAGATATATTTAACTTTTCATGTCTCGTTATTTTTTAGGCTATTTTATGTCTCCCCCCTCCCCCCCCCCCCCCAAAAAACCCCCAAACAAACAAAACCACCCTCTACTGCAGACTGCCTTTCACCAAACATGGTTATTAATCCTTTTATTAATATTTTCATTTTAACCCTTTTCAGGACCTGTCTTTTCAGGACATCCCAGCTAAATAGCTGCTACCTGTGATGGTTGTTTTTCAGGTTGGCCTTGCAGTGGTGAATGGACAGCTGATGGCAGTGGGGGGTTTTGATGGCACAACATACTTGAAGACCATTGAGGTGTTTGATCCAGATGCTAACACATGGAGGTAACTGTTAAGTCTGTGAAACAATCAAATAGTGCTCTCCAGCTGTAGCTGTTGCCACCCAGCTGGAGCTGTCCCAGCCAAATTAGAAATTTGATGCATACCATAGCGAAGAACTTAGGTGTGGTAGCCAGCATAATGTTCACATTGTGGCTTGTTGGCTTGCATGGAAGTGTAAGAAGGAGAATCACATTTTGAAAAATAACCCAATATGCCATGTACCTACAGTACCCTCGTGTCTATGACTATGGGAGTAGTAGGCAGTTGAGAAACACTTTCTTGCAGATTTCTGCTTGAATTCCAGCCATTGACTCCATTTTAAGTAAAATGGGAGCAAGTTTTCCATAGTTTTTCCCATCAGAGTATCCCAACAGATTTAACCAACTTTTAGTGAATAAAGACTCATTGCATCTTTTGCAGGTAGGAAGATGGTGTATAGGTAGGTTATTGAGACTCGGAGAAAATAAATGATTTATTAGTCTTGTTGGGTAGCAAGCAAAAGGTCATACCAAAACCTAGTTTGATTTTCTTTAAGTGCTGCTTTTGAACGTAACAAAAATGGACCACATTGAGTGAGATATACCCTTTCTGTTTATTTTGGGCTGAGTCTCTTCTGCTTGCCAATAAAACGAAGCTTGCCCTTAGCAGAAGGAGCTCACAGCCATGATGTAGAATTCAGCCTACTCGTTTTTTGCTTTCAAGCTGAGGCTCTGATTTCCAGATCCTTTTGGAGGAGCTGAAACAGAACACTTTGAGCATATGATGTTCTTTCCCCTTTAAATCTGCAAGACAGCAATTAGAAAAATTTAATCCGATTTACAAGCTGAGAGAAATAATATGAAATTGCCAATCAAAAAATGTGTACCGAGTAAAAAGGCTATTTTTCCTATTTCTTTTCTAGTCACAACTACACTTGAAAGCAATTGCCTGTGTATTTATTCCTAAATCTAGTTAGTATAAAATTTTAAGCTCCTGTCTGTATTCTTGTAATCTGGCAGGGGTGGGGAATAGAAAGAAACTAATGTCCTTATTCCTTCCAGTCTAGTAATACTAGTAGATTAACCCTTTCCTGCCGAGATAAGCTGTCATAAGAAGCAGTGGAGGAACGTCCCCTTGTTTGTTGACTTACGGACAATGCCTTTTGAACGGCTGAGAAGACCAGTTGAGTAGAGAGTAATACATACTTCATATTCTGTTGCTGAATCGTTTTCAGCTACTTCCAGTGACAGTAACAATAACAACATGTCTAGAATTAGGAGGTACTGCTTGGGCTAGCATTCACAGAAGTTTAGAAGGTTGTTCAAGGTACTAACTTGTGGGTTTTCTCTCCCACTGAATTCAGTATAGCTGATCAACATCCGTGGTATTCTTTCTCTTGTTTGCTGTACTACTTGTTCTGCGAAGGATATTTTCATTTGTGTAGCCTGAGAAATGCCTCCAACGCAATTTGGGTTTAACAAATTGCATTGGTAGGAGTTGCATGAAGAACTTGCTTCTCCTGTTTCTGCCAGGAGACTTCAGCTGCATATTCCCCTCTGTGCCACTGAAGTGAGTAGGATGCTGGAGTCTATAGGGATCAGATTTCCATATGAAATGCAGGCACCATTTCAGTAACGTATTTTGGAGAAACAGATGGTGCTTGGGATGTGTTACATCTTCGTTGGATCAGCTGAATTAAAGGTATTAGAAATATAAAAGAAATTAGTTGAGTTGTAAGTAGCAATCCTATCCTTGCTCTTGTGTTACCCAAAATGCAGCCCAAGGTCAGGTACAGCCTGCAAAGTTCTTTGCTATCTTGCACATTACTGGACAGGGAGAAAGCAAGTGATTACTCGAGTAACAGAAAACTGTGGTGTCAAAATGAGAAGCGGTTTTGGTTTTGAGAGAGAAAGGCATGAGCAAATACAGCTGTTTACCTTGGAAATATATGAAGTGGCTGCTACCCAACTTACTTGTCATGGTCTGCTTTAACCAGAGGTTGACAGTGTTGTAATTGTGCTTACAAGGGCTGGTTCAGTCTTTCCCATGGTAGCTCCGTGAAGGAGCTGAACCGGTGTGACTACTGAAACCTTGTCTTTGCAGGTTGTATGGTGGGATGAACTATCGGCGGCTGGGAGGAGGAGTAGGTGTTATCAAAATGACACACTGTGAATCCCATATATGGTAAGCATCAAGAGGGAGGGAGACCCCTTGGTTCTCATTCCTAGAAAAACTGAAGAGACTTGTTGACACTGGACCTCTTTGCAGCTCTAGTATGAACGGTCTAGATCCAATGTAACTCTTTGCCGGTGACTCTATGGAATTATAAAAATGACTTCTGTGAGAGTGTGCCCAATGGGAGACCACGTTGTCAGACTCCAGGGAACCACTGGACAAAAGTAGAAGTGTTGCTTATGTCCATATTTTTTCTAAATAGTATACATTTTTGAATAAACCAAACTGTAAAATTTATTGTAGCTTAAACAATGCTGATGTAGAGACCACGTGTTATACTGGGAGTCTAGCAGGGAGGAGGGTTTCCTGCTTTCCCTCCTGCTGTGAGCAGTGGATGTGGCAGCTGTGTGGTGGGCGAAAGAGGAAAGTGATACAGAAAACGTTGCTTTTGCCTTATTTACCGAGAGCTTCAAAAAAAGTACTTGACCTGCAAGGTGCCACCTTTGCACAGAAGCTTTTCTGTGCACAGAGTATATTTATTTTTCCATTTAATTTGTATCATGTATTTTCTTTGTCGCTCACAGCGATAAGTCCAGCTTTTTATATACATATATATGTGTGCATATATGTATGTATTTTATATATATGTATATATGTGTGTGCGATTTGAGTTTTGACAAGCTGGTGGTTAGGGCAGGGCTATGTCCTGCCAGCTATTGTGGTTCCAACCCTTGTGGTATGTTTTAGGGTCTTTTAGAGTACAGGAGAGCTATGAGGATGGGTGCCCTGAGTATCTTTTCAGTCTTGCTGGAGGCAAGAAGTAGAACTGGAACTCTCATCTATCGACTGAATCAGTGAAGTGCCCAAAAAGGGTGAGAGTGAAAAGGATTTCAAATGATGCCTTTTTACTGTACAGCGTATGGTACAAAAGTTCAGCTTCTGTCTCTCCCCTCCTCTGTATATGAACCTAGAAACAACTGGTTGTTGCTTACTTAAAAACCTTTTTCTCATGTTGCCTGCTAGATATCAATTCTTGTCTGAAGCTGGGACGCAGGTAGTATCATCTGTTAATTCTGACTAGCCTGGATCAACCCTCACTTCTCAGGTTCTGGGTAGAATGGCAGACCCGCAGTCAGCTCCTGCTGAAAGAAGCTTAGACCAGCATTGTCTTAGCTGCCCTCCTGCCTCTTGTCTGTGTCTTTAGAATTCCTGTTGTAAAACACTGACTGGGATGAGATGCTACCCTCCCTTTTTAGTGATTTTTATGCACTTTGCCTGTGTTTAGAGCAGGGAAAGGTATGAGGCTCATGAAGAGTCTGGAGGGGAGGGACTGTTTGCTGGCACTGTAACTGTTGTGTTTCGGTGACTGCGGAGCACCCAGGGGTGGGGGCAGAGGAAGGAGGAACTCTAGTTGACTCAAAGGTTCTGATATGTTTGTACTGTAATTTCTATCTAGTATGAAAGAATGACCTTTTGCACCTGATATAACTTTGGACCTTACTAAATCTGATTTTAAAAGAGTAAGAGGACTGTAAATTCTTGAGATGAAAACGGCAATGCTGACGTCTTAAGTTCTTTAACTTCCTAGTTTGATTCATGTAACTCAGCATTTTAATGTGCTTGAATATAGTAAAAATTACACTACAGTAATAAATGGGTCATTAAAACTTTTTTAAAAGCCCCTTTTCCCCTAAAGGTCGGTATTCTTGTGTTTACATATGAAGATCATTTGCACCTTGACAAGGAAAACAAGTATTCTGTAAACAAATGTTTACATGTATCATTTATGCTTTTTTCTAGCATGAGTAACTTGTATAAATAGTGCTACCTTAATAAATTTCTTCTATGCTGTTCTTTGTTTGCTCCTTGGTGTGAAAGCAGTGGACTATACTTTCGTATCATTTGTGTGGACATAGATGTGGGGTGGGGGGTGGGTTTTAGAGACCAGTCCAAGTAAAATGGGCTTAAAACTTTGCTGTTTGGTGTTACCCTCAATTGCTTAGAAGCACATCATTCAGAACCAGCTTTTTCTGGAAGAAAGCATCTGTACTATCTGGCTAAATCTAGCGCTCTTGACTTAACTGCAGTTGTCAGTGAGGGCTATACATCAATTTGCAGATAAGCATGTAAAAAAAAAAAGAGGTAAGTAGTTTTTCATTTCAGCACTACCTTACAACTAGGCTGTAGTAGATACCACACATACTTAGCAAAGTACCACTCTTAAAAGCTGAATATGGTTGTAGCTCATACATATACTCCACTGGAGTTTCACCTGTTATTAGTCGTGTTCTTAAGGCAAGGAAGAGGTTAAAAGAGGCTAATTCTGGAAATAGATTATTAAAAGTAGGTTAGGAACTAGGCATGCCATTATGTCGTGTTAGCAGTTACATGTTTGTATGGGTGGTTCATTCCATGTTGCTGGGGAGAAAAAATGAAAAATGTTTTTAGTGATAGCTGATCTAAAGCCTAAAATTATGTGGTTGGGCAAAGAAGGGAAAACTTACATCCCTGCTTAGGGTGAAGGTCACAGTACAAACTCATCAGACCTCAGAGATCCTGCACATGAGTGAAGCTATTACAAGTGAATTGTATAGGAAACTAGACTTTAAATGTTGCTGCTCACAGAATTATTTAATAGGTAACAATTAGTCAGGTAAGTTATAGTTGGAAATAAGGACTACACAACTATATATTTAATCAGGCAGAGGTGGTCTTTACTTTGCTTAAGATGAATCTGTTAGCAAAAGATGGCAAATATTTTATTTAGTACTGTAATACAAAAATCATAACACTTAATATGTACTTATTCTACTTCCTTTCTGCTCATTTAAACTACAACCAGGTGCTGTGCATTAGCTCTCTGAACTCCTACCTGCTGTAGAAGGGAGAGATCTAGTATAAAGTTTTGGCACCTGTAGTTCCAACCCCATGAGCTCTCTGGCCTACAAGATTACAATCCAAGACAACAACCATCAGCAAAAGCATAGTAAATCTCTAGCTTATACACAGACCTCAATTTCCTATGTATTAACTTGTCTGAGAGGACCAACAGCCTGGACACACAAGGCAGTTGTCAGTCTCATGCTGTTCACCTTAGCCTAACCAGGATGTAGATGAACACTTTATCATCATTACCAACTGGCCTTCACAAGCTAGAAAGGAAGTTAGTTAGAAGTCTGGACTTTTCTGCCGTGGTTTGTAGAGCATGCACCCTTTCTCAGGTGTGCTTGACTTTGGCCCAAGAGTAGTCACAGTTATCTAAGGTCTGTATAGCTTAGGCTATCTAGTTAAGTGAAAACCAAATTGCTATTTGAAACAACATAAACACCTGTCAATAAGTTGCATCCAAGAATTTGCAGTTTTTCTCCTAGCCCCTGCCTGATATCTACACATAAAAGAACAGAGTGACTACGATAAAACAAAGGTGCTTGAGAGGCTATTAGAAGTTTGTATCACAGTTCTTCTTTCAGGCAAAATGTCTCCTTGTCTTTGCTGTGCATGACATTGAGCTACAGCTAGTTATGGAGCTGAGTGCAGGAGTTAAGAGTCCAACTTTGGACAGCCAGCATGAAAGGAAAGATGCTGCAGGAGTGAGTTTCCAGTCAGTTTCTCAGCATACATATTCCAACATTAAGCCTTTTTAGCATGAAGATTTGCTGAAATGACTCTCACTGTATCTGGGAGATTGCTAGTTCGGTCAGTAGCATCAGCACTCCAGTTAGGTATTGGCTTTGTAGAAACTGTAAGAAAAAAAATAAAGGCATGTCAAAACAAAAATTGCAGTTGCCAGATTTCCATGCCCTTAAATGGTTGGAAACAAACTACCAAGTGTTCTATGTGATTAGTCAGCTTCTCTGTTGTTGTCTGCAAGGTACCTTTGTTACTATTTTGATCCTGGATATGGAGAAAACACACATGCCTACATGGTGCTCTGGTCAGAGTCCTTTGACCTTCTGCTCCTGTCCTGTGTGAAGCAGGGTACCTAAGAAATGCCCTGTTCCTACTCCAGCTTTTTGGAAGGTGAGAATCCTAGCACTTCCACTCCTTCAGCTACCTCCCTCCTTCTGTTGGAAGGCCAGGAAGGAGACTATGCCAGCTTCCTTGAATACCCATATTTTCCCATACTGAATGTAAGTCTGACTTGAACTCATTATTCTTATTATGGAAGAGCCATAACTGAGTTTACACAACACCCATTCCAGAATAGAACCCTCCTTCAGAAAGCCTGTTCAGCTTACTTACCTGCAACATAAAGAGTTGTTCCAGCCACTCTTAAACTACTACAGATAAAAACAAGCAATGTAACACTAACATTTAGTGGCTTGCAGTTGTCGTGCCGAAGGCCAAAATTGTTAAGAAATGCCTCCCAGCAAAGCTTATTCTCTTTCATTTGATGAACTCATGCTCCAGGAAAGAGGTGCATGAGTGGGGTCCCACTTGTAGCCTCTACCATTCCCTCTGTACCCAGAACAATGAAGTCAGTGCATCATAGACAGACTAAGTTTAAGCAGTTGCATTTATGCAAACTGTTAACTCAGAAGACCACATTGTACTGCTGAAGAAACTTCAGGAAGGATTAATCCTCCATGGTTTTAAAGCATATTGTAGATATCTTTATAGGAAGACCAGCACCTTTATGGAAAGGGTTACAAGTGAAGTAGTTTTAAGCAAGATGTTTTGACCCTTAAGATGATCTGTTGTCTCCTGGCTCACCCAAACACCAGTTATTTTTATATAGCAGGCTAATTATATTTGTCTTCTGCCTGTGTCTTAACAATGGCAATGCTAGAAAGCTAATGAACTTTTTCTTTTAAGGTTTTTGATTAAGTTTGGGATCTTTTTAAACCTAAGTTTTGGCCAATGGGCAAAGAAACTTTCCTGTTTATACTGCAGCTAATACACCTATTTCTGGCCCAAGACTAGGGTTAGTAGCTTCTGCTGCAATACAACGGTAAAATACTGTATTGATAGCTGCCCCAAATCCAGAACTAATTGTGACTAATAAAAGCTGAGGGTTTAACAACTTCTTTTAGGAAGTTAGGCCTAAGAAAAACAAAACCTTCATTTTTAAAAGTAAGGCATGCTGTCCTAACTCATGCTGGACAAATACAACATGCTACTTAAAAACCTCACCTTTATAATCCCATCACAGTGCGCTGAGGCAATTGCTGTAGAAACTTTCACCAGTTTTGTAGCTGACAAGTGGATCTTAAAGTGTCTGTGGAAATGAGAGTAAAGGCAGTCCATAAAGACATCCACCTCTTCTTGAGTGATCTCTCCTGGAGTCTTTTGGACTGTGTCCCACAGAGCTTTTGCATCCTCTGGATGAATGGCATATGAAATATCCAGAGGCTGGGGCAGACAGGGGACAGAGAAAACAAGTTCCATGGCAGATGTGGTTTTGTCCACTTTGCATCCAGTCCACATAGCTGCCATCCAACTAAGATTGAGGGGGCTGATGGCTAAACGACGGAAGCAGCAGTCAAAAGTCTTCTGAAACCAACTTCCAACAATGGATGTGTAACACTCTGCCCCATTAGCGAGAAACAAAGGTAAACAAGTGAAGTCCTCTGCCACGTTCTCTGAAAGATCATCTCCAGACACGCAGCAGAACCAGCCTGACCATATCAGTTTCTCTTCCGAGTTTTTTGGGGAAGCTGGTGATCTTGAAGAAAGCTGGGATGGGGAAAAGAAACATTTGAATGCTACAGAGCAAGTTCGACTTTTTTAGCCAAAAGTGGCTTTTGTTTTACAGTTTCAGGAGTTTGGTAGAAGTTTTTTTTTTTTCCTCAGGACCTCACATGCAACATTCTTTTCTGTAAAGCTTGTACAGTTATTCAGTCTGTTACATCCCTAAAAGTTACACGTAATTCTGTTGAAAACAGCGGGAAAAGCGCTTTTTACTTCATTAGGAACAGTCCTGAGATCTGAGTTTATGCTGCTTATTAATTCAGAAGAGCCAATCCATGGTACACCCTATAACCACTGCCATACTGAACTTGGCATTTCAGTAGCATCTTTCCCTTGAGGCAAAGCATTTCAGAAATGTAAATTAGACTTGAGCTATGGCCAGGAGGTAGGATTGTACCAACTTTATCCAGGAAGCTAAATAACCTGTCCGAGTTCTTGCAGTAAATTGACCGACTGCTGAACTGAAAAATTAGACAAAGATTGCTCCTTATAGTCTTACTCTGATCTTATCAAAGAGTTGAACTCAAAATTGCAATTAAATGCATCCATTGCTTATGAGATGTTCTATTCTAGTTAAAAGTAGACAGGACTCACTTTCATTGAATCTCAACAGATACTACACTAGTTATTGCATACAGCTAAGATTTAGCATTTTTTGTTTTAAGGGACAGAGCGAAAGGAACTTGCAAAATGCAAGTCCCAATTATAATTATCAAAACTGCTAGGAAGACTCCTTACCTGCACAAGAATCGCAGCCTGGTCTTGGTCGCTGCCTTTCAGGTCTGGAAGGCTGGAGACAGCCACTTTGATGGCCAGCTCAACCCCGACTTCCACCGCCAATCCTTTCTGCTTCTCGGCAGCAATAAAAGCACTAAGCAGCCTGGCGTAATCCCTCAGATGAGCGTTAGAGAACCTGTACAGAGGGGTCACGCTGTATAAGGTCCACTGTTTGCGCAGTAGGAATGCTGTTTTCTGGGGATCTGCGTTTTCCTTAAAAAAAAATTTAAGAAAGTAACATTAGAACCCAACAAACAAGGATAGCTTTCCCTTTCAGGGCTCGCAGAGGGTCCCCAGCCCGCACGGCCCGGGCTCTGTGCCCAAACAGAGGAGGTTTTCCCGCCTAGCAGTGCCGCGGGAGCGCTGAGGCAGTACCGAGCCCCGCGGACGCGGGCAACGGAGGGGAGCGAGCTCGGCCGAGGGACAAGGGCCGGCGCCGGCGGGGCAGCCCGGCTGAGGGGGCAGGTAGGCCCCACCGCCACCACCCCGGCCCTACCTGGGAGCGCGGCGCCGGCGGGAGCAGCCGACCGCTGGGGCTGAGCCCGAACCGCCCGTGCGCCCGCCCGAACGGCGGTCCTCGCGACAGCCGCCCGATGCTGGGCAGCGTCCGCGCCACCCCATCCGCCGACTCCATGACCGACACCAACCCCGGCGCCGTTCCCCGCCGGGCGCCGTTTGAACCCCCTTCCCGTCAGCCCCCGCCGCGCGCAGGGCGGGGCACCGCCCCCGGCCGCCATATTTGTGGCGGGCGGAAGGAGGGGAAGAGGGCGGCGGCGGCGGCCGTGGGCCGGCAGCTCTGCTGTGGCTCGGGGTGAGGTGACCTTCCTCCGAGGGGCGCGGGGGAGGTGGGCCTTACCGTGAGGCGACCTGTCTGCTGTGCCTGCGGGCCTCCCCGCCGCTCCCGGCCCTGGCCGCAGGGGCTCTACTCCCTGCCGGTGCCCTAGGCCTCCCCGGGAGATAGGGCTCCGGGGCAGGGCTGCCCCCGAGGGGGAGAGGCTGAGACTGCGGCTGCCTCTTTGGTTGTAACGACTCGCAGGTTTGTGATGGTCCCCTCTTGTCTCCGGTTCAGGTGCAGGCTGTGAAATGGCCCTTCTGCGGCTGCTGCCCAGGGCGCTGCCCCCGCTGGCCGGAGCGCTGGCCCGGCCGTGCTGCGGGCGGCCCCTGCACCGGGCGGCCCCGGCCCCGGCCCCGGCCCCGGCCCCGGCGGCTCCAGGTGAGAAAGAAGCGGTTGTCTTATCCCCGCCGCCGCCTCTTCTGGGTTTTGGTTGGGTTTTTTTCTTCCTGGGCCCCAGGTCAGGCTAGCCTGCAGAGGAGGCTAAAGACACGCTTGTAATAAATTGTTTTCCCTGGATCATTTTTTAAAATGTTTTCTCCAAATCATATTTTTAATTTGACTTTCGGCATCTCACAGTGAATTGTGATCCAAAGTGTATCAAAACCAATTTGTCTAACTTCCTCCCTTCCCCCCCCCCCCCCGGCCCTGCCCCGGAGCTTTTACTTTGCTCTTTTCCCCTCTTTACACAATCTGTAAACCACAGGGGTAGTTGGATGCCTAACGTGAAAACAAACCTTCTTGCTCTCTACTTTACTCTTTACAGCTTTTAGGCTGTGATGAACATAGCAAGGGAGATTAGTTCATGTAATTACACACACACACACACATATATATATGTCTAGATAACAGCATCCTTCAAATTTCTCCTTGCAAGCTGCAGTTCTAGCACATTGTGTAAATGGCATGCTTGATTTTATAACTAACTCATGATGCCAGGCTGTGGGGTCTGTGGAAGGTCTTGTGTAGTCATGGTTCAGGCCTTTTACTGGTAGTTGCAGGCAGGAAACTCTTCAATGTACACCCACATAGTGGGTGTCAGTATGTTTCAGTCTTGGCTTGTCAAACCCCCTTTCTGCTATGTCTAGTAGATTTGAATGTGGAATTGTCAGCATCCCTCAAGTCTGATCTGCAGCTTTCCCTTCTCTTGCCCTTGAAATTTGCAGGGCAACAGTTAGCAGCAAAGCTTCAGATTTCTCTATGAGTTTGACTGAGACATACAAATAATTCCTCTTAAAAACTTGTTTAGAACATATTTATTCCCTAATGTCTTACAGCAGTCATTTTGGGGATATATGGAGTAATTTCTTTGTATATGTCTAAATTGGGGGCGGGGGGGAAACTCTGTAACTGTTTTGTCTTGCTTGTCTGCAAAAGCCACAAAAGAATTTATGATTTTTATTCAAGACTTCAATAGCTTTGTCACTCGGACCAACACTTGCGGAGAGCTGCGTTCTGCTCACGTGGGACAAGAGGTCACACTGTATGGATGGATTCAGTATCAAAGGTAAATGCAAACCAAGGTGAAAATGGAGATTATTGTTTGCCAGATCTGATGTATGCTCTAGGTTCAAACTTTTTTTTTATGCTTCAGGTTATCTTTTCATATCCTGCAGTAGTCACTTCTGAAGTGAGTAAAATGGTTGAGAACCATGCCGGATCAGTATTTAAAATTTCAGAGTTTCATACAAATGTTAATTGATCCTCATTACGACACTGTAAAGCAGTTAAATATTATTGCCCTCTTTGTATAGGAGAGAAGACAAGTAATAGCATTTTTATAGCAATTCTAACAGCTGTGAGCAAATAATTTCTTTTACATAGTGTCCTTAAACTTTAAGCAAATGATGTTGTTTGTCTTTTCAACTATAGCATCTAATGATGCAATTTTAAAGGATGCAAGCTTCACTTAACAAAGAAATATTAAGAAAAGTAAGAAAAATTAATAAGCAGAGGATGAAATGTTAATTCCAACAGTTTGCTATAGTGGCGTGATATAATCACTCCTAATGGAGTTGTACATTTTATAAATGTAGGGTGAAAAGCGTGTCTGTATACAGCATGGGTGATGCTCCAAAATAGTCTGATCCTGGGTATGTGCTTGTAAAATGGAGATAGGTTCTGTGGCTTTGATGAAATTAATTTGTGTCAAAAGTCACGTTTTGCGTTTTCCGGTCCAGAGAGGCTGGTTTTCATCCAGCATTGTTCTGCAGTGATGGTCTGCATGGATTTTTTTTAGGAGGTCTTGAGCGTCTCATCTTTGAACAATTGTGGGTGGAGTTCCAGGAAACAGAGTTAGGATTATTGCAATGATATCATTGCGCTCTTGCTTTTAAAGACAGCCAGAGCGTGTTCCATTTGACAGCTTCTTGATGGATTAAGTGCAATGGTAACTGCCTCTACTGCCACTGAAGAGATCAAGATTTATGATTCTGGGTCTAGGAGTGTGGATTGTTCATGTGAAACTTTTTATGGCACCAGTGTTCTCCTCCTTGTTTTGTGGTTGGAATTTTTTTTTTTTGTATCCATGTGGACTTTAGCTTTATTGCTCATCTAAATGTGTTTATCTGAATGATGTTTCATAGCAGGAAATTGCACGTGTTCAGAATCCCTGCTCGACGTGGATTAACGTTCCAGCTAAAATCCTACCTCTCCTAGTTATTTGCACACTGTTTGTCTGTGGCTAGGCAAAATCTGAAACAAATTGTTCAGATTATTCAGATGTGGGGAAAGTATCTGTACATACATTACTTAGAAGTGCTTTGAGATTAGTCACAAGGTACAGAAAGTAGCTAGATGGCATGTGCTTTGGCTTAAAAAGCAGAAGACTAGTGAATTCTTGAAAAAATTTTTCCTTTCATGTTTTTCATGGATCAGACAAGGGCTGTTTCTGGTTTTGAGGGATTTCCAGGGACTGACTCAGATCATCATTCCACAGGATGAGGTAAGTGCTACCAAAATATGAGTCTCTATTTTTTTTTTTTTTTTTTTTCCCTTTGGTAGCTTGGGTCCAAAAGAGATGGAGAGCAGCATGAGGTACTTTGTCAGACTGAGTGCTCTGACTAACAAGTAGATTTAAGCGTTATGAGAGCCCTGATCTGAGACTGCAACAGAAAAATTAATGCAGTTTCCTCTGGCTTATGAGGAGTGATCCTGGATTCAAATGGGCCATTAAGAAATGAGGGCCATGAGCATGGTGCATTTGTCCTGTTTGAATTTCTGTGAGACATTGTCATCTTGCAGGCACATTCCCATGTGAAGAAGCTCTTGTCTAATGCCCCAGTGGAGTCTGTTGTGCGAGTGACTGGAATTGTGTCCCCTCGGCCCCCAGGACAGGAGAATCCGGTGAGGATGTTGGTGTCTCTTGGGGGTTTTTTCCTTGTGGAAAAGAGCACTGGATAGTACGATTGTGGTGGGTTTTGTGTCATAGCTTTGCCATGAGTTCTGGGTACGTGACAGCCTATCCTCGGATAATGTGAGATGAAATAACTGCTATGACATATAACTTAGGAGAACCTCAAAGCACATTAGACACCCACAAATTAAATTGTATTCCAGCCCTTTGAAAGGATAATGGCTAGCTTTTTCAGGCTTTCAAAGTGTGTTTGAGATAATTTATTTTTCTTGAAAATAAGTATTGTCATCACAAGTTCCGCAGCATGTGATGACCTGTTTCTCACTCAGAATAGATTTTGCTGTTTTCATTGTATAGGAGACAAGAGGTTGAATAATTTTATGTTATGCATTCCTCAGCTCTCATTGTAATCAGCCGTAGATTAATCTGTCAGGATTGTACGTATCCCATCACTGGCAGGCATGAAAAGAGAACCTGGATTTATGACCATCACTTTTTTGTGCTCTGACCGCTTATAGATGTCCATAAAGAATGCAGGCTTCAAGCAATGCTTTTATTTCTTTTAACCATTTATGATTTTGTTGGAAGGTTGTCTATACGTTCCCCTGGTAAATAGAAAGAGTTGTGTAGGATCAAACGAACTTTGATGTGACACAGTGCTAAGTGGGGGAAGCTGGCTGTTATCCCTTGGGATCTAGGAAAAAGAAGACTAGTTCTGAGAACTGGTGTTCAGAATTGGAAGTTCTGAGAAGTTCCTCAGAAGCTGCCTTTTTTGACTTGTATTAAGGACTGATGGTGATGCTGCTAATGCACACTAAAATGTATACTGCGTGGTTTCACTGAAGCTAGTGGAACTAGTATTTTGTCCAAATGCATGTGCCCTAGAAGGGTCTGTGCCTGACTGTTCCTCTGTGCTCAGCGTGTCCTTCAAGGAGAAGGCAAAGGAAAAGTAATTATATTTCTTGTAGAGATCAGTATGCTGCTGGGAAAGAACATGCCAGCTTTGGTGAGGTGACTTGTGTTTTTCTGAACAGAAGGGAAATCTAGGAGAAATCTGTCCTTGAGAGAAGTTCTCTGAGTTATACTGTGTTAGAAGACAGGGAGGATAATCACATGCGTTTCGTTTTTTCCCCCCGACCATCTGTGAAATACCTTTGTCCAGTTGTTTTCCCTAAGTTTTGAATCTAATTTTTTTTCTTGTCTTTTTGCTCCAGAAAATGCCAACAGGGGATATAGAAGTGAAGGCAGAGACTGCAGAGATTCTAAACTCCTGCAAGAAGCTACCTTTTGAAATCAAGGATTTTATCAAGGTCTCCGTGACTTTTTCCTTTTTTTACCAAAGTGGTGGCTTTTCAATAAATCGGGAATTTGCCCAGGGTGATGGCAAAACATCTGAGAGTTTCATCTGGTTCTCCTAGCTCTGCTTTGGGGGAAGGATGACATTTAAAATACGGCTGCTGCTTGTAAGCTGTGAGGATGTTTTTCTAATTAGAGTTAAGCAGAAAACAAGTCTTGAATGATTCCAGTGCACAAGGTTTTCAAATATCACTGTAAGAACAGATGGTAAAGGGAAGAGCGAAAGAAATCAGGCTATGCTAGCTTTTTTGAGAGTGTGAAACAGAACCTGCCAATGCACTGCTGTGTCTTAAGGCGAGGGTGCTTAATTTTATCTGGACAAGTAGCTAGTCAGCCAGAGGATTTTCTTCCTCTGTAAGTACACAGTCTTACAAGAGGTTAGTTTTAGTGCAGGCATTGCTGTTAATTGAAGATATAATCTGTGCTGTTGAAACTGTGACTGATTCATAGGTGTTGGAATTGGGAGACCTGGGTCCTGTTCCTTCTGTGTTAGGGGTCCTGGACAATTCTCGTCACCCACACTACTTTAGTTTTCCTGTCTGTAATAAGGATGTATCACCGTTTAGTTGTTCCTTTAGATCTGTGCATGATGCCAATCCTCTGCTTAAAAATCACAAGGAGGATTGCTACAGTCTGTTGCATAATAAGATGATTTCAGCCCTCCTTATTCTCAGACATTTGAGCTTTATTGGGGCAGCTCTTATCACAGTAAATGTCTGTCTGTTTTGTTTTTTTTTTAAAGTAATTGTCATGCATGAAAACACTCTCAGTGGCTGATGTTTGTCTGTGTAGGTTGTGGGTAATGGGTGGTTGGTGGCAATAGAGCAGCATTCTTTTTTAGCTTCCCCCTTTTTTCGTGCGGCTTTAGGAGCAGCTTCATTGGGCATGCAATTGGAATTTTGTCTCTTAATCCTAATTGTCTCTTACCTCCAGAAATCAGAGGCCTTACGGATGCAGTATCGCTACTTGGACTTGCGTGGCTTCCAGTTGCAGTATAACCTGCGGCTGAGATCACAGATAGTGATGAGGATGCGGGAATATCTGTGTAACCTCCATGGTAAGAAAAGTGCTTGAAGAACAGCGTGCAGCAAACAACATTTTAGCGCTCCCTTCTGTTTCCTATTGCTGAGAGAGATTGCCAGTCAACTGGCTACTCCAAACTGGTCCCACTTAGTAAAGACACATCTGCTTGCAGTGGGGTCTTTAGAAGGACGTTGGCATGCCTGAAGAACAAAGTGTGTTTAAATCTCTTAGCATGCTGTGCTGGTTTTGGCAGTTGTTTTGAGTGAGCTATATCCAGTGAGGAAAGACCTTTTGCAGGTGGTTTCCCTCTTTTGGTCACCCAACTCGAGGCATGTCAAAGAGATGGATAGGGCTTTTGCTTATCTTAAAATCAGGAAGTTCTTTTTGGAAAAGCAAAACCTAGGTCAAAATGGATAGAGAATTAACAATTTTTCAGCCTATATGGAGTCCTCTGGCATCAACAGTTCTGGCAGGACATCAGGGTAGCTCAGAGCCTTTCAATCTGTCATTGCACAAGTTATTCTTAGAAGCAGCAAAATCTGAATATTTTGGAAAGGCTACGTGATGTGTTAGGTTATCTATTTTGCTGACTAACCCTAATCTATCTTATTTTGTGTTATACTGGTTCTCCCTGCTCTCAGTATATTCTGTGTCTGAAGCATGTGTTTGTTCCTCAGGATTTGTGGATGTAGAAACTCCAACGCTCTTTAAAAGAACCCCAGGGGTATGTATTCTGTTAGTAATGCATTTTAGCCTCCTGCAATTGCATAGGCAGTTCATGGTTGAATTATTATTGATTGCCACTCAGCAATCCACGTGGATCCTTTTAAAAGTAGAGGGAGTAAAAGGGAAGAGGTGATATCTTGTGTCTTAATTTTGAACCTTCAAACGAATGAAGTTGCTGTCATGTAGAGCACATGTTGAATGCAAGTCCTGTCCTGGGACAGCCAGGTTATAAAACCAAAAAACTTCCTCTAAGCACTGTTTCCCCAGCATTTTTCCCTTAACTAGTAGGTTACTGCAGTGGCACTACTCAAGTAATTTTAATTTCTGAGTTTATATTCCTTTCTTTCATTTCAAAAATAATCACAGAGAAGAGAGCTGTAGCCCCAGAATTGTTGATGCAGCTAACATGGAGTTCTTGCATTTGAACCCCTCTCTTGGATGGTGTATTGTTATGCATTAGTCTCTCAGAGTAGAAGGTGGAAGATCCTCCTTTGGGATATTTTGGACCAAGTTGGTTAACGGATTTTTTTTTAAAGTGTAATGTACAAACGGCCATTTCCTCACAAGTGGTATTTTGTAATGGGGAAAATAGGGCCTTTCCTCTTGTGCTTCTAGTCTGTGCTCTCCTTCAGGAATTGAGGCCACTTATTTGCTGAGCTGCGTAAGCTTTTCTTTCTGATGCTAGGGAGCAAAAGAGTTCCTTGTGCCTTCGAGGGAAGCGGGCAAGTTCTACTCTCTGCCACAGAGTCCTCAGCAGTTCAAGCAGCTCCTCATGGTTGGAGGCCTAGACAGGTAAGAGTTTCTTGAACTCCTGTTCTCTGCATGTCCCATCCAGGGTTTGCTTACTTTGATCTGTGAGGTTTTAAATACTTCCCCAAAAACTTACTGCCAAGGGTTTTGTGTTGAAGAGGGATCCTTAAATACTTAGGACTTTTCAGCTAGGCCAAGCCTTTTGCCTTCCCCCCCCCCCGCCCCCCCAAGCAATAATGCCTTCCAGAAAGAGGAAATGTATTGTGTTTGAAGGTTGAAATCTTCACTGTTGTTTCACATGGAAACCTGGTCTAAAGCACAGTCTGCCTGGAAGGCAGGAAATCTAGTGTGTGATAAAAGCCTCTCCAAGAGTAACCTATAGAACTAATTTGAGATGAGCCTGGGCAGCTGAGCAGGACTGAGACAAGGAAAGTGTGTCCTCAGGGTGCATAAGTACAAAGCTTTTAACTGGGCTTTTTCCTCCAAATAAAATTGAAGGAGAGGGTGACAGTTGTTCATGCAGTAAACTGCAGGCCAGGTCTTGACTGTGAGTGAGTTTTGCCTGGCCCTTAGTAGAGTCCAGGTTTGGAGTGGAAGGTGGGAAAAGGGGTTGCATATGCCCCTGTTGGGGCACAACTCACCAGCTAGCCTCCACATGCCTCTGGAGATATGGCTGGAGATGGATGCAGTTGCTTCCACTCAAAATTTCATACTTTTGAGGGGATGGGAACAACCAGGGCTATGATAATCTGCTGCAAAGGGAACAAACCTGTCTTTTTTTTTTTGTTTGTTTTTTACGGTCAATTCTATAGCCACAACTTAATTTAGGGTACTTCAAATTATTATCTGAGTAAAAGTCCTGTTGCAGGTACTTTCAGGTTGCTCGCTGCTATCGAGATGAAGGTTCGCGGCCTGACAGGCAGCCTGAATTCACTCAGGTAACCAGCTTGCACTGCCTTTTCCCGTCTTCCTCACCCCAGACAGCTTGTAGCTGTTTTCTCTTATGAAAGCTTAGTTTCTGCTAGCTCTTGTGCTGCTTGGGGGGTGCAGTGTTGTTTGCTGCATATTTCACAGGCACAGCCCTTTGAAGTTCGTATGGGACATCCATAGAGTGGTTACTGTCCTTGGATGACTGCACAGTCCCAGGTGCAGTAGATGTGGGAATTGTGTTGCAGCAGTGATTGTGCTCCATGATGCAATCTCCTCCTGTCCTGCTGGGTCACGTATCCCATTCCTCAGCCATGAGATCCCAGGCAGAGTTAGCCTGGTTCATTCAAGGCTTTTTTTGTCCTTGTCATCGTTACCTCATTCAGTTCTCTGAGGAGATTGTGCCCTGAGTCATGAGACTGTAGGGAAATCATAAGCACACCCTCAGTCTAATGCAGTCATGCTATGATTTAATGTAGTATATTGTTTCTTTTTATGCTGGCTTTATAGTCAAAAGCTTCTGCAAGTAGCAGTGCAAAGGCTGTAGCTGATGTGGAATCCCCCCTCTTGTTTTCTGTTTTAAGATAGATATAGAGATGTCATTTGTAGATCAAGCTGGGATCCAGAGATTGATAGAGGGCCTTCTGCAATATTCCTGGCCTGAAGAAAGAGGCTGCATTACAACTCCTTTCCCTTCCATGACATATGAGGAGGCACTGGCTGACTATGGGACTGATAAACCAGACACTCGTTTTGGGATGAAGGTGAGGGTTTGCCATTGGAAACTTGCAGCTGCTTTTTTCTGTTAGTGTTTTCATAGTGTTTGTTTGGATCATGTTTGGATCATTATTGGCTGGAGTTCTTAAAATGCTGTAATTTACCCAAGGTGTCTATCCCATCATTGCAGCTTTGTACAGGTAATCATCTTTTGGGGAAGAGAGGGTTTGATTATTTGGCTGTGGGGAAAATACATGTTTTAAGAAAATTTTCTTTAAAATAAAATGTAGTGTTAGAAAGCATCACATCTTGACTGTCTTAGGAGAAGAAGCCCATAAGACATCCACAGATAGCATAAGTGTTTTTGTCTACTGCACTCCAAAGCATACTCCTGGTGAGCATGCTTGATGAGACAGGCTTCTCCAGCCTTTTAATGGCCTGACAATATTGTCAAGATAACCGACTGCAGTTGTGTGCATACACTGTTTGTATATGAAATAAGAGTACGAAAGTATGAAATAAGAATATTGACCAATGTGCTACGAGGAACAGTGCTGAAAAGCAAGAAAAATCTTATATTTCCCCAGGAATTAATTTTGGGGATTTCTTTTCAGTATGCAGCTCTGTCCACTGTGGTAGGATGTCACCATCTCAACCTTGGGTTTTCCTGGCTCAAACCCAATTTTGGGTTTTCTTGGCTGTCTTGCGTTTCTGTTTCTGCAGTGTTCAGCTTCCTAATGGTTATTCCAGCTTGGCCACATCCATTTCTTTGTGAACCATTTGATTTCACTGAACAAAGAAATGATGTCCCAGGGAGTGGTGTTGAAAGTGTTAAGACACAAGTGCAGGATTTTTGCTTTGTGTTCCTACCACCGCTGCTTTTTCCTGTGATCTCTTCTTTCTCAGATAGTGGATATCAGTGACTTTGTACGAAAATTGGACATTCAGTTTGTGCAGAATGCACTCAGTTTCCCACGCAGCTCTGTCAAAGCCATTTGTATCCCTCAGGGAGTGGTAAGTGATGCTTTTACATACTGCTTACAGCTTGTGTGAAGTAAATAAAACACCAATTTGAATTCCTTCGTTGGTATGGAGATGTTCCTTGCTATTACTGGGGGAGTAGTGCCCTTCAGGGAACTTGGGATTGGTTGTGATTGACGTAAGGTTGGGCTGAGTGGTGTTAGAAAAGGGGAATGGAGATGATCAGGTGATAGGAAGAATATATTGTCCTCAGGAAGGGGAGGAAGAAAAGAGAGCTGCAAGGTCACCTGAGGATAGGGAAGCCTCTCGGGGTTTCAGCTTGCTTTTGTCAAGGATAGCTTCTGATGTGCATCTCAATAATAAATTGTGTCCTGTGGCAACAGATTGAAATAGAGCCAGGTATGACACAGCTCTGTTCTGGACTAATGAGAGAAAGGTCAGGTAGGTTATATGCCCATGCTTTTGCTGCATTTGTGGGCACAACTCATGTCTTACGAGAACGTCACAGACCAAATTCAAGGTTGACAATAGATGTACGAGATTGACACAGCCGTGTATTTTGGCAGGGAAGCAGATTTAATTCTGGCTGTGGGCATCTTTTCAGCTTGAGCAGTATGGAAAAAAAAATCCTAACCACTGTGTTTTATTTGGGGAATAGGACTTTCTGACCATGGTTTCTCTTGGGATTCCTTAATTTTTGGCACAAAGTGCAAGTTACTGGCTTCCCACGAGAGGGCACTAAGGCGTGCATTTGAGCAAAACAAAAGTGGACTCTTGAGCCCCTCTAAACATTAGAGTAGCTGAAAAAAATCAAGATCGTGATGCAAGTCCTCACATCTACTGCATTTCTTTGCATGTAAGTCAGCCCAGTTGGTTTTCTTCTGTTCCTCCAAACTGAGTTGTGCCTTCCCCATCAACAGTGTGGTGTTATCTTGTTCCTGCACGCTAGAGGCAGTTGGCATGATCTGACTCTGCTGACAAGCTACATCTGATCTGGGAGCAGGGAGAAAAACTGCAGCCAGATGTACAGCCTAGAGGGGCCTCTTCCTGAAAGGAGCGCTTGGAGAAGACACCCAGCTGCAGCCTAGTGCTGTGGTCCCTTCCCTATTCCACAGCCCTGATAGAACTTGCACTATAAACAAATAAGTGGAGAGGTTCGGAAACAGCTCGATCAGTAGATTTGACTCCTGGTCAGGCTTTCCAGAGATTTTGCTGACATTTAATGTGTCTTCTCTTGCTCTTTCCCTAGAGATATTTTAAAAATAAAGATTTGGAGTCATTAAAGGAGTCTGCAAAATCCCAGTTTAACCAGGTGAGACAGAAACACTGCTGAGGCATTGGAAATGGTGGATGACAAAGTGTGTATAAAGGCACTTGCAGGCAGAGGAAGGTAGAAGAGCAGTTTTTAATAGCTGAGTCAGTGCCTGAGCATGTGGAGCTTCACGACAAGAGAGGGCAGCACTGGACTGAACATACTTCTATCTATCTTTAGGAAATCATGGAAATTATCTGCAGGCCTGATGGAAGCTTGAAGTCTGTGCTTACAAAGTTTCTTGGTGAGAAGCAGCAGTCAGAGCTTATCCAAGTGCTGAACATGCAGGTGGATGATGTGGTACTGCTGGCAGCTGGTGAACACAAGCAAGTGGTAGGAAGCATTTCTTGAGTGGCCGTGTGAGTTGAATGTTGCTCATGATGGCTTTGGTGTTATCTGACCTTAGTCTAATTCTTCTTATTATTAAAATAGGTCATCGCCTAATTTGATGTTTCTCTGGAGCAAATAATGCATGAAATGTACCTATTGCTTTTATTTCCCCCAGTCAAATTCTGGGAAGAACTTGTAACTGAAATGAAGACTGGTGTATAAAACAGGAACAAATCAGTGCCTCCTTTTCTTTCACCTTAACTTAATTTTTAAAGCATCAAACAGATTGGAAAACAAGGTCAACTAGGTAGTTTTGTTTCCTATAAGCAGATGACAAGAGTGAAGCACAGCTACTTATTAGCAGCAGTGATGGGAGATTCTGTCCCTACCCTTCTCTGTGTTCTTGCCAGCAGACATTGCCTTCCAAGCATTGGTTTATGACAAGGTGTCACACTTTGCTTGATAGCCAAATTTTTGTCATATTCTCTTTCTGTGCCTTAATTTCTCTGTCTGCAAAGTGCAGATTTTACCTGTGCTCCCCCAGTTAATCCACCCTTGTGTAGAGCTTGAGATTAGTGTAAGAGAGTTCTGTAAGGATTCAACATTTGGAAGAAAATGTACTTCCCAGCTCCTTGCTTGCCTTTCTTTGTCAAACCCTGGAGCTGCTGCTGCTGCCTCAGCAGGAAGGAGGTATCTTTTAGGAGGCAAGGCCAAAGTGTTTAAGGCAGCAATGCATTACAACTGATGGCTGTCTCTGAAACATTTATGAAACATTCTTTCCCTAGTCAGTGTTAGAGGGACTTCCCTGTTAGTAAAATTGCCCCGTTTCATTCTCTCCCTTCTCTTTTTGCAGTGCTCTGCATTAGGAAGCCTACGGTTGGAGAGTGCTGACCTCCTTGAGGCAGCTGGGCTGGTACTCCGTGATCCTACGACTTTTCACTTTCTGTGGGTGGTGGATTTTCCCCTCTTCCTCCCCAAGGAAGAGAATCCCACTGAACTGGAATCTGCTCATCACCCTTTCACTGCTCCTCATCCTTCAGATACCAGCCTCCTCTATTGTGATCCCACAAAGGTAACTAAGTTCATGACTGCCATGCTGGCTCTTACAGCTGTGTGTCCTGGAAAACTGGGCAAGTAGCATCTGTCTTTACTGTAAAAAGGAATGTTGTTTCATGGAACTGACTGCATATTGCACATACCTGTTTGGAAGAGATGGCTTCCAGATTACTCTGAGTGGCAAATATCCATGTGTGCCCCTGACAAGGGATGTATAGGAAACAGTTGCTTAAGTGGAGGAGGCTTATATTCTGACCCATACCCTGTTGCTTCAGGTTTTGATCAGCCTTGCAAAAGGATTTGTACTGTTCTCACCTCTGTAAGCAGCAGTCTATGCCTCTGATAGGAGTGGTACCTGAACTGCAACGTACCACTGAGAGAGCAGTGTTGTAGTATGTCATGTCTTTGTTCCCAGTGTCTTTGCTCTCTGTGTGCAGGTTGGTGTTCAATGCAGCTGTGCCCCAGCCTTGCTAAGGTGCTTGTTCATTTCTTTCTGCAGGTCCGTAGCCAGCACTATGACCTTGTGCTGAATGGCAGTGAAGTTGGAGGTGGCTCCATCAGAATTCATAGCGCAGAACAACAGCGTTTTGTGCTGGAGAAAGTGCTGAAGGTAACACCTACAGATGTCTCTAACATTGTCTTGGAGATTTAAAGGACTAATTAATTTAAATATCCATTTCAAATTCTGAAAGAAACACTTGTGTGCTTCTCAGATAAAGAAATTCCTAGCCTTGAGTGATGGATGACTTCATCATACTTTCATCTTGCATTGCTAGTAGGCAGAGCATTGTTTGTCCAGTGACACTTCTTATGTAATTTTGCAGGAGGATTCTGAGGTGCTTTCCCATCTGCTTGAGGCTTTGGAGTTTGGAGCTCCACCTCATGGAGGAATTGCTTTAGGTGAGTGCTCTGTAGCTCTTCAGGATGCTGGTGTCTTGCAGATTTTTTTTGGCATATTAGATCCCAGGAACAAGCCTCATGCTTGTTAGCAAAAGCCTCATCTCCTCCTGACAGGGCTGTTCTGGTGCTGCTATTTGGCACCACCAACATGGTAACACTGTGTGGGCTTACACATTGCTTCCATCTCTGTAGCTGCTTTGTAGAAGGAAACAGAGGTTTTGTCCTCAAGTGCAGAATGTTTTGGTGTTCCTCCCCAGCGTCATAGTGTGATTTAGTTCTTATGCAAGCACCAAATCACATGTTTGTGGCTGTAAGGATGATCCTTATATGCTGTTCTACAAACAGCGTATTCATTAAGATTAGGTCATCTTTATTCTTGTTCCTGTGCAGCCACAACAGGATCCCTGTACTGCATGCTCAGAGGCCTGGGACAGGATGGTACTGTGTTTCATGCCCTGGGTCACAGTCACAACCTTGCCCTCTGCTTCAGTCTTGCTTCCCTTCTTCCTTATCTGTTTTGCTTGCTAATTCGGATAATGTCAGATATTTTTCCTAGAACCTTGCGAGTTTGTGGTTTTAAAAAAGAAAAAAAAAAAACCACAAAAAACCCAACACCACACCCACCCACCCCCCCCCCCCCCCCCCAACCAAACAAAACCCCTACAAATACCAAAGGTAACATTTTAACCGGTGGTCTTCCAGTGTGATCTCCCTCCATCCAATCACCCAGAGGCTCTTGTTCTTTTTGAATTCCTCCTAGTTGGAATCATTCAGAACTGGTTGAGCATGAGCTTTGTTTGAGCAGTTAAGCAGAGCCCTGACAGTGTTTCTGCCACTTAGCTGCCCTGGTTTTGTTATGCTGTCTTTGCAAAGGCACTGTCTGTCTTGCTGTCCTTGGTGTGTTGCAGAACTTTCTGTAATATTGAAAAGCTTTATTTTGCTATGCATTTCTGCTCTTTAGGCAAGTCTGTTTCTCTGCTACTGGTTGAGATTAATTTTTTCCCCTTACTTGCTTCAGTTTTATTCTTCAAGCTCAGTAATATTATCTACTCCATCATTCCAGTTTTTCTGAATTGGAAGTAACGTAGGGCCGTAACTCAAGTGGTTCCCCAATTTGTTTTCTCCTTCTAGGACTTGACAGGCTGATCTCTCTCATCGTTAATGCTCCAAGTATCAGAGATGTCATTGCTTTTCCTAAATCCTTCAGGGGACGGGACCTGATGGGCAGTGCTCCAGATTACGTCAGTCCAGAAGAACTAGAGCCATATCACATCCAGGTTTCCTGGCCTCTTGCAGAAAAAGAGGCAAAGCAAAACTGACTGAAAGCCAGTGATGTAAGCTGATCTGTTTAACCAGAGGTGGTTACAGCTTCTAAATACTAGAATTCAGTTCAGAAAATGTCTGTTATGGGAGGGCGGGGGGCAGTGCAACCCCACTGTACCATGGCAGTTTCAGGATTGAATGGGAAATAGATAGGGCTCCCTGGTAGGACTTCACCTTTGGGTTGGTAATGGGAAGGAGAAGTAGAAAAGCAAAAAAGAACATAATTTTAGCATAGGAGATTGAGAATGTTGGCTTTAGGGTGTCACACTGGAGTGACAATGGGATCTAATTTTTTTTCACCCCTCACTTTTTCCGTGTCCCTTCCAAAGTATTTCTCTTCCCATCTGGAGGAGATGGTGTCAGCTTCCCTGGCAGATGGTCTGTATTCCTGATGGTCATTGAATTTGTTAGCTGAGCACTGTTACAACAGAGCAGTGCTGGACTGGGCCAAGAGCTCTGGACACTTCACAGCAACACTTCACTGCAAGCAGCAGCTTGTCTCATGCTGGAGGATACAAGATTGTCCAGAACTTGCAACAGGGAGTTCATATTCAGTTGTGTTCTCTCTTCAAAGACTGGGAGAGAAGTGTTTTTATCACTTGCAACAGTTGTCCTCATAATACTTGTCAAACAGGAGATGATCTGCCTTTGGGGCCTGTGGTCCTACTGCTTTTCAGCACATTAATTCTGAAATTTGTATGTTTTGTAAATAAACTTTATCTGGCAATGTGGTTTTGACTGAGCTTGGCTTTGGGCTTTCTCTACAAGAAGAGTGAGCTACCAGTTCTTTTTTTATGACCCCTGATCCCTCCAGGAGATGACAAGAAGTCTGTGACAGCATAGCAGAGTTGTCAGTCTCTGTGAATTCTGCGTGGTCCTGAAAACAATTTTAAATTTTTTTGTTGTTGTTGTTTTTGCACGGAGGAGAGTCACCTTGTGAGAATTATACCAGATATTTTTGTTCCCTTAACTTGTAAGTGGCCATATGGAATGCAGCCACTACCAGGCTATGTATTTATATTCAGACTGCTTTTTTTTAGAGCATGCTGGATTTTGTTATTTAGTGTCTTTACTGGTAGTGAGATTAAGATTTGCATGGAATTTGCTTGAGGATCATCTGTGTTCCTAAAGCAGGAGTGTCAGAGGCTTGTTTGAGGACATGGAATCACAGAAGAAACAGTTATTCTGAAAAGTTCTTCACTCCCCCCCCCCCCCCCCCCCCCCCCCATTATTTATAGTAATGGTAAACATAATGTGCTGAACTTTTTTTTTATAATTGTGAAATAAGGAGTACTGTATCATTTGGTTAGTAACTGTTTGCCAAGACAAATGCTGTTTACACCTGAAGAGTCCTAGTTCTTTAAATTAGGATTATCATCAAGCATCCAAAGGGTAATTGATGCTCTAAGAGGCTTAGGCAGAAATGTAACACTGCCTGGAACATTCTTCTTGAGCACTTGTTAAAACATGTGAGCAAGCTGTCTCTGAGGCATACACATCCCTCTTTCTTGTGCAAGCTCTTTTGTGTGATGTTTGTTTACCCACTGCTATATTAAGGTCTCACTGCAGTTATAAGTGTGACACAGCTACGATTAGCTACAGTGAAAAAAATGCAACAAAACACGTCATCTAAGCTGCTGCAGCCCTGCTGCAATTAGGTCAGTGGAAAAGATGTATCCCGAATTTATGTAAGCCATCCATGCTTGGATTGTAAGCCACCTTCATTCACAAATCAGAGTGTGGGTAGTTGCCAGTGGTTGTGTGAATGTTGCCACAGAGAAGATACTAATTGTTTTGGGGGTTTTACAGAGCATTGTGTAAGGTTTCACTTGGGCCTGTGGAAGCCTGACCTACAGAAAGTCACTTTTAAACTACAATCTGGTTGGCGTACTTAGCTGCATGTTTTGGGAGAAGCGAGAGTCGACATACATTACGAAGAAATACATGGAAATAAGGGGCAGTCATATTGCAGACCAAGATCTCATGTTTGCTGGAGAAAAGCTGTTGCTCTGTGATCCTGAAAATAAATGTTAAAACCACAGCTTCAGTTCAGCACAAGGTCCATCAGAAACACCTGCTGAAAATAAGCTACAACATAACCACAAACTAAGCTTTCACAGAGCCCTTGTTGCTTCTACCCTCCTTTTTCCTGTATGAGACAAACCGATGGAGAAATGTTGTTATGTCAGCTATGCTACAAGATGCAAAGTCCTGGACTCCTCTATTAAGAGCTGATCTTTAAGTAATCTTTCATTAGAGGTGTGGTGCATAAGAAAAGGTTGGTGAATATGTATTGCTGCATGGTTTGGGTTGGTTGGGTTTTTTTTTCCCTTCCTCATGCAGCACAAGTTTCCAGGCCCAAGCCAAACTAGCAGTGTAAATCTCTTCATCAACTTAACGAGAGTCCAAAGTCCTTGGGGGTGTCTTTATACTATTCCTTTTTGCCCAAAGAGCAAGCAGTAATACAGTTAGCATATGCAGACCCCTCCCTGTGTTGGAGGTACTAATGAGACTGTCAGCTGCTACCAGGAACGCCCCTCAGCACACAGAGCAGCCTCCCGTGCTATAGTATGTATGCATATAAAATTAGTAACAAACCCCGTGTCATTACTACCTCCAGATTCCTGCAGTGATTTCCACACATCATTGTGACTCCTGCTCTTTCTTCAACCTCTTGTCAATGCCTGTGTGTGTATATATGATGGACAAGAGAATTGCCCATCATATGGGCTTGACCAGACCAGTTGGCTTTGTTGGGAATAGAGTCACCAGGTGGACACAGGTGCTGCCTGAGGATTTGTTTTGGGCTTTTGCTGGTATGTGATGGTTGAATGTGTTCCCTGACATGGTCTTCTCCACCCCACTTAACAACTAGCATACATGGGCTGTGAACATTAAGGGTGGGTGATAGGATTGTACAAGGAGTACTCTTGCAGGAGCCAGAGTTGTATGTAAGGCCTCTGTACTCCTTTAACCCTGCCAGCTTGCTGATTTTTCTTCTGTTAGATCTGAACAGAATACTGGTAAAATGGAGAGACAGTTTATTCCCCATTTGTAGGGGAACCAGCTCTGTGCGTGTTTCAATAGACTTCACTGGATCAACCCTCTAGAAAGTTCATGCTACCCTTTTGTAACATCAGAGATAAGTTTCTGGTCTGTTTCAGCATTTTTTTTGCCTCTTCCAGAGCAGGAATGTAGTAGCATGCTGGTAGGATTCTTGGCAGCCAAAGTGTGGGTTTTTTTCTGAAAAGTTTCCAAGCCCATCCAGAATATTTCAGGTTGGGCCAAGCTGGGGAGAGATTGCAGCGTTTGATTTCAGTTTTCAGAGCTCAAGCTGGGGTTTAATACTATATTGTGCTGGTATCTGTCTCTCTAGGGTTAGCTAAATTACAACATAACTTCACAGCAGCTTTGTGTAATCCCATGCTGCAGATACCCAGAGGTTCAGGGTGCTGATTGATTCCCAGTTCTGTTGAAAACAGACCACTGCTATATGAAAATACTATAATTTGTAACAAGTCAGCAGAATTTTTCAAAGAATGGTTTCAGCTGTTTGCAGCTGGATTCGTACCCGCTATTTTACCCTGTGAGGAAAAGGGGGGAACTACTACGTCACTCTCCTGTATCTCGAGTCTGACAGCAGGATGTTTGTGTGTACTTTTCTTCTGTCTTGGAGAGCCTGGGGACCTTAGCTCAGACCTGATGTGAGGACACTCAGTGCGGTGGAAGCCAGAGGACATCACGTAGGGGTACAAAGCTACTGCTGGAGCTAGATTGTATGCTAGACCCAGTGTTGGTGTGTGTGAGCAGGGGGTGGTGCTTTGTACCTTCATGTGGCGGATCTCCAACCCCAGGAAGGCATGACTCCGCTGCTCTGTACTGCACCGGCATCTCTCCCACTGGGAGGAATGCAGCAGGCATGGCGTCAGATGGTGCTGCGCTGACGTCCAGCATCTGGTGAATACAGGCAGCCTCGGAAAAAGAGTCTATAATGGTAAGATTGGAAGGATAAGGAGAACTTATGCTCTCAGATGTGTTTCCATTTTTTCTCCGCTTGCTTCATACCTTTAGTTGCTTGCACAATGACTTGTTTTGACCATGCTTGCTTGCTGTTGTCAGCGTATGTAACCAGCCGTCTCATGAGGCTGCTTGGTACCCTCTTTGGCCCGTGCGTTAACAGCTGCAGAAAAGGCATAGACAACTGACAGCCACCTAAACGGTACCAGCTGGAAATCTCCCTGGTAAGCTTCACATGACTTCACCTCTACTTGTTTGGGCTCTTATTTTAGGCTTGTGTTCTAGTTTGTTGGGTTTTTTCAAAGCATTGTTTTCTCTAATTAAAAAAATGTTGATTACATGCAGTCACCAGCTGTGCCAGCCACAATTTTACAGCAAACAGAGCTCCGTGACAGATATATTCAGATGGATTGGTCACATTTGCCTCTAATAACCCATCAGGCTCCAGCTTTCTTGTTATGTTTTGATAGTCTTTGTGTTTACTGTAATGCTAAAGTAGAGTCGAAGAAAAGCATTATGGACATTCCTTCCATTAATTTGGTCATATTTTAAGTATATTTGTATTTCTGTAGCCATGAGTTTTGTTAACCATGAGTTCTGTTAAATTACGTGTTATTCTAAAAAGTACTTCCTCTTGCTTAATTTAAATCTCTCATCTGATCATTTCACGAGGTACCTTCCCTGTAGGTTATTAGAAGGAACGAATACTCAAATTTTTTCTGTGTTTTCTGTTTTGCTCGTCACTTCATGAATTAATACCCTCTGTGTTACATCAATTTTAAGCTGTACGGTTTTAGGCGATTTCACCTGCCTTCCTGTGGAAATCCCTGCATACCCCCTGTGCTACCCGCAGTGACTTTCCGTACGCACATTGGCAGCTGAAGTGGCCAAAAGTCGATGCTGTTGTAGGCTGTTTGGAGTCTTTTTCTCCATATGTGTTAACATTTGTATTTATCAATCTTCACTTTCTGCTCTGTGCTGTGTAAAGGTACTAGATAACTTTTTTTGGTGCAAAAACTAGTATTAACCATGTACTTCAGTTAATATTTAAAAAAAAAATTATAAATTATCAGAAAGATCCCAAAGTACCTGAAAAATAAAGGAGCAAACTTTGGCAACACTTTGCGCTTTCCCAAGTCGCAGGCGTATACCGAAGTGAAGGATAAAAATATTTCTGAGAACAGTTAGTACAAGGGGCATGTGCAGTGGCAGTTTTCTCTGGAACAACAATCACAATGTACTATTGGATTTTTTAATATTATCCTCTATTTGGAGAGTGATAAATTTAAAACACGGTCAGTCCTGAGAATTTTACTTGTTTGCTTAGCAATTTGAAGAGAATTATAGTTGAAGGCTTCAGCTCTTTGATGGTGTCCCTTGAAATGCAGGCTCCTCGTTTGTCATCTATTCAATCTTTCTTGTCGTTAGATCTTTATTTGTGTATAAAGAAAAAGACGTCCAGTACGGTTCTGTAGAAGAAAAGCCTTAAATACTTTTTTTTTCTGGTAGCATGAACAGAATTAATTTGACAGCAATTACAGAGCCGGGGCTCTGAGTAGGGTGGTACCGAGTGACTCCAGTCCTTTCAAACAGCATTGCTTCACTTTGAGTGGCAAAACAACAGCGTCCGGAGCAAAATGGGTGTGATATTTCTCGTGGGTGGTACAGCCCCCGGTAACTGTAGAATGCCATTTTTTTTTTTGCAGCTCCATACAAACATATCAGAGAAGAAATCGGAGAGGTGGGTGGATGACAGGCTGGCTAGCTCAAGGTCACACTGGGTGTTGTCCCAGAGGGAGAATCCCAGGAACACTGTAACAGCTCACCAGAGAGCTAACTCGTCTCTAACCTCCCATGCTTCTTTACAAGGAGAAAAATGCTGGAGTTTAAATAAAAAGTACTATGTCATATTGATAGTAGAAGTTTAAAAAAGCAATTATGGAAGGCAAGAGCTTGATTTGGATGTTTAGGATGCCTTGTAAAAATGCCAAGAATGCCTTACATAGAATTTAAAGTGAAAGCATATAGTCATGAATTCTCATTTCATATTTTCACGGTTAATATTGTAAAACTAAAGTCAGATCCAGCAAATCCCTGGCAAATTTTTGAGAGGGGGGAAAAAATGATGCTTTTAATGGGAGGAGCATAATTTTAGCACAGCTGCCACAGAAATACACAGGACCAAGCTCTACCCACAGTTGCCTTTGGAGATAGCTTGCTGGTTTTAATGCAGCTGCAGGAGCCACATGAAGAAAATATATGGCATGCTGTTACTAATTTCATTTGTGGAAGATGAGATAAATAGTAATGACTATAAACACCCATTAAATGTAGAATCACCAGTTAAATAACTATGCTGACTAAATTAATACACAAGGAGGTACTTTGTAGTCAGGATGACATTCAGCTGGAATGATGCTTTCTGAAAGGCAATTTCTGCGAGTTTATAATTTTATTGATGCTACCTGAACAACCTTCTGTTTAAATCTAAGTTGTGAGCCTGCAGACCTTTTTCTTCATGCCGAGGTCATTTCCATCCCCCTGTTCTGCTCCTCGCTGCTTCTCTGGCAGTGCCGATCAAAGCGTTTGAGGGATGCTCAGTGAGCAGCCCTTCATTATTTCAACTAGGACCAGTTTTTGGGTCCGGCACACTGCATGGCCTCAGAAACAGCTGCTGCAGCTCAGGGGAGGAATAGGAATAAGTGACTGAGGTTTGGGGGATATAGGAATGAGGACTGCTTAAGCTGCCTTGAAGTAAAATAATGTGCCGTTAATTCATGCTGCCATCTCGTGGCTCATGCTTAGGAAGATTTAAAAATACTGTAAATTGTCAAAACAATCAGAATCTATCATGCAACAGTAGGAAATACCGAAGCTGTTCTTTAAGCAGCCAGTGACACAGATTTTTGTGTGTTTTCCTAGGGGTTACTGTTCCGTTTGAAATCATAAAGTGGATGCCATTTTTTCCTTGGCCTTTCACGGTAGTGTGAATTAAAAGCTGGAGGTGTACAGTGTGTGTTTATTTATATCTTCTGTGATACTATACATATTATGGAGAACAGACATCACATAATGTGCGGTTATAGAAATTTTTATGCTTTTTAACAAATTCATAAACAGAAAATGGCATTTAACATGAAAGTCGGTTTATAGTGTTCATTTATTTATTTAAGGGAGAGACTTCAGGAGGCAATGCCTCCTGGCAGCTCCACAGGCTTATCCAAATCTATCTTCAGGGCCCTCTGAGGCTATACAAATGGTTAGCACTTAACTGTTGGCATTTGTCATTTATAACATTTAATCTAATATTTGATAGACGGTGTGTTGGACTGCGTTGCAGAGCCTGCATGGCCAAATGAGACTTAATTTTTTCCCCCCAGGTTTCTATTTCAGTATTACAGCTTGGCTTCTTCCAGGCTGCCTAACTCAGAGCTTGCCTCTTGAGCAAAGGGAGCGAGCCTTTGGTGACAGTAACCTGAAGTGCCACTAGTAAATGAATAACCACAATTCTCCCTTTGTACGCGTGGGATTAGTTTATATCTCTAAACCTGCAGGACAGATGCTTTTTCTTTTTGCTTTGTCACGATCGCTTAATGTAAGAAATACATGTTATGACTGTGGTAGCCCTTCCTTTCAGTAGTCCCGGTAAGCACGACAAATGAGCAGGTCAGCACTTTCCTTGGTCCTCCTCGTACTATTAATGTACGCGTGGGATAATCGTGGGAACAGAAAGACCTATTGAAAAAATGTCAAGAAGGCCGAGATGTTTAATGCTTTATTTTTTCGTGCTAGTCACTGTTGAAAAGTTCAAGAGAAAGAAGTGCTGACTAGCACTGCCGATGATAATGACAAATAGTGAGATCTCTGCTTAGAATAGAGGAAAAAAACCACATTCAAGAGGGCTCTTGGGAAATCAGGTGGCCTCAAGCTGTCTGGGTGTCAGGAATCTTATTAAAATTTAGCTGAAGTGATTTCAGAATCATTTGTGGTGATTTTTGACAAATTATGGTTGACAGGTGAGGCATCCAACTGCTGTAAAAGTTGTGCAGTACCTGTCTCTAGAAGGAATAAAGAGAGGACCTGGGTAATTACAGATCAGTTTAATTCTCAGTTACAGAAGGAAGAAATCTGAAACAAAAGCAGTCTGGAAGATGTTGGACAAGTAAACCTTGTGGTGTTTTTGGAGAAAAGTCATCTCAAACCAAAGTAATATCGTGTGACAAGGTTGAACGGTCTTACTGCTAGGGGAGAGGCAGTACGTGAAAATATACCAAGTTTTTTTGGCATAGTCATACCTAACGTGACTCTAGAAGAAACTGGGTAAAAAATGGTTAGATGATGCTACCCATGGACAAAAAAACCCATTTAAATGTGTATTTTCAGGTGCTTGTCCCAGGAACATTTATTTCAATTTTGGATGGTGAATAGAAAACATAGTTTCATATATTTATTAACAAACTAGTACAAATTTGGTAGCTGGGAGAATCTGTAGGCTATTGGGAGAGGGATACGGCTGAGATGCAAACCTTGACAAATGGAGAAATGGTCCTGGAAAAACTAGGATGCCATTCAGCGCAGATAAAGGCAAGTTGCTGTATTTAGGAGGGAAAAACAGCTGTGTAGACAGCAGCAGACGACCGGCTGTTCTGACAGCAGAAACTGCTGGTGTTTATACTGGGTCACAAGCTAAACACGAGTCAAGAAACTCGTCCTATTGTGAAAAAGCAAATACCATGCTGGGGTGTAAACAGTCATGCAAACAGCAAAACACTCGCTGCCGTCTCTTCGTTCTGCTCAGCGTGGTGTGGTCTCAGCTACAATACCTGATTTGGGGTTTGGAGCTGTGCCCTCGGAGAGAACCTGCACGCTGCCGTAATTCCCAGTCTGTGCTTCCAGACCGGGAAAGAGCAGTGCAGTTCGCTTGCTGCCTGGTGACTTGGGTGTCGAATGATCCTCTTTGATACAGAAAAGCTGTTTCCTCCTGTCTGCAGGCAGGGAAGGCAGAGACTGATGTGAGAGTTGACCGGGTGAACAAATTGGGTTCTCTTTTTGGTGTTGCGTGTGGTGCTGTCCTGAAGCTTGATTCCTGGCCCATGCAGAGTTGACCTGTTATGCCGATGTGCTTTGACAGTTAGTTCTACATTTGACCGCTCCATCTTGTTTCGTAGGCGTTGATGTTTTCCAAGAGGGAGAGATACTGATACTCAGGTTGTTGTGAAAGTCCATTCTTGTATTTTTTACTTAATCTCATTGCATATTTCTCTCAGATTTAACCTTACAGACCCAGTGGATGATCATGTTCCCAATACTGTATTTTTTTAAGAGCAGAGGGGCTGTTTGCATTGTACCTTTGTTGCAGATCCTGGGCACTGCCTGAAGTTCACGGGACTCCTGGAACTTGCATCCACACTGCCTTTGTAGGCAGTCTGAGCTCAGGATCATCTGGGTCTGGATCAACCTCACTTGCCCATGCAGCTGTGGGGACTCAGGGTCATCTCATCTGCCTGCTGCCAGTCAGACAGTGTCTTTGCAAAAGCAGATGTGGTAGATGGAAAATCCTGAAATATAACCCTCTCTCTGTGGGTCACCTTGTTTGGACATCTTTAGTCATGCATAAGGAGGCTACAAGCAGGATATGCACAACTTGGCTAATAAATATAGCTTCCTGGCTTTAGCACACAGTGAGGACGGGTAGGTTTTAATCAGCTGCTAGACCAAGCGTTAGTACAAGCTGCTAGACCAAATGTTAGCATGCTTCCACCCTCCTCTCCCTAAGACATCCGAAGAGTCTTTGCTGGCCCTGTAGGCATTGCGAGGAGCAGAAGGGTTGGCCTCCAATGCTCCCTGCAGCAGATCCTTAATGGTGCTCAGTTGCTGTCTTCTGCCTCTGTGAGTATTTCCTACAGAATTTTCAATATTGATGTTTTTCCCCTTGAATCTTTGAGCTACTGACTTTCCCTGCTGCAATAATCCTGTAACTTTGTCTTATCTGGCATAGCTCTGTTCAATATCTTTTTTTCACTTGTTGGCAATTTCCTCTGCCTGTTTTAGGGAGCTGGGTTGCATTGAAGTTAGGCGTTGGGCCCTTGGACACCGTTGAACCCCTTGGAGAGGTGGTGGAAGGTTACAGAGAGATGATCACACTATCCCCAGTCTTGGAGGCAGTGTGGGCGAAGGCTCAGCAGGTAGCAGTGTCGACGTCAGGCAAGTGATGGGTTAGGCTGGCAGGGAGGGAGTAGGGTAAAAGCCAGCCCCATCTCACCACCGGTGTTGATTCTGGGGACTGCCCTGCCTGCCTTCCCAGGGGACAGACCTTCCCAACTCATGGCTGCTTAGAAGGGACTTTCTGCTGCCTCACAGTATGGCTCCGGGTTTTGCTGGGCTGCAGTGATAGAAATCTGAAAGACAAATTAACCTGCGGGTGCTTAGTCAGAGCTGGCAAGTGATTTTCGAGGCAGGCAAGCCAGTTCTCAGGGTCAAAATGGCTGGACTGTTTTTATGTGTCTTGGCCGGTGTCATGAGAGCATCTAAACGCAAGTCTGGGCAGTGGAGAGGGATGACTTAGTTCTTGGGCCTTGTGTTCTTTGCCAAATAGTACTTGGGTCACACTGTCTTGCACAGAGGATACAGACATGGATGTCTCCTCTCCAAGTGCACCGCTCTTTAAATAGAGGCTCGGCAGTTTCCCCAGATGTTAGCTCAGCAATGCAAGGCCTAAATAACCACCAGCAGATGGGAGGTCCCCTGTTGTCGTGCACCACAAAGCCAGAATACGACTCCAAAACACATTTTGCAGAGTTGCTGCTCGCGGCAGGTTGGTTTGAGCGAGCGGTGAGCTACAGCCGAAGGAAATGAGAGAGCAGCAGGAACGTTGTTATATCCTTCTCAGTTGTGATTAGGAAGGAGTGTTGGAAGACGATGGCTCACCTCTGAGCTCTGTGTGTTGCTGCTGCAGCAAGGGTAAATGCAGAATTAATAGCAGGGGTTTTTAAGACTTTTTTCCTCCAGAAACGCATTACCAAGAGTGTTGCTCCCAGGGGCATTTACTTTAGGAGAGAGGGAGGTTATCTCAAAAGTCCTTTCCCAAAAGAGTTCTCTGTTACGTGATGTTTTAGCAAGAAAGACCTTCTCCAGAAACTATGCTTTCCCTCAGGACATTGATCTGTTCTGCAGAGCTTTTCCTTGTATGTTTCAGAAAAGTCATTTCTGTCTCCATTTATTCAAAAACAACACTTAATATCGGTTGTAGCCTCCGGTCTGTTGGTCCCCTGTGACGCGCTGGTCTCCCTTGCCTCCCAGGCTGGACTTCAGTCACATGGAATTTACGATACAGCCGTCTGCGGTCGATGCCTTTGTCCAGTACTGCTCCTGGCTTGGACTCTGCTTACAGACATTCAAAGCCCTGGGTCACCGTCCTTTCTGGAAGTCTCATCCCCTGCTGCTTTCGGGTAGGTGTCCAGGAACATTGGCCCCAAGATCGGGGACCAGTGGAACTAGAGGCTACACAAGCATCCCCAATTCAGTGCTTTTTCTCTTGGTTTCCCCATGGGAGTGAATTTGCCTTTTCTGCCGTTTGCAAGCCCAGTTTAGCCAAGAAAGGGCTTTACCAGAGTCCCAGGGTCACAAATTCAAAGCCAGACGAGTAGCAGTATTGTGCTGTTTCCCACCCAGCCCCAGCGCTGCCACTTGATGGTATCTGGAGCTAAAAGACCTCTTAGGGTGTGGGGCATCTGAAAAACACCTGAGTGACTAGCTCTGGGGTTTGTATTTCTGAGGCTGGGTATTGCTGGATTCATGACCTGGTTTAAGTAGGGTAGAATATGTGTGTGTGAGGGGAAGGGGAGAGAAATGTCATGGGCAGACGGAGTGCCGGTGAAGCTGTCTGCCCCTGCAGGGACCAGCGTTCCCAAGATGGATCCAAGCCATCAGTTTTTACAGCCAGGACGAGCTGCTAATTTCAGTAATGGCACTGCCCGGGCTGCCTGCTTTGAAAGATGCTTGGGTTTTGTTTATGCACAAGGGAGTCGTGTTTTGTGAGTGCCCCGTACACCACGGGGGATGTCTGTGTGAGCAAAGGGCCAGCACTAACGCCATCCTGCGTGGCTGTGAATGAATTTGCCCTTTATTCAGCGCTCTCCACCCCTGCTGAGCTGAGAGCCCTGCACCGCTCACAGGCGTGCATAGATGCTGCCATTTGCAGCACTCCTTCAGCCGGGCTTCCACACCCCGGTGCCTCTAATCCCGGACAAAACCGGGGCCGTGGAGCAGCAAACACAACGAGACCTCTATTCTTAGCCTGGAAAGCCTCAAAGCTGGTTCTCTGGGGTGCAGGGCGATGAATATGCAGTTGCTGGAGCTCTCACAAAGCCAAGTGAATAGCAGCGTTTGTCGTTAGCCCTGAATATACACTCCTCTCCCATTGGATCTGTAGCCTTCACTGCAGCTTTTCCCAGTTACATAAATATGGCCTATTTTCCCCTCACGAATTAACATCTTGCTCGCTAAGTTTAGGCTTTCGCACACATGCAAAATAAACCCTCTGATTTTTCACACGCAGCTGGCAATCCTGGCTCACCCGGGAAGAAGCCATCCCCACCCGTATAAAGCCTTCACAGTGGTGACAAACAGTAGCACTGACGGTGTCCCCTTGCGAGTGGCACGACCCTGCGAAGTCCTGGACACTGCATTGCAAATCCGAGGTGCCTTGTCCTTTCTCCCTGGGAAAGTTGGACCCAGGCCGCGTGGCTGGGAGGATGCCGGAGGGTCTGCCTCCCTGGCAGGCTGCACGGTGTCTTGGAGACTGGAAGGTTGGCTTTGGGGCACAGAGCAGATGGCTCCTCATACCCCAGAAAACACAGATGTGGGTATTATTTCCCCCAAAGATGGTTCACCCCCACCCCCCTGAATGTACCGGGAGATTGCACTGCAGAATATCTGCATTAAGAACAGCCCTGCAGAGAACGGATGTCATTTGGAAATCTCCCAGCCCCGGGGTGTAAGAAAGCTGACTTGCATCCACTGATACCCTGGGAGGCTTTATTAGTGATATAAGTAATACAGATGCAGAGGGCTGGGAAACAGAGGTCTGCGCACCCCCTTGCAGTGATAATACTCCCGACTTCAGCATCCAAAAGGGATCCAGCTCCCCAGTGCTGCTGGGGTCTCTCTGTGGTGGGGGAATGGCCGGGATCTTGACATAGCACCAAATCTCAGCTTCTTACTCCTGTTGTGGGGGAAATAAGGATACCTCATTGTAGGTCTTCAAAAGATCATCCCCTGGGCCAATGTATCTGCTGCTACAGTCAGAGAAGCCGTTTGTAGCTATGGATCCACAGCGAGACCTTTTCTGTTCCAGAGCTGATGGCATGCTGTGACTTGAAATATGTTCTGACAGCTCCTGGCTGAGTGACCCATGAGGGAGATGTTTCCTGGAGCTGGGCACCAACGTCCTGAGGCCAGCTGAGCAGGCAGGCGGTTGGGGTGGCGGATTTTGGCTCAGTAGGACTGGGTCCTATCCTGCTCTGCTGTAGACGTGTGTGTGTGATCTCAGGTGAGTCTTGAAGGTGTATTATTGAATATAGTCACTTACAGATAGAGATGGACCTGGCAACATGGTGCACTCTCAGGTTAACTGCTGTGGAGGGTACTGACTTGGAGACTTTCTGTACTTGTAATTCAGTGCATCACAGCTACCGATTTTTATTAAAGGCAACTGTATGGCTTGGTATCCATGCATCTCTGAAGTCACCAGTGGGAAACCTTAGAGTACGGAGCTGTGGTAAACGGGTGACGGGGGTTTCAGGGGAGGGTGTAATACCTTAAGCGTCTGACTTTGCTTTCATTTTAATCCTTGTGACCAAACTGAGCCCCCCAGGTGAGACCCAGCCCCTCTGAGTGTAAGCCACTAGGGCAGAAGAGGGGAAGAGGTGTGGGATCATCCAGAAAGCCGGCAAAGGCGTTAGGCACAAAGCTTCCTTCCAAAGGGGCACGTGCTTCCAAGCATGTGATGCTTTAGAAAAACACATTGTAAAAATCTATGGAGTGAGGAACTGGTGCCCCTTCGGGGAGGATTACGGCTAAATCTCTGAATCCCTGGTGGTTTTGGGTCTGTCACTGCAGCAGATCAGCAGAGTGTCAGGACTGCAGGCAGCCCTGCATGCAGCTTTCTGGGCAACGCGCGAATAGAAGGTGTTATGGCTGGAGTGTCATCCCACACCCTCCAACAGCCCTGCCAGGCCTTTGGACCTGGATTGGCATGACCCAGATAATGGGAAGGGGGGAGAGGCTGAGCTTTAAATGATGCTGGTGCTTTGGGTATGTGCAACCCACTTTCTGTCCATCTTGATGCAATGCCATCGTTAAAAGCCCTGGGTGAGGTTAGCCTTATGCCATCCCTCGGCGCAGCTGAGGAGGGCTGGGGTTGGGGATATTTTTATGTTCAAAGGACAAAAGGAATCATCAAGGAAAAGCTGAACTCTCTATCACTGCAATCCCTTTCTGCCCTCTGGTATGGCCCTTCCTCTCCCAGGTAAAAGCAAACAAAGACAGCAAAGCCCCCGGTGCCCAGGCGGTAGTTTTCCTTGCTCCAGTGGTCCATGAGGTCCTAATCTCTTCCCTTTCCTTTTTCCCCACCGTGCCCCTGGCCAGTAGCGGATGCTGGCGAGTTCTCCACGGGCAGCAGCCAGCCTGTGGCAATAATGAGAGCAAGTCAGGCAGTGCCATCCTATACAAGCCTCTGTCTGCTCTGCGTGTGTGCATCTGCGAGAGCGCGCGCTCTCGCTCTCCCTTCTCCCCCTTCCCTCTCTTTCGTAACCCCCCCTCCTTCCACCAGCTCTTGTTCTTTTCATGAGACGCAGGAAAAGTGGCACAGTGCTGCTGCTCCTCCAGAGATAACTGTGGCCGGGCTGGGTCCTTCGCCCTCCCCGATGCTCCGGGAGTCTGCAGACACTGTTCCTCAGGGTCCCAACCAGCCATGTCCATCAAGCACCAAAAGCCATGTAGCCACCACCCCGCTGCCAGCTGCAAGACAGGTAAGAGCTAGGAGGGCCTTGGTGGGTGAGGAAAGGCCCTGAGATCCTCCGTTTGGTTCCGAGTCCCCGGCGGAAGCGTTTTTACTTGCTCCTGCCCCAGTTTTCTGCGGGGAAGGATGGCTCTGCAAGCAAAGTGGGAGGGGAAGGGTGCTGCTCAGGTGTCACCCCTATTAATGTCATAGCAGAGCTTCCCCCGGTGCGTTAATCTTCCCGTGGCATCTTAAAAATGGTCAAAGGGACACAGACACGGCTTCTAATTAGCAGGCGGGGAAGGAGAGCGGCATACTTCTTACTTTAACCCCAGCCCAGCCCTGGCTGGGCTGATACAGGAGCAGGACTGGTTCTGGGCTGATCTCCGTTTCAATGGGATTAGCGGTGGGCCTTTGATGCTGGGAGAAAACATCAGTCTCTGCTGATGCCTGTAGCTCCGAGATCTTCATGGCCTTTTCTTTTTTTCCCCCCTTCGCTATTGTTGTTATTTTAAAATGGTGGATTGTATTTCCTTCAAATATTTGCGTCCAGGGTATCTGTGACATTGTGACTAACACATGGGCTGAACACTGGGCCTGAGCTAGTTAAAAATAAGACTAATTGGAGCAAAAGGAGAATGTGTTGGAGGCGAGAGAATTGAGCAGAGGTTGTAGCGAAGACTTGCAGAGGGCAGGAGCATGTGCACTCCTTGGGAGAAGAACGGGGGGCTAAACCCGAGGGGCTCGTTTTCCCGCAGCCCTGACTGCGGGGCTGCTGCAACTGGTGGAGACCCCGGCAGAGGCAAGGGCCGTCTCTTCGCTCTTTGATGGGTGGGGGGAATAAGCTGGTAATTTGGCACAGCTAAGAAATACAAGGGACCCATTGTGCTAGCATCTTCTCTCTGCAGCTGACTATCACTGCACCCAATCCCAGAGGAATGCGGTCGCATTCCTCCATCTGGGGAGCTGTACACATTGCATAAAGGGCTGTGCTTTCGCTGTCCTGTTGTGCTGCCCTTCTCTGAGACTTGTTCCTGCAGCCCCAGGCTCCTCCGAAGCAGCGCTGTCTGCACTGGCAGGAGAAGCCTGGCCTCTTGCCCTGCAGTCCTTCCCCGCGGCTCTGGAGACGTTGCCCAGTCCTTAGGGCTTGACCGGCGCAGGCGTTGGCAGAGCTCAGTGTGCATCTCTACCCAGACTGGCAGGACACAGGCAGGGCCAGTCTCCTGAGAAGGGATTGGTGCTGGATGCTGCAGACGTTTTTATGAAAGAACCACCGTCTGCTGGAGAAAGAGGGTGAGCCCATCTAACTCACTTCGTTTATGTTTTAATTAAGGCTAGAGCAGCAGCCTCCAGAGATGAAAGAGAAATCCCAGCTCGCCCATGCGGTTAACTCCGTTTGTATTTCATTCCATTCAACTGCTCACATGTTTGGAGTTAGACACGTGTTCAGGTGTTTTGCTGCAGTGGGAATGACCTCCCAGTGCCACGTTGTGTATCTGTATAGCAGTTAATAGCCCCAGTAAATCCTTGCTGTGGGACCTGGATGCCCTGTAAGCCCAAGTCTTTGAAATAGCAGCAATAACAGCAAAGAAGCACAGACCTTGTCCGTCATAAATGGATTTGTGACTGCAACCCCGAGATCTCGGGGCTGATTTCTAACATTCAATAAATGACCATTTTGCAGTGTTCAGCTCGCAAAATGCAGGCGGCTTGCAAGCACCTTGAGTGATCTCTCGGCAGAAAATTAACCCCATCCGTCAGCAAGCCTCACTCCCTGGCCCGTGTTGAGCACCAGATCTCAGTCAAAATATACAAGGGACGGAGCATCTGCGGTAGGGGATCTTTGTGGAGCTCTGTCTGTCGGGGCGGATCTGTCTCGGCTTCCCAGCCATACACACCAACTGCGTTACAGACGCTGCCATATTGACAGCAGCAGCGATGCTGAAAGCTGGGAGGACTCCAAGGCTGCACAGAGCAGCTCTGTCAACTCCAATCCTTTCTGCCTCCCTGCTCCACGCTAACAGCATCCTCTCCAACGCACACGCAGAGGCACCAACGTGCTTCTTTACGTGTAACTGCTCCTGGGCACAGGAGCATGTTTCCTCAGAGAACAATTATGAAATTGTAATAAAGTGCTTTAAAGGGGAAATTCTTCCCTTTGATTCCTGTCTCGCCCACTGCCCCTCTCAGCCTGGAGCTCTCCACGCTGCTTAGCTGTTGGTTTTGCGTCTTACCTGCCCGGAGGATTGGGGAGGGAGTCGGGAGCGCGCAGGCTGGGGCCAGGAGCCATCTCGCAGCAGAGGCATCTGTTCTGCTGCAGCAATCGCAACGCCCGAGAGCTGCAAACATGTCCAGGAGACACTTTTATCATTGACGCAGGGGAGAATTTAAATAGCTGCCATGCTCTCGAGCTAAGCTAAGAGACAGAACCGTGGATCACACTTTATGTAACTCATTTTTATTTTTAGACACAGTCTTTTATTTTCAAGGGGAGTTCAACTCAGTGGGTGTCTCGTATCTCCTGGCCTGCCTCGTTAGCACATGAGAGGTGGCTTCTTTTATCAACCCCCCATCCAGTATATCAGCTGCTTGGTTTCCTCACCTAGCCCTGAAACTCAAGCTCTCCTTATTTCACCTTTCCGGATTTCCTGCTTGCCTGGGCTGATGTGGAAAATTATTTAAGGTTTAAGGTGAATAGAAAAATTAACCCCTTACAAACATTCTGAGCTACATCGCTGGATGTTTCCTGATGGTACCGGAGCTCCCTTTTTAGAAGGGGGAGCTGTTCTCCTGGCTCTCTTCACAAGTAAGACAAGTCTGTGATTTCTTTTGCTATCCATGTCAGTCGTAATTCCCTCCTGCCGAGACAGTCACCTTGTGCTGGGCTGAGTGTGTTTTCCCCTGGACCCTCAAACAAGCAGGCAGGCAGCCTGGCACAGTGAGCAGGGCATTGCATGTCAGATGTCGGTTACAAACAATTTTCTTCCAGCTTTAATTGCAAACAGCGGTGGAGAACAGCAAGCTCTGGAGATAACTTAATTCCTAATTTGAATTACCTTGGGGTTGGACCCGTATAGGTACCGGTCTGGATTCTGGATAGATTTTGAATGACTGTGTGTCGGAGGAGATCAAATGACACTTCGTGTCATGAGAGATTTGCTGGGATTGTCATTCCAGGTCAAGGGGGGTTGTTCCTTCCAGTCTTCCAGCAAAAAACCAAAGCTCCCTTGGGTCACAGCAGAAGTGAACCATGGCTGGAGGCTTGCGGTTGAGCCAAAGGCAGGCTGTGCAGCGTGCAGGTCACCTGAATTCCCAAAACAGTGACTACTGTGGGAGGCAGCCGGCCCCATGTAATTGGCATTTTGCAGTCACAGAGCCTGCACCACCGAGCATCTTCCAGAGAGACCACAGAGGCAATAGCATCTCATGAAAACGTACCAAAGATTGACTTCAGCTGTGGGGATGTAGCTGCCAAACATCACAGCAGCCTGAAGAAGCACTCTCTTGGTGCTGGGAAAAAACCTCTTGGACTAGCAAGTCATGAAGCGCGCCTTCCAACAAGCTCCTTGCAGCACGGTACTAGAAAAGAGAGACGCTGGCACAGAACCAGGAAAAGTCGCAAAGTAGGAGTGGAGACAACCCCCAAGAAGTTCAAAGCCCTTTTGGTATGGATCACTGTAAATATGACAAGGCCACAAAGTCAGAAATGAGAAGTGGAAGCGACAGCGGCAGGCTCGGCATGACGGCTTGTTAAGCGTAAAATAATGGAATCCCAGAGCGGCAGCAGACCCCCGAGGAAACAAAGTAGGAGTGAGAAGATAGGGAGAAGTCTGCTTAAATGTCAAGGTGAAGGAGTTTATTTAAGGCAAAGCCTCTGGAGGTGTCAGCCAAGCAAATGAGCTAGTTGGTGTAGGCATCCTCTGATCTTCCAGCTCCAAACTGGGAAGGGTGGTTAACTGCCAGCCCCGGGAGGAGCATCCCTGTATCTGGAGAGGCAAAAGCCTCACAGCTACCAGTCAGAGCTGCCTTCCTGGTCCAGATGGATATGTGAGGGCAGCCATACTGGAAGGAACAGATGTCTTCAGGCCACGCAATTTTATCTAGCAGTTGGGTGGCAGAAACTGGGACCAGGCGAAACTGGTGGAGGTGTTTGGTCCAGAAGTTTTTGGGTAAAAACCACTTGAATGATGATCAATGGACAAAACACACAGAATAGGCAGGAAGGCAGTTAAAATAATAGGGAGGGTGAAAAGGACCCTGGAGATGGTGCAGAGAAGCTTAACGTCCCGGGAACAGGCGGGCAAATTCCCTTCTACCCCGCCCAGTGACAGCCAACACTCCCAGCGCTGCACGTGTTCACCGCTTGTGTGTTTGCTGTTAGCAGGTCATGAGGAAATTGCTTTAAAGTATTTCTTGGAGAGATTTAAAATTTTGGATGGGATTCAAGCCTAATATCAGAATGAGTTATTTTATTAAAAGCTTTTAAATAGAAGCTACAGAGTAGTCAGAAGCAGGAGGGCCATTTTAGAAGGAATTTGCTATAAACCTCTTCTCCTACTGCACAGAAGCTTTCTAAAATATTACCCTGTAAAAATATAATTCTCTTTATCTGCAATTTAATTACATTTCCCATAGTGCCTGTGTCAACACAGTTCACTTATTTTTGTTGTCTATTAACTCACACCTGGCCCAGGAACTAGAAGAAAAAAATGTTGATCTTCAGAGTCATTTGTGGGTTGCTCCAGGATCTCAGTGAGGTCACAAAAGGGTGTACTGGTGCACTGGAGAAATAGGGACTGGGGTCTCTGTCCATACTGGTGATGGCTATGAGGTGTCAATATACAAAACTGGTATAAAAGCAGGAGGAGCAGGAGCGCTCGCGTGGTCCTCTCATCTACCCTATCCAGAGTTAGCGGATCAGAATTGTTGGTCTGTTTGAGACTGCAGCAAAGTCCAGTTATCTGAATAATGGACCAGAATTATCTAGGGTTTTGTTGATTGAACATTTTGTTGACCTCCCCCACCTCACAATGCCTGTGTAAATGAGATCTGAGGGATGTCCTGGAAGTGTTATGACAACGGTGTCACTTGTGACATCCTGCAGTTGCCCAGAGAGAACGTGGAAGTGTGGAAATGCATTAAAACAAAAATGACATGTTAGAAGTTAAAACCTTGGTGATGTTGTATTAAATTTGGCTTGGGTTTGGGGCAAGGGCTGAAGCTGACTGTTATTTAACTTGAACAAACCAGACTGTTGTACCAGAGGCGTAAGATGAACCTCAACCTTTGACCTTGGCTGCGAGGAGATTGCATCAGCTGCGGCATTTTTCCAGTGCTTGTCTTCCGATAACTGGAGACATGGTTAATCCGAGTCAGGATGACCTGGGCTTTGCGATGGGAGGATGAGAAGGCGGTGAATATTTCCTTGCCAAGTTGAGCTGTGAAGGAGGGGATCCAAGATGATGGAGAGCTGGGATCACTGCTGCAGTGCGACTAAGCCCTGTGTTTTCGTAGTAAGTTTTGCAGGACTCTGTCTCTCCCCAGGGATGTTGCCTGGTGATAATGTGCTATCTCAAGACATGCTTCCTGCTAGTAGCACCAGGATGTTGGGCCCAGCAGTGTTTTAGCAGAGGAGAGGCGGGTGACTACAAGTTGCCAGCAAAAAGGCAATGACTTGCTTAACTGCAGAAGACTGGTTTTTTATTATTATCATTTTTGTATTTTTTTTTTAGTGAATTGACTTTGTCAGGATCAAAAAAGCAATGGAGATCCCATGGCTTGAGCCCTTGGTCAGTGACCCACCTTAGAGCTTCGGCAGCCTGCGTGACACCCAGGTGTTGTTGCTGATGGCTGAGCTAAGCCCAGAGCTGGGGGGCCGTGCTGCAGCCCCACCACGTCGGTGCCATGGGTTAGGTGGTTGTTAGAGCCACTGGGATGCACTGGACGCCCCATATACATCCTCTGGAGGATGGAGGTGTGGGTGCCGGAGAGAAAAGGGAATCGGAGCCTGTACCGTGGGGCGAGCACGCCGAGGGAGGTTGCAGGGAGCCTGCGGCAGGGCAGGGAGCGAGCAGGACTGCGCACCTCGGGTGAGGGAAGGGGAGATGGATGAAAAGGGCCGGTCACATCACTGACTTGCCAGGTGAATTTTTTTTTTTTTCTGTCATCCCATGCCCTGCAATAAGGTGCTCCATTGTTAACGATTTATTTGGCCCTGCTGACACCTGGGCTCTTTAATTAAACTCTCCCTTCCCTTCTGTCTGTGGCAACGCCTGATGATCTGAGGGCAGCAACCTTCCCTAAACCTCAGAGGAGCCGATTAAAGCGATGCAGGCGGATGCTTTATTCCAACACACCGAGAGCGACAACAGCGAGCGCATTCGCAGGCATCCCCCCCCCCCCCCCCCATGCTCCCTGCCAGCACTTGGCATCCGCCGGCCGTGCGGAGCGGTCCCCCATCTCCGGCGGGGGAGAAGCTGGGGTCTTGCTGCCAGGTGGGCGAGGAGGAGAAGCAGTGAAACGTGCGGCTCAGGTGGGCTCCTCGGCGGGGCCGCCCGCGGGCGGTGGGTGCCGGCCCCGGCCCCGGCCCCGGCCCGGCGGGCTGAGGCTGCGGTGGGGCTGTGGGAGCGCTGCTGGGAGCCGCTGCCGCTCGGGGAGAGGTGGGGAGGGAGGGAGGGAGGGGTGTCGAAGTGTGACTTTGGCCCCGTGCAGGGGGCTGTCTCTGAAGAAGACCGCTCCGCTCTCTCCCCAGAGCCCCTCTGACCGCGCTGGCAGCGCAGACCCACCGGCAGAGAGGAGAGGGCAAAGGCAGTGAGTATCTTCGTCTCTGTGTCTGTCTGTCTGCAGTGCCTCTGTGTTCGGGTTTTTCTGGCTTTCTCTGCATGTGAATGGATGCTCTTAATCTCTTGAAGCCCCGGAGATCTCACGGTGTTTTGGTGGGTGGTTTTTTGTTTTGTTTTGTTTTTTTAACCTTTGTGCTGCTAATTTTTTCTATTGGGATGGCTTCTTTGATCTTTGTTCAGGTGACCTCCTGGGGTGGTTTGATAACCTGAATATCATAATCGCACCCCTCCCTTTCTGTCTCCCAAGGAGAAACCCCCAAAACGCATCCCTGATGAGACTGGCAATTCTCCTTGGCCACCGGGGTCATTTCATAGGAGGGGGAGGTAGGATGAATGATGGAGCGGGGGGCAAAAAACCTCACCATCGACCCCTGCCAGGATGCCTTTGCCAGGCACCACAGATTAGATTTTTAAAGTCGTAACCGCCTGGCTTTATTTGCAACCAGGGGAAATATCCGTGGGTACGTCAGCCTAGCAGTGGGATTGCCTTCACGGGAAATAGAGGTCTCGGTGTCTGTGAAGTCAGATGGACTTTGGGATTACAGGGAAGTTCGGTGCTGCTCAGCTGTGCAGGTTGTTGTTGCGGGGGCTGGCGAGCGGGTGGGAGGGAGGATGAGCAGAAAACTGTTTCGTAACAGTACCCCAAAAAGCAGGCTGCTAGAGGAGGCTGCGAGGGAGAGGGCACCCAGCTCTGCTCCCAGCCGTCACCTTGGAGCAGCAGTGGGAAAGAGGAGTAAGGGCTGCTGGACTCTAGGAAATCATGTGCTGTGGCCCCACATGCGGGTGAGGCTGTTAATGAGGAAATTTAAAGGGGCTTAAGGAATTACAAGGATTGATTTCAGTTAAAGCGCATCGAAGCAGCCGGTCAGGGTAGGGATTAAGGAAATGCACTCACTGGCATGTAGCGCAATCCCAGTTCCATTAATTTAGTTGGGAAGAGGCTTTGTGTGTTTCTAATGTAATCAGGTTTTAAAGGGGATGTTGCAATGGGCAGCCCAAGCTCTGGGATCTCCCCAGGCCCCAGCAGAGCAGGGTCCTGGCTCCTTTGCACACAGTCTCTGCTCTCATCAGTTCCTTTGTCTCCTCCTCAGTTGTTCCTTCTGGGCAAGAGGACATGGAGGTTATCTGCAGCTTGGCCCTATCCTGGCAAATAAGAAACCTTTGCCCTTCGCTCACTGTACAGTCCTGCTCTCTGTCCCATTGGTCTCCCGGCTGGGGGACCTCGCCTTCACTCTCCGATGTGAGATTTGTTCAACCAGCTGCCTGTGTGCCAAGGCTCACGGGGACCCTGCCATCCCCTCTGTCCCTCCCTCCCTCCTTCCCTCCCTCCTTCCCTCCCCTTTGCAGACTATGCATCTCCTTGGTGGCTCCCAGAAGGCTCCCACCACCACAGAGAGGAGATGCTTTCTTTGAGTTATTTCTGTGTGAGTGCTTGAGCCTGTGGTGGTGAAAGGACCAGCATCTGCAGATGCATGAAGTCCTCCTGTTATTTTATTTGCAGTGCCAGCTTTTCCATGATGCCTGGCCAGTAACATCAGCCATGACCTGGAGGGACAGGGACAAGAGGTAGTTTGGTCTTCTTAGCGAGGTCAGCCCGGAGCTCTGCCTGTTGAGGAGAGACCTTCAGAGGTGTTGAATGATGAGTGCGATAACGCCAACTCCTGCTGCTCCGTGGTGAGCTGTGACGCCAAACTCAAACCACTTTAGACCTGAAGCTGGACTTAACCTGCGGTCCTGGTCTTAGAAGGACATGCTGTCTCTCTTCTGTGATCATCCCTCAACTCTGAACGTCTTCCATTGAAAAATCGACCTTCCACGCTAGGAGGCAAGGATCAAATGGGTTGAGAACAACTGGCCCTTCTTTTTTTTGCAAGGATTCTTTGAAATATTTTTAAGTGCCAGGACATGAACCAGTAAATCCCTCCTTTCCACACTCCTGCCTCCTGCAAGCAGCCCCGACTGCTGTCCAAGCCAGCCAGTTAAAGGGTTAACTATAACTGGATGCCTGAATGGCTGCCTTACTGATCCCACGGAGGTAACTGAAAAGACATGATGCATCCCTCACCCCTGCCCATCCTGTCGCTGTCTACCTCGTCCAGCGAGCCTTTCAGCTCGCTGCAGCGTCCCTTCTTCCCTCCTGCCCTTCCCTTGCCTCTCCACCTCCTGCAGACCCAGTTTCTTTCCCTCTCTTTCTCCTGTGTCCTGTCTTGGAAGTCTTCACCTAGAGATCGGTGTTCCATGAGAGACAAGCTCCTTGCTCGTGGCGCAGCATCCCTGTCCCCCATACGCTCTGATTCCCTGCTGCAGTCCCTTGATCTCAGGCATCAGAGAGAAATCTGAGCAGCATTGCGGTAATGCATGTCACACCTCTTGCTGAGAAACTCGTGAGCTTGCTAGAACAAACGGTGCAGGGAAGATAAAGGTTGGGGGCAGGAGGTATCAGGAAAGGTACCAGAAAGATCCTATAGCGGACTCCGTGTCCGTCTGGGCACAGCAGGTCCAGCATGCTCAGCTAGGAACATGACACTTTGCAAACGGTATTTTTGCATTGATGTTCGAGGCTTATGCAGCGGAGCATCCCGAGACCACTGGTCATGGGTCCATATTTTGAGGCTGTGCCACAGCTTCTGCGACTGAAGATCTCCAGGTTTTTGTGCTTGTTAAACGCTGTGAGCTGCCTGTGCTGCGCCAGGGAGACACTCATTGCATTTAATTAACATTTAATTTGCTTTAAGATTACATTAAAATGTGCAATAATAGAAACTCTCCAAAGGGCGGGAGGAGAAGGGGGAAACAGGCGTGCTAAAGATTGGCTCAGTTGCTGGTGCTGAAGTGTTCTGCAAGAATTACATATGGAAGGGAAAAATACTGTGCTTCCCTCTGCAGTCACAGAAAGTATTTGGCATCTGTTTGGCAGCAGGGCTCGGAGAAGGGCTTTCTCCAGCTCAGAAGTGAGTCCAGCAGCTGGGAAGTGGAGACTGAGTCGCTAAATCCTCCTCCCGTGGTCTGGAGGAGAGAATGGCCTTGTTCAATGTCTGGGGAATCTAGTAGAAGAGATGCCCTTGGGCTGGAGAGGCAAATCACAGGCTCTGCCCTTCTAGAGACCGTGTAAAACCATTAACTGGCACCTATACATTTTTGAAAGGAGACGATGCCAGGCCCATATAATGCATGTGTGTGTTGCGTTTCCCTCTCCCTTTGTGTTCCTCCCTGTCCCGGGGTTATGTAATGAAGGATGCTGCGGATGTGCCAGCTATCCCGGGAAGGGGCTGGCAAGGATGCGAGGGGCCAGCAGAGGAACGAAGGCTCTGGGGCTGGTTTGAAATTTAGAGGAAAAAGGCAATAAAGCCATTTTCTGCCTGGGTAAGCCTGTTGGGGAAGAGGCAGTTTTAGCTTGCTTATGTAACCCTGAGTCTAAAGAAGCTGCTTGGGATCCTGGCCGGGTCTCATGGCTCTGCCGCACAGGCTCACCTTGCAGGTGCCTTGCTCCCTTTCTTCTTCCTCCTGCCCTCAAGTCCTGGTACTTATGCTGTTTCTGGTGCTGCTGGATCATGGTGACTGATTTCTGGTATTGCTGCCCTTTGCTCTCCTCCGACACCTGATCAGAGCAGGTCTTTCCAAGAAACCATCCCAAAGCGCAGCCTTTAAAAGCCTTTTTGCCAGTCAGAGCAGCTGAATGACTGGTGTGGGTGAGCCTTTGGCTGCTCTGTGCTGTGTGTCCGTCCTTAGCATCTGCTTGGCATCTTACTGGAGATGTTTCAGGGTCCCTCCCACAGATGAGGGAACCAAGGATACAGGTCTGATGAAGCACAGAGCCATTGAGGTCTTTTGGTTTGGTTTTTTCCTTTTTTTTTTTTTTTTTTTCCTTTTGCCACTCTGGCGAGACTTATAATCGTCATCTTCTTTGGTTTTCCCCTGCTCACACCCCTGCTCCCCCACATCGACCACAGGAACAGAGGGATGAGGACTCGCCTGGGCTGCCTGTCTCACAAATCAGACTCATATAATGATTTCACAGCTATTCTTCCGGACAAGCCCAACCGGGCTTTGAAGTGAGTATAGCTGCAGCATCCCACCCCACTCCCATTTCTGTCCTTCCCCTCCCTACCCACCACCCCCTCTAGTATTATCTTCCTTTTATTGTACTTTGTATAAGCTTTGACTGGTTCTTTTAGCCACAAGGAAGGAGGAAAACAAAACAGCGCTGATACAGCAGGAACAGCCTCAGAAAATACCTGGATCATTGATACGAGCTCTCCCGTGAGACAGGACATGCGTACGGTCCCCACTGCTGTACGTGGGACATGTCTGCATGTATTTGAAGATGTAATTTACCCCTCCGTTGTCACAAATCAAAGTCTGAGCAGTTTACTCTGTATAAGAGGTGACCAGCAATTTCAGGTCACAGTTCCTCTTATCTAAGCCTTGTTATTAAACACTACCAAAAAGTCTGTATTAGTTTGCACAGCACTTAAGGAAGATGCTTCAGACAATCCAGAGTTCTGATTTGAGATGAGTGGGATGGAACTCATCTGATCACAAGTCACTGCATACATCTATGCTAAGAGTCTAACCTTCCCCTTAAAGTCAGGAGAGAGAAATAAACACTTCTGCAGAGGTGGGTTTCATTTCACTTAACTTTTGGCATTTACAATGTAAATGTCTACATCTGAACTTGTTCCCTGGGCCTCTGCTTAGAGTCAATGAGGAAAAATTGGTCCCTTTTTGGGTGTGATTCATCCAGCCTATTTTATCCGCCTACCTGGGGATGTGAGATAAAGAGAGTCAAGTCCCTGCAAGTCCCTTGGTATCTCCTCACTGACTCTCAAGGGAGCCCAGGGTGACTTGCTCACCTGGAGACCTCTACATTGTAGACCTCCAAAATTAGGTGAGAAGAATTCCACCCTTCCTCGGCGTCCTTGTCAAACAGCCCCAGAGGGGTTCAGTGGCCATGGGTTGTCTGTAACTTGCCTCTTCCTTTCTTTACAGAAGACTGTCAACAGAAGAGGCAACAAGATGGGCAGACTCTTTTGATGTCCTTTTGTCCCATAAATGTGAGTAGAGATCAAATTCTACCTTTTTTTTCCCTTTGTACCCTTAATACTGCTTGTAGCTAGGGCAAACAAAGTATTGTGCATCGCATAGCACAGGAATGGCCCCTTGGGTAGCTGCTTACTAGTCACCAGGCAATGGTCACAGTCATGTATAGGCAGGACTTGTCCTCTGGTTGAACGGCGAGGGAGAGAGTTTCTATGGGTTCCCTTCCTGGCTTTGCTCTTGACTGGGTGACCACAACCAATAAAGTCATCAACTCAAGGTCTAGCCTTCTCCAGCTCCTGGGGATGCACTGGAGGCAGGACCCCAAGGCTGTAGCCGTGCATACCGTCCTTTGGCAAGTGCCCGTGGGTCCAGTCTTTCCGCACAAGTGAATGGCAGGTTCTCAGCTTGCTAAAGCCCCCGGGATCCATGGCACCGGCCTGTCTCCCTCCAGCTGCTCTTCCGAGCTGCTGTGCAGCTACGCCGTCTTGAAGCGCAGCCTTTGCTGGGAGTGCTACAACGCAAGGCTGTATGTGGCCCAGTAACCTTGAACAACTTGCTCTGTAGCAGAGAAATCGTGCATGGTAGCCCTCAGCGGGATCTAATTTACAGTTACCAATGCAAACCCGAAAATTTCACATCCCGAAACCTTATGCAAACGTATAATCAGCGCACCTCGCTCCATTGAATAGATCAATCATATCAGTTCTGTTCAGAAAATATTATTCTGCTTCACCAACATTTTCATGCTGAGAGATTATAAACAAGACGGCGAAATTCACAGTATCAGTTCATTAATGTGTTTCTACTGAAGAATAAAACAAGAGCGAGTCAAGGTTGGGGAGAAGTCAATGTGGGCGGTGAACTATTTTATTGCAATAAGGAACTGTCTGGTTTTCTTAGAGATTCAGGTTTTTTCCACGCTTACATTTTAAAATATAAGTGTAGAATTATATTATTATTTTAAATAAAGTGTAATTTTGCTGGATTTCTACTGCGATGACAACAGTTTTGGCAGGGAATTAAGTGACATCTTTAAACAGGCTGGCTGTCCGAGGCAGAAAAAGCAATATATAATTTTAGCAGCAGTATCTTGTTGAGATCATTGCTCTTGCAGCCAGTAGGAAAAAAAAAAAAAGATATGGTGTAGCTGGGTATGGCTAAGAGGGAACATTTCTTTTGTCAAAATTCAAAACAAGAAGGGAAAAATGCACCAAAGAGACTACAGGGTGCCTGAGGGATGGGGAGGGGGGAGGACAGGATATTCACATCACTGTTACAATTCTGTGCTCGAGCCCCAGTTCCACCCTCACCAGTGCAAAAGGCAAAATTGTCCTTATTAGAGATGGACTGCAACAAAAGTGCTTTGGTTACAAAAGCCAGTGAATTTACGCATCTATGTGCTGACATTATACAGACTGTTCCCTCTTCACTTGACTGCTGCGAATGCTAAATCAAACCTTAGTTCAATTATTTCATCCAACAGCCTCCACAAGAGTGTCTGTTTTTATTAATAAATTAGCCTTAAAGAGTGATAAATGAATTATCAAAATTTTTCCTGTCTCCAGAACAGAAAGTAATTCTGATAACTCTCTGGCACCTAATGAAAAATACTCAGTTTCTAATAGCAACAGAAGTTGATCTTTAAAATTTAAATGAATCTTTTTTTTTTTTATCAGCAGTCATGGTGACATTGCCTGGTGATCAGTGACAAAAAAATTTGTTGTTTAATAAACTACTTTCTAAAGGAATATATTACTACTGCTCTGCACCTGAAGTTTCTGGAATTGCTAGCCTGGCAGTCAAAGGTTATAACGATGCAAATACAAAAAGCTCTGTTGAAACAGAAGTGTTATTTCAGTTACACTGGTTTAAAGGAGCGAAGAGCGTATATCAATGAAAGGAATTGTCTTGTAAAATCATTGTGGTTTTGCTTATGCATACTTGTATCCAAAACACAGAAGAATTGTCGAAGATCTGCTATGGAAACAGAACAAAAGCGTGTTGCATTTTTGCTGTTAGAAACATGTGCTGATGTTAGGAAAGGGAGTCTTGTGCCTTACCTGACCGAAATTTCAGAGTAAGAAAAGCAGTGCCTGGCTCGCCTGCATCTGTCTGTAGTAAAGCTGCCAGCTAATATTCTGTTTCTAGTGCCAAGAGAAGGACAGAACCATCTCAGTCTAATTTCTCTGTGACTGCCCAGGTGAACAATATTAGCCAGGGGAAATTTGAATTCATGCTCGGGGGCATGGGCTAAGCACCAGCTGGGCTCAGGGAGGATTTCCCCTGAGGCTTGCAGCATCAGCAGGTAGACCGCTTCTGCTTGACACATCTGTCATAAACTCTTCCTTCGCTAGACGGACAGCTCATCTATTTTGGAAGGGAGATTGTGATGCCAATTGCAGGGGGTTGAGTGGTGCTTTCTGCTGTGGTCAGTTGTTACGGTGGTTTTGGGTCCCTTCCAGCCAACCTATTCTTTGCGGGGGGAAAAAAACCCCGGAGTGCTCAAGTAGGACTCAGGAGCTGGATGTAGCAGCTGAAAATGGGGCAGTCTTTGGGGGTAGTATTGCAAGGGGTTGGCCAGATGCAAAAAAGAGCTGCAAGGAGCAAGACAGTGGATCAGAGCTCCCTAAAAGACTCTCTGAAGCGCCAAGGTGAGCAGGCTGCCCTTGTACACGGAGGAGGCTCGCAGGGCTGCAGCACTCTTTATGGGAAAGGCTTCTACTCTTCCACTTCCTATTTTCCTGAGTCTCCAAAAGGTCTCCAAATGGAAGTGACCTGAACAGGCGTTATGCATTATACAGTCTCTATGGAGGGTGTTGTCATGCTCATTTTTGTCAAATATCCCTTGAAGTGTGATGGCCCTGTGGAGCCCCCCCTTCCCTCTCCCCCCATTGTTTAATGAGTGATCTCTGTAGGTAATATTTGATCCTGACATGCTACTTCTGGCAGCATCTTGAGTGGAGTATTGGAAACCCCTGGGTTTTGGAGCAGTTGCATGTCTCCAGAGATTCCCAGGCTCGGTGACACCCCTCCGTATAGAGTGGTCTGGCTTGGATTAATTCCCCGGTCATTTAAAGAATAATTTGTGTTGACATAAGCAAGAGATTGTGAGTAGGAAGGGCAGAAAGGCTCTCTCTGTCACACCCCCACCTTCCTTTTGCACTGGTATTGGGACTCCAGCATCCCCCAGCCCAGCCCTCTTAGAGTAAGCAACACTGAATGGTAGGATGCAGCGCAGCTCCGTTTCATTGACAGCCCTAGATGAATAGGTCAATGCAGTGATATCTTACTTGGTTTTGTGAATGGGTGAAGCAAACGGACTTGAAACCATAGGGTCAGCCAGTTGATCCCCTTTTTACAGCAGAGCCTTCTCTGCAAGAGACGCAAGCACAGCGTAGCAGTGCTCCCTTGGGTCAGGGCTTCTGAGCATGGCAAGCAACAGGAGAGAGGAGTTTCATCCTGCTTTGCAGCAGGGAATTGAGAGAGCAAGAGACAGATCGTATGTAGTGTGCTTCCTTGGATGCTCAGGGAGCAAAAGCAGTGGGTTTAACATGCTAGATTTTGGCATCTTTTCCCATTTTGTGCCAGTGCGGATTAGCAATGGCTCCCAGGGAAGTGGAGCTCAGTGTGGTCTGTGGAGTGTGTGTGTGTGCACGCATGTGAGTAACAGAGGAGTAATCCCTGCTCTGTACCCGTGCCCAGGAGGTACAGGCTGGTCAGCCAGATGGAGATTTCTTTTGACAGGCTGCTGGAGGGAAATACAAGCAATGGCATGTCTCATTCTGCATCCCTTGCGGGGCTGGACACATGGCTCGTCATTTGTCCAGAATCCAGCAGGACAGTCTGTCCTCAACCCTTAGTCACTTCTCAATGAAGCATCCGATACAAAAAACACTTGCACTGAATTTTCATTTTTATCTCGAGTGATTTTTCCTACACCACACCCCCCCCGCCATGTTTTGTGAACTCTTTGCTCTTCTGCACAAACTTTATTGTCTTCCTCCCCCTTCTGTTGTCTACACATTGCTCCTCTTCCTACACAGCACAGGAATATCGCAACCTACTCCTGGTTCTTTCTAAGCCAGAACAGCATTAGCATTGTGCTGGTGACAGGCAGCTAACATTCACCAAAGCAATGCTAAGCAGCAGTGAGAGCATGTACATATGCTCTAGGGAGCGTTGTGGCCTTGTCTCTTCAGCCCTGGACCCAACATGCTCCATAGAGCTAATCCATTCATTTACCAGCCATAAGGACTCTACCTTTATTTCCTCCGTGAAGTGCCGATTGCCCTGATGGCGTGAAACGCATGCATTAAATACATGATTGTTGATCGCTTTCTTACTCTGACAGTCGCTATTGCTTGGTTATTAAGCTGCTGCCTGAATGATTTAAGCCACTAATCGCAGCTCTTCCTCGTGTTGCTGAAGCCTGCCTTAGTTAAGACCTGTGTTGTGTTTTGTGCTAGTCAGGTCAATCCCTTCCTCCACAGCCCTTAGGATCCGCTCTCCATGGCCTGAAGGACAACATTTGAATGGGATGTCAGGAGCATCTGAGTCCCAGTCCTCACGTAGTCATTCATCTGTCTGGCAGTCCCCATCCAGAAAACACAAATTTTTCTCATTGTCTAATTCACAGGTGACCTGCAGGGTTACAGCTGTATGGTGCGCTGCAAGATCTTGGGATCGGGTAATATACAAATACTTGCCCAATCCTTCCTTCCTGACGATCCTCTTGTGCATTCCTTTGGTCTATTTGAACCAAGGCAGGTTCATTCTGAGCAGGGCATTTTGAAACTTACATTTACACTGCAAAAGTAAAAAGCAAATGTTTTCCCCTTCTCTTTCAGACTCTTGACACTCAGTAGAAGAGCTCAATTTCTTTGCCTTCATCCTATCTGCTCCATCAGTACTGATTTACTCCTTTGGCTTCAAGCAAGGCTCACCACTCTTGAGTCAAATTCCCAAAGAAGTGTCCAGTAGTTGGCTTGAAGGGCTGTGCATCTATACCAGTACATCTCTGCCTTCTTGAATGGCCATGCCTTTAGGCTACACGTGTTAGGGCTATCTTGTGCTGCTGTATCTGAAGACTTCTAATCCTGCTTTTCATTTCTGTGCTTTTTCTGTAACGCATCCCTTTGGAATTGCACTTCTCAGGTGCTCCAGCCGTCTTCCAGAATATTTCAGGAGGCTAACTTAGTAGGTGATGCTCTCCTGCTCATATCGCACTGCAATAAAGTGCTGGTTGCCCCAGCAAAAAAAGCTGCCCAGTTGGGTGGGATGAGCTTTGAAATGCTGATCATTCATGAGTGATGCTTCTTTGATAGCATTCATGTACAGGAGGAGATGAAAGTCAACATCCAGGTCAAATTCCAGCTCAGGTGGTGACAGTCCCCATACCTAATTGCCCTCCCGCCCTTTCAATTAATTTGTCATTGTTCCATGATAACCTTGTGGGCAGCGATTTACTGCTACGCAGTCATCTGGGCTCCCATCGCTGAACTCCTGCTGCCAGGCACAGCTGTAAATGCTGGCAGGCAGTCAAAGGCTAAAGATGAAATCTGTGGAGAGCCAGGCAGCCTCGAGGCAAGGATGACCTCTCCTGCATCCAAGGCTGCCTCTGAAAGGTCCTCCCAGGTCCGGCCTCATCACTTCCAGCTCCTCAAAGGCTGTGAGGAGGGCACGACAGGAATATATAAAGAAGTGGAGAACAGCCAGACACTATTATCAGACACTATTGTTCATCTGTCCTCCATCTAAACTTACTTCAGGATAAAAAGGATCTGATTGACATGAGGGCAGAAGGCAGAGCATATGGAAACCTCCTGGTCGCAGGAGGGACCGGCTGCGGCTGCTCTCTGGGACGGGGCTGAAGCAAAGGCCTTTCTCACCTCATCAGTCATGAAGAAGTCCACTTCTTTTAGCAGATAGTATATTTTGCAGATATTATATTTTGCAGATACGTATTTGCCATGCAAAGATGCTATTTCTGCAAGTGATCCTCTGTCAGTGCTGGGGCTCTGGGGCTGTTGTAGAGAAAAGAGAGGGGAAAAAAAAGACCAGGACAGAGAAAGGGGAGCAAGACCTCTGCAGGGACACACAGCAGACACTGTATAGTTGTAACAGTGCGCTCGGGTGCTGGGTTATTTAACGTCAAATGTCCTAGGAGCTGATGATATATAAAATGACATACATCTCGGGAACTGCTGCTTTCTCCCTTTTGTACTTTCTTCTTTCTGAAACTGGTCAGCCTGCTGTTACGTCCTCTCCTTTTCCTCCTGCAAAGGCTCCCTGCTCTATTCTCAAGTCCTCCGCTTGCTCTCACACAGGCCCTATGAATTTTATAGGCATTAAGGGGGACACAGGTTTTGAAAAATTTTTCTGTCTCCTAGATTTCAGGAAGGGGAGAGCAGCCCTAAACCGTCTCTCTCATTCATCATATTTATCTACCCCCAGAGAGGCTCAAAGCAGCCACGGGCAGCCTGATCCTGACAGGTACCCTGCTCTTGGAGATGCCTTTGGCACTCTCTGCTCTGCAGGCTTCTCCAGGGCTAATGTCACATTATTGCCCGGGCTTGAACGCACAATTTGCCCTGTTAATTGCTCTGCAGTGCTCACGGACAGAAGCCCAGGTTTTGTCCCCAACAGCAGTCCAAAACCTGATCTTCTCCTACAAATGCATTGATTGAGAAGCTGCAGGACGAGTTGGTGTGATACAGCTATTTCTCTCCCTCCCGTGGCTGGCAGGAAGAAGCAAGCGTAGCTGAGACGGGACGTACCCCTTTTACTTGCCGATTGCTGTGCTGCAACAGCTCTTCGCAACGCAGCGTGCCGATGGAGCAGACAGCGGCGCAGAGCCCATTGATGAAGGAGCTTTGAGAAACAGAGAGTGGAGAGGTTTAGCCTGTAGTTTGGTCCTGTCTGGCCTAATATCTTTTTTGCCTTTCCCTTTGAGAATCTGGGAAGCCAGACATCTTCACTGACTTATGTGCAGCCAGAAATAGGATTTAGTTGCGGTTGAACACCAAGGGCTGTCTCTTAGGGCTTGAAGCTGAGGACCTAGAACTGAAAAATATCTCCATGACCTAAGTTATTGTCGGAAACAAGAGAAGCAGGAATAAGATTAGGACGCAAAAGGGAGAAAAAGGGCAGTGTTACATTCCTGCTTCTCCTCGCATACCTGGCACAGGCAAGAAAACAAGGACAAAGCTGTAGGGGAGTTTGGGATGGATCCCGTGCCATGACCAGCCCCTGTCCCCCGTGGGCCTGGCCTTGCTGTGGACATGTGAAAATGACCTGCACCAAGCTTCAGGCATCGCCCCTTGGGCTCCGTCCCAGCTCCCACACCCCCTGCCACGGGAGGAAGGAGGGAAGGCAGCACTGCCGAGATCTCGCACAGCAGAAAGGGGGGAGATGGAGTCCCCACCTTGCAGCGTTGCAGGAGTCCAAGTCCTACAAATCCTCATCAGTCTTTGTTTGTCCCTGCCACACACACAGGCACTTGCTCCCTCACCCTTTTGGGGAGCCTGATCTGGCCAAGTGCATTCCTGATTCTACCAATATTTTTAGCTACTGGCTTGGAAGTAGCCGGTGCTGACTCAGGAGGTTTCCAGTCATGAACTACGAATATTCAGATCCTATAGAAAAAGACCAGGTAAAGTTAGAAACATGTTACTGGAAAAAAAAAATTAGGAGCCAAATTTATCCCAAGGCTAAAGGAAGAAGAAAGGGCATGTGTGAAACCCTCAGCTACTTCAACTCTGCTGGTGCCATTCAGGGAAAGGAAATAAAAAACAATAGCTGTGTCCATAAATACGCCCAGGCAGGGGTTTAAGGGGACACAGATTGCCTAATAAATCTTTCCATATTTCTAATCTGCCCCGGCTGACTCAGATTACATTACTGAAATGTCACAATTGCTAAGCATTAACAAGCGATAAGAACACTTTTACCACCAACTAGACAAGTAGTAATTATGCTGTGTCCTTTCCCTCTCCCCTTTATTGTAGCTGTAACTGTTAGACTCTCCAAGATCCTTCCTCTGTTTAAATAACTAAAAATATGTCACACAGCAATAAAGCAAAGTGACAGAAAGCATACGAGACAAGTCCACAGACGCTATGTTTTATTAAAGGTTTTTCTTAATGACAGATAAGACATTACAAAGTGCTGTATTAACATGCACAAGATGCTGTGGCAAAGAGACCGTATCACTGAAGCTTGACATTTTCAAGAGGAACTTTTCAAAGGTTAGGTGCCTCAATCTCAAAGAAAGCCTTTTGCCATGTTAGCTGGCAAAATGCTTTTTCAGAGCAATAGCAAATGATGTTTGGCTTCATGGCAGCTCACTAGACTCCAGTTGAGGCAATGGTGTAAGTTATGGACACGTCCTGGCATCGCAGACCATGGGAGAAAAATCAAATGGTCTTTGGTAGGCAGGGGTGGATGGAAGGATGTCTATTAAAGAGACTGCTCCCTGCCCTCTTTCTTCTCCCGTTGTAACTCCCCGCGTCTCTCTGGCAGATGGGCTGGCTGCTTTCCGCGCTTTCCTAAAGACTGAGTTCAGCGAGGAAAACCTGGAGTTCTGGCTCGCCTGCGAGGACTTCAAGAAGACACGCTCGGCAGCCAAGCTGGCCTCCAAGGCCCAGCGGATCTTCGAGGAATTCATCGACGTGCAGGCTCCTCGAGAGGTGGGTATGCCCGCACCCCGGGCAGGCAGAGCATCCCTCCAGCGCAGGGAGCAGGTCCATCTCCTCCAGCTGGGACCTGCGGCGTGCCGGGGGTCGGGGAGCTCTCCCTTCCCTCCCAGAGGTGATGGTGAGGAGTGGATAAGGAGGATGGGAATGCCATCCTGCCTGCTACAGCTGCCTCTGCTTGCAGTGACTCATCCCCTGGTGAAGGCAACTACCTTGACGATACTAAATTACTCACAGCCAGTGAGTTCACTGGCAACCACAACCTACATTTCCTAACCTCTACGAGCTTCCTAGGAGTATTTCATCTTGTTCCTCTCATTTACTATCAATCCCCAAGCAGGCTATTGGGCTCATTTCTCATAGGACATTTTGTATAAGAGCATCCCACGAATGACTAACTTGTTGACTCTCCAGGGAGGAGTGTTTATCTGCTGACTAACTCCCAACTCAATCAAACCTCCTAAAAGATGCGAGCAATAACTCAGAGCTGAACAAAAAGTGCAGTCGCAACCCGAAGCCTGGAATTGTTAAGTCCGCTTTCAAGCACTGACAGGCTGATGCGACTGTCAGCTCCTGCGTCGTGATGCCGGGTTGTGTTATTGTATTCATAACGCAACCAGGAGGTTGCTTACTGCACTGGCTCTACCACAGCGGTCCTCCTGCGAGACTGCATGGGTGCTTGTCACCATCCAGGTGCCTGCAAGGGGATCCCCTTAAAAGGGCTCTCTTTACTCCATCTTTTAATTAGGAAGGCTATTGCGAGGCCACTGAGAAGCACCCAGATTTACACCAAGTGGTGGGTGTGTCTCGGGGCACGCTTCAATCCCTGTCATCCTCAATGGGCATCTTCCTGCTCTTACTCATGAAGCTGGCTGAGATTTTCAGGATTGTGGGGCTGAATCTGGATTAGAAACATGAGCTCAAGTTGGATGGGGTCTTTCCTAGAATTTGGTCCTGTTGTCATGATTTTGGCAAGCTAGAACGTGAAATGACCCTTAAGTGACACAGAGAGCTAATCTATATTGCTGTCATCTGAGTTAAGGCAGACAGCTTTACTTTCTAGACTCCTTTAAGTTTGGATGCTGGATTAATAACAACAAATAACATCTTTTCAGCCAGCTTTTAAATAATAACCCTAACAAACACTGACTGCTTTGCCAGGGAAAGAAAACAGGAAAACTCATGTTGTTGGCTTTGCAAACAAACGGCAGTCATAACATGAGGGTGGTTTATTTTTTCAAGTCTGTGCTCGAGATATTGTAACACGAAGCTGTTATGGGAAAAATCAAACCACTTATTTTATAACAGCAGAGTTTAAAAACATTTAATAAGAATGTACTAATAGTTTATACCCAACTAAAAGTTCGTTCACCCTTATACTGGACATGTAGTGAAGAATAATGGGACTAGAGAAACCTTGGTCAACAGGAGAGAGGTTAGGCTGAGTCAGCATTTTTAGAAGATGTGCTACATGAACGCATGTTTAAGAGCCTGAATAAAAGTAATTTGATTTCAGAAGTGCTCAGATCAATATAAATCTAGTTCAACTTTTCCAAATTTGGGGCAGGCTTTGTAACGCTGGATCGCTAAACCCCGCAGAGTTTGGGGGGCTCTTTAGGCATGGACAAGGGTAGGACTTTGGTTCTACAGCTACAGCTGAGACGAAATGAAGCGGGCAAACTGATTACTCAGTACCAAATTCTCTTCTGCTACTTTTCCCAGGTGAACATAGACTTCCAGACACGGGAGCTGACAAGAAGAAATATGCAGGAGCCCTCCCTCTCTTGCTTTGACCAAGCTCAGGGGAAGGTGCACAGCCTGATGGAGAAAGACTCTTACCCCAGGTTCCTGAGATCCAAAATTTACACAGACCTGCTGTCTCAAACCCAGAGGAGGCTCAGCTAGAACAGCGATGGGGCCCTCAGTACCATGTGCTTCCCACAACAGCCAAAACCCATGTCTAAATGTGAAACTTTCTTGGTGTTAAAAGCAGCGGGAATGAGAAAAGAGGGAGAAGGGGAAGAGGAGGCTTCCAGAGCATGATCCAGAATGTAGTACTAGGACTCTTTGAGTTTCTGTGCTTTTTTTGGTTAGTGGTAGCATCTTGCAGTTGTTGCCTCTTTCTAGCACAAATCCATAATCCTCTCTAGTCACGGGGTCATCTGTTGGGAAGGCAGGTTTCCTTTAAAATTACTACTACGTCGGTTTGTGTGTAAATAAAGCCACTGCACCTTGCCATCCTTCCAGACACCTCCCCGGCTCTCACCTCTCCCCTGTGTTTGGAGGGGCCCTAAGGGCAGTTCTGAAACTTGTGAAGCCGAGTCTAGTCCAAAGCATCGTCTCCCACACTGGCTGCTGGGGTCTGGATCCAGAAACTGTGAGGAGGGAGAGAGAAAGCAAAGGCATGTGATTCATGCTGCTTCCCAGAGTGGAAACCGTCAGCGAACTCAGCTCAGCTTTCAATTTTGGTTGCACACCTTACGACACCAGCTGCTACCCTGTCACAGCCCCTTATCTTCCAGGGGTGGAGACTAAGAGTTATTTGCCGTATGACTGTCAAGGAGCTGAGTTTTTCTCATGAGGAAGGTGGTCCCAAAAGCTCTCGCTAGACCTGGTCAGGCAAGTCTTCTAGTGCGAATGATTGTTTTTCATTAATGTTATTTATTTGTACTGTAGTTCAGCCTCAGGACCCCAGTCGTCACTCAGGCTTCATTGTGCTAGGCACCGTACCAAAACCTAACACAAAGAGGCTCCTGGCCGCCAGAGACATTAACAGGCTTGGTGGCTTCTCGGGAACGACCTGCTGGCTCTCAGGAAAGAGTCAAGAGAAGGAATGTCCCATCTGCCCCATGCTGAGATGTAAGAAGAACACAAGACCTGCCTGCTATGGCAGATAGCATTTTTCATGTTGTACCTGACCAGTGCATGGCAGGGAGAGGGAACATGAAAAAAATTGCAGTTACATTTTTGTTATTTACTGATTATTGACTGTTGTTGTAACCTACTGATTGTCCACTGTGGGTTCAATGCCATGTAAAGAACTACTAAAGACACAGACCCTGCTGCATGGTGCTTGCTTAAAAATAGGACACAGGGAAGCGTGCATTGAGCAGGACGAGTGTCCGGGTGTGCAGTGGTGTGTGAAGTGTACTTTGGCCCTATTCCCATAGCCTGGATAGCCGGCTGCAGGAGAAGACTCTGTGCAGATGTTAGTTGTGTAGCACCTCCTCTGTGCTGTGCAGTAATACTTAACATCTGAAGGTCCCATTTCTATGGCATTGCTGTTCCGACTTATCGGCTGTCAGATTCTTGCCATGTTTTCTAGTGGAGAAGCAGACAGCTTGTCTGTGGATTTGAGCCTCAGACCAGCGGACTATTTTCTGAGTTTTGTGAAGGCCTGGAAAGTGACCCCATGGATCTTTTCCTTCTCTCAATCATCCACAGATCAGAGGCTGTAAACCTCTGCTCTAGTTTAGGCTGGCGGGTAGGTTTGATACATCAGAAAGCTGGTGATAAATACTTACGTGTAATGTGGTGTAAGCTAGGTAGACTGAATTCTAAAGCTAAGCACAACGTGTTTGGAATGAGATACAAAAAGCCTGCTTTTGGATATTAAAAGTTACTGTCCATGCATTAGGTAGGAAGCAGGTTTTGAGGCTTTTTGTAAGGATGCTGTGCAGGACATGGCACAAATAGGTTTAGGATCAAGATAGGCATGGTAAGCACGTTTGGTTTATTCTGGAGGTGTATTCCTGTGGTCTCTAAGACACTAAAGCCTAAATACGGTGCAGGTGCAAAATTTATGTTCAGTAGGGAAACCTGCTTTTCAGTACGCGGTTGGTCAGCTCTAGAATTCTCCAGTTGTTTTGTAGGAAAAGATCAGTGAAAGGTGGGCACTGGGAAGTGCCCCAGATTCATCCAAGGAGTCTACAACATACATTGGCTCAACCAGCCGTGAGTTTAGCTGTTCGTGGGCCCACAGCCTTATGGCAAACAAGGTACCTGGCAAAGAAGGTCTAGTGGGACAGGTATCTGGGGAAACTTGTTCAAAGGCAGAAGCAAAGGATATTGAGCCACGCATCCAGTGGCTGTCCCTGGTGGTATCCGGGCTATACCAAGTGGAACAGAGTCACATCGCCTATACAGCTCCCTCCTGCTATAGGTGAAAGGGAAGATGGAGGGCAAATTATCCCACGTTGTGGTGAAACACTCTCAGTGCTTGACCTGCAAGTGAGGATGCAAAGCCACTGACTGTTAGGAGGGGCTGGAAGAACTCCCCTTTCCAAGAAACACTATGCCTACTACATCTGCATAACACGGATGGACTGGGATCTCTCAGGGGCACAGTTTGCTTTGGCTGAAATAGTTCCCCTTGAGATGGGCTGTGGTGCCAGTTGTACCCAGTGTCACTCCGACCGCAACATGGCACAGCGACGGTGATCCAACAGCTGCAACGCAGCAGCTCAGCTTCCCAATGCTGTGGCGTTGAACAAGCTGTGTTGCAAGGGATGAAGGGAGGCCACCTCGCCCAGCCCTGCCTTCCTCCGTTTCAGCCTCCTCTTGACCGCACATGCAAAAAGCATCCCAGTGCTGCCCTGGATGTGAGAGACAGCACCAGCAGGCTTATGCAGTCATTGCTTTTAAAGAGAAGGCAGAAGACCATGCTAACTGCCTTGTGGTGTTTCTCTTAAAGCCGCCGATACACGTTCTGGGTGGGCTGGGATGGTGCTGGCCTCTAGTGCCAGCTGATGTGTCCCAGATGAGACTCTGCAGCACAGTGCCCTGCAGGCACCCATGGCATGAGGGTCCCAGAGGCAACCAGGCCATGAGGAAACGGCAGAACAAGATGTTTTTGTTGAGGGATGAGGAACAGAAACTCAGGAGTGAGGACAATCCCCAGGCTTCCCTGATGGCTACAAAGGCTGGTCCTGTTCGGCGTGTGAGTCCAGAAAGCCCAGGAGGTAACATCTCTCAGCAAGCTCCTCCAGCATCAGTGCTGGCAGCCTTTCAGTTCATGTCAGAATTCATCGAAAAACTTCACAGTAGCCAACACCGTGTAAAAACCAAGCTCCCCTCTCTCCTCCATTGACCTGGGGAATGGTTTTGAGCAGGTACACTCAGAGACGCTGTAGCTGCAGTTGTGACAAGAACTGTATTCATGCTGGCTGATGTAGGAGAAATGTTTTGCCTGTTAAATTGGTGCCAGATGATATCCTCCACGGGAAACATCCTAGAGCATGGAGTGGACCAAAAGTATTGTCTGAGGCATATGAGTCTATCACGGTTATTTTTGTTGCTGCTCTTACAGTTTGTCTCTCTTGAAGGAAAGCAGACTAGTTATTTAAAGTAATTATTTTTTTTAAACAAGAAATTGGCACCAGCTGCTTCTTTTATGCCAAATGTCAGTCTGAAGTGAATTAAAATAGGCAGCTTATAGCTCTTCCCCTTAAACCAGGCGCTGATTAAGGAAATAATGACTGAGCTAAAGCTTCGGAAAGCACTGAGTGATGACTAATCCCCATCAAGGACAAATATCCTATCTTTGATTCATCTCTTACTGATTGGAAAGGGATATTCATAACTTACAAACCCCGTTTCCTCTCTCCACAAGCACACACCTCCAAGATTTTCCTTCTGTTTCAAGTAATGTCAGAGTGTGCCATCACATGAAGAGAGGGGAGAAAAAAAATCGGTTCGCTCAGCTCTTTTTATTCTGTGTGTTTGCTGGCACGTGCCCTGTCAGCTCCCAAGTCCTTTGACAGCAAAAGGGAAGAAGAGTTTACAAATTGCCTTTTCTATAGGCTTCAGATGTTGTTAACTCCAGAAGCAGATGCAGAACCCGAATCTGCTTTGAGTTTCTTTCTCCTGCTTTGGCCCGTCAGCCAGGTTTGGGATGATTTCCATCACTTTTACTGGACTTGTTAATGTACCGATGAGCTCCTGCCCTCCACGCTGGGAAGGTGTGAAGGGCAAAGTCCTGCTCGTCTAAGCAGGGGAGGGAAATAGGTGTGTGTGTCTGCAGGTGTGGGTGGGTGAGAGTGCATGTGAATTCATGTGTATGTTATTTAGTGTCTCCTACTAGAGAAGCTTTTCTGAGACATAGACGTGCATGTTAAAATAGGAGAATTAGGCATAAATGACATAAAATGAGATTCTTAGCCAGTGTTGTGTTTGCCTCATGCGTAAGTTTGACCAGTAATAAGAGACGTAAAATTCTGCTAGGCTTCCAGTTACCCATAAGAGCACATGTATCAAACTGAACTGAATGTTCACTGATAGACACAAAACCAAAATGTTTACAGCATTCAGAGCAATAGCAAAGCATACCTCATGCCAGTCCTGGAGTGCCTCTCACCCATCAGTGCGAGCTCTCCCCTCCCTGGGGGCCTCTTGCTTCTCCCTCCAAACCCCTCTCTCCTTCTCAGTCCTGTCCTCGTGGTCTTCCCTCCTCCTCCTCCTTACAGTTTCCTCCCTGAAGCACTCCTGTCCATACCCACCTTCCTCTCCACCAGCACTGTTTGTCCCCATGTATCTGAGCCTGGGTCTCACATAACCTCCTCCCATGCCCTCCTGTTTGCATACTCTCCATCCCCATCTATCCCTCCTCTCTTCTTTGCCTTTTACTTCCCCAGACACTGGTCTCAGCATCTCTCTCCTACATGCCTCCTACTGTCACTGTAAAGCTCCTAGTAGCTATTCCTTGCCCATTACATAAGAAGAAAATGCTTCACATAATTTATGCATTATCTTTCATTCCTGGGGCTGCTGCAGTCGTCTTCTTCCTTGGTACTGTGTTTTCTCCGGCATCGAAGCGTTCTATCGCAGAACTGGAATTAAAGTACATTTTGCTGCTAGACCAGAATGCTTTTCTCTGCCACGCACCTCTTGGGCTTTGCAGAGGCTCGTCTTGTCCCCAGTATCATGTCGTCTTCTTCCATCCACGCTCCACGTGCTGTGCTTGTGGCAGGGGCTGGCTAGTTGAGAGGGCAGCCGTGCTGCGCGGAGGCAGCGGCTGCTTCAGCAGGGTCACAGCTGTGCTTCCTCTTGGCTTTCTGATATAAAAAGAAGAGTGTAAATAAAGGTGTGTGTGTGTTGTATTTGCTTAGTAAAGTCAGTCGTTCTGCTCTGTGCCTCCTCTTGGTTTTACTGGAGGGATGTATCTCTGATTTGAGACTGCAGTAAACTCAACTGGAGTTCAGGGAACTGAGGGCATGGGAGGGAGGTGGCAAAAGGGGATGAGCTTACTACAGAAAAAAACTCAAAATTTCTGGCAAAAAGGCACAGAAGAAAAGGCACTCCCTTCTTCCGGAGGGACCTGGCATAGCAGGGAGGTATGGGGACCAGCCGTGGTGTGAATTGCTTGTCTTGAGTAGCCCCACAACTTCCAGTTTGCATCATGTGCTGTGTGCCCCAGGCTGGATCTAAAACATGACGGATGAGGAGTTGCTTGGCTTTGCATGCACAGTGTAGATAACGGTGTTATCCTAAGAGAAATGTCTTCACGTTGCTCTATCAGTGCCTGCAGTCACCAGCTAAAAAGCAATGAGGGGAAGGAGGCATCTTGTGTTGTGTTTACTTATGCAGTCCTCTGCGGGATTACCGGTAATGAAGAGAACAGGCTACAAGTACTCCCTGGGGTAGATCCCCCTTCCTTAAAAACCCTATAACCTCTCTCCCCCCTCCTCTATACAAGCAACCCAAATCAGACAGGCAGAGTTCAGATTTTTCTCTACGCTCTCTGGCACATCCATCTTCGGTGGGAGGGCAGTGTCCCACTGGCAGGAAGGGGCCTTGAGGACCCGAATCCAAACCCAAGCACCGAGTAAGGCTGTCTTAACTAATAAAGATGTCTTGTTCCTTGGGAAACATGCTTGCAGGTGGCTCAGAAGAGATTTAGGAGGGCATTACTGTACAGAGTGAACTCAGAAGTGAGCCATCAGATACCTGGGTGGAAAGACCAGCTCTTTTAAGACCTTCCCTATGCCACGTTTTTATTTTAATTAGGTCCTGATGCTGTAACTGCCTCCGCAGTGTCTGGGTGCTGCTGGTGTCGGTAGGTAACGGCAGGAGCTGTTTGGGCAGGACACACCGGCTGTTCAGTCTGATCCCTTCCCGTTCAGGGGAAGGCATGGGCTCGGGTTCGGGTTGACCTTCCCTCTGCATTAGCTGCTCGTTTGCTAGGCTCACCTACCCCTAATGAGGCTGGAGAAGCAACTCAGCCATACCAGATGTCCGACTGGCGATGATACCTCCCCTGAGTCATGTCACCTCATTGTAAAGTGTTACCTATACTGTATAGAGACCGTGAGGACGTAATAAACAGCCTGAGAGTACTTGCTCTGTGCCCGAGTGTCTGAAAAGGTGTGAGTGGAACACGTTTTCCTGCAGAGAGGAAAGTGGGAACTGCGAGCCCGGGGATGGAGAGGTGTCTCCTAGCAGAATTGCTGAGGAGGAAAAGGATGGGAGAAGCTTGTGTCTTCTTGGACGCTGCCGTCATCCTTCTGCATGCTGGTTTCACTGGTGCAGAAATGCTGGATGGGGCAGCGAAGAAGGGACGTGTTAACTCTAAGCAGTCGGTCTCCTCTGTTGAAGCAATTTAGATCCAGTCTCCCTGGAGGCATAGTTTGGGGACATGAGTCAGAAATATTGTCAGTAGGATCTAGGAGACTATAAGGAAGGTAAATCTGAAGAGCTTTCCACCAGTGCATTGCTGTCCTTTTCTGGGTACACCCCGCTGCTGCCTGTGATGGATTGCCCACCCCAAACCCCAAAACCAAGGACCTGAGTGCAAGCAACATCAGGAGCAGCCATTCTTGGAAAAGGCTGCAGCAAGGGTTCCCCGCAGCGAGGGGCTGCTGGTGCCTGCCCAGGGAGTAGCTGTGTTGAGAGCTGAGCAGGAGCAGGAGTGCTGGCCTCAGCCCAGGGAGGCAGGCGGCACGGAGAGCGGTGGTGGCCATTGCAGATGGGTGGTGTAAGAAGTCCTTCATCACAGACAAATTACCTGCTCCCCTGAACCAGATACCTCATTGAAACCATGCATAAATCTGCAGGACCTTCCTGGGGTGGGGGGAAGCCGGGGCTGCAGCAGCGGGTAACCGCTTGTTCAGCCATGCTCCGGGGGGAAAATGGAAAACCAAGCACTTCTCTCCCTGCCAGGAGTGTGGAGGGGAGACACGGGGCTGCTGAACCAGCTGGTCTGCTCTCTCCAGCCCGACCACCTCCATGCACATCCTGCTGTCCTGCAGGGAGAAGTGGCCATGGCTGGGGAGCAAACACTCTTTATCAGCCCATTAAACCCACTGACATGCAGCCAGAAGTGGCCGTGCCGAAGGTGGCACAGCTGGGGCATCAGGCTTTCCCACGGACCTGATGCCACAGGTGGCACAGCTCCCAGCTGCCCCTCTGGCAGCGTTTCGGTCACGCTGCCTTACTGCCAAGCGTGAAAACACGTGCTGGGTCTGCTCCCCGTACCAGGACCAGCGGTGGGAGATGCATGAGCAAGTGCTCCTGGTAAAGGGAGCAGTGCGGATGGATCAAGCATGATCAGGCCATGAGGAACAAACAAATGCTTTCTCCACATATAAAAAGCAGCCCCAGGCTCCAGCAGGCAGTTCGCATCGAGGTCTCAGCTTGATCCATCCTTGGGACATAAACTGGGGAGAGGCGAGTGGGATGAGGCTGGCCAGTCACTGGCAAAGCCCAGGGTGAAGGCTGGCAGTGGGGACGGGGGCAAACAAGTAAGGAATGGGAAAGGCAAGTGTTGGCTCGGCAGGCAGGGAAAGCACGTCTGGGGACCACGGTGTGCATGAGCTAGAGACAAGCAGCGAGAGCCAGACAAGTCAGAGCGACTTGGTGAGTCCCAAGGGCCAGTTTAGGAAGTCTGGAGGAGCCTGGGCTTGCTGGGGAAGTGTCGGGCAGCAGCTGAGGGCAATCCCAGGTGCTAAAGTGGGAAGGGGAGGTGGTAGCTGGGGTAGAGATCAGAGTGAGGGCAGCTGGGGGACATGGCGGGGTGGGTGGTGGTTGGGTGTTAGCAGAAAATTGCATGGTGGGAGGTCTGCTGCAGAGTGGGGTTGAAGCAATCCCACGGGGGGTTGCAGCTCTCCTGGAGAAAGGGCTTCAACGGGGAAGGGCTGAAGCCAAGCAGAGCATCTCCTGAGCAGGTCTGGCAAGTGAGGGAGAGCAGTGACCCGGATCCAGCCTGGCCCTGGGTGCACCGAGGGCACTCCTCACCCGGCGCACAGCCCACCCTCCCTGCCAAAATGTGAGTGTTTGTTATGTGGTCTTCACAGGGTTGCATTTAGAAACAAAAATTAAATGAGCTTGTTTTTCTCTGGAAATCAGTGCAGTGGAATTTATCAGTCCCTCTGTCTTCTTTCTATTCCCCTTTTTTTGCCCTAATTCCCTTCCCTTTTTTTATCATTTCTCCTTTTCATCTGCTACTTCTTCCCTCTAAGCCTGTCTCTGAGCCAAAACAATTTACATGCATCCAAGGAAGGATCTGCCATTAGTGCTGCTCTGTCTCTCCTCTTAGTTAGGATATATTTAGCCATCGTCTTTGGTTGGTTGGGTTTTTTTTTTTTTGCCATTCAGTGGCTTTAAAGAGCAGGTGCCGGGAAAAGAAAGAGAAGATTAAAAATACCTGCTGTCAGATACCTCTCCCTACGCAGATGTGCTCCGGCGCTGTGCAAAGCGAGCACATGAGCAGAGTGGATAACAGCTGCCCCTTGAAAAGCTCATTTGTAATTCTAATTTTTTTTTATTTCAATAATCTCTTTCCGCACTGCTACAAATTTCCAGAGCAGCTATTTCCTCTCGTGCTTCATGTGAACGCAGCGTGCGCTTTTGTTGGGAATCAATTAAACGCCCCGTGGGTTAGTCCGAGGGCCTGTTGTTGCACGCAAGCCGCAGAGGGATGAGCGCTGCTGCCTGCGCGGGCAGCTGCCCGTCCTGCAACGGGCTGGGGGTTACGCTGGGCGTGGAGGCATGGATGGAGTGAGGCTCACCTGCAACCACACGGGCACAGCCTCCCGCAGCAGCCCTTGACCGTCCCTGGCTCATAAGCTCATGGCCAAGACCCAGCTGCAATGTGGCTCCTCGGGGACCCCTTGCAAACGTCCTGCTGATGTCGCAGCCTCGGCAGCTTCCCCGTTCCTCCTGGGCAGCATCGTCAGCTTCCCAGTGATGCCGCGCTCCTGCCTGCACAGCAGCAACCTCCTGTCACGGGTGATCCCCTGCCAGCACCCCTTTCCCCGTCTCCTTTGCCTACATCTCTCCTTAAACACAACCAGAGCTTAACAACAGCATGCTGGTGGAGGAAGGGGCTGTCCAACACGAGCAGTGCCTTTAAGTCTCTCCCTTCTGCTCCTTTGCATTCAGCATCTCCCTGATTTCACGCAGACAGCGCAGGGGGACTCATCGGGTTTCTGGCAGTCTCTGCTGAAGCAATGCAGGGAGCGTACAGTGCTGTCTTCAGGTTTTACCGTTCCTGATTGCCGCCTCTGCGGTTCCCCATCGGTTTAGGAGAAATCAGGTGTCAGGTCCTCGGTGAGCCTGCCTGGCCCACAACTTCTGCGATGCAGCGAGACCCCAGCAGCATGGCTCGCCTTGACTCTTCCTTTCCTCCTCCTCGTCCTCCCCCCCTGCCTCCCCTTCCCACCCGTTTCTGTATCCTCCCTTTCTTATTCCCCTCAAACCATACAAAAATACCTGGTACCAGAAACTCTCCCCAGAGCTTGGCTGTGCTTTGGGAAACATGTGCAAGGGTGCTTTGCACCCTGTCACCAGTCCCTCCTTGTTTTCCTGTTACTTGCCACATTTGTATAGTTTTGGGGCTGAAAACTTTATTTTCCTATTTTTCAAGGTTGCTGGCACTTCACAAATACTAACCCAGAAACAACAGCTGCAATAACCGGGACTGGGAGGTTTTGCGTTTTGCTTCTGATGGGGAAGCCGGTAGCTGTACCCGTGCAAACACCGGGAAAGGACGGCTGCGGATGCAGGTCTCCCACCCCAGGTGCCTCCATGGTCCAGCCATCTCCCAGCCCAAGCACGCAGGGTCCCCCCAAGGTACTCTGCCTGGGTTGCCAGGACCTCCCTGGTGGAAATGAAACCCCGAGAGGGCTGGTCCCCATGGATGGGAGGTGGGCTTCGTGCCGGCAAGGCTGCGGCACGGTTACTGGAAGGGAGCCTGGCCCCAGGCATTGCGACACGGAGGAGTTTTTTGTGTTCCAAAACAAGGACTGATAATACAGGCAACCGAGCTGGAGCCGCGGGAGGCTGCTAAGCTAAATGAGACAGGAAGCACGTAATTAAATTAGATATAGAGCGGCGTAAAGACATCTGAGTACACATACGTCGTTGGGCTCCAGAGGCTATTGCATAACCCTACTGAAAAGCTCTGCATTATAAAATATTGCACCTACCGCATCCCATGCTGGCAAGCTGCCTATCCTTGAACAGCATCTCCCACCCCATCAAAGGGGAGAGCTAAAAAAGCGACCCCAAGGGAGCAAAGCTGCCAGCCGGTTGTTTGCGCAGGGGGCTGGTGGCCGCGGCAGAGCGGGCGGAGGGTCTGTCCTGGCCTTGGCGGGGAGGACGTCACCAGAACAGCCTGATCCCACTCGTGCGCCTGGGCTCAGACCCGCACGCGTGGTGCTGGCACTGCGCCGTGTCCCAGAGCCGCGCACCGGTTCAAACACCCAAGCGTGGGTCTCTGTCGTGAGCATGGCATTTCCTACGGCTTTGTGCATCTTCTGGCTGAGCGACTGTGGTGCCCAGGAAGATACAGCCTTTGATTGAGTCTTTCTCTCCCACTGAGGTTTTATAGGGGTCTCTCCCTCCCATGGGGGCTTGCAGGGACCAAGGCAGGCGTTTCCTCACTTCTGCATTGCCGTCAGCTTTGTCTCACCTGAGCCAAGTGCTTCAAAAGCTGCTAGAGAGTGGACAAGGTAAAACCACACATGCACTTGCCCAACACACTTTATTCTATGGGAAAAAGCAGTGGGGATACAGGGGCTGAAGCAAAGTGGAGGTTTCAGCAGGCTGTAATACCAAGGCAGAGATGTGCAGAGTTTCTCCGCTCCGACTCGCATCACCCATGCTTCTCTCCCACTGACTGTGGCTGTTGCTGCCGTCCCGGCTGTCTTTTTGCTGTACAGTTACATTTCCCCGGCTGCTTCAAGCAGCACATGGCTCCCAGCACAGGGGCTGTCTCAGGGACCATGGACTTATTGCCAGAAGTCATCTGTCCTGTGTGTCTGCAACACGTGCCCAGCCTCCTGGAGGTTTTCTTCTCGGCATAACCTGCCCGGGGGATGCCTCAAAGACTGGGGAGAGTCACCAGAGCATCCTGTGACTTTGCAAATCTGTAGGTGGGAGAACGGGCTGCAGCGCGTGAGCACAGTTTTAAAGGGAAAAAAGGACACAGATGAAGTCCCGCTTAACACCAGGTATGTCCCAAAATGATGAGACAAAACAACACCAGGGCATCGCTGAGCACTGCATCTGTGCAGAAAACCGGGGAGGAGGTGGAGAGGCAGGTAATGGAGGAGAAGGGACATTACCACCCCAGGCCCACGGCTTTTGCTGGCCCACCGCTACAGCTGGGAGGTGAGTGCGAAGGGTATGTGTGCGTGGTCAGTGCGGAAATACCCAGGTGTGACCCCCTCCTGCAGGTCCCAGGAGCCCATACCCACGTCAGCACGGCACTGCTGCTGCAGCACCAGTGCTCCCAGCACGGCAGTGAGCTGGGGTGATGTGGCCAAGCACTTCTCTTACTCTTCCCCTTCTTTCCTGAAATCCACAGCAAGGATCACAACTCTAATCATGGTTTTAAGGCAGAGGGAAGACATGAACAAGGGCTTTCTGTAGCTCCAAACATTTATCTGTAGCTGATTATCTGCTAACCAAGAAGCATTAAACTTGTTTGTTCAAGTGAAAAAAACAGAGCTGTTGGGAAAGAGGCTGCTCTTGTCATTAAAGCCGAGACAGGAGCTAAAAATGTGTCTTTGGTCATTAGTCCTGATGCCTCTTTTCTGGCTAGCCGTGGGCAAGACAATTCAGTGGCTTTTTCTAAGCGGTGGGAGAAAGACAGGAGTCCCTACTACACTTCAAGGGAGGTGAGGTGCTTAGTGCTCCTCCAAAAGCCCCGTCCCGAAATCCTCATGCTTCGGCTCCGCAGGGAAGCCTTTCTCCCCGGCCCGGGGCCAAGATGACTGTGTGCTGCCACCTCCCCTGGCATGGCTTGTCTCCCACAGGCGCAATGCTCCGGCAGTGTCCTGCATGTGATCAATGCAGGCAGCGGGGGTAGGAGACAACCTGGGCTCTGGAAAAATGCCTGTCCTGGCTGTGGAGCTGGTAATAGCAGGGACCAAGTGGGGAGGAAGGAAGGGGATGAGGAGTGGAGACAGCAGCTCTTGGCTTTGCCCTGGGATGGCTGTGGGCAGGGGGGTTTAGGGTCACTCCCCCCCACCATGGTGAGCTGCCTTCCAGAGCCACTGACCAGGGAATTGCAGGGAGGGCAGCTCTCCGGGACCCTGCGGGAGCCCAGCCTTGGCCTGGGGGACCTGTTGGTTGTCACGGACCTCTCTGTTTTTTGCACCGGACCTTGGGGTTCGCTGGTGCACAGTGTCTGACACTGGTTTAACTCTTTCTCTTCATTCTTCTGTTTTGTTGGTTCAATCCTTCCCCTCCAGTTTCCAGCCTCTCCCCTGCTTTTAGTCTCTTCTTTCCATCTTTGGTTCTCATTAGGGTTCACCTTTATCAGATACTTTCCCATGCTTTGCTCAGACTTTCTTCGATGCGCATCCCCTCCCCTTCTCTTCTCCTGCCCTAGGCCCAGCAGAGAATTTGTGATGAAGAAGTGCAACTTCTGCCAGCTCGTGGGGTCAGACATTGGTCCTTATTTATTCCGGCTGTGGACTGGCAGTGTAATCTGGGGGGATGTGGAAACATTACACCCTTCCGCTCTATCTGCAGTGCAAGGAGGGTGTATCGCATTGCTCTGGGGAGTGCAAATCCTTCCCCCGGGCTTTGCATCTGCCCCTGGGATGCTGCCAAAACAACCTGACTCTGCTGGGGACTGGCATCCCCTGCTTAAACCACCTGGGGAAAAGCGTGCTGCTGCGATGCCGCCACGCCAGCCCTTGCAGCGCCGGGAGGATTGGAAGTCCTCGGGCAGCAGGACGGAGCGATGAATTGCCGTGCATGACGGTGTCTGTCCTGTCCCTCTTGCTTTCCCCATCTGCGTACCCGCCCGCCGGCGGTTACTCAGCAGGCTCCGCACGTCGGTGGAAATGAGCCTGTTTTTTCCTGTTATCGAGGAAGCAGTTATGACTGTGATGCTCAAGGACAAGCCTGGGCCTCCCGCTCCCCCTCCCTTAACAGCACAAAAGAAACCTACCTAAGCCGTTATCTTCGCCGGGCGCTGCCAGAGCAGCTTGTGGTTGGCTGGAGGCTGGAGCAATGCCGGGTCCCCCTCCCAGCCCTCCCGCCTCCCACCCGATATAAAGCACGGCTCCTCGCTGCTTTTCCAGCCGACAGCACAGGACCGCGGGTGCAGGTGGTGCCGCAGCTGCCTGTTGCACGCCCCTGCTGCCGCCCTAAGGACCCGATGAGTTGCTGGATGCCTGGGTGCCCAGCTCTCAGCATGTGCCGGGGTTTAGCCGTGCTCCCCATCACTTGCCTGGAAAGGTAAGGGGCTTCGCCACGCCGCAATTCTGGGATGCAGAGGGTTAGCCGGAAAAGATGCACCTAACTTCGGAGCGGCCGGGCCAGCCTCTGCTGCTGCAGCCATGATGTTTCGGTAGAAATTGGGGCTCAGACCGCAAGGAAACACACAGCGAAGGATGGCCCGAGTGATTTGTTTTGGCTGCATCCCCAGGAAGGGAGCACAGAGGTAAAACATGCAGAGGGAGAGGAGGCTGGATAGGGCTGCCCTGCGTGTGTCCGGGCGGACAAACGCACGAGGCTTGTTTCTCTGGCTCTGTCTCTGCAGAACTTGCTTCAGGTTGACAGCAGCAGGACTATTTTTGTCAACACGGTTGACATGTTAAGTGACATGTTGCTCTTCCTGCCAAACATGGCTACAGAGCCCCACGCTGCTGGCTTGACATTTAAACACTTATTTTTGTATGAGTGCCTTGGGATGCCTGAATGAGCTGCAGCACACAAATAGCAGCGGGGCTGCGCGCTGCCTCGGGGGGACCCCGGGGAGAGGAGCCGATTTAGCAGCAGCTCCTGCTGTATTGCCGCAAAGAACTCCCGGCAGGGAGGTGCCTCCGTGCCACCGCCGCAGAGCTGCGGTGACAGGCAGCCGGGTCCCAGGCTCTCGCAGAGGGGGCTCTGGCACAGGAGCATCGTGCTGTCGCCGGGCTCGCTGGGTTTCGAAGGCATGGGGTAGGTGGATGGTGCCACTGAGGAGTGCAGCCGTCTCTGTGGCGTGGCGGCAGGCTCCTGGTGACTCAGCGGCACCCCAAAAAAAAGCGGGGGAGCATCAGCCCTGCTGCAGCAGCCTCGCAGCAGGGAGATGCTCCCGCTCTGCTGAGCAGAAAGCAATCGCTGTGTTTTTCCAGTGTTTTGAGAGCAGGGTAGCACTGCCGGGAGAGGGGGACGGGAAAAGAAGCCAGGTTAGCTCTAGGGAGCAGGGGTGGGGTGGCGGGGGCTCCAGCTGGGCACTCAGCAGCTGCTCTGCTACCTGCCCCAGAGGAAAAAGCTTGCCGTGCTTTATAAATGCATGCGGCGATACCTGGGAAGCAAGCGGGAGGAAATGGTCCCCTGGGTTTAATGTACTGCTGAGCGTGGTTGCCAGGGAGCAGAAAAAGCAAAGGGGGGGGCATTTATATCATACATCAGAAAGCAAAGAAGCAGCTGAAGCTGAGGAGCGAGGACTGCCCCTCCGAGCTGTGTCGGGTCCGTAGGGTGCAGCCCCTGTGAGGTGGGGCAGGGGGGTATGGCGGCAGCAGACCGGTGTTCCCGCAATCCCACCTCTCCCTTTTCTCCCTCCCAGAGCCAAGGATCTGAAGACCCGCTTAGGGATCCTGCTCCATAAACCAGAGCTGGGACACAGGATCGGGACCTCCAGCAAGTTGCAGCTGGGCTCCAGGCAGAGGTAAGCCAAGCAGTGCTATGTCCCAGGTTCAGCCCGGGACAGGTCCCTGTGGACCAGTCTGTCCTGGGGGATGCTCCTGCCCATCTGTACAGCAGAGAGGACAGAATGCAGCTCGCCCTCCCCACAGTCCCACCCCGGCAAGCAGGGAGGCGGATCACTTCCCAACTCCACCAGTTATAAAATCAGACTGGGGAACTGATGCTCTGACATTACGCACAAGCAAGCAGGTCTTTCTTTAGTAACAGGCCAGGAACTCAGAAGGGTCCTGCAATTCCTGGTGTCTCCGACCACTGCCTGGGACCCCCAGGGAATGCAGGCAGCATTAAAAACAAAATACTAAATATTGCTGCTGAAGGCAAGGCGTCTTCTTGCAGAGGAGGCTCTGCTCGGCTTGTACCAGCAGAAAAGGGCTCCTCTGAGTATTCTCTAGAGAAGCTACCTGGCCAAAGCTGCACTATGGATCTGAGGTCTGGTGAGCCATCAGGGAAGGTAAAAGAAAGGGAGAAAGGAAAGAGAGCCCACAGGTAATGGATACCGGGGTCTCACTCTGGTTTCATACCGAGTGCAGCTGCTTCCATTCTTGCACTGTCTCCCATTAACGGGACCGTTTGACTGAAGTGCTCCCATCCTTTGCCGTGGGGCAGGAGAAGTGTTGTCGGCGGGACAGCGAGCCTTACGTCCTTTTGTCTTTTCCAGAGACTCCTCACAAGAGGTACTCGAATGGAGGGAGTCCTTTGACCAGCTCCTGAAGAGTAAAAGTGAGTAGGACCTTGTTTTCTTCTCTTGGTGAAAGCGCGTAGGACGAACATGCTCCCAGTGAGCAAGAGGGCGACTGTACAGCTGCAGCCAGTGTACGAGGAAATCCTGTCTCCTCCTCAGACGAGATGGTTTAGGAATTAGAAAGATGCCCCTTTCCTGCCCTGACAGAGCTGATGCATGGGGCTCATTGCTGGGCTTGTGAAGCTGTTCCCTTTTCTTTTGCCTGGGTGCTTTTTCGGGGGCATAAGTGTGTCTCGCACCGCCTCGCTGCTTCCTTAGGAGAGGAGCATCGTTGTGGGCATCGTCATGCACAGCAGTCTGTCAGGGAGAACGTCACGCCATGCCCTGACGGTCCCTTTCTCCGGACTCAGGAGAAGGCAGCATGTCTGCTTTCGGTGTCCCCCTTTGCACAGCAACGCAGCCGCCTCCCCACAGGCTTTTGTTGCTCAGAAAACAGCATTGTTGCCCTCTGTCTGTCCGTGCCTCCAGGGATGGCTCTTCCACGGGGAGGAATTCAGCTGCTTTACTGACTTAGACGTAGCCACTTGTCCCTCCAATATTTGCTATACCTGTGGTGATGCACAAGGTTCCCATAAGGTGCTGTTTCCCTCTCCCCCACGGAGACAGCACCTCTGGACCCAGAGAGGGGACCTCTTTTTGAGTCCCACACATAATCCCTTCCTTACACTGGGCTTTACAGCAGCTACACAACAGCAGGAGTGCCAAATTTTAACACAGAACTAGTTGTCTGCTTTAAAAGCTATTCCGCAGCAAGAGAAAGTCCTTCCATAGTGTTAGTTTGGGGCAAGGCGTATTTTTTTTCCAGCCTTCCTCACGTGTTGTGATGGCTAGCAAGCATCTCTGACTTTGTAACTTAATATGTCCCCCTAGCCTGGCTCTGAAATCCTTGCTGCAATTACCCTCCCATACTCCTCAGCATCTCGTTTCCCCCTAGATTTCAGCTGAGAAATAAAAATAAAGCCATCGCTGCTTGGTTCCTGCAGGCGTACAGATACCTCAGTGGATTTCTCCTTAGGTAGAATTAGCTCTTTTCCGAAGCTGTAAAGAAAATACTCTGAAGCCTCATTAAGGAAAGGTCAGATAAATAAAACCAGAGGATTTTCCCATGTCTGTGGGAAAGGATTTTATTGGAGTCTAGAGGCCAATTAGTAGCGTCTCAGAGGGTGGAATTTGCCTGGAGCGAAAGGAAATCTGCAGATGTCATGGTCTGAGCTCCCAGGGCAATGCTCGCCAGCAGCGCCGTGCCTGGCAGCCCTCTTCTTCCTCCCCCACCTTCTTCCCCGTTAACTGCTCTTCTCTCCCCTCCCCAGGTGGGGTGACGGCCTTCCACACTTTCCTGAAGACAGAGTTCAGCGAGGAGAACCTTGACTTCTGGCTGGCGTGCGAGGACTTCAAAAAGACCCGGTCAAAAACCAAACTGGCCTCCAAGGCCAACAGGATCTTCGAGGAGTTTGTCCAAAGTGAGGCGCCCAGGGAGGTGAGAGCATTTTCTGCCTCTGTCCTGTGGCATCGAATAGGGTGGGAAAGGAATGAAATATCCTGGTGGGTTTTATTAAAGTGGGTAGATGTGCTCTTGTTCATGAGAGCTTTCATTTCTAACCTCGCGTGGTCTACCAACATGAAGGGATGTAAAGGCTTGCGAGCATCTTCACCCTCATCTGAGCACGAAGAAAAGAGTTTTCTTCCCCCCATGGGAGGGGATTTAAACAAGTTAATGTTTGTGGACGCTGCTTCCTCGCAGGTGAATATCGACCATGAAACCAGGGAGATCACCCGGAAGAACCTCTCAGGTGCCACCTCCGCGTGCTTCAACGAAGCCCAGGCCAAGACCCGCACCTTGATGGAGAAGGACTCCTACCCCCGGTTCCTGAAGTCCGCCTCCTACCAGGACATGACCAAGCAGGCCACCAGCCGCGGCATCAGCAAGCGGTCGCATACCTGACCCGAGCCTGAATCCGCCGTGGGGGGACGAGCCGGGGCACCAGGCAGAGGTTGAGAAACGGTTTGCGAGGGCTGAGGTCCGTGTGGCGGGGTTTCGGCTGAAGTCCTGGCATTTCAGCAGGATCCCTGGGACCTCAAGCACTTCCCGCTTCCCACCGAGCTGCTGGGAAGAGAGGTCCTTCCTCCCCAGAGGAGCGGAGCGGGTGGGAACCCGCTGCCTCCCCTTGCAGCACGGCTGGAGAGCTGCACCACCACGGGGACAAAAAGAAATCGGATTTGAGTTGCAAGCCCGGGAAAAAGAGACCGGATTCCCCTGAGCATCCGTAACCAGAGAGCTCCCGCCTGCTCTCGGGACCCTGCCTCTGACCCGCAGCATCAGCCGCCGGCTGCGGAGCCAGCACAGGAGCCTGCAATTCCCGCAGTACCCCGGGGCACCGCCCCAGACCTGCCTGCAGGGCTCTTCCTATGAGGCAACATCCAGAAAAAAAGTCCAAAGACTACGTGGCATTGTCAGCCGGAGGAACCCTGCGCCTGCCTTGCCCTGATCCCGAGATCCTGCTTCTGCAGTTTCCTATGCATGCTCTGCATCAAAGCTTTACACCTTCTTCCAGTACAGCGTGTCCCTAGCAGTGACGTTTTTATCCCTTGCTTAAGCTACATGACCTTTAGATTGCACCTGATCTTAGGTCACACGCATAACTTCTAATTACTATTATTGTTATTTATTTTATCATTATTATTTTATATATATATTTATTAGAAGAGCACTGCTGAAAGCGTACACACATCCCGTGCTCCGAGGAGCTTGTAAATTAAATTATTTCAGATATCGTAGCACTTAGCATGCCTCCCACCTTTTCTATATAGTAACTTCAGAGAGATGACCAGACAGATCCGTAACATGACCATGGAGCAAGGTATGCGAATAGCAGCAGCGAGAGCTGCGCTCCGGCGGGGCTGCTGGAGGGGTCTGAGGCGGCAGGTTTCCCGTGAGCTCAGAGGACCCTTGATGGCAGTGAAAGGATGCTTTGCAGTCCGTGCTGTTTCCTTTCTCTCCTTAAATAGAGCTTTGTGGACAGCATCTCAGCACAGAGAATTGCACTTTGTCCTAGACAGAGAATAGCGATGTAAAACATGCACTTTGGTGAGTGATCCTATGGAAAATATATTTTTTAAACACGTGGGAGAGGAAGCCTGGGGCTTACCCCTGGTTTAAAATTGGGTTTAGTGTTCCCTTGGCCGGTGAAACCAGTCTGCAGCCACAGCGCTTCACCAGGAACCTGGGGAGCCGAGCGAAACAGCGATGCGCGCTGTGAATTCAGCGTTTCGGGGGGGGTGGCAGGACATTTCATCACCTCAGACCTGTGGGCTGAGCTCTTCAGAAAGCCCTGCTGAGCAGGGATTTCTGGGTCCCGCAGCCGCCCCGGGAAGCTGTGGATCCCATTTGGCAGCAACGGTGCCAGCAGACCATGGGTGGGTGATGGGGAGCCCACGGGTGTCCTGTGCTGGGTCGCGGGGAACATGCCACCAGCATTGTTTCCGACTGATACAGCCAGGGGCTGCCACATGTACCTCCATTTATCCCTAAAGACCAAACCTGGAGGTCCTTATCCCGCTGGTACTCACTCCTTGCTGAGGGAACCATCCTTTGCCCCCCCCAGCATTAGCTGGAGCAGAGGATCGCTCGGGCTTTTCATGGCTGTTTGAGCAGAGCAAGGGACCAAGGACCAGTTTGGGGACGTCATTCTGAGTCCTCTTCCACTTTCCCCATCCCGGTTCTACCTCTGAGCCTCGGTGGGTCCCAGCTGTGTTTACAGGGAGATTTTAGCTGTTTTCTTATTTATTATTTATTTTTACAACTGGAACCACCTTCGTTGTGTTACTGAAGCGAATGACGCACAATGGTCTGTTTTCATTACTAACACAAGATTGTCATTACAAAATAAAATGTAAAGAGGAAAATACTGTGACAACATGGTTTTTTTGGTTGCGGGCTTTCAATTAATTTTTACATTCCAATTTTGGATGACTTGCAAAGCATACTAAAGAAAGCTGCTTGTGTTGGATGGCTCGAGGGGCTTTTACAGTCACTTTAAAAGTTGCAATGCTAGGAACAGGAAAGGAAGGGGAATGCTTGTGAAGAGTAAAGCTTCATGGTATTTGGCTTGTTGAAGAGAACTGAGCAGTTTGCAGCAAGAATGAAAGCAGAAGTTAAGTTTTTAATATACTAATTGCCAGAGTGTTCAGTACTGTTTGTATTGCTCACCATTTTCTGAGCACTTTACAGGACTGCAGCTCCCAATAACCTATTTAATATCAGTAAGACACCGTTGTCTTAAAAGCACAGGTGGATTCAAGTTAGGGCTGCTGTTTGCAAAAACTGCTTTGGAGTTGCTGTCATAAATAATATTTGATTTTTATTGATAACTCAGCTGATGACTGAATTCATTTACAAGGGGGGAGGTATCTGGCTCTAGAGGGGACATTAGAAAACGTCCTACCTCTGTAGCAACATCTGCTGTCTCTGGGGCCTGAGCAGTCCCCTGTGTCCCAACGGGATGCTCCGGGAGGGCAGAGGGGGGGTGCGTGATGTGTGCACCTCCAGGGACGGCGGGAGCACTGGAGGGCTGCCTGCGGCACGAGCGATGCAGGGAGGGGAGCATCCGAGTGTAGCACAGAGATGCTAATGCTCCGAATAAAAACCAAACAAAACATGTTTTTAAGTTGTCGTCTTTCTATTTATTGTGTGTTTTGGAAGCCAAAATTAACTGGCCTGCGTCAGCGGTGGAGAGCGTGAGTGGACTGCCGAGGGGGAGCTGGCATCACAGGTGACTGACGCAGGAGCACTTAGGTCCCAAGGTGTTGCTATTAGCGCAAGGCAGCCTCTGCCATTAAAAAGCCTTTTACAAGCAACTGCGTCTATAACAACACCTTATGTCCCCTCCAATGCAGCCATGCAGAGTCCAAGGATCATCGTTCTTTATAAAATACATCAAATCTTCTCCACCCCTATTCCCGACAGTTGTCATCCACCTAACCGCAGGAAGGCAGTTTAAACTTCCCTTTATCTTTTATTCAGTATTTCATTAAGCGTGGCCTTGTTTTACAAGACAGGTGGTTGGGAACCGCAGCAGTCTGCATGTATATCTGATCTTAGTGCATGTCAGCGGGAAGAAATGAGCTGAAGGGTGTCCAGGAAGTATTTAAATTATCTGGCATGAAAGACTTGGTGAGAGCAGCAAAACAGTCTGGAAGCAGGTAGAAACAAAATCATGATTTTTCTTTTTTTAACTACAGCTTCTAACTGAAAAAAATGAATATTTTGTCTTGCACACCTTGAAGTTAATTTCAAACCAATTCTTCATTAAAAAAATATTTAAATTGGCCAACAAAAAAAGTAAGAAACATTTACAATGAAAATCTTCTTGAGCTTTCTTCAGAAGGAGATTTGGAGCTGCGTCCATTCTTGATGCACCATGCATGGAAACGGATGGCCCAGGCCGAGTATTAGTCTCAGCGGTAGCGCTTAGACTTAACAGCTGATACCGGAGTATCCCATTTGCAGTGTAGTTTCATCTCTACAAGTCTGAGATGCTTCCCAAAGAGAAAACTTGGTCAATAAAACCATGCTTGCGTCCAGTGTGTCCTCTGCGATCGCAGGCAAAATCCAGTGGTAATATAACAAAACCTTTAAAGCCTTGGGGGGATAAAAAAACCCCAACCCACGAAACCACGTTGAGAAAGAGGAGCTGAAGCTTCCCGCAATCGCCTTCGGGCACGGCCGGCTGTGGTTGCTTCCAATAAACCATGACCAAAGTTTCCCAGGGTGGAGGCTGCAAATTTGGAAGCAGCAGAGAAGATTTGAGCTCCGGGGAGCAAACGTGGGGGCTGGCGCTGCCCGCCCCCCCGGGGCATGACACATACTTGCTCCAGGGCCAGGTTTCCATGAGCCAGGATAGGGGGGTGGATTTATTTGGTGGAAAAAAACCACCCGTTTCCCTCTGCCCTGGGACCCGGCATGTTCCCAGCAGCGGCTCGGTGGGGTGGCATCGCTGCTCCGTCGCCCCATCTCCTCCTGCGGCCGGAGGTCCCCACGCTGGCACGACCAAGCAACCTTAGGGCATGTGCATACGTGCATGAGTGGTCCCACAAAAACACATATTTGGGCAGGTGGATGTGCATGTATAGGTGTATGGATGCTGTGCTTTCTGTTGCATGCACCGCAATGGATGCACATGCGTAACAACACACATACGCAGGCAAATTCATACGTGTTTACATGTGCATGTGTGTACATCCATGATTTTTTTCTTTAAAGACAGTTTGCAAATAAATGCTGTAAAATGTTGTTCAAATGTGTTTTTGAAGGAGGCTCGCCAGCAAAGGGGATGCACTGAGCCATTTCAAATACTGCAAACCAGTATTTTCACAGAATTGCACAGAATCACAGAAGGTCTGCCAGCCCCTGTGCCAGCCAACGGGGAAGGAGCAGCTGTATCGCACTGCTTCCCACTCTGCGGCTTTCGCCTTCATGGCCTTGGCCCGAATAAAGCGCCAGAAATCACATGTGACGTGTTTCCATATGGCTCGTGTCCCTCTCGCTACGTGTGCGGCTAAATGCCAAGGTTGCCAAGACGGTCCAGCTGCGCGCAGGGATTCTTACCCCCATGGTGCCTCGGGAACCAAGAAAAAATTAATGATAATATTCATGCTTTCTGACACTGCTGGGGTGCTGAGGGCGGTTCCGGGCTCCACAGCCTTCCTGTCTCTCCAGGGTTGGGTTGCCTGTGCTGGAGGGCAGCTCTGACCCAGTGCAGCTGCAACCTGGGCTCAGCCTGTGGGGAGAAGCCAGGGATGAGAAACAGCTGGGAGAAATGCTGCTGGGGAACCGCCTCCGCTGCTCGGCAAACGCATTTAAGCTCAGGTCCTCAGCCTGGCTCCTTGTTTGACCTGCTTTGGCTGATCTGGGATGCTTTTGCTGGACCTGCTCTGCTCTCCTGGCCCAGGGACTGGGACATGGTGCCCTGCTCGGTGAGGTCCTTGCCTGCCTTGCTGTTGCCCTCACCTCTTCTTCCCAGCCCACAGCTGCTGGTGGATGTGCCGGTCTGGTTTTGTGGTGATGAGGATTGAGCAGCAGCCTTAAAAAGGCTAGCAAATGCAGATTAAAAATGTAAAAATACTTCACAGCAAAGTGAAATGTGGTTGATGCTCCTGCGTGGATAGCATCACCTATCAGCGTTTAAATTGCATCCTTCTGTGGACTATTTTCCAGGGCTGCGTTCCAGCACTGAAAGTCACATCAGTGTGGCCAAGCATATAAACGCTGGGACATTCCCATTTGGAAATATAATAAGGAAGCAAGTGCAGGGAACATGAAGAAAAAAGCCATCCTACTATTCATAGCTACTTTAAAGATTATTTTGACTTTGGCAGGCAGTTTTTGTTGCCGTGTTTTAGCTCATGTTTATTTGTGGCTGGTGGCCAGGGTGTAGATGCTCCAAAATGTTATCTCAGGGGATGGGTTGTAAAACGGGTGTAGCTCTACCAGGATGGAGGAAAAGGAAGATTTGCTTAATTGTGCCCTTGATTTCCCTGTTTCCCTTGATTTACTGGTCTCAGCAGCTCATCTACTGAGTCCCTGTGTGCGTGGGGGCAAGTAAGGACTCTGCAGAACTGCAAATACAGCAGGAACTGCATAGCCCAGAGGCTATAGGAATGGTTGTGGAGAGGAGCTCTATGACTCCCATGATTTAGAAAACCTTTGAGGCCCTTCTATTCCCCATAAACTGCCTGTCACAGGGACTAAGAGTTTAAACTTATGCTTCTCTGGAAAGCAGTTTTTATCAGGGATTAGAGATAGGGAAAGCGTTACCAGCAAACCCTTCTTTGCTGGGGTACAGTCACAGGGTACTTCTGCTACAGCCCTGCCAGTTGCAAACACCTCGTTCCTACCATCCTAGGGTTTGGGTTCCTACCATCCTAGGGTTTTTCATCTTCCCATCATATGATAATGAACTACTTTTAATTAAATCAGCAAGCTGAAGAAGACTTTTGTACTTGGGTGGCTGGGTGACGTGGTATTGTTGCAACGTTGACCTTTTTTTGGACGTTTTAATGCTGGCTCTGAGCCCGTGATGTGCCCCTGCTCTGATTGTTAGTCTCTTTTCCAGCCTGCAAATGGGTAGTTAAACACTGGCAGCTAGAGCCCCCAGCTCTGGTCGAACAGGGAGCGATGCTGTTGAGTTCAGCAGATTTCTGTGAATTAAAATGGGATCTTGACAGCCTTGAGAGTGATTTGAGATTGTTCCCTGGGTTTTCACAGTCTTTGTCCCTGTGGGGCTGTGTCAAGGTCTCCTGTGGCAACACAAACTGCATCCAGAGGCTGTGGGATGTTCCCAGACCTTGCAGATATGCTGCAGGCTGTGGAAAGCAGGATGCTCAATATGACAAAGATGCAAGTCCTGCATAGGCAGGGTTTTTGTGAAAGTTGGCATGCAGATGTGAGCAAGCAATGCTGGCATACATAAGGATTTGGATATGCATGTAAAACATGTGCAGGACTGCATCCACGCACCCCTTCAGGGTGTGCTTTTCTGCATTCGTGCCGTTGTGTTTGTATCCAGCCATGTCTCCGTGTACATATGCAGATGCCCAGTTTGTGCACATACCAACGTGCCGTGGAAAGCCAGGTGTGAATTCATTGTGATTTCAGCCCTCTTTCAAGTGTGATCTCAATCTTGCAGCTGGCAGGGTCCAGCGGAGGTGTCTGGGGAGGTTGCACGGGCTCTGCACGCTGGTGAGCTCATCTTATGTTACAGGGCAGTGTGGGAAACTGGGTGGCACGTCACAGCCTGGGTTCCTTCACGTATTTCCTGCGCACACTTTGCAAGCAGACGGGAAGGGCTGGAGGACTGGGCTCCCCCCGGTCACACTGTCTTTACAGAGAGCTGCCTACAAGGAGGCTGGTGCCTGGGCTGCGGGCAGCTGCCTGCTTGCCAGCGTGGGTGCAGGTAGGAACACGCCGGCTGTGGCATAAAGGGACCCGGAGCTCGGCAGTTCCCTGGGTGGAATTTAGCAGCGTGGCTAGTTTCCTCATGTGGATGGATTTACCAAAAGGTGAGGAAAAACTTAAAATAAAAAAACCCCACCAAACCCAAACTCTCACCCCCCCAAAAAACCCCCAAACCCCTGCTCCCCCAAAACCCCAGCACTGGTGCATTTAATGTCTCTATGCCTTCAGCTCCTGAACCACTGCTCAGCCTACGTTTGTAAACAGCGTCTATGTGTGGGGGACTGTACGAGGAGAGCTCTTTGCTCATGACCTCTCTGCTGTGTGCTGAAAAAAAAGTCACCAAACACCCCCCCAAAAACCCCAGCATCCCCCTGCAAGTGGATAAAATGCTCCCAGGGCTGCTCCTTCCTGCTGAGAAGCAAATACTGTCTGGGGATACTTGCTGGGAAGCAGCTGTGAAAAGCCGCTGGTGAGAAAAGCTGCTCCCTGGCTTTGAAGGCATTTAAAGCAGTGGCTGCGTTTCTGGCGGGGCAGAGGGGACCCCTTCCTCGCCTTCCCGTGGTGGGTGGTGGCGGGTGACGCCGGGCAGGCTTGCGTGACTTTGCACATTGGCTGGTGCCCGTGATGCGCAGACGCAAAGCGGCTCCTGGCCGAAAGCTAGTGGGACGGGACAGAAACGTTTGAACGTTTCCTGGGGTAGGGTGCTTGCGGCTCTGCTGCTCGGCGGAGGAGGAGGAAGGTGCACAGCCCCTGCCTTCTCCCTCCCTGGGCTTCTGCCTTCCCAACGGGGGCAAGGAATTTGAGCCCCACCGTGCCCAGGGGATGCTGTGCTGCTTTTCCAGTCAGGAAAGTAACATTTTAATTTTTTTATCTGTGGCAAAAGGCATAGAAATTACTACAAGGAAATGAAATGCATCTAAATCAATGAAATAGGGTATTCATTTCCTGCTGGGCAGGGGGAGAAACCATCCATAAAAGGTCCTTGGCTTTCCTGAGGGTAAATTCATGTGAATTTATACTTTGGCTTTATACCTTCAGACTTCTCTGTCCCTTTTCTGATTTGCTTCGATAATTTATTTCCAGTTCAGCTTGTCAGACAGTGACTCCTGAAAGCACTGATCACTTGAACCAGCCTTAGCAGTCAGGAAAATGGGTATTGGAGTTCCAGCTTTTCTAGGTACTAGATAGATATAGATAGACCAGGTCCTACCTGATTAACCTCTTAATGTCGTGAAAAGCTTAGGAAAGGCTTCTGGCCTTCTAATTGCCTATGGAAGCAGGAGGGATTAAGGTTGGCTTTCCGTCTCATTCCAGGTATTGGAACAGGGACTGTCCAGGACCGTGCATGTGGCTGCCATCCAAAACTGAAGGGGAATGCCCATCTCTGCTTCCCTGCTCTGTTCTCCACCTGAAAACATCCCTGGGGGCTGGCTTATTAGGTAACCTGTAATAAGTCTGAGGTAACGCCCTGGGTTCTCCCCCGTCCCGTCACGCAGATGCCCCAGGGGATGCCTGCCTGGGCTGCGATTAGTGCTGAGACCAGGCAAGCAAACACGGTGGGTGCGTATGTCTGGGTAAGTGCTAAAGCCGTGCTTCTCGCCAGGCTATAGTTCTGTCGGCTGGCACTGGCGTTGCTGTCCTTAGTTTTCCCTCACATAGACCTGCAGGACATCAAATGTAAATGGCGAGGTTTCACAGTCTAATAAAACAAGATTTTCTGTTTATTAATTAGGTGAAGACCACGAAGCCCTTAGAATAGCAGCCTATCCTACTTCGTGTGTTTTGTCAGCCGAACCCAGAGCATCCCCCACAACAAAGGCACTGAGCATTGCACCTCTCCCATCCTTCAGTGGGATCCCTGAGCTCAGGTAAGGAACATCAGAGGTACGGAGCCCTCCTGACCATCATGGAGCCCACAGCTCACAGACAGCAGGAGGCATCTACCCCTTCCAGCACGGAAACAGCAGAAGACCTTGCCTCCAAGTTAAATGCTGCTGTCAGGAACAATAATAAAGATGATGTGCTGGAGCTGCTGGAGAAAGGGGCAGATGTGAACTCCAAAGCCGAAAGTGGCTGGACACCGCTGCAGAGTGCTGTGCAAGCTAATGAGGAGGACATGGTCCGGCTTCTGCTGGACAAGGGTGCTTGTCCGCGTGCCAGGAAGGACAATGGTGGCACTGCATTTACTGAGGCAGCGATAACAGGAAATGTGAATATACTGGAGCTCCTCCTTGATTGTGGGTTAAATATTAATGACCATGACGACAACGGCTTCACAGCTTTCATGGAGGCTGCATGGTATGGGAATGAGGAAGCCTTGAAATTCCTGTATAGCAAAGGAGCAAATGTGAATTTGAGGAGGGCAGTTAGTGAGGAGAAAGCAAAACTGCATAAAGGAGGTGCGACAGCACTGATGGATGCTTGTAGGAGGGGCTACTTCTCGGTTGTAAAAACTCTCATCCAAGAGATGGGGGCTGACGTGAACATTTGTGACAACAAAGATAGGAATGCCTTGATCCATGCCCTCAAGGAGGGCTGTGCCAAGGAAAGATACGAGTCAGCCGTCTCCATAGGCCACTTCCTGCTGGAACACGGTGTTGATGTGAACAGCAAAAATGAATGTGGGAAGACTGCTCTCATCCTGGCTGTTGAAATGCAGAGCCTAGATTTGGTGAAAGCTTTCTTGGAGAAGAGTGAAATAGATATTGATGATGCTGATGAAGAGGGCAACACAGCACTGATGGTAGCTGTAGAGAAAAAGAATTACAATATAGCAAAGTTGTTGTGTGAAAAAGGAGCAAGGACTGATATTGGGAACCTTATTGCTGTTGCAAATAGGAACCGTGCTCATGACATAGCACGTCTTCTTCGCCAGTATCATGCCAAGTTTGTTCCAGAAACCCTCGAAGATTGGGAGCCAAACAGCAAATGCTGGAAGGACCAGCTGAAAAAACTTTATAAAATATATCGCCCTATGATTGGCAAACTGAAGACATTTCAATATATCCAGCAGAGAATTCAGAACACTTCCCAGGGTGGCATCTACCTGGGGCTCCATGGTGGGACAGAGGTAGCAGTAAGAATAAGCCGCAGTACAGAGGGTGACAAAGAGAAAAGGTTCTTCGAACAATGTGGTAACTGTGAACATCTTCTGAAGCTCTTCCAGTTTGAGAAGGCAAGAGGCTACACATACTTGTGCTTCCCCCTCTGGGAGAAAAACCTTGAAGAACATCTGCAGGAACTAGAAGACCAAATGGATTACAAAGATGCTCTGAGGATGATCTTCCAGGCAGTGAGAGAGCTGCACTCCCTTGGATTTGCTCACCAGGATCTGCATCCCCGCAATTTTGTCATAGGTTATCTTTTGCTTTCTCAATGTTTTAATTTTGCTTTCCTGTTGCCTGTGGTTTAGAGAAGATGCTTCATAGCTGTCTATAAAAAAAACAGATATGTAACACCATTGCAGATGTCTTTATGCAGAATGAGGTGTCTGTGGCATTAGCTCTCCTCTTTGAATAAGTATAGGTATGTTCACAGACAGCCACAGAGGAGTGAACAGAACAGCTTTACATGTCTCATTAGATATGCCCTCCTTTCCAGGGCTTTGCAGACAGATCAACCCATAGCAGATCTCTTCAGAGATTTGTTTTCTATAGAAGGGGCCATCCAGAAGTCAGTGACAGTCTGTATCAAGGTTTCCCACCATTATTTGTTAACAATTTATCTTATTTCCTCAGATTTAGGTGGCAAAATTTACTTGGCAGACTTTGATAATAAAAGAAAGTTGATTGAAGGCAAGAAAGAACCTGTAAACTCAGATTTAGAGGTAACTTCCCTGTGAATCAATGTACGGTTTCAAACTTCAGGTTCTCTCTGATATTTTCTGTTGCTGTGAATCCTAGGGGAAGCCTTTCTGCATCCTCAACTAGAAAACACTTTGATTTTTGGGAAAGCCCGTATAACAATAGACGCTGCACGAGAATGATAGTGATTAGGATGCAAGGCTGCGGCTGGTGCAGGGATATCCACAGATACCCTGTGAGCATGATTATGGTGCCTGTCTCCTCTGTCTGTGCACACAGCTTCAAAGTTTGTGTCTGCATGTATTTGTATACTTCTGCCCACCTATAGGTGCATGTGCGCGTTCACGTATGCAGTCTGCTCATTTTCGAGTATTAGTCCTCTTCCATTTGGTAAGAAGTTTTATGTATCTGGCACGTGAGCTGTGATGTGTTTCTTTGCAGGCCCTCAGCAGGCTGGTGCTGTATGTTTTAAGAGGGGGTAGGAAACCCCTTCAGCAAGTCAGTACCAAGGACTTGGCTGCTGATTCCCCAGATTACAAGGAGGCTCTGGACCTTGTAAGTAGCCTGGTCTCTCACGATGAACGAGGCTTGGAAGGTTTGAGCAAACATCCCTATTTCTGGAGCAAACAGACGTAAGTCATGGGAGTACAAAGGAAAAGCTTTCGGCACGGGAGTTGCCTGTAGTGCTGGGAACAGCTGTGTCCTGTTGCAGCTGATGAAGCTCCTCGTTCCACAGCAGGTTCAACTTCCTGAAGAGTATATGGAATAAAATCAAAGATCTCCGCAACCGAAAAGCTGTCTTTCAAGCTCCTAATGCTACTGAACGTTTTCCTTACCCGTCGTGGACCAAGGAGGTAATCCTCTTCTCTTTGGATGGATATGAGGTTTGAGGTAGACTTTCAGGCAGAAGCTTTTCCTGAGTGTTTCACAGGCCCTATTTAAAACCGTCACCGGAACAAGTAGCCCCACGCAAATACAGATAACTGGGGGAAACAATTAAATTTAAGCCACGTAGTCAAAATACACCAGGCTAAAGATGTTGATGCTAAAGGGATCTTCTGTTGACTAGGGTGGTAGAAGGGGATGGTTGTTATAGAATTAGCTGGCAAATCTTCAAGGGTGTCTATTGGTGACCCCTTAAGACAAGGGCATCTGGCCCTTGTGGCCATCAAATTTCTGGCAAAAATGTTTTGTTAGATTGGCTCAAAAGCAGTGAGACCAGGCCTGCTTTTGCAGGTAGCATCCTGGAAAGACATGCTGCATCATTTGAGGTCTGACGGTCTCAGTTCAGCATGGCAGTCCGTGTGGCCCTCTCAGCAGTGGCACAGTTGAATCAAGACTCCTGAGTCTCTCCTGCCCTCCAGGCGTGCATGAAAATCTCCTGTGCCATGCTGAGAGTCCTAATATGAATACCATGCCTTGGCAAGGCAGGAGGGGAAACACTTTGCAGAATCATGGGGGCTGTATGGCACGTGCCCTGCAGAGTGAACTCTTCTGCTCATGTTGGGAAATACACTTTTAAGGGTCACAAGATTTATTTGTGCAAGACGAAGTCCCCGCAGAAAGGCAGCGGCTGTGATGAGTGGAGGTTAGATGTGCCGCTTTCGTGGTGTGTGAAAGGCAGAGAATAATCTACGTGCTTTTTTTCAGATTGACAAAGACATTCTGAGTATCATGCAAAATCCCGGGAAAGGAAAATCATTCAAATATAACAACAACGTCACCGACCTGCTGAGGCTCATCAGAAACCTGGATGAACACCCAAATATCAGGTACATATTCACATCCTTGCCCCTGCCACAGCTGCATTACGGGGAGCATCTGGGTATCTGCAAATGTCAGAGAGTTTGAGAGCAAAATCTTCTCCAGAAGGGTGAACACAACCAGGATGTGGGAGATAGTCCATTAAAGCTCATCTCATTAGAGCTGCTATCTCCTCTGGCAGTGCAACAGTGTGTGAAAGATTGTGCGTCACGGCAGCAAGCAGTCTGGAGTCAGCCCTCAAAATCACCTTCCTGAGGGTAAGAAAAGGAAGTTAGCTCACAGGATTAGACCTTGGATTTAGAAGCAAAATCTGACTCCCAGATCATCTCCCACATCACTCCCAGAACATCCTCAACCAGAGCCTTCCACTCCAGAGGGATAGCAGCAGCCAAAGTGCTTTGACATATGGATCAGGAAGCACCAGTCCTGTTAGAAGATCCTGTTAGGAGGTCTTGACTCCTAACGAGCTGCCAGAGTCTCCAACCCTCTATAGTCATGGGCACTTACATGTGAGGTTAGAGGTGGTGTTAGCTCCCAGTGATGGTTTCACTGAGGCTGGTGGCCAGCACTGCTCTTCAGTGAAGATGCAGGTGGGATTAGGCAGATGGAGGTGCTGGAAGAATAGGGAAAAAAATGGATTGAGGCGCTTAGGGAAGGTATAGAAAAGTTGCAGCTCCAGGATTTCTTAGGAAACCTTCCCCTGTTATCAGAAAGCCTCTGGAATAGCTTTTTCTCTGCAAGGGAGGAACCAGGGTATCCTGGGCACTTGACTTCTTGGGAAAGCTTTAAAAATCCATTTTGGTTTTGTTCTCTTTCAGGATCAGCAACAAAATAGGAGATCACGCTGACTATTTCTTGAAGCTTTTTCCAGAACTTACCATTTATGTCTATAACAGTTTACGCCAGAATCCTGAATACAGTCACTTTGCAGACATTCAGGACCCTTCTCTGTAGGATGTCATTGCCTCACATCCCATGTCTGAACCCACCATCACTGCCTCCTTTTGTTCCCTATTTCTTCATCTGCAAAAGAGTTGAAGAAAGTGGGTAAGGAGATGGGAGAGAGCACATGCAGGGACTGAGCATGGAGGACTTAGACTAAGAAATGAAAGATGCTTCAGAAGTGTTTGGTGTAACCACCACGGGCTTTGAAAAGGAACCAAGCTGAGTGCCAGCCCAGGTCCCCCATGACTACCTCTGTCCCTCTGGGCTTATCTGCCTCTGTGAGGTGGAGATCAAGGCCCTGATCCTTATGGAGTCTTGTGTCCTTATGGAGATGTGGGACATCCCCCATATACCCAACGCATCTGGGAGGCAGAAGAAGAGCTTAGCCATTGCTAGATACCATAGGACTCTCTGATAAAGGAAAAGGAGCTTGAGCTCCCTGCTAGGGCCAATATTCCCTACAGCTTGCACAGAGGAACTGCTCATCTACCCCTAGAAAGACAGGGATTCTCTCTTGTCAGTCTTTTTGAAACACAGCAGCCAAAAAATGAGATGCCTAAGCGATGGTCTGGCTGCAGAGTTGCCCTTGGCCCGTTATGATCTGGTAGAGGTGAACACAGGCCAGCCTGCTGGGACCTGAAGGACTTCTTTTGGGGAACGCAGGAGATGTTTCCAGGAGGAACGGACGTAAGGAGCACGATGCCACAAATCTCTGCTACTATGCGTAGTTCTGACTCACCTGAAAAAGGTCGCTGACGTCAAAGGGACTGCAGGGACCGGTTCCTCCCGGAAAGGACAAGCTCTGCCATGGCAGGCTGGGTCTGCAAGGCAGGGCTACGCACAAGCAATCCCTGTCTCCAAAACAGTGCTGCTGGTGGTGCATCGCTGTCCTCCTGCCAGGCTCGCCTCCCTTGCACAGCGCTGGTGCTCATACATCCGTAGCATGCAGCCAGCTCAGAGCTTTGATATTGGAGGCTGGGTGGCACAAACTCATTTCCGAAATCCTACGGCATGCAATGGGTGTCTGATTGTCCAAGGGCTTGCTTCAGCTAGTGCTCTGATTTTCACAATGATTATATGTTGTTTACAGAAATATTTTTCAGCTGTTGAAAAGGTTTTTAATTTTTCTCAAACAGAGATTGTTGTTCTTTCAACCAGCCTGTGGAGAACCAAACCTGGAATAAATTTGCCTGGAAAACTGACTCTACACTCATTTATGAATGAGGTTCCCCCATCCCCTTTGCACAGAAAGAGGTAGTCTGTAGCACTATAAAACACCAAAAAGGCTGGGATTTTTGGCCTCCCTGTGGAGGTGCCTCTTGGTTGTTCAGGTAAGGTGGTGTACGGTTTTGTCACTGCTCAGATGAATTGCTTCTGGCCCATATGGGTGTCTGATGGGAAAAGATGTTGGGAAGCACTGAAGGCTTCCTGTCCTCAGAAGAAAGCTGTCTCTTGTGAAATAATGGGCTGAATGGTGGGGGTTTTCGCATTGCTTTTGTGGAGTGAGGGTGAGGATTTCGTGGAGGAGTTGAGGTGTGAAAATGAGCATCAATGCTTGCACGTGCATGTTTGTGTAAACATGTAGAACTCTGGGAGTGGATGTGTTTGACCCATCTCGTCTACAAATGGGTGGCTGCCAGAAAGCATCATTGAGACCTGCGCGTCTGTTTAGCTGAGTGTGATTATAGATGTATGTACCTGCAAACCAGCTGGCATTGCTGTGCATGAGTTTGATTGCAGACTGCCATGCACGTGCTCACGGCTCATGAGGTCTGTGTGCCAGCCTGCATAGTGGTCCTGGCTCAGAGCAAAGGTCCTTCTGATGGTCTTGGGAACTTTTTAAAATACATAAATGTGACAACAAGAAAGCTTGGCTCTGCAACTGTTGGTGAAATGCCACTAGAGAAAATGCAACCAGGAGAATGATGACTCCTCTTGTGTCAATATTTTTATTTTTTCCTTTCCTTCCTGCTCATTTTTTCTTGCTCACTGTGTCTTTCTCGTGCTCAGAATGCAGAAGGACACCCAGAGATGCGTGTCCAGGTCTCAGCAGTGTGGGGAGCAGGGGTGCTATGGGGAGCACGGTGGCTCCATGCTGTAGCAGCACGTTTCTGCTCTTGCATGAGGAGAGGTGAAGCCATGGGCTGGGCTCCTTCAGCCTCTTGTAAAACGCCACGTTTCCAGCTTGCTTTGACCTTTGCGTCGTCTTGCATCACTCTGCTGTTTTGCTAAAGGGCTGTGACTTGGCAAGCCTTAAAAGGCTGTGGAAAGGCCTTCCTGCAAGCAGAGAGCACTCAAGGTTGTCCAAACCAGAGCAATGATTAAACCCGTGGAGGCTGTGACTTGTCTCTCTGGGGCAATCAGGCTGCTGGGAAGAATTTCCAGGGAAGGCTCGTGTGGTCTGCAGGGCCATGTCCTGCTTTCTGAGAAGCCAGAGATGCCGGCAGACTGGTGTCAGAGGAGAAATTTGATCCACGCATGGCATCTGCAAAGTTAATGGCTCACAGAGCGTCACGCCACTAGAAGAGGGGGGGATGCAGTACTGGGACCAACGCTGAGGAAAATACCAGGCTGCCTCTCCTCCCGGCAGGGCCGGGGAGGATGGGCGAGTGCCCAGCGAGAGGCCAGGCAGGATGGATAACCAGCGGCAAGGACAGCTGGACAGTATTGCAACTGAGTGGTATGGCAGTGCCTGATGTCGCAGCCTGGGGGTAAAGGTGTCCTGGGGAGCTGGGGGCAGAGCCAGCTGCCAGAGCTAGTGCTGCTTAATGTGCTGATGACTCCCAGCATCAGTGCCCATCTGGGAGGTGCTGCCTGCCTTTGCCTGGTACAGGCGGGCTTGTAGACCACGCATGGTGTCCAAGGGCATGCTGATTTGGCCCTACACGCTTCATTCCCCTGCTGTCATGCCTGTATGTTGTGCATTTGCTGTGCCTCTGCCTTTTTGCTCCGCTACAGCTCGGTCACCCCAGGGGTAACTGGCTTGACCCCATGCGATGGCATCAGGTGCTCCCCATCCTGTCACTTGTGCGCTGAGGACATGCTTGTGTGCACAGGGATGGCCCCAGGCCCCCAGGTCAATGTGTCTCATCTGCTGCACTGGGGAAAAAAAAAAAGTCCGCAGAAGCAGTGGAGTGAAGATCGCTTTTAGCTGTGTTTTTGCTGTGATGAGCTTCAGGCGCATCCATGAAGCCTTCTAGGGACCGGGCTCAGCTGGGCTCAGACTGCGGAGCCCGAAGTGTTAGTGCAAGGCACACAAAAATGCAGCTAGCTTTTGGGGCTGAAAGCTTTTGGGGCAAAATCAAGTTACAGCACAAGGGCAATTTTGAGGAGCTGGTCACAGGCCAGACTGTAGGAAGCTGATGCCACTCCTAAGTGCCTCATTTATAGAAATGTTGTTGGACTTTGGGTTTGTTTGGGTTTTTTTGATCCTCCAGAAGCAAAATATTGATAATCGTAACTGACAAATATGAAACACATCATCATCTGCCTCAAATACACCTATGTTATTGCCAGGATGCAGTCTTCTAGGATTTGAGGGTTAAAAAGTAGCTAAAAATAGCTCAAAAGTTAGAAAGCTGGGAGCTATCAGAGGCAAGACGTGATAAAGGCCATGGTCTTTTCTTCATGAGGCCCAAAGAACATTTGGGATTTCTGCAGCTTTCTGGTGACTTGGCAAAGCCACTCTGACTCAGTTTCACCTGGCGAAAGTGAAGGTCTTTGATATGATTTGGTTAGTGCTTTGTCTACTGGCTTTTAAAAAAGCATGCCAAGGCCCCGAGTCAGGCATGAGCTGATTTTGATTGGAAAATCAGAAAGGCTCTGGCAAGAGAGGCACCATCTCACCACCCAGGGAGAGCTGAGTAGTAAAATAGGTGGGATCTCTTAGCCTTGCCACCCACAGGAGTTATTTAACTTGTGTGGAAAGCACGGAGGGGTGAGGAGCTGAGACAAGGCTGTAAACCATGCTGAGCAGAGGAAAGCAGTCCCAGTCCCTGGTGAGGAGCAGGACTCCCTGCCCATCAGGGCTCTGGGGATGGGTGGTCTTTGAGGACCCCCATCTTCAGGCAAAGTACTTGCTGTGACTGCTTTCTGGCTTTAAGCACCTTCCAAATGTCTTGGGAAAGACCTCAAAGGTGGTGTCGTGCTGTGCGCCCAGCGTGATTTATTTACACTGTTTCTGGGTCCCAGCTACGGGCAATGCAGTTTTCTACAGATACACGTGAGGAAAGAGACTGTCATGTGGACAAGGGTATCTCCTTGGGTGGAACACATCGTGGCATGTCCCTGCCATGGTTGCAGACGTGCAAGCTGCTGTGCTGGGCTACCAGGCAGGCTGGAGGATGCTGAGAGTTGCTTTATTTTTAGGTCTTATTGCTGATTAAGTGCAAACTATGCAGTGTGTCCAGGCTGCTCAGCTTTCTTGGAGCGCACCCCTGCCCTGCTCAGTGTGGACAGTAGGTTGGGAGGTCTGTTCTTCCTTGGAGGTCTGCCCTTCCCTCAGTGCCTGCAGGGAAGGGAGAGATGTTGCATCAGTGGCCGCTGCTGATGGATGCAGGGTGCGGGTGATCAAGGATGAACAGCACCACTGCTCCTGGGGGGATGTTCAGGGCATGGAGAGATGCAGCAGCCGGGGATTTTCTGTGAATGTTACTGGAAATGGTGGGGGTGACCAGCATCCTGCACAGACCCCACCCAGTTGGCCTTTGGGTTTTAAGGGGAGTCATCGGTCTGCTGCTCCACATGCTTGTGCTGGTGTGGTTCGGGGGAGGTAGACTGCCTCTGCGACCACCTACCTGCTCTGCAGGACAGGAGGCAGACTTGCTGAATGAGAGCCTTTTCTCAAGACTTTTATCTGGATCTGAGAAAAACAACATGCACAAACTTCCCATCGTGGACCGATGCAGGGAGCCCTAAAGCCTAGCTCCTATCCCAGCAGCTAGAGCAGGAACGGTCCTTTCAGCACTGGGTCACCTTTTTGCTCCTCCAATGGCTCCATTTTCTTCCGGGGCTGCGGCAGCAGGATCTGGATCCCTTTCAGGAGCATGAAGACAATGATGGTGTGATTGCCTGGCGAGGGAGAAGAGATGAAGCGGTACTGTGCGGCAAGCGCTCTGTTGGCAGATGAGGGAGGACAGCAGGATTTGTTGCCCCTTTGAATCCCATGGGGCTTGTACGAAGGTCAAGCAAGGACATGAGTTACCCAGATCTCCTTGACTGCAAAGCTGTTTGGGGGCTGCAGGGCAGGGGTGACATGTCCCACCCTGGCTTTGCTGCATGGTTGAGGTGTCCTGGGTGGCAGATGGGAGGCTTGCAAGGAAACGGCGTTTGGAGAGACGGGGACAGGCGTGTGCACAGCTGCCCCCACGCACAGATGTGCTCTCAGCTTTGTGCCCGCATGGGTGGCTTCTCCCAAGAGGAGCACCGTGTCCATGCCCATGAAGTGGGGTGCAGGCAGCACGTCCAGTCTCAGCAGGACCGGCCCCTCTGCTCTGTGCAAAGGCACAGGCAGTGCCACAGTGACGCCTGGTGATGGAGACGGAGTCATGCCTGGCACCTTCCCAGCCGTGCACCCACCGCCTCTGCGCAAAGCAGCAGCCCTCAAAATAAGAGAAAAGCAAGACGTGGGCGATAGGAGGTTTTCTCTGGAATTACAGGTATTTTCCCTAGCGATTTTAGTGGCCTTTTAAAGGCAACATAACCCATTTTTCCCAGCTGAAAAGCAAGCTTTTTATCTAAAGGTCAGAAAAGCAAGATCCTTACATAAAGGGCATTGGTGAAAGTGTGATAAGGTGCAAAAAAGTGTCCTGAGCAAAAGGTGGCACGGGCACCAGCGCAGTCAGAAACGGCAGCTATTTTTGGGTTGCACACTGATTTGGTTTGCTCCTCTCCGACAGTCGGGGTGCTGCAGTCAGGGCTGCCTGCGGGTTGGCAGGCGATGCAGAGCAGGAGCCAGCCTGCGCTGCACCCCGTGGGTACAGCTCTGCCCTACCAAGGCGTGACGGCGTCTGCCCTTCCTACTCAACCAGGCTGAACGTGCCAGCCTGGGGCAGGAGAAATGAGACAGCTCGGCTGCGGAGCCATAGCTCAAGCACCTGCCTGTCGGTATCAAAATCTTACAACTCTGCTGATTTTTAACCAGAACTTGACAGTGATTAATGACAAGGAGCAGAACATCAGCTTGCTGACACCCACTCGACCGTCAAAGCAAGATTAGTATGTGCCTATTTTGGTTTCCCCTTTAATCAAAAATCAATTAGACAATTACCAAATGAATATTCAGCCAGGGAGCCAGGTTGTCAGGCAGACTGACAGCGCTTAGCACCACTTTCTTTGTGTTTTTCAGTTTAGAGTTATTCTGTGTATTGAAACTAAACAAGTGGATTAGGATGGGAAAAAAAAATCTTTCTCTTTCTCTGGAGATGTCCTAGTGAGTGTGACCTCAAATCCTGATGAAACTTTTTCTCCATTCCAGATATTCAAAGCATCCTCAATGTAATGCCACTGAGCCTGGTGTTTGGCTGCATGGTTCTTCTCCTTTTCCTGCTCCCATCTGCCTTTCAACCCGAAAGATTAGTTGCTTTATTTCTGTCTTAGGGTGTGTGTGAGAGTATTTTTAACTTGGTTTTCAAAGTAAACAAGAGTTACACAACAGCTTTTTGCTCATGAAGTCTCTGCACCCACTTCCTTATTCCCCAAAGAAATTTCTAAAATCCCACTGGGCAATTTTGACTGAATTTGAGGGGAAGGAATGGTTTCAAAGATGCTTCATTTTCCAATAGGCCTGCACCACATATAACCTTGAAGCTAGGTGAAGCGGCTGTGTGAAGGAAGGAGTTTGGCTCTTTTAAGGGCAACCCTGTGGGACACCGAAAACCCAGGTTTGGACATCTCTGCGTTGGAAGAACAAGCCTGAGGACAAATGTGGAGCAGGGAGACAGGCATTCCGCTTACTTGGACTGTAAATGTCAGATGACTCGGAGGTTTTTGTACTTGGCGAAGAGATTGGCACCCTGTCCTTTGTAGAGGCTCAAAAGCTCCTCATCACTTTCCAGCTGCAGAACCTGTGTGAGAAATACTGAAGATAGCAAACCTCCAGGCAGACATCTACAGCTGAGCTCCTGGGGAAAGTCTCATCTGCATTTTCATCATGTCAGAGGAACTGACGGCCGGAGAAAGAGGCTGGCACCCACAGAGCCTCCCGTACCTTGGGAGAGAGGGGATATGTACCTTCTCCAGAAGTGCATCAGGATGGGGAATATGATGGCCTCGGCCCTGTGGTAGAGGACACGATTCAGTAGCCCCTTGGAAGATAAACTCCAGATTAAATCTCTTTCTTCTTCAGAGATGTTTACCTGGCCACTGAAGAGACCTTACTTAACCAAAGCAGTTTGTGGCACTCCTGGTGGGCCCTAGAGGCATGTTTCTCCCCCTGACCCCACCCTGCATTTCAGCAGTCTCTGAGAAGAGATACTAGTTAGGTCCTGGACAACTGTCCCAGGTACAAGGACAGGATCTCCCCTGGATTTCTGTGAAAAGCACTGTGCTGTGCTTTCCAAAGGGAAGATAGGCAGAGCCATGGCTACTGTAGGGGAAGAGGTGTGCAGTGGGGAGGGGATGATGGTGACGTTGACCTCTGGAGAGTGAAAGGACTGATCTGGTGGAGTGCAGCACCCATCTTCGTGCTTCAGCCCTGGCATTCCTCCAGAAGGTAGGGGATTTCACCATCTCCTTCTCCATGCACTTGTTTTCAATCCATCTGGGTTAAGTGCTACCATGGGTCTGGTGGTGGATCAGTTCCCATCCCATGGAGCCCAAGTGGAGGTCCCAAGCTCCAGAGCATGATCTGAAACTTCACAGGATGCTTGGCTGGAGCAGATCCAAACCTCTGCCTGGTTCCTCTTTCTCCACAACTGCTCGCAGCTGCGATGCAATGGTCTTGAGCAATGAGGAGACAGCAGCCTTCAGCCTTCCTGGGTGGGTCCCAGCATCTTACCCACAATTTGGGGGAATATCAGAGTTCAGGAAGAGTTTGCTGATAATGGTGACTTTCCTTTTGAGAACGGCAACTTCCTTTTCTGATTGCATGTTGCGGGCTGCCAGAGCTTCAACCGAATCAGCCAGCCTGGAAAACCTGCAAAGACATGTGGGGTCTTGCTCTGGGACAAGTGCACTTGACTGCTAGGCTACACAGTCGTGTTCTTGCTTAGCTCTGCATTTACCAGGCCAGAAAAAGCAATCCACAAGGTGTGGAATAGTGAAACAGGAGGGATGAAAACCCACTTCCCTCTTCTACTGCCTTTGTGGTCATGGCATTCACCTGGGGGTGCCTAAACCCAGGACTGTCTTGGGGAGGGAGGAGAGGGGGTGACTGGAGTCTAGCCATACTTTCCTCCTCATTTCCTAGTTCCTGCTGGAGAAAGTCCTCAAACTCTGCGTGGTGTTTGCCATTGTCCATCTCCCCGCGGAGATGCTCTTGACGGTGTCGTGAATGGCATACCAGGCCCACTGCTGCAGAGACACAGCACAGCTCGCGTCAGCCAGCGGCTGCAGTGGTGGGGCTTGCTGCCAGAGTCCTCCTGTTTGGACCCACCACTATAAGCTGGAGCACCAGAGCTCAGCCTTGGCAGTGGGATTTGTCACCCAGCCATCATCTTTGCTTTCTGGTATTTCTGAGTTTCACCGGGGGCCATAGGTGATAGTGTGAATCACTTGGCCAATCCTTACCAAATCTGGTGGGATCTGCACGGAGCAGGACTCCAGAGCCTGTAGGAGTGAGGCTGTACCTATCAGCTGCCTTTTTGCAACTCTCCAAGTCTGACCCCCTCACCCCATTTATGTGAGCACTGCTTGACCCGCAGCATCTCCTCTCCTTCTTGCCTGGACAACATCCCCAGCCTGCCAGCAGAAAGGGTCTTCCCTTACCAGCTTGTCTGTCATGAAGTTCCCCATCCCATGCTGCAAACAAAGGTTAGACTTATGTGTATCGCTCGGTGGGAACAGGTCCTGGTACTCTTTAAACATGCCGGATGCAAGATCAGAGAGAGAGCATCAAGGGAGCCAGACGCATGAGGAGGGCAGTGGTTTGGTGGGAGGGTACCTAAGTCGGGGGAGAAGCTGACAGGGATAGCCCTGGGGTGGGGGTCCCACTGGACTTCTGTTCCTGGAAGAAGTTGGAGAAAGAGACAGTGGGCTGGATCCCCTCCCCTGGGCTCTGTTCTTGCATGTAGGCAGGCTTGGGAGTGTCCATCCTGCTTTCCATTGCCTTCTGGACATCTTTGCTGTCATCAACGTGAAGGGGCCGACTGCTTCGGCCTCATTTATTTCTTTGATTATTGAAGTGTGGCAGTCCAACTGCTCCTCTGGAAGAGAAGTGCCCCTTCCAGCCACCCCTGAGGCACCATAACATCTCTTTCTACCCTCACATCTGCAAGTGGCACCCTGTCCCATCTCTGCCTGCCCTGTCTGCTGTATGCTGAATTTGGTTGTCTCATCCCTTTTCCTTTCTCTAGCGTGCTAATTGCATACTTTGGGAGTGAAGCTGCAACTCCAAGAGCATCTAAAGGAGACAAGATAGGGAAGAACTATTTCTGCTACTGCAGGAATTGCGTGTTGCAGGTCTCGGTCAGTAGATCCTGCCAAAGAAGTAGACCACCTTCCTAGAAATATAAGTGGCAGTGGAAGGCCTCAGCAAATAAATGCTCCACCAGACGGGAAAGGAGAATTGGCAGGTCCCTGCAAGAGGATATGAAATCCGCAACCAGCATCCAGCTCAGGGAAAAGAGTCTTTCATCAAGAATGGAACAAAGTGCAGGGTGGGAAGGTGGCTACCATCTGGGATTTCAGCACAGAAATAATTTCTGAGAATGCTGTTAATGAGGAAGCTCTTTGTCTTGAGGTTGGTCTCTGCGACTAGCTTCTCCACGGCCATCCAGAAATGCACTGGTTCATCTGCATTGCGCTCCTCGAGGAACTGCTTCAAGAACTGCAGGTGGGCAGGGTTGTGCAGTACTTTCACAAAGTGCCTGTAGAGGAGGAGACAGCGGGAGACATGATCTCTGTGCCACCAGTGACCTGGAAAATAGCCAGGACCTCTATGCTTGCTTCTCCAACGAGAGAGATGCCTGAAGACGAGCTAGAAACATGGATGAGTAGTGTGTGGGATCTGTGAAGCAGATGGGCCAGTAAAGGTACTGGTGGAGCACAGCCTCCCTTGTCTGTCTTGCCCATCCACCAAGCCTTTGGGAATCCAGGAGGGGATTCTCCTGACAAACTGTGTTTTTCTGCCATAGGTGCACCTGCCTAACAGGTTTGCTGCCATGTATCCAAAGGAACTGATCTCAGCCTGAAGAGGAGGCTTCACCCACGGAGTCAAGGAGGAGGCAGTACTTTGGGTCTGTGATGGAGACCTCAGAACCTGCAAATGGAGCAGGGCAGCCCCGCAGAGACCAGGGGAGGGAGGCAGGAAAGGATGGGGCACCTGGAAAGGCTAGTGGGAGGAAGAGGTTGGGCTCCCCTCTGGCACTTGCTGAGAATGAGCAATAATTTGCCATTGGATGGCAGAGGACTTCATGGGTTTGGCCATGGAGAGGACATTCTGGAAGTGGAAAACCCTTGCCACTTGCTACTGGTAGATCAGGAAATTGTCAACAGATGTAAAGCCAGTGGACAGCCACATTGAAAAGAATCAGCAGAGCTTTGGAAAACCAGAGCTGGGAGTGGACTGGGATTTTGGATCATTTATGAGGTTAGCAAGGACAGCCACATTGAAAAGATTCAGCAGAGCTTTGGAAAACCAGAGCTGGGAGTGGACTGGGATTTTGGATCGTTTACGAGGTTAGCAAGCCCTTATTTGAAGATCAGTGGACTGGGTCAAACATTTTCTTTGTCTAAGCGTGGCTGCTGAGACTGATTTCCACAATAAACAATAAGAGCTGCTGCTACTCAGGACTTGTGTCCTGGTTACCATTTATATCCCAAAGTGGAGCTGCAAGGACTCTTGTCTGGAGTATTCCCAGGAGGTGAGACATGAGCCACATGGACATTCTCATGGTCAGCAAGGATGGAGACTTAAGTGTGGTCACAGGGTGGTTTTAAGCGACTTTTTTTGAATGTGAGAGTTGCCCAGCTGTCATACAGGGGGGGTGCCAGGGAGTGATTGAGGATGAAGTGCATGAGATATGCACAAGATGTGAGGAGTAAATCTGAACTATGGGGTTGGAGGTGTGTTAAAACATTTTTCTCCTTTTGCCAGTAACTCTACAGTTCAGACCCACAGGCAACCCATGCCCACATCTGAGAGGGCCCAATGATGAAGCAGGGAGCAGGAAGGCACTGGGAAAAATCTGCTTCCTGAAAGAAGTGGAAGTAGCAAAAAACAGCAAAGCCCTGTGCTGCATTTCTCAGGTATGACCGAGGCCCCACAAGCTACCTAAGGGTTGCTAGAGGTGACTGCTGTCACTCTCAGGGCACCGGCAGGTGCCCAGAAACTCGACGTCATTCTCAAAAGATGATGTGAGAAGACAAAGCCTAGGTGTTACACCAGCGTGGCTAGTCCCAGCGTCCACAGGAGAAGGTCAAGGTGTGGAAGTGGGATGACAGTGGCTGTCGCTGGCTTTGGGTTTCAGTCACTTTGCTGCAGCCTCCATTTGATCTGGTGACCCAGGCCAGTGCAGGGATGTGGCATTTGGCGATTCTGGTACTGGCAGGAGGGAATTTGGCCCATAAGTCATTGCCAAAGCCTGGATTACAGCTGATGGCTCCTAGATACCTTGTCCCAACCCACTCTGTGATGTCCATGCGCTGCCAGCAATACAGCAATGCACTAAAGCCTGTGCATTAGGGCCATTGGTCACCATGGGTGCACGAAATATGCTTTATCATCCTGAGCCAACATCAGCCCTGGCAGAAATTCAGAGCCTTCTCTTACCAGTCCTGCACAGGAGAGGTTCCACCTCTGCCTGGATGGAGCCCCCTTTCTGGAGATCCCGAGTGGCAACTAATCGCCAGTGCTTGGAGGAGAGACCTTCCAAGTTCCTCGTGGCATGCAAGGCCTGGCTCAGCTTCAAGGACGTGTTTATCCTCCGGGACAGGAGGAAACATTCATCTTTCCCAACAGCCTGGCTTTGAGTCTCTGGCATCGGGACATCGCTCTGCAGAGACTACGGCGAGAAGAGCAGAGGGTGATTGCACAGAGCACATACCCCATCTGAGAAGCAGCTCCTGCACTGCGCCTGATGGGCTAGCTCCACGTTGTACTGTGCCTTAGGGTACAAACCTACCCGAGTTAGATCTCTGCTTTAACTTTAAACCGTCTGGAAGAAATCTACGTGAGCACGAAGCTCAGCATAGACCTTAAACCTACCCGTGCAGCTGCTTAAAGCTGGCTCACATCTGCCTGCAGCTGGGATGTACCAGGGATATGCAGCAGGTCCCCCCGGTACTCCAGACAACGGCTTGCCAGCAAAGGCAGCAGCTTTCCTGAAGGTGTTAACATCCACCCAGGAGGGCTGGAAACAACCCTGAAGGTGTCCCCGGCAGACAGGTAACTTCGTGTGCCTTTTTGGATGGCTGCTATCCTTGAAACTGGCTCTGGCTGGTGCCCTGGGAATGCCTCCCTCGCCCCCCGCTGAGACCCTCCCGCAGGCTTTGGCCCTCCCCACCGACGAGCAGTTTGCACAGCTCGCCTCGCAGCAGGGTCAGAGTGGCTGGTTTCTGACCGAGATACCAAAAATAACCCTGCTAAATCCCCGAGCAGTTCCCCTGACATCAGTGCAGCAAGACACAGGATGAGTTTGGCTTAGGGGACGGTGCCCGCAGAGAGTGTGTCCTCGACACCTGCTGAAGTGCTAATTGTGCTCCCAGACCAGGACTGTGCTCTGAGGGGTAATTTCCTTGACAAGAGGTGCTTAAAAACCTGGGCAGCTAATTAACGTATGAGCAAGAGCATTTAATGAACCAGGGTCAGGACTGCCAATTGACTTTTCCTCTCACTGAGATGCTGGCACCTCTGTGAGCCAGGTTGTTGGGGTCACTAGCCCTGACAGCCTCTCCTTATCATTTCTAGGATCAGCTGCTGATTTTACACTGCAGTTTGGGGAAAAGCCTAACAGTTGGTTTCAAGAACACCGTCTGCAGCGAGCAAAATTGCCTGCATATGTTGTAAAGGGACCCAAGCAGGTGGGATGCTCGGGGGTTTCTCTCTGTGAGGAGGTTTCCTGGTGTAAGGCTAGCATTTAGGGTGTTAATAAACATGAGGTATTAGTGGGATTTCCGCTGCCAGGAGGGATAATAGTCTGGGAAGATGAGTGCTTGTGGGACTCTGCTTTCTTAAATCATTCCTTTACACAGTGGAAAAAATATGTGGAAAACTTGAGCGCGGTTGAATCACAGGCTAAAAGGCTGCATGCCCTCTTCCCCCAGCATGTTGGCCAGGTGCTGGTGCTGGGACAGGGACATACGCATGTGTGTCTGCACCATGAGTCACATGAATAGCAGTATTCACTGTGGGCAAGGAAAAAAGGGGGAGAGTCAATTCCCAGAAGTGTTTTGTCCATGAGGCAGTTACCCAGTGCACTGTCTGCTGCTGCTCGCACCCCCGCCTACCCTGGAAGATTGCTTTTAAGTCTCCTTGCTTTTGGGCCGGGTCGTGGCCTGTCTCAGGGGAGCTGTTGCAGGGCACGCCTGCAGCGCTGCTGACTTACGGGATGCTGCCGTGGAAGAGCTGAGGATCATTGCTCCGGGCAGCTGAGGCAGGGCAGGGTCTACCATATCACCCTGCGGCAGCATTGGCCGGGGGACACCATGGGATGCTGGACCACCGCAGCTAATGCTGGATTTCTCCTCCCGCCCTCTCTCCAACTTTTCACATCCCCACTGGCACCTGCGCGCCCCACGAGGATGCCTGTGTCCCCTGTGCATCCCCTTTACCATGAACTGGAGGAACATCCTGTCATCATCAGTCAGAAATTCCTTGTGGAAGAAGCAGAGCACCTGAGGAGGAGCAAAGGTGGGTTTGTCCCACGCCGGTGCTCCAGCAGCAACTGGCACCCCCCCAGCTCCACCATTCCCTAAGGTCGCAACGGTGACGCCGTGGGCAGGTTACACCTCACTGAGATGCCTAGGACAGCTCTGCTGGGAGCTGTACAGCTGGGTTGGTCCATTGGGCTGCTCAGAGGCTGCCCAGAAATGCTCGGGATGTAAATGTGTTTTACTCATGTTGTGCTGGAACCAGCGACTCAGATGCAAAAGGACAGCCACCATCCTGCCATCACCTGGCCCTTGGCATGTGCAGCTAACAACCGAGGTGACCAGCTGCTGAACGACTGCTCGCCTCTGCTCCGCTGCCCAGCAAACCAGCGAGGATGCTCCTCTCCACTGGCCTGGCACATCTTGGTCACTGGTTCCAGTGCAAGGTGGCTTGTGACTGTAAGGTTTCCCCTTCCTTTTCATCTTCCATTTTCAAAATATCTCTTTTCTTAAACAAGCCCACAGCCCTCACCCCAGCCCAGGGGTGCCAATGCCAGCTGTACCTCCCAGCCTGACCACCAGCAGCACTGCTCTGTACCTTGCAAATCTCCTTCCGGGCTCTGAATATCCAGGGGGAGAATTCTCCAGACATCAGACGGTCCCGCAAGCTCGTAAGAGTCCTGGTCTCCAGGGGAAGCTGCTGAATGGTGCCCTCCTCCAGGTAGCTCTTGCATATCTTCTCCCCGATCAAATGACGCAGGAAGAAACTGTTTTCTCTGCTGGGGTCCAGCACCATGGGCAGAAATTCCTCCAGGTCATGCCACAGATCCAGGAGACAAGTCTCCACAGACGGGTCCTGGCGCTTCAAGAAGTCCCTGAAGGGCCATCCTGCACAGCTCTCAGCCTTAAGGGCCCAGGGAAGGAAACTCAAGGTCTTGACCAGCTTTTTCAGGGATGGCAGCTAGACAAGGGGTGTAGAGGAACGCAAGTTAGAGAGGACTTTCTCTTTGCAGAGGTCTTCCAGACGAAGGACCTGCTCTGCATTGGGTCTAGGTCTTTTGGGAGAGGTTGCTCCTCCTTTGCCTCCAAAGGCAGTGTTTGCAGGATGCTCTGACTGCTGAGGAATTGGTCCCAAAGCATCTTTGTCCAGACGCGATTCCTTTGTGCTCCCCGCTGGCCCCGGCTGCTTTTCTGAAAACTGAGCATCTACATTCCTTGGGTGTCTCTTCCCTCCTTGACCAGAGTCCAGATCTCTGCTTTGGACTTCTTGCTGCAGCAGGGCCCTGACAAACCCTGGCTCCTTTTAATATGCATCATGAAGAGATTCTCCGAAAAGCCTGAGGGCTCCTGCAAGTTGGCCCATAATAAACATGCCCAATATTCCTGCAGCAGAGGCTGACAAGATTTCTCTTCTTCCATGCCCATCTTGCAGTGGAATAAGAATTTAGGGAGCCAGTAACTCTGAATCATAAAAAGGGCCCGTTCCTGCATCTTGCTTAGGATCTCCCTCCTGGTGCTGATGGGCTGAACGTGCCAGCCTTTTGGCAGCGACCCTGAAATGGATGCAGGGGGTTACCATGGGGAGATGGCTCCATGCAGACTGTTCCCCAGCCAAGCAAAGCTTGGGAGCATCTCCCTGGGAGCATCCAGGAAAGGCCATCTCTCTGGAAGGGCACTGTCCCCAGCTCCCATGTTTCTTACCAACGATGGTCCTGCAGAGAGTGATGATGCTGGAGCCTTTGCGCAGGTGAGTTGCTTTCGGCCTGTGGAGCAAGGACAGGTAGAGGTCCCTCTGCCTCGTGTCTGACTCGTCAAGCCCCAGGAGCCTTTCGGTGGTGAGCCAGAAGTTGGTCAGTTCCTCTCCTATGGATCAGACAAGGGATGGAAGTTGGAGGGAGTCCCTGAAAGCCCTGCTGATGAGAGAAGAAGCCTGTGTTTTAAAAAAAAAAGAAAGAAGGAAAGATTGCCTGGATAAACCAAGGGAACAGTGTAGAGAAGAGCTAGGGTTATTCATCTCTCTGGCATGCAGTGCCCATACTGCTGCTGGCTCATCTTCCAGAGTTCCACCTGGGATCGCAGTGTCTCCTGTCCCACCGGTGCTTACCCATGCCCCCAGCTCTGTGCCCATGTCCCACCGGGCAGCTCACCCACGGCTGGCTGGGAAGAGGCTGCAGAGCACCCCGTGCTCACCTGCCATTCCTTGGACGAAGGCCCGAAAGTGCCACATGCCCTGGCTCCCGCTGACACACTTCTCCAGCAGCCACTGGTCAGCACTTTGCCAGTTCAGCAGTTTTGCTGTCAGAGGGAGAGTGCAGAGCATGGCATCGGGGAGTGCATGCAGGAGCAGTCCCCCAAGAAAGCCCTCCGGACCCCACCAGCATCCTCCCAGCCTCCCTGAGAGAGGCTGGCAGAGGGCAGCAGTGCTGTGAGCCAGAAGACCAGCAAATTGCACTGAAATGGGAGTTTCAGACAGGTCGTGGGTTGCACGTGTGGTGTTTGCAAGGACAACCCGCTCATGTTGGTGACCGTCTGTCCAGCTATGATGCCTCTTCCCCTTGCAAATGTCCATCTTTTTTGCTTGAGTTTGGTGCTTGCCCTCAACTTCCTTCAGCTTGAGGTTCAACCCGACTGGAGAAGAAGCAGCAATGCGTTCAGAAACAGCACGGGAGCAAGCCTCGATGAATTGCTTATTTTTCTGAAACTAAAATCTGCATTCCAGCTGCCATAGCTTGCTTTCCAGCCGCCTTCTCTTGTGGTGACACGCAGGCTGACAAAGCAGTTGGCTGGGCTGAGATGGCTCATTTTAGGGGTAAACTGAGCACAATTCAGACTTGCTGCCAGTTGGCCAGACCACGGCATAGGCCTGTTTTCCCAGAGCAGGATGCATCAGATGAGCAGCATATTGCAATACAGTGTGAGAGCTCTGGGCACCCTGCATAGCAGCAAACCTGAAATGCCAGGACCCCAGTTTCCCATGCCTGAGGATGCTCTCCAGCCCCGTTCCACCTATGAACCACACAGTAAACCCTGCTAAGCTGCTATTTCAGCTCAACTCCATGGAGGCAGTGAGCCTGCACTAACAGGGCTGTAGAGTAAAGCCCCACTCATCCCATGGAAACCCTGGGATCTGCTGCATCCCTAAAAATGGGACAGGCAATGCCTTTTTAATCCAGAGCAGAGGCATGACCACACTGGGCAGGCACCAGGCGGTGACAGCCCCGGCGAGAGGAAGCCCTGCTGCGGCACCAAAGCCGCTCCAGTTTCCTCCATGCCACGATGACTCACCTGCTTCCCCCGACGGAATGAAACCCAGGAGCTTCTGGCAGAGGACGAGGTGGAGGCACAAGCTGGATTTGCAGAAGTGAGGCAGGCGGTGCTTTTCCAGCCAAGCCAGTGAAGTCGGGGGGCTGGGATCCTGCATTTCACCCCCGGCGCCCAAGGAGAGGATTAGGCTGTGAGCAAGGAGCCGTCTCTTGCCTGGGGATTAGGGTGAGTAACGGGCCGCTGCTATGGGGGAAGGAGGCAGGGGAAGGTGCCCTGTTGCTAGATGGCAATTCAAGCCATCCCCATGCTGAGAAAGAAGGGGGATACCCGAGCTATAGTCCCTGCCTGCATCCCCACGAGCTCTGCCTGCAAACCTGGGAGACACGGCACTGCATGGCTGCCTGCGAGGCTGCCTCTCCTTACAGCCTGCCTGCTTTCCCCGAGCCCAGGCAGGAAGGCACGGCAACTTTCTGGCAGCACCGAGAGGAGCAGGTTCCCATAGCAAACGGCGCTCGTGGCTGTGGGGAAGGGGGACATCCGTGGGGAGGGCTCAGCCAGTTTGAGGATTAACAGGACCTTGGCTCCTGGTGAATTCAGGAGGAATACAGGAAACAAGGGGCTGACGTTCGTGTCCTCCTTCCCTGCCACCACATATGCTCTCCTTAACTCCAGATATCGATGTTTACTGAGTGCTGCATGGACCCTATACGCTGCCCATGCACCAGGATTTTAAATGGCTTGTGCTCCTCCCAGAGCTCAAAAGCAAAATGATGCCTGGGTTTGAAATAGTCCCCAGCTGCACAAACAGGAGATCCAGAGAGTGGCCTTGGCAAAGAGAAACCAGCTCCTTCCCTCCCCTGCCCTGTGCCCTTCCTCCCTCCTCCTCACCCTCCTCGCAAGGGGCATTTTCTCACCAGGTGGCTTGGCAGCTCTGGCCAGAGGTCCCACCGGCCCGTGCTGCTGATGTAAATGGGTGTCTGGCCAAAAACCTGTATTGAGAGGAAAGGGGAGAGCTGAAAGAGATGGAGGGTGGCAGGGGAGACCAGAGTCCAGCTGTTCTATTAGCCCTCACTAGGGAGAAGGGCATCGTCTTTTCTTTCAGAGCTCTATCTCCAAGCTGAGGTCCTCAGGTTTCCCTCGTTTTCCAGCCTGAGTGTGGTGTATTCCCAATTTTCCTGGGGCCTCTAACACCGCAGAAGCTGAAAGTTCACCTGAGAAGAGCTCAGAAAGGTGCCGGACTTTATGGTGTGGAGTGGACTTACAGGAAGATTCAGAAATGTGTTGCAAAAGTCAACAAAAACGCCATCTCTCAGCAGAAGCCCCATTTCTGTGGAGGCTATGGCTGCTACAAGGGGGAGAAGAGAAAGTTACCTGGGCTTTGTGTTGCCAAGTGTGACATAAACGTGAACCAAAAAATGAGTTTTGAGAGGCTGGACCAGAACAGCTCTAGGGGATGTGTGGTACGGGCTCGTCCTGTGCACACACAGGAGGATTTGGTCCTGGGACAGTCCATGAAATTTGGGTCCCAGTGCACCCATGTGCTCTGGGTGGGTGGCGCAGGGTGTTTGGAAAGCACCAGGTTCAGCTGCACGCAGGAGCTGGGAAGTTCGAATGGCAGCTTCCTAAAGGGCAAAGGTACAGGGTACCTGGGGGCTGGGCACAAATGCGGTGGCATCCGTGGGGCAGGAGAAAGGAGGTGCTGTGGCTGGAGGGGACGAGCTGTGCTCCTCCACCTTACCCAGACAGCAGGCATAACCCTGCTATCACGGAGAGGAACTGTGTGCTGTCCTCTGGTGCTGCTGCTCCAGCCCCACTGCCTTGGTGCCCTCTGAGTCCTCTTGCTCAGGTTCTGGTAGCAAATTCCCCCAAATTAGCAGGCACCATCAGGCTGGGGGCTGGTTGTGGCTCTGGGTAGAGTGACAGTCACTGCAGACCCCCCACCCCATCCACCCAGGATATCGAGGTAGTGTGCCAGTAGTGCCCAACACCTCCTGCTATCCGGTAAAGTTCTATTCGTGTCTGAAACATCTGGATGCAAGGGGGTGGGCTGGCATCAGCCCACTGATGGGTGGATGCCCTTGGAAATGTCCACTCGCATGAAGGTACAGCTGTGTCACAGGGAGGACCCATGTTTCAGAAGCCTAATGTTGCTTTTTCCCCACTGTCCCCTTTGGGGTGTGCTTAGAGGGGCTGAAGCCTCCAGCAAAGGTAACTCACTAGTGGCCGTCATACTGCTGTGTTCCAGGGATGTGTTCTAGAGTGCCACACTGCTTATGACACACGTCTGGTGGGTCTTCAGGAGCCATAGGGCTCTTGGGGACCGCACGGCTCTCAGCACCTCCCTCTTTGCTGTCCTTCAGGGAAATGTCACTTTTCTAATCACCAGCCCTGCAAACGCACTTGGGCAGTCCTGAAGTGAAACCCATCCTCTCTCCCCACTTGGGCAAACTTCTTGCCTTCAAACCAGGTTCTTGGTAGCACCTCAGTACCGTGCGTGGTTGCTGTCAGCACGTCTGCTCAGGTGGTAACGGAAATTTCACAGGAGACCCTGCTATGTCTGCTCCAGATGGAGCAACCCCACATTCCTTATTAGCTGTCCTGCTTCATCAGATTTGGGACTGAGACCCAACCTTGGAGATCCTCCAGTGGGAAGAGGAGAAAGAAAGAAGGAAATACAACTCTTTTGCGGTAGCACTGACCTGTTTCCCTGGCAGGAGGTGGACTCTGCTCCCAAGGTGGGTATTTGATCCCCCAGGCTGGGGAATCCGCCGTGGTGTCAGACCTGGCAGGGCTGCTAGTGCCCTCCAGGTTTTGGGCACCGTCGTGCCTGGGGTCTCTGATGTGCCTTGTAGCAGGGAAGTGGGTATGCTTGTCTGTAGCTCTGTGCTGTCGGTGGGCGTGGGAAGGGTTTTGTGGCCTCTCCTGCACCGGACATCTCTTCTGTGCTTGCCTGAGGGGGGGCTGCAGGACGGACTCTGCCAACCTTCTGTTTCTAAGAAGCCCTGAGCTTTCTCAGTCTGGCCGTTAACCAAACGCAGTTGCGTTATGTTGAGTCTCACGTCCCCTTCTGTCGCTACGGCTGCAGTCCCTATAACCGTCACCTGCGCAACAGGTTAAAACACACGTAAGGGTGTGCAGCCTCCCCGGAGCCACCTCTGTGCAGAGCGGGTGTGGGCAGCCGTGGGGCAGGACGGCTGCTGCACCCCACAGTGTCCCCAGGAGCGGGGCCACCTCACGAGGTGGCGCTGTCAAATCAGAAATGCGAAGCTGTCCCCAGCAGCAACAGGGCTCTGCGTCTAGCCCCTGCCTCCTGACTCCACAGCCGCAATTAGTACAGGGACAACTCCCAGTTAATTGTGGGACTGGTGCTGGGGACCCCAGGGTGACAGTCCTGGGCTGCTGGCACCGGCTTCCTCCGTCACCCCAAGCGAGTGAGCTCATTTCTTTGCACATCACTGCGCTGCCCTGTGCAAAGAGGATAGCTGTTGTGCGGTACCAGGCCAGAAGGGACATGACAGACTCATGAAAGCATGTTAGAGATCATGCCTGAACTGCCCGTGCACACACGTGTGCCCTGGGGAGGTCACGTCCCGCCACGCTGCAAAGCACCGGCGACACTGCATTAATTCAAATGCTTGGAACTGTTGCTTTGAACAGCGGTGGGTGGTGTGTGCGTCCTCGTGGTGCACGTGGGATGCGCGTCCTCGTGGTGACAACAGAGCCATGAGCCACAAAATATCTGCTTATTCTAGTGGTGCCAGGCAGAGCTGCCGGAAGGAGTTACGGGAGACCCTGGGCACGAGCAGCTCCGATCACAAAATCATAAGGATTTGTGCTGCTAAGCCCAAGAGACAAGAGGAGAGGGCGTAGGGATGAGCTGGCGTGGTGGCTGTCTCACATATGAAAGATTCAAAAGCCCTTGGGGAAAGGATGCAACTATCAAAAAAATGTATTTTCCAGTTAGAAACTGAGCAGATGCCCAGTGAGCTCCTCAGAGGCTGGTGTAGCTCCGCTGGTGCCCGTCCAGCTCTGGGCTGACCTCAGCGGGACTGTGCCGGATTCTGCCAGGAAAGGACCAAGGCTGTGAGCAGGAACAGGTCAACACGGTTCCTGTGGGAATGCACGGGGCCATTTCCATGCAGTCTCTCCCCAAGAGGAGACCCCAAGAGGTCTGGCAGGACGAAGCCCCGCTCAGCCCGGCTGCAGCTCCCCGGGGTTTGCTCGGTGTGTGCACGGGCACATCTGCCCTGTTTGTCTTGCCGCAATGGCTCCCTGCAAAAGAAGCTCACACGAGCTGTGTGGCTATTAAGAAGAAAAAAAAAAAAAGGCTTAAAAAAAATAGATGGACGCTTGAGCACAGTCCAGATTTAGAAGGGGGCTCGGAGAGGAGCGCAGAGTGGCCGGACTCTTTGTACAAAGATAAGAGCAGGGTTGCAACACCAAACACGTCAGAAGGGCTTCGCTCCCCCTCTGTCCGAGCCCAAATTACCCGCGTCCTCCGTCCCCCCGGCATGGGGAGCAGCCCACCCTTGGCAGACCTGAGGCCACCTCCACCAGCGGCAGAGCCTCCCGCTCCCAGGTGGCAGAGGGGACGGGGCTGGGTTTCTTATCCTTGCCCAACATAAACTGGCATGGCTCGCCGCGGCAGCGAAGTCCAAGGCTGCCTGACCGCAGGGTCAGCCTCGATGCCTGCGGTCGCTGGCCGCTCGCAGCCCAACCTGCCCCTTTCGGTGCCGCGGGGAGGGTGGGGGTTGTTTCCCCCACAGCTGCGGTCGGTACCACCGACCCACGGCAACCCCGAACACCTCGGCATTGCTTTTGGTCTCAGGTGATGGTCCGCAGCCCCTGCAAACTGGGAAACTCCAGCACGAGGGAGCAGTGCAAGAACCTTGCTGCACAAACCTGCTCTCCCTCTAGCACAAGTGTCATATGCCCAGAGTGAGCTTGTGGGGCAAGACTGGCTTTTTTTCCCCCATACAGCCCCAGCCTGTTCTCATATAAATAGTTTAGGACACCTCAAAGACTGCGTCAGCAACGGGTTTGATCCTTTTGGGCCCATAGCATCTTAAAACTGGAATTGTCTGAGGTCTCAGGTATGGCAGTTCAGCTGTAAATATTCATTCCTTTCTTGACTATATTAGGATTATTTTTTTTTTAAATGTGATTTTCATGCTCAGTCTCCTGGGTGCGTAAGACTTGTTTACTCAGCGAGGACATCTCTGGTATTTCCTTACATTAATTAGAAGTATTTTTGAGCCTATTGCCATCTGTCTTTAGTTTCCTTGCTTGGGATTTACGGTGAAGGCTGGGCTCTGACCCGTTACACCTGACAGCCCCTGCAGCAAGCTCTGCGTTTGCTCGCCTCTTCTCCAGCTCACGTGAAATCTCTCGTGTAACCTTATACGTGTAGCTGGGTCTGTTGACTTCACCAGTCCAGGTTAAGCATGTACTGTGACAGGACGGGGACCTAATTCAGCCGTAGGGAGGGGACACGTCCAACAGCACTTTGCTAGTTACCTTTTATAATTTACAACGTTGGGCCTGGATCCTACCACTGAATCCACTTGGGCAGCACACTGAGTATTTCTGCACTCTCACTTACGGAGCTGCGGAGTGTATTAAGCTGAAATTAATCTGCCAGCCACAGCTAACATGGCCCTGACCTAGCTGGGAGTGCATTTAGCAGCATGAACATTGCTAATAAAAAAAAAAAAGACAAAAAAAAAAAAAAAACCCAACCCTGCCAATGCACACTGTGACCAATTTCCAACTGCAGGGAAAGGCATGCGCTGAGCGCTCCCTGGGATATTCTCCACCCTTATACAGAGCGAACCGAGCCAAGCAATTTCGAGGTCTCAAATCCCGCCTGCCCCTGACGTTCTCATCTTCCAGCTTCTCCCGGTTGCTTTTGAAGGCGAGCACGTGCTTCTCGGCGGCGGCCCCTGCTCGCTGAAGACGCTTGGCCTCTGTGCAAGGTCTGCACGCGCGGAGGCAGAGCCGGCGAGAGGTAGGTGCTGCCCGCCGGGGTTGCTGCCCGACCGGCCCGGAGCTGGCAGCGGCGATGCCCCTTCTGAGAAGAGCCCTCCCCGGGGGGAGCCGGGGAAGGGGGCTGCTGGGGGAAGAAGCAATGCCACGGTTTCCTGCGAGGGGTGGCAAGGTGGGCATCGGGCACGGCGACTGGCACCGGCGTGGCTGAGAAAGGGGTGGAGAGGGAGGTGCAAGCAACCGGGAGGGGGGGGCTTGCTTAAGGCTTTCCTGGCTGCTGTGTTCCCAAGGCCCCTCTTCCTCTAAATGCGTCACGGGTGGGTATTGCAGCCGAGCTGCATGGGGAGGGAGCTTTTTTTCTTTGCGTGCGCCTCCGCACGTTTTTATGTATTAATGTGCTTTCCTAAATTGCCCTTCTGTGCAGCCCAGGTAATCTGCTCTGCCTCCGAAAGCCCTCTGGTCACCAGCCCTCGGCTACCCTTGACCCTGGCAGCATCTTCAAAGGGAGCATGGGCCTGCTGCGGAGCGTGCAATGTTTGCTCACTTATCGGGCGAGCAGCTACCGCCTCCCTGCCTTGGGGGGTTTCATCAGCCTCCCCCAGCGCTCCAGGGGAGACCGGTCGGCCACCGCAGCTTGCACAAGGTCAGTCCCCCCGGCGTCCCCCGCCCCGCGGCGGGCTCCCTGTCCTCAGTTGGTGACTGCTGCTCAAGTCTTACCAGGGCAACTCATTCGTTAAGCGCTTGCTCGTCTCGCTAAGGCGTTAGGTCCATTTTCCCAGCCCTTGCTAATCATGAGTAAAAGGGGCTGTGTCTCCAGTTCCTCCAGCCCCGTGAGTCCCTCCGGAGCCCAGGTCCCAGTGGCAGTGGGCACAGTGTGGTGGGTCCAAGCAGAGGCAGCTGTGCCCGGCGGTGGGCAGAGATGGAGGTGCTGCACCATCAGGACATCCAGCCCATGCCTGGTCGCACTCGGGTGCGTTTCAGTTCCTTACGCAGGACCTCGCAGCCCAAAGCGTTTTCCTAGATGGGTCTAAAAATGGTGTATCTGAATTTGGGAACGTTGGGCACCGGGAGAGGAGAGATGCTCGTCCCTCCTCCCTCCCAGCTGTGCCATTGCTGGAGGCTGGGGCATTTTGAGTGCGTCAGGCCTCCTGCTAGGATCTAACCGGTCACAACAAAATGGACCATTCCTCCTCCCTCTGTGGTATCTCTGTTTAAAAAAGAAATCATTAATTTCTATTTAAGAATTTTTTTTTAGTGCTGGTAAAAGGCAAATGGGTACCTGGGCCTGGTGAACCACGTCTGCACCCTGCTGGGGCTGAGATCCTGGGGGTGGCCAGCTCTCCGGCTGCAAGATCCGCAGTGAGGGGCCACCCTTCGAGATGGCCCCAGGAGCTGGGAAAGAGTCCCAGCACTGCAGGAGCAAAGCCAGCGGTCACCTGCCCCAGGGCCTGAGCCACAGAGAAGTTTCATAACCTGCCTTTTTAACCCTTGAATTCCACTCCCCTTTTTTTTTTCCCCTCCCTGTGGTGTGACATTTCTGCATTTTAAGGCATGCCCAAATTCATGAGCCTGCACTTTCAGGGGGTCCCAGCAGCCAGGCAGGGGTGCAAGGCCCCTGTGGCAAGAGCAAACTGCACAGGGCAGTTGGGGTCATGAGGACAGGGATGAAGGGGACATGAGGACAGGGATGGGTCACAGCAGCCCCAGCAAGGCATGGTGGGGAGGGAAGCCATGGCGCCTTGCTGCTGCTTGGCTCCTGGCCGGGGTCAGAAAAAGAGATGCCAGTGTGGTAACGGGCTGGGCACGCATAAGAGCGGGCGCGTCTCATGCTAACCAGGAGAGACTCGACCATCCTGGTCCCCAGACCTCTCCTGGAGAGACCGAGGACCTCGCTGCGTGCTGTCCCTGCCCGGTTTGCATCGCTGCCTTGGAGGCAGAAGGCTGCAAAGCCCAGCCCTGACCGACCCTCCCAGCTCACCAGGCGCTTTCCAACCCTGGCAATTCTCGCAGGATATAAACCACGCCGGAGGGAAGTGCCGGGGCAGGCGAATAAAGGTGTTCCCACGGATTAATAGGAGGAAGAAAGAAAAACATGTGCCAGTTGGGACTCGCCCCTGGAGCGGCCCATTGTCTCTGGCAGGCTCGCTGCGCATTTAGAGCGGGGGCCCTTTGAAGGCTGATTTAAATCCACTCCTGGGAGGTGTCACCTGTTGGCACCGTGCCTTCCCCAGCTCCCCGATGAGGTTTTTGTCTCGTTGAACGCTGGCGACAATAAGGGTCACTGGAGCACGCAGCTGGGCGAAGGCACAGGCTGAGCCTGTTTCCCAAAAAAACCCCGGCAGCCCGCGAGGGGAGGAGGGGAAGGCAGGCGGTAAACAAGTTGCCGTGAGCCGGGCGAGACGGCAAAGGGATGCTGCTCCCCCCGCCGGCTTCCCGGGAGAGGGCGCTGGCCCCGCGGCTGCGGCGCCCGGCTCTTCTCCGCTGGCTCGTAAACATGTTGTGCAGGGCGAGGGCATGGGCACGGGACTGCCAGCAACCCTCCCCCGGGGCAGGGAGCGACATCCTCCCACCCCGGCCATGAAAGCCTTGCCCACGCTGGGGGTCTCTCTCAGGCAGGGGTTTGCTAGCCGGCATGTAGTTATCGATGGAGAGGAGATGTTGACATTGCAAGCTGCCTTTGCTCCCCGCTTCCCTTCGGGGCTGCCTGGAGCTCAGCGGGTGAAAAGAGGAGCTGCCCGGCCCCGAGGCTGGGATGGCAGGAGGGTCACCCCACACGCCGCAGTGGCTTCCACCCTGGCCTTGTTTGCAGCCACCTCTGGTGGCCAAAGTTTCTGGGAAATTTGCAGGTAGCAAGCACATTTCCAAGAATGTGGAGCTGTCAGTGTCCCGATTAAAAAAACCCTCTCTGCAAACCTAGGGAAAAGGGTTGGGCAGGGCTTTACGTTGCCCGTGGCTTGACAGGTCCCCTTTATGGGAGTTATTTTGGGTCTCTCCTGGCCTGACTGGGTCTCGCCACCAGCTTCTGCCTCCTTTTTCTTCAGCTGAGCCGTTAAGATTCAGGTGGCTGCATTCAGGTGACCACAGCTGAACTTGGTCTGAATATGAGATCCTGAGCTAATTTCTATGGCTAAAACACAGCATTCGTTTCTGTGTTGAAACCTTTGCTCTATACATAGGGTGCAGGAAGGGGGGTAGTGCAGTTTCTGTTGCAAAGCTTGGGGGCTTTGCCTTGCCCAAGCAATTGGAGGAGATGAAAAGCACCTGAATTTCACCTTAGTCCTGGACTAAGCCTCAGGGGATTAACACACACACTTGTGGCTGCTGCAAGGTGGTGGTAAAGAATGAGCTGGCTTGTCCCCAGGGGGGACAACCAGCTCTTGAGATGGGCAATAAATCAAGGCGAGGCCTCAGCCAGCACTTCCACCTCCTCCTGGCTGAGGATCCAGGAGGATCCAGAGGCTGTGTCTTAAGATTTTTTTTTTTAGTGCTGGTGAAAGGCAAATGGGTACCTGGGCTTGGTGGACCAGGTCTGGTAGGGTGGCTGTGATGGTCAGGAGGGTCCAGCTTCTGGAGGGATAGCAATTTTGGTGCCACCTCCCCGAGGTCAGCATGGGGCAGCTCAGGATCCTCTCACCCCGAGGCAGGCGTGTGGGCGACGTGTGCTTGCCCTGCAACCTGCGTGTGCACGCAGGCGTGTGCGCACAGGCGGCAGCGCTTTCTGCTAGCGCTGGCATCGCTCTCCCTCCCCTCGGGTCCGGGCTGGGAGGTGCAGAGGGCTGAGCAGGAGCGGGGATGGGACAGCGAGAGAGCTGCTGGGGTGGAAAAATACTGGGCAGTGCCTGCAGTTCGCTGGGTGCCCCTTGCCACCCATCTGCCTCTGAAGCGGGTGCTCCCGCACCCATGGTGGGGCTGGATTTCTCCTTCCTCGCGTGACAGTGACCGGTCCTGTGCCCTGCAGCGAGGGTCTTGGCTGCAAATCCAGGTGCTGGAGGCTGTTGCCTGCTGCACGGGGCAAAGCGGGGTGTTGAGCAGGCATGGCCGGTTCCCCCAGCCCCAAACATGTGCACCGAGCCAGGGCCTGGGCCCAGGGCTTGGGGGGGGCTCCAGCTCCTCCCTCGCTTCCCCCGCTGCCTTGTTTACCCAGGGCGGCTGATTTCCATCCCTGTGAGTTATGCAAAGGCAGCCGCTAATGTAAACGCCGCGGAGAGCCCTGGATCTGCTCCCGCCGCCGCTTGCCCAGAACTATGCGAGATGAGGGGTTGTTTTTGTCGGGCTGGGGTGGGGTGGGGGGGTTGCAAAATGGACCCAAAACCCCCGGCCCCCCCTTCCCTCAGCTTTCGGGAGAAGCGGGGGACTTCCCCCCGCCTTTCCCCGCGACGGGGGGCAGGGGCATTCCGGCCGCCGTGCCGCCGCTCCTGCCGGAGGAGGTGGAGGAGGCGGGGCGGCGGCCCCCCCGTCCTGCCCCCGGCCCCGTCCTGCCCCCGGCCCGGCCCTGCCCCCGGCCCGGCCCTGCCCCCGGCCCGCCAGCCGCTGCCCAATCAGTGCGGCGGGGCCGGCGCTGCGGCGCCATAAAGCGGCGGCGGGCGCGGCCCCGGGAGCCGAGCGTGGGAGCCCCGCGCCCGCCCGCAGCCGCCACCGCCGAGCCCAGGTAATGGCCCCGCGGGGGACGGGGGGGGCCCGCGCCCGCCACCACCCGCGCCTTCCCCGCCGCAGCCCCTCGGGGCGGGGGGCGGCTGCTGGCAGCCGGCGGACAGACCTTCCGGGGGAGAGTTCCTGCTTCGCTTTATTTTTGGTTTTGGGGGGGCGGGCGGGCGGCTGGAGTTGTCCCTTGAAAACAGCTGCTTTTTGCAGTTTTTTTCTTCCCAAGGCTCTTTCGCCGCTTGCTTAAACACGCGTGCCTCCCTCCCTGCCAGGAGATGCACGCGCGGGTGGCGCCTCTCGCCGTGGAGCGGGGCCCGGGGGGCCCCCCCGGGGCCAGCGGAGCCCCGCCATAGCGGGGTGGGCTGGGGAGGTCTGCTCGGGGCAGCCCCAGCCTCCCTGCAGAGAGGGGTCGGGTGTTGGAGTGACTTCCCGAGTCGCTTCCCATTTCCAAATGGGTGGCGGTTCCCCGCTCCCGCAGACACGCGTGGCCCGCGGCTGCCGTGGTGCTGCCGCACGTGGGCCGGCTGTCCGTGGCGGGCCGGCTCCAGGCTGCGGGGGCTCGGCCGGGGTGCTGCAGGTCCCAGCCGGGGAGCAGAGCCCCGGCAGCCTCCCCGTGGCTGCCTGGAGGCTGCTGCCTGCTTGCGGGGGGGGGGGGGGGGGGTTGCTTCTCTGCCTGTTGCTCGCTTTTGCGTTGCTTCCTGCCCTAGACGGCGCTTGTATAACTTCAGACGGGCTGGTGTGAGGAGGCAGCTGGGCTGGCAAGCTCTCCTCGCTGAGACAAGTATATTAAGAAAGCCCCAGCTAAGCTTTCCTTGTGCCTTGCTCTGGAGGAGTGGTGAGTGGGGGGGTGAAAAGTTCACGCGGGGCTGAGGAGCACTTTTGAAGGCTGTTGCTTGGTGGATAGGACCTAGTTTATTGGCAGGATGTGGGCAGGAGTTTGGGTATTCATGGGATGCTTTGAAGGCGTTGCTTCTGGAGCAGGGCTCTCCTAGCTGCCTGCATCTGCCAGAGCTGCTGTGCTTTCTGCCTGCAGAACGGGATGGGACAGCTGGAGATGGCAGCCAGCCCCAAGACCAAGCTGTCTCATGCTCCTCCCCAGCTGAAAAATCTGGGAGTGCAAGGAAGGGCTAACGGTTGGGGTTGGTTTTTGTATCCTCCCTGCAGGAACCCCCTCGTCCGGTCTGCAGCCATGGCCACCTCGGCGAGCTCCCACCTGAGCAAAGCCATCAAGCACATGTACATGAAGCTGCCACAGGGGGAGAAGGTCCAGGCCATGTACATCTGGATCGATGGGACGGGAGAGCACCTCCGCTGCAAAACCCGCACGCTGGACCACGAGCCCAAGAGCCTTGAAGGTGAGAGGGCAGGACCAGGATTCACAGCCCCTCGCCAGGTGGAGGAAGCAGCCGGGCATGGCTCCGGGGAAGGGATGCCGTTTCTTCCTTTTCATGGCAGAGGGATTTGGGGAAGATGCTGCTCCTCACCCCCTCCCAGTTACCCCCTTCCCCAGATATCCCGGGGGGGGGGGGATGTTCCCAGCTCTCCAGATGCGGAGTTTCAGTGAGATGCCTGGGGTTGGGAACCAGCCCCTGGCGCTGCCCCTGCTGCGGAGGGGGCTGTTGGCAGGGGCTGGGGGCTGTTGGCAGGGGCTGGGGGCTGTTGGCAGGGGCTCGGCGGCCCATTGACTCTCAAGTACTCGGTTTGGCCGGAAGTAGTTTGGCAGAAGAAAGTGGAGGGGAAAGAATGGAGCTATCCGGTGTAATTAAGAGCTTGTGTCCCTCAGAACAAACAGTCCCAGCTTACACAATAATAGCATTAGGATTTTCCCCAGGTTGCCATGGTGCTGGCTGGAGACAGTTATGAAATGAAAACACTGTGTGTGACTGAGCAGAATTATCTCTTTTTTTCTTTTTTTTTTTTCCTTTTTCCTCTCCTTTCCCCTTTTCCCTCTAAGGGAGTGGTTGGCACAGCTCCTTTGAAATTTTTGTGCTTCCCATCCTCCCACTTTCCCCCCAGGACATGGAGGAGATAACGTTGCCCGGGTGGAGTTCACTGCTGCTCCTGCTGTGCTTTGACCTGGAGGGCAGTGTGCAGCCAGGAGGGGTGGGCAAGGGGGCCCGGCTGGCCATACTCCTCCTCCATATGAGACTCCACCTGTATGTGATTTGCTTTCCCACCTTCTCTGGGCCATGCCACAGCAGTGAAGGTATTTTATGGCTCCCCTCATTCCTACAGCTTGAAGATATCTCATGCTCTGCCCTCTCCCATCTTGCCTAGCCACCCCTGCGAGGAGACTGGGCGCTCCGCTCATCTTGGTGGTTGTTGCAACATGGGAAACGTCCTCAGTGCCGCTCAGTTCGCTTGGTCTTGGCCGGCAGCCCAGCTCCTCGTGTTTCCCAGGGTGGTTGGGGAATTGCACTCCCCTGTTTTCTGCTTGTTTTGGGTTTTTTTTTGGTTTTGCTTCCCCCATTTGGAACAAAATCAGCTGAGCTGGGATTAAACCCATTGTAGGTCTGTTCTCTATAAGCATCTTCACCTCTGTAATACTGGAGGGTGGCAGGGAGCCCATTCTCCTGGTGACCCAGGACCCTGGGTCACCGTGGCTTGTTCCTCTCTCCGCTCCAGATCTCCCCGAGTGGAATTTCGATGGCTCTAGCACCTTCCAGGCTGAAGGCTCCAACAGTGACATGTACCTGCGACCTGCTGCTATGTTTCGGGACCCTTTTCGCAAGGATCCCAATAAACTAGTTCTCTGTGAGGTCTTCAAATACAACCGCCAGTCTGCAGGTGAATGGACATTCTCGTGGTGGAGGTGGCATTTCTGGGGAGGGGAAGGGGAGACCTGTCCAAATGCTGTTTGTACCCTTAGCATCATGCATGGCACGGAAATAATTCCTGCCCTGAAAGTAAAAGGCAAACAAAAAAAATAGTGCTGGTGGTGGAGAGAGGGCTGGTCCTGGGATTCTTCACCAACACTCCTGGGACTCAAACTGTAAATAAAGTGGAAAAGGGGAATGGAGGTGGAGATGCTAATAAGCCTCATGCTGCTTTTCTGTTCTAGATTCAAATCTCCGACACACCTGCAGGCGGATTATGGATATGGTGTCCAACCAGCACCCCTGGTTTGGGATGGAGCAAGAGTACACTCTTCTGGGGACAGATGGACATCCATTTGGCTGGCCTTCCAATGGCTTCCCTGGACCCCAAGGTAACCTCTCGGGAGTCTGCGCTGGAACAAGGCAGGAGTCCGCGTTTGAACTGTAAGGCGTGTGACACAGCTTCAGGCGAGCCAAGAGATTCGAGGTGTTTCTAGAGCTGAAGGTGGACAATAGCAAGCAGGATACTAGCTAAAACTAACTCGGGAAATTAAGATTGTTACGGAAAGGTGGTGATTGGCTGCATCCAAATTTGTGTTCAGGTTGTTAGTCTGCAAGTGACTTAAACTCATGCCCAGCGTGACAGAGCACAAGCTCAGGCTATCAGAGGAACTCGCTCTCCATCTCTGCTCTGCTAGTGCTTCCATGAAAAACAGATTTTGGGGCTTTCCCACACCTCCTGAGCCTTTGGGAGTTCTTCCCTGCGTGGGCTCTGTCTTCACTGCATTTGAGCTTTTTTCCTTCTGGAAACTCACGTTCACCTGTGCTGTTGCAGGTCCGTACTACTGCGGTGTAGGGGCAGACAAAGCCTATGGCAGAGACATTGTGGAGGCCCACTACCGAGCGTGCCTTTATGCTGGTGTGAAAATTGGAGGAACCAATGCAGAAGTGATGCCAGCCCAGGTAAATTGTTCGAGGTACCTCAGGGGATGAGATGGTACAGAAAAATCCTGCCTGCTCTGAGCTGTGTAGTTCTACCAACGATCAGAGCGTAAGGGGGTGGGAAGTGCTTCACTGAGAGTGTCTCTGCACCACTGAGCCAGTTGACTCCTCCTCCTTGTAGTGGGAATTCCAGGTGGGACCATGCGAAGGGATTGAGATGGGGGATCACCTCTGGATTGCACGCTTCATCCTCCATCGGGTGTGCGAAGACTTCGGTGTCATCGTGTCCTTTGATCCCAAACCCATCCCTGGGAACTGGAACGGTGCTGGCTGTCACACCAACTTCAGCACCAAGAACATGAGGGAAGATGGAGGGCTCAAGTAAGTTTTTTTGAGATGGGCCAGTAGCATCTGTTTGCTAGGCAGCAGGCTGGACTTGTGGCAGTGAGCTTTTTGCAGAGCTTTTGCCACGTGGGAGACATCACTTGTGCTTCGCATTATGTTTGAGCCTTTCTTCTGGATATATATTTTTTGGGGTTTGTACAATGATATACTCCCATCTTTCGTGCTGGGTGGGGAATTCAGCCAGCAGTACAGCTCCTTCACTCCATCAGTGCTGACAGAAGTAGGGGTGGCCAAGATGCAGCTATTCACAACAGGCTGTCCAGTTCTTGATCCGCCAGTGCTGGAAACAGACAAACAAATAAACTCAGCATAGGCCTTTATTTTTTATAACCATGATGAAAGAGAAAGACCATTTGCTTCTGTCTAGGCCAGGCTGTGGAAGCAAATGCCATGTTTTCTTAAACACGAAGATCCTGCAAATGTAAAGCCTGAGTTCCCACATGGGACTGATGTGCAGGCAGGGACCTTACAGCACTGCTGGGTTACGGTGGAGGTCTGTGAAGGGATACTTCCTGGCAGCTGCGTTTTCTTGCCTTAATTTTAGTGATGCCCTGAGATAATAAGCCAACCGCTGACCATGTCAGCTTCCCAAATAGAAACTTCTGTGTTAAGAAGTACGCCCTCTGAGAGCAGATTCCCCCATGGTAATGTGCCTGTGGGATTTGGCTGTGGGTCAAACTGGTGGTGTCCCACACACAGCACTCCCAAGGGACCCTGTGGGATTTGGCCATGGGTATCCTTTTCCAAGAACCAGCCTGAGTCAGAAGTAGGAGTGGAGGGAAGCCCTGTGTTGAGATGATCAGAAAAGTGGGTTGTAGGGCATGGGCTTTTTCATGAAGGGTCTTGGGGACAGTGATGAACCTGTTGTTGCTTGGATGCAACAGTCAAGAGTGGCTCAGCTCATACTGCCCATCAGACACTCACCGTGTCTTCCCCTCTTCCTTGCTCCCTTCGCAGGCACATTGAAGAGGCCATCGAGAAGCTGAGCAAGCGTCACCAGTACCACATCCGTGCCTACGACCCCAAAGGGGGGCTGGACAATGCCAGGCGCCTGACAGGTTTCCATGAGACGTCCAACATCCACGAGTTCTCTGCTGGCGTGGCCAACCGCGGTGCCAGCATCCGCATCCCCAGGAACGTGGGCCACGAGAAGAAGGGCTACTTTGAGGACCGCCGTCCCTCCGCCAACTGTGATCCTTATGCTGTGACAGAGGCCCTCGTCCGCACGTGTCTCCTCAACGAAACTGGAGACGAGCCTTTTGAGTACAAGAACTAAGCGGACTGCGCCCACAGACACCGCCTTCCCCCCGCACTTCCCGCACCCCTAAACTTCCCTTCTAGATGTAATCCCGAGGGTACAAGATAACACGTTTTGTGTCTCAGTAACTCTTGTTGTCTTGAGGTGGGGAGGAGGGCAAATTTAGTTTTATCAATGTCTGTTTGTCATTGACTCTTCAGAAGACAAGAGGAGGAGAGGGTGTTAGAGAACTTTTAACCACTTTTATTTTTTGTCTAATTCATGTGTACATCTGATGGGATCCAGTGGCTTCCAGGGACAGACTGCACACAGAAAAAGCCAGTAAGCGAGTGGAAAGCTTAAAAATATAGCTGACTCCCCCCAAGAGTCAAATTTGGGGTGTTAGCCCCACTGCTGGCTCTCTGCAGGCTAATGGTTCTCTAAGGTTGGTGCCCTTCTGCAGAGAAGGGAAGATGGGAGCTGTGATGGAGCCCTGCGCACTCCTGCCTGTATGGTGCGATGGGGAGATCTCCACCCTCTGGCCACTCTGAGGTTTCTGGGAATCTTCTGGCATTGAGCTCAGCATAGGAGCGTTGAGGAGAACTTCTGGTTCTGTCACTGGAAGTCAACTGGTCTCTGGTTCATAACACAGAGTGAAGTAGTATTTTTCTATTTAAATATAAAAACAAAAAAAATTATATATGAAAGTGTTTTTTTTTTTTAAAAAAAGAGATGATGTTCCAATGACTTGCCCAGCTAGAGCAGGCAGAGCTCCTGAGGTTGCTGTTGGAGGGCTTCCAGGCGGGACTGAGGGTGTGCTTGGAGGGCTCGGTGGAGGAGACTTGGATGAGATTTGTTTCAGCAAGGAGTGGAGTTTGCAGGAGGCGGTTCCCAGACCCGGGAAGCCCGCAGAAGCATTTATCACTGTAACTCGAGCAGCTGCAACGCGCTTATGAGCGTGTTAGATCAACAGGAGGAAGGTGTCCCGAACTAGGAGTTGACCGGTCAACTTAACCGTGTTCTGGACAGAGCTGTGGGTGTTTTACCTTTCCAGCAGGGCTAGCATGTCACTAAAGCAGGGCTTTTGATAAAGGAGGAAAAAAAAAGGTTTAGATTTTTTTTTTTTCATAATGTTCTTAGTTTCTAAAACTGAATGGTTTTACAGAGACCGTTGATGTCACTGTTGTGTCCTGGCTGTCAGGCTGCCTGCTGTGATGGGGGCTAGGAGAAGGGAGAGGCCACCCGTCCCTCCCGGCCAGCCCTGGCACCTCCCAGCTCATGCAGGGGGGTTCAAACGTTCCAGGATTTTACACTTGGGTATCTTAGATGGTGCCAGTTATATTCTGTTGCATTTGGACTTCTTCCGACATAGGTTTTTTTTTTATAAAAAAAGAAAAAAAAGAACAAAACCTTAATTCTGACTTCTGCCTCCTTTCTGTGATTCATCCTGGCAGCTTCTCTTGTATGCATGTTGCCTTCACTGTTTGAAGGGAATTTGACCCTGATAGTGGGTAGGTTTTGGCTTTTCACTTTTGGGGTGAGGGTCTTGCAATCCATGTGTGTTCCCCAGAAAATTGGGTTTTGTTGGTGGCTATAGATTCTCTGGTGGGTGATGGTCTACCTGTGACTGGAGTAGGGTTCTCTCTGTATGGGAAAGGGACTGGGTTTGTGAGTGTCCATAGGGAGGGTTATGGGGTAAGCACAGGTGTTTGTGCATCTCCCCAGCCTCTTCCACACAGGTTCTACAGGATGTAGAAATCCCACAGAAAATAAAATTCCAGCGAAATTAATGAAAAAAGGGGCTTGGTGGAAGAGGACCCTTTCCCCGTCTCCCTAGGGAGAAAATGCTGCTCATCCACCTTTGGTATAAACCCAGGCATTTAGAAAAGTAAGCAAGGTAGTAGAAACATATTGCATTGCTCTCCAAGTCCTTTATTTAGTTTGTGGTGCTATTTCCTACCTCCCCAAGAGGTACTTTCTTCAGGGGTGGATGCTTTAACCAGTCCCACCTTTAAATATGGATTAACCACACACAAGCATGCTGATGAGGCTGCTCTTGCCACCACATTTTTATGGACCAAGTGGTCTTTTGCATCTCCCTTCAGGGGAACGTTCAAGGCAGCACTTTCCTCACCACGGTCCCAAAATTACCCTATCTCCCTGTACCTGGGTGGTGGAGCATCACTGGAGCAGAAGCGAAGTGGACGCTATGTCCTTTCTTCCGATCGCAACGTGACCACGAGGACTTTGGCCTCTGTCTGGGCTGGAGCAGGGGTACTGCAGCCAGAAGAAACCCACGCCGCTCTGGAGTAACTCATGCGCCCAGAGACAGTTGGGGTTTCTGCTGATTTGGGTGCAAGAGATGCAGCTGCTATTCTTTCTGCTTTCCAAGAAAATGTTGCAGAGAAAAAACGGATTTCACCTAAATTAAGGAAACTTCTGCAAGGACATTTGCACATGATGAGGGACAAGACACCGTAATGCTTTATTTGAGATTCATGTACCTCCAAACACTGTGCATCCTCAAGGCTGGAGCCCCATCCCTCCAGAGACCCTTTTCTCCTGGGGAACGAAGGAACTGGGAAAAGTGGGCACGGCTTAGTTTTAGCCACCAAGCATCACCAGCAGCCAAGGCAGTAGCCCATGAGAAGCCAGGTTTTGTCCTGGGGCTAAACACCACCTCCCTGTGCCTCGCAGAGCCTCATCAATGCAGAGATGCGGACTACCATTTGTGTCCCCCTGCAGAGGATGCCAAGAGAATGCCATCTTCGCACTGGCCATCAGGGTGATAACAGGAGCAGGCTTCAGTCCTTTGCTTCTCCAGCTGCCGTGAACACAAATTTAGGACAGGAGCTTGATGCTTAATGGTTCCTGTTGTTCTCAGCTGAGAAAGCATTTATCCACTCACTTCACAATTACCCAACTGAAAACAAGGTCAAAACAACAAACACTGTGCTGCAAAATGGCTTTTCAGATTATTATTAAATTATTGAAAATATATGTTAAAAAAATTATAATGAGTTAGAAGGGAAAATCCTTCCTTTCCTCTAGATGCTGTTTTCTGACTTTTTGCCAGAAGTCTCCTTTGCAGTCACCTAAGCACCATTTCCCAACTATACAGGGTAAAGAGGCCTCCTCTTAAGACTGTGGAGCTCTTGCAAATTGAGCCTGAAACCTTCAGGAGCTGTATTTACTGCTTATGTATTTATATAAAGCATTTTGACTTTTAATCTTAGCCTCTCAAGGAGGAAGCGAATCCCTTTTTTCGGTTTACTCGTGTATCCTTAAAATGTGAACAGTGATATAGAAACATTCACTGAATGCAAGAAAATACAAGTGTCGGTCCCAAAGGGTTTGCTAGGCACATCGGAGCATGAGGAACCACCCCGAATGAGGCAGTCAAAAATAGCACCAGCTTTTTTGAAGTGCCTGTTGGTTGCACTCCCTTTTAATCAAACGCCAGCTTCGAAGACAAGGCTGCTCCAAAACGATTAATATATCTGCTCACACGCCAGGCTTTCCCCCCTAACTGAATTTTAAGGCCATCAAAATAAGATTAGCCACAGCTCCCTTCAAATACAGCCTGTGGCAGATGAGCTAATCAAGATCACACTTGCAGCGTCCTTTAACACTGGGCTGTGCCAGCCCAATTACCGTGAGGACATGAGGGCTTTCCTCTTCCTGAAAAGCCTGATGGATCAGGTGTGTCTGGTTGGGTTTCTTTTACCCTTTTTGGTAGATCAGCCTTTGCATCCTTATGCAGCCTCTGGTTGTGACCACCTCTCCCTTCCTGAACACAACCTCTGGAGGAGAAATCAGCCAGTCGTAGGTGGGTAAGGTTTTGCTGAGCTGTCTTTTGGATGCTATTACCTGGGAGGGAGAGAGGCACTTCTTGTTGCTGGGCAAAATTATTTTTATTTCTCCAAGTCTGGGTTTTTACCTTTCCCTGGGATGTTGATATTGGCCCGTGTGACTGTCCTGCATCTTTCTGCCCATGGAGGATGGGAAGGGATGGTCCCAGGAAGGGAGCCAGGCACAGACTGCTGAGGGGGTGATTTGCAGAGCTCTGTAAGACCCTCTGTTTGTGCTTGAACCTCATGCTACCAGAGCAGCCCTGCTTTGCTCTCTTGAAATGCCTCCTGGAGGTCCAGCAGCTCCTCTGGTGTGGTGTTCAGAGGAGTCCTGGCTGAGATCTACGCTTGCTGTTCGTTGGCTGCATTGTGAGCTGGTGCAGAACCATAGAAGAGGGGCTGGAGGTCCTTTGCCCTCTTGAAAGAGGCCAGGGCACCCTCTGGAAAGGTGCTGGAGCCCAGCCCACTGGGAACAGGTCAAATGTGGCCGGTTGGTGGTTTCTTGTGTGACCCAGATGAGAAAGCTGGTGGAGCTGGGAGGGGAATCCTGCTGTCACAGACATCAGTGATTCAGCTTCAGCTGAGCCGGGATTTCATCCCACTTGTTCAGTTGCTGATTAAACTGAGGACAGATGCTTAGGAAACAAGTGGGACCTCTTGAAAGGGAAGATCTCCTTGGGTCTGCCTGGCTTCCCTGGCCAGCTGGATGCAGGATCAGGACTGGGGCGGTTCGTGAGCGAGTCCTCCACCCTCGAACGGTTCTCCTGGCTATTCGGCTGGGACTGACCACCTACGTGCCGTGCCCCGTTTCACCGTGCTGGCTCTTGTGGCTTTTAAATTGAGTCCTGACTCTGTTTGCTTGCTGATAAAGAGGCCAGTCCATCTGTAGGATTTGAGGTATAGAGAGATGAATAGCATCTCCTGAGGCCATGGAGATTATGGGGACTATCAGTTACTGAGTAATGACCCATCTGAATGCCCGAAGGTGTCACTTGGTAATTGCTTGGTTCATGAAGAAACGGTGATCTCAGTTTGCTCCTTGTGACTCTGCGCTGAGCCACTGCTGGGTGTTTTGGGACTGCCCCCCTCTCTTGTGCAATGACTTTTGATGAGAACATGCAGAGAAGGACTCTGGGCAGCCCCAGTCCTGTTGTGCTCCACTCTGAAGCGTCTCCAGGGTCTCCATCCCCAGTGGGAGATGATGTGGACCAGAGCCTCTCCCAGCTCCTCCTGGAGGTGTCTGGCCTGCGTTTGGAAGGAATGAGATCTGGGGCTGGGTGTTTCTTGCGGGTTAGCCCCCAAAACCTGCTGTGGCCTTGCACACAGAGCATGCATGGGTTGACCTCCATGAGAGTCTGCCTGGCTGGGGAGAAACCCAAGGACAGAGGGAGAAATTTGGGATAAAATCCATGTTCTGTGACTCCAGAATGAGCACTAGTGCTGCAGGTCTTCACAGTCTTGTAGGAGGACTGGGGCCTTTGCCTCTGCTAAGCCTTCTCCCTCACTGCTCTTTTCCTCCCTTCCCTGGTGAGATGGTGCAAGACTGCTGTGTGCGCTGGGGTAGCAGTGCAGGGGGGCAGCTCAGGCTTTACCTCTGCCAAAAAACAGGGTTTTTTCCTTTTTTTCCTCTCCATCCTGGCCTGCCCACAGGCTGGCACGGCTGGACTATTTTGCTTTCATAAGCTGCATTATGTAACCTGTGTCTTGAGTGGGGATGCGGTGCCAACTTGGACTCCGCAGCGGGAAGGAGCCGCATTCCTCTGCTGCTGGGTTTAATCCCTGCCTCCAGCCACAGTTGATTTGCTGGGAGGAATCGGAGGGCTGTGCCAAGGTTTCTAATCCCTTGCCCCAGGTGGAGCCAATTCGTTTGTGCAGGAGCCCTGCTTTCCTTTGTCAACAGGTTGTGCCCATGACTCCTCTTAGCAAGCCCTTTCCTTGGCTGCTGGGAGGGTTAGCCCAGGCATGCACACCACACCTTGGGACCTTCCTTTCTTCCCCTTGTTTGTTGAACTCCCTGTGCTCCGTGGCTTAGGTTGCACTTGCTCAGACAGGCTGGTGGGGTAGAAAAATGGAAGTGGAGACTTCTGCAATTTTAGCCCAAAAAACAGTGGTAAAGGTGGACTGCCAGGCTGGCGTGGAAAGTGGGTAGGCTGCAGAGCCTGAGGAAGACTACGCTGATGCCAACAGCTTCTTCATCTGTCCCGTCAGTGACCGCCTTCCCAGGGTGCCATGTCTGCAGGATATGACCCTTGTCCCACCAAGGATCTGGGGGATCTCTGGAGATCCTGCACCCAAGGATCCTGTGGCACCAGCCTGGCTGGGTGTAGGGTGCAGGACAGCAATGGGTGCTTGGCAAGGTGTATGCTGGCTTCCCCAGCAGCCTGAGCAAGCTGCCTTCAGCCCCTGTGCTCAGGATTGATGATTTTCAGGACCTCATTTGGCTAGGCATGAGCCACGCGCGTTCAGAAGGAAAGATCCTCTTCCTCCATTCGGGTTTTAGATGAAGCTGACAGCAGCAATGCCTTGCTGTGTATTTTCACGTTCTGTGGGTGGATGAGGCACTAGACTCCACAGTTTTTTCTGGCAGCTTTCCCCAGTGCCAAATATGATGTTGAAATGAGAATTATTAATCAGATACAGGTTTGGGCTGCTTTTTCTCATCACAAAGCCGGGTGGCTCAAGCCCATCCGTATGGCTCGTGGAGATGCTGAGCCGCTGGCTGAATTGCCCAGCTGCTTCTGTCCTGAGCCAGAGCTTGGCCAAAATGCCTAAAATACTGGGAAAGCAGTTCTTATTCAGGATTCTCCTCCCCTACTGAGCTGAACCTGTAGGATTCTGGAAAGCATGCTGGCCAGCAGGTATTTGGTAAAATGCTAAGATCAACATTTGCTTCAACCACAAAAAGCAATCTGCTCAATGCCCCTCTGTGTTTAGGGGATCCTGAGCAAGCCACCAAGTTCGAGGTGGGAATAGCTGTGCCCAGGGCTATGTTGTCTGGATGCCGTTTCCATTTAGGAAGCTGCCCGGGAACAGCTGGGCTTAGAGATGGGCTTAGCCTGTCTTTGAAACTGGAAGGCCAGGGCTTCAGCTGGCTGAATCACTGAAAACTATGCGCTTGCTCTGAAATACAAGATATTTTCAGACTATTTTCCACCCAGACAGATAACACATGCAGGGTGATTAACTGGTTCCATTTTTTCCACCTCTCCTTGTGGCTGGCTCTCCTGGCAAGATCTCCATCTACTCTTTAAAATGCTTTCACCGGAACATGGATGCCTTTTCTGGCAAACAACCGTGCCAGTGATCAGCGGGTGACACTGTCACCATGGGCTGTAGACCTATGAGGAAGCATTTCATTAAGAGAAGAGATTGCTTTGGTGTGGAAGCTTTTTATCTGTAATCTCTCTAGGATGAAGAAAGCTGCTCGTGAAGCTGGCTGGGGAAGGAGGTGGTCTCTGGCAGGGCTGTCCTCCGCACCAGTTTGGGGATGTGCCCCGTGTACCAGAGCAGGAGCCAGGAACACTCCATGGATGGTCTTTTGGAACCAAAGAGCATCCTAAAGACTTGTGTCATGCTAGCAGTCTGTGCCATGGAGATGTCCTCGTCAGAGTGAGGTGTTTCATCTGGGTCGTTGGGCCTCTGTTTTCATGGGGAGGGAAAAGAGAGTTGGCAACAGTGCTATTTTACTCTCAAAGTGTGAGTTGTAATGCTCATGCATGGCAAGCCCTACTCACACCAGCTTCTCTGCACAGGGTAGAATATAGCTCAGAAACATCAAGGGATAAAGGGCAGTATCCAGCACCCTACAGAAGGTGTCTGCTTGGCTTATATAGGCAACGGAGAGCAGAAGGGGTTGAATACAGCCTGTGAATGATGTACTGCAACACCCCTGTGTACAGGGAGACGGGCTTTGGCACGGCAGGAGCAGAAGTGCTCGAGTCACTCCTGTGAGGCACCCATGGCTCCAAAGCACCCGGGAAGGAGTTGGCCACGCAATTTGAGCCTGTGCATGGGTAGGCATGAGTCTGCATGGTTCCTCTTGAAATAAGACAGCCCTTCCCCATGTTGTGTCTTGCAAAGAGGCAGCCTGGGCTTGCTGGGGGAGCTTGTGCTGGAGAAGGTCGTGCAGCTTGTAAGACGGGAGCTTCTGCTGGAAGATCTGGTCTTGGTAAAACAGAAATCTCTGTGAAAAGCTTGTGGTGGGGGAAAGGTGGTGATGCCATGTGGGTCCTGCAGAGCACCTGCAAGACCAGGGTGAATGGGTTTCTAACGGGCCATAGCTGAACTGGATCGCTCCCAGGGCACCTGTGCAAACAGCGTGTGACCCTGGTGTCATGGAACATCTTGGGTGGGAGCTAGTGACAGCTTAGCCCGAAGAGCTCCAACCCAGCGGTTCCCCCTGCTCGTCTCCCCCCTCCTATCCAGCCAGTGGGTTGGGTTGTTTTTTTCTTTGGCCATTTGTTATATTCTGGAAATGAGAAAACATGCGACCTTTCTCAGTAAGAAAACCCTCTTGGTTGTTTTTTTTTTTGGCTGTACCCATGTCCTTGTCAGAGCCCTTTTCTGTTATATTCACAGATTTTGTTCTTAGTCCTGAGGAACTAAATCAACCTTTGCTGTCAGAGGCACTGTGTCTATCATCCTGCTGCTATCGGAGCTTTTCCTCTGCTTTGCACCTCCCTCTGCCCTTCCTTGAAAGAATAAATGTCTCTGTCCCAGCTGTGCCAGTCCCAGTACCTGTGCTGGCTGGTTCCAGCTTGCCATGTCCGCGGGGACTGAGGTTGCTCCTCCAGAGCAGCGTGGATGTCCCCTCGACACAGCGGCAAGTAGAAATAGCAGTGATGGGAGCAGTGGGAGTGAGAGGAAGGCACTGAATAAATCATGCCTGTGGATGGCTTTTTCTGCCTGATTTGGTTTCTCTTTACTAGGAGCTGCACAGGGTTTATTGCACTGCACATTTCTGCTCCGTCTCTAGGTTTGGTTGGGTGTGCTGGGCTTGTGACTCATTTGCATGGGTGCGCTTTTCCAGCGCTGTTGACATCTGCTGATCTCAGATTGCTTTCCAACCATTAAACCCTATGTGGCAAGAGAGAATTGAAGGAGGGGAAGATACTTCATTAAGTTTTACTCCACCCTGCATCCTTCCCATCTCTTTCCCCTTGCGAGGACAGGGAGGAATATTGTTTTGCTTGCCCTAGGGGAAAATAAGATTCTATTTAATTGCCTACCACCATGCAGCATGGCTGTTGGAGTCAGGACCTAAAGGATGCTGTGCTTGGCTGTCACCGCATGGCACTTCAGGCAGGATGGTGCATCCTGAATTGCAGCCTAGCCTGTGTTGAGGCTGCTGCTCCGACTGAAGTAGAGTAGGATTCGGACAAGATGCATTCCTCCTTGCTGCCTGGATTACTGCCCTGAGCAGCTGAGTCCCCGGTGTTGGTCACGGCGGGCCCTGGCTCCTGTTTCTGCCTTTGCTAGGGCAGGGCCACCAGAGTCACCTAACCAGCCTTCTGGGCAGGCTCCCAGTTCAACCTCCTGCTTGCCTTCCTCCCGTGGCTCGCGGGACGCTCACGCAGCGGCCAGCCCGGTCCCTGCCCCGGGTGGCTGCGGTTCCCTGCGGGGGTGGCTGGGCACAGGGAGGTTCCCAGATGAGGAGGACCGGGAATTGCTGAGTAACAAGGCCAGGCAAAGGGTGAGCTCGCTTCTGCAGTCTGTCGTCAGTGGGAGCGATGAAATGATTAACTTGGTGGGGAGGTGAGGGAAGCGTGGCCGCCTGGAAGCAGTCTTTCGCCCACTACTGGAGCCGGTGCTTGTGAGCAACCAGTTGTACGCTGTGGTTTTAACCGGCGCCGGCACACAGTGTTCAACCCTTGCTTCGGCTCCTCCTAACCACGCATCTCCAAGTCAGCAGCAACCCTCAGCTCCTCACGCCCAGCTGTGTGCGAGGCGGGCTGAGCCCCAGGCATCCCCCCTGCTTCCAGTTGCAGTTCCAGAAATCGGCCTCCTCAGGGTGAATTGTGCCCTAGAAAGGCAAACCTTTGCGGTTTTGGGGTGGGTTTTTTTTTGGAGTCCGGTGCTATTTTGCAGGTGGCATAGCAGAATACTGCTCTGCAAAGCAGATCTGTGTTTAAAAGCAAAAGCGAGGCTTTAGGACACATGTTTTTAGCATCCCAAATATATTGAGATCAAAGGCAGTTTGCAAGGAAAATTATGGTTATTTCTACCCCCCAGGGTGCCAGCGCAGCTTGGGATCTGAACAGCCACGTGGTGCACAACCCCACTGGGTCCCTGCTTGGCTCCTGCTGCTCTCCTGGGCATGGGACAGGGATGGGGACAGGCAGGAGCCGGCTGCCTCAGGAGCTCGTTCTGGTGGGGCAGGCACGAGCTTCCACCCTAGCCTAGCTCACAGTTTCCAGACCTCCTGACAGTGCTGAGAGCAGCCAAGCAAGACTCAGGCAGCAAAGTGCTCCACTGATGGGTGTCTACTTTCCTTTCCAATCCCCCAGCTGATGTTTTATAGGACCTGCAGATATTTAATATCCAAGGACTTTTTTTTTCCAGGGTGGGCTTCTAAGCAGGGAGCTGAGAGCGTGAACAAAGAACATGATGATATTCTAAAAGTGGTCATATTTTGCTGTAGCTAAATCTAGCCCTTGTGCCAAATGGAGATTTATTTCTCAATGGGATCATCTGCAGGAAGACAGACGGTGCTTGCTGGGCAGTAGTAGCGTTGTTGTGGCTGCTGGGCTGGTTTCAGGTGATGGGCAAGGCAGCGTTTGTCAGGAGAGGTAATGCTTCTGTTACATGCATTGGATTGCTGGAAGAAAAACAGGCAACCCGCTGGCACAAGGGAAAGAAAAAAAGATATGTGTAAACAGAGACATGGCCAGCTTCAGACTAGGTACATGCTCCTGGTCTGTCCTTGGTTTGATGATTTCTTGCTCCATCTCAGACCTAAGATAGATTTGGGCCAGCATGTCTTTGGGGTTTTCCTAGCTGTCTCACTAGAAGATAATTCCTTTCCCTACAGACTTTAAGGATTTGACACCTGTAGTTTATCCATCTTAACTTTCCTATGTAAACAAGGCTGAAAGAGAGAAGATAAAAGGTGTACGGTGCTTTTCAGAGCTTCCCACGCCGTGGCACTGGGGAAGGGGTGTACTGGGTGGGAGGTGAGGCTCTCGGGGAGACGGGCGGAGATGGGGATGGGAATCTGCTCCAGGAGGATTAATGCAAACACCTGGTCGAGCAGGTAGTGGCCAAATCCTGCCTCGATCGCTCCTGGCTCCCCTGCTCCGCTCCCGGGTTGGTGTCTGGGGAAACCGGGGGTGATGAACCCAATCCCGCTTGGTGACGCAGCATCTGGGAAACGCTGCTGGAGGTTTTCTGTGAAAAGATGACTCCACCTTCTAGGTGTCACACCAGGGCTGGGGTGAAGCAGCAAGCAGGCAGGAGAAACAAAGGTGCCTTTGTCGTGGTTCCCCTGCTCTGCAGAGCTGCCTGGCCCCACGCCAGCAAGGTGCCTGGCTCACTACCGAGACGAGAGGTTTGGGGGAGGCTGGCTGAGCAGCCACGAGCTGCACAGAGCCAAAATTTGGTGGTAGTTGCTCTCTCGCCTGGAGATGCAGCCTTCCTCCCAGCAGCAGCATAATGGGGCTCGGATGGGGTAACCCCTGAAACTGCTGGCGGGGCCAGCACCTTCCCTCCCAGCCCACCTCGATATGGCAGATGCGGGATGATACGGATGATAGGGGATGGTGGTCTCTCGAGGTACATCTGTGCAATGCCCGGGGGGGGTGCAGGCGTGCCCATGTAGTGCAGCGTGAGTGGGTGCCACTGGGAACGGGGCGAGCGTCAGTGCGTGGGTCCGCGGCGGGTGGGCGCGTTGCCAGCTCAGCGCTGCCTCTAATCGCCGGTGCTCTGACCTCGGCTAGAGATGCCCTTGCTCCAGCCTGTACCAAACCAACCTCTGCCACACAGCCTCCCCCTCACCGGGCTGAAGGGAAAGCCCATGGACCCACGTGCGCGGGTGTCAGGACTGCATCCTTTCCTCTGGAAGGGGAGGAGGGGAGTCCCTCCAGGTCTGCGATGCCAAATTCTGCCCAGGGGATGGAAAACTCCCATCCCCTGGGATCTCCAAGCAGCTTGTTCCACCAGCATGAAACCCATTTAAAATCCATCCCCTTTTTGGGGGTAGGAGAGGATGCATTGATCCTTAAACATGTTTTTTCTCCGGTTCATCACCGCAGGGCAGGTGGGAAGCAAGATCAGCTCGTACATCCCCTCTTCCCCACGATGCCGTTTGTGTCGGTTGTTGCTCCCGTTTTGGAAAGCCCCTGGGACCGCGAGAGTTAATTCTTCATCCCAGCTGCTTTCCTCCTAGAGCTCAGCAGGAAGAGGGATTGTGCTAGGCAAGGGGCACCACTGCGCAGGGGGAGGAGAGGGAAAAAAAAAAAAGCTTCGTGTTCAGACCTTTTACCTAATTTCCAAAGGTTCAGACCTGAGGGCCATAGCAACGCGAGCTGCCGGCGGCGTGATTGGAGGCGGCGGGCTGTGCCGGGCTGCCCTCCCAACCAGCATCCTCGCCGATGGGACGCGGCCGGCGTCGAGGCTGGCGTTGGCTTGCTGCCTTCCCTTCCCCTCGTCCACGGGATGAGCTCGAGGCATGTGGTTGTGGGTTTTTTTCCAGCTGATATGTCTTTGCTCAGTTTAAGTGTGTCTTCCCAGTTCCTACGAGTTGTTTAAAAAGTTCCCGGCACTTGTGAAATCAGATGGCATCCAGGAAGGACTGGTCTCATCTATCTAGAAATTAATAGGGTGGTAAAAACCTAAAGAGCTGTTGTGTGTGTATATATATGTATAATCCTGTAGAAGTGAGAAGGGGTGGCACTCTGCAGCTACAGAACCGAGTTTGGCCCAAAGGAGTTTGTGTCCAGAAAGACTTTCCTTCTACCAAGGCCAAACAAGCCTTTGCAAAAAATATCAGGGATTCCTGCAAACCGAAAGCAAAGATGGGACTCTGGGCAACAGAAACTGCAAAATGTTCTCGTTATGCCTATAGCTTGCTAATTCTCCTTTTGGATTTATTGGTGTGGTTCAACCATCAAGCTCATCTCCAAGTGCAGCCCACCCTAGAGAAACATCACGCAGCCTCTGTGAGGGAAAAGACCCGATGAAACTTGGATCTGCTCCCGCGGGTTTTCTGAGCACCAACAGCTTGCTTTGGTGACACCGTCCCCTTTTACTCCTTGGCAGCACTGCAGAGCTGATGCAGCCGTGGGCTCAGTTTCTGCAAGTCACTGGGATCAAATCACCTGCAACACTTCCACAGCCGCTCTTCGGAGCAGAATTGCGTTTTAATCTGAGGACATGGGCATTTTTGACAGTGCCGAATCTGTCATAGCAGCGAGTTGGCAGGGGAAGGAAGCAATAAAAGTGGTTAAAAGCAAAAGCACTTGCTAGGGAAAAGATGGGGATTGTAGGAGCAATTGAATTGATTTACGTAGAGCTAACCTGTATTCCCCAGATCTCCAGGATCACTCAAAGCTTCAGTAGAGCAGCTATGTTTGATCGCATCTGTGTTACGGTTCTCTTGTGCAGCAGGCAGCTTTGTCCTTGATGAGCCACAAGTTTAGCAAAACACATGCTTAAGCAACTCACTGAATCCACTTAATTCTCCTTACACTGGCACTGGGTTCCCTTTGTCACAGGAGGAGTTTTTCAATGTGAATCTGGCTGTGTTTCTGCTCTTCCAAGTTCATGCATGGTGGTGTGTGTTTACAGTTCCTTTCCTAGAGAGGAGCACTTATTTCTGTGCATGTTATATATTGATCTTTGAGTCAGAACTAGTATTTAAGAAAAAAGAAGGTCGATATGCTCCAGACAAAGCTACCTTTGTGTTTTCTGGAGACTTGCTGTGCTCAAAAGCTTTCTGTGCATCCCTGCAGCATTTGAACCTTGCCACAGAGCAGTGAAGCACAGTTCATCCCTAGGGAGCTGCGTGCGGAGAGGATCAGCTTTCCCCTGGATTTTAATAAGCCACGGAATTGGGTATTAGGCTGTTTGCATTATTCTAGTACTCTAATTTGCATATGAAGAAATCTGCAAGTTTTAGTCCATTCGTCTTAGAGCAGACCTATTCTTATATTTCCATTCTTAGGTGTCCTTTGAGATTAAGGTTGTCTCTTCAGCTACATCCCACTCCAGTGCTTATCAGCCAGCCAGTGGTTGCGTACAGCAGCTCTGAACAAATCCAGAGGTCTAGATTTGGGGCTGAACAGCTTTTGGGGGAAAGCAGTTGCAGGAGAGCTGCTATATGAAATGACCTTGTGTCGTGTTACACGGGAGCGATTCCCCACCATTCGCTGTCCCTTCCACCTCATTTATGAGGTACTTCTCATGCACCACTGGATTTGTGCAGAAAAACCTTGAAAGCTTGGAGCATCTCCCTTTTCCCAGGGGTCTGAGCCTGCAGGCGCGTTGTCGCTTGCAGGCACCGAGCAGCCAAGAGCTGGATTGCTCACTTGCATTCAACTTTTTGTTCCTGAGGAATCATTGGAATATGAATAGGATCCTTATCAAACCAGGTTCATCCAAAGGACAAGGCCATATTAATTGTTTGCAGAACTCCAGCAAATAAACAGCATTCCTCCTGGTTCCTTATTTGCCTGCTTTAACTCCAATGGGCAGCTCAAGCAGAGGCCACCGAGCTCGGCAGCGGCTGGGCGGGGGGGGACACAGCCTTTGGCAAGTATTGGACTGTGGCCATCTTCCCAGGTGGTATGATCAAGCACTATGGAAACAACTTTTGTCTGGAGCCTTTAAATTATGTATTTGGGAGGAAAAAAAGAGTGCCTATTGCATCTGGGGGTCTAAAAGTAGAGGGGAGACCTGCTGTGAACAAGGCTTTTTTCCTTGAAGCCATCTACCATCCTCTGGAGTAAGGTGGGGGAAATAGCAATAATGGTGATAAGACAGAAGCGTGGGGCTTGGCTCCCTTCTCAGGCAAGGACTGACACCCTAAAGCTTAAGGACTGGAGAACAAGAGGCCAAAAGCCGTAGTGACTTTCTGTGCCCAAGGAAAAGAGCAGGTGACACAGGGCATGGCCAGAGCTCTCAACACCTGACATCTCCATTGCTACTGGAAACTCCTCTTTGGTCAAGCTGGTCACCTGTCCAAAGAGGAGGGAAAAATTTGCAAGCATTTTCCTTTATCTCAATGCAGACTGGATGGCCAAAACCACTTGGTATTCCAACCAGACTGCCTTGTCCAGCCATCGCTGCTCTCCAGAGCATGTCTGGGTGGTTTCCTTTCTGACGGGCAGCCAGGGGTCTGCCCCACAAAGCCCGTTGCTGCTGGGGCTGGAGGCTTGGAGGCTGAGCCTGCGGGGAAGGAAGGGTGCTTGCTCAGTGCATTGCATGGCAAAAGCTAGTGTTGATGCTGGCCACGCTGCCGGCTCACCAGAAGGGCTCGTGTCTGCAAGATTTCAATCTAGGGCTAAATTTAAACACCAAAATGTAGCATTTAGAAGCCCAGAAAATAGCCCAGCCCTCCTCTCCTGTGGCTGCCTCTAGCCAGCCCTCCCTTTGGCAAGGAAGAAGCTTTTGTTTTCCCTGGACTCTGGGCCAGCTTGGAATAATAACACCAGTGAAACCCTCCCTGCCCCAGCACAATGAAGCAGAACTCTCAATTCCCAGATGTGCAGGAGGGAAGTGCCCAGTGCGTCTCCTCCTGATGCTTCCCTTCCAGATGTGGAGTGGCAGGGAGCTGGAGGTAGCTTGCTGCCAGCCAGGAAGAGGGCTGGGGAGCAGGCAGTGGAGTTTTCCTTTGGAAACCCTCTGGATCTCGCTGCTTGTGGCTGGGGGAAGCGGTTTGCGTTGCCCTGCCAGAAATTCAGCTGGTTTGCAACAGCTTGAGCGGGCTCCTTCTGTGCTGCAGCGAGGAAGCGTCCCTGCAGCGAAGGTGAGGATGTCTTCCCTCCCAGACGCGTCTTCATCCTCAAAGAGCCCTTGGTCCCCATCTTCTCCTCCTCAAAGAGCCCTTGGTCCCCATCTTCTCCTCCTCAAACAGCCCTTGGTCCCCATCTTCTCCTCCTGAGCAACACCAGCGGGGCTGGGCTCTATTAAAACCCCTGCAAGCAACCCGATGGGACAGAGATCCATCACTCTGCTCAGTCCTCATGTCCCAAGGACAGGAGTTAACGTGAAACCGCCTTGCGTGTGAAGCCTTGTTCCAAGGTCATGCCGAATGAATCCCAAGTGAGCTAGTGGCCCCACGGGATGAATTTTGAGATTGGAGCCTGTCCCCCTGGGTTGAGGTCAGGGGTGTTTCGGATTTGACTGGCCCATGAAAGGTGCCTTTTTTTGGGCAATGCCCCAGGCAGAGGGATTCAGGCAGCGCAGGAAGGGGCTGCCCAGAGGCACAGCTGCCTCTCATGGTGCCGGCAAGGCGATGCAAGCCAGGGCACCACATCGTGTGACCTGGTTTGGCCGTACCTACCCGGTGGAAAATTCCTGCCTATGGGCAATGTCCTTCTGTCTTTATTTTTAAGCAGTTCGCTAAGGACGTAGCTAACGCACAGAGATAATAGGTGCTGACAGGATCCTGGCTGCTAATTGGGGTTTTGCCTGGGCTTACATGGTATTTGTAATCAAAGGAAGGAGGGAGGGGGATTTGGTGGAGGAAGGGGACAAAAACATACAGATGTGATGGGAGAGACTGAGCTTGCAGAAGAGCTGAGGCTCTCAGAGGAGGTCGCCGGAAGGGATGCTTACGCTAAAAGTCAGCGTCGAGATTACTCATATCCATGGCATCAGCGTGGGTTCCCTCCCAAATTGTCGGTGTGTCAGGGAGGCTGGGGACGGGGTGTTCTCGTGTGTGGGATGGGGATCCAGACCCCGCGTGGTGTCAGAGCTGATCCATCCCCATGCGGCAACAGTGCTGAGCACCGGGAGAGGTCACCTTAAATTTGGGGGTGTTCATGGCATTTCCCTGCAGTCCTTCAGAGGGTCTCTGCTCTTCCTTTTCACATCCCTCCCTTCCTTTTCTCTTTTCCCATTATTTTTATGCTGCAGTACTCACCACCCGTGTTCCCAGAGCCCACCCGACTGGGATGGATGCTGTGCTGACCATTTACAAATCCAACCATTTATTTCCAAAGCTTTTTTTGCCCAAAATGAATTTTCCACGGGGCAGCAGAGGTGCTTTGTTTGGCTCCTTGTTTACGAGGGAAAAATGCACATCAGAAAAAGCCCAGGAGGTGTAGGTTGACTTTCAACTTGAAGCTGTTTCACTTGCCATGAAGGAATGGTGCAGGTGTCTCAAGTCAAACATGTGCATGAGTCTTTGCAAGATTAGATCTTGTAGTTTGTCTTCCTGAATGTGTAAATATATCCGAGGGAAACCTTTGCCCTGGTGGCAACTCAGGAGAGTTTCCAGCCTATCTCAAAAAGAAATCTGGAATAAAAATAGAAAGATTTAGACACACAAAACCCTCCAAAAGACATAAACAATCTGTCTTAAGAAGGGATGTATTTAAAGCAAACCGGTGAGCAAGCAATACCAGGAGCCCTATGGTGATGCTGGACCTCTGAAATCTCACGCTGGAAGACGTTACACAAGTGGGGGTAATTCAGGTGGGGCACCAGGTAAAGCCTAGCTATGGGTGATGCTGTTCCAAAAAGGGAGGGAGAATAAATGTTTTATATCAGACCATAAAGCCAGGGCTGTCCTCCTGACTGTGGAGCTGTGTATTGCTTGATGCTGGGTACGCAGTCCCCGTCCAGAACAGCTGATGTGTGCAAACAGGGTGTACAGGCTGAGGAGCGCTTCGAACCAGCATCTGTAAGCACCCACCTGCCTCTGCCCTGCACTGCTGGGATCAGGGGCATGGGGGGGCTCGGGGAAGGGGGAGTGCGAGCAAGCTAGCGGCACGCTGTGTCTTCTGCATGGCATGAGCATTGAGGCTGAAGGATCCCAAAACAGAGACACAGTTCCCGGCTAGGCCAACCTTTCCTATTGCTCAGGGGTGTTGCTGGGATGTTAATGGGGGTGCGGGAGATGCTGGCTGGGAGAAATCCAAGTGGTTGCTTTTCCCAGGCTCCCCAGCAGCGATGCATCTGCCCGGTCCCAGCCCTTCTGCTCAGTGTCTCATCCCACTGCAGTGGCACACCAGCGAGAGCAAGATCCCCAGTGAGAAGATGATCCCCAGTGAAGCATTATTGCCAAGAGGTGGGTGGCAGCCCCCAGGCACCCTGCCATCTCACCGCGTCGGCTGGCCCAGATAGGAAAGAAAAACAGAGGTGGGACCTACCGACCCAGCAACTGCCACCCCAAAATCTGCTGGCAGGGAGAAGATGTGTTGGTAGGGCTGCAGAAACAGCCTCTCCTCCATCCGAGAGGATGCCTTCAGGTGCTGTGCAGGGAAGTTTTCCAGGCTGAGTTTCTGGGTAGCAGAGTGCGGTGTCTGAGGTGTGCAGTGTGTTTGTGCATAGTCCAGGGGAGGCAGGAAAATCTTCCTGCTCTGCCTCCGTACCTGTCTGCCAGATGAAGGGAAGGTGTTGCAGCATCCTCAAAACCCAGTGCCCTGGGGCTGGAGACTGCCGTCCTAGCGCCTGGGTTTGCAAGTGATGCTCAGGGTTTGCAAGTGATGCTCAGGGTTTGCAACTGGCTCACACCCTGTTTCCCTGCATGGGTAAAGGGTTCGTATACCACTTAGAGAGACAGGACTCCAGGACTTTATTCATCCCAGAGTGGCTGGCTGGGGCTCTGGTGTCACCTGAGCAACCCGATGGCACAGGGCGGAGGAAACCCAGGATTTAACCATCCCATCAGAGGTTTGGAGACCTCCGGCATCTCCAACACAGGGCCGCCACCTCTGCTTTAAGTTACGAGTATGGGAAAAGTTAAACAGAGTTAAGATTGGAGGAAGAAGAATAAAAAAAGGGATGGGGCCAGTCCTGTGCTGGAGATGGGAGACGTGCAGCCAGGGGAGGAGGAGGAGAGGGAGGAAGGGGGTGGCTGCTCCCTGCCAGCCACTTGGGTGATATTGGCGGCGGTCACGTGCGGAGATCTGCTTTCGGCATAGCCTGCATGTTTGTGCGGCGCAGGGAGGGGGTGTGAAATCAGCTCCTGCTTCCAGGAATCCTCCCAGCACAGGATATGCATTGGGGAGCGGGTAAACATGATACAACCGCTGGTCTGTAACTCAATCGGCTCCCTGCATTAGCTGCTCCCTGCCCAGGGACCTCGCTAGCCCAATGGCTTCTCAGGGGGTGTCACAGTGTGTCCCTGGGGCATAGGGCATTGCCTGTGGGGGGGTCAGGACTGATGGGAAGGGTGGGGGGAGCTTGCACCGAGGCTCTTGCCCAACAGGGCAGCTTCTCCAGCCCAGGGGAGGGTGGATATTCCTCGGGTGCAGCCCAGGTCCAGCTGCTGCTTGCAAACCCTCTCTGGCCTCGGCCGCAGGCTCCCAAAGACAGAAATAGCCACTTGGCCGAGGAGCAAACATCTCCCCTAACCTCCCCTTCCCCACCTCCCCACCCCATCCCCGCGGCGGGAGCTGTGGGTAACAGCCTGCACCCATTCACAGATAACACCGGCTCTCCTGCGCCGGCTGCCAGCATGCCTCAAGCTGCTCCTAATCTGCCTGCTCACAAAAATACATCTCGCTTGGGCTTTTTGCCCCCCTCCCTCCCCTGCCGCTTGCTCAGGAGAGCTTGTTTATTGCTGGGCGCAGGGAAACCGTGACCTCCGCTGCCTGCCGTCCCCTTCGGCTCCTCATCCCTGGGAGCGGCAGTGGGCTGGCGTGCCGGCCGGGGACACACGAGGGGACATGCGAGGGGACACCCGTTGTTGCGTGGGGGCGAAGGCAGGGCAGGGTGCCTGGGTCCTGATTTTGCCGTGTCCCCGGCTGTGAGAGGAGCGGGGTGGGAAGGGGGTTTCGCAATCACAACAAGTTATATTAATTGGACCAGCGTCGGGCTTAGGGATGGTTTCTGCTGACAACCTCGACGCAGGGGCTGAGTATTGATGAGCTCAAGCGTGAGACCTGGGGAGGCAGGTATGGGGGTGAAATGAGTTAATACGGAGCATAAAGCCACACAGGTGAGCATGGGGAAGACGAGCTCCTGCTGCCGCTTCGGGGCTTGTCTGAAGTGGCAGAGGAGGAGATGTCTGGGGACAAGGACGCCAGGAGGGTGAGATGCTCTCGGTGCGTGGGGACGGGCTCCCCATGGCATGGGGGACCGCTGTGCCCCCTGCACCCAGCCTGGCCTGCCAGCAGCAGACAGCTTTGGATGAGAGGGGCAACAGGATGGTCAGAGGGATGGGAGAGCCCAGGGGAGATAGGAAGAGCTTGGCTGGTCTGGCTTAGCAAAGTGGGGACTGTGATGGGGACACGGAGCCTGTCCTCGCCTGACCCCATGCCCAGGTCTTCAGCAAATTGGCCCCAGTTGATTTCCAAACATATTCTTCAGCCGAGACCGGGGAAGAACAGGATCTGGCTTTTTTTTTTTTTTTAGCCCTCAGCTTAATTTCTTTCGCAAGGGAGGAGGTGGCCAGGGGAGGCAAGGCCTGGCCGAGCAGCCCTCTGTGGGAAATGGGGTGGGTTTTGTGCCGCCCGCTGGTTTATTTGTATTTTTGGAGCACGCCACAGGCACGAGGTCACCAAAGTGAGTGAAATTCCACCCCAGAGCCCGGAGCGGCTCCCTGTCCCCATCCCGCTCCTCGGGGATGGGCTGGAGTCAACAGCTGAGCCGGGGCTCAAGTGTCCCAGCCACGGCGGTGCCCGGCTGAGGCGAGGGGCAGCTAGCTGGGTGGGTGCCAGGGCTCTGGGTGGAAGAGCTGGGGACCAGCAAGTGGGCACAGAGCAGTCCTCCTGCTCCTGGAAGAGCCCCCTGGGAGTGAGGGTCTGGTTGTGCAGTGCTGGAGACCCTGTCCCGGCATGGCACAGGGTGCCCGAGGGCTCTTGGTGCAAGCTCAGGCTCTCTCCCGAGGGTTCTCAGGAGCTTGAATGCATTGAGGAGAAAGTCAGGGTGTACCACACTTGCTCGATGGAGTGATGAGTTGGCAACGTGGTGAGTCAAAAGCCAGGGAGGGGGGGGAAAAAGCCTAGCAAACAGGAATGTGTGGGGGCTTAAAATGGCACAGCAGATCTTGAGAACACACCTCAAGTCTCTTCTTCATCATCTCCAGCAACAAAAAGTGAAGCATTCCGCTAGGGCTTGGGCTCCACAGCAAGTGAGTCAGGCAGCCGGGAGTCCCACCTCTTGGATCACTGCTGGCAGCACTGCCGGACGCAGGCTTGGCACCGGGAACCCCCCCTGCCCGCTTTCACTTGCAGGGGGTGATGGAGTCACAGCCCCCATGGGGTGGCTGCAGGGAGGGAAAAATTGTCACTGTATGAGCTAAGCCTGAAATAAAGAGAGAAACTGTCCCCTGGGATGCTGACCCCACCAGAAAGTGTAGCAAGAGATGCTCCCAGACAGAGCGGAGAAAGCATCAGATCCTCGCTTTAAGGCAACCAATTTGCATAGCAATTAGGACAAGAAGTGCTGAGAGTCATTGTTTGAGCTGCTCCTCCCGAAGTGTGAAACATCTTCCTCTGCTTTTTCTGATGATAGTCCAGAAGATGGTTTTCCCTGCTTGAGCTACCCAAAAGTCTGGCATCACCCTGTTCAGGTGGCCCAAGCACCCAGCGGTGACCACATACATGGGGGGCCAGTGGCTTTCATCCAGAGATACAGATGCTGATGGGAGTCAGTGGGACCAACGTTGAAACCATGTCTCAAATGTAAAAGGTAGTGACAAGGAGCCCTGTGCGAGCGAGCCAAACCCCAGAAGAAGATGCGAAGCACTGGTGTTATTGCTGGAAGTACGAAACAGCCTTCGGCTGCCAGGGCTGCTGTGTGGCACTTCGTGGGCTTGCATCGCAGAATAATGTACCCTGTTTCCCATGCACAGCCTGTCATTCCATTACCCTCTTGCTCTGTCACTCAACTGGAGTGAGCGTGCCATGGTGCAGCACTATTTTTATAACTTTGAAAGTTTTAGTTTAGTTTTGGTTTGGTTTGGTTTGGCTTTAACTGGCTTTTTCTTCTTCCATCCATTGCAGGGAAGGTTTCCAAGCCTATAGCTGAGTTTGCTCAGGGCTTTTTGGAAATTAGGCAAAGCTGCATCTTGCTGTCTCCCGGCTGAGGGATGAAGCAGTGTCTTCGGAGGCAGCAAAGCTGATAGTGCAGCATGTGCCCAGAGGAGCTGGTGAGGTTTAAGGGCACTCTTACTGCTTCTGCTGGGCTTTTCTCCTGCCCCACTTTGATCTCAGACTTGGGGACTCTTCTGAGACGTCCTTCCCTGGTGTGGTGGCACAGGATGATGATTTGGGGAGAGAGTGGCCTGGCTCTGCTGGGCAGGACAGTGGGTAAGAGATGCCCCATGGGCATGCTGAGCCCCTTCTGCCTGTCCATGCTGAGAGCAAGGGCTCCCCTCCACCCTGTGCCCACACCTTGCCTCCAGTGCACGACAGTTTTGGGGTGATTTCTTCCTTCTAATGCACAGCCCAGTGCATGCCTGCACCCCCCGGGTGTCGTGCTGCCAGTCTATGGCTTTGCTCTGGGGCATCCCCTCTGTTGGTTTTTTTCCCCAGACCTTCTTCTCAGAGATTCATCCCCTTTTTTTCCAAAGCAGGCTGTTTCCCCTAATAGCAAGCGCCCAGCCGCCAGCAGCTGCAGGCTCAGTTGCTTTCCCTTATGCACGAAACTTTCCACTTGTGCTTTTCGTCTGCCCAGCCGAGGGAAGCGCCTGCTTTCCCCAGCCTCTCGCCTGCAGAAGCGTGCGGGAAACGTCTGCCCTCCTGTGTTCAAAGTCCCCTCCAAAGAGAAGCCAAGGGTGCACTGACCTCACGGAGTAAATATTTTCCATGACATCTCCTTCCGACAGCTCCTTTCGGGCTCTGTACCTATAGCTGACCTGGCTCCGGGTTTGCAGCCAGCCTGCCTGAGCTCTGCCGGTGCAGGGAACGGGGCTGGATTCTGCCCTCTCCTTACTTCCCTACATGTCCCCGTGCAATGTCACTGCAAATTGACAGCCTGAAGGTTTCAGTGACCCCTCTGCACCCCCCTCCAAGGACTCTGCTGGCAAATGTGGTGGCTCATGGGCCGGTGCTGCTCCCTGTGGACACCAAATCCTGGTGGCTTGCTGTGATGGTTTCTCCAACACCTCCCCTCGCCCGCTCGCAGCTAAAACACGCTTGTGGTTATGGGCTGCTGCCAAGCCAGCTGGGATGCTGGAGGCAGCAGCCTTAGAGCAGGCGCAAAGCATCCACAGGCCAGAGGTGGGGTGCAGGGAGGTTGTTTTGAAGTGGGAGCGACTTGTCACCAGGCAAAGGAGGGGACACTTATTGACTCCGTATCCTTGCCGCTCGCCCAGCTGAATGTGAAGGGGAGGATGAGCCAACAGGTATTTTCCACCTCCAGCCTCTTACTTCTCTTGCTGTGTTGTTCCCCTACAGACTCCTTCCCCCAACAGCGCTCTTCTCGAGGGGACAGTCACATCTGGCACCGATCCCCAACGGGTCTCGGCAGCTGGATTTACAACGCAGGTATTGCAGAGCCCAGGGCTCTTCATGGTGGAGGTCTATTTTATTTGTAACCACAAAAAAATCAGTGGCTTTCCCCCACCGCTGGTTCGCTGAGAGGAGATGCTGTGGTCGTTCTCCTGCCGGGGCTTTTCAAACCACGTGCTGGTTCCCAGGCCCGGCGCGGTCTCCCGAGGGGGACCGTGGTGTTTCATGCCGCTGCGTATAGGATTGGACCCTTAGGACTGGATCCCTACTACCCCTCTCTTGTGGAACAGGGAGAAAACACAATATGCTGCCAGAAATAATGCCAAGCGTGTGGCACACACCAGGAGGTGTCAAAAGATGCTCACATCGGCCTCACAGGCAGCCCTGTGCCTTCTGCATTGGCCACGTAGGGAAAATTACCCAAGTAATTTGCTGCGGTGTTTCAGAGCCCTTTATTTCTAGGGCCAGGTCTCACCTACAGCAAAAATGCCTCTGCAAGAACAGCTATGCCTGTCCTTCTGGTAGCTCCTCCCCAGTTTGTATAAGAGTGTTTCCCAGTTCTTCTGCAAAGGATAAGTGCTGTTCTTATCTATAGGGTTATTAGTGCTAGAGAGAAAGCGAGTATTAAACATATATTAACCTGAGTGGTTTTAGGGGTTCTTTTTTGGCTTTTTAGCAAGCTTTTTTTTTTTTTTTTTTTTTTAACCAACCTCTCTTTGGCATCCAGGGAAGTGTTTTCCACTGGCTCCACAGCTTGCCTGGTGGTAGGTGGTAGCTTCACAGGAACTCTTAAGGATGCAGTGGAGTGCTGGGCTGGACCAGCCTGTGACTTCCAGATGTTGTTGTTCACCTGCTGCAGAGCAAGTGATGGACCTCCTCCCTCCATCCCATGCTCTTGAAGAAATTATGTGTGTGGTACCCAGCACTCCCCCACGGCTGCAAGCTGCAGCGCTCTCGCGCCGAAGCATCAAATGTGCAGGCTGCTTTCGATGAGCTAGAAAAGAGGGTGAGCTCCTTTGCCCGTGCATAGGAGATGCACGTGTTGCTGGCACGTTCTTGCACCTATTTTTGTCTGCTCCTTGGAGGAGACATGTATCCTTGCTCTTAAACAAGTGCTGTGCTCCTCTTTGCAAATACCAGGGTGGATCTCTGGTCCTGGGAGGACGTGAAGGCTCTTACGGCGTATCCCACCTGAAGGTGACATCTCAGTGTCCGGGGAAATGGCTCTCTGCTGGAAGTGCCTGCCTGTTGGACATGGCACATTTTGGGCATGTTGCATCATGTGTTGGAGGCTGACACTTAGCTGGATGTATAAATCATGGCTTTCCTGGAGGCCTGTGTCTTCCCTGGGGCTCCTGCTCTGTCTCCTCGCATTTCTGAGGAGAGGAAGCTGTGGCTAACCTCACCACAAACACAAATTAGTTGGTTTTTTGTTGCTTTTTGGGATGGTTTTTTTTTTGTTTTGTTTTGTGTGTTCAGTTTGAACAATAAAACATCTGTTCCTGAGCCCAGCAGCTGGACCAAAATGAAATGACGTTAGCATCAATTATCCTCCGGGATGGGGAGGCTGACGGGAGAATGGTGCAGATTTCCTTCACGCTGAATAGCAAATGAGAACAACAGCTTGGCTAGGTGGCTCGTGTTCCCGGCGAGTCTCCAAACAACCCGCCTGCCCGAGCCCTCGTGTTGGGGTGCCCGCTGTTGTGCACCTCTGCTCCAGGTACCCAAATTTTGCCGTTTGGGTACCAAACATCAGCTGTGGGGTGAGGGGGGGAGATGCTTTTGCAGCTGTCAGAGAATAAGACCCATTTTTGGTGGAAGGGCTTGGCGATACTGTGGCAGCAGAGGTTTTTCTGAATACAAGGATCCAATACAAATACCCTGATAAAAAATCAAAGTGCTTTTTTTTTGGGGGGGGGCATGCAGGGCTGGATGTGCACCCACCTCCTGTGGGGCCAGCATGGAGACCCCCAGCTGGGACATCATCTCTGGTGGGCACAGGCAGCCAGCCTGGAGCAGAGCTGGGGTTCGCAGCGGGATGGGATGATGCAGCATCACGTTCCCTGGGTGCAGAAAGGGGCTATTAACAGGGAGAAGTGGGAGGGGGGCGATGGAGCACAATGGCTCTGATTTGTTGGCAGTTGCGACCTGCAGTCCCTGGCAGCACCTCAAAGCAGCTGCGAAGTGCCAGTCGGTGGCGATGCTTCAGCGCGTGATGCGGGCGCCTGACCCTGGTGTAAGGCTGGGACACGGGCTGCCCGGTGGGGAGGGCAGCGTCCTCCCTGGGGCCCCAGAGAGGAAAGCCAAGCATGCTTGTGATGGGCTGAGTGCTCCAGGGACATGGTGGCTTTGCTTTCCAGGGCTCTCCCCAAACCCATCTCTCCTACTAGCCATGCCGGGGTAAATTTTACCTCTCACAGGGCTGCACATGCACACACAAATAAAATCCTCTCATCTCATCCTGAACAAGCTCACTAGAAGAAGGTTATTTCCCCACATCCCGGTAGCACAGAGAAAAAAAAGGCGACTGTGGGAAAACTCAAGGAAATTATCACAGAGCAGCATTTTCACGAGCGAGCTGCTTTATACCTGCGCAGCCAGATGCCTGAATAACTTAATGCAGGCTTCAGGAAATAATTTGGGCTGCTGCAATTTTGAAGCCTCTAAAATAGCTTTCCTGCTCCCCGGGGAGCTGTGAATTTTTAGGCCTGACAGCTTCCAGCTCCCTGCGGGCAAGGTACAGCTGCTCATCGTGGAGGAGCCCAGCGTGGGGCAGGGCTGGGGGAAAATGGGGCTTATGGGGCTCACTAGCTCAAGTGATGCTTGTCATGCTTTTTGGAAAGAAGGCGAGTGTTTGGGGTGAGCAGCAGGGGAGGAAGAGCCTGTTTGAGAATAACAGCTTGTCCCGAAAACCCAACAGCATCAAGCACCCATTTCTTCCGGCTTCTTCCTTGAACATCATGGGTACCACCATGGGACAGCGTGTCCGTGACAGGCGCGTGTCCTGGTCTCTGTTGCTATACGTCTGCACACCCGGGTGCACTCCAGCGCTGCAGTTCTCATGGGAGCATCACCCACATCACCCAGCAAAGGCACTGCTGAGAAAACCCCCTGGCTTGCTTGCCTGAGCTGTTTTACTCTAATCCCTTATCGCCTTTGGCCTCCAGCCTTGGCTATATCAACAAGCCACACTGGGTCAAAACCACCCCAGGTGTCACGTCCGACGTGCATCGCCTCTCTGCTCAGTCTGGGCTCTGCGGGTGCTCCTGCCCTGGCCTCTCCTACCAGAAAATGGAGTCCAGCTGGGAAAATCCCCAAAATCCTCACTCAGAAGAGATTTGGCAGAATTAGGAGCAAAAGTAAAGGAAGCTTTGGCTTTAAAAATACAAAAAAATAATTCACTTTGTCCCAAAGCAACTGAACTTACCCCAGTATGTCTATTTTTTGTTATTTTATGTACTGTACTTCAGCCTGTTTTCTCAAGCCTTACAAAAGTGAGTGTGTCGTCATTCTGTTTTGCTGTCCCTTCCCTCAGTAACATGCTGAACTGGCTGATTTTGGGTAAGTCTGGCAAAGACGTTAATTCCTCCCCAATATTCACAACTTTCTGGCTGCAGGAAAATAGATGCCAGTGCTGCAGGCTGGGCTGATCTCTTGCAGAGAGAGAAAGGCTTGTTGGGTTCCTGGTTTTCCGAAAACTCCCAGCTAGTGGTGACCCCATCGGCTGGAGCATCAGGCAGGCGGGGAGGTGTCCGAGTCGGCACGCAGCAGCCTGGCTGGGAAAGGGAGCGATCCGGGATGCCCCATGCAGGACAGGGGTGGGCGATGGATTTAATAAGAAAAGCTTTTCCCCCACCTTCAAGGATTAGGGAAGAGTTCGTCAGCCAGTGCAAAATTTGGTAATCCCTTTGTGCCTGGGTGAGGAGGGCTGTGCTGAGACGCCAAGGGGTGCGTGCGGGATGGGGCTGCCCTGACTCTGGGCATCTCTTGGCCTCCCAGCCTGGCAGGAGAAACAGCCCGGAGAGACCCTCCGGTGTATCGGGATCTGGAGGAATGGAGACAAGATAAAGGCTGAGGTCCCTGCACCCTGCCTGATTCTCCGGTTATCCCTCTGCGGTCTCTCCCTTTCTTCGTTTGACCCAGTTTGCAGTGACTTGCTTTTCCCAACCTGCTTCGTAATCCTAAGTAATACGAGGCAGATGCCTAAACGTCTTTTGAGGAGCTGGACCTTAATCCCTACCTACAGAGCTGGTGCTCTGGCTCCCACGTCTCGTGTCTGCAAGGACTGAGCCTCCTGTGCATCACCCTCCCCTATCCAGGGCAAACCGTGCTTTGAGGAATGTGGGGCGGTGTGGAACAGGGTTTTGTGGTCACCAGGCAAGGAGCCAGCGGGGCAGGGCTGGCATATGCAGCAGCCACCTATGGATCCTCACCCGGAGGAGGCTTTGGAGAGCTGGATGGGACAGAAAATGCTGAACAAGGCACAGGAGGAGCACGAGGAGTGTGCAGTGCAGCCACCCGCCTCGGAAAAAGGAGGTTGGTAGGGGAAGAAGGGGAAAAAGCAAGGCAGGGGCAGCGTGCTGTCTGCCACACAGCATCTGAGACACTGGTGGGATGCTCCACGTGGCCAGTGACCAGGCAAGGGATGCACAGCTCTGCCTTGTCCTGGTGGCTCTGCTGTGCGGCTCTGGAGCTCTTCCTGCTGCCGGGGTAGGGCATAGCTTCAGGCTGGGGCTAAAAATGGCATAATAACATCTGCATCCCACCTTGGTGGGGGTTTTGTGCTCCGCAGGGCTCCCGTTCAGCCCTGCTTGCCTGGGGGCTGCCTCCACCCCCAACCCGGACTCAGCATCCCTGCCCTCCTCTCCTGCCCCGCTCCCCCTCACCCCTTCATTTCAACACACCCCTCCACCTCTGGCTTGTTTGCACAGCTCAAAATGTTCCGAGCATTATCAGTGTTTGCACTTTTGCCACTGTTTGTGCTAGTTGCACTTTAAAGGCAATAAAGTCAAGCTTTGTTTGCTTACAAGGAAACCATATTTTTTTTGCTCGTTAGACAGACCAGCTCTCACCCTAAAATACAGCACCAGCCTCCCCTGTAAGCCCTGGGCTTGCTTGGGCTCCTGGGAACGATGTGCCCGGAGAAAAAGGGGCTTTATGTGTGCAAACACACTGGGCTTTCACCGTGTATCACCCCATGGCTCTGCCTGCCAGGCTTTACACTTCATGGGAGGGCTGAAGCCAGCATCCCCCTCCCTTTCACCTTTCGGCTGGTCCCCTGAAGCTGGTGCCGAGGTATCTTGGGTCAAACAGCCCCAGCAGGCACTTTTTCAAGTGAGCTAGCATTACCCCCGGCAAAGCTGCTTCACCCCAACTAAGTCCCGGGGCTTACGGGAGCAGCGTGGGAGCCGGGTGCCGCTGACAACACCGGGAGATGCAGGTCCCACCCGTGTGGGGAGGTGACCTCGCGTGTGCCCAGCCGCCCGCTGCCGTCCCCACATGCTGACACCGCCTCCCGTGTGCTGGCTCCGACATGCTGTCCCTGCCCGGTGGGTTAAACGTTAACAGGCTGGGGCCAGTGCAAGGCCAGGTGAGTCTCAGGAGTGACTCGGGGAAGGATGTTATTTCTGGAGAAAGCAATGCCAAGAAAGTGCCCTCCACTGTGCTGCTCACTGACCCGCTCGCATCTGGCTGCTCCTCCATCCCTGCTCTTGGAAAGCCTTCCTCCATCATCCTCCTCGGCTCCCCACCTGCTTTCTCCATCTTTCATACTAGTCGAGCAGGGGTTTGCTGAGCTGCGCAGCGCATGGCTCCGTGGGCAGGGTATTTCATGCACCGCCAAGGAAGAGCTGCTGGGTTGTGTGCTAAGCCTCTTGGGGTGATGCCAGCTCTGCCACCGGCCCCATTTTCCTCCCCCCCAGCCCTTGGTACCACTCCAGCATCCTCGCGAGGAGGCAGAGCCAGTAGCAAACCCTGCTCTCCGCAGCCCCTTGGGCTCGGTGGCTGGAGGCTGACGGCAGCTGCCCATTTTTCCTGGAAGGGGAACACTTCTTGCAACCGATCCCTCGATTAACTATGGTATTTTCTCTGCCCCGCCAGGGCACACGTGCCTCTCGAAAGAGCAGCCGCAATGGCTCAGCACCAGGAACATGGTGTAAACAAGGTGCTGCCGGCCCCCGGCTCTGCAGGGACAGCCTGGGGCAGGAAGGGGACAGAAAAGCTACAAACCACATATCTGTAAGTGGGGTTTAAGCTCACCAAAAAAAAAAAAAGGGCTGTGGAAAAGGCAAAGCTTTCTCTGGGCTGGAAATAATGGCAGCGGCCAGGTCCCTGCACCCCGAAATGTTGGTGCTGTGCCGCAGTGCGTGGTGGCTAACCCTGCCCTCTCCTGGACACCAGCTTGCTGGCAGCCAGCCACCTTTGGGAAATTTCCTGAATTTTGAAATGTCCCCCCAAGAAATGCAGCATTAGCTGTTTGAGGGGTGCAGCTCACACAGGCCTGTTGGACCGGAGAGGCTGGGCAGGTTGGTGGCATCTCAGAGCGGGTTTATGTGATCGTGAGAAGATAGAGTTTAAGATCATGTGCAGTGTGCAGAAAACAACAAGTAGGATTGCAGCCTTGGACTTTGGGAGGGCTAACTTTGTTCTCCTCAAGGAACTGCTTGGAGAAATCCCATGGGTTAGGGCTTTAGAGAGTAGGGGGGCTCAAGAGAGCTGGGTGATATTCAAGTCCCACTTCCTCCAAGCTCAGGATTGGTGCATCCCTAAGAGGAAGAAATCAGGCAAGGGAAGCAGGAGACCTGCATGGTTGAGCAAGGAGCTTCTGAAAAAGCTCACGTGGAAGAAGGAACTTTACAGTCTGTGGAAGAAGGGACTGACCACTTGGGAAGATGACAAGAATGCTGTCAGAGTATGCAGGGATGAAATGAGGAAAGCCAAGGCCTCCTTGGAATTAAACCTGGCAAGAGATGTCAAGGTCAACAGGAAGGGTTTCTTCAAGTACATCGGAGGCAAAAGGAAAACCAGAGAAAATGTGGGCCCGCTGTTGAATGAAACAGGAGGATGGTGCCCAGTGACAAGACTAGAGGTACCGGGCACAAACTTGGTCATAGGAAGTTCCACCTAAACACGAGGAGGAACTTCTTTACTTTGAGGGTGGTAGAGCACTGGAACAAGATGCCCAGAGAGGTTGTGGAGTCTCCTTCTCTGGAGATATTCAAAACTCGCCTGGACGCATTCCTGTGCAACCTGCTCTGGGTGAGCCTGCTCTGGTGGGGGGGGTGGACTGGGTGATCTCCAGAGCTCCCTTCCAAGCCCCGTCATTCTGTGATTCTGTCGGTTTAGGATGTGAGCCGTGCTCTTTGGGAAAGCAAGAAGGAAATGCGGGAATGCCATCTGCAAAACAGGACTGAAGCACAGGGAAGCCCTGGGGGAGAGCAAGGCACACGGACCAGCCCTGCAAGCTGCTCCGTGGGGACCACAGTGGGGACGAGGTCCTGTGGCTATGGACACGGCCACAGGGGCAGGATGGGACCCTAGCAGCACTGAGCTAGGGGCAACCCTTGCTTTCCCGCGGGAGTCATGCATTCATGTTTGATGCCTGGTTTCATATTCCCAGATTCGGACAGAAGGTATTTTCCACCCCTGCTTCCCGGGAACAAGTGAGTGCTGCTGGCACAGCAGTGCAGGGAGCTATGGGAAGGTGACTGCTGTCCCACCACGCTCTGGCCCTACAGCTGGTTTTGCCTGGTGTTTCATTTATTTTTTGATGACTGCTGGTATTACCTATAAATAAAGCAAACAGTGTGACTGAGTCAGCTTTAAATCCGTGTGCTGTGTTTACTGAGATAGCCAGAAAGTTTGGGCTGGGATCGCTAATGGGAAGCACAGCTGGGACAGGGAAAGGCACATTGTTTAGTGCATCCTGATGCCTCCTTGGCAAGTAAGCACCGTCGGCTCCCTGAATTTCCCATTTGCTTCACAGGGGCCATTTTCCAGACCAGGAACGAACAGCCGCAGCCTGCCGTGTTGTAAACTTCCAGCTGCGCTCTTCATCTCGGAGGGGACGGACGGTGCAAAGCGGAGCGAGGCTGCGACAGTGCCTGGCTGCCTGCAAACCCAGCGCTGCAGCCCCTGGCCTCTCAGTCATGCTGGGGGGGTTATTTTTCAAGCCAGGGTGGATGCGACTTGCTCTGGGGAGGAGGCACCCGCTGTCTTCTCCATAATTCACACGTCTGGAAAGCAGCCTGGGATGTGCCTGGTGCCGCCTGCTCCCACACAGCGTGGGCTGAACCGTGCAGGTGGGCAGAGGGTGCCTGGCACATGCCGGCGCTCGAGGAGCTCGTCCTTGCCCATCGCAGCCTTGGCTGCAGCTCCTATTTCCATCCTGCCCACCCAGAGCATCTCTCCCCCACCTCCTGCCTCCGCCAGCTCTCCCCGGCTCGCAGGTCCAAGCCAGCACTCCTTGGAGTCCTCTAGGCTCTGCTCGTGCTCATTTCCCTAAGAAACTGTGATGCCAACAGGTTGCAGGTACCGCAGCATGGTGCAAGCTCATGGGACTAATCCTGCCTTAGCCCAAACCCAGGACTGCGGCATGTAGTGAGTTTGGGTAGGAGACACACTCCGGTCCCTATAACAGCCCAAAGCCCCCAGGCAGGGAGCACGGGGCGACACGAACATACCCGTGGTGCTAATCGCTGCCTGTAATCCCAGGTTTATGTTTTACTGCTTGTTATATCCCTCTTACAGCTCCCAGCTCCCTTCCTTACCCCAGGCCAAACCAGAGCACAGCAGGCCTTGGGATGCTCTGAATCAAATGCTATTATCATTTTTTTTACAATGCATTTTTTAACGCAATTTAAAACACGACATAAAGACACAGAGACCCACGTCTTTCTGCCTTCCAGCCCCCAGCACACCCAGCGTATCCCTTGGGATTAGCGACTGAGCGGTGAGCCCAAGGGGACCACTGCCACCGGGCTCATGCTGGACCCCCCCAGTGCCATCGCCTGGGATGGGTATAAAGAAAGGGCCCATTTTGGGGTGCATCTTGAGCTGCTGGGGTCCGTCCTGCAGTGCTGGGCAGAGCAAAGCAAACTCCTGCTCATCCCAGACAGAGCAGCCGTCTGCGGCATCCATCAAAATGCAGGCACCTCCTTGGGAAAGGCCATATTTCATCCCTGGATCCAGAGATGTTTATGAAATTATCAGGGCTAGACGAATGGCGATTTTTGTTTCAGCAGACACGCTGCACACCGGGCACCTTGTGGGAGATAAATCGCTGCCCGGGTAATCGTATTTCTCCTCCTCCCTCCCTCCCTGGCTTCAAATAAATGGGTTTAAACTGGTCCCAGCTCTCTGAAGAGGTGTTGCTGAAAGATGGGAAGAAAGATAGGAAAAAGGCAGCAGAAGGCTCTCCCAAGCCAGTGTTGGAAGGTCCTAAGGGCCTCCTGAGCAGTTTCACCATGAACCCAGGTGCCGTCCGCTCATGCTCATACCTCCTTTCCACTTCCACAACAGAACACCAGCGAGAAGGTCTGCTGAGGTCGGGAAGGTGGGACTAGGTGAAAACTCTCACCAGCTCTGGTTGCTCTTCTGCAAACATCTTTCTGGTGCCACCAATGGCAGCCATGCTATAGCTTTTCGCCTGTAGCTTTCTTGCTTTATTTGATTTTACCAAGTCTGGTTCTACTGGATATTTTTGCCTGTTATGTGGCCCAGTCCTCAGAGCAGCTTACCTGGGAGGATGCTTGATCTATACAGATCTCCATGGATGGTCTAAAAGCAGAGGTTAAGGCGACTTGGGGTACATAAGTGAGAGAGAAGTGGGGCGATTTGATTTAGACTCACGCTGTGGACTTTAGGAACTGCTCAATACAGGCTTGCAGGCTTTTAAAAGGCTTTTGAGGGTGTCTTGCATGCAGGTCAAGAGTCCTTTTGAGCTTTGTTTTCAACAGTGAAAAACCCATCAGGAAACTGCAATGCAAAGCCAAACATATACCTGCCTAGAATAGGGGTTAAATAGTGGGGTTTTTTACACAGCTTCATGTTTTCCTGCCTGTCTGAACACTTGGCAAGAGACTCTTTGGTCCATGGGTGTTTTGTCCATAAAAAAGCAAACTGGGCATGTTTGCAGAGGTTCACTGAAGAAGCATGAGATCAAGGACAAGAGCTCACCTCCTGACAACAGCTGCCTGCCTTGGTGCTTGCTCAGTTTGGCCATGCTGGTTAACTTCTCAAATTATGAAAGTTTTAGAAAGCGCTTCTCTAAAAAAAAAAAAAAAAAAAAAATTTAAAAAAATCCATATATTGGTATCTTTTACAAAGCAGTTGATGCACATGAGCATCAGTTTTCAGCTCAGAAAGGTCGTCAGGGTGGGTCTCTGCTCCCTCTTACTCCACGTGACAAAAATTATTCAAATTCTTCTCATCTAATAGCCAGCTAGCGGTTTTGCACTGCGTCGGCTGAAGACCAGATGCAGCTCTGGCAGGCAGTCAGAAAAACACTAAATGAGCAAGTTTTTCTTCTGCTTCTCGCATCCGCACCATTCCTCGGTGCTTGCAAGTGCGTGGTGTAATCATCCTCCGTTTGTTTTTATGGCTTCAGCTTCAGAATAGATGGGAACAGAAGCTGCAGTAAACTTTGCTCCTGCTGCCGGCAGCCACAAGAAAAATGGGGTAAGTAGAGTGCAGTTATTACTCGGTCCCCTTGAGCTTTCTCTGTTAAGCACTTAATAACTGAGATACCCCAAATGAAGCCTAGCAGGTGCCAAATGGCAAAGATGCCTCTAGATAAAGTCTTTACCATGGAAAACACTTACAGACATTTGCTATGACCTGAATATCCATGAGCTCAGCCTGCTTCTCAGGCTGATTTACTTCACCAGCTAAAATATATCACCCTTCCCAACTTCCCATCAGCTGGAGAAGGGAAAGCAAGCTGTATTTGCCCTTAGGCAGAGCACTACACCCTAAACAGCCTGGGAGCACTGGCGAGGCTGTCAGACACCTACCCCACACCCCCAAAACATAGACTGTGATGGTACAACATGCAGGAGCACAAAGTAAAAGGTTTCTTGCACGGAAAGGAAAAAAACCCAACACTTCTTGCATCAGTGAGTGGAAAATGCTTGAAGAAAAAACTTGTATTTTTTTCTTTTTAGATGATTTATGGAGCTCCCCTGGTAACTGCACAGTGATGGAGAGTGTTGGTGCGACCCAGGCGCCAAGGACACGGTGCAAATATTGTACAAGCGGAAGGCAGAGGGTCCCTCTACTCTTGCCTTTGCACATTGCTGGTTTACGCCCTGCTCCCTCTCCCCGGGTACCGCTGTGCTGCTGCAGACTGGCTCTTTGGGCTAATTCTCCATCACCTTCCCACCGGGACAAGGACAGCACGGGGGTTTGCTCATCCTCCTACCCCAACTATGCAACCTGCCCGGCACAGCCGCCCTGTGCAGGCAGGCTTGGCATTCTGAAAGTGAGCTGTTTGCAAACACACAGAGCCAATTAACTCATCTCCCAGTGATTTATCTGCAGAAAGAAGAGATTTTTTTAAGCTCAGCCTTGATGTCCTGCTTTTTATTCTACTCGGTTTTCCAGCCAGGCAATCCGGGGCCTGAGGAGTTCAATGAACGCGGCTGAGGTCAGACCACAAATCAGGGCTCAGTCAGCCCGGGTGCACAGGAGCCTCCTGGCTCAGCCTCCCAGCCGGGGGCTCCTTCAAGTGATTTATTTTTCGCCTGCTGTTTCCTTATTTTTAGTGCATGTGCTGGAGTTCCTCATTACTTCCAAAGAGCTTATTTGGGACTCCCTGTCCCCATGCTGGAGGGTCAGTCGTCACCTTGCAGGGTGGGCTGGTCCCTGCCGTGCCCAGGGTCTCCAAGCGATGGGTGCCTTTGCTCTTCCAACTGCCATCCATAAGCAGCCAGACACTGAGGAAAGAGCTGTTTTTTTCCTTTGCATTGCCCACAGCAAAAGTCCCCAGCATCACCCCAGAGCCAGCTTTTGGCTCTGCCAGACCACGTCCCTCCCCGGCACTCAGGGAGCAGCCACAGCTCTGGCATTTCAATCTTCCTGCTTGTTCATTGGGACGTTGGGATGGGATGCTGCTGATGGGCTCATGGGTTTTTCTCCCCTCCAGCAGCAAGCACCGGGTCGTGCTGGTGGCCATGGTGCACAGGCTGGACACAGGAGCACAGTGTTGCAAGGAGGTGAGTGGCCAAAAGCCCAAGGGGCTGGAGAGAAGCTCCACATGCTTGTGGGACCGGGGTCTTTGCATTGGCCATTGCACAGCCTCAGCCTTCAGGCGATTCATTTTGCCCATCCTTGCCTCCAGGCAGGTTTCTTTTGAAAAGGTTCATCTGTGGGACAGGGGCTGCCCAGCACAGATACCGCGCTGACCACGCACTAACACATAACAACCAGCAGCAGCAGTTCATAACACTGTGTTGGTCCAAGCACAGCTCCGCCACAGCCTTTGCATGGGAGCACAGTTAATTTTAGCTCATCTGAACGTGCAGCGTGGTTGCACAGCCGAGATCGGCTGCATTAAAAGACATCCTGGTGGAGGGGCTCACTTTCTTAACACTTCTCACCATCCTTAAGTCCAGCTAACGTGGAGCTTTGTGTGTGCACCCTTAGAGACATCCTCTGGACTCGAAGAAGATGGATGCGAAGAAGATGGTGTCTTGACAAGCAAGACCCGTGCAAAGTGAAGGTCGACATTTAGCTGGGTGTTGGTCCATACCTGGTGCTGCTCACTGTGGCTGAACCAGCATCAGAGGGGGATTACTCTCTGGTCCATACAAATACCCCCAGGCCAGGTCAGGATGAGCAGCGGGGTTGCCTCGCTCCCTCCATGGGCAGAGAGGCTGGCACACGGTGTTGGCAGGGTGGCCTCGGGACACAGGCTGTGTCACAGCCGTGGGGCTGATGCTGCAGCTGGACTTTGGCCAGCTGCGGGAAGGTGTTTACTTCTGCCATAATAACGGCAGCTAAACAGCCATCCGCTTCCCACGGAGCCAGCACCCCTCCTGCCCGCTGGGCTGCTGGGGGGGACAGGGACCCCAATGGGCAGAGCCTGCAGTGGGGGAAGGTGGAGAGGCGGCTTTGGGGAGGCTGGCGGGGCTCTGGGGTGCCCTTGGGGCGTTGGGGCAGGGAGCTGTGCTTGCAGTGGGGCTGGGGTGTGCATGGGGGGGCTTTTGCACCTGCTTGTACAAACCCGGGACCTGTGGCAAAGCTTGTCTCGGCTCTTGAACACGGCTTTCCTTGTGATACACATTCTGGGGTGGCACCAAAGTGCCTCAGCATCACCAAAAGTGCAGAGCGCCCACCTTGCTGGATGAGCAGAAAGTCCAATGGTGCAGGCTTCTAGCGGGGACAGCAGCCCAGGCTGTGACAAATGGCATCCCCCCGTCACTGATCCCACAGGGCTCCAGCCCCGAAGACAACCAAGATGTTATAATGTGGTTTAAAGATTTCTTTTTATCAGTTCCTAGGCTTGCGGGGACTGATGGCTGTGTGAACTGCCCCCTCTTCAGGCAGAAGGGTTTAAGATCTCCCTAGCCCCATTCCCCCAAATCAGAAGATTTTGGTACACTGCACTGCTATCAAACACAATTTGAGGGGCAGGGAGGTAGGGTTTCTATATGCGGTGCCAAACGCTGCCCTGCAGTGAGGAGCCACTAAGGCCCCCTGGAAACGCTGGTACTGATGGGTGATGCTCAGCGGGACCAGCACCGATTTATCCAGGGTTAGTTTGACCTATAGGGTCCGGGGCTGCAGCCCTTAAAGTTGTAACTTGATTCTGCGGCCCTACACATATGACCATAAATATGACTATAAATATGACCAGTGCAAAACAGTAGCAGTAACTGCAGTAACATTCATCTAATCTGGTTGAATATAATGACTATAATCCAGCAAATTAGCTGAGCGTGGACGAGGAGTCATAGGGACCTCAGGAGGAGTCTCTGCCTGGTGCTGGCTGTGGGCGCAGTGGGAATGCCAGCCAGCTCTTTGCTGATGTGAAAACACACCGAGGATGAACAGTTTTGCAGCGGTGAAGATGCCATACGGCCATGCAATGGTGCGGTTCCTAGAGAGGTTCATGAGGAGTTTGTTATGTGTCCTTTTGGGTCAGGACCCATGTTGCGGTGCGGAGGTTGCTCTATACCTGTTAGGAACATGGCTTATGTCAGTGGGGACTGACCTCCCTCTGAAGCCACCATGCCCTGCCACGTTACCACTGAAAGGCTCGTTAGCTGCTGGAGAGCTGCACAAAATGCTCAACTGGTGCCTCCCTGGCACGATCCACCCATCCTGTGGGTTTCACGCTGGGAAGCTGTTCCTTCCCTTTATATAACCTGCCTAAGCATGGATTCCTACACCAGGGATCAGATGACACCAGGAGGGGGACAAAGGGATTGCAAACTGATGTTTCAAAGCCTCCTTTTGCTGCAAGAAACAGGAGTCTCATAGCCACAGGCAGAGTGAAGCAGCAGAGACACCTCCAGCAGAGGCTCTTTTCCAGCCCCTTTCTGCCGGATTAGTTGGTGCTAAGGCTTTGACAGCCTGGGAGGAGATGTCACTCTTCATCTGAGGAGGAATCCCAGACCCTAAGACCCCACAGCCCCTTAACACTGACACGGAGCAACCTGATTTAGGGTGTAGGAGGTGCCTGTTCTGCCCATGGCTCCCTCCTCCCTTTATAGCTCAACTTTCTGCTCCTTATTGCCCACCCTTGGCAGCATCAGCAGGCAGGAACTGGCAATGGCCACTACTGCCTTGCTGTGATTTTTGCATCAGAGATTCAAACTTGTTGAGGAATTTCCCTGCACAGCAACTGCAAGGTGCCTGTCCTATGGGTGCTGAGCATCCAGGCTTTCTCAGTGTGCAAACACAGGCACGTGAGCCTGAGCACCAGTGCTTGAAAGCCCGTGCTCTGAATTGCACTGACTATTTGGGAGCCTTGTCTTCCTTTGGATGGGGGGGTCTGAGAGTGGAGATCAGCAAAGGAGACTTGGACCAGAGCAGGGCTCTCATGCATGCGTTACGGTGGGGATCACAGGACCAGCCGTCTGGAGCTAATGTCAGTGAGGAATCAGGGGGAGGGTGTGTGTCTTCTGCTCCTCCAGTGGCTGGAGAAGACCGATCTGGAGGTTGTTAGCGGAGCCCCATGTTGCAGGGTGCTTCCTGACCTCCCCAAGGCATTTCCCATTGGCAATGGGTCTGGGCACAACTGGGAATGAATGGGGACCAGGGGAACGTGGGGGCTTTGCCATACCTACCTGCATAGGTACCTGCATGCTTCCAGGGAAGAGAAGCACATGGGGTAGAGCCATATGGCATGGACATTTCTCAGTTGCAGCACAAACCACATTTTCACGTTTTTCACTACTGTAGGAAATGTCATTCGGAAGAAAACATTAGAGCACATTGCCCGTCTGGCTCTGCAGAATGCAGAAAACAAGCAGAAGGGATGGGAGCAGCAGGGAGGAGTGGGCAGACCAGAGGAAAACCTCAGCCCAGGCAGAATGGCGCAAGGGTTGGGGAGAAACTCTCTGCATGCCGTTTGCCAGAATCATCTTGGCAGTCCTGGAAACAAGTGTCGGATCCTGGAAACGCTGCTGGAAGAGAGGCTGTACTGTGAATTTTGAATGTAAGGCAGCCCTGAAGAGGCAATAAATATATTTGCATGCACATCCACGTGCCAATCGTCTCACCTCTTCCTACTTTGACACCCAGACATGGTAGCTGACCTCTGGGATATACCCTGCCCCATTACCAGAGGCCTGACCTGAGTCCTGTCCAACACGTCATTCCCAAAGCTCACCCTCCTGCTGATCTTATTTCCCTCTCTGATCCTCCTGCCCTGCCCATGTTGGCTCATGTCCGAGTGTCCAGGGCAAAAGATGGCAATCGGGAGGGCATGGGAATCATGGAGCTGATAGCAGTAATTTATAGCTCATACTGCAGTGGATTTCAGTTCAAGGGGATGGCTGGAAGGGCAGTTTAATGAAGTGCAAAGGAATGGGCAGCATGAGATACTGAAGCTGGAAAAAATACCAGCCTACTACTAAATAATTTCCTTCTGACTAGGCATGTCCTCCAGTCTCTAAGTCCTTCTTCCAAAGGATTTAATAAATCCCCCCCAAACCTGACACTCCTGTGTGGAAGGTGGGTCCACACCACACACACACCCCCACACCCATGTCCTCCACAGTCCACAGCGAATAGATGGGAGCTGGTCCCAGGGTCATCCTGGTGGGTCCGTCGTGCTGTTAGCCAAGGAGGAGCAGGGAGCAATGTCCCAGGAAGGTCACTGCAGCAAGGCATGGCGATGGAGATGGGGAGAGCCACTTGCCCGGCTTCTGAGTTGCTTTGCCAGAGAACTGGGATGGAGATGAGAAGCTGGTGCAATGAAGGCACAGCAGATACCGTACATGCCTTTGATCCCATCTTGCTTCCAGTTCCGGGAGGCAAATGGTCTGGCAGACACTGATGGGATCCCCCTCTGCCAATCAGCTTCTCCTGACCCTGCTTAGCCCATAGACTAGACTCGATGTTGTAGCTGTGGGCAGCAGTTTCCAGGCCAATGGGGCAGAGCCAACATCCTCATTCCAACCCCTCTTTGTGCCTGCATTGGAAGGAAAGAAATGTGAGCGGCTCCCTTCCCCATATGCACTACGCAGGGAGGTTGTGCAACGCCGTGGGACGGTGGTGGCCTCAGTGATGCCCCTTAAAAGCCTGAGCAAACCAGAGGCCCTTCAGGGCAGGCATCCGGGGCACGGCCGGCAGCGGGCAGGGCTCAATGCAGGCAGCGCTGCTCCTGCTGCTTGCTCCTTGCCGCTGCCTTGCTTTATGCCTTGGATTTGAACAGATTTCAAAGCTCTTGGCACCACCTCTGAAGAGCCACAAAGACCTGGCCCTGGAAGAGGGCTGCGGCTAGAAAAGCAGATGCTATATCACTCCTCTTCGCTGGAGGACGGCTGGGAAGAGGAGGCCCAGGAAATGAGGGTGTATTTCATGTTGACTTTGCTATTTGGTGCAATGCCAGAGTATTCAGCAGTGGGGGAGGAGGGGAAGATCATCTTTGCTGCAAACTGAGTCGCTCCACCAGGGAAATCTCCTCTGAGATTCAAAAACCGATGGGAAGGTCGTCCGTGATGCTCCGGACCGGTGTGGTGTGCCCTGCCACAAAGTCGCTACCTCACAATAGGTACAGCTGAAATCACCGGCAGCAGGGCAGGGGGAATTACCATAACGCCAGGGCCATGCCGCAGCTAACCCCCTCCTGAGCATGTTTTCCCTCCAATAACCCTGATGCAAAGCTGGGTTCCCCCCGCTTTGCCCACTCTCTGCCAGTCCTTTCCCATCCTCCCAGCATAAAAAGCTGAGCTCGAGCCCAGCCAGCCCCTACCCTGATTGCCTCATGGATACAGGGCTGCCTGATAGGGAGGGACCCTCATCCTACAGCTAAGCCCATCCGTATCGCTAACCTGAACCTGAGTCGAGGAAGGAATGAAAACCCTCTTCTTATTGGACTTGGGCAAAACCAGACCATTTCCTACCACTGCAGCTCTTGCAACATCCAGTATGAAATCCAGCTCTTGAGCTGTAGACCATGTCTATATCCTATACCATGATGTCCTACAGGATATCCTATATATTGTGCCTGCATCTTACTTCTCACTCAAGCCCAAGTCTGAGTGAGCAGGTGCCTGGGAGGACCAGTTTGCCCAGTGAATACCATAACCATCCCAGGGGCAACCAGCACCTGCCCTCTCCCTGGCTCTGCACCCATAGGTGAACAGAGCAGTGAGTTTGCTGGATGAACCTCTATCCTGCCTACGATCAAGTCTACCAGAAGACTGTATCCTTCACCCGTCTGACACCAGCCATCCTCCCAGCTCCACTTTCCAACCTGTCCTCACTGGCAGGGCTCGGACTGCTCTTCTGTTACCTTGCGGGGATCGTGTCCATGGGTGTAATTCAGAAGGGCTGTAAGGGTTAAAGCCTGGGGCTTTGAATCTTCCAGCGCTCCTCCTCTGGCTGTGTGCTGGAGGTATGCAGAGCCAGGAAGCGATGGTGGTGCTGGTTATCCATGCAAGATGTGTGCTTTTCAGGCCAGATATTCTGTGTCCTGATATAATTCAGTGGAGTCAATGAGAAGGGCAGATGCTGAGAAACAGATGAGGGAAGCAGGGCACAGGCGAGAAAGACCCTGAAGTCTTTTTAAGAAATAACACCTATTTATTGACATAGTACTCGCTGGTGCTGGGTGCTGCCTGCCCCATCCCTGCAGAGGGAAGATCCCGCACGGCCTCGCTGGCCTCGCTCGCCCAGCAATGCTCTCGCCCCCCGGGAGCTGTAATTCGTGGTGTTTCCCGCAGGCAGCTGCAGTGCGGTCCCTTCCCAGCTCCGGCAGCTGTTGCAGGAGAGCTGCCACAGGACGTCCTGAGCTGCTCTGTGCCCCCGGGCCTCGGCTTTCCTCACCCTACGCAAACAGTTTGTGCAAGAAGCTCTGGGCTCAGCCTCTCCCTGGGGTGGAGCACCACCAGCACACACAGGGACACGCTGCCCTCACCAGCCTCTCCCAGCCACCCCCCAAAGATTGGCACAATTTTGCTTGCCGTTCCTTGGGATGTCTGCAGTCTGAGCTCCGTTCCTGCAGTTTACCCAACGGCTGCACACAGTGCCTGCAGGATCCGGCCTTCGTTTGCAGCCTAGGGCACCAGCTTGCAGCAGTCACTGTTTTCTCCCCAGCCATTTAGGGCCCCTGGAGCCAGGAGGATATTTGTCCCATCCTCCCTTCAGCCGATGCTGTGTCATGACACCCAGAACGACCAGGGGAGCGTGACACTCCTCTCGAGGTGGCTGCAAAATGTTTGGATGTCAGGACAATCCCATCTGGCTGGTAGTATTGCCGGAAGCGATTTCCCTGCAAGACATAAAAGCTGCATGGTTACCTGGCCTCCTGCTTTCCACCCTTTGCAACAAGGCCACTACCTTCCAGTCCTTAATTTCCTGAGATCCCATCAGGATTTGGCTGCATTAAGCCACTACACACCTTCCTGGGCCAAGGCTTCATCAGGATGCAAATCAGCAGAGCATCACTGCCATGGACTCGGCAGAGCTCCTCCAACTCTGCGGAAGAGGAGCCACGAGCTGGCCTCCGCCTCTCATCGAGCATTGCTGCATCTCAGCACAACTGTGCATCTGAGCAGGCAACATGGGACACGTTATCCTGCCTGCCCTGCCGGTCCTGGGTCCAAACACCCACCCCTTAACGTCAGGGATGGGCATTCGATGTCCCCGATACCTCTGTGCTCTAAGCATGGCTCCCACCTTGGCAAGCTCATCCTGAGGTGCTGCCCCACGAACGTGCCAGAAAAGACCCAAACGTGTTTATTATTTTGCACCCAGTAGTCGTCAGCTCATGCTCTGTGGCTGCTAAGCCCAAGGGACCTGCAAAAAGCCCTGATGCAGGGAGGAGGGACGGGGACCGGCAGCTCCCCTGCAAGGCAGCTGACATCGTTCAGTTAAATCCCCTGAAACCCAGCATGTTCGGTGTTTTCATCCCTGCACCTACCCCAGCTGCTTCCCGGGGAGGTTGGAGCCCAACTGACGGCCGCTATCAATCACCCCCCAGCGCCCCGGGACCGCTGGATTTACACCAGCCCAGCCTCCCGCTCTGCAAACACAGCAGCTGCTGCAAGCACGGAGTCAGAGACGAGGAAAAACAGCAAAGCGAAGCGGGGGGGAACCCTCGCAGCAGGCAGGAAAGCCCGAAAAGATCTGGTTGGACCCAGGGAGGACGAAGCCCTGCTTTCCTTGCTCTGCGTTCTACCCCCCCTGCCTTTTTTCCTTCATCCCACCCCTAAAAAAAACCGCTGATCTGCCTGCGATTGAAAACAAAGCTCCCTTGAGCAGCAATGAAATCTCATCTTATTTTTTTGGGGGTAGGCTGTGTTACTGGGAAAGGACGGGGGCTGCCTCCAAGCTCCGACCCACGCCTCCCCTCCGGCCCTGAATTAAAAAACAAGCGGCTCCGGAGGAAGAAGGGGAGAAGGAAAACATGCCGTTCCCTGCAACTCCACCAGCTCCTGCCCCTCGCATCTCAGCAGCGGAGGCCCTGGCCTGTTGGCAGCGCGCGGATTGGCCGGGGCTGGGTGGGAAAGGGAGCCCAGTTTGGTGTTACTGGGCAGACTTAGAGATTTTGGGGGGATGGAGGGAGGGGGACACACACACGCGCGCGCCTGCGTCGGGAGGGGAGCGTGCACAGGGCTTGTTTTGTGATGCTGGATTCCAGTTCGCCTCCGCCGGCGCGCTGGGACACGGCGTCAGCTGCTTTCTGTCTCACGCTGCTATTTGGGAGACGGCGATAGAGGGGGACGGGGTTGGCGGGGGGGGTCCTCTGGCTCTGGGTTGGTGCTGGGCTACGTGGTGCCCGCCTGAATGTCCCCATTGTGCTGCCAGGGAGGGAGCAGGAAGCGCTGCCATCACCCCTCTGCACGCCTTGGCACCTCCCCGGCACCCTGCCAGGATGGGGGACCCCGGGAAAGGGCCAGGGGCCGTGCCCCCAGGGTGGTATTTGGGGGAGGGAGGGGGAATTAGGAGGGGAAAAAGAAGGAAAAAAAAAAAACCAAACAACCAACCCAGGGTTTGGAAGTAGAAAATGTCACTGGGCAGAAAGGGGATCAAAAGGGAAGGGAAAAACACAGCCAACCCCTTTGTCTCCTACCCTTGGGCATTAAAAATGACATTTTTCTCGGAGAACAGTAAAAATATCCCCCTGCCACTGCCCCAAAATGCTAATTTCATCCCAAAAGCTGGGTTTGTGCAGGTGGCTTGTCCTGCACAGGACTAAACCGATACCAGTGGGGAATGCACTGCGGTGTTTCACCTGGGTACTTGTGGCCCCAAGTGCAACCACTAACCGGATCCTGGAGCCACCCCCATGCTTCACCACTGGGGCTCTCCCCATTTCCCAGCCCCAGTCCCTCAAACTGCCCTCTCTCCCTCCCTGCCCGCGGGATGGGTGCTGGGCAGGGGCACCCTGGGCACCTACACCCATCCCGGCCACATGCGGATGTAGCTGAGCTGAAGAGCTTGGGCTCACCTGGATGACACCTCCTCCATCACCAGCACGGGCTGAGAAACTCCAAAGCCGCTCAGCGCTCCCACGCAGCTTGACAGCACGAAATTAAACCTGAAACCAGGAGACAAAAACTTAAATGGCAGCAGGAAAGGATTTTTTTTTTTTCCTTAAAACATATGAAAGCCAATTGATTTCTCTAGGCCAGAGCCAAAGAAAAAAAGTAAAATCCTTTCCCAGCTCCCTGCGCCAGATGCCCACTCCATCCTCCTGTGCAAGGGGCTGGGGTACCTTCGGACAAAGTCTGTGCCACACGGAAGGGAGGGTGGAGGAGTCAAGGCTTGGTGCATGAAACCAAGGGAGGCTTTTGCCCCCAAAAGTTACCTTAACAATCTCAGAAAAAATAAAAGAGGTTTTGAAGAGCATCTACATGGCTTCAGGGCCCTGGTGCCGTCTCACGGTGTAACGTGGGCTGGTAGGACCCTCGTCTTGGCCTTCAAGTGACAAGTTGTGGGGCTGGCACCCATTCAGCTTTTTTTATATCTTAATTTTGCTTGCTCATTAGCGTGCAAACTAGAAAGTTCACCACCTCATCCTGAGCAGAGGGGAATATAAATAGGCCCATGGGGCTGGCTACCATGAAAGCAAGCAGGACTCGCTCCATGACAACGACAGGGGAACCCATCCTGTTTCCAGTCCCCTGGTGCTCATTATGTGGTCTTTGCATTAAAAAATGGGCTTTGACAACAGGAGGAGCACACACTTTTTCATTAGAGTAGCACCTACGATTACAGCATTGGTGGGGAACCACACAGGCTACTAAACATGAAGTTTGTCGAGAGCCCAGCATGTCACAGGCAAGCACATGGAGGACAACTTCCACCTGGGGTAGACCACCTGGGGCCCACCTCACCTCCTGAGAGGCCATCTCACCCTCCCAGGACTTCGCTTACCCATCCCACCACCATGAGCATGCAGGGCCGCTGTGGGTTCACCCTGGCCACCCGGCAGAGTGAGGCACCTTCCCAGTAGCCATCAGAGAGAAGATGGGGTAGGTGACAGCAGCTTGGAGGCCAGTCTGGAAAATCCAGCCCCGGGCACCTCTGAAATCCAAGCAAAACCCAAGACAAAAGGATTTGGAGAGCCGTGCTCATTAGAGAAGAGGGTGAGGTGTTTTTCACTTGTGTGATGTGAGCTTCTATTCATGGTTCCTCATTAGGACTCAAACGACCTGTGGACCTATCCCAACTTTTGGTTGGCAGTATCTGCGCTCCTATCAGCTTGCAATTGTCCCTTGGGCAGGTCACTCAAGTGAAAAAAAAAAAAAAAACCCAAAAACGCCCATGCAATTATAAACCAGGTCCTTCCTCGTGTTCAGCCTCAGCTCAGGGGACACTCTCCTAGGGTGACCCAAGACACTGACCTGGGCCTTCTGCCCTCTTCCCATTCACTCCTCAGTCTGGCCAAGGCCAATACCAAGGGATTTTAATTAAAACTTCTTTCTAACCAGAGTGGTGGGCATTTTGTCTGTTAATTGCAGAACAGACAGCCTCTCAGCGAAACGAATGACTGTCCAGTTGGCCAGTGTACCCTTTCCAAGACAAGAACTGGGAACATTAGCACCAAGTACAAGAACAGTCTTTCATAGTAAGGACACATACAAGAGGTGAATGGTCATCATCATCATCATTAGGACACAAAAAGGAGAAACATTTTCTTCTGCTGGGTAGGGGTGGAAACCAGGCTCAGAGCTCGTCTCTGCCATGTTGAAAAACCAAGATGGGAGAAGGAGAACCACATCTGGCCCTCATACCTATTTCACTCGGAGCAACTGTGACAGTGGATTTGCTTTGCAGTCGTTCCACTCTGACTTTTTCTGGGGAAAGGATGATCAGAGTTGTACCCACTCTTCCAGTGGAGGTCTTGGTGGCTCTTGCCCTGAGGATTTTAAGGTCACCAGAGAGGCCTTGTCATAAGAATCCTCTAAGGGTGCATCTGCCTTTTGCATGACAGCATTCAGGCAGCGGCTCAGAGGTACTGTGTGAGATCAGTGGATAGTCCAAAGCCCTTCTCTGTCACCTCCAGACAATGTGAAGTCCTATCTTATGATATGTTTTTGCTCCTCAAGCTCAAAGACCTTCTGTTTTATATTGATGAGCTTCATATCATTGTTTTTGCTCTCATTTTCCAGGTCATCCACTTATCTTTTTACAACACCTATAACCTCCCCTATAGTATTGATACCCTTCAGCTCTGCCTCATTCACACATCTCAATGTTGCTCTTCTACTTTTTTTGGGTCATTTACAGAAATATGAAACAAGACAAGCCCTGAGGCTGACATCTGGGTAGCTTCAGGGGAAACCTTCCCTCCTGCCTGATGCTTCCCCTTGCAACATCAGCCATGGCCACCTGATGTGCAGTCAGCCCAGACCCACCTTCATCCCACTCTCCAACCACATGCATATAATTTCATTCGTCAAAATCCATTGTAGACCTTGCAGCCTTCCCTGAAGGACAACCATTTGGCTTCTCCAGTGCAGTCCAGCTATCCACAGCAAGGATGGGCATCCTCTGCATCAGAGGAGAGGCTTTCACCAAAGATGTCAGAGATGAAGGGAAACCTTCCAGCTATGGCATTTCTCTCTCTGAAAACAACCCAAAGCACACACACTGTAGACTTGGGCTGATGTTTGTTGACGCAGCACCCAGCTCCTACAGCGTGGAGCAGCGTGCAGAAAACCCGCACCACCCTTGCCAGGAAAGAGCGTATCGTCACTCGCCATAACAGCCCACCTGGGCTGGACACCACCCAGTTGCCAAACCCACTTCCCTCCAGCCATCCCCTCATTAGGCTGATTATAATTACCTGCCAACCTAATTGCACCCTTTCCTTCGGGAGAAGCTCAGAGATACTGCTCCTACAGAGCAGCAGAGATTTGGCAGCGTGCTGGGAAGCTACTGGTAATTAGAGGGATATTTTTATAACCTATACTGAGTGCCTTAAATCGAGAGAGTGGATCTAGGCATGCAAAAAGCTGTGCTGTGTGTCTAAAGCGCGCTGCTCATGCTCCTCATGATCAAACGTCATCATTAGCACAATTCACTGGGCAGACAGGGAAACCCCAGCTTCTGCCTTCATGCTCTGCAACGGCTATAGCTTCAAATGTGACATGATTTCTAGGGTGTCCTGGTTGGTTTGCTTGCTCAGAGTTTAAGCCTGGCTTTGCCTATAGCAGGTAGCACAGAAAAATGACGTATTCTTTAGTGATAGCACACAAAAAATTCACCTTGAAGATGAAAAGACCCCCCCTCTCCATTTCTAAGCATGGAATATGCTTCAGGAAGCCATATCTTGGTCTTTCTGCCCAAAAATCATTGCCAGCTTTCCCCTGGAAAACAATACAAGTGTATTTGTAATTGAAGGATGTTGACTGGAGGATGAAAACAAGCTGGTAAGCAAAGTTTTCACTTTCAAATGCTACAGCTTTGCTGTTTGGAAACTTTCTCTATTTCATGTTCTCCTTTCTAGCCAACTCACATTTTTGTTTCAATCTTTACAGCCCCAGCCAGGCACTTCTGTGCGGAGCTGTTGTTAGCGTGTCATGGATAGCAACACATACCTAAGGGAAGGAGTCAACGTTTGCTGGAAACAGGCCTGGCTGAACTCCTTTTCCCCCTCCCTAATCCAAATGGCCCCCAGCTTTGGAAAAGTTTGCCTCCAACTCTGAACTCGCTTGGCCCCAACTGCTATAAATAGTCGGAACAAAACCTCCCGGGCCAAATGCCCTGAGTGTTTAGAAAGCTTTGATCCCGCGCTGCTTTTAGAGAGCTTGAGCCTTTTCAACTCGTGCAGCTTGAGCCCATATTGTGGCTCAAAGTGGGGTGAGGGAGACCCAACCAACAGGCTGGGAAGTGGGAGGGTGTCGAGCCCTGTGTGCACCCCAAGTGCAGACCCTCCTCGTCTCTCCCGTGATGAACCAGCATCATAGCAAGACCAGAGGATGGGGCACCAAATCGGAGACATGATACCTGCCTCGAGTCCATGGAGCACCCCGAGAAGAGCCGTCGTCCTCAGCTGGAGCCGGCAAGCAAACCCTCCTCCTTGTTCCCGGCCACCGTGTTTGCTTTCTGTCCCCATTTTCCTGTGGGTTGAGGGTGCTTTGCTTCTCCCTCCCTCTGGGTGTGCCTGGCTCTTGTGCCTTGGCACCGCTCGCCTTGGCCAGAGACGGAAGTGGAAAGACACAAACTTCAGGGGGAAAAAACAACCAAAACAAAACAGAAAAAGGGCTGCTCTTGCAGAATTTCCAACCCATCAAGCTGGAGTGCAAATCCTATGAGAAGCCAGCTCTCACAAAACCCCAGGCCAAGAAGTTTGGATAAGCGGCCCCAGGGTTTGCATCCCCCTGCCCTCCACCAAGATCCTCATGGTTTTGGAGGAGCACAGCTCGGGCTCTGCCAGCCGCTGGTACTTGCAGGGGTGCTCAGCACCCACAAACCGGCAGCCGGAGCAGGCACCCAGGCAATGCCACTCCTCAAGCCTCCCCTGCCCAAGGCTGGTGCGGCTGCATGGGAAGGTAGCCCCACATACCTCCCCAGCCTTCAATGACCCCAGCCCTCATACACATCCAGCCACCGGCTCATTCTTCCCATCTGGGCACAAGAAAGGGACCTTGAAGGCCACCCCAACCTGGCTTTTCAGGCTCAGCGCTGCAGCGGGCAGCACCTGCCTTTCCTACCTCTGCATTTCCAATGGGTTTTTATCCATGCAGCTCAGAGCCCCCCACATCTCCGCCAGGAAAATAGCTTTCTGCCCAGGTGACTTTTTCCTGTCCAAAGCTCTTCCTTTTGGGAGCAGAAGTCAGCAGCAGCACATGGAGTGTAGCAGGACTGGGGCAGGGCAGCTCAGGATAACTCTCCGGCAGCGCCTTGGAGGAGGGAGGACCTCGCTGCCCACCATGGCCGGCAGGACAGACAACCAGAATAGAGGTGCAGCACCAAACCATCCTCCTTTCATGTTGCTTTAGCAGCAGTAGCGTTTCCTAGGAGTTTTGCTGCAGCCTTGCACTTGGCCAATGCTTTTCCCCAACCAAGTGACTTCAAGGTGGTTACAGGACACTTTGCTCCAGAGCAAACCCCTCTTCAAACTCTTGGAAGTGTTTCAAACCCCAGCAGCGAGCATTTGCTCCCTGCCTTCTCACCTTGCCCTGCAGCAGGCTGGCAGTGGTGAAATAGTGGCTTTGTGGAAATTAAGGGGAGCTGGCGTGTCTCTGGGGAGCCAGCTTAGCTAATGCTGCGTTGGGAAAGGGCTGAGGTCAGCCCCATCGCCCTCTGTCACTGACAGGCATCTAGCATGGGGGCAAGAGAGCCTGGAAATTACTCCTTAGGGGAAGTTATAAATAAAGCAGCCCAACTTTAAGGGAGCATTGAAACCCCACACACAGAGCCCATTGCAGAGAGAGGACTGGTGTTCAACCCCCTCCTCGCCCCACTGCATCCCATGGCCTGTCAGACAGAGCTTGGTCCCGCTGCCTGGAACTGTGCCTTCTGGGGTAGCCAGGTCACAGCAAAGCCCTTGCAGGGGACACCCAGCCTGGCCGGTGTCTGCATGGTGTCCAGCCTGGAGTCATTTCTGGAGCACCCATCCTTGGCTCTCCGACGCCACGGGACTTGCCACCTGAGCCCTGCCAGGGAGCTTTGCCCCCTTTTTCCTCCTTGCCTCTCACCGACGTCATGGGGCAACCCTCACCTAGCCACAAAAATGGCTGCAGCATCCAGAGCCCCCCCTGGGTGGGCTCCCATCACCTCCCCGCACCCCAGGCTGTGGCACCCCGGATAGGGTGGCTGCTCCGCAGGGAACGCACGGGGGGGACGGGTCACCCTGTGAGGGGTTTGGCAGCACGCTGCCTCGGAGGCGAGGGCTGGCTCGGGGCTTTGTTTTATGTCCTGTTTATCCTGCCGAGAGAAACAGAGGAGTTCAGTGTGCAGGAATCTCGCGCCCTCGCCCCGCTCCCCCACCGCATGAAAGCTGCTGAGCTAACAGGAGAAAATCAAAGGCGATCACAGCCCGCTGGCAGCCCGCTGGGTTTCCGCACTGCCGGCCCTGCTCTCAGCTCTTACATAAGCCGCCAGCTCGGCCCGGCATTGCGCTCGGGGCTTTTTTTCTTGTAAACCAAGCAGCTGCCCCAGCGGAGCTTCTCCGGGACCCTGCAGCTGTGCTACCCCCTCCGCTCGTTGGGGAAGACCCCTATCCCGTCTTCTTGCCAGCCTGTTGGGTTTTTTTTTCCCCCTGTCAAATAAGACGTGAGACCTGGGCAGCCCCTCAATACACAACCATGCTACATTCAGCTGGTCATTGGCACGGCAGGGCACGGGGTGGTGGGTGACAGCCAAGCCGGGCTGTCCCCGTGGCATGCCACAGTCCCCAGACTCAACCCAACACCATGAGCTGCCACCATCCCATCCCATCCCATCCCATCCCATCCCATCCCATCCCATCCCATCCCATCCCATCCCATCCCATCCCATCCCATCCCATCCCATCGATCACCCCAGCCCACCCTCTTCAAGACCCAGCACCTTCTCCTGCTAGAAAAAGGAGATGCTTCAGCCCAAATCTGAGCTCTGTAACATCAGACCTCACTTCTGTCTGCTTCGCACCCAGAGCACTACAGGGGCAGTCACAAGAGGTTCGGCACCAGTGGCATGGATGTGCATCCTCTCCACCAAGCACAGCCTGAAGCACCAGGGCAAACTGTCCCTGCTTTCTGTAAGGGCGTCTTGATCCTGTCATCTTTGACTGTCAAGCAGTCCCCAGGCGTAAGGGCGTCCCCAAACACATGCCCTGCATGGGTTTTGAGGATTCATTTCCCCATCTCTCCTGGGCATGACCTCTCAGCAGAACAGGAACGAAAACCCCGCAGACATAAAAGCACCCAGGAAAGAGTATTAAATCCTCTACATATATGCCCCTCACCATCAGGCATGGCCTCACCTTCCCCTCCAACACAAGGTTATTCTCTGATTTGTCAAGGTGACAGCTGCTAAAGGAGGACAAGGAAGAACAACATCACCCTACCTTCTCTTTTCATCCCCACCCCTTTTTTGCTCTCTTTGCATGCCTTTCACCGTGGGAAAAGGAAGAAAGCAAAGATTCATGTTTTGAGAGGTCACTGGGAGCCAGTGAGAGAGCAGAGGCATCTCTCAAGGGCCTCATGCTCCCACCCACCCACCCAGGCACACCAGTCCCCCCACCCGAGGGGTACCCCAGGAGGAGCTCCCCAGACCACTGCTTTAGCAGCTCTATTCAACACCTCCTCGACCTGCCATCCATCAGTCTTCAGCAGCACGCTATCATCCTCTACCATGCAAAAATATTCTTACTTCCTACATATTTTTTTCTTACTCTGTTTAATAATTTCTGATTAAAAGCAACTAAAAAAAAGTACCAAAATGCCAGTTTCCTGGGTTTCACCATCACACAAACCTCTGTGCTAACAGCATGGCAGCCCTCTTTACCTGCACGCTCCCTGAACCCTCAGTAGGGAACTCCTCACTTTCCAGCATGCACAGTGGAGGGATTAGAGCAAATTAACTCATACTTGGAGCTGCGGCAGGATCAGGCAAATCCTGGCTTGGCTATCTCTCTTTAGACGACATCTGGCAAACAGAAGGGCTGGAAACAATTTTGCTTTAATTGCTTTTTAAAATGCAGCCAGCAGATGGTTTGGTAACCCAAATTCATGACTCTTTCCACAGCTCCAGGCTGCTGGCTTGGAAACCAAACCCAAGTATGACCCAGGTAGCGAGGGACCCGTCCTGCCTGCTTTACCAAAGTGCTGGCCGTGATGCCGCAGACAGGACTGCCCAGGCTGGCCGAGAGGGACACCTCAAGGCTGCCAGGCCATCGGCTGCCTTTGCTGCATGTCCTGTCTGCAATCCCCAGCCACCAGCACCAGCGGAAAGATGTCTCCATTTCTGGCTCTTGGTCTCAGCTCAAAAAACAGCCAAACGGCACTTGGGCAGCCCAGGGCTGGCAGGGACATGAAGCAGGCTGGTCTCCAGTCCCAAGTGGTATTTTTGGTTGGAGGGACTTTAGGCTGGCTGCTCCTGAAGAGCACTCACTCAGCATAGGACAGCCAGAAATAAGAGACAATTTGCAAGTGCACCACAGCCTGTGGTGTCAGGGCCACCATGCTCAGAAACACCCTGGTAAGCCTGGAGAGCCCATGAGTATATAACATGGTCTGCAGCTTCCCCGGAGAGCACAGCATGGTCTCTCCAGGGCACGGGGGGACATGCCCTGCCCACACACCCCTTTGTCACTTGGTCCTTGGGAGCTATTCCTATGGACCTGAGCCGAAGAGCATTCTAGCTGCTCCTGGAAAGCTTATGGGTTAGGTAAGCAGAGTCCTTTTCTTGCTGGCTCTTACCCTGACCTGCTGTGTGACTTCCCACTCGTCCCTTCACCTCTCCTCCTCCATGGCAGTCACAGGATTGCTGGGCCAGTGTTTGCGGTGTCTCCGTGCCCATCAAACTGGGAACAGGGACTGACAGGGCTACGCAGTGGTTGCAGACCTGTGCAGGGTTTTAATACATCCAGGCTGACTCTCCTGACCCAAGTGGTTTCTTCCCCACGTGCAGTCCCCACCTCTCGATGAACACCTAGGCGCTCAGCATCCCACAGCACACAGCTGCAGAGCTCTGCCCCAAAAGCAGCCACATCCCAGTGCGGAGGAATTAAGGCCCTCCCGAGAACCTCGCAAACGTCTCGTGAAGCAGGCTTGTTTTTCTGTTACAAAGTAATTTGAAATTCTTGGAAGGCAATCAGGAAAGTACAAAGTATTCCAGCTCAGGACAGCCTGGGACTCATTCCTTAGAGGCACAATGCTTGTTTACTCAATCCCTCATACATTAATATCTAAAAATTCATGAGTTCAATTGTAAACAATAAGTACTGGCTTTACAGTGTTGTCTATTTAACAATAGTGGTTCCAGCCTGAATGCTAATTTTGTTATCTTTCTTCTAATCTTGCTATCAGAGGGTCAAGATCTCACAAAATTATGGGAAATATTTCAAGCCCATTTATTTCTGGTTTTGAAACGCATCCCTCTGAAACCCAAGGCCAAAGAAAGACTATTTCAAATCAACATTGAAGAGTACAGGGAGGGAGAAGAGCTGTTTGTGCCAGCACTGTCCTCTGGCTCAAGAGCAAATGAGGGAAAAGCCAGCCACAGATACATTTGTGCCGGAGATCTGTAGAAGATTCCTAACAACTGAGAGGGAAGGTCCCCAAGGCAGTCTCCTAAGGGGACCAGTGGACACAAAATAACCCAAACCCAACCTGCTTCCAAGACAAAGCACAACTGGTTTCTGGAAGCACTCCTATCAGCGGGTTGCCTGTGGTAAGCAGAGGTCTCATCTGCATTCATCAGCCCAAGGACTGTAAGCCCTACAGTCCAGGACTCTTCCCAACACTTCATCTGAGGAAAGCCTCTGAAACTGCATCCCGATGGCACGCTGGCAAGCCCAGCTCCCTCTCCCAGAAGGAGTTGTGGGGGATGAGGGTGGAGAGCCTGCAGGATGGACATGGTTCAGAGCTCACTGGAGCTCACCTCCCCTTCCATCTTTGCTGGCTGGCACTGCCACAGGCCCTTCTCATGTCAGGTCTGCGCAGCCTTGAGCTCCCCAACTGGTCCCACTTACAGCCCTCTCTCCCTTTTGGGTCTGACACTTGCCGGAGGGAGCAAGCTGAGACCGTGGTTGTGGGCTCCAGGAGGTTCACCAGGACATTCACAGCTAGGCTGGTGGCATTTCCTGGCTCCTTTACAGTTCTACATAAACACACTGCTGTTTCAGGCATTATCATGCCAGGGAACACGGTTTTAGCTCAGCTTTCTCGTCTCTCCTGAGCAACAGCTACTTGTTTAGGTAGCCTAAACAAGATGAGATCCATCCCTTTTGCTTGCAGACTCAAAGCAGATCAGCCAGCTCCACCCCGACGCTTTCTCGCACTTGTGCGGAGCTCAGACACCTCCACACAAGCCCTTGCTCCAAGTGGGTGAGGAGAAACAAGTCACAGAGTACTTTCATGGGTGATGAAGGCTCTGTGTGAAACCCCAGTTGCTTCTTCTGGGGACAGAGCCTCAGGCCATGAAGCAGCAGACTGCAGGCTAATGTCATGATGCGGTGCAAGAGGAGGAGGGAGCTTCCTTGAGCAGGAGGTTCATGTATCTTTATCTTTGCTGCTGTCAAAGGGCAATAGCTGAGATAGCTTGCATGGAGGCTTTCCAAGATGCTGCAATCTCCCGAGGACATCAAGAAGTCCAGAAAATCACCTTCACTCTCTTGATAAAGGTTTCAGTGAACAAATGAACTCCAAGGCAGGTTCCCAGGGAGCAATCACCTCCACTGGCTAGAAATACATCAGCTTACATTTGAGTGAAGCCTTTGGCTTGCTCGAACCACAGGTACCGCCTGGAGATGCACAAGCCTGCTCTCCTGTTGAGATTCACCACTGTTTCAGCTGTAACTTCTGCCCTGCAGAAACCAACCAGGCAGGTGGGGTTTATGGGGTGGTCATCCAAGCGCTGCCAAATCACTATCCAAGGGCAAAAGCTCTCAGCCAAGCCCAAATTTCAACCAGTGAAGAAATTGGAGAGGAAACACTCCACAATTCAATCACTCTCCCTTCCTGCCACATGAAAGACAGCAGGACATGCCACCTGAAAAATCCATGAGCCTTTGATCTTTACTGCTGCCTCTTCAGCCGAAGGGACCTCCTCTGAGGAGAAGGCACTACTGCATCAAAACCTGCAGTGCTACAGCAATGCAAGAGGTAGCATCTGGCTCCCTGTTCACTCCAGCGAGCAGCTACTTCCATGGGCATCATGTGAACATCCCCTTTGGGACATTTCTCTCTACGTTTGCACACAAATATTCTCACTGAAAGAGCCCAAAGCCTGTCTCCAAACACTGGCCCCCAGCCCACCTCACCAAGGAGAACATGATCCGGCTGGGACCATGCCGATGCCACTCAGGCTGATAAATATCATGTTCTGATGAAAAAAATCCATCAGACCGCTTCAGGCTATGTTGGGAAAGGCTCCTTCTGCTCCTGCATGGGCTGGGGGTACCATTCTGCACACTGTGGTCAGGGTGGGAGCTCTTCCCCAACTGCCTGCAGTGACCACAGCGGAGCACAAAGCCAAACTGCTTTTACAGCTTCGCCTGCCCAGATCGCCGGCTCTCGCCCATCCTGCTGGTCGGCCAGTCCACCCCAGAAGGCGGCTCCGTGTTTGTCTTGGATGACCTCCTGCCGGACCAGAGCTTTCCACTGCGCGGCTCTTCTGTGCTGCCGGCGAGCGGATTTCCTGCCGTTTGATCTAAATTTGCCCGTCGTTCCACCGAGTGCCTCCTGGTTTCCTTCATCAGGCCTGATCTTTCCATCAGGGAGGCGGCCCCGCAGCTCTTTGACAGGGAGCTGGGGGAGAGGCCTGGTGGTCAGAGAGCAAGCACTGCTGGGTCCATGCCTCCTCTGGCCCTGGAGCTGGAGGGGTGGAGAGGACCTTCCCTCCCTTCCCAGGCGGATCAAGCGCGGACATGCAGTGCCCTCTGCCGATCTGGCCTCGAGGGAGATGCAGGAAGGAGCAGCATGAAGAGCTCAGCAGCTCTGCAAACCTCTGAATGGGCAGCCAAGCCCCCAGCCTCCCCGCTAGCTCTCTGCTGGCAAGGCAAAGACTACATTTCTCTCCGCTGACAAACTGCCGTTTAATCACAGCTCTTTGAGAAGCTGTTTGAGAAGACGAGCTGGTAGAAGAGGCCCAGGTGGTCCCATCAGCCAACTCCACACCTGCAGGTTATAGCTACCTAAAGAAACCAGGACATCTTCACTACCCTCTGCAGTCCCACCCACTAGGGTTGAGCAATGCCTTCCTTCCCCATGCAATGGGGAGGGGTAAAGCCTGGCAAGACGGGCAGTGCATTAAGGGACAAGGAGCCGGCACAGGGGACAAGATAATTTCCCTTTCCCCTTGACCAGAGGCTCTCTTTCCCAAGAGAAATGTGCCGCTTTACCTTGAAATAACGAACGCAAGCAGTCGCACAGGGAGGACAGGCTGGTGGTCCAAACTGTCCTGGGGAACCGAAGAGCCTTACCAGGAATTGCACAGATCAGGTGTGAAACGGAGACATGGCCTGTACCAGGACCTCAGTGAATTTCTGCTCTTGCGACAGAAGCCTTCCTGGGAACACAAAGATAGACATTAATTAATCAAAGGCCCAGAAAGGTCCCTTAGGATGTTCCTGCTTGCAGGACCGTAGGCGAGATTAGCTGTAGCCCAGCATCATTCACTGCAAGTCCACTACCAGTGGACTTAGCAGCTGTGAGGAGTGTTAGGTGTACGAGTGCCTCTGCTGGGCTCTTCTGAAGCAGCCAGGGGAACTGCAGAGCGAGGGCAGCTTTCTACTCTGAACTTGGGCAGAAAGAGCATCCCAACTGGTTTGGCTGGAGTTGTAGAGCCCTGCTGAGGCCCTGCAGGTGTGATGGACCTGGGTTACTCCAGCGCAGAGCAAGCCGAGAGCTTGGAACAGCCCCCAGACCACCCTGGATCCCCACCATCGCACCGGAGCCAAACTGGAGTTGCTCCTGAAGCAGTGCCCAGTCATGGGGACACCCACAGCTCAGGGCAGCTCACGTTGGAAGGTTTTTCTTTTCCTTCACCCTGTCCAACCCTCTCCAATTCATTTGAGACTGAAGAACCTCAAGTGAGGTTTAAAGGCCACAATACAGGCAGCAAAGTCCACTCCTAGTTAATAAGATTCACTTTAAGAGATAAGGCCTATTGGCGTCCAGAGAATGATAGAGGTTTATAACGCTGGCAGCAATCTCACCCCCAGCAGGTTTACGTGGCACAGGCAACGTCCAGCTAGATAGTCATCTCCTGGTCCTGGACTGAAATCAGCTCCTTTTCCTGACTGCAAAGACTGCATATTCCTTATCTCCGCTGCAGGGGAAGGTCACCACTAACATGCAATGCATTCAAGTTTTGATTGCTTTCCCTTCTCTATTAATTTTTCCAGGGCTTCTAGATGATCGGGACACAAAGCAAGTGGAGAAGGATCTGGCTCAGTTTTGCACTTGATTCCAAGGCAGGGTTTCCTTCCTCCCCATTTCTAGCCGTGGCTTTTCTAGCAGTACCAGTTCCCTTCTCTGAGTACTCGCACCCCCTCTCTGCCATCGGCCCCTGTTTGTTACATATCACACTTACCATCCTCTTAGACAGAGAAGACCTCTCTGCCTTCACACTGTGCCTCGGTCTCCTTGGTGCGCACTCCTCCAGCTGAGGAAAGCATCTCCGCTAAGGGTTAATGCAAAAAGTCAAGTCCCTCCTGTAAACCAAATCATCATTTCAGAGGGGAGGAGCACATGAAACCACAGACACAGCATCAATGCAGAGCCCAGCTTGAGAACCTCAGTCCCTCTCTCAGGACCTCTCATTCAGTCCGATCTCTCTCTCATGAGCACCGTTTGCGATGTTTCATGGATGTATCAGCCCAGGACACTCCTCCTTCCCCCAAAACGCAGCCACCGCTGCAGCGGAGCCTGGGCACTGTCTAACTGATGACTACAATGCCATGCTTTAGATAAATGTAAAAAGAAAACAGAGCCACACAGATTCTCCTAAAAGGAAGAAATTAGGCTCCAGCCACACAGACCCGATTGCCTTCTGGCATAAAGCTTTAATTTTTTTAAGGAGTATCCCAAAACCAGCACCTTCCAAGATACTCACATCCTTTAGCACGGAGCCAGGGATACAGCTGAGGGTTGGTGGCAGGGGCACCACGAGGACCCATCCTTGCTTCCATGACCCACATACCCTTTTGCCAAACCCCACCTCTGGCCCCGGCATGCTGAGAGTGCACAGCGGTATCTCTGTATCGCACCTAATCAGGAGATACCCGGCCGGGACGACTGCCATCCCTCTGTGCACAGTATCTTCTTGTTATCTCACACCCGCTGTAAGGTGCTGGCAGGAGAAATGCTGAATCAGGAGTGCTCAGCTGGAGCTGAGCATTAATTTGTTTTTCAGCACCGGCGTGGCCCTGTGCCAATTCGAAGCGTCCCTGCTCAGGGAGCGGAGGATGGCCCTGGTAAGTGCGGTTCAGCGCCTCGCTCCCTGGGGAATAGCTTGGTCCCAAACCAAGATGACATGTGCTGGAGCCAGGCAATGGGGAGGCCAAGGGGACCCACAGTACACCTTCTGACAACTCAAAATTATTTCTCAGCACCTTCTGGCCTCTCCTTCACAGGCCTTCAATGAGGTGCCTTGGCTGCTGATGTTGCTTGCAGTGGCAGCACCCAGGAGTTCCCACCTGCACCCAGGGCCGATACCAGCCCTGTTTTCTGTACCACTGATGCCGCCGCCAGCATGTTGTTAGCCCGGGGAAGTCAGCAAAACCCACGGCCCCTCCTCAGGAGCCTGCCCCGAGCAGGCAAACAGCTCCCATTTCCCTGAGCTCAGCAGCCCTGCTTGATAAAGGACGGGATGGAGCCGCTCAGGGAAAAGAAGAAGAAAACACTTTCAGCACTGGCTGCCTTCCCATCAGATAGAGAGTGCACGGCCGCGCAAAGTCCCCATGGTATGGCTCTGGGACGGCCCCATGGCCCTGGGACGCAGCCAAGCCAGGCAGCGACAGCGGCAGGGAACAGCCCGGCTTTCCACCCCGGTGGGGCTCTGCGGGGCACAGGAGCGGTCCTTGAGCACGGGGAGGAGATGCGGCCATCTGAGCCCCCCAGCCTGCTGCACCTGAAAAATACCCGCTGGCACCGGGGTGAGTCGGGGAGAGGAGGCACGACACCCTGCCAAAGCTTGTGTCCTGGCCACACCAAGCCTTTACCAGGCTCAGCTGTGGGAGCAGCTTGCCCCACTGCTAAAAATGACAGCTGACCATCTCCATAGTGTCTCCAGGACCTGTTCACAGGCACGCTCCCTGCCTCAGTTTCCCCAGCTGTCAAAATCATACCCCGCCAAGGCCTGGCAAGAGCCAGCCTGGGCTATTTTACATCTTGGGGCTACTCCAACTGTGCCCAGCCTGGTGTGGGCAGCCCCACAGCAGCCTCTGCCAGGCAGGACGGGAGGGCAGCAGGCAGAACGGGGTGCCCCTGCCTCCCTCCTCACTTGCCTCTCCCGCCTGGGTGGCCACAGGGAGCCGAGCTAGCCCAGGGCCAAAGAGCATCTCAACCAGGCACCCAACGCTGCTTGAAACTCTCTGGCTTCTGCAAAAGAAGCCGGACCCACTGCCGAGGGGGTCACCTTGTCCCCTGTCCCCAGGCTGTCAGCGCAGCAAGCATCCACCTGCATCCCTGCCTGCCTGCGGCTCTCGCAGGGCGACATTGCCATCTGCTGCCTGCTGCTGGGCAGGACACGCCAGCCTGCCTCTGCCACCCAGCCCTGGCCCTCCTCCGTCCCTGCTTGCAGGGGACTGTCCCAGTCCCACCAGCACCGAGGGCCACAGGCTCTGGGGCAGCACCCACGCCACCATCGCCACACAGAGCCGCCTTTCGCGGGTGCCCGGCTGGCACCAAACCCTGCTCACAGCTCCAGCCCAGCAGCAAGGAGTGCAAGGGAGCCGTGCTTCAGTCCCACCAAGCACCTACTCAAGGGCTGCGTACATGGCCGGTACGCTCGTTTGCAGCTAACGAACACGCAACCGCCCAGCAGCACGAGGACGGCAGAGCAGTGTCCCAAGCCAGGGCCGTGTCCCCTGCCAACAGCCCGGCTTTGCAAGTGCCAGCCTCCCCACGCACTCTCTTGGGGGATTCATCCAAAACCTGCCGTGCCGGTGCATTGTAGGAGAAAGATAAGCTACTCCCTCAAGCTCCTCGGCACATTCAAAACCGGCAACTAAGCTTTTACACTTAAAAGCAAAAATATAGCATCTTGGAAGCCAAGTGACAGCAGTGTCAGCGCTTGTGACACCTTGTGGGTACTGAACCTGCTGGCAGTTCCAGCCTGAGGTGGCTGCACAGCAGTCAGCAATGAGATGCGACTGTAGAGCCTGCTTATTTACAATAAACGACTTGCAAAATACCTTAGAAACTGATCTGGACAAAAATTGCTGCCTTTGGGTCAAATCAGCGCCCCGAGCTGCGGCGGAACAAGACCCCAGCACTGAGCGCTGCCCTCGGCTCTGCTGGTGACTCACCCGCTGAATGGGAACACACACCTCCAGCTCCTCTGCCTTGGGTTCTTCATCTGCAAACACAAAGATGGCATTTTTTAACTCACAGCCATACCGAGAGACATTCATTTAAAGCAGTTTAGAGCACCTACATATTGTTTCTACAGCTTAAGAAAGAAGATGCCATCCAAGGGAGGAGAAGAGTAGTAATTATCTGCAGTTCAGAAGTTTAACCTTTAGAGAAGGAACTGGATTTCCAGCTATACTTGTTAAATGCTTTTAAGCTGATCTTTTCTAAGAGGCTGTGCAGTTTATAACTGAGATTACCCACCTGAGACAGGAGGTTTCCACAAGCACGCTTGGGTTTATAGGTCACTGACACAGACTAAGGCTGATGGTTGCTCTGATCTTTGAGAGGGACAGGGCCACAGAAGGTGGCATGGTACCACATTGCTCGACGTCACTGCAGGCAAAAACCAGAGGAGAAATGTGGAGTCCCCTTCCCAGTTGCTTACGTGATGGTGGGGACTATCCCCAAAGCCTGTCTGAAAGTCAACAAGAGGCATCACACGATATGACCGCTGCGGGGGTCTAGATGACTTCTTAACATGAACTTACAAACACAGCAGTGGTTCTGTAGGAAACTGTATTTCTTGCGTTAACTGGTGGAGAATGCGGGGGGGAGCAGGTACCAGCATTAACTGCTGGACGATGCAAGAGGGGGAAGGTGTACGGGAGGCTTTCTGCGATTGCTGCAGTAGGAGGTAGAAAGTAGTTGGATGCAAGGGATTGCTAACCTTTGTTTTGAATAGCAGTGAGGGCTGAGGAGAGCTCTAGTGTGAACGGATGCGATCCTCATTATCAATTCCTGCTTTATATTTGAACAGCAGTTGGATCCACCTGCCAAAATACAGAGTGCTTGAGGACCAGCCAAGCCCAGCAGGCCCAGAAGGTTGAGGGCTCTGCTTGGAAATTCAAGCAGATCTGGTAGGATCTGAGACAATCAAGTGCTGAGCAATACACTCGAAAAGAAAAGTTATCCAAGATGTGGGAGGAGGGGACACTGTGGCTGGGCTCCCCTGGGGCTGTCTCAGGAGACCCCCAGCCCCATGGGCCGGCAGGACAAGGGAGCTGGAGCAGCTCTCCTGAGCACTTTTGGCACTGATGTCCCTGCTTTTCGGGGATGTCCAAAGCCTTTTGGGAGTTTCATTTCTTTTTGTCATTGCCAAGGTCATCTGGTCTTTGTGGCTGTCTTTGGGATTCAAGGGAACGATCCCGCACATAGTAAGATCCTGCATATAGTAAAAAAGAAAAGCAGCCGCAAAAAATATGGTAGCTGTGACACACAACGTGGGCCTGGGGGCAGGTGGCAGTCTCATCATGCAAGATGGGGACACAAGCTTGAACTGCTCTCATCTTCCCTCCACTTCTCCCTTCCCTACGCCGCAATTTGCTGCCCTTGGCTGTGCTGATGCGGGGGACTGTTCCCTCTCCAGGTGCAAGCAGCAAAGCGCATCCGCTTCTCCTAATCCCAAATAAAACAACTGTAGGCAGAGAGTCCTTGGTGCTGAGATTGCCTACGAAGTGAGTCAGCTCAAAACAAGGGGAAAAGTTTGATTCCGATGCCAGAGAGGAGACAGAAATCCCTGCTGTGAGGAAGGGAAAGCTAAGCAGCCTATGCGAGACAGGCAGTAAGAGAAGCGGGGAGGAAATATCCCTGCGGGAAAGCTCCCACACCGGGGAGAGACAAAAGCACACACATTGGACTTGCGAGGATGGAGAAACCGCTCATGCGGTAGCCAAGGAGCAACCAGAAGGTGACAAACACATCTTGAAGGGGAAGAAAAGCAGGGCTTTAGTGCAACGCACTGGAGATGAATAGAAGGTCACAGCGTGAAGCCCCGGGAGGCAGGCAGGACAAAACCACCCAGCGAGCACTACTGGTGCTGGGGCTCTCTCCAGCAGAAGGGGAAAGAGCATCCAAAATCCAGGAGCAGGCAAAAGCCTCCTGGTAGATGCAGTGGGAGGCACAACTGGAGCGGGTGGCTGGTGCTTTCCATCGCTGGCAGGGAGGAGGAGAGGGGAAGGGCACAGGCAGGGCAGCCCTGCTGCATTTCCCATTCTCTGCGATGCAGGCAGCAAGGTTGGGGCGAGGAAAGAGGCCCCACCTCCGGAGGCTCTGCAGTTGCTCCGCTGGACACAAAAGGGTGAGCTGGACACTGGTACACTTGCACGGGATGCTCTGCACCAGCCCTCTTCGTCTCCCATGCGGGGCCCGGGGGGCTGCTCCTGCCCAGGCCGCCTGCCCACCCATGGTCACCCATCAAGGTAAGGCTCTGCCAGTTGGAGCTGGGAGGGGATGGGCAGGGCTGAGGGTGATGGGAAGCAACACCGGTGGGGGACCCCAGAGAGGGCACAGGCAAGAGGCTGCTGGGGTCTGTCCCCTTCTGCAATGAAACCTCCAAACACCCCTGGCATCACCTGGCAGACCAAGGGTGGATTATTGGCTTTGGAAAGCTGCTTCGGAGAAAAAACAGGTTCAACCCTTGCAGTGTGTGTGAGCAGCTTTCCTGCAGGTGCTCCGTACGCAACTGTCCCCTCGGGGAGCAAGGAAATAGATAAAAGCAGCGTTAGCATTTCCCAGTGCTCGCAAGTGCTGTCTCTGTCAGCAGCAGTCTTGCTCAGGCTCAGCCAGCCGGCTTCAAACTATCCAGCAGCCTCTGAACAAGGGTGCTGGGGGATACTAGTAAATCAGCATCCAAAGAGGAATTCACCGCGCCTCTCGCCAGCAAGAGGAATGGGGCTTCTCCCTTTCTCTGCTGGGGTTTGCGAACAGTTTTGCCTTCTTGAGAAGTGATAGCTCAGAGGCCCTCTCCTCCCCTCACCCCCCCGCCCTCACCGCAGCATGGGGAGCAGATGCACGTTGCTCTTCAGACCCCTCCCGCAGCATGAGCTCCTTGGGCCATTTTACACGTGCGCAAGAGAGCAGGGCAGAGCCCGCTGACCCGCTTGGAAAACTGCAAAGAGCACCGGTGAAAATAAAACTGTCACGGGCCTAACCTCCCCTCCTCGGCACTGCACGTCCCATAAACAGCAAACTCGCTGGTCGCTGGCTGCATCTGGCTCACGGTCAGGGGCTGATTTTACATCTCTTTTTCTGCATAAAAAAGGGGAGTAGAAATGTGGTTGCACTGCTCCTTCCATGCCTGGGGGCAGGAGGCAGCTTGGCTTGCTGTTGGTCTGCTGTCGGCAGCACACAGGGCATCTGCTCTGCTGAGCAGCTTTCCCACCTTCACCGTCACAGCTCCAAGAAGATGTCCTTGGTTTATCACGCTCTAGCTATTTTTATTTCTCTGGAAATGCTCTGTGTGGCCAGGTGACTTTTATTAAGATTGTATTTTTTATACTGCATGATTCTGCATTAACACAGAGCTCTCTTCTCTGCTGGCCACTCCAGGAACGGGAGAAGCAGCTACTGCTCGCCTGGCATTGTAACGCATGAGCTCCTTAGAGAAACAGACACCGGATCTGAAACCTGGCAGAGCATCAGGGCCTCTGTAATTAATAACATCTGCATTTTGTTTCCTGGTGGTTCTGTATTTAAAAAAGCAGAAAAATAGTTAAGAAAGTGCAGAAAATAAAAATCCAAGCTTTCAAATAAGCATTGTAGCCCTAAGAAGGAAAAAGCAGATGAGATCCAAGCATAAATCAACGTGACCAAAGACAAAACCAGCTATACATTAAGAAACAGCTGCCTGGTTGCTTTCTGCTCCTCACGCCTGTCGCCTCCTGCTCCAAAATCCAGGTCTCCTACACCAATGGCCCCGGGGGTGGAGGAGCCTTAGAGATGTCCATGCCTGACACAGGTGAGGAGCATGGCAAGCCCGAGGCGCCCCGAATGCCTGGACCAGGAGTACCCCCATGGCAGCCTGGAAAAGAGGAAGGGGGTCCGATGTGCACCGCCTGCAGAGGAGGGTGATGGCAATATTGATGAGGATGAAACTGAGGAGAGCAAGCACAGTGGTCCAGGGAACTGCCGGAGGGAGGATGTGCCTGGGGACCTGCTGTGCCAGGAATGTGAGGTCTTCTACAAAACCTTCACCCTCATCAATGCTAATGGTGTGGCCAGGAAGCTGAAGCTGCTGGTGAGCCTTCGTGCCCTGGGTGGTGATCACAGCCACGGGGAACCTCTGTGCCAGCAGCACCCATCCCGGATGGATGGCGGGGCCACCGGGCCCCGTGGGACTGAGGACACTGCAGTGACCCTGGGGAGCAACTCCGGGGAGGAGTCTGGAGACGGCCGCTCCAGCCATGTCACTCCGTGAGCATCAGCTCTCGCCAGCGCAGAGGCCATTGGGCCGGGGGGTCCGCAGGGGTCCACCTTGTAGGAGCAGCCCTACAAGTACCCACAGCATGGGCGGTCCTTCAAGAAGTCCAGCAACCTGCTGAGCCACCGGGAAACGCACAGCGGGGCCAAGCACTACGCCCGTGAGCTCTGTGGCAAAGCCTGCTTGCACCAGGGCATGCTGCACCAGCACCCGCCGCCTGCACATGGGCGAGTGGCCCTACGAGTGCCCCTTCTGTGCCAAAACCTACACCTGGTCCTCGCTTACTGCAAACACATCTGCACCCACCCGGGTGAGAGGCCTTACAGCCGCACCGACTGTGGGAAGGCCTTCGCCCGCTCCTCCGACCTCCGCAAGCACCAGCGCAACATGCACCGTAACGACAAGCCCTTCCCCTGCCCCAACTGCGGGTGCACCTTCAACAAGCCCCTCTCCCTGCTCCACCATCAGCAGTGATGCTTGTGGGCCGTGCTGTTCCCCTGCCCCAACTGCGGGAAGGCCTTCGCTGTGGCCAGCCGGATGGTGGAGCACCAGCGGCTCCACACCTGCGAGCGGCCCTTCGCCTGCGCCATGTGCAGCAAGGCCTTCGCCAAGTCCTCCACGAGCACCAGATGCTGCACCCGGGCGAGCAGCCCTACGAGCGCCCCGACTGCGGCACGGCCTTCGCCCAGTCCTCCCACCTCGCCCGCCACTGCCGCACCCACACCGGCGAGCGACCCTTCGCTTGCCCCCACTGCGCCTTCGCACATGCGGCCACCCTCAAGCGGCACCAGCAGCTCCACGGCGGCCCCCTGCACCGGCACGGCACCCTGACGGCTTTCCCCACCGACCCCAACAGCCCCTCTGCATGGACCACGGTATCTCCCAGCACGGTGCGGAGGAGCCCTGGCCTCACCAGCATGGTCGGGGGAAAACCACGTCTGGGGCTGCGAGTGCCCCTGTACCCCAGGGAGTCCCTGGCACGTGGCCGTCGGGGAAGGAGGAGGCAGTCAGTGAAAAGCCGGTTGCCCGAGCCCAGGGGAAAGAGGCAGAGTTCAGTCACTCGTGCGTTACTTATTTCTGAGCGCTCTCCCTCCAGAAAAAGAGGATGCCAGCTTGGCCGGCATGGGATCCATCTTCCTGCCCCTGGCAAGGCTGAGCACCCTGCCCCGGCCGTGCAAAGGCGCCGCATGCATTTCACAGGACGGCGAAAACCCCGAAACCCCCGTGGGTTAAGCAAATACATACCAGGTTTAAATTCCACAAGGAAACAAGCAAGAAAAACCAAACCGAAGCCCAAACCCTCCTGCACTGCCAATGAGATGAGCGCTGCAAAACACAACCCTTCCCTTTCACGCAGAGCATGCTGGATACGGTAATTACAGGCAAAATATTTGCACCCCTCACTCTCCTCCTGGGAGAGCCCTTTTCCAAAGCAGAAGTGCACTGAATGTTTCTACAGCAATAAGCTGCTTTCTGAGACCAAGAACAGGGACCAGACAGTTGGTAAAAATGGCTTTTCTCAGGTACCTGATAGCTGAGGCAATTAAAAGAAAATTAAACTGACATTTCTAACTTGCACTGTAAGAGAGATGTGCAGTGGTGAAATAATTAAAAGTTACTGCTGGGAACATCCTGTTCTCACTTATCTACTGCGAAGTACAAAAGGGCAAGAAGCATTTTTGGCTTCCCCCCCCACCTCTTTCTTGATAATTAATTGCTAGTTATTGCCGTGTTCCCAAATGCTAGAACCCAAGGGTTCACATGAAGGGCTCAGAGCTTCATTTTCTGGTTTACAGCACTTGCCTGAAAGGTCTTTCCAGCAACTGCTCAGGAGCAGCTCCACAATGGGACTGCACTCCCATCCCTTGCTGTCTCTTACCATCCAGCGGCATTTGCTTCCTCACCAGTTACACTGGTGTAGGACTGCACCTGAGCCTCTTGGGCAGGGGAAATGGTCCTCTGGATGGGAACCCACCTTGGAGCATCCTCATGTAGATAGGACTTATGTTGCCTGCTCCTCCCCTGAGCTCAGCTGGCCACCTCTGGAAAGGGACTAGCCAGCTGTTTTTCCACAACTCCATGAACCGCTGCGGAGGGATCTGCAGCTACCTTGGCCAAACAGTGCTGGGAAGGAAGAGTCACTCCGGCCTGAGCGCCCTGTGGGACCAGAGGTGGGCCTGAAAGACGAGGAATGGCCAGGGGACACAGCAGATGTGCCTCGCCGACCTCTTCATTGCAGCCCTGGCACGCATGAGAAAACAGAAAGCCGCTTCCACTTTTCTCATTAGCTAAAAGAAAAGAGTGGTATTTATTAAGTGCCTGCTCACCGGATGGCAGCCTGGTCAGAATCTGAGTCCCAGGATGCTCTTTGCATGAACCTCATGCTTCTAGACACAACCCCAAGTCATCCTTGCCCTCATCATTACCTCCAGCAGCCATGTGCTTGGCTTACGCTTCAGCCCATCACCCAAGGGCACCCCTGCCTCTGGCCCTTCCTTCCACCCCTCCTGCTATGCCAGCCCAACACCAGGTTCATTTGCAGCAGACAACAACAGTGTAGGAAAGTTTCTGATGTTTCCCGAGCCAGAGCATCCCCAGATTTTGGTCTCTCTCACGCAGAGTGAGGCTGAGTATACACCCTGGGCTGGCTTTTAGCACTGACCTTCTGGAAGGGAGAACAGGGCTCTGCGTGGTTTTAGGACGAGCATCCCCTTCGCCCACAACATGAGCAGGTGAGGGATGAAGCCCAGAACCTTAGCGGGTGTCTGCTGCTCCAGAGACCATATCGCTCTGCTTCAGCCTGTCCAACCTCCTGCACGCAAGCTCTTCCAGGAGCCGTTAGGGGAGCAGTCTGGAAGAATAAGGAAGGTGCGTGCTAGGCTGACTCCATTGTTTCCACTGCCAGGGGTGGTGGTCATGTTTTGTAGGTCTGTACACAGTCAGCCAGCAAAATCATTATATGACAAGACAGAAAAGTCACTTAAAACTCTTCCTCAAGGGTGTTTCCTGATGAGAGAAGCAAAAAAGCAATTATAGCAAACTGTGAAATAAAAAGGAAGTCAGGTCAAAAGACAAGCGAGTGCACAATGCGCTCAGCAAGGCTCTGCACTGGAGATTGCTAAAAGCCCCCCCAAAATTGCTTCCCCCTTTTGAGAGTATGAATAAACCAGATCAAGCTAGGCCCTTCCTCACTCAGGGTTGGCTGTCTTCGGTCTGAACAGCAGCAAGAAGTCACATCAATTTGAGAGAGGACATCCAAAAAGAGAGCTGTCCTTGTTTCCAGTTTGGAGAGGAGCCAGTCTTTCGCCTTGCTGCCTTAGTGGGTCAGACCTCTACAACAGCATTGCTGCCAGCATAACACCCATGCGCTTTGGGAGGATGTCCCGCATTGCTCGGATGTTGCTTCTGGATTTCTTATTCTGCCCTTCATGGTGGTAAAAACCTGCTGTAGAGCTAAGCCCTGGTCCCAGACCACCTGGCCAAGCAGTGCTATCGAAGGCACGTAAATATATCTGTAAATTACGATATATAAATGTGCTTATAATAAATGTGCTTGTATTGTAATAGTATTGTAGCTGCCAAGGACTGTCCAGGCAGGGGGAACCTAGCTTTATTTTTTCACTCTTGCAGTGATTACTGTCTGATCATTACAAACTGGATGTTCTGTCATAGTATGTGAACAGAGAAGGAAATGATGTACTTAAAATTGGGGATATTCTTTATGTTTACATGAACTCCCCAGTCCTGGAGCTATTTTAAAGCTGCTGTTATATCTCAAGTGAATACACTGAAAATAAATACTCTGTATCTACTCATGTATGCCACGAACAGTCTAAAAGAAAATCTCTTGTGCTTTTAACTCACATGTGCTGCTCTGGTCTTGAGCAAATGCGGTTATTTGTACAGATGCATAGCGTTATTTCAGTGTCTATTACTGTATGCAAAGACTGTGCATCTGCACACGGCCAGAAGTGAAGCAGGACATGAGGTCTTGCAACTATTCACAGATGTCTGCCTGGACCTCAAGCCAAGCCTGCAGGTATCCCTAGGGATACCTAGGATATGGTACGTGAGGAGCAAAGGCTGGTGGGAGTCTTCGCAGCAAGCGTGCAGGCAGCCTTGTCTCAGCCGGGCTTCCACCTGTGCGACCACCGTCACAAACACGGACCGCAGCCTTCTCCGCGTACCACACTTCTGTTGCGCTCGCACGCGGCCGTGCTGTAACTGGGAGCCGACGTGCAGGTGAAGACGGGACCACCCAACCATCCGTACTCAGGAAATTCAGCCCCCGACCTCCCAGCTCTCTCAGAGAGAAGGAAGCACCTCCCAAAGCGCACTGCACCAGGTGAAAAACATCCCCAGTCCGCTGGATTTGGCACCAGCAGCCGAGGCAGTGTGGTGTAAGTGCCCGGATTTTCCCCACAGTGCTCCAACACAGCCAGGCTTTCTGGCAAGGTCAGCTTTCATCCAGTACATGCAACACTATGCCAGCAGAAATACTTCCGTGGGGTTGCACTGATCCCCGTTACAGCGTACAGACTCTGCTCAATGCAAAATTCAACGCCTTCTTTTTTTTCAGGCTCCTGGGGCAAACCATTTTGCACAGTCAGCAGACAGACTTCTACAGGCGAGTTTATCTTCTTTTTAAACAAGTAAGGTATAAATAGGAAGTCTAGCTAACAACTGGTCCAAGAGCTTCTCAAATGCAAGTACTAAGACATACACACTAGCAATCTCCCTAAGAGGTCCCACAAGGAAGGTCAGTTAGATTACACTTTAATCTTGGGGTCTGGGAGACTGAATGCTGCATCGTACCTTCTCCCAATTCCCCTTCCCAAACAATGAAAACAAGTCGTCCATCACTCAAACCATTTGCCAAGCAAAAGCCTTTAGTTTTGTAACAACTGCTGACACCTCAGGTTTTAGTAACTCCTCTTTCTAAATTGCTGTCAGTCCAACAGGCAATCCAAAAGAACCCAACAAAGTCACTAAACCATCCCTGCCGACAACACCAGCAGTGCTTTCAGGAGCAGCAACAATGGTCGAGGTATCCAGGAAGAAGAAAATTAGCACAATCTCTTTCAAGCAGGTAAACAGGCTGGGCAAGCAGGCCAGCAAAACAGGCTGACTCTGCTGGGGTAAAACTTAACCACGCTCAACAAAGAACATCCTTGCATCGAGGAAGATGTTTCTTTTTAAAACATGCCAGGTAGTTATCGGGAATAGCTGTTAAATGGCAAGTTGGTGGCTAGGCTACCTTCCTGTTAGCTGTGCATAGCTCTGAGCCCAGGGACCTAATCCTTCAGAGTCCCCTGCAGCCAACAAGGTGACAGCCTGTACACAAACAGACCCACTCAGAACAAATCACTACTCTTGCTTTCAGATTTGAAGCACATAAGCAACAATTAAGATAAAACCCTTAATGAGAAAAGGAGTTGATAGCTCCCATGTTTTCTTCTAGCAGATAAACAAGAGAAAAGCCATTACATGAACTGCACAAGCGCATTCATTTGAGCACACCCTGCTCTGGAAAACAACAGTCCCACGGAGGGGGGGAGTTCAGCAGCACAGCCATCCTACAGCGAGCGTACAGGTGGGCTGCGCTCCGGTCCAGAGACCTGTATTACCCGCTTCACGGGCTACCTCCCATTCACTGGTTGCTCTTTTAAAATGACTCTAACCTTGCACGGGCCCACAATTTTTTAACTTCTCAAAGCATCAGACACAGCTGGGAACACCAAAATAAAAACACTGTTTTCCTTTCTGCTTCCAGTATGTTATCCTAGTGAAATGCTATTCATCTGCCGTTCTGTTGGCGAGACCTCAGCCCCTCCTTGTTTTCAGTCTCTAAGCAGGAAAACCACGGTGGGGGCTCCTTATGCCAACAGAAACATTACAAGATCAGAGGCAGATCACCACATGATGAAGCCTCACTTGAAATAAAAGCTGCCTACTCCAGAGATTTCGATGCCCTTTGCTCAGATTAACTGACAAATGATGGATGGCTTAGTGCTCCCTGTTTACATCAAAGACTCCTGCTTCAGACTCCTCCACGCTGGGAGAAGGCAAATAGCGTACGAGGAAGATGACGGTATGCAGAGGAGCAGAAAGACTGTTCAGGAGTAGCTTTTCCTTTGTGCAAGGTGCTGTATCAACACTCCGCAAGCACGGGCGTATTTACCATGCAACACCTTTGTTAAAGTAAGAAAATAGTACCATAGCTGCCAAGGACTGGTCGGTGATTCCAGGTCAGTGAGGGCCAGGAGTCTGCAGTGCTGGAGCTATTCTAATTTCTTAGTCTTGAGACAATTTTCCTGCGATGGAAATGAGTCGGGCAGAAGCGATATAGTGAGGGGACAGGAAAATTAGCAAAGAGCAAAGGGTATTTCTACATTCCACTGTTCCCAAACGCCATCCAGCGATCAAAAGTACTTGCACAGTCAAGAGCCACTGCCTAGCACAGCATCAAAGGGATCAGCTTCTTCCATGGCCTTTACAGACACATACGAGCTAACAGATACACTAGCTACTCTGAACAAAGAAAAATGACTTTTGCTGAAACCACACACGTCAAAACCTCTCTAATGAAGCAATGCTGTAGAGCAGGTATATTTTCTCACTATCTCTCTTCCTGTTTCAGCTAGATATCGTGACTGGCTATGTCTGTTGTAGGCTATCAGCAACTGACACCGACCCTGCGGGAGTGTCGGGGCCTGGGAGAGATTTCCAAACCTCTATATTAAAAATGTAAAGTGCAGAAGTGACGATCTCTGGGTTAAATTAAGCTCCAAGGGATTTCCTGTAGCTTGCACAGTAGTTAGTGCAAGTTTCTTTGAAGGGGGTTCAATACGGTTTCCCAGAAACCATCACACGTTTTAATTACTCCTTTCACACATCCAAGCACTTTATATGCAAGTCAACCTTCCAGTCAAGTATCTTTTTAATAACCTTTTAGTTAAGCCTAGTAGTTCTCATTTCACCAACCATTTACTCTTCCCATTAAACAGACCTTGTTCAAAACAACTTTCACCATTATGCTCTTACAGGTACGAATTCCACCAACTGCTAACACCAAAAAGCAGAATAACTAGACGTTCCCAATTACCACAACTGTCTAAGCAGAACAGTCACACAACATAAAGGTGCGCACAGCGGTGCAGTTTAATTGGATAATAAAACACCCTACAGCAAGAGCACCGTATACCTGAGGGAGAAGCAGGCTGCTGAAAAGGGGAGACTGAGGCTGACAACTTCAAAATGGGTTTGGAAGATGAGGGTGGAAACTTAATGCACGATAGCTTCTGGCATGGCTTTGTCACCTTGTTATCTGCCCTCTCTCCAGGTCATTTCAGATTGTGTCGAACAACGTGGTCCCCAGAGAACAGCACTGATGACTTCTCTCTGCAGATCATTTACCCACAGTCTCCTTTCAGCCAGGATTTTTTCCATGCAAAGATCTTTCCTCTTGGAGAGACTAAGCAGCCCTCAGATAGGACCATCCCTTTGCTAAGGGGCCCCATCAAAAGCCCTTCGGAAACCTAAAACTGTACTGGAACTACCTGCAGAGGGAAGTTTGGAGAAGTCTCACTCACAGCTGTAGCGAATGCATATGGTACACAGGGTCCAGTCATTGCAGCAGAGGTATCTGTGTTACAAAAGTACATCATTTCAGAGAAAACGTAACGCATCCCTAAGAAGTGGGATGCAGATCAGTTCCCTCACCTGGAGACTTCTTTGAGGAATGAAATTAAAATGACCCATTGGTGAGGCCGGGAGAATTAGTCTCCTATTTATAATCGAGCTAAAGTGTTGCTGCGGACAGTGGTTCAGCTTGATGCGAGCCAAGGCCCTCACATCAAACACGACGGCACCCACGACTGTAAAACGCCTGCTCAGCTGTTGCACGGGTGGAAGGTACTGAGCAGCCATCACCATTTTTTACTCTATGAAATATGCAAACAAACGGCACAATCAGTACTTTACATTAAACAGCCTGGTAGTAAATGCAAAGGTACATTACCCCGAAGCTTTACTTTCACTCCGGTGCACAAGCTCCTGCTGAAAAGGCAGAACGCATTAGAAAGAAATTAGGGAAATTACAGCAGCTGGCAGGGGAAGGAAGCAAAGCTTTCGGACAGGGAAAGGAAATTAGGGCTGCAACTTGAGGACAAACTGGATGCTTCTACCACAGTGGTTAACAGTGGATTAAGTGTCATTATTTTGTCTCAAAGTTAAAAACCCCACTGCCGTAATTGATACACACCTCTTCGGAAGTTACAGCCTTGGGGTATTTGGCAGCACCTGGCTGAGTCTGCAGGGCTAGTTTCTAAGGGAATTTTTCTTCACTAACCATTTGAATCTAAACCAAAGCGAAGAGTCTAGCAGACACTTTGGGTAGTGCTTGGACACATCACAGAACACAAAACACAGTTTTGTTATGAGAAGCTTCCTTATGGGTGAAAACATTTAAATGAAGAAGATTTCTATGCAATGAGTAGCAAAGGTGGCTTAAATTTGGTCTTCTGCTTTTTGAATTTTATGTTCTCAAACATTTCCTACTGTAATACTCAGCTGGACAGATTTAGAGTGCACGGTTCCATCAGAGACACAAACGTATTCAAATCCTGCACCCCAAGAACATGCACCGTCATAGCGAAAATAACGCTTTTTCCATTATTAACAGACATTTAAGTAATCACACGAAAGTGCATAAGGGATCGGTACTCCCTTAGACAGAAACATTTATGAAATGCAGCTGGTAACTGTTGAGTTTATTAAGGAACTGTTTTGTGGGTTTGTTTTTTTTTTTTAAATAACCAACATGATACTTCCCCTCCAAATAAAAAAAAAGTAATGGAAAGAAAAACTCAGCAGAATGCAAGGAGAGAAGGGACAGAGGGACAACTCTGGACTGTTCTGATTTAGCAAAGACCTGCAACAACAGATCTCCAAACCCAGTGTCAAAGAGCCATCACACTCAAGAGGGCAGGGCCAATTTATCCAGTGACCAAGACTGCAGAGAGGTCTCATAGCCCGTGCATCCTTGCAAAAAGCTCAAGCCGATGCACCATCAGTTCAGCAAATTGAGACAGTGCTAGCACATGTGAGTGATTTCAGTCTTCTCAAGTCTCACATTTCATTTTCTCAGTGGTAATTAGCTTATTTTTTCATACAAAGCCAGTTCAGAGCCAGCGAGAGCAACCTCCACCAGTACAAGTTGCAGAGATCCCCGGGATGCAGTGTTCCCCGTCACCCACTGCTGGGAAGTGGGTCTGGACTGGCCAGAGCGCCTGCAGTGGAGTGCTTTCTCCAGCCCCACGGAGCAGGCCTCTTTCAGGTAAGAAGCAACCAAGGAGACCACAATCACAAATGACCTAAGAATTAAGATTTGTCCAGTTTGTGTGTGCGCTCATGCCTCCGTAGGGTACCTGACTCGGTGAAGGAATGACCACAGTAATTGCAAGAATAGGGCTTCTCTCCGGTATGGATGCGGTGATGGCGCTGGAGCGATGCCAGCCGGGTGAACGTCCCTCCGCACTCCTCGCAATAGAAAGGGCGCTCCCCAGAGTGAGTCTGTTGGTGTCTTTTCAGCCTGAGCAGCTGGACAAACGCCATGCCACATTCCTGACACTTATAGGGCTTGTCTTGCCGGTGGATCACCTTGTGTTTGGAAAGCAGGTTAGGCTTATCAAAACCTTTGCCGCAGGTTGGACAGGCGTAAGGTTTATAGTCGTCTTCCTCAGATTTTTGGTTTTCTGCGCAAGGCTGATCAGTGTACTCAACAGTGTGTTGATTACGGTGCACTATTGACCATGGGTTCCTAGCCATGCCGTTTCCCAAGATCACCATGGAGCGCTCTATCTTGTGCACATTGCGTAGGTGCCTCCAGACATCAGCCGTGCGAATGAAACCCTTGTCACACTCCGGACATTTGTGTGGCCTGTCACTAGAATGAATGAGCTTGTGCATTCGCAAATTTGCCGCACGGAAGAACTCTTTGGCACAGACGGGACATCGGTATGAGTTTTCCACGAGGTGAGTTCGCTTATGTTCCTGCAGCTCGCTCATACCCTGGAAAGAGGAACCACACTTCTTGCACCGATAGGGCAAAGCTTCCTCAGAGACAGGCTCCAGGTCCTCATCAAACACATCAGCAAGAAGAGTATTTTCGTTATCGTCACGTAGTCTTCTCCGTGGTTTCTTGGACTGCTCAGAGGAACAGCGCTCTAAACCTTTATCTTCACGCTGCAGGTCAAAGTTGGTACCAGAAGGGACAAATGCCCCAGCTGTAGTCTCACCTCTTTTCTGGTAGTACGTCCCATAGGTTTCTTTGTCTTCACGCTGCAACTCTGCAGGAAGCTCCTGCTTACCTGAAGGTCCAGCAGAGTTGCCACGAAGACTGCATGTCTGCGAGAAATTCATGACTACCTCCTTCTGGAGGCTAGATGCGTGGCCCACCTGCTTAGTGGTCTTTCTGGAATAATTTGGATGCTTCTCACCTGTGCCACAAATGTTATTCTCAGAGTCCCACTCCATGTTCACATCCATCCTCTGAGGGATACGCTGCATTCATCTGCGGCTCATTGACGATGTGTACACCAAGAGCTTCAGGTCTTTCATGGTAAATCGATCTCATTCTCAGCTCTCTTTACAGTCCTCCCTGGAAAATAAAACACCTGTTTCAGCAGTGATTTTTCTGATATTAACATAAGATACAGTTATCACAGCGAAGATTTTTTTCTGATTAAAAGAATGGGACAGACTATTAGTTATGTAGTAGAAGAAACAGAATCATCTACTATATATATGTATAAAATATACATTCAGCATACAAAATACAGACAGACTACATTTAATAAAGATAAATCCTCTATCATAACCCACCCTTCACTACAAATATAAATAGATAATTTCCACTTTCAATTCACCTAAGATGAGAAATCTTCAGAACTCTGGCGTGCAAACACTTTCAGCAAAGTCCTACAGCAGAGCTGCCCCCACCACAGGTCTCTTTCTGAGGATTCATGCTTAATCCTTGTTTTCACCTTGCTAAATACGAACTAAGAGCACCAGTCACAAGGTGTTTTCTTTCAGAAACTAGTTAGGTAACGCAATGAGACCCAGAAACTGTGTCAGTCCAACAGCCAAAACCAGAAGCAATGTATGGAAGGGGGATCTGGAGAGCTTGGGAGCACCTTTGGCCTCACACCCTGACCAGCATTACTGTCACTGTCTTGAGGATATTTGGGGTCCCTGTGCCACTACCAACTAGCACCATGCAAAGACGACATATGCAGGGAAAGGCATGAAAGAGCTGTCCAGAAAGCTTACTAATCGTCCTCCCAGGCTTCAAAGCACAGCTAGTAATCCCGCTGGAACAGCTTCAAATTCTCTGGGTAAACCCCCTTTGCAGACCAACCTCGCTAGCAGGGAACATGAGCAATGGTAATCGGGCAGAAATACCTGTCTGAGTCACAAACTGCCTTGTGAAGAAGATGCTTTCATTTATACCATACCAAAGCGTGGATTCACAAGAGGTTTTCTAGATTTGTCCCAGCAGCCTCTGTTGACAGCAGTTTCACAGGGAAGCTTTCACTCATCTGGTTTAAACCTGCAGTCACAGGGAATTGCTAGTCTAAGCTCAGAAACTGCATTTTTCCCATCCTGATGGATACCTTGGCTGCTCCTCCGACCCGCACCTTCTCCTTCACACCCACTTTTCATGCTCCCTTTACTCCCACTGCTTCTTCACTTCCTCTTAACTGCTTTTGTCTGGGTAAGACTTCTCTGAACGCCAGCACATAGATATATAAAACCAGATATATGTAAAAATGGACATACTTCTGTATTTCCATGCATGCATAAAGCTTGTCTCCTTAGTTTCAGCAGGTTTCAATAGTTATAAAGGCGTTATAGCAACGCGCGTTAAGTGAAAGGTCTTATTGAGGTCTCAGAAAGGCCATCTTCATCCGAGACACAAGCCGCGCTTTCTTCTGCTGCGATAGAGAAAACAAGCTGCGTTAGCCTTCCTCGCCAGTCGCTGCCTGGAACAGAATGGCTCAAGTCACCCCCCAACCTCGACGGTCCCCGTTAATTTAGGACCGTGTGCCTGAGAGCGGGAACCCCTCCTCACCCCCTGCCAGGCGCCGAGCAGCCGCGGCCGCACACCGCCGGCTCCGCACACCGCCGGCTCCGCACACCGCCGGCTCCGCACACCGCCGGCTCCGCGGCCGCGCAACCCGCCCGCACCTCCGTCGTGGAAGAAAAAACTTTGCGAGGGAGGCTGGCACTGCTGGGCTGAAGAAAACTCCCTGACAAAGGCCCGGCCGGTTTCCACGGAGGGGGGGGGAATATTTAAATCACGACGTAGGCTTAAAAATAATTGTAAAAAATTAAAAACACAATGATTTTTTTTTTTTAAAGATTTTGTTGCGGGCAGAATGAAACCCCGAAGTTTTCCGCGGGGCGCAGGGGCCCGTCCCGCCCCGCAGAAGCGCACGCCGCCCCCGTGCCCCCCCCGCCGCCCGCGCCCTACCTGCGGGGCTCCCGCGCCGCGGCCCTCCGCCCCACCGCCACCGCCACCGCGCAGCCCCTCGCGCCGGCGCGGAGGCCCCTCGCGGCGGCGGCGGCGCAATCGCAGCGCGGCGAGGCCCGCAGCGGCCGGCGGCTGCCAGCAGCGGGGCGGGACCCGGGCAGCCCCCCCCCGCCTTCTCCGCAGCAGGCCTCGCTCCCGCAACGCCGACCGGGGATGGGGCGGCGGGACCCCGCTCCCGGCTCCGGCGCCCGTTTGAAACTGCCGCGGCCGGCGGGGCCGGGAGGTGCGGAGAAAGAGCCGGGTGGGTCAGCCAAGCGTTGGCTGAGAGCGAGCAGGTGCCTTTTCCACCGCTCCTGCCGGAAGGCTCACCCGAACCCCCAGAGCTCCGGGGGACCGGAGCCTTCTCCCCAGCTCCAGCAGTTCACAGGGTGTTCCCCCCCCCCCGAACGGCAGTAACTCTGCGTCTTCCCGCAGACGTTGGGCAGAGATCGGATTCACGTTCAAGCTTGGCTCTGTCAAAAGAAACAGTCTCTGCTCTCGTAACGAAGGCTCCATCCACGGCCCCTTCCAACTTGAATGAGTATTTCTTCTCCCCCCGACTGCCCAGAACTGCACTCAGCATCTTCAGCAAAGTCTCACCAGGGCCTTTCACAGCGGCACTATTTGCCCAACATGTCCTAGGATCCATCCCATTTGCCTTTTTCAAGCCCACGGTATGATCGCAGTCCATAGGCCTCCTCAGGCTCCTTTCCTCCATCCCTTAGAGCTGATAACCCACCAATTTGGAGCAGAAATTTCCACCATTTCTCTACCGCCATTTCTGGAAGACTTCTCATTCTTCTGTGGCTCTGCAGCCCTCCCTCCTGTTCATGTTCCTTGTCAGCACATGCCCGTTTTTACATTCCCATCAACAGGACTCAGCCGAGGTCCAGTCCCCCAGGAGCACCGCTGGGAAGCTCCCAACAGCTTCTGCTCAACTACAACCGGTGGTCCCTGACCCAGTCCCTGCAGCACTCCGCTTTTGTCCCCCCATTATCGTACTGACCAGTTCTGCGCTTCCCACAGCCGAAACTACTCTCCAACATCACCACGTAATCACGCAAAGATTGCTCCTGCCTTTAACGCTGCAGTTATGTTGCACGTTGGACAGCTAAACGAAACTCTCACTTTTGGAAATGGGCTTCTACAATGAACAGCAAATACAGAACCGAAATTAAAAATGAACAAGAGTGTACATTACTAGCAAAATATGCAAATATGGTACATAAAAAGGCTCCATGTTCGGCTTTTTTGTGACCTCACAGATCTTTCTAAAAATATCCTGCTTTTTTGTGATCTTACAGATCTCTCTAAAAATAAACATGAAACCAGAAACTACTCTGCTGGGAGTTGAGGGTGAGGAAAAGAAACGTACCTACTCCTTTCACACAGAAAAGCGAGCTACTTTTGAGCGCACAGTAAGTGGCAGTTCAGTTTCTTCAGATTAGGCAGTTAAAAAATAAGTTAGCAACATTCCTTTAATGACAGTCCTTGAATCCATGAGAAACCCACATGCTGCTTAGTATGGCAAACCTTGCAGAGAAAAGAACCGTCGCTCCAACTCACAAACTAGGGAAAAAAACCCTCATTGGGTTTATGATCATGTTTCTGAATTTAAATTTCTTAGGCATTTCTTACGGCAATGCAGTAGCTGGGCAGGGTAAAGGCTTTCTTCCACCCAGACCCAAGACGCACGGAATTGCGTTCCCCTTCCACCTCCCTTACGGAAGACAAGCACACAACCCTCCCCTCGTTCATCAGTTCTCATAAGGAAAACTCTAGTAATATATAAGCACATATGGCACCAACGTCTCCACAGCCAAGCATGCTTGCGCAGGGTGCAGATGACAAATGGCCATTTTTTTTAAAATTCAAATCATGGTTTATTACAACTAATGCATTAAAACGTGAGAGGATGTATGGAGAGAAGAGACGCATGAGTCGTTCTGGCCAAGAGGGCTGTGCAGCCCGAGTGATGCCTCTGCAAAACCAGCACCAGAGGGTGGTGATGATAGAGACAGCAACACCGTAACTTAGAGACCACATGCGCGCAAGAGCTCTAATTTAACACGTCAGCCTTACAAGAGTAGGTGCCCAGATGAGTCCAGCTAGTCCTGATCACATCCAACAACTGCACATCTCTGTAGACTTCAACCTGATACAATGGCAGCATTTCCTCTTGCAGCTGCCAAGGAATGGCCTAATGCCAGCAAACAATGGTCTTCCTCATAGGGATCATGGAGGAAATGATCAAAGCACCTCCAGATGCTCCAGGTGCTCCTCATCCTCCTCCTCCTCAAGAGCATCGGTAAGAACGATGCTTTCATCACCCTCACTTATCCCTTCCTGAGGTTCCTCAGAGTGTACAGGGGAAAAGCATTCTAAACATTCATCTTCACACTGCAGGTCAAAGTTGGTGGGTTGGCTGAATTACGCTTCTGGTAATCAGTTTCAAAGGTCTCCTCTCCTTTGCACTGCAGTTCTAGATGGATTTCTTGTCGGACTGAAGGTCTAGCAGGATGCACCCAAGACTAGAAGGTCGTAATCTTCCTCCATCTCCAGCTGGAGGCTGGCTTTGCAGCCCACCCTTTTTGATGTTTGTCTGGAATCACCTGAGTGTTCCTCACCTGTGTGACAACTGTCATTAACAGAAACAAAGTCCGCCTCCATCACATAGTGCTTACTTGTTAGGAACTGTGGAGACAGGCAGTACAAATTCCTGTGACCTCTCACGGTTGGCTTCTTTCATGTCAGCTTCCTTAGGAAAGAAACAAGAATTTCATTATCTCTCAGGCAAAGCTAGCATTTAAGATGTCAGTTTAATAGAAAATACTTCAGTAGTAATACATAATGCAGAACACTCCAAATGGTGTCTCATGGGTTAGATCGAGGACCCAGGGCAACTCTATTCCGTGCATCGTGTCTTCTGTTGTTGGTCCGAGATGAGACAGAAAAGGGCTTCTATGGCAAGGTAATAAAACCAGCATGTCCACACCCCAACACTCAGACCGACAAAAGTGTCAACACACTCATAAAATTCATGAGCACAGTCCCAAAACTAGCCTCTTGCTTTCAGTGATGAGGAACGGGCCACTCAACTAATGCTTCCCTTTCAACCTGAAATAAAAAACAAAATCTGGAGGTCTTACCTCATGTACATTGGTCTCCAGATGAATATACTTAGCTCTATCAAGTTCCACATATTTTAATTTTTCCTCCTAATACTGAGGTATTTGGAATGTACTCTGCCTTCTATTTCATGTTGTTATCTACGGTCACGTGATTTCATTAAATTCCGCATTCTAAGCCTTTTCCATCAGCCTTGATGAGTTATCCCAGCACACAAAAAAAATAAGCTGTAATCCTCAAGGGGAAGGAAGCAAAAAAATAAGCGAAACACCTATCTCTTTACAATATATGATTCCTATTAACATTACGTTATTGGTGCTTTGTACCATTCCTTACGTTTATATTCCCAACACGCGTGTACGGATCCCAAATCCTTCTTTTTCTTTATGCTACCTCACTTTTATATGTTTTAAATGTGAGGAGTCTGTCAGGACAGATGTGTCTCTGTAATCTACTATTTGTCAGGTAGATCTGCTTTGGAGTATTTTATTTTTTCTTTAAAGGATCAGACTCTACACTCCTATATTTCTGTTAAATTCCCTAAAAAGTGCAAATTTCTTTGCTGTCACAATGGGAGCTTAAGATATTTATGAAGTATTTAAAATCACATCCTATCAAATTTGAATTTTTATTGGCCATATAGGTTTCTCCCCCGACGCCTCGCTACTTTGTTTTAGGACTGCCATAAACACTTCAGACTCTTCTCATAAAACAAACAAAAAAAACCACAACACGCAAGTTTTCTTCTAAGTAGGAGCTGAATTCAGAGGGACTTAACTAATACTTGGCTGAAGCTTGAATTTTTAACTCCCCAGGGGAAAAATGGGCTCTGTTTAGCACACTGAACTCTGGTGAAAGACCAGCAATAGCTGGTTACTGAATTTTACAAGACCACCACCACAGCACCCAACAGCAAGCGCTCAACTACCAAAGCTGATTACACCACATGCAACATGCTATCACCTCGAGCAAGGAATCGTTCCCCTATCTCCAGCCAGCTCCAGCCTGTTATCATAACATGCTTTTTTGTCTGTGAAGCTTGCCAGGATCTTCTAGGTCTTTGGGTCCCAGTCAACTGGCATCTCATAAACAAGGCATTCGGAAGAAACAAACGCATTGAGAAAACAAGTCCTAACTACAGCAAAAGTCAGATACAGTTACAAAATCTAGAGTCAAGCTATAAAGAACATGGAACAATTAATAGAAGGAAACTAGGTGAGGACTGCAAAAAGCATGTTAATCAAGTAGTAATTTCCTGGCATGCTCTTGTTTCTCAAACTTGCATTTTCCTTTGCACATATTGATCTAGATTGCCAACAAATCTCTATGCAAAACTCTTGTGTGATTTTGCTAACATCCCCAGCCCAGCTCTGACAGCTCAATTCCAGTGCTGGACATACAAGACTGTAAAGGAGTCTGCAAAGCAATAACCTGACCCTTCCAGTGCAGGACAGAAAGTGCACATGCAAAAACATCCACGCCCTACGGCTTCCCGCAATCACTGGCTGTGGGTTTAGAAGAGATGTATCTGCAGATGTACCTTATACATGCTTAGCTTTACAAACCCACAAAATGCATACACAACTTGTTACAGAGCTAAAGGAGAAATCTCTACCCGCTGAACAGTTGTCTCAATACCCTTAATCTGTACTCATTGGTTTTTCTTGTAACTCTTGGATTACCAGGTTGACTCAGAAAAGCATCTGATAATCTATTCAACCGTAAGGGATTTTTACTGGAGTACCTGATGAAGCGTAAGTGGGGATATTTTTAGTGGTGCCCCAGGAAAACACACACTCTCTGCGAGTTCTTTTTTTGATTACAAAGGAAACTGAACGAGCAGCTCTGACTGAAACACGGCACTTCACCCCCGCCACCCCAAAACCCCGCGAGGGGAGTTTCCCGGCCCGCTCCCCAGGGCCAGTCCCCCTCGCCCTTCGCTCCTCCCGGGGCTGAAAGGCAATGGGCGGGCGGACAGCTCACACTGCCCGCGGCCCGGCCCGCCTCTCCGCGCAGCAGCCCCCGCCGCCCGCACCCCCTAACAGTGCGCGGCAGGGCGGCGGCGGCGGGGCCGGGCCGGGCGTGCGCTGCCCCCCGGGCGGCCCCGGCTCCGGCCCTGGCCCCGCGGGCGGAGCAGCGGTTGCCGCGTTCCCCCCGCACCGGGTGAGGGCAGCGGCGCTCGCGGCCCGGCCCGGCCCGGCCTGCCCGGCTGCCGCCATGTTGTGCCGGGACCCTCGGCAGGGAGGGGGCAAAGAAACCGCCCCCTCTGACGACGCGGCCATGGCCCCGCCCCGGTCTGACAGACAGCTCCTGCCACCAATCGGCGACCGCAGCCCGGCTGTCGGGCGCGCCCGCGTCACCAACAGCTGCGCTCGCGAGCGGCGGCCCGACGCAACCCCCTGCCCGCCTCAGGGGACCGCGGCCGCGGGGCCGGCCCCGCTCAAACCCTCGGGGGGCCGATACAGCCAGAGATCAGCCCCCGTCACACCCTCATGGGACTGACACTCAGAGACCGGCACCCGGCACACCCCCGGCGGCACTGTCACAGCTGGAGTCTGGGCCCTGTCACACCTCCCGTCTGTCTGTCACACCTCGTGTGACTGACACCCAGAGACCAGCCCCGTCACACCTCCAGTGTGACTGACGCAGCTGGAGGCCAGCTCCTTTCACAGCCCTTTGTGTGAGTGACAGACTCCTGTCACACCTCCAGTGTGACTGACACCGCCACGGACCTCTCCTGTCACACCGCCAGTGTGACTGACACCGCTAGGGACCGCCCCTGTCACACCCCCAGTGTGACTGACACCACCAGGGACCTCCCCTGTCACACCCCCAGTGTGACTGACACCACCAGGGACCGCCCCTGTCACACCTCCAGTGTGACTGACACCGCCAGGGACCACCCCTGTCACACCCCCAGTGTGACTGACACCACCAGGGACCTCCCCTGTCACACCCCCAGTGTGACTGACACCGCCAGAGGCTGCCCCGCCCTCACGCCCATTGGGAATGACACAGCCGTGGACCGGCTCCAGTCACTCCCCCAGTGTGACTGACAGCCAGACACCAGTTCCTGTTATTCCCCTCGTTTGGCTGACACAGTCAGACACCAGCCCCCATCACACCCCCAGTGTGACTGACACCACCAGGGACCGCCCCTGTCACACCCCCAGTGTGACTGACACCACCAGGGACCGCCCCTGTCACACCCCCAAGTGGGACTGACACCGCCAGGGACCGCGCCTGTCACACCTCCAGTGTGACTGACACCACCAGGGACCGTGCCTGTCACACCCCCAAGTGGGACTGACACTGACAGGGACCGCCCCATCACATCCCCAGTGTGACTGACAATGGCAGGGACCGCCCCTGTCACACCCCCAGTGTGACTGACAATGGCAGGGACCGCCCCTGTCACACCCCCAGTGTGACTGACACTGACAGGGACCGCCCCTGTCACACCCCCAGTGTGACTGACACCACCAGGGACCGCCCCTGTCACACCCCCAGTGTGACTGACACCGCCAGGGACCGCCCCTGTCACACCTCCAGTGTGACTGACACCGCCAGGGACCTCCCCTGTCACACCCCCAGTGTGACTGACACCACCAGGGACCGCCCCATCACACCCCCAGTGCGACTGACACAGTCAGGCACCCGCCTTGTCATTCCCACTGTGATGAGACTCTGAGGCTGCCCCGCTGTCACACACAGCTGTGTGACTGACACAGCCAGGACCAACCCCTGCTCCAACCCCCAATGTGACTGACACGCTGAGACCACCCCTGTCCCCTGACGCATCACACTCCCATGAGGCTGACACAACCAACCTCAGCGGGACTGTCACTCGGAGCCCAGCCCTTGTCACCCCCCCAGTAGGCCTGACACAGCCGGAGTCCAGCTCCCACTACAGCTCCTCAGTGTGCCTGACACACCCCGGGACCGGTTCACCTTTCTACAGCCGTAGTCTGACTGACACCCAGGACAACCACCCCACTGGCACCCTGCATGCAGGCCCAGAAAAAACTGCTGGCAAATGATACCAGCACACCTACCGCTCCCCCAATACGCCTGACAGGGATCAGTCGCCTGTCACAACCCCTCACGACTGTGCTGTCCGCCCTCCTCGCACAGCCGGCGAGCCCAGGCCATGTCCCTCCGTGGGGCCGAGGAAGCCAGAGAGCAGCCTCTGCTCACAGGGGTCCCGCTAGACACCAAAAAACACAACAGAAGATGGCACCACCACACTCACAGAAGGAACACGCTCTTCCGTAGGGTCCTTAGCCGTGGAAAACACCTCGTCAGAGCATAAAGGACTCCAAAACGAATAAAAGTGCCCTACCTCCGTTACGTGTTCCAGCCCACCTGCTCAATCCAAATCTCCAAAACACACCCGTCAGATGGGAAGGATATTTGGCTGCTGAAGGTCTTTAAAATAAACACCTGACTTGGCCTTACGCTGGTACAAAGACACCTAAATGCCCACAAATTCCTTAGCTGCCGGGTGAAAATCATTGGCACGCAACTGTAACAGGGTTAGGGATGCTGAGGCGTGGTGTGACAGGGCTCCTTTTCCTGCACCTCATCCCAATTTCACGCTGACAACCTGCATCCCAGCTTCTCAAGATTTCCAACCCCCCCCCCCCAAGATCTTACATAGGTTCAACAATTCTAGGGACAATCTGTAGTTCCTAATCAAAATTCATGGCATTTGGAAGACTGAGCACTCTCCCAGGGACATCAGTTCCACCCGTTTATCAGTACAGCCTTCATCACTGCTGTTACACGCCGTCAACACAAAGATTTTCACATAAAATCTTCTGGCGGTACATTAACGCACATTTTTTAACAACGCGGGATGGCTGGATACAGCGTGGATGTGTGGATACAGCAGAGGCCATGCCCCCGAGCCGGGGTCTGCCACGCCTGCTGCACGCTGTGATTTATTCTCAGACCAGCTGAGCTGCCCACGGATAACGGAGAAATGACTGCACGAGAGAGCGTGAGTGCACAGCATATATGAGCAATCTCCTAAATATACAGGCTATATGGGAGAAGCCTCCAGATCCAGGACTCTCTGCTAAATCAAGTCAGGGGTATGATGCCTGTGCTATGCAGATGAGCTGTCATATTGTCTCCCACACAAGATCGTCTCCAGAGGAACCTACACCTACTGCAAATATCCTGCAGCATATGGACATTTATAGGTCAACCTGGAAAAAGTGAGAGTAATGACTGGCCAAAAAAAAGCAGGAACCCGAATAATTTTCCAGTGTTATTTTGGAAAACGCAGACATGGAACAGGCTGAATTATACATACCTGAGAGCCATTAGAAAACGTCAGACCACCTCTAAAAAGCATTAGAGGGAAAAAAAAAATGCCTCCAGCTTCCTGGTGCAAGAGAATGCAGTATGTAAATAAGATTCCCAATTAAAGATCAGTGCTGGAATGAATTTGCAAGTATATTCTAACCCTCTCTCGTGATGGGGACAGAGTCTGGGGTTTCATTCCTAACAGCCAGAATCATCATCAGGCTGAAACTCTGACAGAAGAACTGCACTTTCACTGCAGGAGCAGCCGTGATGTGTAAGCCAGGATCTCCTCCCGTAACAATTTCAGAGCAAACCCAGAATATTTGTTACCCTTCTCTAAATTGAGGTGGAGAAAAACCCCCAAACTTCTGGTGCCAACTCTATGAAAACAACACGTGTGTCTTGACAGCATACTGTTAGATGATTTCAAATTGAAGACCAACCAACAATGCAATATTCTAGGTGTTGGGGGAGGCAGGAGACTGGCAGACCCCAAAATCTGTTTGCATTTCCAAACTCTCAGCGTTCACCTCCAGCACGTACCTGCCGCATCTCCCAGTTGTATGCATCATCATCAGTGTATTTTTCCGAAACTTCAGCCTCCTAAAAGAGCCTAAGCCTCTGTTGACTGACACTTTTGCTGGAGAGCTGAGATTTCTATAATTAGCATCAGAGAGAATTTGGGGAGGGAGCTGTCTCTTTTTTTTCCTGTCTTTTTTTGGTTAAATTTGGATGTTGCACATTTTAAAACAAAACGTTTTACTTAAAACATCAGCACATCAGCTCATAATTGCAGAGTGGGGAAGAGGAGCACGTCAGTAGTTGAAAAAACATTAAATTTGCAAGGAAGTGACTGAAGCGTTTGCACAGAAGGGGGCAAATGGAGATAAGACAGGCAGTCTGCTTGCATTCAGCTGTCAGGAAACTCGTACAGCAGAGACTTACCCTTTATAAGAGAAGCAAGGGGAAAAAAATGGAAAACTGTAGCGACACCCGCTTTTCCTTCTCTCCTACGTGTGCAAACTCTCATGAGATGAATTATTGGCCCACAGCCTCAGGAGTGGACGCAGTCCCTTGCCGCCAGAACGGATCCCTCTCACATCCCTGCTGGGATCTGCACACCCACTTGCGGGACTGTGCTGGGGACCATATTCACCAAGGTCGCATCGTTCAAGGGAGAGGATCCCTCTGCCCTGAACGGTTTGGTCACTGCCGGGATGATCAAGGTGTCTGTCTTCGCACGTTTGTATTAACGCCTTTTCATTTGGCTCCTTTTTAGTTTTCTTTGTTATAATCCTCGGGAAGAGTCAAGACATCAACATCCCTTGCCAACAGGCAGCTATTGAGCCCAGACTGGCCGTTTTTTGGCCACTGCAGTCTGCCATCTCCCACGAAAGAGAAACTTGGAGTGAAAAATGGCTGCGTGGGGCTAGGCACACTCGAGGCAGCAGAGAAGCTTTGCCTTCAGCCCTGCAAACACTCCATAAAAGCCTTTCTCTGACAGGGAGCTGAATCTGTACTGTCCCACGCGTACGAGGTGGCCGTGGCAGTACTGGCAAGGTTCGTGCCAGCATCATAGCTTTCCAGGCTGAACTGCTCCGGCAAAATCCCGTTGCACCCGCCCACAGCTACTGACTGCACAAGAAGGACACCCAACTTCTATTAAACACACAAATATCCCAACAAAACCCCTCTAACCTATGAGGCCTGGTTTGATTTGCATTTAGTGGCCTTCCCAACCCGAAGTATAACAAGTGCGGTATCATCATCTTACACCGGGGAGATATCACAAAATGCTTACCTGAAATAGAGGCGTCTATTCTCCATCTGGTAGGAAAACAAGCTTAACATTTAAAACTGTCTGTAAGCAAATGAAGTCCTGAATGAGTGCAGAAGGGAACAGAATGTATTAAAACTAAACAGGTAATTGTTGATAGATTATCTGGAGACACAGGCTAACGTCAAACAAACCCGGAGAGAGAGCATAAAAATAACTGATAACCGAAGCACTGCACCAGTGCAGAGTGTGGTAACAGGCAATCTCGTTCTTGACACCTCTGTATTTGCTTTTTTTTTGAAACTCTGCAGTTATTCAGATTAAAACCCATCACTTGCATGAATCCAGCTAACGTTACTCACATCATTTTGCACATAGATACTCTACAAGTGCCTCTGTGACTTCATGTGGAAAGTAAACCTTATTTTATATAAAACGATTGACTTGCCAAGTAAAATATAAGTTGTCCTACTTTTTTTTTTTTTTTCCCAGAGAACTGAAACTCGAGCTAATGAATCAGAAAATGTAAAACGATCAGAAAATACCTGGAAAAAGAGGTTAAAATAGTTATTCTTGTTCAGCTGAAGAATCTATTGGTTATCTGTCCTAGATTTAATTAGTGAAAACCACACAGACTAGCTAGCTCAGCACAAAATTTCTGACCTGAGCCAATTTCATATTTGACAGGATAAAATACCGCTACTTAGAAGAGCTAGCTGAACACCACCTACGAAGCGTGCATGCTGATGAGCTTTCAGAGGGGAAATGGCTTTACAAACCCAGCCCCGTTTTGAGGAAACTTTTTTTAGAGATTCAGCGAGTGTGAGGAGTAATCAGGGCACAGCCTGGCTTCCTTTGGGTACCCGGGACTGCCCTGAGGTGCGATTCTGGCTGCTGGAGCCTTCTGGGTGACTCTTAAACCAAAGGATCACGGGGAACGCAGAGCAGCCAACATAATCAAAGCCACTGTCATAGGTAATAACTTCAAGATTCCCAAACCGCTTATAAGTACATGATACCCATATAAAAATTAATGACCCATTGACTGCAAACAGCAAAGTACAAGGCAAAACCAGATTTGTTGATGTATCTATTTGCCATTTGCTGCCTGTCCTCACACTAAAAGTGTTTCTGGTTATGGTTACTGTTAATTGCTTTTTATCTAACAGCGGAGCTAAGAGGTTTCAGCTGGGATGGGGTTTTACAGTGTTAGGCAATTACACAAACATCCAGATGCACAAAAATTCCCTGGTTTGTAATCTGGACAAGGCAGAACACAGCGAGTTATCTCGGGTCTAAAAAGAGGTTTCTGACCTGGTAAAAAATATCTGGCCGACCAAGGAAGCAACAGGGAAGGTGAAAAAATGAATCACTCCCTGTTACAGCTCACAGATTAAAAATTCAGCCACAGTTGCCTGAATTTTAACTCATCAACAGGAACACACAGAAGCATCGTATTTTCAAACACACCACATCTTCTGGAGACATTCCTCCTAAGAAGGGCTTCCTTGTGCGATGCCATTATCTCCGACAGATCTGCTTTGGAAATTTCCTCTCGGGGCTCCTCCAGGTTGACAAGTGAATTCTCTGCACCAGAAATATTTGTTCAGAGGCTGCCAGGCTCATCAGTCACTTCCCCGAGAAGGAGGCAGTCTGGGGGGGATTATGCTCTTCCCCCTCCTATTGCCCCTGCAAAAATGACATTATTGAGGGGACAATGGCTACAGCCACATGCCTGGGCCACTTGTCTCTCTGTGACACTGCTCATTTCTCAGTGTCAGGGCTGGGAACAACACTTCTGCCTGGCCTTGGTCCTCACGGCCAAACCACGAGCACTCCAAAGGCGAGAGAGTAACCTGGATTGGCCTGAGCAGGACTTCCAGCCCCTTGGGCACCCTCCGGCACTGGATGTTAGGAGGGGTGAGACATCCCTGCTGGCTGCCATCCGCCAGCACAGGGCTAATTAGTTGAGACCTATCCAGGCAGAAGGGAAACCCAAACATCCCCCTGTCCCCCCAGCATGGGATTGTTTAACACGCACCTTTGGCCTCATGGTAATTCTTCGTGGACTGAACAAGTGATTTATGACATCTCCGTGTAGCATCATGGGTGGACAAGGAGAGGATGGCTGCATCTCAGGCAGCATCTAGACTGGTGGGTTACCAAAGTCCTCTGACAGCTCTTGATTTACTTAATGAAGAGCTCCTTCCTACAGCTCTGACTGCCGCTTCATCATTCATCATTAACAAAGCACTTAGGTGTCTTATCTCTGAACAGCGAGATTTCTTGTGTACACATAAATCAGCCTCTCTCTAGCAAGAAAGCTCAGTTTTCACCTAGCCAGCTCTTTCTGAAAGTGAAGGCTCTGCCACGAGAAGGAAAAATACCTTCCCCTTTTCATTCTCAGACATACTACATGACAGCCTTTTTGCTTTCAAATGTTATTCACTACTTTTCATTCCATGTTCGCCAATTATTAAAGAGGTTTTGCTTAGACAGAGACAAGCAAAGTATAGTGTAGTTTCTTCTTCCTGTTTTTTCATCTTCTGTGTTTTTGTCACGCAAGTGAAGATTTGATTTGGTCTCTTTGAAAGATGGCTAAGGACTCATTTGTCATGATTACTCCACTTTTAAGTTGGTGCTGCTCCGCTACACATCTGAAACCAGATGAACCCAGTGGTGAACATGTCAGGTTTTGAAAGGTGTTGCAGGAGAAAAAGCGTTATGAGTTCATCCCGCTAACAAAGGTATCATGCTGGATTTTCAGCCTCACCGTTACTGCTGTGTCTATGGTGCCTGAAGCCAAAAGACGAAGATTCATTAACAAAAGAAGCTGGGAGATAGTCTTGTGATTAAGTTATTGGAGTGGGACCTGGGAGAACTGGGTGGATTTCTCAGCCCTGGACTGGTTGCTATGTGATCTTATTCAAATCACTGCATGGAGATGAACGCGAAATGTTGGTAGTGCCAGCTCCCCACAGGCTGCAGGCGCTGTGGGCAGGGGCTGCTGCACATTGTATTCTTCATTATTACCAGCTGGAGTTAGTGCTGCTGTAAGACAAATGGAAATAACCCCCCCCCAACTCTAAATGCATTTCGTGCTCTGCAACCGGCCTTTGCTCAAGCTTGCTAATCTCCTGTGATTGACTAGATCACTCCTTTTAATGTCTTTCCCCCTTTCTTCTGTTTCCTAGTGAATGTCTTTACCTTCTGTCTGTTGCAAATGTGAACAGTTTTAATTAGGTGCTGTTGAAATGTCTTTTGCAGTTTGGCAACTTGTTTGGTTTTGCTCCTCTCGTTCTCTTTGCAGTTCTGTTCCTTCCCACATTGCTTATGTTTTCTTGTTTGTGGAAGCTCTTCTTTATACGAATAATTTAATCATGCTGCACTTCAATTTTGTCTCTAATAAGCATAAATAGGGAAAAGGGCATCTGAAGCCCATCTCTCCAGATGCTCCTTAAATAGTCCTCTTTTCCTCTAGCGTGTCCCTCAAACATTAGGGGTTTCCAGCTGAACTCAAGGACGAAGCACTCAGCTCAATGGATTTGTTGTGTTTTCATTTATATTCCTAAATGACTTAATTTCTTCTACAACTTTGGAGATCATCCTGAGCTTACACCTTCCACTGAGGTCCAGAACAGCAGGGAACTGCTCAAGAAACTCAACAAAAAACCAAAACCACAGGGGTGATGCTATTAAAACAAGTTCCTTATCCCCTCCTTTTTCTGCTCTAGGGTTGAACTACTGGGTTTCGGGTTTGCTCAAGTTATCCTTGTTGTGGCAGCAGCAAATCTACACGGCCTTCTTTCCCCCCGGAGAGTCACTGTCGGTGTCTCACCACTCCATCCTCAGTGTTCTAATCTGTGAGCACTGGATATCGCAAGTCATTTTTCTATATTAACTAGATCACTGTTGATCTAGTTACATCCAAGCTTATCTGGGGAAGACAGTAATTTCAATTAAGCTGTGTTATGCATTTACTTCTAGTTTTATCAGAGAAGACAGACTTTCCCTTTTATTCTTGCTGATCTCCAACAGCAATACTACAAAACCCATAAAAAAATAGGACTGAAGTGAACTGCAGAGGTTCACCTCTCTAACACAAGGGCATGGGCATCTACTCCAAAATCCGCTCCAGAAAGAGAATTTTAACAGGCTCCACACACAAACTTTTCAGACGCAGCCTCTTTAATCTCTCCCACGATCTGCTCTAGCATTTACCCTGTACCTATCATGACCATGTTTTCTTTCCCTCCTCAGTCGTGTTCAAACTGCATCTGCTTTGCTATTGTTCAAGCCTACTACTTCTTCTCCCACCCAGCCCGTGTGTGGCAAGCGTGATTTTTACAAACGCGCAGTCTGTTCTCAGATCTCCCCACTTATTCCCTCCCTCAACCGCTGACCTGGGCCGGTCCCTGCAGACAAGTAGCAGAGGGCAGGCAACGCACCCTCTGAGTAGCCTAGGTTTGGGCTGAAGTCAGCCCCACCAAAAAAAGGTATTTGAGAAGCAAGGCTTAGCAAGATGGATTTTATGGGAAGCAGATAAATTAATAGCGACGCTTCTTTAAAATTCATTTTTCTGAGGTTTGACATAAGCCAGTCAGGCGATCGCGTCCTATCATGTTATCAGGGACAACTGCCTTGCTGCAATGAAATCATTTAGCCATGCGTGGAAGGAGAGAGGATTAGACAGAAGAAGACTTGGTGCGTGATGAATGGGATTTACCGGCAAACCCGCACGCTGCACAGTCGCTGCCCTGCCTCCATCCATAGGAGGGTGACGAATACGGAGCTGATCCCTGGGGCCCTTTGTCCTGCTGCTGATTCCAGTCAAAAGGCGAACGACATCGCCAGGCTCTCCTTTGTGCTTTGGGGTATCAACAAAACCCTTTGAAGGTGCTCTGGGGTGGGATACTTGGCTTTATCCCGACCTTGGGAAGTACACGGGCTTGTCCGTTTTTCCACACCTTCTTTGCAGGAGCACACCAGTGTGGCTGTCCACAGCTAACTTGGTGCAGTGATTCCATCTCTGCAGTTAGGACTTCTGGTTTAATGCTTTCCAGCCCAGGTAAAGAACCTATTTTTCACTCTTGTGTCATCAAAGAAGGACAGAAAAAAAATCAATATCCTGTAGCTTTTCCCCCACTGAATAGCACCTCGTTCACCGAGTGCTCTTAGCTCAATCCCAAGGGGACACCTTTTGAATTTTGCTCCCTTCAGCTCTTAAGCACTTACTGGAAAAGCAACAGCCATGCACTGCAAGCTTAGAGATCTGCTCTGGGCCCACGGCAAAAAACCCAAACTATTAACAAGTGACCTTTCAGCTGCAGCAGGTGAAATCTCTGCCCTAAAAATCAATTCCTTCAGCTGCATTTTTCAGGCTTCCTTTGGACACTTGGGAGGATTCAAAGCCTTGTTCTGACTTGTGGCTTGAGTCCCTTTCCCCAAACACTGCATATGTCCTTTTCAATTCAGGCTCCAGCCAGAGACAAGAGGGGCCAAACCACCAGAAAAGGCTCTGGCGATGGGATGGCTCAGACAGGAGCGGAAGACTTTTCAAGAAACCCTTCTCAGCACAGCTTCCTGCTCAAGTTTTCAAAGCCAGCATTGAAGTCACCTCCAAAATTATCTAGCACGCCGTTTACCTAGCACGGGCTCTGACACATTCTGGGTTTGCTTATGCTTAATTGAAGTAGGAGAAGCCTTGAGTAACGTGGCTCTGACAGGCACCGTGACATTTTCTTTCTACAAGGGGAAACCTCAAAGACGCTCGTGCCTGATAAGGTCTGACTGTTTCCATGGTTCACACTTACAAAGGAAATAAGTAAAAATATCTACAGCTACTGGAGAAGAAAAGGAAGACTTTTTACTGTGTGGAGTGGAAATCCTAGCTTCAAAATTAAGGCAGCTAAAATCACTAGCTGCTTTTCGAAATGCTGGCCAAACAGCTGCTGTTTGACGTTTCTGTGTGCAAAGTTACCGTACAAAAAAAGGAAAGAGGAGAGACGTGTTTGGAAGCACAGCGGTAGCTGCATGCAGAAGAAAACACATGGCTCCTTCCAGCCCGGATTGTGTCATTTAGCGTGCGTCTGGATGGCGGAGCTGAAGGCATCGCATCCGACGTGCTCGCTGGCTATTGAAAAAACACTCGGGGTAAAGCAGGTCAGCGGTGTTAACGCTGACAGTGGGATCACCCTGGCTGCACTGCTGGACTGCACCAGCTTCTGGTCATCTCACGCACCTCCCATCAGTGCAGGAAAGCTCAAGAGAGGATTCTGTGTAATATGGATGGGTTTTTCCTGATCCTGGGTCTAAGCCAGGACTCCTCCAGCCCTCCCGGTGGGTCTGTTCAGCATCACCATGTCTGCAGGACCAAGTCCACTTGTGACAGCAGAGATGCAAAGGGTGAGCTCCAGTCTGGCGGAGGGCCTGAAACGTTGTGCCCTAAGAAAAATCAGTAGCCAGGGCAGAGAGAAGGACGATGCCAGCGGCATTAATGTAATGGTCAGGGAATCCTTACAGATGAAGATGACATGGTTAGATAAATTCAGGGTGGTACTGCAGATGGAGTGCATGCCACTAAGCTAACGAAAGCGCAGCCTGCGTTTCAAGAGGGCCTCGCTGCAGTGTCAGCAAGCAGCTCATTTTTGCTGGTCAAGAGAATGGTAATGAGGGGACAGCAATACCAGCGAGCAAGAAATACTCTGAGAAATGATGACAGATGATTTCAGGAGACCCTTAAAATAATGCTAAGATACTAGACCAGGAAAGAAGTGTAGATTAAGCTATAAAAGCTGACCTGTTGGATGAAGTCCCTTCTCCATCATAGCAGAGAGTCCCACGGTCGCCAAGATGCTCAGCTACAATGAAACGAGCTTGATAGGAGCTTAATTAGACTGAAAGATGGGGGAAATAAATAAAAGATTAAGCCCTTTAAAGGAATGGACAGCAAACCCCAGCAAGCAGAGCCTCTAAACCTACACCAGAGAGAAAACAGATACTGGCGATCTGGCAGCGGAGGAAAAGCAGGGAGGAAAGAGTGCCGGGTGCTCCAGACACACCATGAGCTACATCAGTGCCTGGAGTCAGGCTTCTCCTGCCACTTGCTCCTGGGACATCAGGTCTATCCCTCCAGGAACGGGAGGCTCGTCCTGGCCGTGGCAGTGGGGTGAGGCTGTGCAGTTCTCCCCTCCACTCAAAGTTATCCCCTGACTGCCAGCTAGAAGCCAGACACCACAAACTCCTTAGCTTATTTGCCTTCATCAATATTTTAATAGATATTGGTTTTTACTGTAAGAGACATCACTTCTTGTTAATTTGAGTGCTGGAATGGCACTGGCAGCAGAATACCTTGGCTCCAAACAAATCCTGAGGGGAAAAGGGAAATATATTCCTAAGAACAACAATTGGAAAGAATCTAATTCAATAATAGATTTTGTCTGGTATCATTCTGGCACCAGAAGTCATCTTCCCGTTATTTTTAGGTTCTGATGACGCCAACAGGTTTTGTTTTTTTTCTTTATGGGGTTTTATTGGTGCTCTTATGCAAAAAAATCCCAAGGAGAAAATTTCCATAGTTTAATCACATTGAACGAAATCGCAATTATTTCTAGAACTTAAGACTTTGTACCTCTACATCCTCAGCAAAATATGCGGAGGTTTGCCTGAGTCCAGAAAGGAGGATAAGGACTTCTTGGTTGGCTTTTGGGGAAGGATAGAGGGATGGGATGAGGACAGAAAACAAACACGTATTTACCTAGTGAGAGACTAACAGGGTTTTAGCTGAAGCATATTACACAGCACAAGAAGCAGAATTTGTGTTTATAAATACAAAACAAACATCAAAATCATCTCGTTTTATGTGACATCCTCTTTCTTTGTGCTTTTCTTTCCAAGGGATTAGTCACGGAAGTATTTATTTGGGGATGTTAGCTGCAGTAGCTATACAAACCAGGCACCAAACATTACGAATGCCTGGTCCAGTATTGTTTGTGCTTTCCACTAGGTTGTGAAATTCTTGATCTGTAAAAAATGCATGTTTTGAAGAGCTTTTCCCCATGATTTCCTTTGCTTTGTGCATCACGAAGACTTACTTTTTTGTGCACTAAGTGGCTTGGTAGCAGGGTGGGGATTGCAGATGCAGACTAAGTCAAGAGGGGCTCCTAAGGAGGGCGAGGGCGAAAGGGAGCTTATCAGCATCAGCTGTGGGGTCCTGCACTCGGGGTGCTGTGACGGGGAAGAGGTGCGCCTGCTGAACCTCAAACCCCTTACCTTTACTGACTCTGCATTCAGGAGCTGTTGCAGATGGACACAGTCGATTGACCACGCCGGAGCCGTGTGGTTCCTGAACCGTGTTGCCTGACGCAGACACCCGCTCACCGAGGTGCAAAGGGATGCTCACCTAGCTGTAAGCACACCCGCAGCACAGCCCAGGGTCACAGTCCAGCTGAGATATCTCCATCCTCTTTTCATTCACTGCAGATTTCTTATTCTTCAGTGGAAAAGCCTCTTCTTGTGTTTCATTACTGCGGAGGAGCAAGCAGGGAGGGGTTCCACTGAACATCCCCATCTCTTCCCAGGACTGCTTGACCAAGTGAAAAGCAAGAGGGAAGCAAAGACCATCAGATGATTCTCTTGGGAGCTGCATGTCCCCTTTCAATGGTGACAACTTCCAGACCAAGAAAGGACATTATTGTTCCAGGGCTGGCCAAAATGAGAGTTAACCAAACCCTTACGAATGAGGGAATTTGTACTTAGGGACAGCAGGATCCGTATCCCCTCCCTGCCAGGCTTGAGGCATTTTCCGTTCTTGCTTCAGCACTTGGGATGAAGAGACATTGGTTATAAAACTGCTTGGCTATGAGGAATAAGATGCAAACTATAAATTCATGTTTTCCAGAGTGTACAGCTTAGATGTCACTTCTGGGCTCTGAGTTATACAAGATCCCATATTTTTTAAGGGTTAATAACTGGTGAATTCCTTCTGGTTTGCGGGGTGTTTTTTTTCTTTTATTTTCTTTCTTTTTCTTTTCTTTTCTTTTTTTTTTTTTATTTTTACAATTACAAAAGGTATTTGCAAAACATTTGTTTTTTACCAGATAGCTTCTGGCTGCTTTCAATCTGAAATTTGGCAGTCAGCATGCATTTCTTATTCAATAACAGACACAGATTCTGCACTTTAAAACTTGTGGTGGGTACAGACCCAAGAGATTTTTTTTTTTGCTTTTCTTTCAAATCTGCATTAAAATCACACATGACTTTTTTTTTTTTTTTTTTTTTTTTCTTTTAAAGCAAATGCTACAACAGAAAACCCTAGGATGTGTATTACAACAGCCAATTAGCCACATATTGCCTGGGCGGCTCCTGTAGAAAGGGTTTTTATCAATAATGTAGTCCTGGAAGCTGGTGAATTTTACAGTGGGACAATTTAATATTAGGGAACCAGGTTCCCTCGGATGCAAAACAGAAGTGGGGATGTGTGGCTTTTTGTATCTCTTGGGCACTTGTCCAAAGCCAGCCCCCATCAGCCCTGCCTGGTGGTTTTACTGTTTACCAGTGGTTGGGGTTTGATGATGGGTGCCCGTGGGGTGAAGGATTTGGGAGAAGGACGTTCATTAGCATTGCTGGAGGGGAACCCCTTGGCTGATCCTGCTCCCTCCAGGCTTTTGCATTCATCACCTATTTCCCTGGAGGGAGCTATATCAGAGAAGAGGGAAATGTGCACATCTAATTTTAACTTTGAAGTGGAGGAAATGGTGGCGGGTTTTTTCCTGGAGCTCCTTCTTATTCCCTCCCGCCCCAAATATCTTTGCAGACTTTTTAAAACCTAGTTGGTTTGAATATGCACAGGCTTCTTAGTGTTTGCTCGGACCAGTGCCTTTGGGTAACTTTTTGAAAAACATGAGAAATTAACATTTGAAAAGGTATTCCCACACACTCTTTGAGCAGGAAATGTGGCTTCCTTCTCCACCCACTTTATCACTAAGCAGCTTGGAGATAAATAATGGAGACTTTCATGGCCATTGTCGTTAAAAACCATCACCCGCGCTGGGATAATCTCTCAAGCGTGTCTTTGCTGAGCAGGGAAATTGGACGGGGAGCTGCACCTAGATATCCATGTATTGTCTCAGCCATTGCAGACAGTCGCCCACAGACCTCTGCTTAGAAGAGAGTGAAACGGGAGATGGAGTAAGTCTAGAAAGCCACGTCCAGAAACGCTCACCTTTCCGCCGGCGTTGGCCCTGCCAGGTCTCTCTCGCTGGACACTGCAATAGCCATTGGCACTTGGTGAGGCTGGAGAAGATGCTCTGTTGTAGCCTGTCCTTCTTATAGACGATCTGGGGTCCAGACACACAACCAAGTTATTGGCAGCTTAAGGCTACCTCCTGGCATCTGAACGGGCGGGTTGAGCCTGCCCTGGGCAGGGCAGCTTGCTTTAAATCACTACCCCTTAGGGTACCATCACATGAACACGCCGGGCTTGGGTCTAGGACCTGAGTTGGTATCCTTCCTTGGGCTGTATGTCTTGTGCTGACAGACCAGCTTGCTTTGGGGTAGCATGGGGAAGGGACTAAAGGCCTTGAAGGAGGGATATACCTTGAGACACCAAGTTCAGGAAAGGGTCATTAGAAAGCTTTATGGGTAAAAAGCTAACAAATATTTTTAGGTGACCTACTGCACCAAACATAGAGACAAAATTTATATTGTTGGAGTGCAATACCTGGGATCCAAAGCTCTCCTGAAGGGCACGTTTCAGTGCAGCTGTAACCAGGTAACTGTGAGCAGCACCTTCAGAAAAAAAGGAAAGAAAACCAGACCAAATTTGCCATCCAGGCCTCAGTGTTTTCTTGCCCATTTTTGCATGTGCACCAATCTGCCAAGCCAGATGTACAAATGTGTTGTGTGGGCAAACAGGCACTTGTATGGGCAAACACTGCCTCGATGCACGCGTTCCTGTGGGCATGAAATCAGGCGGTGCACAGAGGCAGCGAAGAGAATCAGGGCTGGGGGAAGGCTGCCCCCTCTGCCTAGGCATGAAAACCCTTCCTCTCCTCCCCGACACCAAGAGGCTGGGATAACTAAGCTCAACAAGGCTCAGAAAGGTGGATGATGTCGCAGGACCTCCTTTCGACCAGTTTTCCCAGCAGGCTGAACCTTGCCGGCATTGCCACGGGGTTTGAGAGGCTCCCATGCCTACCGCGAAAGCCATGCTCGACTGAATCATATCCAAGGTGATGTGATCAGCTTGGATGTGAAGTGAATCACATCAAGGTGCTTACCTCATCTAATGTATGAATTCCTGTCTTCCCCAGGCTAAGAAAGGACACCCAAGGAAGCAGGAAAGCACTATGCCACCCTAATATCACATCCAACATTGTTAATCTTCTACTATCTATGAATAACCTTGTATAAGCTATTAAAAACAGGTGTGTAGTAATGCATTTGCTATGCTTCCACAAGCTAATTGGAAGCATTACAACAAATGACTAGGTAATTAACCAGTGTTTCAACCCCGGTAATCACGTATTGTAATTCTAGCAGAACCACAAAGACTCGGTAATATTGACTCCTTTTGGAAGGAAGCACCATTAGCGTTATAGTCTAAATCCCTGCTCTTAAAGCAAGTATTATTCTCCCAGAAACAGCAGTGGGAAGGGAGCGTTTTCCATGCTCGGTGCCCTTGGAGAGCCCTGGAGCTGACGGTCTCCAAACATCAGCCCTGACAGCTCCAGCGGAGCAGCCCTTGGGCTGTGCCTCTTGGCAGAGCGGGTAGGGGAATGGGTGAGATGGATTTCATCTGGAGCAAGCCCTACCTGCAGGGTGGCTACACATGGGCTGAACACAAAGAATTACTTAAAGAAAAGCACATCCTTCCATCCTCCGTGGGCCGAGGAGCCCCTGGCCAGCGTGATGGGCAGCAGGAGCAGCTCTCAGTGGGGAGAGGACACCAGCTCCTGGTCAGGGTGGAAGATCTGCCTTCCAGACCCAGAGGGCCAGGTGCCACCATGGACTCATCTTTGTGTCAAAGGCCAATTACATCTCATTCAAGGCCCACTTTGCTCTCTCTGGGTGGAAAACAGAAACAGCTTAGAGTGTCCTAAGAAACCCCAGGATCTGAGTATTAGTCTACTGCAGGTTGCTTTGGATTTAGTAGCCCCCACAGCCAGTGCAGCCCCTGGAAAGGCCCAGGGTTGCTGAATATCAAGGTGCGACTCGCAGCAGAAGGAGCTGACAAACACAGCTCCCTCCTGCAGCTCTGAGCGCGCTTTGGTGCACCGCTCCGTCTGATGCAGAGGATGCCAATCTGGCACTGAATTCCTCCTTTAAAACATTCCTCTCGCAGCTCCTAAAACATCCCCCTCCCTCCCCAAAATAAACAAACAAGTTAGAAAGCTCACGAGCCTGGGAACGGGCTGCGGGCAGGAAGCTCTGCGAGATGACGGAGCGCCAACGTCCCAGGAAGGCGGGGGCTCGTGCATCCTTCTGTCTCACGGTGGTTTCCGGCCCCTTCTCGTCACACTCCGCAGCTCCCGCTCCCCCCGCACTGCAGCTAGCGTGGAGGCGGCTCACATGGACCCCGTAGCAGTGTCACGGTGGTTGCTGTCAGGACGCCGAGACAGGACTAGCACTGGGTGACCTTCAAGAGAGCCAGGGTGCTGTAGGGCTGGTAGCTCACTGGGGAGACATGAAATCTGTGTTATTAACTCCAGGCAAGAATGATTTATCCCCCATTCAACACCACAGTGCTCCTCTCCATCCAACTGGGACAGGAAGAAGGGCTGTGAAAGCCAGGCAGCGAGTCCTCACCAAAACTGAGGGAGCCAAGAAGGGGTCTGGTCGATCTCAGCCTCCGTCTCCCATCAGCGAGGGCAGGACCAAGGGATGCTAAGGCTGCTCCCGTCTGTGCCAAGGGCCAAGGCAGCTGAAACATCTCTCCCTGCCTAAACTTCATCTGCCCTTTATAGGTCTCTGCCCCCCTCCTTCCTCGAAAGCAATGAAGCAAAGTGAAAAACAGAGGCTTTATTACAAACAGTACCTGTTTCCATAGAGATTTGCTTAGAAAAATACACGAGACAAAGATGGAGGTTAGCGAGGAAAACACAAGGGCTCGTCCTTGTGCATTACAGGAGATGTCTCACCTGCCTGCGGCATTCAGCAGCCTCCACTGTCCCGGATGGGACTGAGTGCGGGTGCGTGACAAGACCCCCAGCCCGTCCCCACCAGATGCAGGAGTTGGTGTCCTCTGCCACAGCGGATCTTCTGGCAGGTCCTGGCACCCCCTACGGCAATGTTCCCAGCCAACCTCCTCCAGAGCTCAGGGGTAAATGAGAGGAGAGCCTGGCTGTAAAACGGCAAGAGGATGAAAGTGAAAAACGACATCTTCTTAAGGAAGAAGCTGCCACTCTCCCGCTGCCTGCGAGGGGTGCGGGCAGCACAGGGACTGCCCGCCTGGCAGACACAACACCCCACCCCACCACCCCGGCACTGCCCTGCAGCACAGCAGCTGCTGGGAGAAACCCTCCTGCATCCTTATCGACGCTGAGCGATGCCCAGCCTGTCATTCACCAGCCGCGGCTGCTGTTCCGCATGGGACAGGAAAGCGCAGCCCCGGCATCGGTGGCTGCCTCTGCCCAGCTCTCCCTTTGCGGGGTGTTTGCTCACGAGAGCCTTGCCCATCGCTTCTCCTGTGCTTGACACCAGCCGGGCCACATTCACCCCGGCACAGCTCCGCTGATACCAACGGCGTTATCAACACAGTGAGAGCTGCTGCTTCTGTCTAACGAGGGAGATTAGAGAAGTTTCCTTGGCCGCGCAGAATCCAGGATTTTCTTGTTCTCCTGGCAAATCATGATACCTCAGGAGGAGATAAAAGCACGGATGCAATTAGATTCTCTCCTATTTGCCTTTAATCAGCTCTCTAAGGAAACGGGTTCTGTAGAAAATCATTGCAAACACTTATTTCCACAGCTTTCTAGAGAAAGGAAAGAGTTGCAAGACAGGCAGGGTGGAGAAAAAAGAAGCGGGAAGGGGCAGGCTTGCAGGATCCTACCCCAGTGCCCACCACCAGTAGGTGATATTGGCTCAAGCTATTCTTATATAGTAAGAAGCAGCTATTCCCCTCACCAGGTAGAGGTGTGGAGAGATATGCTGGTCCCACACATTTGGTAAAGTACATACGAGGATGCAAGCAAGAAATTAAATAGATGAGAGACTTTCTTAGACTGTAGTATGTTGTCTCGAGGAAAGGCGAACAAACCCCGAGAGCATTGCAAGGGCCATGGCAGCGGGGTCGGGCTTGGGATGCTGGCACCCAGCTAGCGAGGCTGGACTGCCTGGGGCAAGGGAGAGGTGTGCTCGTACAGGGATGGGGTCACAACCTAACACTGCTTTCGTCTGTGCGCCTGCTCCTCTGAAAGCAGAGATCCTTCCCCTGCACATAGCCTGAACTTTTGGGAGTCCGTGGGATGATTTCAGGCCTGGAGGAGTGCCTGCTTCTCTGATGGAGAACCAAAGATGGGTTTTATTGCCACGCTCAGCTGCAAGGAGCGGTCTCTTACACAGGCGCCGGGCTGATCCATGAACAAAGGTGTAATGTTGCCTCCTAGCAGCACATCCCCGTAGAGAAGTAGCCGTTTTTACGGAACAGGGATATATGAATGGCAAACAAATTCCTCAGCTAAAGAAACCCACGGATTCACAAGAAAATTGCAGCAGTCTCGAGAGGGACACAGGCTTTGCCACACAAGGAGAGAGACTGTTTGGGGGCAAACGAACCTTCTCCTTGAAGAACAGCAATGAGTCAGCTCCACCAGCCGGGAAAAACAACCAGATGGAGCCGGGCATTTTCTCAGCACAGGAAAGCCTCGCTGGGGAGGGGGCAGGAGGCAGCTGCCGCTCGTATCCAGCCTCTGCAAGGCACACCAAGATGAGAAGCCAAGTGTCCTGCTGCGACTTCCAGCCGGTGGGTCAACCTTCACCGCCACAGCACCAGCGCTCTGCCAGCCACCCTGGAGCTGTCCCTGGAGCTCTCGATGTCACTTTGATCCCACAGCTCCTGGCAGACAGAATGGCAGCCACGGTAAGCCGGCTAGTGCTGCTAGTGCTACCCTCTGACAAGCGTGTTCACAGGCGCACACCGCCCACCGAGGGGGAGAACAGTGGTGTATCAGCTTTTCCCAACAGGGCTGGGAAATTAAAATGCAAACAAGGTTATTTGGTGTTATTTTAGCTGGGCACATTGAGAAATCATCTGGCTTTTGCATTCCTGCAAAACGAGAGATGCTCTCCACTGGCAGAGCCTCACAGCTGCCTCTGCACAGCTTCTGTTTAAAAAAGAAAGAAATTCATCAGCCCTTGGCACGGTCTGCAAGATTGGCGCCCAAGTAGACACACAGCAACAGATACCTGCAGAGTGATAGAGCATCGCTGCAGAAAGGGTGAGGACAAGCCACTCTGCACATCCCCACAGGCTTACGATGCCCACACAAGACAGCACTGGCATCACAGGGAGCAGACCAGAATCTCGGGCCACTTGGTCCGCCAGACAGCAGCTGGTACTCCCAGGGGATGAGAGCCGTGAGTCCGGGTTATCTATCCGTGACAGTCCTAGCACTTCGCAGACGCGCGGGGACAGCTGGAAGTGCAGTAGACCGAAGGGAAGAAGGAGCATGTTTCCTTTAAAAAACACGGACACGGTGTTCGCTTGAATGGTTCAGTTGAAGTGACCAAAGCCCGGTAGGACCCACACCTGGATGAGCAGGCTGTCAGGCACACGCTGTGATTGCTGCTGTGACTCAGCCGGGAGAGCTCCTTTCCCTGACTCAGCACTGAAAGATCACTGCTAAAGACCTGTCAGGGTCCCTGCGGGAAAGGCTGTTACGAGACACTGGTGGCCGTGGCTGCTGATGGAGAGCTTAGAAAATGCCAGAATCCCCTTTTAGAGGGGATCCTTGCCCTGCTGCTCCACAAAGCCCCCACTGGGTGAGCTCACACCGCTGCTGCAGCTTCATGGAGCACCTTGAGTCATCTTTTTCAGCTGCAAAGCCACTGCCATGCAGCCTCTTTGGTTGGCTGGGGAAGCCACACAAACTTCCATGCGACAGAAAAGCCACACTGGCCTTTTCTGACTGGGACACGCTATGTGCATCTCCTGAGATGCAGACCCCTGTGATATCCCAGATTTGACCAAGTCACAGAGCACGGGCTGATTGCTGGCTGCACTTTGATTAGCTGTGGAAGGATTTTTAGACTTCATCAAAATATCTGCAGCCATCCTCGCCCCGGGGAACATCACACCAGCCAACAGAAGGCACGGGCAGCCAACCAGGCATGCAAACAGCCAGTCTGCAGGGAGCCAGCCCAGTGCCAGGAGAGCTCAATCTGCAACGGGCAGGCAAAGCAGGCAACTGCTGCCTGTCCGGCGAGCGAGCAAGCTGCCCGCAAGCATCTGCTGTCAAAGGCACACTCTGCTCTCTCCACCGCTGAGACCTCACATCATCAGGTAACTTGTGCTCGGAGCCAGAGCTGGGATGCTCAGGACTCGATAACCACCTCTAGTCAAGTCTCCGTCTTCCATCAGTGAAGCTATTCCTGCCTCTGTAAAATAGGATTTGCTTCTCCCACCCTGAGCTGACGTGTTTCAGGGAGCAAGGGCTATCTCCTCCTGTGCGTCCAGATGGCAGCACCCCCAGGAGCCCCATCTCTGCTGAGAGGCAGGCTGTCACTGCAGCGCACGGCAGCAGCGAGCCCAGGGCTTCGTGACAGCATCAGAGGAGCACTGAGAGAGCTTTTGGTGCAAAAGTGACGGCACCTTGCAGACATCTGCCACCGTGACCACGCGAGCCTTACACACGAGCATCACAGCTCTATGAAGGAGTGTGAAAGGGCAGCTGTTAGGTTGCAGCTCCCTCCTTTTAGTTTTTCTAGGAGCAGTTCATTCTCATGCTCCTGGGGACTGTGTTTCTTAGGACAGAGTCTGCACGGGTCACCTCCAGCCTTGCTGCTCTCTCCCCTCCGTTTTGCTTTTGCCTTCCCCTCCTTCGTACACCCGTCACCCATTTGATTAAACAGTGACGTTTAATCCTGCATCGCAGCCTACTCAACCAGCAGTGCTAAAGAAGTCAAGCCAAGCTGAGGTTTGGATTAATAGACCAAAAGCCACTAAAAAAATCCCACCAGCAGGTCCACCCCCCAGTTCCCAAGCCACTGCTTGCAACCAGCACTGCTGTGTTAACACCAGGAGAGCTGTCGGGTCTGCCAACTGCCCAGATTGCCCCAGCAGGTCAGCGATATAGAAACTCATGGCCATTTAGTGCATCCACTGCTGAGTACACCACAGGACCCAGATTTCTGCCAGAGCCCTAGAAGTGCAAATTAAAACATGGCTGTTCAAGGGAGATTTTGCTATTCCCAGGCTCTAAACGGAGCCGCATTTCATGCCTGTCCCCACGTGCTGCAGCGTCAGGCACAAAGCACAGGGATAGGCGTGAGATAAAATTCCAGCTGCATCTTGAAATAAATCTATCTGCAGTTTTACCACTCGCCTCTCAGCTGTCCCCTTGGTCCTGCCATCATCTGTCTTACTTCTCCAACTGCCAGGACCGAGGTGGGGTGGTGGATGCTGCCAGGGAATGACCCTGTTCAGAGTAAATCCTTTCTCCAGGGGTGCAGGGGGGCTGCTGGAACAAATAGTGAGGAACAAGGGAGCTGAGCAGGAGAAGGATGCCAAGGAGGGTCCCCCTTGGTGACCCTGGCAAAAAGAAACCCTCCCTCCTCACCGCAGCACGTCCTGGCAGGGACCCATGGCATCGACAGCAGGCTGGGGAGGTTGGTGGCTTGGCCACCAGCATTACTACGTGGCCTCTTGGCTTTACGGCATCAAGACAAGGCTCCGTGCTGTAGGACCAGGCAACGCCAGGCCTGTGCATTCCAGATACCTCATGGGAATATCACTGCCATCCTCTGTGCCTGCCTCCGCACGATGAGGACGCCAACACACCGTGGCTTGGCTTCTTCTGCAGGACCCAGCCTGCGGGCGATGGGGCTCGCTCCTGCGTTGCTGCTGTGCACACGGGAGCCCTGGCTTTGCCCCGGGCTTCTGAAGGTTCTTATGATCTACAGAGAAACATGAATTTATGGAAAAATGCAAACACTAAATAAGCTCCCTCTGCCTAAGCCCCTGCTTTATATTCAAACTATCATGACAGGCATTTGTCAGGAACGGAGAATACAGCGTTCTCCGTCTGCAACATGTCTCCTTATGGCAGTGCTGGCAAAATCAACAACTTGTTCTACTCATGGCTGTGAAATTCAGCCTGGGAGGTCTGTCTAGCCCTCCTGACCTCCAATTTCCCAGCTAAAATAAGTTTTTGTTGCTGGGAGGAGAGCCAGACTCCTTCCCAGCGCTGCTGGAGCTTCTCCCCTGCCCCAGCCTGTTTGTGGGACGGCATCCTCCCAGCTCCCCTTCGCCTGCAGCGCTGCGCAGGGGTGGCAGAGCCGTCCCCCTGCACCATGAGCCAAGGGAAGGCGCAGAATATGGGAAAACCTTATTTTCTGGCCCGATTTTTGCCAGGAGACGATTGTAGAACATCACTTATCTGCTTCCTTCCCAGGCTGAAACCTGACCTGTTCTCATGGCCTGTAATAACATCTCTGAGTTAATTCACTGGAGCTGTAGTCATTTCTGTCCGAAAATATAGCTTAACCTCTTTCCCTTGATGCAGAGGCTGGTCTGAGGGGTTGGCGAGAGCGCTGGTGGCAACGCGGGCAGCAGCTCAGCCCCAACAAGCACAGCCCTAGCTGAAAGCCTCCTGATTCCCCCCTCCTCAGATAACCCTTGCAATCAGAGCAAAAAGGGATTTCTGTAGAAGTAAACTTTAAGAAACATGATTACAGCATTCAGGCAGTGAGCACCAGCTCCTGCCAAGACCACAGGTGCAATGCCCGACCCACTAGGAACCACTATTCTCAGCCCTATGATCTTGTGCCTCAGTTTCCCCACCCGTAAGCAGAACTGGACTGCAAGTACAGTGAAAGCCTGTCCTGGCCAAAGGACAGACCCTTCTCTGCAGTGACTGGCTGTAGCTGCCCCAGAAGAAGGGCAGGGAGAGTTCCTCAGGCTCATCACAACTATTTAAGAGGTGGCTCATAGGCCACACCTGGGGACTGCAGCATCTCCACCCTGCACAGCTGGGAACGGGCATCTGAGCTTGGAGCCGGCACCAAGCCCTCGGCAGAGCACCTCACGGGAAGCCCAGGGGTGCACTCGGTGCCGGCAGCTCTGTCTCCAAACCGCAGGAGCCTCGCCATGGCACACGTGCGTTGGCGGAAGGTGTGCGCATGCGGCGAGTGCAAACACCAGGGTCTGGGAACAGCTAATCCCAGCAGGGGTTGCAGATTTTATCTGCAAAATCTCCTTCTGCTACAGTCTCCTACAGTCCGCTTGCTTTGGCTGAACATGTCGAAGGCATCCCTCTAGCATGGGGGTGCGGTGGAGACAGAAGTTCAGAGGGCAGCAACAGCTTTACAGCCAGAGGTGATAAGTAGAACGAGTCCGTGCTGATATTAATTGATGTGCAGCACCCAGAGTCAGCAGCTAACCCCAGCTTTGAGCCAGCCGTCTGCAGGAGAGGGGAAAATTAGCAAAGAACATTAGGTTGGTGGGCATCCTTTTGTCACGCAGACGGTTGTGGGCTGCATCTGGGGCAGCATAAACCTGGATGGGAGCAGGCAAACAAGCTGCAAAGGCCTCTCCCCTGTGAGCTGCTGGGCTCTCCAGTGCCCAGGGATGCTTTCCTGCCAGGATGCTCCTGAGGTGCGATGCGGAGCGAGGCCAGCCTTGCTCAGAAACATCCCATCGGGTATGTTGAAACGCCCACCAGCCTCTCACAGACAGTAGGAAGAAGCCGATTGTGTCAAGCATCAAATCGCTGTCGCTAGCGCAGGCTGAAAACCCGCTCAAGGAGTTAATGCAGGGAAAAAAGAGGCTAAGACAAGAAGAGAGTGGTGGCACATGTGACTGATAATCCCATCTGCCTGTTTCTCTGTCAGCTGTAGGTCTTCATCCCTGCCAGCGCTGCCGAGATGTCACAGGCATGGAAGAGCAAGCTAGTTCTCTGCAGCACTAGTCTGCTCGGCACAGGATGGGAAGACGTCCCTCTTCCCAAACCAGCACCAGGCGAAGCACGGATTTGCCAGCACTCGTCACAGAAACGTTCCCAAGCAGCAAAGAGGAGCTGGTGGGCTTGGGTGGCTTTTGCAGTCAACCCAGCCTGCCTTGCACCCTCCATTGCTCCATAGCCCCTGCTGTCTGCTGGGGCATCTTCCACCCCTAAGCGATCACCGAGCCCTGGGGGGAAAGGATGTTTGTCCTTGCAGTGGAGTGGTCCATCACCATGGGACACGCAGAGCTGGAGACCCTGGGCATTTGGGGACACGGGGGCCACAGCAGAGCCCCTGTTCCCAGGACTGGTGTGGATAGCCTGGGCTGTGGGTGGCAGACTGGCTGTGACCCGAGACTGTGTCCTTGAGAGGATGCAAGGATTCACCGCCTGTCCCGTTGCCCCCCCATCGCACCCCCTCTGCTCTCACTGCTGTTGCAGAAAGCAGCTGTAGCTGTTCCTGCTAGGAGGTGTAAGACAAGGCTTTGCCAAGGGGCAGGGGAGGCTTTGCTAATTCACAGCTCCTTCGCACAGCTCACGCTGGTTTCCTAATGTGCTCCTAGCTGCTAAAGGAGGTGAGACGTGCTGATACAGTGCAATATCACATGCTGGAGGAACAGGGGCTCAAGCTGGGACAGATCCTTAAAACATGCCTGTGAAAATGAAGCCCACCCTTCGATCAGTGAGAAAAACCTAAAAAAAGCTTGATTGCACTTTTTTCTCCCCCCCCCCAAAGTAAATTAGCAATGAAATGATAAGCCCCTGTCAACATTTCAGAGGCCAAAGGAAGGGGGGCAGCCGGGAGCTGTGGCTCTGGCTGATGGTCCCGCACCTCCATGCTTTGCCCAGAGGTGCAATGCCATGGCCTGAAGCCCTTGTGTTTGCCCAGGCACCGTTTGCCGAATTTAGCATAGGATTAAGCTCCGCTGGGAGGTATAACTCTCGGATTTATTTCCTTCCTCTGTTCCTCCCCTTTTGGAAAGCAAAAAACTCCACATCATTCCTGATGGCCATGATGCAGATTTGTGAAAATCAATTTGAAAATCACATCATCTATGGCAGATTGCTCCATGAATTGACTGACTGGGTCCCAGGGGAGGGCGCGTGGGACAGCCTAGCTTAGGCTTGGCTTTAGCAAATAACCACACATCCTTAACTCTTATCCCTATTCCCTCTCCCTTGCACCGCAATCGGCACCGGTACCTCTGCGGAAGTCTGCTGGAGCAGCCTGCTGGGTGCGTCGCATCCGTGCCCTGGTCCCTACGGCAGCTCGCTCGTGCGCTGGACCGCTGCGGAGACATCCAGCTCTCAGTCCTGCCACAGCTTCGAGCCAAGTGCACTGGGTGATTTTGGCTGCAGATCGCCACTGCTGGTTTCCACCTGCTCGTCCAGCCCTCCCAGCACCCGATTGCCTATTGCCAGGGGTGCCTGGCACCTGGCGAGCCCCGCTTTGGTGAGAGGAAGATGCCAGCTGGGGAAGGAGAGCAAATAATGCTTTTTGCATTCATTTACAAGGCAGAATTGTGTTGGTTTGGTGTTCTTTTTTTATTATCTACACAAATAGCAAAGGCAAACACACAGTGGACTCTTTCCTGCTCTGTGGCATTTAACCAGGAGATGGTGTGGCGGGTACCAAGACGAGACAAGCCCACAGGAGAGGCAGGGGTGAGACCAGCCCTGCCCATCCCCTTGCTCCCTGGCACCTGTAAAGCCAAAGGTGACACAAAGCCGCTCCCAAAAAGCTCCAGGGAGACAGCATTTGCCAGCTCGCTCTTCCGTGCACTGGTAGGGGCCAACTTCCAGGGCAGTCCATGGTATTTCACCTGATCACGTGGGGTCTGGCAAACGCAGCCAGTGCAGATGCGCAGCACTACATCACCGAGCAAGAAAGATCATCGTCAAGAGACATAAATAAATGAGAAGAATAAAAAATAGAGGTGCTGAACCAGGCCAGGCTGTTCAAGCCCTTTGGGGACAACAGCCCTCGTGAGCACATCCCACTTTCCTGGGGAGCCACGCTGGTGCTGGAAAGGAGCATGTGCTGGCTTGTGGGGGGGATGCTCACCCATGGGGGGACGCTTTCCCGGGGAACCATCAGCGTTGCCAGCCTGTGAGCCAGCAACGCCACGTGGCTCCCGGCATGAGTAAGCACCAGCCGCACTTCAGAGCCCACACACAACCTTGGCACCAGGACAGCCTGCTTGTAAGTCCCACTGGAGGAAGGAAAGGGAAAGGGGGGAATGAGAGCTGCCCCCAGCACCTCCTTTCCAAGCCATCAGCTGTGACCCCAGAGGGAGCAAACCCCTGCCCGCTCAGCCTTGTACGTATGGATTTTAAACGCCTCGCTGGTACTGGAAAAGGAAGACAAAAGGGTTCATTCTTTCACATTTCCTAGTCCCCTCTCTTGTCCCTTCCTCCCCCCAGGGGCTTGGGTTTGACTCCAGCATCCTCACATCCAAGTTTCCCTTGTTTTGCTGAAGGAGTGGGCATGGTCATCACCAGGCGTTTGACCGAGTGGGTGTTTGAGTGCCCAAGGACCGGAGCCAGGCTTCCCTCGCAACCCCCCAGGGTTGCACAATCACTGGCATCCTGCCTTAAAAATAAATCTGGGGAGCCTTTAGGGAAGAGCCAGTGCCCGCAGACTTACAGATGCACCCAGCACCATGTGCCTTCATTTGGCTTTGCAGGGGGCAGTAGGAGGAAAGCAGGGCAGAGACAGAGAGAAAAAATCTAATAGGATGAGGTGTCTTCCCGGGAAGGGTCTTTTCCCGGGAAGAAGAGCCAGGTTACGGGGCGATGATCTGCAGCAGTCCCAGAAAAAGGACTGTTCGTGCCCCCAGGTACCTGGATGCAAGACAAGCTGTGCACAACACTCGCTGCGATGCTGGTACTGCGGGCAGGGACTGCTCCCACATCCCAGGAGCCCGCAAGCCGCCTGGGCAGCTCTGCCAGGACCCGGGGCTGCAAGGGCCCTGGAGCACCCACAAGCCAGGTTTTGGTGCTTCTGGTGGCCCTGTCCCCTACGGCTCCCCAAGCCCCGGCGAGGAGGAGCAGCCCCAGCACTTCTGCCAGCCGCACGCCAGCAGCATCTGTTTCTGGGGTACTTTTGTTCCCGATTTATCCCCTGTCTCCCGGAGCTATTATAAGCAGGTACAATCTGCATTGCCATTGTTATTCAGATGATGTACAGATAATTTTAACCTTTCTGTTCCATTTGTCAAAGGGCTTTTTTTAGCCTCTGCGCCTGCCAGGCAGAGTGCTGGCTCTCCTCCGACAGTGAAGACTCCCCGTTTTGCAGCACCAGTTACTCTTGCTAGGGTGAAGCTCTGCCTTCCCTGCGTTGCTCCAGGTATCTTTTTCATGGCCCCATATATGTTAGGGGATTTAGGGAAAGGCAGAAGAGGAGGTTAAGCACTCAGCTAGCTACGTCCTTCACTCATCCTGGCACCAGCCTCCCAGGCAGGGCTCCATGGGATGTCAGTCAGAGACCTGTACAGTCAGTCCCGCTTTTAAAGCCTTTGGGGCAGTTCATACTTAAGACACTTACTGCAAAAAACGTTAATGCAGGATTGCTAGCCCACACAGGAGGAGGTCCTCTCCTTAAACTGCTTCCAGCACCAATGCAAAGCCCTCAGCAAAGAAGGCGGCATCACCACCCTGCAGAGCCTTCCCCATGGTCAGGGATGCAGATCACTTTTTTGGCTATAAAATGAGAACGTGCTTCCCAGTCTGAAAAATGCCCCTGGCTGTCACTGCATCCATCATCCAGGCAAGTGCCCTCAAAGCTGGGCCATGTCCTGGGCGATGTCCCTGTGGAACTGTATGCTTCCCACTGAAAACATGCTTTTTAGCACTTCATGAGCCAAAGAATTGAAAACCAAACCTGACAGCATTTGGGAAATATAGGGAAAGATGCACAAAGTGAAGGGCAACATAAAGCCAGTTCCTGTAGGTCATGATGTGGGGGCTTGGTCCTCGGTGGCACCACGCAGAGGGGGGCAGCAGCTCATGGGAGACACACAGGGTAAGCTTGGCTCAAAGCAGTCCAGATGAGCAGAGCAATTGCCTTCATCCTTCCCTGAGCTCCTCCTAGCACAGCACCCTCCTGTCACCAGGAAAGAAAAAGAAGAGCCCTGTTGAAAAGCCATAAAATATCCCTGTCACCCGTGCTCAGCCTGCAGACTGCCACAGGCTGCTGACTCGCCTCTGACTGCCAGAGAATTTTTTGTGCTTTAAACAGCTATGCAAAAAAGAAATATAAGACTTCAGCATCTTTGCTTGACAACTCACCCATGAGCTTTGGACCGGGCAAGAGCATCTTAATCCACTTGACATCTCCCGGGCGCAGACGTGGAGAGGTGACCAAGCTGTTTGAATCCCCCAAAGCCATGGATCCCAGCAGGTTTTCCAAGCCCTTGGTTTACAGGCTGGTGCTCCCGTGCATTTCTCCAGCGATACGATGTCACTGCGATGCTCTCATCTTCCCCCGGCCAGTTTGCTGCGGTGCCGCTGTTACAGCTCCTGGCCCCGGCCCCCCCGGTGCCCCCCCAGCCAGCATGTCTGGAAGCAGCCAGGTACGAGCCACAACTCCCCCGGGGTGACAACCCTTCCCAAACATACTCCCTGCCTCTCTCCTTCGCAGCCCCCCTCCCTGCCTGGGGACCATAGGGATGCCAGGGCAGCACTGGCAGGGGATGGCCCCGCGTGATGGGGCTGCCCAGCACAGGCTGCGTGCCACCCCCTCCCGGACATGGGGACCTTTTGCGGGGGGCCAGCATCTCACCTGGGGTCCGCGCAGCCCTGCCAGCGCGGGTCAGGGGAGTGCCAACAAGATGGGATCCGTGGCAGTTCTTTACAACAAGGTTTTATTTTTCTTTCTTTTTGACAAAAAACATTGAAGGTGTACATCACCGTCAGGCGGTTCGGTTCCCCGTTTTGGTCCGAACGAGCATGTTATATGTTACAACATCCCACCCCAGTGCCTGGGGGATGAAGGCAGAGCATCTCCCACCCACCCTCCCTCGGTCCCAGGAGCCACTGGCCCCACATTGGGGAGGCTCTGCCTTGGAGGCCTCACGGGGGGGACAGGAGGATGGGGCTGGGACAGCCAGCCCGCAGGGAACAGCAGGGCTCCGTGGTGCTCCGGGGCTGCCTCATCTCCCCACACACCCTCTGCAGTCCCCCCCAGGAGCTTTGCAGGGCTTCGAGCCCAGTCCCAAGCTCCAAACTGGGAACCGCTTGCATGCTACTGGTGAATTCCTGCCTGGGCAAGGGCTTGTCCTGTGCAGGCAGAGGTTGAAACACGTCCCCCCCTTTCTCATCCTCCCTCCCACGGTCAAGCATGGCCAGCAGCCACCAACGGCGAGCACAGTGGCAGATCTCCAGTGTCCGGGAGGCGAAGGAGGTGTCCAAAAACCCATGGACAAGAGATCGTACAGCAGCAAAGTGAGTCCAGTGCCTTGAAAAGCAAGACGCAGGCTGCAACGGCGCCTCGGGGCTGTTTTTCCTTCCCCCTCGGCATAGTCTTTTCCGTGGTTTTCCTGGGGGTTGATTTTGGTTTCAGAGACGTGCTTTGGAGGTGCCGCGGGTGCCTGCCTGCCCTCCCACCGTGAGAGCAGGACTGTGGCTATTGCAGGAGAGACAGGAACGGGACACTTTTGGGCCGCCCCGAGAAAAAAAGGGGCTCTGGTTTGCTTCATACGGTTTCTGTACGTTAGAAAAACATAGGTCTCACATGCTGAAAAGCTCAGGTTCAGACACCACAGCCCACTACCACGCGCTGGTACGCCCCGAGGGGCTCTGCCCCAGCCCGTACCACTGCTGAGCATTGCCACACACTGCTTGCCGGCCCCGTTCTGGGGCTGAGGAAAGAAAAATGCCCAAAGCTTGAAATCCACATGAAACGTGCCGCCCCCTTGGAGAGCATCCCTCCCTCCCACCCAACAGGCACAGACACAAAAAGCCGCCTCCTCCCCTCCCCGCGGGCTGTTACTCAGAGCCCGGTGTATTGTCAGACACCTTTCTGCATTTAGAAGTAGACGATGCCAGCACCTATATTTAGAGCACGTATGGCATCACCTCCCCCGGCCCCCAGCACCACCGCACCCCTGGCCCCAGCTCCCATGCAGTCCCATGCTGCCCATCAGGCTTGGTTCCTGCAAACTCCGGCACAGGGAGCAATGCTCCAGCAGCTTCAGGTTGAAGCCACAAACTGCTCACGGATGGCTGGAAGGGGACAGGCGATGCCCAGAAGGGGACAGGAGATGGCCCATGTCACCAGCCAGCACCAGAGACCTTCCCCACAGCTGCATGGGGCACGGCTTGCCCCCAAGCACAGAGATGGGGAATGCAGGAGCTGAGCCAGAGTGATGGCGAGGGCTTCCTGGGGAATTTTTGGGTCCTTTGGCAGCTGGAAGCGTCTGTTCAGGAGGCACGGGACGAGCAGGGACAGCAGAGGTGCCACCCACCAGCAGGGACCATCAAGGCAGTAGGAGGTTTTGTCCCCATAAGCAAAACCTGCTCCTTGGGTGCACAGAGGGCAGCTTGACCATTAGAAAGAGGGATTTTGGTGCATCAGCAAGCCCAGGAGCAGGCAGCCTTTGGAGCTGGTGGGATTTGCTTCTTGCAAAGCAGAGCTCCTCTGGGGGAGCTCAGAAAGCGATCGGGGCAGGGGCTGATCTGCACATGCAGGAGCGGGGCAGTTTGTGCTCACAGCAGCTTTCGGTCAGGAGAAGACACGGGTTATCCAGGAGCAAAGCAAAGCCTGGCCAGAGCTGCTGCTCACAGCCAGAGGGGCTGGAGAACAGCCCCCAGGACCTGGACCACAACAACCCGCAGCAGAGCGAAGCCGTGGGCAGGAGGAAGGGCTGGCCAAGGGCTGCGCCGCCTCCCCCTGCCCAGCCCAGCGGGCTGAAGGCCATGTCCCATCTGCACACACATGACCATGCCTGGTCCTACCACACCGACCAGACCCCCCAGCCCATGGAGCAAGCCCTTCCCTGAGGCTCCAAAGGCACAGCACCCTTCAGCTCCCAGGACCACGCTCGGGCTGACAACGGACACAACTCACAGCAGAAACATGCCAACGATCGCCAGGGTGAACCACCCATCATCACAAGCCACCAGCATCTCCTCGGGCTGGCAGGCAAAGCATCGCACCCGCAGCTGAGGGTGCGTGCGGATCGTTAGAGCTGACAGCACATAATTACCAGATTAATTAATGACCAGTGCTGCAAGGTGGCCCTGTACTGCATTTCCAGCATTTGCAGGAGGTGTGAGCCACCCTGCTCACCTCCCGGACCACAGTCCTCTCCCAAAGCCGCACCGGCTTGCGGACACCCACCTACCCCCCGTGCTGGGGCCACGGGGTTTGCAAACCCAGCCACCCCCATGGCTGCCCTCCTCCGAAGGGGGTGCCAGGTCCCCCGGAGCAGGCAGGAGCCACGGCTGCAGGGGAAACTGAGGCAGGGGAGGTGCCGAAGCCAGGCTCCTCTGCCGGGAGGACAGATCTTAGGGTACCGTCATGCACGCACAACATCATCTCTCCCCTGCGGATGCAGGAATCTTCTTTTCCTGGGAAAACACAGCAAAGAGGCCTCTGAGAGGTTTGCCATCACCCCCTTGGCACCGCTGGTGCCAAGCCAGACGTACGCCCCAAGAACAGCCCCATCCTCATCCCTTGGGCATCCCACTCCCACAGGCACCGCACAGCACAGCCAGCAGCAGAGCTGCCCGAAGACCCCTCGCTGCAGCCACCTCTAATGGAGAAAATGCAATTCCCACCTCTGGAAACATCTGGGAAGGGGCGAGGGGAGCGGGATGACGTTCCCAATGCTCTGCCACAGTGACGGGTGCGCAGCAGCCCCGCTGGGGACGCTTGGTTCTGCCCCCGCCAAACGGGGTGCGGGCAGTAAAAACCCCAAGGGGCTCCCCAGCATTGTCAGATGACTAAAACAAATCCATGTATGTGTATATCTTTATATATACAGCATATAAATATATATACACACACATACCGTATATACACACACAGGCACACCTAGAGTTCTCCGTATATAAATAAATATATGTTGGTGGGAGACAGAATACATTCGGCAGCACTGAGCCCCCCCCCGGCCCTACTCCCACCTGCCCCAGTACAAACCAGTTGGCTTTGGTTTTGCCCCCCCGCCGCAGCAGGCAGAGCCACTCCTGTCTGCCTGGTGCATCTCGACCCCTCAGCCCCCCCCACCCCGCCAGCACACCTCACCCCCTTTCCGGGCTGGATGACACTCTCAGGGAGGGAAATTCAAAGCCACAGCAGCATGAGCCCAAGCGACAGAGCAAAGGGGGCCCCGGTACCCCCTCGCTGCGACTCTCCGGCCTCGGGGAGCGGAAAACCACCGGGACGAGCCTTCCCGGGGGTCCCGCTTGGGGCAGGGAGCGAGGCCGCGGCCGGGGGGACACTCACTTGCCCCCCAGCACGCGCACCCGGCCGGGCCGCTCCGCCACCCATCAAATGCTTCTCTGTGCAGAAAAAAAAAAGTGATAGTAATAAATGAAAGTTGACAGATTTTAATTTTTTTTTTGCACAAAGACTTTTTTTTTCTTTTTTTTTTTTCCCCTCCATTCCGGTCGGTTTGATTTTCTCCTTTTCCCCTGCATTTGGTTTTGGTTTTGTTTCATTCCCAGGCGTGGCAAAGAGCATGCATTGGAGAGGGGCAGGGCGGCGGCGGGGTGGGGGGGAGATGAGATGGGGCGGGGGGCAGCTTCTAGCACTTGTCGTCTTCTTCGGTGTCACTGAGCACATCGATGCTGGCCCCGCACATCACCCCCTGCCCTGCTCCTCGCCTCCGCCGCCGGTAGTGCCCGTTGGGCATCTGCCAGCTGTGCCGCAGCGGCGGGGCCGAGCCGATGGTGTTGGAGCGGCCGAGGCTGGTGGCGACGGCCGCCTCGAAGGTGAGCGTCTCCTCCTCACCGCAGTCTGAGGCATGCGAGTCGTCGTGCAGGGCCAGGTAGGGCTCCGAGATGTAGCGTTGCGGGGTGGACTGTCGGCTCTGCTTCCCCGCTGGGGAGCTGGAAGACTCGGTCAGGCCGGCAGCGTTGGGCTCCAGGGTGGAGGAGAGGAGCGGGGACCCCCCCTCGCTCTCCTCGGCGGGTGGCGAGGCGTCTCCAGCGTGCCGCAGCATGGAGGCGTAGGAGAGGAGGGGACGTGGCTTGGGGGGCACTGGCGGGAGCTGGCGGCGGCCTCGCCGGGGGGTGCTGGTGTCCGAGATGGAAGGGATGGAGCTTTCGCTCAGGGAGCCCGTTCCCTGCAACGCACCAAGACACGCTGCAGAACACAGGGGCGACGGGCAGCGCCACGCACCCACTCCCCCCCACCCTGAGCCTGGGCTCCCCAGAGCATCGTCCCACTTGGATGAGGCCCCGCTGTGCCCTCGTCTGCTCCATCCCTGCCTCAGGGTCTGCTCCAGGATGAGGATGGTGTCTGCTCTTGGTGGTCAAAAGTAAAAAGCACCCGCAAACCTGCTGCGGGAAGAGCTAATGGCTCGCCAGCTGCTGGTCTCTACCGGCAGCATCTCCATGGGCTTCAAGCACTGGCATCTCCAGGCTTGTGTAGCCGGGTCACCTCGATCTTGGCAGGGAACAGATGCCACGGTGGTGAGAGGATCAGCGTGGAGATCCACCCCGTTCCCCAAATGCTCTGCAGGGTGCCCGAGCAGTCCCACCCTGCTCAGCTCACAGGGGACACAGAGATGCCACCATAGGGAGGAGAGACGGCGCAGAGCTCCCAGAGTTGGGGCTTATCTTCCTGGTTTTGGCAAGGAGCTTTTTCTGCACCTGCCTTTGTGCTTTGGAAGGGGTTTTTGTCACCCACCTGCCTGTTGGGTGTCTGCGACCTGCCCTCGCTGGGTGACCGGGACTCGCGCCGCCGCTCCGGTGACTCGTCGTGCGCCTGGGGACTCCTCTCCTCAGAGTTGCAGCGGGAGATGTCGGGGGACAGCAAGTGCTTGCGCTCTTTGGATCGGCCCCGCTCTCTGCCGCCCGAGCGATGCCCGTCAGACCGGTGGCCTGCAGAACATTCCCGTCAGTCCCCACCGTCCCCTCCCCAGGAGCGGGGGACGCTCGGCTAGGGTTCTTTTTGGCATTGGTGTGGGATGGGGCCATCTGCCCTTGCTCACCCGAGTCAGCGTTGAGGCGCCGGGCGGAGAGCTGGAGCGAGGAGTGGTAGCTGCGCCGGCGGGACTTGTAGGTGTTGTCGCTGCTGCGTTCCATGGAGAACTCATCCAGCCAGGAGCTGTTGGTCCGCTTGTCCCGGATGGTGGAAAACGATCGCCGCATCGAGCTGGTGTCCGTCACCACCTGCAAGCAACCCCGGCCGGCCGGGGCAGGGGTTAGCACTGCACAGGGCTCGGGAGGACAGTGGTCGAGCAATTACTGGTTCACCCATTATCACCAGCACACCAACCTCCGGGATGGGGAGATTCGGGGTTGGGGGGGGGGGGGGGGGGGGGGGGGGCAGCCTGAGCACAGCCCCCCCCGAATAATCTCTGCACAAATCGGAGTTGGGAGGAAAGTGGGGTGTAGCTTTCGTGCTTGTGAGCTCCCCTGCCCCAGCCGGCTGGGAGCTGTGCTCCACAAGCAAAGGCAGCAGCTGTGATTCAAGCCAGAGTGCTGCATGTCGGGGGAAGAGCAGCAGCATCCCACCCCAGGCATGGGGACATGGCGGGTACCAGGCCATTGCCCCCCCAGGCTGCCTCAGCATCCCTCCCCGCCTTGAAAACAGGGTCAAGCGGAGCAAACAGAGACATCAAAGAAGAAATCATTGACAGAGAGGGGATTCTCCAGCGCCCCTCGCTCAGTGTTTATTTTCCCAGCTGCTGCCACTTTCCCAGACCCCTCCCTGGACCCTTCCCGCATCCCCATCCCTGGCACTCATGCCCTCTTTCCCCACTCACGCTGTTGCTTTATCTTCCCTCTCCTTTTCTTTCTCTCTCCCATGCTTCTCCTTTCTACCTTCTCCCCTCCTTCTAGCTTGTGGTCTCACACGTTTTCTGGAAAACATCACCTCCTTCTATATTTTCCTTTGCTTTATTCTAGCAGCTTTTTGCTTCTGCAGCCTCAGGCCATTCTCCCCGTCTCCTTTCCTCACACAGTACCCTTTCTGCCCCGGTCATCTCCATCTGATCGTCTCCCCTGCTGCCAAATGGTCAATAAAGCCCACATGGCAAAGCCTCCCTTCCTCTTCACGCCCCTCCCCGCAAAGTGCCACGACATGTTGCACCAGCACCGACACGACGACTTCTGTGAGAAAGCAGACCCAGAGACTTCACAGCAAAACCAAACCCCATAAGAGCGTCTGTGTCTCGGTGGAGGCTGAGTACAAGACAGAACAACAGACAAATGAGGAGGTGAGATGCGGCCTGGGTTCCCCTGGACAGACGGAGAAGCGTGTGCGTTGGGACAACGGGAATGGAAGGAAAAGGCATTTCATCACATGGGAGATCTTCTGACAGCCAGGCTGGACTCCTCGAACCTCAGTCGGCGCCCGGGGCTGGAGGAGAGGAGGGGTGTCCCACTGCAGGGGGACCCTGCAACCTCCCGGTGTGTCCCTGCTCCACCGTGGACCTCCAACATGAGCCAGGAGATCAATTCCCCTGGCTGCTCTCAGCTGCCGGTGTCCCCCGTGTAGGGGAACAGCAGCTCTCCTACTTGCGCAGCACCCCACCGATGGAGAGATGCTCCAATATCGGGATGCTGGGGAAGCCGTGGGGCTCACAGGACTTGCTCAGCACGGAGAGAAGCCCCAGTGTTACCTGGTAGGCTTTGCTTGGACCCGGCACCCGTGGGGGCTTTTCTTGGTTTTACCTGGGGATCCACAGTGAGACGAGGCATGGAGGAGGCCCTCCCAGAGACAGCGTGGTCCTGAGTGTCCACGGGAAGGCAGCTGCCACGGTTAGAGGGCTGCACTCTTTGAAACTCCCTAACCTCTGGCTCCTGGAAATAAACACACAGCCAAGCTCTTGGGATGGGGTTGGAGCAGAGCAGCGTGCTGCTTCTGCCCCGTTTGCAGGGGACAGCCCTGCTCGCTCAACCGGGGGCGGAATTTAAGTGGGCCAAAAAGGGAGTCTAAGACATATCATCCATCACGTCACCACTGAAAAATAATCTCCGATTCACAATCCATTGCAGGTGAGCCCAGATGTGGTGCTTCTGGCTCGCCTGATGGCCCATTCCTCTTGCCTGGATGCAGGGATGCCCTGACTGCCCAGGACTTAACTCCTTCTTTTGCCAGAAGGGGACAAATGTAGGGGATTTTCTCTCTGACCCTGCTTTAAAGGCTTTCTGGTCGCATCCCCATTAAAAGAAAGCATGCCCACCATGGCACCTTTGCGCGTTGGTTAATTGCCAATTTAGGGGACTCTTTTGTGCAAGACAGTGTCAAGGAGATGGGCAGGGAGTGACCCTGGAGATCTGCTAGAAGGTGACTTTATGGGGAGGGGGAGTCTGATCTGCCACCTCCCCGCCAGCAGAACGGTGGCGTGGTTGGGGTGGCCGGAGCAGGGGACGCCCGCCTGTGCGGTACACGGCTCACACAGAGTACTACAGACCCTGGGGACACGGACCGGGCTGGAGATGCACAGTGGTACAACACTGCGTCCAACAAGCGCCGGGGTGGTGCACGAATGCACACACACAGACACGGAGAGAAATAGATATAGATATGTATATATATATACACACACACACAGACAGACACTGCTGCTGCCGGCCGGCATGTGTGTGAGGCCGGAGGGGTGTGCTCCCGTTGGAGACAGCTGGACAGCTTGGTTTGGGATTAGGGACACCAGCACTGACAACAAAATGAACATGAATCCGAAAACATCAGATACCATCACTCAGCACGGGGTAACCCACTGAAATGAGCGTTCAGTGGAAAAAAGAGCAGCCTGTGAAGAGAAGGATATTTTACTGCAGGACATCGGACCCTGGTCACAGTTCTCGCCCCAAAAGCACTTGCCGCTGCCTGGCCCCACTGCCCAGGGCTGGTCTGGGGATGGCTGCGTCCCCAGCGCCTGGACAGAGGCGAGGGGCCAGAGCCCCAGCTGGGAGACACCCGGGAATGTTTGTCCCCTGCTCTGGATCCGTGCGTGACCCAGCAGCTGCCATCCCTCCGCTGTGCTCGCTGCCACAGGGGCAGGGAGCAGCGTTTCACCGCCATGCCGGCAGCCCCACACCTCCCCGTGCCCACCAGCATCCTTGCTGGGACCGCAGGCGAGCGCCTGCCAGGCAGGGCATGACTTTACCAGAGACTGGTGCTCCTGGAACTGCCCGGGGGCCGGATCCATGCACGCCAGCTGGAAGATCTCCTGCGGTGAGAGCGGGCTCAGCGAGGGGAACCCGCTCCGGCTGCTCCTGCAAAGACAGTCCAGCTTCAGGAAGGCCCCGAGCTGGGTGCTGCCATCGCTGGGCATCGCCTCTCCAGTGGCTCAGAGCTGGGGAGCCCCCGTGCTTGCCCCCCCCAGGCTGTCAAGACCATCAGGACAAACATCATGTTCCTTGGAGAGCTGAAGTGGTGCCCAGGCAGGAGAGGACACCAGCGCCCCAGGTCCCATAGCAGCGGGGACATCCCAAGTACGGTGCCAGCAACTCCCACCATTTCATTCCCACCAGCCAGGCTGCTGGGATCCCCCAGCAACCCTGCACCACCCAGGGACCCGCTGTTCAACCGCTCCTGAGGTTCAGGTCCATCCCAGACCCTCCTTGGTAAGATGACCCTCCTGGGATGGTCCTGCACGAAGAGCATCCATGGAGACACCCGGCCATCCCCCTTTGCCACCTCCGCTGCTGTTGGTGATGCTGACACACAGCAGCTACCGGGCATCCTGCAAAAGCTTCGTGCCCGGAGCTTTTTGCTCCAGACTGGGTTTCCCCTGCTCTCAGCAGCTCTTTAACCCTCTGTGCATCCCAGTGCCAGCTCCAGAGAACAAAACAAGGGCTGCAGGAACCGAAAAGCAACAGGAATACCTCCCTTCTCAGGGCAATACTCACAGGCCCGAGAGGGTGTCCTGCTGGAGGTAAGGCAGAGCCTTTGCGTTCGAGATGATTTCCTGCGGCAAAGAGGACGGCTCCATGCGCTGGAACATAGGGGCGTTTTTCTGTATTGAAGAAAGGAAGAAGCTGAGCCTGTATGAAATACAGATGAGCGGCCAGTGCTTCACCAAGCAAGACCCCACCGCTTGGGAAGGTGACAGCACGCTGACGTTTGCTGTCGGGGACCAAGGATGCACGTACGGATGCCTTGTAGTCACCAAAGCCCAACCTGTACCACCATCCTGATCCCTCAGCTCCGTCCCGTGCAGCTGGCTGCACGTTTGGTCAGGACATAGTAGGACATATTAGGAAGCAGCGAGGGCGCTCTGAACTCCCCGCTCCTACCCACCGCGTGCCCTCGCTGAGCCTCACCTGCTCCTCCAGCTGCTGCCGCTGCTTCTTTGCTTTGCTCTGCTTGTAGTAATCCATGATCATCATGGCTGCATATATTTTGCCCACAGTCAGGTCAGAGGCTGAGAGCATAAGAGGGGAAGGAAGCAGGGTGACACTTTTGTCTTAACAGAAACAGCAGGTCTGAAGGCACCAGCACGGATCTCGGGAAGACTCCTGCTGTGGGATACCCTGGTGACCCTCAAACTCTGCTCACCGCTCCTTTTGGAGCTCTTTTGAGTGCTGAACACCCAGGCACTCCACGTGAAGATGCAATAGATGGAGATGACTTGAAAGCATCATCATAAACCACCAAGACACACATCTTCATCACATCATCATCTGTAACGGACCAAGTGATGCTCAGCCTCCCACCCTTGTATGCTCTGGAGATGATTTACAGGAGACGCTGGGTTTGGCAGGAGTAGGTCACTGCAAACTGGGCATTTTTCGAGAGGGTTCCCAAGCAGCCAGGCAGAGCAAGGCAGAAGCCAGCCTGCAGCAACGCAAACCCTTTTCCCACTTCCCCAGCTGGGGACGGGTTTGACCGGTCCCCACCTCCCCTTGGGAAGCAGCTGCTGCAGGTATGACGGAAACTTGACAGCGATAACAGCGCTTGCAGAGACTCACTTTTTGGCATGGGTACCAACAGGTCAAGCATCTTCTGGGACAGGTGAGGCCAAATGGTCAGGATCTCCTTTTGAAGCTCGGAGTCTAACTGCTGCCAATCTGCACCACCTTGAACAGCGGGGGGGAAAAAAATGGCCCACGTACATCAAGACCTGGCACCAGGGTCCAACTAAAAATACCCCTTTCCCATCCTGAAGTGAGGTTCATGAGCAGCAACCAGCTCTCGGGGCTGAGAGGGCCATCTCGCATCAGCGAGCCTGGTCTCCTGCTCTCGCAGGGAAACTTTCCTACAATCCCTTCCATATGTGCCTCCATCTCCCCATCCCCTGCCCTCCCACTCAAAGCTGCCATCTTCAAGCTTGCCTTGGGTCCGTCTCTGCGGCTCCAATCCTACTCCAGCCCACACACACCTGCTGCTGCCCCACTTTCTCTTTTCTGGTGAGCAGATCATGTGCTGGTGAAAGAGCAGCTCCACTCCGTTGAAATCCTTAAATACTCAGCGATGTTGTGCAAGGAGGAGAGCAGAGCTCTCTGGCCAGAGGCAAAGGGATTTTCTGAGCTGAGGAAGACCCAGGCTCAAAGGGAGCTATCAACACATGCCAAACGGGGACACCCAAGCCGGAGGCAACTCTGCCCAGCTGTAGGAGACCCAGGTTCAAATATCTGCTTTATCTAGAGGGGCTTGAACCCAAGGAGCTGTCTCAGCACTGGGCTTATGCTGATATCCTGCCCTGGGTTGGGTTTTCTTCCAACAGCTGAGCTGTTCCCAGGGAACATTTTCTTGAAAATGACACGTTTCTGAAGAAAGCTTTTGATTTGATAAATCAGAGCATTTCCAGCAACAACAACAAAGCAGGTTTTCCTGCTCTGATCCCTTTATCTTCCCTGAGAAAGAGACTTCTCTTCCCCACAGCCTTAGGAAGCCAAGCACATGTGATCTTTTCCTTCCTTGGTTTGGTTTTGTAGGTGGGGATGAAGGGGAATTCACACTCTCCTCCATTACACAGTGGACATCAAGCTGTTTCTGCTCTCTAGTAGCAGCTTCCAGTGGAAAACTGGTCACCTCTTCCCTAAAGAAATAGGTTTTTTTATAGAAAGTGGCAGAAATTTGCCTGTTCAAGGTAATCACTTCCATCCACGTGCTGGGCTCTGGGCAACCAACCCCAATCTAGCTGTGATGTCCTCAGCCTTCCCAACGGACGAGCGCTAGTCACTCTGAAACCTTCCTGCCTCTGTCCCCTCTCTAGCCCATGAACCATACCTTTGGCAATTTTGATGTCCAAGGCCGTGCGTATCAGAGCCATCAGGGTGGAGGTAAAATGGACCGTCATGTCCTCAGCCACGGGCATGTTCATCAGCACCAGTCTCTGCGCAAGAGAGAGAAGAAAACAGCGGACGGAAAACAATATCGAAAAACACATCGACCAGGCTGGAGGAAAAGAAATTAAACATTAAACAAAAGGGAAAAAAAATTAAAAAATAAAAAGCAACAAAGAGTGTCAAAACAGCACAGCCAAAAAAGAAGGGCAAGGATCACCCCGCCACCCCCCCCGGCTCCTTCCACCCCAGGACACCGGCTCACTGCCTTCCAGGGCTCCTCCTGCGCCCCAGGAACGGCCCCTGAGCCCCACTCCCCACAGCACTGCGGCTGCCATGGCACCTCCCGGCACTTTTGGGAAAACACGCCTGATCCGTCAAGGATGCGAGCAGGGAATGCTCGGGAAGGGGAGAGGGGGCTCAGGTTTCCGTTCCAGGGATGGTTTGGCTTTCGGCTCTCAACCCTTCCCACCTGGGGCAGGGGAGAGGAGGGTCCCTAACCTTCAGGGACTTCAGATCGGCTGGATTCCTCTAGCATGCTACATCCTGGCGCTCCCTTTTTGCGTCTTTCAGAGATGAAGTTTGCCAGCACATGCACAGGGTCCAAATTATCCAAGGGTGGGGAAGGGAAGGAGGGGTAGAAAAAGTGCAAAAGGAAAGAGAGAAGGGCAACCAAGGCAGGTTAGACACGCCATGCTCCTTCCCCATCCTGGGCAGGTGGGGTGCAAACCGAAGTGACCAGATCCACTTTCCAGAGAGTATATTTTGCTTTATGAATACCTTGGGTGATCCCTTCCCTGCCCATTCCTTTTCCCCCGGCTTCTCATGTCCTTTCCCCTGCCTTCAAGCCTCCCTTTTTCTCCTGAAAAAGTGCGATGGTGGATGTATGCATGCGTGAACACACACGAGAGAGCTGGAGAGGGTGGCAGCGCATTTGCAAGTGTGCAGAAATCCCCTCTTCGCTAGCCCTGAATGCTGCTGAAAGAGCCGCAGGCAGCAGCCCGTAGCTAAGGAAAGCTTCAGTTTGCTCCAGTCCTGGACAACACATTGCTCCAGGTCTTGTCCTAGCACCTGCTGCCCTCAGCAAAGCCACACAGCTCCCACCCCATGTCCTTCAGGGCTGCCTGTGCTCCTGCTCCATGCCTACACAGCCGGGAGCACGCTGTGCCTGTGCCATGAGCCGACTGCCGGCCACTGCCCCAGGAGGAGCAAGGGGGTAAAACTCGGAGCCGCTTCTTGAAGGCACCTGGCTTTGCCTTGCACAAGCCATCCTTGAGATAGCTCATACCGATGTGCCTGGCTCCTCACGCACTGCAGAGCTGCCTCTTCAGGACATGTCCTTGCTGCCCACCTGCTTCCCATCTCCATGGGCTTTAGCCCCGTTCCTGCGCTGGCTGGGACAACGATGGTTCCAAGCCCAGGGGACGAGCTTGGGCCATCGAGCTCCTGGGGACACCCCAACCTCCCAGCTGCGCTACAGGGTTGCTCCTCACCTCATCTTCTCCAACCCTCCCACTTCCACACTATTGCTGGTCCTGCCCCTCCTCTTCCACCGGGGTCTTCCACCCCGGAGCTCCTTGGGCTCGCGAGGGACCACAGCAGCATCACGTGCGTGGGCAGCGAAGACCAGCCAGTGTGGCCAGGACTCTTCTGAGCACACCGGGCTCCCCAGGAGCGAGCTAAACACGTGTTGGATGCCCCCAACGCCTCCCCGGCTCCTCCCAGCCCCACCTCCCACAGCTCCCTCAAGCCCCGGCTCCTGCTCAGCTCTAGCCCCCGTAGAAGGAAGGGTTGATCTACCTTATAGGCCACTTTGGAAGGACATCTCTTGCCGAGGCCTAGCGGTGGTGACATAAGAGTCAGCATTTCATACATCTCAGTGTAATGGATTCGGCCACTGCTCATGAAGGGGGAAGGGGAGGGAGGGAGATGCAGAGAGAGAGGAGGCATTCCCAGAGAGCAGAAAAACGTACAAACAAAAATAGTACAGGAAAACAGGAGAGAAAAAACAAACGGACAAACAGGAAAAGAACAGGAAACCCGTTAATCAAGGCAAATCATACATGAGAGACTGTCCTGACGTGGATTTATAGCACTGCTCACACAGACCCAGGAATGCTGGCAGAAAGCAACTCACCCCTCTCCTCTCTGCTGCTGGCCTCAAGCACCTGCCTCGCTAGCCGTCCGGGAGTCCTTCTCTGCTCTCAACCCCTTTCCTAAAGCCCTCCAGCAGCCCCCAACTTGTCCCACAGGTTCCAGGGCTGTGTGCGAGTGGTATAAATCAGATACACGGCACTCAAGCCATGGGTTATTTGAGGTAACGGTGGTTTGCGCCACAGTGCTCTGTGGCCTCCGTAGTATCTTCCCTCCCCGGGGCGGGGGGCCTGGGTATTACTTTGCATCGCCACCTAACCCATAGCCAGAAGGCTGTGTATCCCCAGCTCGTAAGGTCTATGCAATTGGGAGGCAGCATCTTGCATAGAAGGCAGTGGGCCAGGGTCACTTGTCAAAGGAAGATGCCCAGTTGCTTCCGTCTGGCTCTGCGGATGGACCACTTTCCCACCATGCACCAGTGCAAAAGGCATGCTGAATTGGCTGAAAAAACAAAACCGGGAGGAAAAGTTGTACATGCCATGCTCCCGCCCTGGCTCTCTCCCACATGCGGCTGCAAGTTCCACCAGGTTGGAGTTTAAAGAGTCTCAGCAGAGGCAGCTGTTTGGGCCTTCCAACATTGGGGTTCGTTTGGGTTTCCCGAGGGAGGCAGCTAGGACGGACCCCCACCTCACGCTCCTCTGCTCCGTAAGGACCTGCCTAGGGTTGCTGCAGTGAGGAACGCTACCAAAAATGGGCCACCCGATGACGCCTCGAGCCCTCTTCCCAGGCTGAGATATTTGGGCTGTGCCTCCCTCTCTCTGCACATCCAGGAGGCTGCTCAAGTACATCTCCCAGGGATCCTGGGCTCGGCCACCTCTTCTTCCCCTCGTGCCAGGCTTCTGACCTGCACTGCAACGTTCAGGATGGTTAATGGGCAAGGGCAACCTCGCAACAGCAAAGGCATCGACCCTTACAGCTGGGCTGGGAGGATGCTGCTGGAGAGGAACCCGTCTCAGCCGGAGCGGCCTGGGAGACAGGGCACTGCTGAAAAATTAAGCACTCCCCCTGGGATCCCGGCCAATTCCCTATCCATGTGCCGAGAGCAGTGTGAAAAGGGGAGAATAAGGTATCTCCTCTTCTCAGGGGTACAGGCTGGTTTGGAAGCAACCCCCTGGCCAAAGAGGCCCCCACCAAGATTAGTCCCAACATTTTGGATGGGAACTAGGGATGGTGATGACCTGCAATGGGAGCTGTTTGGGGTGCAGGCACAGAACAGGCTGGGCAAGCCATCCCCTTTGAGACTGGACACACCTAAACAAGTTGGAAAGAGGATTGATAACAACATTGGAGACTATTAAGTGGGACGATCAAGAGGAAATACCCAGATCCAGGAGTGCGTAAAGCAGCACCTTGGCAGAGCTGGGTGTGCACTGACTTGAGGTGTCTGAAGAGGAGAAGATGACTTCAGAATTTTCACGCTCAAGAACTTCGTGCAAAAAGGAAGCAAGACAACGATCTTCTACCCGCCCTTCCTGGCAGGGCGGATATTAGTGTACCCAGTACATGTCAGGCACTGTCTTTCATGCTGAAATTCTCTGCACAGTGAAGGAGGAATGGATTCCCATGAAAGGAAAAGTTTGCATCAGTGACCAAGAAGGACCACACTGTCTGTTCTCACAGACAGGCTGCATACTTTGCTGCTTCTCAGAGCAGAGATCTTAAAGCGTTTTGAGCAGCACAGCAGTGCCCAGAAACCACATCCCCACGGCATGAAGCACAGGAAGGCACGTGGAATGACATCCATCTGAAGAGGATGGCTCCCAAGAGCTGGTCCCAGCACAGGCGCATCCTTGATGGGAGAGCTGGCCATCTGTCTCGTGTCTGGATGGAGATGTGCCCTGTGGCTATGGCACAGGGTGGCCTGTAAAACCATCAGGCACTAATGGCTCTGTCCTGGTGCTCTGAGAGAACCCTGTGAGTGATGGAGGGGGAAATCTGGGGGACATCTGTCTTCCTGTGGTTAGGAAATAAGTACTATGCCTTATGGCTGTTAGGAACAGAGCACCAGAATAGCAAGTGATGTGAGACCAGGTTCAGGAATAGATGTCCATAGGGACGTGAATGTCTGTGGAGCATTCGCCTGACCCATGACCATCTCAAGGGCTACTTTTAGGGGGCAAAAGTGAAGCTTTGGCTCACTTTTGCATGAATGGTAGAAGCAGAGGGGGTGAAGAAAGGTAGAAGTAGCCTCAAGGAGTGAAGCTGGCTGCCAGGATACAGTCCCAGCAAGATTTGGTTACAAGACCTGCTCTCCCCACCATAAGGACGGAGCTTGCTGGACTGCCATGGGAAGTCTTCCTGCATCAATGCCCCTTTGTTAGCCCACCTGCAGATGGCCTAGAGGGTATGCTTCCATACCATGCTGCACCACTGTGCTGCATCCTGAACTTGCCCAAGAACCATCTCTTCCAGAGCAGGCTGTCCACAACTCCATAAACACGTTGGTGGTTGTTTCTGCAAGTCATCGTTGTTGCATTGCCCGGCAGGGTGTGGGCTCCAGGAAGGTGAATCTGTGCACTGTGATGTGCAGGGTAGGCTCACCAAACTGAAAGGTGAACAAGTTGGGTTGGCATTTTGGGATCTGGACCACGATGGCAAGATGCAACGACCACGTGGGTTTTCTTTCTTCATCAGTTGCCTTTTGGGAATTGTTCCAGGGCAGTAGGAATCCCTGATAATCTCTCATGTCCTTGAAATACCCCATGCACAAGGAGGACAAGACCGAGGTAACACAAGGAAGAGATGGGGATGGTCTCCCTCACATGACAGCAGAAGCTGGTCTCTCTCTCTCTCTGCCTCCACCTCCTTTTGAGATTATCCACCTTCACTGCTCTGTCCATCCCACAGAATCAGCAGAAAGCCCAGACTGCTGCAGAGCTCCGTCTTCCCAGGACGCATTACAGGTACCCTGCTGAGCACCAGGTGATCCAGCTTAGGAGAGCAGCATTTGCTGGCGAAGCCTTGATGTCAAATGAGAAAGACTAGGAATTCCTCCTGAAGGCATCTTCTGTCTGCAGGGACCCAAACAAGAGCCCTCGGCAAAGCTGCCATCCTTTGCCAGGGATGCAACAGAGAAGAGTGGAAAGACTGCAAAGAGTCCCTCCTTGAGCGGATGAGCCATCTGAGACTGTTGCAAGAAAACTCCTATCCCTAAACACCTCTTCATAAATGAGATGACCAAGAGTCCAGGTCCTGTCTCGTTTGCTCTGCTTTACTTCTGGTGGCCTACTTCAAGATTTCAAATGTGTGCATCATCCCCACGATCAGCTGTGGAGGGTGACAGACCCGCTCCAGGGATGCTGGCTGGAAGAAGTGTTTCTGATGTGGCAGGGAGGATGAGGCAGCTACAACACGCCATGCTGAGGAACCCTCTTCCCCTGCGAGCCAAGATCACAGGCTGGGGGCATTTGAGTTTCCCTTGTACATCTCCTCAGATGCTGCGAGGGATGCAGAGGGAAGAGCGAGCTCTGTGGTTCATCCTTTTGTGTCACGAACACAGGCATGGGTGTTGTGGCACTTCAGAGAAGATGGCAGGTGCAGGATTTTGCTCAACTGTCACCCTAAAATAAAATTTTTAAAAAACATGCAAGTCAGAGAGACACAAGGAGGCCAAACTGCTGCCGTCGACTCACGGCCAGCAGCTGGGAGCTCGGCTCAAGCAGAGGGAGAGGAGCTGTTGAGCTCCAGAGATGTGCCCAGGTGCCACCTCCTCCCAGCAGGTCCGGCAAGCCAAGGGCAAGACTAGCAAGAGTCCCGCTCCCCAGAGAGGTGGTTGTGTCTCTTCCAAGTGCCACGCTTGCAGAAGAGTCTGTTGGGCACAGCACGGCATCTCCCAAAGTTAGGGGTCACCCTGGCCTCCACATCCTCCCCCCAGTTCTCACTCTCCAAAACAATGACAAAGTCCCCAGCATCCTCCTGCCTTTGCTCCCCCTTTCCTCCCCAGGAGTAAACCACATCTGAACCCCAAAAAACTCCTGCTCCCACATGAGGGCACTTTGAGAAGCCAAGCAGGGATGGTGGCGTTTGGCCTGGCACCCTTCGGGGGCTCTCTGCACCGACAGAGCCAGGGCAGGGGGCTGGCTGGGGTACGCAATTTGTCGAAACCCACCCTGGGAGGCTCTGAGCCCCCCCTGGCCCCACTCATGCCTCCCCTCGAGGAGGACAGCTGCTGGCTCTGGGAGGCCGCGGACCTCTTTAAACTCGAAGGAAAGCAACGTCAGGGTTCCCTCAGGAGGCGCGGTGGTGGTGGAGCAGGGGGGAAGGAGGGGTGGATGGTGCGTCCCGTGGCCAGGTTGTGGCAGAGGACTGGGAGGCAAACCTTGCACGCCACCCTGTAGGGGCAGTTCTCTCCTAGGCCCAGAGGAGGCGAGATCACCCGTACTAATTTGTACATATCCTTATACGAGATCCTGCCGCTGCAAAGGAAGCACAGGTGGGTTAATAGGACACTGAGAGGGTGAAGGGGAGGATGGAGAGCTTAACAGGGGGATGCTGGGGCCATCTGTGGGGGAAGACCCCCGGGGGTGCACAGCTCTTCTCCTTCTGGTTCTGTCAGACCCAGAGAAGCTGTGAGCATCAGCTACTGCCTTCTCCACCATGAGTCAGCTCACACTGACCCATCTTGACCCTAGAGAAGGACAGTTTTGGCAGTAAACGCCACCCCATCACCCTTCCTCATTGTGCCCCTGGCCATCTACACCTGGTAGGGGAGGGCTGGGATTTTAGACAGGGTGAGACTGCAGCTTGGTTGCCTTCTAGCCACCGTGAGTCCTTTTGATGGAGCTGTGTCCCATCACACCACCAGAGAGCCTGCCCTTCCATGGCCAACTCTGTGGTCCTCACAAGGTCCTAAGGAGGTTGGCAGCTGAGTCACTTGTATCTCCAATATCTGGGGAACCTGAGACGGGGAGAGATAATGTGACCAGCTGGTGACTGGTGGCTCTGGCACTAGCCCCTAGGTCTCTCACGGTCCAGTCCTGTGCTCTGACCACCAGACCATGCTCTCCCAAGGGTACACATTATTAGAAGCAAACCCTCCCATGCACACACCCCTTCTCGCCCACAGAAGCGCATCTCCCCAGACCCAGGTGCAGCCATCGTGGGATACGGCCCGTATCCCTCCTGCACTGGCTGAAATAACGAAGCCGTCAAGGCGGAGAGCTGGCAGGAGAGGGTACCGGGGCCATCGGATGCTGAGCTCCCCATTCCGCTCCAGAGCGGAGCCCTTTGGGAAGTAGGACCGCGTGGGGTGGAAGTGCTGAGGTGCAGCGTGCCGCAGCCTCCTGGGCATCCTTAGACAAGCTTGGAGAGAAACCGCACGAGGAGGCAAAGATCAGCGTTACCGTCCTACCCAGCACCTTTGCCGCTGGTTTCTCCTTGCTCTTCTCCCATTCCCTCTCCATTGCTGGCCAGAGCTAAGCCAATCATATGGGCAAAACCCATCCCTGAGCCCCCCTGGTGCTGGGCAGTCTCCCTGTGAGACCTTCATGTGATGGCGTCGGTGTCAGGATGCAGAACTGCTGCCCCACTCAGGCAGTGGGACCCGTTCGGATGTACTCACCCATTCCTCACCCAGCAACGGGGGCCAGGGCTGCCCCCACGGGCCCAGCACCACCACCTCCTGTACACGTCCCCTAACCGCTGGCTTCATATCAACACGAAAAAGCATGTCTTGCTCAGAAATCAGAGGGGTGCATGGCATCGATAGGACAGCTCAGGCACTTTTGCAGTGACTGTCCCGGAGACCCAGGCCACCAACGTGGGGGTTGAGAGTGAATGAAGTGCCTGGTGTGAAGAAATCCTTCCCAAAAGGAAGTGAGAAGCCCCACACTGAGCAGCTGGGTGTTTCACTGCTCTCGCCTCCTCTCCCTTCTCTAGTTGTCTATCAGGACATCTACTCACCCACGCTGACCTCTCCCCCTTGCACAAGGCACAGTCACCCACTAACAAGCAAACCCACCTGCTCACGGGGGCCTTGCATAGCAGCAAGGGTGCTGGAAGAGGCCATGCGGGGAGGAACCTGGCCAGCACTGAGCTGCGCAGGGTTGGACAGAAACGGTGGAGGAAACTATGCCAGGACCTGACGATATTAGGCATAAAAAAAATATCTTGGCTGGAGCTGGTCTCTCGAGGGGCAGGACATTAGCAGTGGAGGTGAAGAGTCTCCAAAGGCAGCACATGTGGCTGCCAAGGGCTCTCGAGATAAGATCGCCCACACTCCCCGGCACAGCGGTAGTGGGTCATGGCTCCAAAGAAGCTGTCTCTGGGCTGGGGGAGGGAGGAAGGGGCCACACAAGACGCCCTTGTGGAGCTGGGAATGAGTGGAGGGCGACCATGATCCCAGGGCTGCCGAGGGCTCCGCACCGCCCTAGGGAAGCTCCAGACCACGCTGGGAGGAGTGGTGGAGAGCAGCTCCTCTGCAGCAGCAGCGGGAGCAGAGCCAAAGCCTGGCCACCCAGGGTATATATGGCCTCTGTGAATCCATCCCATTGCTGGGAACAGGCTGCTGCCTGCAAACAGGAGCCCTGTTCACTGGGGTCCTCATCAGCAAAGACATGAGCAGAGAAAACAAAGTTCTCCCATCTCTAGAGGGGTGAGCAGGCTGGCCAGCATAGGAACACAATTCCTCAAGCCTATCAAACACACTGCAAATAAGGTTCTCCACAGGTGACTTGGCAGGAGCCCAGCAGACCCCCCAGTGTCTCCCCATGGAGATACACGCAGCCCTGCTCTGATGGGGAGCTGTGGGTGCTGGGGACCAGGCGATGGAGCTGTTCTCAGGGCACAGGCACCCAGTTGGCGCACGGGCGTGGGGAAGGAGGCTGAGAGGAACCTGCCCGCTGGCCCGGGAGGAGAGGAAGAACAGGAACCTCCAGCACTCAGGATAAACACCATGGCAAACTGTTCCTGTGCCACCAGGCATTGTAGGAACCGGCTGCTGCCCTCGTAACGACTGCAAGCGAGAGCAGCCCTTCCCTGACCGTTCCAGGCGTCGCAGCCAGTTTCCAATAGCAGAACACAGAGATGTCTGTTTAAAACCAGCTCTGAGAGGTTGCTTGGAAGAGAAGGAGCTGGCTACATACCACGCTGCTCTGTCATACTCGGCCCAGATCCGGACAAACTCATCTAGATGGTGAGGTCCCAGGATGGAGGAATCCCGAGTCAGGTATTCAAAATTGTCCATGATGACCGCCACGAACAGATTGAGCATCTAAGTGAAAGGGAAAAAGGCAGAGAGAAAGGGAAGGGAGAGAGTAAAGGAAGGGTAATCGTGGGAAGATGGCAGATGACCCTACGGCAGGGGTGCAGGTTGGGGGGCTGATGAGAGGGAGCCCCAGGACTCTCAGAGGGGAGGAACTCACCAGGAAAGAGCAGAAGAAGATGAAGGAGACGAAGTAAACGTAGGCCAGGTCAGTGCCACAGCGCTCATTCTCGTTCTGCCCGGACGTCGCCGTCGTGTCCGGCTCACAGCCTTTGCCCTCCAGGCAGGACAGCATGATCTCCTGCCATGCCTCTCCCGTGGCACTCCTGCGCCCAACATAGCCATGCTCAGCAGCTGTGGTGGCACGGGATGGAGCCGCAGCAGGATGCCCCCAGGAGAAGCCTTAAAAGAAGCTGTGCAACCCCCTACCCAAATTAAGCTCATCTCCGGCGTGCAGAGGATTGAGACACTGGGTCAGCAGCAACCGAGCTGGACCCACATGAGCGCAGCCACGCCAGGGTGTAGCTCCTGGCACGTGGGGCCAACTCCCCCCAGCCAGCCCATCCAAAGAGCTGGGGGATAACCATCCTTTTTGGGGCAGGGTAAAAAAAGAAAAAAAAGAATTCCTGAGCTCCTGGGGCCATGTGTCACCCAGTTGCTCTCTAGCACCAAAAGCTGACCGCTACTGAACACCCTGAGGTGAGAACCTGCCCAGCCCAGCTCCTGGCATGCTTGCACCCAAAACCACTGTCAAAGGAGTTTTCTATGGTTCCTTACCTGAACAGGAGCATGAGGGAGCCCAGGAAGCTGCGGAAGTTGTTGTGCCGGTTAATGTGGCTTTCCTCATCTAGTTTGATATTGCCGAAAACCTACGGGAGGGAGAAAAAGGGCTCAGTTATTCAGGCAAGAGCTTGTCGGTCGGGGAAGCAGCTGCACGTTCACCTTGGCTCATGGGCACGCACCCCTGTGCTGCAGGGACCGATCCTGCTCCAGGTCCATCACCCTCAGCGCAGCTGGCCCCCAAAGCAGCCGACATCCACCCTCTGCACAATCCCCTGCGGAAAAGCGTCCCAGCAAATGTATGCTGGTGCACAGCCAGCACACCGAGGAGCTGGCGCCGAGCAGCCATCGGGGAAGGAGACTCTCGTCTCCTCGGCAGAGATTTGCGGTTAGTGGCAAAGGCTGCGAGAGGCCGAGCTGCCATGGAAACTGGAGCACAGCGGACCTGGGATCAACCAAGTCCAACCGCTCCACATCCATCCCTCTACTGTGCTACAGGCAGCACCCGAGCACCGCACGGCACCCGGCGGTCCAGGGCACGCTGGAGGCACAGGGATGAGTCGCACCACCCTGGGTGGGTGGTGGGTCACGATCCTGGAAACTCCCAGGAACTTTTCCCTTGGTGGGGAAACGGTCCGTGATGCCAGGGTTTGGCACAGCAGTACAAACAGGGTGGGGAAGAGCTCAGTGAGGGAGGGACAGACCGACTGCTAACCCGCCACGGACAGCCAGACACCGGGGACTACCATCCCCAGGGCCAAAAGAGGCAATGAAGCCCCAAACGTGGACAATACCCTAATAACAACCCACAGCCAAGGCCATGGTAGGACATAACGAATGTTCGTAAAGTGCCTCAAATAAGAAAAATGTGCTGTTATTACTGTTAAATATTTATTCCACTTTCCGTGAACCTAAAAATACGCTAACTGCAGAGTATTTTTTTCCCTGTACAGGTTTTTTGGAATGTGTAATTGTAGAATATTTTCTGCCTCCAGCTATTTTGCTCAAATAACGCCCACAGACTTTACTGCTTGGGGATTTGTTCACAATGGTGTTAAAAAAAATAAAATAAATCAAATACTACCACACGGCAGGGAGGGGGGCTGAGTCAGATGGCGGTTGTTTAGCGCGGAGAACACCTGGAGCTGGTGCCGAGATGTGTAGGACAGAGTGGCCAAAACCAGCCACGCGACTCTCGGGGCAGAAGAGAGGGGGTGGAAGAGACTAAACACCAGCGCTGCCAAGCAGCCCGAGTGGGGGTCCACTGCCTCCCCAAAATCTGCCTGTCCTGGCGGCGCACGTCAGGCAACGGTGTTGGGTACTGCGGCAACTCGCTCATCGGGCGGCTCCAGATCCCAAGTGTTCGTCGTCAAAGATGCTTTGTCAGATCTTCAGCGTGGGATTTAGTCACCGCAGAACCGAGCCAGCCCCGCAGCACGTGTGGAGCTGAGAGTTTTAGCTCACATGCTTCTTATTTACCAGCTGGAGCCTGGAAAGCTCACATCTTCCCATGCTCTGCAGACCTCCCACCATCTGGTAGGTCATCACAGGTCCCAAGCCCAAGCAGACCACCAGCAGCACGGCTACAACATAAACCCTCCTCAGAGGCACAAGGTGGACAGCGGGTTGCAGGGATCACCGCCGTGATCCAGCCATTTGGATGGAAAAGGCAGAAGGCTGCTTACCAGGTCCCTCAGGCATGAAATCAATCTCTGGGGGCTGCTAGGGAGTTGAAGATAGGGTGTAATTTCTAAACGAAGGGGTGGCGATTTGAAAGCAGCTGCCGCACAGGATGCCCAGCTGAGTCCCCAAGACCACATCTCCAAGGGTACAAGTTGGGGAGGCAGCTGTGGAGCTTGACTGAACAAGCCTGTGGCAGGTCCCCCAGGGCATGTGGCTCTGCGGCTCCCAAACAAGCTGTTCCACCCTCGGGACCTTCCCAGACACCGTGACCGAGTGAATCAATGACAAGGCAGGCACAAGGCTGGCTGCTGTGCATAATGCTGAGGACATGCTGGTCCGGCCTGTCCGCGCCAGAGGGATGCACACCGAGATGTCTGTGCTCACCTGCATCCCAATGATCGCGTAGATGAAGAAAAGCATGGCGATCAAGAGGCAGACGTAGGGGAGGGCCTGCAAGAGAAGCAGATGAGTCATCTCATTTAGCACAGGTCCAGCTCCAGAGGAGTACAAAAAGCACAGCGAGCGCATAAGCTGTGCCGATCCACCTCTCCTACAAGCCAACGAGTCAGCAAGCCCTTGGGAACAGCCTGTATTTGGGAGCAGCCCCCCAGCACCGTGGCCTGGGAAGAGACCAGGGCACACGTGACTTACCTTGAAGGACTGCACGAACGTCCAGAGCAGGATGCGGATGGTGTAACCCTGGCGCAGCAGCTTGATGAGCCGAGCAGCCCGGAAGAGCTTCAGGAAGCTCATGTTGAAGCTGCTGGTGTTCACCAGCTGGGAGAAGATGAGAGGGTCAGAGGGAGGCGGGAGCCCCCACCCCACAGCGGTTCGCCCCGCTGCTCCCAGCCCCTGCTTCACCTTGGTGTCCGTCAGGATGATCTCCGTAATGCTGCCGATGACGGTGATGAAGTCAAAGATGTTCCAGGTGTCCCGGAAATAATTCTGCAAAAGGAAGGAGAGAGGGAATGTGGATTTGAGCTTGGGATGGCAGGTCAGAAGGGCGCTGGACCACGGGCCAAGGCTGCTCATGGACAACAGCAGAGCGGTAGCAGAGACATTGCCACCCATTTGTATGCAGCCACAGTCTGAAGCACTGTCCTGCACCTGAGATAGTGGCAGACCTGAGCGTGTCTGCAGTGAGCAGCTTCTCCTGGGAGAGGACTCACGCATCCAACAGGCCACCCTGGTGAACAGGAGCGGGAAAGGCGGCCACAGCCAGCCCTGGTCAGGCTGCAACAGCTCATCATGCTGACCCTCACAGCCACGAGGCTGCTTTGCCCTCCTCTTCGTGGGCACCCGGACCCGCCTCAGTCCCTGCTGTTTGTGCAGCAGCTGGTGCAAGACTGGACTTGACCATGGCTGGCGCTGCTGGGAGCAGGGAGGGTGGCAAGAAACCCTCCTGCTAGTGGACCTCATCTCCCAGTATGGGTTAGAAACAGGAAAGAAACTATGAAACAGCAAATCCGACAGTTGCTCATAAGCAGCAATGAGTAGCTGAAGAAAAGGTAGTCCGTGGCTTCAAATCTTAAACGAGCAGCTGGGGACTTGAGGACCGTGAATTAGGCAAGGCGGTCTCACTGCTGGTCAGTCTGGTCCAACTGATACAGTCCAAGGACAGCAATGCACTGGCATCTCGTGGCTCCCGGGGATGAGGGACTGCAGCCACCAGCATGACTGCAGCAGCAGTTGGCTTTAGCAGAGCAGCTGCCCAGCACATCCATGGTCCAGGCACCAATACACCACAGAAACGAGGCAAAAAGTAAAGCAATGGTGTGGCTTCCCCCACTAGCATCCAGCAGTGGGAAGTTTAATGAGGACAAAGGAGTGATTCCAGCCTAAAAGGAGCTCTCAGGCTGGGACCCAAAATAAATAGCAACAACCTCACATTATTAACACCTTCCCTCTGTGATCTGCATGCTGCCAAAGCGCAAATTAACACCCTCGTCAAGAACAGGAGCAGACACTCACCAAGAAGCCGAAAGCGATGATCTTGAGGACGCACTCCAAGGAGAACACCATGGTGAACGCGATGTTCAGGTACTTCAGGGCCAGCTCATAGGTGTATGGAGCAGAGTAGTACTGATGGAAAGACAGAGACATTACCAGCCAGGAGAGGGCCTGCCAGCCTCTTGGCTGATGACTGTCCCCGGGAAGACCTGCGGTGGCCCACGCTCCTTGCCCTGGGTGCCTCAAGACTGTCTCCTCCTTCCCTTCTCCACCCCTCTCCCAGGATAGCTGCCACTGCTTCTAAGAAGGAAGCACAGAGTAAATCCAGATCTTTCTACAGTAGTCGAGAGGTCCAGATCATTTGGGTCACCTGGTTTAGGGAAGACCTTGCCTCCAGTTTGCAGTATGTGGTGTCTCAAGTGACTATGCCAAGGGGATACATGCTCAGAGTCTGACTCAAAGGATCTCCTAGAAACAATCAGAATACCCTCTGGTCCCATTCTTACCAATCCTCCTTCTCCCCACCGCCCCAAACAGGACAGGCTCACCCTGACCAGCTCACCTTCATCATCAGCACCACAGTGTTCAATGCTATCATGGCCATGATGGTGTACTCGAAGGATGGGGAGACCACAAAGTGCCAGACCCGGTACTGGAAGGTGTGCCGGTTCTGGGGCATGTACCGTGTGAGGGGCTTGGCGCTGATGGCAAAGTCAATACAGGCTCTCTGGAATAAAACAACATGCATCAGGCCCTGGCTGGTGGTAACGTGGGGGACAGTGGCTGCCACACTTCTTTCCTTCATGGGCTGTGCAGGCAGGTGCCTCACAGGTTTCTTACACCTTTTCAACGTCTAGGGAGCTCCAAGCTCCCGAACTGCAGAAAGCCCGTGGAAACGTCCTCTTTCCCCCTCCCCAGACCATACCTCGTTCTTCTCCAGACTGCACTCCTCCATCATTTTGTCTCCTTGCTCTTGGAATGTAATGATGATGAGAGCCACAAATATGTTGACGAAGAAGAAAGGGAAGACCACAAAATAGACGACATAAAAAATGGACATCTCCATGCGGTTGCTGCGGCTGGGCCCGCGGTCCTCCTCCGTCACATCCACTGAATGCTGCAGCACCCTGTGGGCAGACAGGTGGAGAAAAGCGACCAGAGATATGCCCATCAGGACTGCCACCACGCGGCACCTCTCACGGGACCCACTTTGTACAGCCAGCTCTGTCTGACCACAGACTGTAACAACGATAAGATAAACTTCTACCTTAACCTCCTTTAGAAGGATGACCCTTCTAAGTGGCTACAGCCTGTTTTACAGTGCTTTGCCTGTGCCCCTGATGGAAAATGGATTTTCCAGTGCTCCACATACGGAGAAAAAAATTGCCCAAGCTCACATGAGCATGAAAAAAGGGTTAGTCCTATGGTCATCTCTAAAATTGAGCTAAAATATACCTCAGGGCCATGCAGGAGAAAGGATTATCCATCATTCACCCCCTAATGAAGAAGCTAACCCCAGCCATGGTCCCAGCCTCATATGGGGGGTAAAGGTCTACTTGTCCTGACATAATTTCTTGTCCTTCCTCTCCCCCAGCCTGCCCAGCAGTTTTTCTCTCTCAGTCCTGCCAGGGTATAGCCAGTTATTAACCCAACCACCCCAATGGGGATATGCGCACGCCCATTCACGGGAGGGTGAAGCAGAATACTCACTGGGGCCAACCCTCGCCAGTGGAGACTGTGAACAGGGTGAGCAAAGCCCAGATGATATTGTCGTAGTGAAACTCATGGCGTTTCCACTCCCGGCACTTCACCTCCATCTTGTTCTTCTCGTGGTCCACGTAGTTCCCTCTGCAAGGTTGGGAGAGAGCAGTGACCTTCCTTTTTACACTGCCAGACTATGAGGCGGTGGCTTTAAACATTGGGGGCAACATGTGTGTGCGGTGGGGGGTGGGCACCTCTCCTCCTGCGGGGCTGGAGGGAGAAATAGGGAGAGGCTGGATAACAACTGGGGCGAACCAGAGAAGGGGAAAGCAAAAGAGAAGAGAGAAGGAGGAAAGAGAACAGGAGCAAAATACGGGGCTCTGCAACCCACACCCCGTGCAAGGATGCACAAGTGCTGACACAGCAATGGGGACGGGGCTCAGCCCGTGCTGTCCACCCCAAGAGACTATGGCCAAGCGCGAGTCATGACCATGGACTTAACTGGGAACCCAAAGACGACATTACCCAGCACCCTGCCTTTGCCAGAGGTGTCAGCAGCATCGGACCTACTGAACAAGGGCACCTACATGCAGTCCTTCTCTGTGTCCTTAGAGCTGTCAGTACAGTAGAAAAACTTCCCCTTGAAGAGCTGGACAGCAATGACAGCAAAGATGAACATGAAGAGCTTGTAGACGATGAGGATGTTGAAGACGTTCTTGAGGGAAGTCACAACACAGTCGAAGACGGCCTGCAGGAGAGGGCATAGCTCACCTCGGGGAACCCACAGGCTTGGCAAAGGGCAGGACCAAAACCTTCCTCAAGACTACCATGGAGAAAGACATTTCCCACTCCTGGGGGGAAAGGAGGACAGAGGCTAGGCCTCCTCTTGGGCAAAGGGCTATTTTATGAGCAAGTTTAACACCTGGAGTATGCCCAGCACACACATAAACACTCAGCAGCCCCTGAGACAGCAGCAGGGATGGATATCTATACCCTCCAATGTTCTCTGCAACCAGGGCAGCAGACAAGGGACCACCCCAATGATGCAATTAGCAGCACTCAAGACCAATTAATAAACACTTCTTTGTTTCGCATCACCCCAAATAACAAGGCAGAGTGAATGCCTCTGCCTGCAATAGCAGCACCTCCCCAGGCTGTGCTCTCAGCCCTAGTTCTCACAGCACTTTAAGATAAAGAGAAATGTCCTTATCCCTGCTTCACGGTGAAGACAGACGTGTCTGGAAAGGAACTAACAGAGGCTGAATCCATCCACTGACCAGGAAGAAAAGCTGGCATCAAACCCCATGTCTCTGGGGTGCCACCCTGGGCCTCATCCATCAGCCAAATATCCCCTTGTGAGCAAAACTCAGGGCTTTTTCAATCTCTTATTCCTTTCCAGCTCTATACCCCATCAGCTAAGGTAGGGAAACCCATAATCCTACCTGCACTCCATAAATAATCCCTCTATTCAGATGGGACATCCCCCTTTGGTGTAACACCATGACAGCACAGCACACAAAATCACGAGTTGTTTGCAAGCTGCTCTGGTGGGAAAGATCATGAACTTTGGAAAGAGCTTTGAGCTCTCCCAAAGCCAGGACAGCCTATTTTATCAGGAGAGCATCTGGGCTTTGCTGCCTCGTGTCCGCTGCAGCCTCACTTTCCCTGGCAGAGGAACTAACTCTGACACCTTGCAGAGATTCAGGCTCGCTTTTAATAACTCATTGCACCTCCAGATGTGACGCAGCCTGAAGGGCGTTGTGTTTGAAAACAGGGCTCCTAAAACACAGCAAATGCTTTGAAAACTACTTGTTCATCGCTCACGAGCAAATTGATGTGCGTGGTCCCTGCACCCACTGGTCCATGCTGGAAAAGACAGATGTAAGACAAGAGATGGAGATCATTACCTTCAGCTTGGGCAGTCGCTTGATGGTTTTCAGGGGCCTCAAGACCCGTAGCACACGGAGAGACTTGATGGTCTTGATATCCCGGCCCTTGTTGGTCCTACCACGTCGGAAGGAGGCACACGGACCCAGAAATGAAACGGAGAGACAATCACCTTGCAGATCCGGGGCTGGATACTCGGGATTTTCAACAGCTGACAATCCCCCTCCAGCACACGAGGACGGGAACGGGAGGGCCACATGCCGTTCTGGGGGCCAGCACTCACAAACGTGTGACTGCTGAGCGCTCAGCCCACCCAAACCAGTCTCCTCCAACACGCGCGCTGACAGCTGGCAGAGATGAAAAATAAAGCAATCCTCTCCTCCTCGGGATTAGCACTTTTCCCCTTCGCTGGGGAGCAGCAACCTTAACAAATCCCCTCGCTGTGGGAAGCAGCAACATGCCAGGGCTTGGGAAGGTGATGCAACGCTCTCCCCAAGCAAGGACAGCTGCCCAAAGGGTGCTGTGGCATGCTGCCCTCCCCCATGTCCCCAAGCCACACTGCTTGATGGGGCCAGAAGGTTTGTTTCCCTACTGCAGGCACATGCCATTTGCAGATGGGGCTTGCAAAAGGCCCCCACCATTGCAAATTGCTTTCTACCGTTACTACTGGTTGCAAGAAATTCATAATAAAATAAGGGAGATGCATTCATTGGGGTCTACATGCAGGTCTCTCAGCAAGGGTTTTCCATCCTGGTTTAAACTCAAGATTCATGGTCCTTACATTCACCTAGGGAAGCACCTGCTCTGTGCTTGGCTTGCTCACACAAACGCTGTCTTTTACGGCTTTCTGCCTTATTCCATCAGTGCTACCCAACATGGTCAGCCTGGTCCTCTCTGTCGCATGCATGCAACATCTCAGCCCTCTCTTCCCTCTCCAGATCAGGGCTGCACTTGCCTCCACCCCAAGTCAGCTGAGGGAGGCAGAGCTTACCCCTAGAATTATTTACAAAAGCCCCCTCGTGACCCTCATTTCTTGAATATGATGATTAATCCCAACTGCAATACCAGGGTTTTTTCTTGTCTTTTAACTAAAGCCCATGGGCTGGATCCCAGGATGGAGCAGAGAGGTCCTGGTGAAGGTGGCACAGTTTGTGTCCACTGGGCACCCTCAAAAAATGTCATGGAAATTACTTACAACAGACGCTCCAAATTACACAGCTCCTTTGCGAGGGTTAATGCAACAGGGAGCACAATAACGGGCTTAATCATTAAGAGATGTAAACAAAACCACTAATTAATAGTCCTCTCCAGGAGCATAGCCCCACAAATGCATGGGAAACAACTGTACAAACAGCCCTGAGACCCACTTTGCACCTCCCTTCTCCTGCTTTGCTCAGTATCAGAGCCTGGGTAAGCGGCCGGGGCATCTGACCCGGGGCTGGGGTGAGGATTGGAGGGCACCGCTCGGCTGGTGCAAGCTGCCACCAGGGACCACTCAACTGCAGTGGTTTATATCTGCTGAGGAGGGACCTCCTCAGACCTCAGGAAACCTCCTGTGGATTTGCTTGGGATCCAACATGCATATGGGACATAGAGCTGGATAGCACCTGGAGGAGAATCTGGCTTTGCCGTGTCTACCGCCGAGGCTGAGCTCTCCCCAGCCCCCTGAGCTCGGCATGAACCACATCCCATGCCCTCGGAGCACGTCAAGAATAAAGTCCCTGCGGCGCTTCGGTGCAGACAAAGCCCCCACCGGGGCAGAGCCTTCAGCTCTGCGGCAGACACTGCTTTCCCTGTGCCCTGCTCCCCTGGGTGTGCTTCACACCATCTCGGGGTACTGCACAGACACCGAGATCCAGGATGAAAGCACCCTCCTCCAAAGGCCAGGGATTGCAGTGCTTGCAAAGAAAATCCCGCCTGCGATTTCCCGGAGCACACCACCTTTAATGCATCCTGGGGCAATACTGGGGTACATGCAGAGCAGCGGTACTCCAGTCTCTGCAAACACAGCTAAGGGTCAGCACAGGCATCAGACAGACGGACGCCTGCCTGCGGCCATCCCCCCGTGCTCCCCAGGGCAGCACCCCACACAACCCGACCGGCATAGTTACCCCAAAGCATTCCTGTTGATGATCCAGCCCGGCAGCCACCAAACAGCACCAATGGAGAGAGGAAAAAAAGAGAGGAGAGAGGAAGAAGGTAAGAAAAGCAGTGGGGGAGCTGCGCGGAGTTGACCGCAGCCTCTCAGGCAGCGGGGACCCTGCGGCAGCCCTCCGCTGCCCCACACCTGGGTTGAAAGGCACGATGAGTAAACCACGTTGTGTCTTCCAGGATGGGGCTTAACTCCAGGGAAGGACTCACCCAGCAAGCTGGGAGCCCCTGCCCTCCCTGCTGGAGGTTTTGGGAAGGGGGTGCGGAGTGAAACCTCTGCTGCAAGAGGAACCCGTGGAAAGCGGGACGGTGGGTGACAGAGGGTGGGTGCGTGGTCCTCCTCAGCCAGGAGCTGGGGAGGGGCCTTGAGGCTTGGCCCCAACCAGCCAAAGGCAAGACCCTTCCAAGGAACCGACCCCCAAGGCCACAGTTCCCATCTAGACAGGCTAACTTTAGTAAATCACCTCCATCAAGAAATCAACTGATTAAGAGCCTGAGCTGCAGCACAGGATCTCCTGCAACCTAGCGCGACACCCGCTCGGACAAGCCAAGGTGGTCTACAACGTCCCTAGTTGTAATCAAACCTCCGTCCCTGATTCAGCTCAGTCCCTGCCACGTGCGGACAGAGGGCTCATCACTGGGGGCAAGCCTACAAAGTAAAACGTTTCTTAAAAAACCATAAAAATAATCCCAGAGCCTGGCTGAATGTTAGTGAAACAGGTGGAAGGTGTGTTGAAAAGGTGATAGTTTAACTCTGCAGCACTTCTGGGATGGGATATCAGCCCTCTGTCCTGGCTGGCCTCACACCAGGTTATCTGGCAGTACGTAGGGATGCCTCTTGCTTCCAGACACCGGTGCTGACGAGCACAGGGAGATGCTGCTCAGCAAAGGAAGAGGCAGCTCTGCTGGGTACCGCTGGGTGGAGAAACTCCTGCCCTTGCTCACCAGGTGAGACAAGGAGGGCTATGCACTGACCACTCAACCCTTCCACCAACCTTTCCACCGCTCAGCCCTTCCCGCTGCTGCAAGCCTGCAGGCGTAGGTATCACCATCCCTCGGCAGCTCCGCAAAGCCACAAGCAAGCGCTGCTCCTCTGCACAATGCCTCCTCGGAGGGTGCCACGGGAGGCAAAAGTGACCGGGGTTTTTAGTTATGGTTCTGGTTATTTCAGCTAATTTAATTTGAACTCTTTGGAGATTTACAGGTTTATATTGGGCTTTTTATTTAGGCTGCGTTTGGATTGACGTACTAGCTTTCCAGGTGGAGAGCTACATATGAGCCAAGATGACCTCTCGCTTGGGATGTATGGGCTTGGAGGGGGCAGTGGACAAGCCGTGACGGCACATGGAGACACGGGTGGACACTTGCTTATTGGTGATTTTGATGTGGCACTGATGGCCAGGGGATGATGGTGGCAACGCTGGACCAGCTCAGAGCAGGAGGGCTCTGAGCTGGAAATGGTACCCCTGGACCAGTTCAGAGCCCTCCATGGCTACCCAGGACCCCCGGGGGAAAACCAAACTGCAGAGGGAGGCAGAAAGGGCAGAAAACCTGAACGGCATGGCGTGTCCCAGCACTTCTTCTACCCGCAAGTGCTGGACCTGGTCATCAGCCTCTCTCAGCCACGTAGTCACCGCAGCTGCTCCCTGGGCATTGCTTTGCTCATCTAGCACCATGAAGGTGAGGAGGGGGAGAGGAAGGACACATGGCCCCCCCGGCGCCACATCAAATAGCTCATGGAGGGAGAGGAAAAGAAGAGGGATTCAAATTCACCACCAGAGTTTTCCTCTCCAGACCAGGATGGAGGGAGGGAGGGTGGCAGGTTGGGACATTTATAGCTGGCAAACATCCCATGGCTCCTGGGGCTGCGGCGGTGATGAGCTGCCAAGGGGAGAGGCAGGTGTTCTTATAAATGCTTTGTAAGGTATAAACACATCGGAAATCCCTGCGGTTCCTTTGTTCCAATCACCCCCAAAGCCATGAGATCATGTCCACCAGCAGGAGCCACCGTGGGACGTGGGGGAGAGGGACAATCCCGCAGGTTTACATTATAAAGAGCCCACAACACAAGCAACTCAACGCCTACCCAGCTATGGCTACAAGACTTGCTGCAAACGTACGTGGTGATGCAAAGGCCCTCTCTGTGGGAGGGGGTTCGGTGCCACAGCCGATGGGCGTGCTTGCCCTCCAGAATTCAGCTGCCCTGTGCCCAAAGGGACCTGTCCTTCCCTCAGGAGGCTGGGCGGAGGCAGGCAAGTGGCAAGCGGGTTTGGAAGGGGCACGGCAGCTTCCCCACGTGCTGGGTGCTGGCATGTGGGGACCCTACCAGCTCCAGGGGTCCCCTCAGGAACCATGCCACCTTTGTGGGTTGGGGTCAAGGGGACAGTAAGCACCGATTACGGTACTGTTAGTGGGAGTGAGGACACCCGTCCACCCAGGAGCAGGCTGAGCCATCAACCTTCCCTCCTTCAGCCATCAAAAAGTCTTGATGAAAGATGTCTTGGAAGGAAAAGGCTCTCTTGTCCTCCTAAACCCCTCAAACCACCCAGCACATCTTCAGGCTGCTGATGCCCTTGAGCCCCTCCTCCAGACACGCTCTGAAGGGCTGCCCTGGCAGAGGGGGGATCAGCCAGACCCCGGAGATGCTCGATCCATCCTCGTGGTGGCCTGGGTGGCCTCTCAGGGGCTCAGAGCAATGTCCTCAGTCAGCAGACCTGCCCCGTGCCCCCTCCCCATGCCGGGGTCTGCGGTCAGCCCCCAGCCCTGCCCAGGGTTTGGTTCATCCCTGTGCTGAGCGAGCGGCGTTCTCCCGCGCTCTTCTGGAGGAGAGAGCAGCGGATGGAAGCACCAGGTGAGGAAGGGGATGAGGAGGGTGAGGAAGGCAAAGCAACAAGCCAGAGAGGGTGCAAGTGGGTGAGAGTGAGGGGAAGGAGCTGCCACCCAGCCAGGGGTGAGATGGGAGGGATGGATTACAGGCTGTAATGCATCAAGCGACCTTGGGGCTCGGAGGCAGCCACCCCAAGAGCCTCACACAGCACCTGAGCCACGGACAAGGACAGGGCTCCAGTCTGCGTGGCTGCCAGGCCCTCCCCTCTCACCAGCACTACCGCCACCAGTGTCAAAGGCACAAAGGGAGAACAACAGGGTGACAAAGGAGCGTGAGCCTCTCCTCTCTTCTCCTCTCCCCTCCTCGGGCACCAACAGGGTGCCATGGTCCCCAGGGACCAGGGGGTGCCCCTTGCCTGCGAGCATCAGTTGGCACCCGCTCGTCCCTCAAGCTTACGCTGCACCGCCTGCCCCAGCCAGCAGCACAAAGGAGGGCAGAGCAGCACAAAACTCATCCCTGGACACTTCTCCCTTCCGTGGCATAGGCACCGCAGACGTCGAGCCACCCTACACCCATTTGCAGAGGAGGACCCGCGGGCGCCACAAGCTCAGTACCAGACGCCAACTTCAAGGTGATGCTCAGCAGGGACACGCTGCAGAGCAAGCACACAGCATCCTCCCCTCGCCGTGATGCTGCAGAGGACGCGGGCACAAACCCCACCGGCTGCATCCCCACCCCTGCAGGGCTCTGGGGCAATGCTCCCCCTTGGAGCAGAGGAAAAGCCACCAGCCAGGAGTACCATTTCCAGCACAAAAATGTTCAGAGGGCAGCTCCACCTGGCAGGCTGCTGCTTTTGCTGTCTCTGTGCGCCCCGGGATGCGTAGCAGGTGTGTAACTCCAGCTTTGCCACCCTTAGGTCTTTTTCCCTCTCTAACAGACCCTTCTGCCCTCTTTCAAGTCCACTTTCACCACCAACCTCTTCCTAGCATCTCTAGCTTGCCTTGCCTTGCCCCCTGGCCTGCTTGCTCACCAGCATTTGACAAACAGGGAGAAATACAACTCTGGAGCAGCCACGCACCACTGCCAGGAGTTATCCCAGAAGCAGAGCAGAAAGATGCAGAGAAAAAAAATAATAAAAAATCAGGGTCTAGGAGCCGTAACACACAGTCACATCCTCCTCCAACCCCAGCCAAGGGAAGGCAAGGAGCCAACAAGGATGACGGCCACTTACGCCAAGGCGAAAGCCACCAGCGCTCCCACCACCACGATGAAATCCAGGATGTTCCAGAGGTCTCGGAAGTAGGAGCCATCCTGCAGGATCAAGCCCTGATCAATCATCTGGAGGGGAGAAACAGTGAGAAAATAAGGCAGGGAATGAGCAGCTCGGCCATCAAGCAGAAGCAGCCTCAGGCGGGATGTGCTGGGGACAGGGACATGGCTGGGGAGCAGCGGACCTGTCCCTGTGCCACAGGTATATATCAAGGAGCATTGTATTTTGGGAGCCTGGAGCACTCTTGCTGAGCACTCTTGCCTCCCAGTGCTAAGAACCAGGCTTTAAAGTCTCCGTCATCCAAATTTAGGACCAGAACTGAAAACCTGCCTATTTCCCACCTGCTGCAAGGATGCTGCAGGACTTGGCACCCCCAGCGCAGCCAGCCTGCAAGGGCTCTTACCTTGATAACCATCTCGAAGGTGAAGACGCCAGTGAAGACATAGTCAAAATACCTCAGGACCTGCAGAGGGAGAGGGCACGGGTGCTCTGCAGCCACTGCCAAGCAAACAGGCTCACTGCTGCCCACCCAGACCCCGTTACCACCCTGCACCGGGGCTTGCCTGGCTCAGGTGCAAACAGAGGGTGGGTTTGCTTCCCCCAAGCCCAGCCTGTTCCTTAAGAGTTCAGGACAGTCATAAACCCAGCCTGCGTAGGCAGGAGAGAAACATTTCCCACGCATGGTGCAAGTGGCTCTGAAATCATGCTGCAAGCCGGAATCATGCTGCCCCATGCCAGTCCCTGTGCACATCAGCATCTCCCCAGTTTAAGCTACTTTACTATCAACAAGGCACCCTGGTCTGCTCCCCAGGCTCTAAATACCATGAGTGGGAGCCTGAGAGGGATTTCGAGGTTTTATAAAGGAAGGCGATGGGGAAGAAGTCAGACCCCACGGCACAGTGCAAGCGCTGCCACTGGCTGCCCTGATCCGTGTCCCACATGTGCCCCACCATGGAAGCTAAAATCCTACAGGACCTCTGCCTGCGGGATAGGGGGAGCAGGGGAGGTTTGCAATCACTTTGTTGCGGTCGGAGTTGGTGAGGACGGGATCCTCCGCCGCGAGGGCGATGCTGCTGGCGGCGATCACCAGGAGGATGCACATCTCGAAGTAGCGCAGGTTCACGATGTAGTGGCAAGCCCTCCGCACCCTGCGGGGAGACAGCCCGCACCCCAACCTGTGAGCCCCTGGCATGCCCCAGGCATGGCCCACGTGCAAAACCCACACCACATCGCCGGCTTCCAGAGCGGAAAGATGGGCAGCAAAGTCTGAGGATCAAAACAAGGGAGCCCAAGGGTGGTTTGGGCTTGCTAACCCCTTTGCTTGGCTATCCCAGTCCCCCGGACACGCTGTGGCCAGCCAGGGAGAGTCCCTGAGAAATTGGGGAGCTTATTCTTCCAGGCTGCTGGAGCTGGGCAACAGTTACGGGGGAGCAGACAACTACAGAAAAATGCAACAAATGTTGAATAAAAATCACAGCTAGCAATCAGCAGTCAGGAGAGAAAGCCACGAGCGTGGCTGGCACAGAGGGAGAGCGCTCCCAGGGCTTGGGGAACACTGTGGCTGGTTATGCAGGCTCTTTGGGAGATATTCAGCCCCCTTCCCAAGGGGGTCCCCTGTTTTCAGTAGCATCTAGGGGTCCTTCCCCTTGCAGCCCTCCCCAGCCCCAGGCTACTGCAGTCCAAAAAATGTCTCACGGGTTGGTGGTGCTGAAGATGAACATGGAGCTGTGCGGCACCATCGCTTTGCCCGTCTCGCTTTTCTCCTTCTTCCGCTTCTTCTTCTCCATCTCCTCCTCATCCTCTTTGGTCTCGGCCTCCTTTAAGGGGCTGGCTTCGCCGTCTGTCTTGTTGCTAACTGCAGGAAAGCGAGAGCCTTTGCCTGGTCTTGCACCCAGGCAGCACCCTGGGGTGTCCCTGCCACCCGGGCACGTGCAACCCCCCGGCCTCTGCTTTGCATCCCCGTGCCGTTATGGGGAGAGGAACCAGAAGGGAAGAAAAGACAACGAGCTGCCGGAATGAAGCAGACGAAAGAGTTTTGAATAAGGCCAGCTTTTGTGGTGCTATTTAATTAATAACACCATTTAAAGCGGCTCATCTTGACAGCGAGGGTGCTGTTAAGGGGTTTGAGTGGCAGTGAGCGGGGCAGAGGCTGCAGATGTGTTGTTAGGAAAAACAAGGGATGCGAGTGTTTTGCCCGGGTGGAGAGGAAGGGGGAAGGAGGGATCAGGTGAAGGGGTGGGTGGGAAGGACGCGAGAAAGGGAGAAGCTCCCCAGGGGACGGTGGCACATCAGCATTGCGTTCAGGCTCCCCTGCAAAACTGGGGTGCTGGAGGGAGGTGCTGCAGGGAGCAGTAAGGAAAGCCCCTCCAGTTGATGGATGCAGATAGGAAAAGCCATGCAAGGGGGTTTCCAACCCCGCTGGGTCCCTGTGGGCTGGGAGAGAGGCTCAGGAAAGAGAGACGGGTCCTCACTCTGTACCACAGCGGAGTCGTGGACATCGATCATGATGGTGGTGCTCTCCGTGGCCTTCTCAGTGTTGGGGGTGATGGAAGAGAGGTCGGGCTCACTCCGGCTGACACTGCGGCTGGCCTCCAGCAGTGCTTGCTCGCTGGTGTCTAGGCTGCTGCAGTCCTGCTCCGTCAGGCTGCCCGTTTTCCCTCGGGGGGGCTCGGGTGCTGCTTGCGGAGGGCTCCTCTCCTCGGTGGTCCCGACCAGCTCAGCATCGCCGGCAAGGACCCCATTTGTCCTGCAGGAGGGATGCGGGAGAAAAAGAGGCACAAGAAGATAAGGGGAGAGGACAAGGAACTGTGGGAACTGCGAGATGCCCTCCCTGGGTACCAACCTGACAGATTCTCCACTCGCCTCAGGCTCCCCCTGAATCAGCACCTCCGTTGCGGCCTCGTCCCCGCGCCGGTCCCCATCCTGTGCCCCCTCCGTGGGGCTGGCTTCTTCCAGACCCATCTCCTGGCTGGCTGAGCGGCTCCCCAGGGCGCCAGCTGGCTCCTTCCCCTCCGTCCGGGCTCTGCGGTGCCGGCTGCGCCTCTGGCTCTGCCTCATCCTGGCCCTATCCTCGATGCCGCCTCCTGCCCCATCCTGCTCGCCAGGCTCACAGTTCCCATGGCACGATTTCTGGTGCCACGGCTCCTTGTCTCGCTTGGCCCGTGGCGACGGGCTCCTTTTGTCCTCGCCACCGCCAGGGTTGGCTCCTGGGGCCGGCTGCTCGGGTCCCTCGGCCGGTGGCCGCTCGCCCTTGCCGCCCTGTTCCTCGGCACATTTTTCCACGGCGACGCCATCCCCCGGTTTCTTCCTGCGGAAGATGCTGGCGTGGGGGTTGATGAGGGGCGGCTCATCCTTGTTGATGCCCTCCTGGCTGGACATCTGCATGTGCCGGCGCAGCTGGCTGGTGCGCTGCTCCCACACCGACATGTGGTGCCTCCGGCGACGCTCCCGCCTGCAATGGGGGACAGCAAGAGTTTGGCATCCCAACTGCCTTCCCAGTGAAGCACCCACCCTGGATTTAATTTGGGAATCCCAGGGAGAAGGATATGCCATCCCCAGGGCTACGGACTGGGCTCCTGCTTCGTCCCCAGCCCTCCAGCATCCCTCTGGTGCTGGCAGGGGCTGGAAACAGGGCTGAGGCTGTACTTTTACCCCTTCAGAAGGCATCAGGCTGATGGACCAATGGCCCCAGCAGCCTCACAGCTGCCCTGCAGCTTTCAGGCAGCACGCCCAGCTTGCTGGGAGCAGCCAGCACCCTGTCTTGCCCTACCCCAGCCAGGCAGTGACCACCTTCCTCGTGCCTGATTGCCTGGGGACACCTGCTTAAATATGAGCAATGCCATCTCACTGCAGCCGGGGATCCCTCCTCGCACTGGGGTTGTCTTTGCATCACCAGCTCCTCGGAGCCGGGCTCCTTTTCGGAGCGGCGCTGCCCTAACAATACAAATGACCACGCAGGGGACTCTGACATGAGGGCCAGCTTGCCAGCAAGGGTGGCAGTCCTGATGGCTTGGGGACAGTGAGTAAGAGGGGAAAAGACTGCAGGTACAAGACCTGCCTTTCTCCGTGAGAGATGGCCCTCTGAGACATTTGCAACGGAGAATGTCACCAGGCGCAGGAGGCCCCCTCCCTCCCTGTGCTCAGCTATGCTCAGCTGGGACAGCCTCTCACCCAGCACATCCTGGGGAGGAAGCCTGCCCTGAGGCTTGGGGAGCAGCGGTTTCGGCTGTCTGCAGGGGAAGGAGCTGTACCAGACTTCTCTATGTTCCTGCGGGTGTGCTCTACGGAGGACTGGGCTTTGCCATGAAACTTTTGCAGTGCCATAAACACACACACAAACACCCTGGAGAAGACAGACGTGCCCTTCCCAACACACCTAGGCACAGGGAAACACCCACGAGCACACACGTGTACGTACACTGTTCACCCCCAGAACACACGCGACTGCACATCCACGGACAGCGGCACGCACTGACGCACACGTACTGCACGGCACACACACGATGAGGTTAGGTACGCACAAAACCACGAATGCACGCACAAATCCACGAATGCACGCACAAATCCACGAATGCACGCACACGCAAACAGGGGTGCAAAGGAGCACACTGAATACAGGCACACACACACACACGACCCCCCTCCCCGCCGAGGAGGCCGGAGGGGAGCGGCGTGCGCCCCGGCCCCGCGGACGCACAGAAAGCACAGGAGCCACAGACGACACGCGCCCCCGCGGCCCACATACAGGTGGCTGCTGCGTGGCTCCCACATCGACATGTGGTGTCTCCTTCGCCTGTCTCTTCTGGGGAGGAAAAACAAATGGGTTCAATCCCCCCTTCACCCCTCCTTCGACTCGTGTGGGCAACACAGAGAGGTGTCCCCCCGCGCCGGGCAGCCGGCACCTCTTTGCCTATCGGCCACCGGCTGCTGGGATGCCGGAGCGCAGCAGCCAGCAGCAAAACTCCTACACGTATGCGCTTGCACACCGGCAACAAGTTGCCCGTGGGGTTGCCCACGCTCACACACTGCACCCGGATTCCCACACCCCACCATGGCACATGTTGCTGCCATCCAGGGAGGTGCGCGCAGTGATGCTCGTGTTGGGGATGCGGATCCATTTGGTGGGCTTCACAGAGTCTTCCCCGCGCCGGCCAGCTGTGCAGCAGCAGCATGGGAGAGCAGTGCAGGCTGCAGCCTCTCAGAAGCCCTGATACAGCCTTAGATATTTAACAGCTCTTTCAAACTCCCCCAAATTCACTTCTCCCGAACAACACATGGCAATTTTACAGAGGAAGCAATGCGTCAGGCCAGCCCTGAGCTGCTCAGAGCCATCGCCATGGGTTGAGGCTGCCCTGAGATCACAGAGGGGAACGTGAAGCTCCCCAGCAAAAGCAAGGCACAAGCTCAGGGCTGAGATGCTGCAGAGCCCCTTTCACCTGAGTAGCCCCGACACAGAGAAGCCTAACAGGGCTGTCGGTGCCCTTCAGCGCCGCTGACTTCAGGCAGCTGGGGAGATTCAAGGCTTTATCCTTTGTATCAGCACAGTCAGATACGCACAGCTCCAAGCAAACAGCCACGAGCATATGCAAATGTGCATACAGTGATTTAGAGTTTTTGCTTTTGCAAACGCCCTGTACGTGTGCGTGTGCAGGACAGGCAAGCAAATATACTCCAACCACACATGACCAAGCGTCTGCATCCACGCAGAGCTCAAGCAGGCGAGACAGGGCGCATCTCACTGCCTTCGAGTGCAATGACACCCTCAGCACCTGGGTGAGTCGCGCGGGTGATGGCCTCCTCACGGCCACGTGCCCGGGAACAGCCCGGCGCCACGCTCGAGGCAGAGAGCAAACTGCAGGTGCTGGCTGCCGTCCCCGCAGCAAGTGGCCGAGGCTTCAAACGCATCCACGCACCACGGTAGGCACCAACACATGACAAGCATCCGCATGCGTCCATCTGGCCACCCACTCGTCAAACAGCCCCGAGCCATCTGCACCAACGGCGCCCATGTACAAATACAATACTCCGATCGGCACCGCAGCTGCCCACGCCAACCTGGCCATGTGGGAGCACTCATCCCCGAGCGCCACCGGACCTCTCCGCAGGCAGGAACGCGTGTACCAAACCTGCCTGCGCTGGGTACCCACGTAGAAATGAAGCCATCTGTGTCTGCGCACGCCCAAACGCAGAGACCGGCTCAGCTTCACCGCTCTGAGTTTCCAACAGCCCTTTGGTACCGGCTCTGTTCTGGCTTGTCCCTCTCACTGTGACGTCCCCACCAGCCCTCCCCGGCTGCTGGCATCAGCGTAGCACCACCAAAAGCATACCAGACCTGATGCTGGAGATGGCGGCTCCCACAATGTCGCACTCCCTTCCCTGTCCCTGACACTATCCAGCCTGACGAGGAGAAGGAGCTGGAAAAAAGATCTGCAAATACCAATACCTCCCATTTCAATGCCACTAGAACAACAACAAAAGGTTAGAGAGCTCTGTTTTCCTAACCACCTATATCTAACAATGGCTTGAAAACTCCAGCAGGGATGTGCAGCGCAGGCAAAGCCTTTGGTGCCCTAATATATTCCATTTTTCCCTCTTCCTCTCTTCTATCTGTCCACCCTCCAGCCTCTTCTGCTGCCTATATCCCTTTATTCCCTTGCTTTATCCAACACATTCCCACCAGCAGCCAAAGCTGGTCACAACACACAGACTCTGCCATCCCTCCCAGAAACCCCCCAATACCTGGCCAGGCACAGATTTATTACGAATCTCCCCATCACCCCCAAACCAGAGCGATATCTGCGGCTGCCGGGATACCAGGCAGGGCTTACAAATACCCCCCAGCTCCTGCTGCCCCTAAAACCATGGGTGGGGCGTGCAGGACGGGGGACCATCACATCCCACCGCTGCAAAGCCAAGGAGCTGGGGCTGTTCCCGACGCTGCCTCTGACCCCCCCAGATCAGAGCTCGCCTGAAGACAGCTGTTTCTCTCGGCAAATCTGCAAGAGATTCTGCCGTGTACGAGCTTGGCTGGGTTTCAAAGCATAACGAAACCTAAAATTCCCTGGGAAGGGATTCTATAAAAAAAGAAAAAAAAAAATCCTTTCAGCCGTACTGAAATGTACTGTTTTGGGAAACAAATCAAAACGCCTCGTTCCAATGTTGACTTTGAAAGTTTTATGTGATTTAGACCATATGACACTGCAAAATAAAGGGAAAAAAGGCATCTAGAAAGGAAAAAACAGAATTTTCTTCTGCTGAAATGCAGAGACAAGGCTCCTTAACACCATACTGGGGGTTTATGTGGTTTGCGTTTTTTTTTTCCTCGCCCAAATCAAATTACTGAACAATCAAACACGGTTTCGCAAACCTGCTCCACCTCTCATAACTGCATTCGCTACCAGGGAAGGAGCCCGGGGGAGGTTTGTGACACCTCTGGCTCCCCTCTCCCCCAGCCCTGGCTGCAACCCGCAGCTCTGCCACGAAGAAACGCTCCCCAGGAACAAATATCACCCCTCCTCAAGAAAAAACTGAGATACCTTCCCTCCTCCCCAGCCTCCTTCCCCACCCCTAGCAGCAGCCCTGAGTGTTTGAGCTGTACATTTGGGGCAGAAAGCCTCTTTTAGCGGATTTCTGCTATGCCCAAGCTCTGAGGCTGCTGCTTGGGGAAGGGGTGAGCAAGCCCAGGTCTTGCGGGGTGACCTGGTCCCCTCTCCGACACCTCTCCAAAGGCAGTGCTGCTCACGGGGAGCCCGCTCCTAGATCTCCATCCATCCTCAGGAAGACACCCGGAGAGGGAGTCACCCCACCCAGGGACCCCTTTTTATTGCTGCAGCCCCACAAGCAGCCATGGCAGGCTCCGCTTCAGCTCTCCACCCTGCTGAGAAGCCTGGCTGGGCTTGGGGGGACACCGGGGCAGCGATGGGGGGGGTCACTCACTCGATAGCAGGCATGTTTGGGGCGGACATAGGGCTGACTTCTTTGGCTTTCTGAAGGGCGTGCTTCTGGTTAAAGGCCTCCTCTTCCTCCTGTTCATCCTGCAGAGGAAAGAAGGGAGTTGCTTCGTGGGATGCTGGGGTTTCAAGGGAAGGTGCAGCCATCAGAGGCAGCAAGGGATGCACGGGGCTACCTTAGATGCCAAGGCATGCGGGAGAAAAGGGGAGCAGTATTTCCAGAAACAGCCTTTATTTTATTATGGGGACGCAACTTCCCCACTACGCCAGATCTTACTGAAGGCGTCAGCGCTACTTAAATAAGTGAACCCAGCCCACTCCAGGCAAGAGCCAGGCTGTGCACACTAGAACAGCCCCAGACGGCGTAGACCAGCTCAGCCCTCCCTTCTTCACAGCCACAGGGGCGAGACAGGCATCCCCTCGATGGAGTGGGAGGCAAGGCATCCATGAATGACCCCAGCAGAGACCGTATTGCTTTAACGAGTATGGTTGCATCTCTGGAGCAAAAAACGTCATTAGGAATCATTAGTGCGCATTCAGCCTTTTCAAAAACACAGCGCTCCCTTAATTGATGCTGCTGGTACACGGCGGGGCTCTCCCACCCCTCTCAGCCCAGCGGCAGCCGGCAGCCCCTGGAATTGCCACCTGCACCCACCGCAGGAGGACAGGGACCCCTGCACGCACCCTTCGGGGAAACGAGCACCATGCCCCGTTTCCTTCGCTGCTAACGGGTCAGATTTACACCAGCGTGGAAGCCTCTCAGTAAGCCCCAAGGACCTGAGTAATAGGCATGGGCTCTGCAAAAAAACAGGCACTGCGGGATCGCTGGTCCCCTCCAAAGCGCAGCAACGACCCTTGCAGCTCTCGCCTACTCACCGTTATCCAGATGGTGCCCCAACATTTTAGCATTCCCCAAATATTTCCCAGCATGGTCTTAAAAACAGCGAAGCCAAATAACCTTCTCAAGCACCATCCTAAATTGCATCCTAAATCACATCCACTGCCCTACGGGCAGATGGGGAATAAATATTGACGCCACTGGAAAGCGCTTCCCACTCCACATCTCCAGAGTGCTCTGGCACTGTCCCTGCATCAGACCGACGAGGGTTATCGCGATCTGACCGGAGGCAAACAAAACTGGGGAGCTTAAATGGAGAAATAGTTAAGCCAGACTTGGTGGGAAGTGTGGGTGATCCTGGAGAGACCAGCAGGTTTGAGCACTTTCCTAAATCAAAGTCTAAATAGCTTTGCCCAGCGATATGGCTTTGTGTTTCAGGGGAGCACCCTGCGTACCTTCCTGGAGGAAGAGCCTCCACTTCCAATTTGGCCCGACCTCTTTTCAAGGCAGGCTGAGCTAAGGGAATAGGTGGCCCCGGCTCTACAGCGAGAACAGTCACAGGCACTGCTCCCGGTGCCTCTTCTGTTGGTCCCCTCCTTCACTCTCTTCCCAAGAGAAGAAAAAGGAGCAAGAGGAACGTACCTTGGTGAGCTCCTGAGCGTTGGCCAGGTTGTCCACCGCAATGGCCAAGAACACATTCAGCAGAGTATCTGCGAGCAGCTAAGGATGCACAAGCCATGTGTTAAGGACATGCATGACTGCAGCCACCAGGTGAGGGTGGCCCTGATGGCTCCTTGCCAGCTCAGTGAGGAGCAGCCAAAGGGACAAACTCCTCACCCATCCCATATACACAGCCCTCAGTGCACCGCCAGACAGCTCCCTCTCTGTGTTTGGGATATCCAAGGCTGCCGCACATGTGATGGGTCTCCCTTAATTGGGAGAGGAGGAAGGAGCAGTGGGTAGGGAGGGGGATGCCCCCAGAGAAGGTGATGAGCTGGGGTTGTCTCCACTAAAAGCACAGCAGCCAGGTGGATACAGTTTCCAAACAAGGTGAGGACGATGAAATAGATGGAGGACCACATGCCTGAGCGAACGCCTCCCTGGGAGCGGATGCCGTTGTACATCACCTCGTTCCAGTCCTCACCCGTCAGGATCTGCAGGAAAGCAAGCCAGCAGCTCTGTCACCTGCACGTTATTGTCACCTGGACAGCCCCCTTGGTCCATCCCACCAACGCACAGGAGCCGAGTACAGAGACCCTGTGCAGTGGATAACCCAGCTCTACAGCTGCAGCACTTGAGGGAGATGATGTTGGACACTGCTGAGGACTTAGGTCTCCTCAGAAGAGTTTTGAAACTCTTCCAACTTCTTTAACAGAGGTAGAAGAGTTTCCACCTCTTGCCATTCACTTTGTTATACAGGAGGAGAGGGAAGAAGCGAGTTATATCCTAACAGCTGATGGAGGGGAACTTGTTTGGTTTAAAGACCCCCTTCCAGCCAGGGCAGCTTGATCAAGTAGTCCCAAGTCCCTTTGGTTGTGTCCCCTTGCAGCCCAGATCCTACCTGGAACACTGTCATGATGGCCGCGGGGAAAGTGTCAAAGTTGGCCGATGGTGTCCCATCGATGAAGTTAAACCTGGAAGCCAGGAGGACATAAATGGGCTGGGGTACCACGCCATCAAACCCCTGACTGCTGTGTTATCAGCTCTCTTGTGCTTAGGAGGACCTTTCCCCGCTCTAAGGATGGTCTCCTGAGCATTTGGTGCCAAAACCCAAAAGGCGTCCTGGCCAGAAGGAACCACACAGCCCAAAGGCACCCCTCAAGAGGGGACTTTCGTATGGAAGAAGTACCACTGTTAGCAGCAGATTGAGGAGCAAGGCTACAGTCTTCCCAGGCACTGAAGAGGGTGTCATCACTTGGCTTTAACACCAAGAAATTCCTTTTCCGCAGATTTGAAATTACCTACCTGCCTCCAAACAGCTGCATTCCCAGCAGGGCAAAGACTACAATAAAGAGGAAGAGGAGGAAGAGCAGGCTGATAATAGACTTCATGGAGCTCATCAGCGAGACCACCAAATTTCTCAGGGATGCCCAGTACCTAGAAAACAGAGACATTGCTGGACCACTCCCAGTGATGCTGACAGGAGAGCAGGAGTGACTGGATCTGGGCTGCAGCCACAGTCCAACATGAAGGGTGACAGGTACGGATGGTTGGTACATACTTGGTTATTTTAAATATTCGCAGAAGACGAAGGGCTCGTAGGACACTGATCCCAAAAGAGGTTCCTGGTCTGAAGATAGCCCAAACCACTTCAAAGATGCTTCCCACTGTGACCTGAGAAGCAGACACAGCCATGAGTCAAAGACAGGCTCAGGACAGGCTATTGCAGGAAATCTTCACATGCCTGAAGATGAGGCACCCACCACCCTGCCCAAGACCTGGTGTCTCAGCCTGGCACAGGTAGGCAGAAAGGGCTCCTGTGCCCACTGCGAGGGCCATCCCGTTCTTCTCCCCCTTAGTGCCTTGTGCTGCAGGCACCTGCCAAACATCTCCCCCCACACCCACAGCATCTCTAGGGCTGCTTACCCCACAGTCGAAGCAGTTGAAGGAAGAATGAAAGTAAAGGCGCGGCCCCATCCCGTACATCTTTAAGGACATCTCCAGAAGGAAGAGCCCAAGAAACAGGAACTCTGCATAGTCTGAAAGAGAAAACCCAAACGCGCTACCCTCGGGGCACCGAGCTGCACGGAGCATCCTGCGTGCACCCACCAGTGGTCCATATAGCACACCACAGAGAAGGGACAAGTTGAGGAACACACCGCTTCCCCAAGCTCTCAGGGTTTGGGACGAGGGAAGCTTGTCTGTGAGGACCTAAACTGTATATAATAGAGCATCAACCCCACAAGTTAATCTTTCAGGGTAGGTGCACCAGTATCCCAGGGGTTTAAGACGACCAGAGATGGCCGGCACAGAGCAGAGCAGCTCTTCAGCATTATACGACAGCGGTTGAGGCGCCTGCAAAGACATTAACCACGTGACACTGTAAGGGAATATTAGCAACCTGGATTTAAATCATTGCACGGCTGGAACTTGGCCAGGGTAACCGAGCCGAACAGCCAAGAGCCAGTGAAAAGCTTCTCCAGCTATTTCATGAACATTAACAGGCAAGAGTCTGGCTCTTCACCTTGTCCAAAAGATGCTTCTCACCACGACCAGCTGCTGTACCACACCGTGGCGTGCTGGGATCCCGGCAGGTCTGAGTGTGCTAATGCAAATTTGGGCAGGCCCCGAGCTTGATGAGGACATTTTCAAGGTGAGTAAGAATAACACGGCTGAGAAAGCAGCACTGTCCCCGCTGCAGCAGCTCAGGAGTAATACACGGCTGCTGTGGGGTCGACAACGCTGCTATGCAGTTAGCACCATGCTAGAATAGATACAGGTGTACTGCCTCCGAGACCCGACCTTGTACCATGGCCCACGGTGGGCTGGGGGATGCTCCAGTAACTGGTTGCAAGCTTGGGATCTCCATGCCATGCTCTGCACCAAAACTTTAACCAGGGGGTTCTCCCATGACCAGTCCCATCCCTGCAAACTCACGCCTTTCCAGCAATCGCCTGTGGGCATTCAAAGATGGATCTCCAGCAAGCTTTCCATCACCACTGTTCACAATTTTAGGATAAACCCAACTGAGACCTGCAGTCTGTTACTCTCTCTTGACAAACACATCAGACCTGAAGGGCATGAGGCCAGTGAAACTCCTCCACATTTGCCCACAGGGCTGAGACAGCTATCAGTGGCCACAGGACCACGGGCAAATTCAATAGCTGTACATGGTCCTTTTTTTATCAACAGTGAATGTAATTCAGGTTATTCCCCACCCAGCTCCATACCAGCATGACTCTGTTGGGATTCATCTCCATGTGCCCTGGGGCAAGGAGCGAGGTCACACTGCAGCCTCCGGCCACTGGAGATAAAAAGGTTGCAGGAGGTTTTGCCTGCCCTCACAGTGCTCTCACACCTACACAAAGCCCAGGGACTCACAGAGGAAGTGGGTGAGCCAGGCTGGCTGGTTGTGATGGACAATGGCCACGCAGGCAGTGTTGAGAGCCACCAGGCTCAAGACGATCCAGTAGAAGACCTGGGATTTCACCATGTGCCGAACGGAGATGCGCAGGAGTCGCTCCTTGTGCCGTAAGTAGGAGGCACCATCCACTCTGGCGCCTTTGAGGCCAGAGTGACTCAAGGGGTTACCTAAGGGAAAAGAGGGAGGAGAAGGAGTTGGGTGCTCCAGGCAAGGTGAGAGAAGGAGTTGGGTGCTCCAGCCTTCCCTGCAACATGAGACACGACAGACGGCTCACACACATTGCTCTTATGGGACTTGACCTAACCACACAGTTTTTAAATGGTACAGGGGGCAGCGGGTGGTTTGCCCCCTTTGCCATCAAACTAGCAGAGGTGGCTGATCTGTGCCAATCTCCACGTGATAGGCGCGACCCTCGCAACTCAATAAACTAGCAGAGGTTTTGGGGAGGAAAGCTCCAAACTGCACTAACCCAAGGTTGGATGAAGAGGTCTCCTCTGCGCCAGCCTCCGCTCACCCACGGAGGCAATATCGACGCAGTGCTCGTCGCTCGAGTCACGGTTCATGGTGTCTGTCCGGTTCCTTTTGATGGTGGCTCGCCTGAGCACTGGGAAGGGAAGAGGAAGGGATGTTGGTGGCCCAACTCTGCCAGTAGCCAGCTCGTGGGACCAGGACCTGGTGATTGGTACTTGGCTAACTCAGGTCTGGGAACAGGCTGGAGATACCCAGGTGACCCAAGTCCAGAGCTATCTCTTGCATGGGACCAGACACCTCCTGGCCTCCACACTCTCTCAGGGGTTATGCTGTCAATCCACCTCCCCACATCCCTCTCTTGGGCTGCAGACCCCACTGGGGTATCCCCAGACCTCCCATCACAGTGGGAGGGTTTCAACCTCCAGCTGCGAGCAGGCAGAAGGAAGGGCAGGCAGGTGCTTAGGTAGGGCACTGCTTGTCTTACCTTCTAAGGCTGAGGTCCCAGCATTTTTGTTCTCTTCAGCCAGCATGACTTCCTCTACGCAAAACACAAAGTTCAGCATCAGGAGACAAGACACTGTTGGCTGAGCACATCAGACCTCACTGCCTTGTACCTAAGCACTTTGCTCAGCCTGGAGGTGGTTGCTCCAGGTTGCAAACTCTTGTCAAGTATTGATTAAGTGTCCAAAAGCAAATTCTGGAGGGTGGCAAGTGGCAGCTACCATACATTGCATCCAAAAGAAAAATTACTTGTAATCAACCCTTCTTCCATTCTTCCTCCACTGTGCATCCCCTCCAGACTGCTCCAAGAGCAGACTGGGCTGGAAAATCCCTGTCACCATTCACTGCTCTACTTTCCCCCTACCCACCACTGCAGGAAACTCCAGCAAACATCAAGAGAAAGGAAACCATAGCAGAGCAAAGCTCACAGCCGTGATGCTCACAGCCTCCCCTGGAGATGTAATATGCCTCACGTTCAAAATATGACAGTTTTATGCCACAGAACGTGATGTTTCATCAGCTGTCGGCAATGTCCTTGCTCTCAGCTTGGCTGGAGAGTTGTTGGAGCATCTGGGGTCAAGCTCGCCCATGCACCCAACGCCACCACATGAGCACCTGGGCAACTCTGGGCAACTTCGGGGTTGCACTGGATGACACTCAGAGATCCCTTCCCATCCCCACCACTCCACACGACCGGCACCCTGTGGTGCCTGCCACCCCCCCGGGAGCCCCCCCAGCCCACCAGCCTTTACCCGCTTTGTCTATCCAGGCCCGGTAGCCGTTGAGCTCCCGCTCGATCTGCTGTTGGCGTCGCAGCTTCATGAAGGCTCGGCGGTTCTCTACTCGCTCACGCTCTTTGGCAAACTCCCTGGGGAAGGGCAGAGGGGGGCGGTGAGAGCATGGCTGGGGGGCAGCGGGGTGCATGGGGGGCTGGGGGCACCACAGGGCCGGGAGGGGAGGCAGGGACCCAGGGCGAGCACAAGCCAAGGGCTGCTGGACCATGCTGGGGAGATGCATGGCCATCGCCAGCCAAAGCATGGCCAGAGGATGGATGAATGAACAGAGAGGGGGAGAGACTTCTTTGCAGGAGGAAAGGCGCAGATGCACGTGAGCAAACCCCCTGCTCGGTCACTCAGCCCCACATGCGCTTGCTGGGAGGTGCTGCTGCTGTCTGGGGAGGATGCTCCCAGCACCACCCAACTCCAGCACCAGTTCAGCTTCTGTGTGTCCCTTCGGGGAATAAAAACCAGGCACCATGAGGAGGCAGCAAGGGGATGGAGAAGGACAGATCCTGTCCCCTGCCTTCACCTCTTCCTCTGAATCCTTTTTCTTTCCAGCCTCTCCTTGGAGGATTTTCCCAGGACTTGAGACATCCCTGTTGTCCTTCTCCGGACTTCAGTGTCTCACACGAGCTGTCCAGGTGTGATGACCAGTCCAGAGAAGGACAACAGCTTGGCCTGGCACCGCAGCAGGCAGGAGGGCAGGCAGCACCTCATGGGCTCTGCGCAGGCAAAGGCATGCGCCTGCCTGTGGCCAAACACTGAGCAACACCAGCCAGAGCTAACGCAGCGCCCACTGCTCGTGCAGCCTCTAACACACATGGTGCACGGATGTAGCATCCACGTGCTCACATGCACTCCTAGGCACAATCATAAACACACTCCTCGGTACGCAAGATATATGATTTCACCCATAGCCCAGCCCACAGCTGTGGAAAGACACCCATATGCAGCTAGCTACATACACCTTCTCACGTGCAGTTAAAACACAAGACCATGCTGGTAAGCATGGTCCGCTTTCTGGCATACGCACACTCGTGGCCATACGCAGGCGGCCCATGCAGGCTGCCCTCCTGAAGGCAGAGGTTTTCACCCACCCTGCATGAAGAAGCACCTGAAACCCTAAGCATGTATGCAAAGGCCATCACACACACAGAGAAATAGAAATATTTGGCAGGAAACACAGGGGTGGCAACATAGACAACCTCCCACCCACACCATGGGTTATATGTGAGATGACACGGCCGGACCTGCTTCTAGGAGGTCCCACACCCTGTGCTTCCACACGCCACATACCTGGGGCACCTCAACCCACAACTTTATACCTCTACTGATGGCCACGTTAGCACACAAGGAGCATCCCTCACAGCAGACATCCCCCCAGCACACCTTTCCTTCCTTGCAAGAACGTCACAGGGATGCAATCTGCTGGCTGCAGCTCCCCATCCCGTCCCTGAGCTCCAGAGCCCCAGCTGCACGGAGGAACCCAGCCCATGCCCTCAGCCCCCTCCCAGTCCCAGGGTGCTCCGAGGGAAGAGTGATTGTGAAGAACAAATGGCACCGTTCTCTCTGCAAGACGAATGTCTCTCTCTCCGGAGACTAGCAGCAATCTTCAGCCTCAAAAAAAAAATATTCAAAAGAACTGAAAGAATTGGTCTGTCTGCTGCAGAGAGAGTTCAAGTGCATTACCCCAGCTGAGCTATTACACCCTTAATGCTGTGTGGGCTTTCACATGTGTGTGTGTGCGCGCATGTTTGTGTGAAAAGCCCTGAATGTTCCCTGCATCTCTTGTTTAAGATCCCCAGACAATTGAAGCGTTTTTAATTCCACCCCAGGAAGGTGAAGTTTCCTGCCGCTCTGGCATTAAGCATCAAATGACTCTCCCCCTCCATCGCTGGCTTTCAGACTGAAATGAGACTTTCTTCCTAGGGCAGGGAAGGGGGAGAGAACAAAAGGCAAGGAAGAGAAAAGCAGCCTACGTGGAGGGAAGGAGGGCAGGAAGAGATGGGGGAGAAGGAAGGACCTCCCACAGCTGACAGCTAAACGCACTCTCAGTTTTGGGCATGGCATGCCAAAAACCCTCCTTGCCCTAGCTGGAGGAAAGGCAAGACCATTTTGGCTGTGCCATCATCCCTCTCCGGCCTTTGTTAGCAAATTTGGGATGTCAAGAAATGAGAAGATGCCGTCTGCAGCCAGAGTTAGTGGGGAAGTTGCCTCTCTCCCTCTGGTTTGGTCCACTGGTCCTTCCATGCGCTGAACCTCTGCCCCATGGGCCATAACCCCATGCCAGCCAGCACCTTGACAGAACTTTTGCCAGCCAGACCCTGAAGATATATCCTGCAATTAGGAGCACCTGGAAAGCTTCCCCTGATTTACACCAGCTGGGAATCTGGCCCCTCTCTGCTCCCCTCCTGCTTGCCCATCCCTCTGTCTTCCAGCTCCTCCTCTGCTGAGGTCGGTGTCTCCTTTTGCTGCACAGTGAGAGAAGCCATCATCATGTGTCTATGATGAAACCCAGTCAGAAGGACCAGCTGACCCTCAAATCACCTTTTCCCAGAGAAGGGAATGGGAGCATCTTTTCCAGCACCCCCCTCATCGAGCAACATTTCCCCCTACCCAACCATTTGCTCACAGAGCCCTAATTTGCAAAAAGCTGGTGCCACACGCATCCAGGGACAAGGTCCGTGCAGCTGCGGCAGCGTCTCCGAGGGAGACACTTCCCACACGCTTGATCCCTAATGGAGCTTAATTGCTTTTGTCCATTAGAAGAAGGAAGGGGTGGCAGAGAGGGGAGGGGAAAAAAAAAGTTAAACTCAACTTAATGAATTATTACATTTCAGAGAGACACGTTACCGAGCAGGGCAGCAGCGGGGGCTGGTGACATCTGAGAGTGGGTAGGCGATGCTGACAGATCAAGGATTGCTCAGAGCCAATTTGCAGCAGCGGGTAGAGATAATACTGTATGTGAGTGAGAACAGGGCCAGCGACGGTGACTGACAGCCGCTTGGGAAGGCTCCAAGTCACAGGCAGGGCGGCATCGCATTGCCAAGAGAGCTGAGCGCCTGCCTCCCATTGAAGGGCTCTGCTCCCCGGAGTGTTTGGGTTACATCGCCAGGGATCGCCCAGTTTTGCCTTGCAAAGAGCCTGAGGCTGTGCTGCCCCATGGGGTCTCAGAGGATCCCAGCAGAAAGCACGGTCCCCGCTAGCAACACCTCTGCTTGTCCACCTGGGTCTCCTGGCCCCAAATCCTGATGTCTCGAGCATGAAAATGTCCACCCACAACAGCCGAGCTCCACTCGTGTCGACCCTGTGTCATTGCAGCCCTTCCCCGTCCAGCCTCGTAAAGCCGAAGGCACGCAGCGGGCGATGGAGGCGAGCGCTGAAGGTCACGGTGGGAGCTGGGGAGCAGTGTGCCATCTGTCCTCTTGCACACAAGGGCACCATCCATCCTCCTGCCGTGCCCAGCCTGCCGGGGCGATTGGAGCACAGATGGTTTGCTTCTCCTCTGCCTGCAAATTCTTCTCTACAGCCTTGGCAATCCCCTCATGCGGCCTGACAGCGTCTCTCTTCCCGACAGGAGACCTTGGGGGACACCGCCGTGCTCGGCTGCCTTCCTCCCTGGGCCCCCGCACCCTCGCTCGCATCAGGGCAGTGATGCTTTTAACTACATCAGTGCGCTCTGCTCAAAGGGCTGGAGAGCCCAGGTCTGGTTTTACTGGGAGAACCACCCATGTGCAAGCATCCAGCTTGGAAATGGGTCCCCTTTTTTGCAAAAAACAAACACAAAACCCAAAAAACCCAACCACAAAAAAAAAAAGAAAACAGCTAAGAAAAAATATCACAGATGCTGCAACCCACATGTATCCTCTCTGGAGCTTCTTTGAGTCCAGAGCAGGTATATAGCGCTGGTCATATCAATATTGTGGCTTCCATGCTTTAAAATTGCAAGTCAACCATCTTCAAACCCATTAATTCATTGCCTTTTGCTACCGTTAAAGATGCCTCCAACAAACCAGTTAGCAAACGGGTCTTAAAACAATACGAGGCAGCAGAAAGGATGAGGTGGGAAGAGGAGAAATACTGGATTACACGCTGAGGATGAGGTAGCGGTACCGTGCTGCTGTGAAAAAAAACATATAGAATGGGATGTATAACAAGGAACGCCATCTGTAAGACATCAGGTAATACTGCTGCTTTCCTCAGCACTCGCGAGGTCTCAGCTCATGGCTCCGACTCGGTTTTGAGCACCACGATTTGAGGAAAAACCGCCTTCGACTCCAGGAGGGTGTCAGGGAAGGTTATGGGAGAGAACTGACAACAGACGGTTTGGAAAACATGGATGAGACAGTTGCAAACCAGGGGGATCAGATGGTATTTACCCAAAAGGTGTAAAGGAACTAAAGTAAGAGTGTTGAACTAACTGTGCAGCCTGTAACCTGGTGCTTCAACTTAAACAGACGGTGGAAGCAGGCACAGCAGAGCTGGCATTGCAGACCGGGATTATTGCACTGAACCGATAGTAAAGGCTAGAGCAGAGACTCCAAAAGGTACAAAAACCTCTGCAGGGGGAAGATGTGCTTCATAGATCTGCTTTGAAGGAGGCAACAAGTTTTTTGGATAAGGGTAATTGCTTGATTTAAGTTCACTTGAATTACCAGAAGTCAGAGAAGACTCAAGGTCAGGCTGGACAGGGCTCTGAGCAACCTCATCTAGTTGAAGATGTCCCTGCCAATGGCAGGGGGCTTGGAGTAGATGACCTTTAAAGGTCCCTTCCAACCCAAACCATTTTATGATTCTACAACTCCTTAACAAAGCTGGATTGTCTCGAGAAAGTCTTCAAGAAATACTAACTGGTGAAAAGAAGAAAAAAAAAAAAGGAAAACAGAAACATCCTATTTCTTGTATTCCCTTTTCGCAGCGGCCGTTAGCTTTTGATCATCCCTGTGTACTTCGGCAGGAGTTATGTGTTCGCCGCGTTGTGACAAAGCTGCAGCAAAAAGCTGCGCGTACAGCTGACGATGCTAAAGAGAGCGCATTTATAGAGCACCGGCAGACACACGAGTAGGGGAATGAAGAGCTGACAAGCTGTTGGCGACATCGAATGGTAAAACGGGAAGGAGCTGGGAGATACCAGCCCTGAGATTACCCATTACATCACTGTCCCATTTAAGAAGGAGCAGATGCTGATGGTTACATTCTACCTTGGAGAAAGCTTGTGATTGAAATCAGATTTTCTTATAGGTACTCGCTGATGTCTGTCAGTTCTACCAGGTCCTAAATGGGCTTGTATCAGACAGGATTGATACCAAGCAGCATGAACAACTCAGAAAGACCTCATCATGCTAGTTTGCTAGTTTGACACCCCACACTAAGAGAAGTGAACAAAAATAGAGGCAGAAGGGAAAGGCAATGACAACATGAAGACACAGGGAGAAGGCAGCCCAAATGGGAAACTGCCTCCACAAGTGGGGAGAGGAGAGAGGGGCTCCAATGAGGAGCCACCAGAAGCAAAGTCAAGACTCCCAGCACTGAAAAGCTGCTTTTGTAAGACAGTCCCTCAAAGAGATATGGGCCATCGTGGCTCCACGTAGGGCCCAAAGCAGCCAGGACAGGGTCACCATTGGCCAGTTGTGTAACGGGATCCCCTGGTATTTGGAGAGCCAGAGCAGCAACAGAGACACTGAAATGAATGACTCAAAGCAGCGAGAAACACAAGAGAACTCAGACTTTGCATCTGCTGATGGGGAACACAGCCCACTGAACAGCAAGAACCTCAAATACCTCCCCCTCTTCTCCCCAGTAATCCCCATTCCTTGTCTACAGTTAGTAGTAGTTTCCTGTCTACAGTTAGTCAACAGGCTCTCATTCATCCAAGAGCAGGTTCACCCATCGCTTGGGAACATGGCTAGGCATCAGCTGTACCTTGCTGCAAAGCCTGTCCCTCACCAATGGATCCCAGCAGAGATGCAGGCGTCCAGTCCAACCTCTGCATTTCAAGGTGGGATCAGCCCCTCTCCACTTCATGCATGCTCTCCAAGAATAAAAAGTACTCCATGACCAAAGTGAGAAAAGCACGCATGGATGCTTGCTTTGTGTTCAGCTCAACCCTGCTGTGACCTTTGGGGAAAAAAAAAAAAAAAAGACAGGTTTTCCAAGACACCTGGGTTGGGCTCAGAGCAGCCAACGGTTTGGAGAGCTTGTTGTTTTGAAGCAGAGAAAAATAAATGACAAAAAGGACAAACATCATCAGGAGAAAGGAACCACCAACATTCCAGTTGTAGAGTCTCTGTTTCAAGATTTTTTTCAAGGGTTACAACGCTGAGGTTTGCATCTCTGTCCCCACTGCTCAGAGAAGTCTGTTTGCAATGTTGCACCAAAGGCAGCAATAGCACGGTCAACCCATGCTGCAAGAAAGCTACAAAAGGTGGCGGAGGGTCTGGGAGCCCCAGCAGCAAGAAGCAGAGATGGAAGCTCTAGATTTTATTTCACTCTTATCAGGCAGGGCTGGTATGAGCAGCGCAGCTTCACTGCTTCAAGAGCCCCGGGCTTTGTTCGCAATCACTCCCACTGGCTCATGCAGCGCTGGGAAAACGTCACTCCTCCCCTTCCTTCCTATGCTCCAGTTTTTATCCTCTGTAAGCAAAGAACAGTTTTATAGTCCCCTTTGCAAGTGACAACGATCTGCAGATGAAAGGTACGGGGCCAGTGCTGAAGGTGAGTTACAGCATGGAAAAAAGTTGTCCAACTTTCAACATTTCATCATGCTAACTTCCCAGGAACTTTCAAGCACTCTAATTGACACCTTCAACACACAAATACAATGAATTCAGAACCAACCATCAAGTGTGAAACCCACAATGCAACTACTAGATATGCCACTCCGCCACTGCAAAACAAACAAACAGCCACCCACGATGTACAAAGAACTGATAATGCTACGTGATTCATTCGGGACACCCTGTCTACTTCACCCAGCACCCCCTTGCAAGCATGGAGTTGGTCATGGAGGAACTGGGCATCTCCAAAGCCATCCATCAAGTCAAAGAGCTTCAGCCACGGCCACATGATTGCTGTCAATAACCAGGATGACGGAAATTACTAAGATCTGGAACAAACAACTCCAAAAGCAATCTGTAAGCAAGAACTATCCGCCGAGTGCTTTGTCAAGAGGATCAAAACTGAGCCTTTTTACCCACAGTTCACAGAGCAGATCTGCCAGTAGGCACAAGTAAGAACAAATCTGAAGCAGTTGAGACACGCTGGCAAATAATTTGCAAAGAAAAATCAAAGGGGAAAGTCACCGAGTCATTGCTTCGTTGTGGGTTTTTTTTTATCCTGGCTGGCTGGCTGTAAGAGGAGTCGTTATTCCCTGTAACACTGGGGGACACGGCACACCAGACATGCGGGTCTCTTGTCAGGCAGCTTGTTTGCAAAGGGCTTGGAGGCCCTCTGCAGAAAGGTGGTACAGCAGAGCAAGGCAGAGAGGCACTCACTGAATATGGATGCCCACCTGGCTGCTGAATATAGATGAAGATCTCAAAAGCTCCTTTGCTTCACTCATGTTCAAATACCATGTCGACGACACAAGAGCATCCCCAGAACAAAGCGACAAGCGTGGCCTGACCAACATGCATCCCATGATGATGCTGGGGGCCCTGACTGGAGGCATCACAGCCCCCCTCCCCATTACACCCACACCTCTGTTCAAAAGCACTTCCAAGTACTGCATCCCCAAACACACAATGGGCACAGCCATTTTACATCTCATCCGAGCCACTCCCTGAGATGCTACAACCGTTAAAGAAAAAAAACAAAACACCCAGTGCTTCCAAGCTTTCACGCTTCTGATGCAATTATCTCTTGGGCATGTTTGTTGGCATCTTGCTATCCCTCATGATCTCCCCACAAGCCTTCCTGCACTGTGGCGATGCGTCTCCCTGCTTTCCCGTCCACAAACCGCCTACCTCCGAGACATTAATCCTCTTCCCAGTGTTTTTGGCTTCAAACCATCTGATCCAGCTTGAACGCATGGGCCCCAGGTTTTGCGTAGAGCCAGCAAAAAAAACCTGCCTCCATTGAAAATGTACACTTGTTCCTTCAACGCCCTTATTATTAATTGCTATAAAACTTAATTTTATTCATCGTTTGTTATGCCTCAAAATTGGATGGGGAAAAAATTCAAATTAAGTGAAGTGGAAAGATTTCAGAGATGGTACAGAAGGCTCCTGAAGGAGCTGAAGAAAACTCTCCGGAGACTGGGAACAGAGCACTAACCCAACCTGAAAGAAAGAAGATCTTAAGACAAAGAAATCTTGCCAAATTGATCCTTTAATTATAACATTAGTCGTTTCTTTCAAAGGCTTAGTGTGAGAGCTGGGGGTGGGGGGCAGAAAAGACTTAAAGGGAGAAAAGACTTAACATCACCAGGATGAGTGGAAGCAATTAGGAGGATTTAAATTACTCTCTTGTTTGGTACAAGGCAGATAGATTTCATTTTTCTTGCTATCACGCTCAACTTCTTGCTCTGCCATCAGCTTCCAGAGGTCTTCTCCTTGGCAGATCCTAGGCCCCAGCCTTCCCAGGTCGGGCAGCATCCCCTTCCACGCTGCACCCACTCAGCTACTGCTGCGGACCACGAATAGAGGTGATTGTAGCAGCTTTGTCACCCTGGAAAGGGGCTGGAAGTACGAGACTGGATAGGGGAAAAGAGTCTACCAGCCCTCAACAGCTGCAGTGAATGGAGGAGCGCAATTGCAAAGCAGATTTTCTCTGCAGGGGCTGGGGAAAGGGAGATGGAAAAGAGTCAAAACACAGCCTGCCTGGTCTCAGAAACTCTGCGTGAGTCCTCAACATTATTTCTCCAAGCATGGCTTATTTCTTCTTTTCGCTCTTTCATCTTCTTGCTCCCAGCAACAAGCTAGACATAAGCCACCTCCTCGTCAGGAGGGGCAAAACAGGCAGGACCTCTGCGGTAGCTTGGACAGGGCCAGTGGTGAGCTCTTGTCATTACTGGGACGGCATTACTGCTGCCGCAAGACCGTGCGTGTCACAGGCAGCAGGGACCGGCCAGCACGGCTCTCACCCGGTCTCTGCTGCTCTGGAGATGCAGCCCAAACACACAGATCCAAATTGTTTTACATGGGAAAGAGCTGAGCTAAAAAAAAAAAACCAGAAGAAACACTTCACAAAGACAGAAGAGCAGACTTTTGCAAATCTCCAGCACAGGGCACGTGCAACTATTGCATCCCCTGACTCAGAACGGAGCGACCGCAGGGCACTGCCTGCGACAGGCCATCAGCCGCAGGGCAGGGGGTTCCATCCAGCCCTCCTACCCATCCTGCAGCAGAGATGGCTGCAGCATGCGAGTCTGTCCCTGCACTACAGCGGTTCTCCCTGGGAAGGGGTGCAGAGCTGCAGGTGCATCCCGCCCCGCCGCAGCAGGGTGCTGGGTGACACCAACCTCAGGACGGCAGCTGGCAACACTTGATACGAGTCTCAGGATCTTCCTGAGCTCCCAAATCCACCGGCTGCCATGTGACAGAAAACAGGACATTTCAGCCGATGCTCCATCCTCCCTCGCTCTCACTGACTCTCTTCTGCCAGCATTATTTCAGTAGCTTGTATAGCTTTAAAAGCTGAGCAGTCACATCTCCTTGGGCTTCATACCTGCAAAATGCTCTCAAAGAGGAACAGGGCCAATATTTTTTTCCTTCCCGCTTTCAGTTAGAATTAATTGATCCATAATTGCACCCATAGAGGGGGAAAGTTAATAGACACAGTAATAAATGCCAAAGCCCCAGAAGAACTGGCTCTCCAAGCCCCTGCCTGGAGCGACTCCATCTCCTCTTAATAGCGTTGCATGCAATTCCAGTGCATGTGTGCGTGTTAGTATTTAGAGAGAAAAATCGAGGAGCCTCGGTATGATGGAAATAATTTCTTTTCCTCTCCCACATACTTTGTGCTTAGGAGCAGATGGATCCAGGCTGTTTACATCACGGAGGTCATGCCTCAGCTTAACAGTTGGGGAACTGACTGTTGGGAGAGATGCGCATCGCAACCAGAAGACTGCTAAATCTGGGCTCCCGCAAACTTCTGATGGTGGCAAGTTAAACATACAAATGTCCTCCTGCAGCCTCTTTGCATTCAGGACCAGCCTCGGGTGTTTGATTGTTTCCCCAAAGAAAACCGCTGCCGAGATGAAGCGAGGGCAGAGAGGCAGCTCCGCAGCAGCTCGTGAGTGTGAACTTCAAGAAGGCGGCTGGAAATCCCGAGCGGACCTCGTTATTCGCCGGTGCAGATGGTGCAGTTTGCAAGCAACGTGTGTTTAGGATTCCGCAAGCGGGCTACCAGGACTCGCTGCTCACCGCTGCACCCCGAGTAACAGAGCGACCGTGATTTCAGCTAGCCGGGCACGGCTGCCTGCCTTCCCCAAATCAGTGCCGTAACACCGAGGAAAGGTTTCCTTCGCGAGAAGGTGCTTCCATGGAGCTCATCCCCAAAGTGACCTTCTCCTCCCAGCTCAGCCCAGCCATGGGGCATGCAGGGGCATCCAGCCAGACCCTGGCTGCTCATCCAGCTCAGCGGCTGGGGGATGGAAAAGTCACCCTTCCCCTCCTGCAGCAGAGCCAAGTGCTCTCTTCCAGCACAAGAGGATTGTGAGAAGCATTAAAAACAATAAAAACTAAGCAAGCAAAGCGAGGAACAAAGCTCTTCTTATTGCATTCAAGGACATGCATTGTTTGCATGCAGAAGTACCTTCTCCCGCCTCACGTCACACCCCTCCCCAGCTCCAGCAGCAGCTTTGGCAAGAGAATGCTTCACCTCCACTTGAGGTACTGCATCCACCGAGCCACAGGGGATGCCTGTGGCCGTGGCCAGGCAGGAGGGCACGTGTGGTGGCCTTGCCATCGGGTGGCAGAGCCCAGCTCGCTGCCTCCGCTCACCTCGCTCAGCCCTCCGGGGAGCTGAGCAGTCGCGCTTTTCCCTAGGTATCTGGCACACCATGAGAGCATCTCCATTGCCAATTAGGCCACCCACCCGCTTGCATCCTTCCCCAATACAAACCCTATTAGCAATAAACAAACAGTCGAAATGCCAGCCGGCGCCTGGGAAGAGCCCTAGACAACTGCATCCAACTCGGCGGGCACGGGAACAGCTGCCTTGGGCAGTCCTGGCACAGGCAAGCACCCAGCATGGACCAGAACACGGGCTGGGCATCCCACCAGCCACCCCATGGTCCTCCTGCCAGTGGCTGGCTTGCAGGCCAGAGCAGTGCTACCTTGCTGTGTCCCCAGGCTGCTCTCAGCATCACACCAGCACCAAAAGCCTCAGCGTCCACACAACACGCTATGTTGGCACGACTCCATATGGCAATAAGGGTCTTTTCCAGCTGCCTAGCCCCAAGCTTCCTAATTTCCCTTCTCTGGGTTTTTGCAGGAAAGCTCCTGCTTGACACTGACACCCAGCTGGACTTTGCTCAAATACCCAAGCTGGATGCGGCATAAGAAATGCACGAGCTACCCAACACTTCTTGGATGTCTTCATCCTCCATAAGACCTCCCTCCCTGCAAGGCAGCGTGAAGCCCTTCCTGCAGCCTGTCCCCAGAGCCCCTGGACTCAGGTAGACCCCAGACTGAGAGCTAAGGAAATTCAACCCACCACCAGACCCTGAAGCCCAGCCTGCTGCTCCAGAAGCGCTTCTGAAACCACCACAATCACACTGGAACTCACAGGGACACTTAGGACAGTCACAGAGATGACCAGGGGCCAGTCTCCACATTGATCCCTGCATCTAAGGGCTTTCCAGCTGGCCAAACGAGTGCTACAGTGGCTTTTTTTTTTTTTTTTGCCATGATGGGCAATTAGGAAAAAAATTACCTGCCACCAGGCATGGGGTCCCTGCTGCCACCTGCAGCGAGGGCAGAGCAGCCCACGTACCCATCCCAGTGCAGGAGAGGGCATGCTCTCCCCATGCACCAACCCCTGCCAGCGGTTGAGGATGTGCTGATGCAACCGCAGTTCATTGTCATGGAGACGAGAAGCCTTTTTCTCTCAAAACCCAGCTTAATGGCTTGGATTAAAACCTCCTTTCCCCTGGGAAGAGCAGTACAGGGACAGTTACATTGTCCCTATGTCACCGGCTTGTCCACGTGCACCCCAGACACCCCTACCCTCACCAGTGTGCATCCTCCACCAGTGCCAGGCACATCCTCCCAGCCACAGCCCACACAGCGTGGAGGTGCCCCACATCGCTCCCGCACGTTTCCCAAACCCATCCCAACCCATGCCCACCACACTCTATCAGCCAGCGAGCGTACACCCCACTACAAACACGTCCCAGACTCAAGCACGTTTCCATAAGGCTCCCCCACATCTCTCCCCTCCAGCAGGTCCCAAGCAGCCAGAAGATCGATGCTGACCATTTCTCACAGGTGACCAAAACCACGAGCTCTTCAGCAAGGCAAAACAACAAGAAAGCATCTTCAACGCTACCCCTTTCCTGGCTCCCCAGGGAGCGAAGGAGGTAAGCAGAGCCGGGGAGCAATCCCTCTCTGTGGGGCAGGCAGGCACAGAGGGATGGGGGGAACCAGATACTGGGGTCCTGGGGGGCACGGCAGTACCAAGGGCCAACCCTGGAGCTAAGAGAGAGGGGACGGGCACGGCCTGGAGGGAAAGGACGGCATCTCGCTTACCCTGACAGCACTCCCAGGACAAGGTTGAGGACAAAGAAGGATCCAATGATGATGAGGGGGATGAAGTACAGCCAGTTCCAGGTGGCTCCTAAGGCATCATTGGTCTGGAGGGGAAAAGAAAAAACACGTGTGACGTTATGTTCAACACCAGCACGCCAGGCAGAGCAAGGATGTGATAGCTCAGGCGCGGTGGCGATTCTCCCTCCAGGCTGACCACGCCAGGCTCCTCGGGGTGATGTGGCCATGCCCGCCGAGCCTTGATGGGCACCAGGCAGCTGCCTGTGCAGGCAGGTATGCCCAGACAGGGGCTCCCAGCCAGCAGTGCCCTGATGCCCCTCGGCATCCTGCCCCAGCCACGCTCTCCTCCACAGTCTCCAGCCCTCATCGGGCAGGACCGCTCTCTGCCTCCTCCTTACCCTCCCTACAGGGACGCAGGGGCTGTAAGACAATGGTATAGTCGGAGTTGCATGGCCCTGCAGCCCGAAATTGGGGTGCTGAGGGTGCAGGGGCCACCCTGAGCATGCCACACCCTCCCCAGCAGCTTGATTCAGTGCTCCCCTGCGCATCCCACCGCGACAGGGCAAAGCAGCCCCCCAGCAGCGGCGCCTGCCGAGCACGGTGCAGGTTAAGAGGGAAAGATTTATAAGGAGCCTTAGGGCCAGCGAAGTTGGCCGCTAAAGAAGAGGCAGCCGATGCTTGCCCTTGCATGCACAGGGTGAAAGGGGCTGGTGCGGACAAGTCCCACACCTTCAAGAGGACATTTTGCTGATGGCATCACCGCTAATACCCGGCAGACACCCTCCTGCCCTGGGTGTGTTACCCCAACCCCAAGGAGCTGAGAGCGGAGGGTCGCTTTAACCACAGGGCAAAGCCGAACGCTAAAAAGGCTGCTGGCAAGCTCTATACCTCCAGACATTTATTCACTGAGGCTTTTAATAAAGCAATGCCCCTCTGTACCTCGCAGCCGCTTCCCGGACCCCATTTGTCCTCCAGTGTCAGGCACGGCGCACATGACGCCGGGCTGGAGGGTGATGCGGCAGAACGTGACTGTCTGGGGGAGGTGGTATCAATCTTGTTGCAATGAAAGGCTCTTTCTCTTTTCTCTCTCTTCCCCCCTCTCCCCGTGCTAATTAAGCCCTCATCTTCGTCTGAGTCATTGGCACCACATCTCCCGGTCGGCCAGTGCAGGAGCCAAGACTCTGCAAGGGGAGAAGCGCATCTCCAAGGGGGAGAGAAAGCCACCACGCTGGAGTCTTCCTCCAGTGACAGAGGTGTCTGCGGGAACCTCAGCCAGGTGTCCCCACCACCGTGACGCTGAGCCCAGGGCAGGAAGGGCAATGCCAGCACATCCTGCTGCAGGCACCGACCACAGCACCGGGAGGGGGATGCTGTGGGCAGACCCCAGTGCCATGGAGCACCTGGCACATGGCAGCAATAAGGACTTTGAGGTTGGGGAAAGCATCTGGAAAGAACTCACTGCCCTCCATCTTCGGCACCGGGGAAACCACGCACGTCTTCTCAAGGAACTGCACCTTTCAAGAGTCCCAGCCCACCGACAGCCCCTTGCCTCAGGGCCATGGGAGAAGCAAGCGCAGGGAAGTGGGAATGATGCATGGGAATCCCATAGAGCCCACGCTCACCACTGCCCTCCAGAGATACCCAGGCCACCGCGCTCTGCTCTAACAGCACCATTTGCCACGGCATTAGCCTTCAAGGCATCGTGCAACCCCTCAGCCTGAGCTTGGCTAGGCTTCAGCTCCCCACCAAGATGCCATTGGGTACCTGCCACCCATGCCAGGATCGCTCACCTTTGAAGCTGGCTCCCGCCCAAAAACCACGGGCTTTCCCCAAGGCCCTTGGCACAGGGGTTGCAAAACAGATGAGCTCCTTTCCTACAGGTGAAGACGACATCTTCCCCCAGGGCTGGGCCATTGCTACTCCTCCTTTGGCCTTCTCCCCTCCAGCGACGTGCAGCAGGGGATGGAGTGGGAGACAGGGATGAGATGATGGAACAGAGGGCAGTTTCCCCGGGGTCATCAGCCAGCGACACCAGCAGCAGCACCAGACCACCTTTTCCCGCTGGGGTTCGTGGACATGGCCAAAGCTGGTGGCACCAGGGACCCACGGCTGGGAAAGCTGAGGCAGGGACTGGGCAGCGCCCTGCCGGGACAGGCTGTCTGCCATCTCCACCTCTGTGTGCATTTGTGGACCCAGCTCCCACGGGGGTGGAGGTATGGGGGATTAGAGAGATTTTAGGAGTTTTGGGGGGGTTACATGTCCGACACTACTAGCAGCCAGTGGTTCCAGGAGGGGCACTGCTGGGGCAGGGGAGGGAATGGGGAGCTGTGGCCATGGACCCCGCAAACACAAGGACACACCACTAACCACAACAAGCTCAGGAATGGTCCCAGCCACCCAGGACAATGCCAGCAGGCCCAGGAACAGTCCTGCCCCGATCAGCCACGTGGGTCCCCTGGCTGGTGCCAGCTTTGCCAGGACCCTCCAGCCCCAAGATAAAATTTCCCGGGCACATCCCAACGTTCCCTACAAAACCAGGAGCTAGTGATGCCCAGCCAGACTGCAGTGGCTCCAGCCTGTCATCTGGTACCCGCTCGGCCGCTCTGCCAAAATTTGCCCTTTTATTCCCCAAGGAGCTGGAAGAGTTGCTCCAGTACCTCTGCAGCACCCAGGGCTGCAGAGGGCCCAGCTAGGGGGACAAGGGGGCTTGTTTGGGAAACACGAGGGGCTTGGCATTTCATAGGCTCTGCATCTTCCACTGCTTCTCTAGCCCATGGCGGAGAGCATGACCACAAAGCATCCAGTGCAGCAGGGCATCAGCATGCAGAACGGCATGCGTGCATGCATGTGTGCGCACACATCCACGAGTGGACATATTCCCACCTCTCTGCTCCCAAAGCTGAAGCACATCTGCCCAGGAAACCAAAGGAACCGCCACACCTGCCTGTGTTTGCCCGAGAGAGGACGCAGACTGACAGGGTCTCACAGAGTTGCTGAGTCCAGACCCACTCGCACCATGCAATCTCCCCCAGACTTTTGTCAACTCTACCTTAAAAACTCACTATACCCACTGAAAGGCTCCTCAAGCAGATTCTCTAATGGCTGCCCTAATTTTCAGCCTAAATTTATTTGTGGTCATTTTATATATCCCTCTGTTCTTTTACCAGCATTGGCCTTTGGCTGAAACACTGTTTGCCATACTGATGTATTTACAGATAGCTATCACGACCGTCCCTGGCCTCTGCTTTGCCAGCCAAAGCAAGGTTCCTCCAGTTCTCTCTTGTATGACTGGCCCTCCCTCCCTATTTTATCTAGTAGTCCCTTCCCTGCTCCAGTCCAGGCTCAGTTCATCTTCCCTGGACGCAGGAGACCCAAGTGAGCGATCCTGATGGGTCCCACTCCATCCCCGCGTGATGCTACCAAGACTTTGCCTGCAAAGCCCCCTGCTCCTCCAAGGCACCGCTGGCCTGCGGTCACCCTGCGGTCACCTGCTCATCCCATCCTCCTCCACACTGCTACTTCCCAATCAGCAAGACCTGGGCTCCTAGGAGATATATTTGCTGTTCCTCAACAAGCACATGGCTTTCCATTTCTCACTGCATCCCACATCTTTTCCTCCAGCCCTCAAACTTCTCCAGCTTGGGGTGGCAGCCTCCATCCCCCCAGCTCTGGGAAGCCAGCCGATGCCATAAGCTGGAAGCAGGAAAGCATGTGACTCATCCCCGAGGAGCCCCGCCGGTCGCCGCCAGCCACTACGTCCCCTCAACACCATCCAGCGCCATCCCGACGCTGCTCGCTTCCCTGCCAGCCTCGCAGAGCTCCTCTTCTCCTTCCCTTCTTCTCCGCTTCATTAACACTTTCCCATAGCAAAAGCTTTACTACAAAGAGCAGCTCTACGCGTTTCCAGGTCTCCGATGCCAGGTTAGCCTGGAGTGACCTACCTTTGGCAAACCCATGATTCATTTTCCTCTTTTGCCTTCCAAATCTGTTCCAAAATGGCATGCGATTGAGGTCAGGCTTACAGCCCTATTCCTGCCTGCCTTACGTTTTTTCCCTTCCTCCCCCCGCTTTTAAATATAGGCACTGCATTCGCTATTCTCCAGTCAGATGGTGCCTCCCCCAACTCCATGGAGTTGTTAAAAATACTTGTTACCAGACCTGCCATTTCATGTGCCAGCTCCCTCCAAGCACGGCGGGGGGCAGGGAGCCAGCCTGAGCGCCGGGCTGATGGGTGCGATGGCCTCAGTGCTTGGCTTCCACATCGGCTGCGCTCATGCCCGTGTCCTCATTCCCACTATCCAGCCCTTTTTGTGCCTCTAGCTTGGTGTTGACCAAAAGCTGGGGTGAAATATCCATCTGTGCCCAAATTTCCCCAGTCATTGCTTCACCTTGCCTTGCTTCCGTCTGCAGAAGTGGGGAACTGCTTGCTGCCCCTTTGAGCGTTCTTCACAAGGTCCGCGTTGGCGTGACTTTTGGCAGCTCCCATAGCACTTCGCAACTTCTTCAGTGCCAGGATGTAGTTGTCTTGACTTGAGCAGCCCCTTTTCCCATCCCTTTGGGGTATAGTTTGTTCTTAATATCCCTCCATAGGCAGTGGTTCCTTGCCTTGATCCACTGTGCCTTCCCACCATTTTTTTCCCCTTTGCTGAAGGTACAAGGAGGTCATCATGTGCAGAGGTCAAGGTAGACAAAGGGAGTTTAATCCCCAAATTACACGAACGCTGTAACTCCTTTAATGAAGAAATTGCTTGCTCCTGCCCCTGGCTCCCTGTGCTGGAGACCAGGTCCATCGCTCACCCAAGCCCTGTGGGAAACGGAGGAGCTGCCTGACGGCCGATCTTTGCTGCTTTTTCCCTTCCCTTTAAGACAACCACCTTTTCGTTATGCACCCCACCAGCCTAAACCACCACCACCTAAGTTCTCTCATGGCCACCAGACCAAGAAATGTGTTGGTTGCTGCCTCCAGGCATACCCGAGACACCAACACAACCAAACCAACATGAGCTTGTTGGTGAAGGCTAAGGAGCCACAGCCTCCCCAAGGGACTCGGCACCCAAGGGTGTTTCTCATGCCAAGGCATCGGTAGAGCCCCCCAGCCATACCCTGGCAGGAGCTGAACCACTGGACTCGCATCTCTGCCGCGGACACGACCCATCCCACTGCTGACGAAGCCTCTGAGCCTATAAATGACACCACCAAGGCATTGGAGCAGGACCCTCATGGGGTAACGGAGCCGGCACAGCAGGTCCCCACCTGGCAAAGGAGCCCCCGCCAGGTCCTGCTTCTCAACCCCCAGCACAGGGTTATTCTTTCGGCAGCTCTTGTATTGGGTTGTGGGTTTTGTTTTTTTTTTTCCAAAGGGCGGGAAAAGGCACAGGGAGCTGCAAAAGCAGGTCTCACTTGGGGGGCCAGAAATCTAAAGAAATCTAAATATATACCTGAGTCGAATGCAAAGCACAAGCTTGCAGCCCACACGTACCCTCCCTCGGGCTGCGCTCGCATGGGAAACTTTAGGATTTCTTTGCTATAGGGGAAGGGGGGGGGCGGGGGGGAACCAAGCCACAAAAAACCCTGCAAATTCAGTCTCTCCTACCTAAAAATAAACAGAGAGCATGTTCTGCCTGTGCAGGGCACCTTTAACGGCCACTCATTGCCCACCAGCTTGGGGAGGGGGACTGGGGACCGAGGCTGTGGGCACCCAACTCATTTGGGGAGCAGCAGGATGCAAGGAGCTGCTGGACTTCATCCAGACAGAGACCCACCCTTGTTGATTCTCCAGTGTCTAGTAACAGGGCTAGGCTCCCACTTCAGGCTTTCCCTGGAGAGCAGGGGCGCTTTCTGCCCCTTCCCCAGCAGGAGATGCATCCTGGAGACCTCCACAACCAGCTTGGCCAACGTCTACTGCCCGCACTGATGCCCCATAGGCAGTCAAGTCCCCTCTCAAAATCCATCTGCGTTAGGAGAGAGCCTCTGTGGTTTCTGTTTGAATACGGACCAAAACAGCACATAATTAGATCGCGGTAATATACATTCATTACTGTAACCAACTGGCCATGACGTGCTCAGGGGATACGGTAGCACTGCAGGGCGGGGGGGGAAATCCATGGGACCTCCAGCGGCACCGGTGGCCCCATCCTGCTCTCATTGTGGTCCTCTGCCAGGGATCTCCCACCCCCCGGAGAGCTCCCACGGGGACCCACAGCTTTGCCTGCATTGCAGGCGGCCTTTAACAGGCAGCGACGGGGTGACCAAACCATCCCAACCGCCACAGCCGGGCAGGAGAGGCTTGCCTGTGCCCCCAGCTGCAATCCCAGCAAGGGGGTTTGGGGATGATAGGGAAAGCCAGGATCTCAGGAGGCTTTGCCCTGGGCGCTGTGCCTGCCTTCCCCAGCACCTCCCGGGGGCTTGCTGCCCGGCGTGGGGGCAGAGCAGACCTGCTGGGTGCAAAAACACCACAGCTCCCGTCATTCACGTGCCAAATCCTTGGCTTGGCAACTCCCGATGGGCTTTGCCCGGTGGTGACATGCACCATGCCCTCACCACGGCTGACGCCATCCCCCCCAGCATCACCTCTGCAGCCCCCAACCTGCAAACCACAGCTGCATCCAGCTGAGAAACACACACAGGACAGCGGGAACAGCCTCAAAATCTCCACACCCCAGCAAAAAGGGGGGAAAAAAATAACTAAAAAAATACCTTACAGCAGATTCCTTGGCCTAACCAGTTCCCTCAAGACCTTGACACCCGCTGCTGCTCTCCCCAGCGCAGTAACAGATCTCTTTCTTCCCTTTAATAGCGGTAATTTGATCTCCCGCATGCAGGGCCATGCTTCACTCCCCGCCAGCCCTGCCTGGTACCCATCAGCTGGACAAGATCTGAATGAAAATGCTTTGCTTTTCCAAATCAGGTTAATGAGGAAATTGGTACATTTCCTTTGCAGGGCCGGGGCTGGCCCGTGGCGGGACGCATCCTGCCACGGCCGTGGGCCGGGGTCTCCAGGCAGGGTGGGCACCTCCTGCCCGATGCCCTGCCTGCAGCGCTGCCTTTTGCTGGCCCCGGGGTGCTCTGGGGTGCCGGGGGCAGGCAGGAGTCCCTGCAGAGGGGCCCAGAAAGCTCAGCAAAGCCTGCAGAGCATGGGCATGCTTGTGTGGGGAAGGGGAAGGAGCAGGGAAACAGGAAAAAACCCAAAATATTTCATTTTTCTGTTTTCTGAATGGAATGCAAAAAATGCATTACTGGAAGCATTACTAAAAATCAAGTGTTTTCAAAACATCTGAAATAGGCACGGAGAGCAGTTTTTGTTCTGTTCTGCTCTGATCCACCAAGAAATCACACCCAGATGCCCCAGCATCGATCTGCAGACCCTGACCCCACGTGTGCCTCCTCCTCCTCTCCCACCAGCCACCCCTCGCTGCAACCCCTCAGCTGCCCCCACCTCTACTCCCGAACCCCCACCTTCCCCCTGCCCGGACCCCTTCCTGCGCCTTCCCCAGCCCCGGATGACAGCACTCCCTAACCGCCCCACAGCCAGGATGAACTTTTCCTGACGGAGCATTTGCGAAGCTCCGCAGCCTTCGTTAAACCCAGCACTTGGCTAAGGTTGCGCCGGCGTTCCCAGTGCAGATGCTCAGCGTTGGGCTCGGACACGTGCCGGTGCCGCTGCCTGTCCGGCTGGACCCGGAGCCTGCATGCTGCAGCGGGACATGGTTTTCATGGGATCAGCTTTGGGGTTTTGTTATTTTCAGTGGGGCTTGGTGATTGCCAGGGCTGGATCCCTGCTTTATTTTGAGCACGCTGCAAGCCCAGAGCAGCAGCTCAGGCCCTGCAATACATTTCCTAAATACGGGAACAACCCCGGCTGCGATGCTCTGGGGCAACAGACCCATGTGCGACCTTGCTCAAGGACCCCAACTCACCCCAATACCCCCGGTCCAGCCCTGATGCACAGCAGCACACGCACCGACACAGAGGCACGGAAACAGCTTTGCAGAGCCTCGCCAGCACAATTTCCAGCACCAAACCTGCTAATGACATTACAGACCCTGGGCTTAACAAAGATGAGCAGCGGAGACCAGACAGCACCGAGACCCCCCTGCCACCTCCTCCCCTTGAGCCTGGAGTTGTTGGGCAGTGCCGGAGCATCGGTGCCGGAGCATCGGAGCCGGAGCATGCCCCTCTGCTCCCCAACTCCTGCCGGCAGACGGTCTAGGAGCGAGACTTTCCCGTACGGGCAGGGAGGAGAGTGTGGGCAGGGAGCTTTTGACAGAACATGCCTGCAAAGCTGGGGATCCAGCAGACACAGTTTTTTTCTTGCTGTGTCATTTCAGCACACACAGAGAGGGGGAAAAAAAAAGGGGGTGGGGGGAAAGCAGGAACATTTGGCAAGCTGGTGAGGGTCTGGCATTGCTGACTGTGGAGAAAGAGCTGTTTCTTCCAAAAGGAGAAGAGGGTAAAGCAGGCTGGCTGCCGCACACGTGCCTGGCGGGGATGGGCTCCAGCACCCACGGCTGGCAGCACGCGAGCTGCCGGCTCGGGCACCAGCAGGAGCCACTGGGGAAAACCGGCTTGTTCCGTTAAAAGTGAGGCAGGTTTTAAACCTTCAGGGTGGAACTTGAAGTCTCCTTTCCGAAGTCCTCGCTAGCTTAATCGCATTTAAAACACTCAGCATCTAACGTTTCGGAGGAAGAAGTAGGAAGGGGCTCTGTCCTGCGCTGCCATGAGTGCCGGGGACTTTTTGGGAGCCCCTGTCCCCCCCCAGCACACCCCATTTTGCCCGCCCGGCCAGAAGCCACCAAGAATAGCTGCAGATGCATTAAGATCTGTGCTTGCTACCAAGCTGCTAAGAGCACTGGGTGTTGATTAAATTTTCATACCTCCCCAACAGGATATTTTTTCGTGTTGCATTTTAATTTAAAACACACAAGAAGGGACTCCTTTTCCCTTTGCAAGCGTTCCAGCTCAAGACCCAGGCGACGTCCCAGTGCACAGAGGCTAAAAAGCCAAGTGGTTTCCCTCTTTCGCCATCCCTCCCATCTCCTCCACTCTCCAGCCTCTCTCCCTCCTTCTCCTCTCCCCAAAGATCATCTCTGGCCAGCACTGCTCCTTGCCAGGAGCCACCGTTACCCATCACACTCCCAGCTTCACCATTGGCAATGCCCAAAGGAGCAGCAGGGCTGGCTCAGCCCCTCACTGTGGGACCACTGCTGTACTGAGCTCCTCCAGTGCTCTGCCCACCACCGTGGTGTCAGGGCAGGTGCTGTTTTGGGGGGATCTTTGCAACACCGGCCCTCGCTGCCGAGTCCCTATGACCCTTGGCATGTGGCTGGCATCACTGTAGCCCTTGCCTTGGGAGCAGGGACCCCAGGGGACATGCACTGATGTCCAACGGAGCTGCAGCAGCTCCTGGAAGCACCAGGGCTCAGGGAGGTTTCCCAGCTCAGCTCCAAGTCCAAGCAAACCCCAACAGGAGCAAACTCCTCTCTGGTCAAATCATTAATTTTGCTGGCCCCTGGCTGCCCCACAAAAAGCCAGGCACTGCCCTCGCTCTCCAAAAGGCAAGAGGAGAAACACACCCAGACCCGCACGATGCTCAGGTCCCACTGTTCACACATCGGTGCTCCGGGGAGAGCAGCTGAGTGCTGAGCGTTCCAAGGGACGACCGTGACACCCCGGGAATTTATGCCAACAAGTGATGAGCAATTTTATACACACACACGTGGAAAAGCAACTGTTTTGAAACAGATTCCTCCTCTGAGCCTGTCCAAGGCCACTCAACTAGTGCAGCTGGGGACCTGGCAGGGAGCAGGACAGCTGAGCCTTGCACCCATCTCCAATCCATCTGCTCCAGCACAGCCAGTGATTTAACACACCTCCCTTTCCCAGTGCCCCAAATCAGGGCCGCCTGAATAGCGCCCGTTTCAAAAAGGATGGATGATTCACCATATTTGAAAACCAGGCTCCAGCAGAAGATCTCAAGTTTGGTGCTTCACGGTCAAAAGCAGCCCAAGCCGATTTTTGAAAACCCAGCCCCACACTCAGCAGCACAAAACCCCGACCTCTGCACGTGGTGAGGTTCATCTCAGTCCTTTTGCACCCCGCATGCAGAGGAGATCCCGCACACCGGGGTGGTGCCGGGCTCCAGCGCTCCCACAGGGTGGGCTCCCCTTGCACCCTCCTGGCCGCAGCGCCTCGGGCGTGCTGGAAGCAGGTAGCTGTTGAGTCACGCTTGCTGCAAACCCCCTTCCTTGCAGCAGCTCGCATTTTATAGCCGCTCTTGCAGAGTCTGTGCTGCAGGGCTCCGCGTGCACGGCTCGCGCTTCGCACCTAACGAGCACCTTTGCAACCGCCCGGCTGTTTAGCTTTGCCCAGGGCTGCAAGACCTGCACACCCCATCTCCCCCGAGGCTATGGCACACAGATCTGCCCACAACCACTGCATTTTGGGAGGTATTTTGAAAGCTGCTAAGGACTCTGTTCTCTTTCCCCCAGCAAACACTCTCCTCCTGCTGCAAAAGCACCCAGAAAGCTCCCAGCACCCAGTCCCGGCAACTCCTAAGGCTCCCCATGGCTTTTTGCCCTCCTGCTTCCCTATAGTCCCAATCCCTTGTGCAACAAGAGGCCTTTTGGGTTTACAGCAAGCAACTGCAGCTGGCTAGCTCTGGTTATGCCTTGCCATGCAGTTTTAATTAGCAGCATGGCTGCTCATCCAGCGCTGCTTTAATGCATATGCCTAGGAGGCAAATGCTTTTATCCATCGTTGCTAATAGCTATAGCCCTGTGCAAAGTCAAGTCAGCTCTTTGCGTGACCGAGCTGCAGCTTGGTTATCGCTGCAGTGCAGTCGGAGCCTGTCTGCAGGTTGCTCCGGCTCTCGGGACTTTACTGGGGCCATAACATTAGGATCAGGAATTTAACCTGACGGCCAGATCCACGCAGGGGAACAGGCTGTCCCCACACAACAGGCTCTGGTTCTCTGCACCGGCCATGCTGTACCTGTGAAGCGCTCAGAGCCTCTCCTGGTGTGAGTGGAGGGTGCCCGTGGCCACGGCTGAACATGTACCTATGGTTGTACCCGTGGCCCCTTGCAACCACACGCAACCTCAACAACTGCTCGCAACTGCAACCGCTTGCGCCTCGCGGCAGCCTCAGACCCTGCCTGCATCTCTCCACGTTCACATCACTCCCACGGCTATGAACAGCAGCCTTCTCCGTGCACGTGTGTTGTCGTTTGTCCCGAACTAACCAAATCCCGACTAGGGGCTGAGGTTCCCGTGCCGCCTCACTGGTGTTACCGACTCCGGAGAGCACCAAGCAGTGCTCCGGGCAAGGGACCCAGCCGGGACAGGCAGGGCTGACCCCTCTCCCTGTGGAGCCCACCAGGCCATCCCACAGCCCCGGCACGTGCTTGCCACAGGTGTTTTTCTTCCCATCTTTGCTCCTGGCAACGTGGGGGAAGAGGAGAGTGGCAGCTCCCGGCAAGCCAGGCTCCTCCTCGCTACCTGCAAGCACAGCGGCTGAGCGCTTCCAAACGGGAAAGCGAATAAACAATCTCGGTGAATAAATACAGCCTCTCGAGTCGGCGTTTCAGAGAAAATAACAATTTCAAACTCCTCTCCTGTTTGCTCTCTGGGACCAGGGAAGCCAGGCTGAGCATCCAAAGCCACCAGCCCCACCGAGCGCCTATGCCATGCCCGGCCAGCCCATGGCACGCACCGGCAGCCCCTCGCCAGCCCAGCCACCCCGTCCCGGACCCCAGCATCGCTGTCTAATGACAAAACTGCAACTCGGCCCCTCCCCGTGCCGGCGCACGGGCAGAGGTGGAGAAGTAGGACAGCGAGCCTCTTTGCCAGCATTATTTTTCCCAACTGGTCCCTACAGAAATCAGGTTTGATCTCAAGCCAGCCCAGGGAAGGGGCATCTGCTCCAGTATAATAAGAAAAGAAAAATACTCCTTAGTCCCTGTTTTGGACCACAGAGACAGCCAGAGGAACCGCAAAGCCGAAACTCCCCTCTAAAAGAAATTAAAGTCCTTCAGGCTCCCAGGGACGGGAGCTGGAAAAGCCGTAACACCCCACAATTTGAGGCTTTTTTTTTTTTTTAACCCATACTGTGATTTCTGCCTCGCAAGACAGCATTTCACGCAGGCCAGGCTGATGAAAACAAAGTGAAAGGCAAGCATATCCATGAAATAACACACGTGGAAAGTACCCTGGGGCCGATTAGCTTTTCGTGATACTATCTACAAATTCTGGGAGCCATGCTTCTAGACCCAGTAAAATTGTGGAAAAATGGATCTTAACATCACGATACAGTTACACAGGGGAACACTATAGTAAGCAATTTCTTTGAGAGATTGCTAAAGTGGTTCTCCTCCGATCTCCCTCTCTTCTGTGGCATTAACCTGCAAAGATGCAGCCTCCCATCGCTTTACTCCAGTGGGAAAGCAGAGAGTCCCCCGCCGATCCCCCCAAACCTGGGGTATGTGCTGGGCAAGGTCCATGCCGGTTAGCAGCGGGAGCCTGCTCTGGTTTGCTGCTCCAAGTGATGAAGGTGACAGTAGAGCATCCCGGTGGCCTTCCACCCCTGCCCAGCCCTCCTCCAGCATCCCCCAGGGACTGCATCCCCCATGTGTATGCCTCATTTTTCTATTAAAAAAAGGCAAAAGCCTATTTTGCTGCCTTCAAGCAGCAGAAGGACTGAGCACCCATAGCCTTTGCAACCTAGAGGCACCCTGCGTGTCCCCGGGGAGGGCGGGAGGCGCAGCCTGACAGTGCTGGGAACAGTGCCTGTCCCTCGCCACCTCCCAGAGTGAATCAGCAGCATTTTACTATACCAAGGCCCCAATCCTCATTCAATTAAAAGCCAAGGAAGGTCCCTCATCCTTTCCATTATAGGTAAGTAATAGCTGGTTCTTTGCAGAGGAGCAGGAAAGGGAGGCACCTTACGGTCCTGGCCATCAGGGACACCGTGACAGAGCATGTCTGCCCGGCATTGCGACTGGTGCTGGGAAGAGCATTCGGATACTGGGGCTGTGGTTCCACAAGTGACCCAGAGAACCCCCAATTTAGCAACTACGGTGGTAAACAGGGGATCCCGCAGGGTAGGTCCTACGGAGCATGGTTATCAGTGCTCCCAGCAGCATCTCCCACCCTTACCCCTCAGTGAGATCCAGATGGTGGATCAGCAAATCCCAGGTATCAAATGGGTCAGCTCCAGCCTTCCCAGTAATGACACCCTAAACAGCAGGAGACCAGACTTTCTTGGGAACTGCCAGTACAAACCCACGAGGTCAATCAGACCATAAATTGTCTGTGTAGCTCACCGGCTCCTCGCACACCGCAACCGGGGCTCTAGCACGGGGAGCGCTGCTGCTATTTGCTGCAGGCACTGAAGGACGGGGAGGAGGGGACATGATGGAAGCAGCCCCTGGCTTTTGCAGAGAGCCAGTCATTAATGCAAGAAACGAGGCGCAGGGCAGGTCGCTGGTGCCAGGCACGGGCAGTGCTGGGTACGCCTGGGCTGCGGCACAGCGGTGTGAGCAGGCAGCAGCTGCCCAACGCCCTAAAGGCAAGGGAACCACACCACCAGGCAGGAGAAAACACCTTTCCCACTATACTTAATTATGCCTGGGCAATAGGCGCTGTAGTCAAGTCTCTAATCTCATTGATACGCCAGAAGCAGCCAAGAAATGTCTTTTTTCGGTCTGAGCTCCCAGGTGGTTCAATCCTGCCTAATCTCCCCACTAAAGCAGCAAGATCCTGACACCACCATCTATTTTAGGAAGAGGAAAACCAAATCCTCATGGCAAGGTCAACATCTTGCCATGAACTCTCCCCTTTCTATCCCAGTCTGGGTTTCATGGTCCGTCTGCCCACGCACACCATCCTGTACCCCCAGAAGGATCTTGGGGTGGACCAAGCAGGAGGGGGACCCCAACGCCAGCAGCACCATGCCTTCACCTGGGCTTAAAGATCAGCCTTTCTGCTCGCGACGAAGTAACTGTCGAAGCATGTTTCCCCATCACAAGCCATCCAATTTGCCTCCCGCAGAGCAATGCCACTCTGCAAATCTCCAGGCGTTATGGGAACCAGGGTATAAAAACATTCCCGGTGCAATGACGCCAAAATTGATGCTGAAATTAGGCTGGGAACAGAACTGGCGCGGTTGCTTCTAGCCCATAAACTAAAACGTACGTATATGGCCAATCGCTCACAAAGATATTACACATTGCGATCGCCTGTAGCATTTTTTCTTGCTTCCAGCTTTGCCCTCAAGTTGCCCCCTGGGCATCCCAAGGGCTTGGGCATCAGCAACTTCAAGCGACTGCAGACCACAAGAACGCAGCCCAGCCATTCCCTGCTTCGTCAGCACCGACAGATGTTTGCAGCACAAACACCAAAGATCTTGGCTCCCTGTTGGACACCGAAACGCTGCCCCTGCCCCAGGGAGGGGGTCCAAGCCCAGCTCCGGGGCTTTCCGAGGCCACCGTGGGGATGCAGGCACATCCGCTGCCTTGTCCGCAGGGAGAACGGATGCGCAGTGCCCAGAAACCACGTCCACTCTTATGGAGCTGCCCCAGGGAGCGCAGGAGGAGGAGGAGGGAAGGAAGGATGCCTCCTCAGGGACAGCCCTCGAGCAGGAGGCTTGCTGCAGCCCGTGCCCATGAGGTTTTGCTCTCTACAACGGGTTGCACAACCAGCCCAGAGATGGGGGCCAAAGCCTTAGAGATCCCTTTGCCCAGAAACAGGCAACACATGCCTCTCTATCCCCCATCTCCTGCCCGAATGGGAAGGACCGACCCCATCCTCATCACGAAGGAAACTCAGGATCTTACAGGCTTCCAGCACACAGAAATACTGTCTCTGGCTCCCCATCTCTACGCCCAGCTGCCCAAAGAGACCCCAGAGCAGAGCTACTCACATTGTACAGGACTGTGGTCCACCCTTCCATGGTGATGCACTGGAAGACAGTCAACACAGCAAAGAGGATGTTGTCAAACTGCGTGATCCCATCGTTGGGACCGATCCACTCCCGGCACTCGTAGCCTGGGGGGCAACCCTGCACCCCGCATGGATGGGGGGGGTCCAGCTCCTCTAGTTCACCTGCGAGCACACAGCAGAGAGCCAAAGGAGGCAGAGGTAAGAGAGAGGTACAGGACAGGCGAAGGGAAGAGCTTGAACACAGATGGGCTTGGGGCAGAGCCGGGAACCCCGCTGGGACTAGCCCCAGCTGCACACAAACTGCTCCTGTAAAAAATTGGGACATCCTGAACGCAACCGGGTGATGCCTGGTGCGCATGAAGCAAAACGCAGGATCTTCTCGGCCCTGGGCTTCCTACAATGGCAACACGTGCTCATCCCGGCTGCTTTCCAGCCGAGGGATGCAAAGCCCTTCTCCCCACCTGAATTGTTTGTGTAGCAGGCTCGGTGCAGCTTCCCGCTGTAGAACTCCAGGCCAATGATGGCAAACATGAGGATAGCAAAAAAAAGAAGCAAGCCGATCTGGAGGAGAGGCACCATGGCCTTCATGATGGATTTCAGCACAATCTGCAGGCCTGGGAGGGGAAAGAAAGAGCACAGCTCAGGACAGTGATCCAAACCCCCTGCCTGGGGCACATCCATCCCATCTGGCAAGAGGAGGACAGTGAGCAGAAAGGACAGACTGTCATCAGACAGATGCAAGAGGCCAGCACAGCCTGGAGCATCCCTTTGGGCAGCTGAGGACCACGGAGGAAAGCACCATCCCAGGGAGAGCAGGGAGAGCCAGGCTGCAGAGCAAGACTCCAGGAGGGCTGGTTTCTGGATCTGGTCCCCCCTCTGGTGTCCTGCCTGTCCTTGTTCCACGTAGACTTGGTGGGACCCGGCCCACGCCGCTCTGTCCCCCACATTGCCCCCAAGGCACGGATCCAGCACACTGACCAGACAGTGCCCAGGGCAGCAGGGACCACAGGACCGGTGCCAGCAGCAGCTTAATTTCTTTATTTATCCCCGTGTCGGCAGATGAAATCTTGCAAAAAACCTAAAATCTCCCCTGAATAAACCTCACTCCTCTTTCAGGAGGATCCACCCACCGCCTTCTGGCCAGGGAAGTGGAGCCGCCGGCGGGCCCCGGCAAGCCACCAAGCCCAGCCTTGTGCCAGCACAGAGCAGGCTGGGTGGGGGGAAATGCCACCCAGGGACACCAAACGCTGCCATCCTAGAGCTCCCACTACGTGGGGAGGTTTGTCCCCCTCTTCCCTGATTTCACCCTATGTCTCCAAGGTGGCACGAGGACCCCTCTGCCTCTGAAAGACATCAGGGACAGATGCGGACACCCCGGGAGGAAGACCAGGAGCATCCAACTTACTGGGAATGCCTGAGACGAGCTTCAGAGGTCTGAGCACGCGCACGGCCCGCAGCGTCCGCAAGTCCACATGGGTGTTGAAGTGCGTCCCAGCAGTGGCGAGGATGCTGCGGGCAGACAGGGAGAGAGCAGAGTTATCCTGGGCAAAGCTCCTGGAGACCCCACTGCCAAGAACCACATTCCCACACCAGGCTGGGGGAAGCCACGAGGAAGACCACATCCCTAGGCAGGTACGGAGATTCAATGCCTCCCAAAGCCCACATGCCAGCGAGCCCCGTTTGATGCTGGCACCAAAGCTCATGGGCCACTATGATCAGCCAAAGCCACCCAAGGGCCACCCAGCCCTGGCAGCCCCCCATCGATGCCCCCCACATGCCATGATGGCTGCGGACAGCCCCATGCCACAGCGCTGGCCATCACCCATGCTGTGCCATCGCACTCTGGGGTCTCAATGCTGCCGACACCACGCTCATCACGATTGCGTGGGTTTAACCTCCCTTCCAGGCAGGAGGCACATAGACCAGAGATGGTGCCCCAGAGATGGAGGTCGCTCCCCTGACGGTCACCCATGCTCCCCTGGCAACACCTCCAGCCATCAGCTGCTCTGGCTTTTTTCCACACATGGAGCTTCCTCGGACCCCCACCTCTGGGATTGCCAAGAAGGAGCAGAGAACCTCACACGCATTCAAAAATCTATAGTAATGAAAGTTTGATGACCGTGGAAGGCAACCAGCAGGCAGAGGAAGGACTCCAGAGGTTTTCTTTTAAAACAAAGATTTTCCAAGCCCATCTCTGGAAAACAAATTGGGGCAGAAAGGAGCCGGTGCACACCGAGTCCAGCAGTGGAAATATTCGGGGCCCCTGTACTTGCTGGGGGGACGGGGATTGTGCGGCTCGGGGATGCCGGCAGAGCCACGGGAGCACAGACAGCAGTGCCGGGGCTCATGGCCTCCTCTCCCATCCAGGTCTGTCCCCAGGGTGCTGGGTGGGGAGGAGGAGGAGGGAGGGCTGCAGTGGAGGAGCAGGGGATGGGAGAGGAGGGGACGGGGAGGAGAGTGGGACAGAGGGAGGCAGCAACCTCAGGGCTGTTTGCAGCAATCCAAAAACCGAGGGAAATTGGGTCATTGTTCCACTAATTCATCTAATTACAGGCCAGAGCAGCTCTCTAGCTCGCTGAACAATTAGCAGTCTTTCTCTCCCCCTCTCCCCGAGGTACGGCAGGTACCAACCTGCCCCTCCAGAAAGGCGGCTGGGTTTCCTAGGATACCCCGGCAGCAGAAACACTCTCCCATCAGCAAACCAGGTTGTTTCAACTCCTTTTCCTATCCTCCTCTTCCTCCCTGCCCTAGTGCAAGGGGTTGACTGCAAAGACCAGCCCTGGCAGCAGTTGTGATGCATTGCCCATGACTCCCGGCGTACCAGATTGCTTACCCCCTGATATATACGGGGACCTTTTACCCTTGATGGCACTTTCCCTTTTCCCCGTCGCCCTTCAGCATGGTCCCCGTGCCGCAGCCTGCGACCAGCCCCCGCTACCCACGGGGCTGACTGGAGAGTAGAAAAGGGACTTAATTAAATCAGGAGCACCCAGAGGCTGGGGAGAGCTGCGTTGTTAAATTGGTTGTAAGATCAAAATCAATAAGTATGATAAAGCACGGCCACTCAGCAGCACACGGGAGAGAGAAGAGCACAGGCACTTTCATCTCTTTCATGCCACCTCCCAGCGAGAGCAGGGTAACCCGGCACTCCCCAAAACGCCGGCGTAGAAGACACGCTGCACCCAACGCTACTTTGGAGACCCCGAGACCCTCCTTCAGCTTTTGCTCCTCACATCCCAATGCCTGGTGTCCAACCAGCCTCCCAAAGGGACGGGGGAAAGGCATTCGCAGCCCCTGCACTGACTCCAGCCGGGGCTGAGCATCTCCAGGAGACCAGGGATGCTCCTGGGCTGGAAGGCAGGCTCTACCCTTCTCTCGAGGGCTCGCCGATGCAAGGCCAGCACCGTGAAAAGCCCAACTGGAAGGCTCCTGGCAGCAGAGCGGGATCGACAGCTCTCTCCTACCACCATGGAGCAGCATGAGCCGTGGTCCTACAGAGCCAGGCAGAGCGATGGAGGTGGAGCCATCACCACTCCCAGCCCCACTGCACATCTCCTCCCCGGGGCAGGACCATCACCCGCTGCCCATCGCGGCGGAGGGGAGCGGAACGCCCTGGCTGCTAAGTCCTCCGCTAACCCAGATTTGTTTGAAGGGCTCGGGAGCCGCCGCGCCGAGCCTTCAGGCAAGGTTCAGGCGATTTCAGGGCACTACTTCCCAGCGCTCTAAATTAGCTGCTAAGAATGGGACTCCTCTGTGGCAAGGTGACATGCTCCTTGTCCTCGCTGGGGGACAAGGGACATCACGAGCTCTTTTGGAAGGAGGTTTGGACAGATCACCAGAGCGAGGTGGTTGCACTGCAGACGTGTCTCCCGACCGATGACAGAAAGATGACCCACCGCTACGAAATACGTGCCTGCGCATCCTTTTGCGGGCACAGGGCGGATGCGCTGGGAGCATGCGCTGCTGCAGCTGCTCCCGGCAAACCCGTCCATCCCAGAGCACCGAGGCACCCCAGAGCCTCCGAGAAGGGTCTGAGCAGCTCTAGGCCATTCTTAGACTAATTGAGGTGGCTGGAAAAAGCTAAGCAAGCTTCCAGACACGCAAGCCTGGCTTTTGTCTGCTTTTCCCAAGCCCTTCAGTGGCTGTAAGTAACAGACATCACCTCTCCCCGACAGCCAGGGTTCACAGACACCACCACCACGTTACTGCTAATAATAAACACAATGCTCAAAACACACCTTCCTGCTTCGGAGTTCAGCATCTCACCTGTTAATTGCTTATTAAGCCTCTAAGCATGCCTTTTTTTTTTTTCTTTTGCAGAGAGCCACCTGTATCACCCAGCATGACCCACTTCTGATTTATATATTGACACACATTAAGGTTTCTTATAGCTCCTCGGGATGCACGGCGCAGAGATGGGACTCGGGTTGGGACAGACCTTTGTGCTGACACAGGGCAGCAGCTCTGGTATCTGTAGAACAACTTAAACCCTTTTCGAACACTTACAATATCCACGTCTGATGTGCTAATAATTATTCTTTATTTTTAGGCAAGGACCCAAACTAAAATTACATCTCACCATCCAAGTTATTTGAAAAAGCTGCCAGATTGGGCTATAAAAATCCCAATGATCTCATGCTTTTCATCATATGTACTGGAGAAAAAAAGAAGAAAAAAAGTGAAGGCGTTTTTATAGGTCACCCAGGCAAAGGGGTTAGTTTTACTTCTTCAGAGGAAAGAGAGACTTCAGGTGAAGAAAAGAGCAAAGAGGAGCTATTGGAAGAATGCAAATGAGAGAGGAGGCAGGATGGGAAGTATATGCTAATCCCCCAAAGTATAATTGAATAGTGAGCAATCACCAGCAGACAAAAACATGCTTTCGGAGGAAAAAAAAAAATAAATCCAATGCTTTGTGTTTGCAGCCAGAATGATTATATTATTTTATTTTATTTATTTACAGGCTGCGGAGTGAAGGGTGAGCTCCCGCTGGGCCCGCCCCACCTGCAGGCTTTGGGGCTGGCTGCCGGCACGGAGTGATTCTCAGCCCTCGGGCACCGCTCCAGCTCGCAGCAGCTGAGCAAGCACACGCCCTCGCCCCCAGCTAAAGACCCGCACCTATGGATTTCTTTTCCCAGGGGGGCAAAAAAAAAAAAAGAATAATCACATTTAAAATTACTATCTGCTCTTTGGGACTTAGCAGAATAAACCATGAGAGATGCGCGACGACCCTGCCCACGCAAAGCCCTTTTACTAGCACAGAGCCAGCACCAAATCCGGGCACTAGCACACACGACAGCACCCACCATGCCTCCGCTGCCCGTGCCACGGGCTGCACATCGCACCCGCTCCCCTCCCTGTCATCCCATCGCGAGCAGCACCAGCAGCCCTGAAACCTCAGCCCTTGGGGACAGCGCACGCAGCTGGGAGCATGCTGCAAAGGGCTTTGCAGCGGGGACCCCAAGCAAAGGCTGAACCCCCAAAATGATCAGATCGACCCTCGGTTTCATCCCCCCCACCCCAAACTGAGCATCCCTCGACTGTTTCCATGGGGGACCACTGCAGAGGCACATGCAGACAAACCGTCCCAGCGAAGGGTAGCTCCAGGGTGTGCTGGGTGGAGGGAGGGATCGGCTGAGACAGACTAATCTCAGCTCAAAATCTGGGGCAGGGAGGGTGCTGGCTGGCTGGCTGACGCACAAATTAATATTTATAATTAAGTGGAAAGGCCCCTCAAGGCCTGCACTGCCACCTGACTCTACGAGGGAGAATACTTCATAATTAATACACTGGTCAAACAGCTCACGGAAAGTAAGCTACCTGATGAATTTACCCCATTCTTGCCCTTTTCTGCTGGTGAATCAATCCCTCCCCGTTCGGCAGACAGCATCACGAGTCGCAGGATGGACTCTAGGCTCTTGGGTCCAAACCCCGCTCGAGGCAGGGCCAGCAGGATCGGGTCGCCCACCCCGAGGATGCCCCAGCAGAGCACAGTGCTCCTGCTTTGGAGGTGCCAGGGGACAGGGACACCAGGCCCGAGTCCTGCCCTCGGCACAGTTCAGAGCAACCTCAAAGCCCCCATCATCTTCACTTGCTCTTTCTAGGTTTCGGGGCCGTGACACAAGTGGATTGCACTGCTGCAAAGCTGCTGATCCCGTCTTTCCTGGCAGCTTTGAAAGCCGTGAAATGGGCACCAACGACTCCCTGCAAGGTGTGATGAGGGTGAAGATGAAATCTGCCTTCACCAGCCTTCGATCTGGGGGACAAAATGATCCCCCAAGGCCACCTCTTCCTAGAGAAGCCCCCAGGATTTGGTACACAATGGAGCATCCCCCTCTGCAAGCCCACCCTGCGCCTCCCTCCCGCCTCCGGCAACGCCTCTCGGCAGATGCAGGATTTGGCAGGGGGAGGAGATGCTGGTGAAACTGTGTTTGCACAAACGGGACCTAGTAGAAACCTAAAGTCATTGCCAGGAGGCTGGAGAGCCGGCCCCGCAAAGAGAAACAAAGTGCACGCAGCCGCGGAGCGCAGCAGGAGTTGGCTAAACTCACGCCAAAGGAAAGGTCCGAGACCCCAGCGATATCCACCCAAGCCTGGCTGATACCACCTCCCCGTGTGAGGATGTGGTGGAAAATAACCCCTTTCCCCTTCCCTCGAGCCAGGCTTTTACCCCGCAACTCCTCTCCTAGAGCGAGGTCCGTGGCAGCGCAAAGAAACGGTGCGCATGGACCCGGCAGCTTGACCCAAGGCTTTACCCCACGGGAGGACGAGGGCTTCGCCCCAGCCCGAGAGCTCTGCACTCAGACATGTGGAACAAGGGTGTCGGGGCTGTGGAAGGAGCTCCGGGGGACCGCGCAGGTTGGAGGGGGGCCTGGAAGGGGATGCGATGCCCCCCCGGGGACCAGCAGCCACGTGGGAGGGACTGACTCACTCCGCAGCGCAGCGGCTGCGGGAAACGGGAGCCAGGAAGGATGGGGCGAAGCGCATGAGCAGCACGCGGGCCGGACCCTGCGCCGGGGGAAGGCAGGATGCCTGTCTCCAAAGCCATGGGTCTGCCTGCCCAGGGATCACCCCACGTCCCCCCACCACCCGTCCCCAGCAGCACAAAGCCTTTTCCCTCATCTCCCACCCCATCACCTCGCCGGGCAGGGGAAACAGCGCTGCCCTTTGTACGAGGTGCCAATGTCAGGCACGTCCCGTCGCCATGGCATATGGCACATGAATCATTCACAAAGCTGGAGAATTAATTATTCATCCAAACGAAAGACCAAACACTTTACTAATTGTCCTGGAAGGAAAGAGCTGGGAAGGGGGTAGGAGATGGGGCAGACATCAGGTTGGAGACCGGCACCATTCATGAAAGGAAAAGAAGGGAAGAGGGAAAAAAAAAAAAGTCTTGTCTGGTGTGATCAAAGCATTGCTCCACTTTCGGACTCAGGGTTGTCACTTTACTGGTTTATCCTATAGGACAACACTCCTTGCAATGGTACAGGCTCTGGCAGAATAATTCTGTTGGGATGTTGCACTTGTGCTCCAATTTAACACTTGTTCTCCCAGCCTCATATCCACCCCCCCAAACTTCCTTGCCTAGAGGTGCGCTCTCCTCCCCCGGTTAGGAAAACGCAGGTGTCGGCGCCTGAGGAAGAGCTTGTTCCCAGCCCGAGTGTGCACGTGTACACGTGTGTGCTCTCGCACATGCATGGGGTGCCAGGCACGCTGCTGGGTGCCAGTACCCCAAACCACGAGGGGATGCAGCAGATGAACATTCCTGCATGGATCTTCTGCCAGAACCTGTTCAAGGACAACCGCCCACCATCTCTGAACCTCTGAGACCAAAAAGACCACCTAAGACATGCCGGATTTGGGTTGTGCAGGGTGCACTAAATACCAGAGGGCAAAGCATCCTTGCCCCTGCCGTAGGGGAGCTCAGGGGAATTGCAAAAAGGGCACCGGGTACTTTCCAGGATGGTCACCCCAAAATCCAGGCAGCACCACAACGACCAACAACCTGCCCTCCTTGTCCCCATGCTCCCGTTGCAACCCCGCAGCAAAGAGGGAAGCAGCCTCCTTAGGAACCGCTCCCTCCTGCTTCGCCCCAGCCACGGCTGAAAATTGGGGCACGGGTGTGCGCAGGATTTCACCAGGAGGCCAGAGGGACAGGCCGGGCTCACGACTGCCGCTTGCCTTTGCAGAGAGAGGACATTGGGTTTAGGACCAGCCGTCCCGGCTTGGAGAGCCGGGCTTTCCTCCGCCGGCATGGGCTGGTGCCCGTCCGGTTGGCTCTGGGTTTGCCAAAGACACAGCAGGCACCACCGGCGATCATTCATTCCTGCCTTCCCTTGGCCATGCTCCACCCCACGAAAGCCCTTAACGAAAACCACAGTGCCCAAGGGCTTCACAAAAGGCATCCAGGTGTAGCAGCTGTTATTAAAGCCTCCGAAAAACCCTGACGCCAGCTCTTCGTTTTAGTGACCCCGGTGTATTTATCCTGGTTTTACAGCGACTGCTTTGCCGGCTCCTGAGCAGCACGCCTTTACAAGGGCCTTTTGATTTCCATTTTGATTTTTTCCCATTGTTAGAAGTGTTCCCCCACCCCTTCACCTCTCACATAACGTGTTATTGTATTACCGCTGCAACTGCTATAAAAAAAGCCAGCGCGGTGCTATGATGCTCAAGCATTGGAGTGTGTGAAGCACACACCCACCTGGATATTTTCAGAGAGAGTTTAACCCTTCTTTTTCCATGACTTCCTTAAAATACGGTGTAGGACAAGGCAGGCTGTTGCAGGCTCCTCGTTCTCTATTCATTATGCTAACAGCACCCAGGGAGCACGGAGCTGATGCTCCAGTTGCTCGTGGCTGAAGGCCCTTCAACCTCTTCCCTCTTGGAACCACTGATTAAGAGGTCGCCAAGGTCCCACTGCCCCTTCTCACCATTTCTGAGCAGTTTTCCCCTTTTTGGCCCAGGACACACTGCATTGAGCAGGTCATAAGTCCAGCTTCAGTGCCCAGCCAGGTCTGGTTCATGCACGAGCAAGGAGAGCATCCCCGGCACAGACGTTCCCCTCCCCGGCTCTGCCTCAGAAGGAATGAAGGTATTTTCTGCACGTTTTCAGAGAAAAATATTTTTAGCTGGGGGAGAACAGGCTGTTTTTTTCAGGCAGCAATGATGATTTGGAAACCACAGGTTATAAACAGAGCGGGTTTACAAATGTGACTATTAGTTCCCCAGTGGAAGCTTTAGCATCAGGGAGTTTTAGGTGGGCGTTGATTTCCACAGAGACGAAAAAATCTGGATTTATTGACATAAGAAGCAAACACCAGTTGAACCCAAGTCAATGCCATCCATTCCTGCACAGGGTCCCAGGAGACAGTGCACGGCAACAGCCCCTCGTTAGGCTAATTAACACCAGGGAGAGCGTGTCCAGGATATCCCGCGGCTCACGGAAATCCCTACGCTGTGCCCGGGGACGCGATGCCACCTGCATTAAGCACCTCTCCTATCAGACAGGTAGCAAAAAAAAAAAACGTTCAGAAAGGAAAAGTAATACTCTGTGTCACCCTTGGAGGGACAAGGGCCAGCGAGCACGATGCTGGGTCCCTCTGGGTCCATCAGGGATGCATCCTGGGGTGGGTCCTGCTCACGTGAATATTGTCTCTCGTCCATCCTCATGGGATGCATCAGCATCCCAAACCGGCCAGCGCATCCTGAGATGAGCGCTACCCCACACCTCTGATGCTCACAACATCCGCTCCACCACAGCCGCTGCCTCTTGCTAAGTCGTGACAAGATCCCAGTGACAATTAATTCTCCCAAGCTCAACAGTCTCTGTCCAGACACTCATACATTAATCAAGCATAAAGTTTTAGTCTGCAAAGATGATCCTGAACCCGACAGTCACCCGCACACGTCCCCCATGCAGAATTCACCACCCACCTTATGCAACCGACACAGCGTGAACCACCAAGTGCAAACCCTCTCCCACAAGCTGTTTGCAAGTCATTTGCCAGCCGAGGATTACTTGCTGAAGAAATTTGCCAATAATTCAGCAGATCAAACAGGCGAGAGTTTCTTGCTAGGGAGGCGCAACCATGGCTTTATCAGCACCACACGGCAAAACCAAGAGCTGAACAGCACGGAGGAGCCCATAACCTCATCCAGCTGATCCCCCAGTGACCCCTACCTTTCCCAAAACTGGTCCAGAATGAAAATCTGTGGGTTGTCTCCTCCACCCACCATACAAGAGAATGCCCCCCAAAAGCCCAGTGAGTCCATGCCAACAGGCACCGGCACGGCTGGGGCCACGCCGGCAGGTAATCGGGCTTTTCTTGGAGAGGCTGTCATCCTGCTGGAGCAAACATCAGGATGTGAGGAAGGTGATGGTGGTGAAGCAGACCCTGTAGGGCTGCGCCCCTCAACTGGCAGTGTCAGGGGGACCCAGGCACCTCCCGGCAGAGTGGCCGGCGCGGCACGAACAGCCCTTCACGGACAATTGATTCCCTGGCACGGGGCCCGCCGCGGTGCAGCACTGAAAGGAGCTGGCAAGGCTTTTGCGAGTGAGTAATTGCCGAGCGCTGACTCAGCACCGGCTCCGTTACAGTCAGCTCGCCCAGAGCCGTGGGGAGGGCAGGGAGAGGTCCACGGCGAACCCCCCCTCCCAGCCCAGTGCTTCCCCTTGGCCCAGGCCCCAAAGGATGCCCGGGCCAGGAGACGGCTGACGGGCATTCCCCAGGCACCCAGCCGCTTTCTGCGTGCTCAGCCCAGCACCACAGCTGCACAGTGAGGCCAAGACATCCCCTCTTGTTGCTACCAGGGGTGACACGTGTCCCACACTGTCCCCAGGGATGTGACCACCTTTGCCAGCCCAGGAGCCGTGCCCGGCCACTCTCCCCACAGCACCGAGCCCACCTGGCCACGGAGCTCTCCCATTAGAGTCACTTTGCGGATGCAGAAGAGCCAGCAGCGTCCTGCGTGATGGCTGCACCATCCGCAGGCAGCCCGCTTGCTGCCCACCGAGGAGCATCACCCCACCGAGACACCTTGCCTTCGTCCGCAGAGATGGTCCCACTCCCCAGAGAGGTCATCCAGGTCCGTGTTGGACCAAGGGAGTCAAAACATTCCCAGTCACGTTCTCCTCAGCCCTCCTCCTGAGCACAGTCCCAACCCGCACCTCTCCACCGCAGACAAGCAGCACCCATCATCACATCCCTGGTGGCACCAGGCTCAGCATTTGCCTTCCTCCTCCAAACACCCAAATGGGTGTTATGTCCCATGTGGTACCATCAGGCAGGGCCAGGCTGCAAGCCAAGAGACAGGACTGTACAGCAAGCAACTCGGGAGAGACCCCAGGTATCTCATCTGGCTCCTGTGCCTCAGTTTCCCAGCCAGCCCCGCAGCTGCTCTGCACCCAGCAGAGCTCATGAAGTGCTCAGAGATCCACAGACACCATCTGTTTGTACGCATCAAACCAGCTCCTCTGAACGTGGCATTTCCATCAGCACACAAAAAGCAACGGCCACGATCCAGGCACCCCTTCCCCAGGACCCCTTGGTGGCTGTAGGCACCCACCTGCCCTCCACACAGCAAGGGACCAGGGGGGGTCACCCCAGGAGGCTTCTGCTCAAGCCGATTGCCATTGTTGGCTGACACAAGCCCAAATGCCCCTGTTCGTTTCTATGTCACCAAAGCCCATCACAGCACAAGCAGGACTCAAATCTGGGCCACGTCCCCGGCAGGTGACACCACCGGTGACACAACCAGCACCCGCGAAGCTCCATGCACTACCACCCCCAGCATTGCTGCTGCACGCCGGGATGCTGAGCAAGCATCACCTGGGAACACAGCTCCCCCCAGACCTTGTTCCCAAACCCCCAGCACCGGGCCAAGGCTGGAAAGTGCTTGGGAAGGCAAGAGGAGAAGAGCTTCTCTCCCTCCCCTTGGGGGCTTTGCCCAAGACCTCTCCCAAACCATGTCCAGTTGCTCATCAGGCCATATTCCCACCACACCCCATGCCCAGATGGGTGACAGATGCCAGGCCACCAGCTGAGGAAAGCTAGACATGATGCCCTCAGAGCCAGCCCTCCTTGCCCAACGGGGAACCTTGTCCCCCATCAGCTGCCCACAGCAAAGCCAACGCAGGAGCCTCCAGGGCAGAGAACCATCCTCCCCCTCATTGGGATGAAGAAACACCACTGACAGCAGCAAACCAGGGCCTTGCCTTGCATCCTGGAGCTCCTGTCAAGCCCCCACGCCCAAGCTGCCCAACCCCACCAACAGCCCCGCGCTGCCCAACTCACCCGCTGAGGACCACGATGAAGTCCATGACATTCCAGCCATTGCGCAGGTACGATCCCTTGTGGAAAACAAATCCCAGAGCCACGATCTTAATCCCAGCCTCGAAGCAGAAAATCCCGATAAAGTAGGGCTCTGTCTTCTCCTGCCAGAGGGGAACCAGTGACACGGTGAGAGGGGGAGATAGAGACAGTGCAAACACAGCACCAGCCATTCCACATTGATCCAACCCACATCCCATCCCACCTTCCCCAGCCCCATCCCCCCCTTTGGGAGCTTTCCCAGCCCTTCCTCAGCCAGCACCAAACTTGGAAACAAAAAGCAGGGGCTATGACTCACTCGAATTGCCCAGTCCCCCTTCCCTACCCCACTTTTTAAGGGGCTTAAATCTTCCTGAACCCTTTCCATGGAGAAGGAGTATGTGACAGCAGCCCCAGGAAGGCTGGAGGGGCTGGTCCTCAAGGAAACCTCCTGCCCTACCACCCTGAAAACAGAAAAAATTAGCTGGTAGGTTGGGGTGACTTCCCCTTAGCTGATGCCCCTGCTCACCCGCCGGACCCCCCAATACAGGGCAGAGACGGACGGACACGGGGTACTTACTAATCTCCGTGACATGGGCGTCTTGTCATCCTCGGGGAGGTGCTGCTCAAGGGCCAGCACGATGCAGTTGGCAATGATGGTTGCCAGTATCATGTACTCGAAGGGCGTGGAGGGGAGTTAAGGAGCAGAGAAGAGGTGGATGACATCCCCAACCCACCACCCCTCCCCTGCCCACCCTTCATTTCACCTGCTTGTCAGCCGCCACCACCACCACCGCTTCCCCCAAAAGAACATGCACACACGCAGCCCAGCTTTCACCTCCCACTGCTTCCAGGCAGGAGGGTGAGGCCATCTTAGTGCTGTTTGGAAATGAGAGGGGTGGCGAGAGAACTGAGAGCCCCCAGGACCTTCCTCACTGGAGACGTGCTGAGCATCGTCACCTCCTTCCCAAGGCAATGGGACATTTAACTAACAGCCTTTGCTGGGCTGCAAACTCTCATGGGAGAGAGATGCTGCTTGTGGTAGGAGCCCAGAAGACAGACACAAGTATGAAGGTGTACAACTAGGCTCTGACCAGGTTGGGCTTCATCTAGAAAAGAGCTTAGCATGGTTCCTGGCAGCGTCAAGGAGGCTCTCCCTGGCACGGCATGCTGGTGGCCGGGGCTGGCACGTCCCTTCACGCTGTGGCCCTGCTGCTTGCCTTCTCTCTTCCATCACAAAGCAGCAGGAGATGGGGCTTGGAGGGGGGTGTCATGGGCTATCAGCAGCCCTGGTCCTAAAGCATCCCTGTGGGAGGGACTATCTGCACAGCCCGAGGAGGACAGGGCATCCCTGGCAGGTCCTAGGGACCCAACCCAGGCCAGCCCACCCTGTGCCACGCGTTGGTAAGGTGGACATGCCCTAGGAACCGAGGGTCCCTTGCCAAGCACCCCACGGGTGGCAGGGTGAGCCCAGGCAGCACTGGGAGCTGCAGAGCACCAAGCTGAGCATTCGCAACTCAAGACACTGATGACGCCTGGGTTGGAGCTCCAGTTCAGGCAGGGTTGAAACTCCCCACGGAGACATCCCAGCTCGGCCACACTTCAGCAGGACCCCAAGAGGTAGTGGCACCTTATCAACAGGATCTAGTTGGACCCTTACAAGCATCCTAAATCCTACAGCCATGTCGAGGGCTTACGCACCCTTCTCTGGGAGCAACCCCACACCAGGACAAGTGGCAGCAGACGCTGACATCTGAGGACCTGAGTGAGCGGGGAGGGCAGGCAGACGCCCAGGAAAGTGCCCCAAACTCAGCTCCCTCCTGCCTTTCGATTCATAGGGGCCACCGGGAACAAGGTGGGGGCATGTAGCTCCATCCTCCTGCCTGGCCCACCGTCAAGCCCTGAAAACAAAGCACTTCCAAGCAACAGGCCAGCGACATCTTTTTAACTTCCCATCCATCTTTACATCCTTGCAATAAAATCCCTGTTGTCCTTAATAACAAAATGAGGTCAGATTCATCAGTGGGCAGTCAGCCCCTTCTCCGCTCCCTCCACGCCAAAAACACACAGCTACATTACTGTCACCACTGGCGTCGGCGGCCACCCTGGGAGGGGACTGCTACCTTCCCAAGGCTCATGTCTGTGGAAAGGGGATGTGATCCCACCTGGAATGGATTTGCTCATAAAGAAATCAGCCACACTCCCACCATACCAAGCCAGCACAGGCAGCAGCACCCCAGCTGAGCCCTTTCCCACCACACCAGGCTTCTCCAGACCCCACAGCTTCAGGTTCACCCTGCTCAGGCCAGAAGGTACCAAATGCCTGTGCCATCAACCCCTGGGAAAAGGGATGATTTTCTCTTTTGCAACCTTGCCTTTTGGGCACCGAAACCGCTGACTACAGTGAGATGCTTTAAACCAGTGGCTCTGAGCCCACGGGCAAGAGAAGACATCCCAGTGCTGACCATGAGCAACTGGAAACCATGAAGTGATGCTGGTGGCATCAACCCCGGCAGCAGCGACCCTGTGCACACTGCGATTTGAGGGGAAGGTGGGAGCGGGGCTGGGCATCGGAGCGGGTCCCCAGAGAGCTGGCCAGGAGGGGCACCCAAGGAGAGCCTGCAGGAACTGGGATGTATTTAGCCTGGTAGGGAGAAGAGCCAGGAAAGATTCAGCCAAGGCATTTAAAAGGCCACTCAGTGAAATTAATGATTGCTAAGTTAAAGGCAAACCAAAAAAGAGACCGCTGCAGAGCTCACCACTGCGGGCTCGGACCTTGATGCCAGCTGGGCATGAATCGCGAGCAGCTCCCTGTGCTCAGGGGGAGGCCAGACCCCAAAAGTTTTCCTCCAAGGCTTGATACAAGTGAGGACTTCATTGCATGGCTCCTGCGAAAGCCACGTACTTTCCCCGATTCCCACCTCTAGCCGCACGCTTTGGCTCATACGCAGACCGTGGCGCTTGGCCCCGAGCCACCGGCCTATTTGGGGTCCTTTTGTTTCATTTTCCTGAAAGTCTGCAAGCAATTAGCACAGGCTTAAAAGAAAACAGCGTGTTAGTGGGGCAGTGCAGCCAGCTCCCCAGGTGCTAGGCACATTTGCCTAGATGAGAAGTGTGAGAACAGCACGGTGAGTCCGTCTGTCCGCCCCAGCACGGCTGACTTCGCCGAGCATCCCGCACTCCTCCCCACCGCCACCTCCTCCCTCCTGGGGCCACAAGTCCCACAGGGGAAACACCCGGGGGGAAAAACCCGACTTCTCCAAAGCCAGCAGCGTGGGAACCCTGCCCAGCAGTGGTACAGGGGCTCAGGACCACCTCTAATGGCTCAGCTCACCCCTATATTTCCTTTCTGGCTCCAACATCTGGCTTAACAGTGCACATCTGTCACAGCCCCAGCATAGGACCACGTCCCCGCTCCACCTCTGGCGAGCGCGTGACACGTGGGTCAGCAGGTATCAAGTCTAAGGGAAACGGGGCAATTACTGTCCTAAGCAGCGACCTAAGCACAAGGTCGCTGCCAAAAGTGACTCTCCAAACCCCACTGGCCCGGTTTTCCGAGGACCCAAGTCTGGGTTATCGCATCTGGAGCTGGGTGAGAGCTGCAAGGCATCAACCCTGCAGAAACAAGCCCCTGTAGCTCCAGCTGTGCCAGGTTTTGAGAAGCCAAGGGTAAGAAAACCCTCCCCAAGGGACAGCAGGAACATCTGGCTGAACCGGGGGCAATTTTATCCACGCACTTCACTTCTGCCAAGCAAGCACCCTCCCAGCTCAGGGCTGGAGCCCACCGGACGATGCTCTATCACTCCTTTGTTTCCTGTCTCATTAGATGTCTAATTACACAACCTTCCAGCCACCCAAAACACAGAGCAGCACTCGCCTCCCTCCAAGCCTGGTAATGAAAGCCCGTCTCCCTCCAGCCTTCTCCTCCTCCTTCGTCTGGCTTCTCCTGGAGGATCATTAGGGAGCCGATAAAAATAGGTTTTCTTATTGATTTATCTCCTTTATCCTTTACACTCTCTCCCCTGCACCGTTGACTTGTTTCCTTAGCAACTCAGCCGATCCCAGTGCACACCACACCTGCAGCTCCATGCTTCCCTCCCCGTGCATTTGAGGTGGGGAAGGTGCCCCCAGGCCATGCAGACCCCCCCCCAGACCCACACCCCAGCCCACGCAGAGCAGGCACTACAGGCTAACCCCATGCCTGGAGCTGGAGCTCCTCGGTGGGTCTGGCAGGGGCTGGCAAGGAGCACCAGGGAGATGTCCAGCCACCCATGGATCCTTGCTTCCAGCTGTGACCTGCCTTGTTCACCTCCCTCCCCAACCGGGACCCAAAACCAGCCCACCCAGAACATCGGTATTGCTAACGCAGGGAGCATGCCCAGCTCCAAGCCCTGAAAATAGATTTATGGTGCTGATGGCACATTGATGCAACATCCCTGAGAGGTTGGGTGCAAGATAAATACCTCCCTGGGTGTGGGCAAGGACTGGGAGCTGCAGAGAGCCCCCCTCCATCTCTCCGCTTTGGTGACCGTGCCTTCTCCCCGCTCCTGGGCAGGCAGGTGGGGAAGGAGAAGAGCAGCCAAGGAGCGAAGCCATGGGGGCATCTCAAAAGGGCTCTTGGGGAAGCCTACCTCAGAGGGCCAGCGAGAAGTACAGGAACAATTTAAACCCTCACCCTGCCTGCATCACCCAGCATCACCCAGCCCAGCTCCAACATCTCCCAGAAACTTAAGTCTCCCTTTCCCATGGCTCTCCGGGCTTCCCCCAGGACCTGCTGCACTGAGGGGCTTTTCCTGCTCCCCGGGTGTCAGCGAGAGGGAGCTTCAGTTCCTACATCTGCGGACTTCATCTTGCTGCTCCCGACCCCACCACTGCTGCCTGCCCCACGCAGACGTGGCACAACAGGAAGACCCACCTCTTCAACATCCCCATCCCTAGGACGCCGCGACCCCCCTCCTTTCAGCTCCATACCCCAGCAGGAAAGCGAGCACCTCCTCTCCAAGGCCGGTTTCCAAGAGAAACCTGTCAAATGGAGCAAAGACCATGAGCCATCCTAATTCAACTCTGGGGTTCCCCAGCCCTACAGCACCTCCCTGGCTTGTCCCCGAGGACACAGGGGATCTTCGCCCAGCAGATAAGGCTACCCAGTGCCCTCAAGCAGCCATAGAGCCATGGACCCTCCTGGCTGTCCCCATCCCTGCATCCTGCCACCCAGCACTCCCGGCCCATCGGTGCTTTGCTGGGGTTGACAGAAAGTGACGTCCAAAGGGACAAGGTGCTGACAGACCCCAAATCCTCCCACCATGCTTTGGATGCAAGCCAGCTCCCGCGTGCCCGTTACGCACAGCAAAACAAGCTCAGGAGAGCAAGCATGGATCAGGACTGCACTCGTGTCTCTGCGCAGCTCGCAGGGAGCACCCAGCCAAGGTGCTCAGCCTGCCTAAATCTCACTGCACGGACATGCCTCAACTGCGGAGACGCCGCTTGCTATCTGCAGCCATAGATGTTGCTGCTTATGACTCCAAAACGTGGCGGTCTGATCTCCGTCAGGGGCTAAACCGAAGGCAGTGCCAGCCAGGAGCCGGTCGGGGCAGAGCTGCCCACACTGCTGCTGCTCCCGTAGGGATGCGGGGCACCTGCCTGCCACGTGCAAACAGCTCCGTGGAAAAGCGTCTCCTTCTCCCCCACCTCACCCTGCACTTAAAAACTGGAAATCAAATCTCTATCCTCTCCTTTTTTTAAAAAAAAAAAAAATAAAAAAGAACAGCATCATGTGATTTTCCTGCCTTAACATCAGTTTTTTAACTTTGGTTGCCACAGCAACAGGATGCAACTTGGCATCACCATGACAACAGCTGCCTCTGTTTAAATTCACCATCTGACAGGCAGCCTCGCTCTCTCCGGCTGTCAAAAAGATGGACCTGCCATTACACCTACTTGCCCCTCCCCAAAAAAACCATTTTAAAAATCTGATGAATGAAGGGCACAAAAAACAGCCATGGAGTTAAAAAAAAATGTTGTTGGGTAGCGCAAGGAGGGAGCTGCCCAAGGACAGCATGACATGGTGCAGCTCTTCTCGCGGGGAGGCAAGACCTGCCAAAATCTTGGCTGGACGAAAGCAAAGGTGCAGAAGATGCTTGCTCAGGTGTGGCATAACACTGCCGGGGTCCCCGAGGGGCAGTGCCCACCTAGCATCAGAGACGCCCAGGTCAAAGTAGGAGTCATCACGAGCAAAACGGTTCAGGCACGTGTGGGTGTGCATCCCATGGAGCAAAATCCCCACACGGGCTGGACTGGGGATGTGCACTGGGGCTTTCAGACACCCCAGCTGCTCTCGGCCAGCCCGACACCAGATTTGGTCCTCAAAGAGACTGAGATAGGAGAAAGCCTTCACTGCAGGGAACAGCAAGGTCCCCAGAGGACTGACAGACATCCATCAGTCCAAACCAGGGGGATAGGTACAGTGGTCGGTGTGTGCCTGCAGCTGAAGGCTGTCCTTGGGGACAGAGCCACACAATGTCATCTGGCCTTTCTGGGGCAGGAGAGGGATCTTATCCAGGTCAAATGTGATTAAGCGGATGAAGAACCGAGCAGATATAGATGAGCTGCAGCCCATCTCGTGCTAACTGAATTGCAGCTTTCCAGGCAGCCAAACAAATGAAATCAGGGCTAAAGGCCTGGCCATCAGCAGGAGAGCAGGCAGGACAAGGCTGTGTTGCCACAGGAGAAGAGAAGTAGATGTTCCTACAGCCAAAACAGCAGCCGCCTCACATTTTGAGCAGGACCAGTAAAAAGAGCAGCTCCAGCAGAGGTAACGCACTGGGCTTTCCAGCGAGAAACTCAGCAAAGACTCGTCTCCCCATGGAGCTGCATCCCAATCCCAGTTACTCGTAGTTCTCCTCCTTCCCTTCCGTGCATCATCCCTATTTACACTGGGAAGCCAAACTGCAGAGGCTGCTGGTTATAATTATACAGTCACCCAGCAGATATACAGGCCTGAATCACCGGTTATTTTTAGCCCTATTACCTAGTCAACTGGAGCTGGATGAAGAAGAGCCTCCACTCCTCCCCGCGCTCCACCCCAGCCCCCTTGGCTTTCCTCGATGCCATGCCCACTCTAACCCACAGCGCAGGGACCAGCCCATCTCCCTCCCGGGGCCAGCAGCTCTCGCTGACCGTGGCCGAAATCCAACGCTCACCTCCCCAAACCACCCTTGCCCTCACTCAGGGGCGATGCTGTGGGCTGCAGGCCAGGCAACTGAGATGCTCACATGTTTTCCCTGGCCCTACCAAAAGGCACTGGCTGCATGTGCCAGGCTACATCTTCAAGGATGGAAACAACTTGCCTGGCCAATGTCACCAAACTCATCACCAAAAAGCCTTGTCCATCCCCAAGCCCTCAGGAGCTCAAGAGGTGCGGAGGAGCTCCAGGGTGGATGAGTTTCTTGGAAAGAGATGGCAGCTAGGCAGGGGATGGCCAGGGATGCTCAGCTCCCGCACCTAGAGCATGCCTGTTCCCAGCACTCACATGGGGATATGTCACTTACTTTTGGGGAAAAAAAAAACCCACCATAAAACGAGCTTATCTCCCTCATGCATTGCAAATTCCAGGAAAGAATAACGCTGGGGAGTTTTTACCGTGCGGTGGTGAAGCTCTAGTCTCTAGGAGACAGCAGCCGCCTGGAGATGAGACATCACGCTGTGCCGCACTGGCACGGGACCCCGGCCCACACGGGGAGCGTCGGGCCAACGGCAGCACCCCAGCTCCATCTTGCTTTAAATGAAAGCTGAAGGGGCAAGGGCCCTGCCATACTGTGCTGGAAAAGCACATGAATAATTTGGCGTATTCTGGAAAAGCAGGCAGGCCGGCATAGCCGCTGCCCTGCAGGGCTCCGAGCTGAGGTGTTGCGTCCCCATCTTCGCTACCGCACCAATGCTCCTGCAGCTGCCCACCCAGCAGGCGCTGCCGGCAGGGGCAGATTTAGGGATGCCACAGGGAATTCGGCCCCCCCCCGAGCTGCCCCTTCACCCCCGGGTCACCCCCCTAAGCCTGAGGGCTTTGTGGCTCCCCAGCCAGGACCAGCTCCTGCCTGGCAGAGGCTCATCCTGACGTGTCAGTGTTGCAAAGGGACTATTTCCCCAGCGATGCTCAGCAGGGCGGGTGACCCCTCCTGCACACCTACACCTCATCGGAGGGTTTCCCCGAGGTACCTGTTGCACCAGACCAAGGCATTGCTGCTTGGCACCGGGGCAAGATCCCTCGCGCCTGCCGGAGGAGCCGGCAAGTTAACCAACAAGTTGCAGAGGGAAAAAGCAGCAGCGGCGAGAGCTGCATGTAATCACCACTGCAGAAAACAGCACAGGGAGGGTCCTAAAGCCAAAGCGTAGCCACGCTGAAGTTTTCCCGTTCGGGTCCTCAATGGGGACAAAGCCCAGGAGGGGTCTCGGGGGGCAGCAGGATGCTGAGCCCAGGCTGATGGGGAGCTGCGTGCTGCGGTGTTGGGCACCGGCCAGGGTGCCCGGGGGCACCCGCAGGCAGGGTAGAAGGGGAGAGAAGCGCGCAAGGGTGTATGAAAGGATGGAGGAGCGGGGGTGATCTGCGCCCTTCACCCAGCCCTAGAAGGGGAGTCCCCAGGATAACCGCAGTCCCTTGCGCCAGCACCCCAAGGGGCCGTGGGGTAGAGCCAGAGGTTTTCAGCATCTTCCCCTCTGCTGCAGGGAGGGGGCAGCCAGTTCCCAGAGCCACCGTGGGGGCCGGGGGCTGCAGGGCGAGGATGGCCATGCCCTGCCAGGTGTCATCAGCAGCAAAGGGGGCACAGGCTGGCAGGTGCAGGAGGGGACAAAGCCACCACCCAACAGGGTCTGGAGATTCACAGGCTCCTGGGGGTCCGTCCCCAATGGGATGGGTAGCTCCGGGTGGGGTGGCAGAACTCCAGCAAGACATCAAGGCATAGAGAAAAGGCTGTGACCACCCCCCCAGCCGCACGGGCACAAGGCGCCCTAAAGCATGCAGGGTTAAACCGGGATCAGAGACACCCCCACTTGCCAGCAAGGGGGGCTTCCAAATCCAAGCCTAAGAAGAGGCTGGGGGGGCTCCCCACAGGGAGAAGGGGTTCAGCTCCCCGCCAGGCACCGAGCAAAGCGCAGAAGGGGAAGCAGCAACAGGGTGAGGAGAGCATCCCCAGGGGACGGGGCACCCCTTGCCACACACCAAAGGAGAGAAGAAGGCAGGCGCTTACCTGCCAGCTAGTGCCACACGCACGTGTCCTGGGTGGCCACCGAGGCAAATCCGGGGAGCAAGGGGGGGCTCACAGGGGGCGCAGAAAGGATATGGCCAGTCGATGAGCTTCTTGGCGTATTTCCTGACTATGTTCTCTTCCCCAAAGAGGAAGAGTGATCTGTTGACGGTGAAGCAGTTCTGCCGGACAGGGATAGGGTTGTACAGAGCCATAGTCCGGGCTCTCTGCGCTTTGGTTTGCTTGAAGGCTCCCGGGGTCCCTCCCGCAGGAGCAGGAGGTCCTTGTCGGCTCCGGTTCTGGTCGGAGCCCCCATCTCCAGAGCCCAGCCTGCCGGCCACCGCCTCCCCAAAGCGAGCCATCCTAAAAGAAAACACACAGGTGAGCCGAAGCAGCACCACCGAGGCAGCGGGGTGGGGGGGAAGAGAAGAGGGAGGGGGGTTGCGGGGTGCAGTCCCAACCACAGCCCCCTCCTCCTCTCCGGGTGATGCTCAGCTCCGTCTCTCCTCCATCCCTCGGGGGGAGCAGGGACCCGCGTGGAGGTGAGGCAGCAACGCGCGGCACCGGCTCAGCGCCTCGGGCACGGCGTGCTGGGCAGCCGGCTGCCTCCAGCCCCCCCGCGACAGCCCCTCGGGCAGCCCCGGCCAGCGGGGAGGGCAGGGAAGCCGTCCCGCTCGGCGGAGGCCGCAGCAGCTCGGTCCCTAAGCACCTTCCGCCACGAAGCAAGGGGTTAAGCCCAGCCACATCCTTCCCACCGCTCTGCCTGCAAGCCCAAACCAGCCCCTTTTAACCGCCCCCCCCCCCCAGCAAAGCGAGCCCGGGGAGTGCCCGCCGGCAGGGAAAGGGCTGGGATCCAAGTCCTTCCATCCGCCCCGTCGCAAAGGAAGACGCAATTTGGTACAGCACCCAGCGCAGCGGAGGGGAGGCCGGGGAAACAGGTTGCAGCGCGGTCCAGCCTAGTTGGAGCCAAGTGTCCAACTCCTTCCTCCCGACTCCATCTTCAGCAGCCCGCCAGAGCCCGGCCAGCCATCCGCCGGCCCCCCGGGGCAGCGGGCAGACCCCCCGGGCAGGGACCGGCGGCGCAGGGATGCTCAGCCCGCGGCTGCCGGGGCAGGAGCGCGCCCAGGCGACGCCGGCTTCCCGCAAGAGCCGGGCCACGGAATTAAAGGCTGCCGCGCCTCTGCAGCTCGGGGACAGCTTGCTTTAATGAAGTCAGTGGCAACACACGCGCAGACAAGCGCGCACACCCGCCCGGCTCGCTCCCTCGCTCCATCCAGTGCATTCTTTTGGCAAGCACGGGAGCTGCCGCAAAGGAAAGTCAGAGGCGAGGGGAGGGTCTGAAGGGAACAAAGGCAATGGGGGAGCCCCCACCCTGCAAGAAGCCCCGGCTGCAGAGGGCTTTCCAGCACATGGGTGTTCCTAGGTGAGTGGCTAAATTGGGGGGCAAGGGCGGGGGGGGGCTCTGCCTCCCCCCTGCTTGCAGGGGAGGCAAGAGGCTCACCCCATCTCAGCCTGCACCGAGCATTTCTCCGGCCACATGCACCGTCCCCCCCATCCCTGGGAAACTTCGGGGCTCCCGGTTCCCCGCTGGAGCCGCCCTGGTGCCAGCAGCTGCCCAGGGAGAGCCCTCCTGCTCACTCACATACAGATCAGCCTCCTTAGCACCCCCACGCCTCAGTATTTTCTTTTTGACGCTTGATGCTGGCCAGAAGCAGCAGCAGCTCAGCAGAAAGGTGTAAACAACTCCGTCTGGATGAGTCCCTGCAGCGGCTGCCACGGGGGAGGGCTGGCCCCAGGGCCAGTCTGGCACTGACCCCACTCCCCCCAGTCATCCCACAGGCAGAGGACTGGGGACTTGGCTGGTGCTTCGCCCATGCAGGTGCCAGGGTCACCCAGGGATGCTCAGGGTCCCCTGGACTGGGCTGCGCCCTGGCACGGGGGCTGCCTGCCCACCCATCTCTGGGGGCACCCACCCTGCCCTCCTGCACACCCAGGGGACACGCAGCGCCCCAGAGGCATTCCCCAGTGTCCTCCCTACACACCAGGCAGCACACTCTGCGAGCTGTTCACATGCAGGATCCCCCACCCCTCCCATTCAACCCCACGTCTGAAGGGCTCCCCAGGGCCTTTGGCACTCACTACCTGCCCTTCCCCCAGGAAGGGCACCCACAGATCCAGCCAGCATCACAAGACACCCCGCATCCCCATGATGCTCTTCCCCCATCCATCCCACCACCAGCAACCCGCTCTGCAAACAGCGGCTGCTGCCCTGTCGCCCACATCTGCTGTGCAGCAGCCACAACCAACTTGGGGCAGCTCAAAAAAAAAAATTAAAAAAAATCAAGCCCTTAATCACATAATCGTTAATGCATTTGGGCAAGGGCTGCTCCTTCGGTGCAGCCTGGCAGCACTTCACCACGGACTTCCCCACCCTGCAGGCACTACCAGGAACAACCAACCATGGGGGTCACTTTTTGGCCCAGGCTTTCACAGGTGCATTGCCAGGCACCCTCAGGCCAACCGGCCGAGGAAGAGGAAGGATCAGGCCCTCTGCAGCAAGACAACAGAGGAACATTTACAGAAAAAGCAACCTCAGCCAGACACCGAGAGCCCACCTGCTCACCATGATGCCCATCTGCTATGTCCCTGCTTGACTCTGCTCCTCCAGTTAGCCTTGTAACAGACATGGGTGTAACTGGGGGGTTTCAGCAAGCCCCCCAGCTCTGCCACCACCACACTGCAGCAGAGTGGAGCAGGGGTGGGCAGATCCCTCACAAAATGCTTTCCAGGCCAATGGCTGGCTCCAGCACAAGCCAGCATGAGCCTGGGCTTTCATTCTACTAACGAAGGGCAGCAAGGAGGCCATGCCAGCTACCAACTAATTACAGTCCCTTCGATTCATTCCAGGCAAGACACTGCCCTAAACGAATCAATTACGATTTGTGGCTCATCCCCTTTGCCTCCTCCTCCTCTCCACCACCAGCACCACATCAAGAGCAATGCCACTCTTCCCACCTTTCAACCCTTTAAGCCGCTGTTAATTAAGCCCAAGGCTGGGCCGATCGCCAGGAGCAGATCCTCAGCCCAGCAGAGCTCCTGCCTCAGCTCCTCCCTGACCCCCCCCAACCCTCTCCCATCCTCTTGAGCCTGCAAGCAAGCCTCCACCCAGCCTAAATGCTCAGGCTGGTACCCAGAGGCCGAGGAGGATGAGGAAGGCTGGACCCAGCGCTCCCCCTGCATCCCTTGCCCCCGCTCAGAGGCACCACGCCTGCCTCACAGCTAGGTGCAAGGCACTGAGGAGGAGGAGGAGGAAGGCAGCATTCCTCCTGCCCCCTGGAAGCAGGGATGCAAGCCTTACCTGGACACCTCTGCTGGGGCAGCAGGCTGTCCCTGCGCCCGGGGGGTCGCTCTGGCTCTACTCTGTATTCACTGCTGCAGAGCAGAGCGCAGGATGACCCCGCTGGGAGCCTCTCTCCTGCTCAGACGGTGCTAAAGGATGGGATATTTATGAGAAAGCAGCTCCTTAAGAGAAGATTGAAAGCAAAAAAAAAAAAAGAAGTCCCTGGCTATGCCAAGAGATGCAGGCTCGGTTTCCCAGGATGTTTATTGCCGTTCTCATCTTGACCCTCACCCCAGCACGCTGGGATCGGTGAGTCAGGGAGAAGCGTGGCTGATGCCCGCATGATTCAACATGGCACAGAGATACAGAGCCAGCTATGTGGGGATGGGGTTTGGGTTTTTTTTCTGTGTGAATGAAGGAAATCCAAGAAGACAGGGCAACAGCGGGTGCTGGGACAGGAAAGCGCTTGCGATGTGCTGGGTTTTACGGAGACAGGCTAACTCCCTTCCCCACACCGGTATTGCCATCTAAGCCTCCTCCTTGCTTTTCCCACCCCCCCACCCCCCCCCTTTAGGGCAGGGCATCACCGCAGCACCGGGCTACCCCTTCCCAGGGGAGGAGCAGGACCCCCCCATCACCGCAGGGACGCGGCCGGGCCGCCCGGGCTGCCGCCGCTCCGGCATTGCCATCTAGCGGCCGCCGCCCCCTCCCTGCAGCCCCCCCCCGCTCATCCCGGCCCCCGGCAGCAGGCAACGGGGCTCGGCTTGTCTTCCCGGCCAAGCCCCGCCTTTACCTGCCCTTCCCGGGGGTGCTTTGAAACGGATGCACAGAGCCCCCCCCCCCCCCCCCCCCGCAAGCATCCCTTTGCACGGCTCTCCTGTCACTGGAGCAGCCTCCGGCTCACCCCAGGCAACCCAAAAAATCTCCCACCTATGCATTGGTACAGGCAATATTGTTAAAAGCATCTTCTGCCGAGCCCGGGGTCGCTCGGAAAGCCGGAGGCTGCTCCCCATCTCAGGGACAGCATCACACAGGGAACAGATCCCCAGCGCAGCCCTGGCAGAGTCCGGAGAGGTGGGGGGGGACAGGCTCCGCTTTGGTGACTGATGCTCCCAGGAGCTCTGAAGGGCTGCACTCATCTTAGAAAGTGGCTTTTGGCATCCTGATTTGATTTTATTTTTTTAAATAAGGCTTTAGCTATGCTGAGAGGAAAAAAAAAATAGGATCAAATGAGAATCATCTACAGTGCTCTGGCCAAATTTCAAATTGGGACTGGGTAGCAGTGACTCAGAAGCATGTTTATAACCATGCAGGAATGGAAGTTTTTTTTTTCCAGGAACAAATTCATTACCTGCTGGATCAGGAAGAAATGTTTTCCCCATTTGCAAAGCGGAAGCTCTGCCAAGCCAAGCACCTCTGCAGCAGCTGGTGCAGCTCACCCGTGGACACCCGGGATGTGGGTGGAGAAGGTCCAAGCAGCTCCAGGATGGCATCTCCAGAGGAGGGTACCCCACCAGTCTCTGCCTGATGTTCATCTGTGCAGATGTTAGCAGCTGTGGTATGGGCCACGACAGCCCTGCTGGCATCCCTCCTGCCAACAAAGCCCCAAGCCAAGCACAACGGCCTCGGCTACACTGCAGAGACTCTGCACTGCCTTGCAGCAAGGCAACTCTTGCTCAAGCCAGGGCAAGCGTTTCCTCTCTGCCATCTATTCACTTTTTTTGGTAGCAGCCTTGCCCAACTCGGTGCTCCCCACACCCGCTTGCCCCAAGCTGCCTGCCTCACCGGGACTTGCCTTCCTCAGCACTAAGGACAGAGAGGAGCATCATCTTCTTGCAGAACTGCCTGGACACATCCCCGACACTGACCTGAAGGGCTGACTTCTCAGAGTCAGCACTGTAATTTATTCACTGAGAAATGCGACAGCTGGAAGACTAGTGAAAGCCAGCAAATTTCACACCAAGCTATAAACTATGCATCCACATTAAGCAACTGCCACTACTCCAAACTCCTCCCGGTCATTCGACTGAAGCAGCCACACCAGGCGTTGCGCAGCAGCGGTGGCAGAAAAACTTGAAACTGCTTTAACCTGAAAGTGTAATTTGTGGCACACTGCCATAAAACATACCAGTACTCACAAACACTGCTGGGTTTAATTACCGAGACCTGTTAAGTCCAACAGCCAGTCTTGGCATCTTTAAAATCAATGAGATATCAATCTGGTAAAGACCTCTACCCTGGGATGGAGGAATAACCCTCTGGAAATGGGGATTTTGGTTGCTATATCTCCCCCCAACAAGCTCTCGCAAGTGGGAATGCAGGCGATGGAGGTGCAGAAGGAGCAGCATGGCAGCTGCTCTCATCCAGTCTTCCCAAGGTGCAAGATGAAGCGTACCTTGCATTCCCACCCCAGGGATCCAACTCCATTTCCCAATCTCTCTGCAAGCATTTGCCTGAGACAATCCAGCCCAGAGCAGCTTTGGCCCCATTTTTAAAAACACCTCCCAGTTCTCAGCTGCCAAGCAAAATGCAACACAAACCTGAAGCAAAATGCCACACAAATATGAGTGTAGTCGGCAGCTGGTCCCACTCAACATTGCCAAACCCACAACCTCTCACCACACCCTAAGCAGGACCCCCCAGTCCCCAGCTTCTCTAGGGGTGAGATGCCAGAGCTGATTGCATGCATTAGCCATGTTTTTTCAGGGAGCTCTGGGCAGAGCCTGGAGAAAAACCCATGAGCCTCCATCCCTTCTCCTCCTCCCCTTGCTGCACGCATGTAGATGCTTCCTAGCAGCTGATCTGTTGTGACATCCATCTGTGCGAGTAAAGGAGAGACGCGCTAAAGGTGTCTCCGCAAGTCAGGCGGGATGTCAGAACAGGGATCAGGCGCTGCATATAATTTGCTTCTTGTGCTCTCCCCAAGCGCTCTTGGGCGCAGACCAGGCATGCCAAGACACCAGCACCACAGCCCAGCACCAGGTCCTGCTTGGGTGGCCCGAGCCCCGGGGTTCGCCACTGCTCACAGTGCCCTGGGATCACAAGCAGCCCAAGCTGAACTCCTCACGTACCTCTTGAAGCCACCAAAAGCGCCCAAATGCACCACAGAGCCTTGAAGTTGGATGTTCCCCCACGCTGCATGTGTTGCTGTAGGATTGGAGCAGCTCATACGTCAGAGATACCGATGAAATAGAAGGATGCTGCGTCTTGAATCAAAGGGGACTTCAGCAACCAAACGGTCGCAGGCTGAAAGAGCTGGGAGAGGTTTAAAGGACAGCCAAGAAACCTCCGCTCCTGTGCGTTTACGGGGACGCAGCAGGGCTGTGCATCCAGCCCTACAAAACCCATGGCATTGCACTTCCAGAGAGGCTGACTCGAGATGGTCCAATAGGACAAAAAAATTAGGGAGAATTGATATTTGAGTTGGTTTTGGTGCTTGGTCTCACTCTGCCACCATGAAGCTTGGTGCCCACACTCACCCCCCTCCCCACGGGCTGCGTGGGTCTTTGTACTCTCCAAAAAGCCCAAACCAAAGCCAAGGGCCACCTTTGCAGCTGCGTACACCACCGAACAAGCACAAGGGGTTTGCTGACAGCTCAGGCAGATGCAGGCAAGACCCCGTTTCCCCCCAAACCATCACAGCCAAGGGACAGCATCGCTTGGCCCCAGTCCTGGCAGCAGCGATGCCATGCAGGAAGGAAGCATCTCCTGGCCTGCTGCTGCCCACTCTCCTATTTCCTACCGAAACACGCCATACGGGTGTTTCTGCCGACCGCGGCACTCCTTGGGCTAACTGCCTTAGGCAGGGAGGCTTCGTGGCTCAGCTGAAGAGGCCTGAAATAATCACGCATTAATAAATTGCCTGGAGTGCCCTGCTGCTTTATTTAGCCTTGCGAGTTGGGCTCTAATTAGCATTTGCAGCCGCATCCCGCATCGTGGCTGCTCCGGGCAGGCGCGCAGCAACCCCACCTCCCGGAGAACAGCTATCCGCCTGCCCCTGCTTTTCTGTCAGATTAAAGTGAATTTCCATCCTCGCTTCCAACCCCCAAATCCCTCTGCATAACCTCTCCCTTCGGCCGAGCTGCGGAGCATCCCAGCCCTGCACTAACCGAGCTGGCAGCAGGTGAGATATAACCTCTCCATCCACCTCCACCTCAGATGGGTCCAGTTTTGGGCATTGCAATTCCAGAGAGGCTGACTTGAGATGATCCCATGGGACAAAAAATTAGGGAGATTTGGTATTTGAGAGTGCTGAAAGGATCAGAGCTGGGCAGCGTAAATAAGAGAAGATCAAGGAGAGGAGGGAGGGAAGGAGCACAGACCAGGGGAATATTCCCTTTCTTCCCACGAACGCCCTGCAAGTGCAGGGCTCGAGGGGGCAGATCCTGCCACAGCCAAACACCGAGCTGCCAAGCTTTATGTGTGCGTGGGAACAAGGAGGCTGAGCTCAGAAAAGACACCCCCAGGGCCAGCCGTAGACAGTCAACAGGAGGAAGCTTATTTCTAGCCTGCCAAAGGGTTGGAGAGGGATTTTTAAAAAGCATTTTTTCAACCTCTGCACTACCCAAAGCAGAAGAAATCCCTCACTTTCTCCATCAGCATCCTCATGACCCCTCTGGCTCAGAAGCATTAGCTCCTGCCAAAGCCAGCGGGAGATTCTCTCCTCCTTAGATCTCTTCTTCGCCCCCACAAAAGGCAGGTCCGTGCCCGAGGACCATCCTGTGCTTTCTCTGATCCTCTGCCTGCCCTGCAAGGCTCAAGTCAGACAAACACAGCAACCACGGTACCAGCGACCGGGATGATGGCGGAGCCTCCTGCCTTTAGGCTGCAAATCTCCCTGGCAATCAAAAGAAAGCTGGACCAGAAACCCACCATCTCCATCCCCAATCTCATGAAGCCAAACTCACAGGCTCAGCTTTCTCAGAAGCAACCTGCTAGCAAACAGGGTGCCTTCAATAAAATTACATTGTCAGGACAAGAGCCAGGAGAAGATTAAGCTGTTGAAAAAATTTTCCAGCAAGTCTGAGCTTAACGCTGAGGAGCTGATGCTCAAGACAGCCAGAGAAGCCCCATCCCTGGCACGCAGCCAGGAAGGAGATGCTGCTTCCATCTTCCAAACCTGTGAAAGGGAAAAGGCCAAAGAGCAAAACCTCTCTCCAAAAGCTACTCAGTGCTGGGAGGTGCGAAAAAAACCGTCCCCCTTGCCGCAGCGACAGGCAGTCATCAGCTCGACAGCCTCTGCGAAGGCAAACACCCTCGCCCGTCCCCAGGAAAGCGTGGCTGAGCGCAATTCCTCAATGGGAAAAAGTTCATTGAAGAATTTTTAGGCTTATTTCCACTTGAGTAAACACACGGAGAGGACAGTTACAGCACGTTAGCTACTGTTTTACCATCTCGTGAGCTGCAGTGAGAAAAAAAATTACCCCTGTGAAGCTCCTCTGATGATAAAAAAAGGAGTCGTGGTTTGTATCAGAGCTTGCAAAGACAACATGTTTCGTTACAGTATTATCCACCACGGTGGTGTGCTCCAAGCTCACGGGAAAGCCGCTTCCCATCGAGCAACCTGCACACAGCTGGTTAGCATCATCCATGAAAGATGAGCCACAACACCGCCTCTTTCACATGCGTTTCGGCAAGGACGATGTCACACTCATCTCCTTCAGCACCGTGGTCCCGCAAGGCTGGGGACAAGTGCCAGCGTGTTTCTCCCAGTTAAAGGGCGAGAGCCTTACTGGTGTGCATAGCACCAGCCCAGAAACAGCCAAGCAATAGAAACATTAATTGTTTTGGGTGACCCCCGCACCCGTAACCCTGCGCTGAAGGATCGCAGCGGAATTTCCCATCGAGCATGCAAAAGGTAAGTGGAGACAAGAAACACATCTCTCCTCTCTGCTTTTCTAGGAAAGATCTCTTGAGGGCCACCTTGGGAAATCAAGAGCCACATTTGAAAGCTGCTTTAGTACAACTTCAGAGACCTAACTTCTCACATCGATTTTTTTTCAGCTCTCACATAGCACAAGCAGTCTAAACCAGGGATTAACCTTTGTCACACGCAAATGCGGCAAACACCTTTTGAACTGGAGAGGACCGCCTGGCAAGTGCAGAAGAAAAGGCCATAACCCTTCAGAGGCAGCTGAGCTGAGAGAGCATCCCACACATGCACAGACTAGGAACTTCACCATCGATGGCGTTTGTTGGTGCACGGTTAGGTGGAAGTGCCATTTCCCTGGTACGGGTAAGTCTGCAAGGAGCAAACCTCTCTGGGGACAGGTTGTGCACTCATCATCACAGCCGGGTTTTCACCAAACTTCCAAAAACCTTTCCCAAGTTTGAAAACTACGGGGTTTGAAATTAAGAAAAATGCCATTTTGGGAGTGTGCAACAACAAGTCATCTATGTTTTAAAATGTAAACATGCTCAGGACATGTTTTAAGATGTAAAACAGTTAAATTAAAAGTTATAGTCTGACAGGACTAGATACCTCCTGAAGTCCCTTCCACCCTAGATTATTTTATTACTTTATCTCTTAAATATACATTAGCAGGGGGATGTACTACACCTTAGAATCTGTGACTAGAAAATAATCTGAACCATATACACTTGAGAGGCTGGAAAGCACCTCTCCCACAAACATCTCCTGGCCAGCAGACAGCTCCCCATCCCATCGGAATTACACAGGAACAGCTGGGGGCTGCCTAGGAAAGGGGAACAGGTTGGATTATTCCAGGGGAGGGAAAGGACGAGGATGCAAGTATTGAATAGCAGAAGTGTCACTGCACACATGCTGCACCGAATCGTGCTCACAGCGCGGGGAGACGATATAAGACCAGGACTGATAAAGCAGAGGGTTGTGCTGCCATCCAGAGGGACTTCGACAGCCGGGAGAAACCGGCGAAGGAACAGCATGAAATTCAGCTTCGTGGGAAATGCCAAGCCCTGCGCTTGGGGAAGAACAACCCGGTACACAATGGCTGGGAAGCAGCTTGGCAGAGAAAGGGACCTGGTGGACACCAAGTCGACCACGAGCCGGCAGCGTGCTCTTGCCACAAAAGAGGCCGACAGCCTCCTGGGCTGCATTAGGCAAAGGGACCCCTCCCCTCTGCTCAGCTCTGGGGAAACACATCCAGAGTGCTGTGCCCCCCAGGACAGGAGAGACATGGGCTTAGCAGAGCAACACTAGCAGAGGTGACCAAAGGAGGGGAGCATCTGCCCTAGAAAGAGAGGCTGGGAGAGCTGAGGCTGCTCAGCCTGGCTGGAAAAGGCTCAGAGCAGATCTCAGTGCATGTGAATACTGGATGGTGGGGAGTAAAGGCAGAGCCAGGCTCTTCTCTGTGGCACCCAGTGACTGAACAAGAGGCAACAGGCACAAACTGCAATAAAAGAAACTCCATTTATACACGGGAATAAACTTCTTGACTATGAGGGGGGCTGAGTATTAGGGACAGGTTGCCCAGAGAGGTTGTGGAGCCTCCAAAACTTGGAGATACTGAAAACCTGCCTAGACACAGCCCTGGGCAGCCTGCTCTAGGTGACCCTGCGTGAGCAGGGCAATGGACCAGGTGAGGTCCAGAGGTCCCTTCCCAGCAATTCTTTGCTTCTGAGCCCCGGCCACCCCCAGGCCAAAGGGGAAGCTCTCTCCGAAGGCTGGTTCCTGGGAAGCACAACTAGCCCCAGCACAGCGCATGGCTTCAACGCAGCCCCAAGGTGTGCTAATGAAGCTTTCCGACACCCACAGCTGCGACTCCAGCAAGGGAAGCAGGAACGAGGCATGCCAGGATGTGATGACAAAGCATGAGGCAGTAGCTCCCGAGCGGAGGCATCCGCCGGGACCGCCTTGTCCTCCACGTTCAGCAACCAGCTCCTAACGAGCCCAGCTCCCTGGAAGAGTGGCCTCAGCCGTGCAGGAAGGCTGGGACCAACCATAACTGCCCACCTCCCCCCCAGCAGCCCTTGGGAGGCTTTGCAACATCACCTGAATTAACTCAGAGAGGGAATTCTTCCTCCAGGGTGTGCCAGAAACCCAGACTTTGAGGCAGTTCAGGAAAAGATGCTGCTGTTTCCATGCTGTTGCCAGGCCATTCAAGCAGAACTCGAGTTCATCCCTGGTCAGAAAACAATCTCCTCCCCATGCATCAAAACCTTGGTCTGCATTGAAGAGAAGGGGGAGAGAGTGCAGGGAGGGCCAGGGCAGATACCTCTGGGAGAGATGCTCCTCTGCTGCCCAAGGCCAAGTTACCATAATAAAAGCCGTATTTCACTGCCCCCAGGTTTAGCACCTGCACGGCCCTTTCCACTACCTGCATTGCTACTCTTGCAGGGTAAAACATAAGCAGGGAGAGACATCTTAACAGAGAGACACTCGTTAGGCTCTCGGAGAAGTTAATTGCTTTGCCCTGGGTTGCAGAGGACTTGCATAGGAGACATGCATGTATCTCCACAGAGGATGCTCCCAGGTATGGGAGCCTGGCTTTGCCTGTCACCGACATCTCGGGGCTTTCACCCGTAGAGCCCCTGGCAGCTCCTGTGCTGCCCCGACCTTCCTGCCCAGCTCGTGGGCACAGAGCAGCAGACATCTGAACAGGAGCCCACGGTGGAGAAGGACATGCCTAAGCTGCCTCTGACAGCGACTAAGGCTGCAGAGGTGCTGGAGGAGGGAAGTCATCTACCTGCCAGGGCAGGGAGGGAGGCATGAGGAGGGGTGACGGGCACTGGACACTGGTGCCAAAGCCAAGACCAGGAGGGCATGCCAGGGCACCTCCTCTCTCCCTGGCAGCACCTATAGGGGAGCAAGGGCTGTCATTTTGTACATCCCTCCCTCCCAACGTCAACGCTGCAGCCAAGAGCCAGCGCCCTCCTCCAGCCCCTTGCCCCCAGCCGGGGCAGGACGGCACTGAGCAGCCCCCCACGGAGCTCACTCGGGTGGGCAGGAGCTGCTGCACAGAACAGGGCTGCTGCTCACAGCACAGCGGCAACACCCACTATATCCAACACCTCTCCCAAAACCGTGCCGCAGAGCTACCGGCATCTGTGATGGCAACTCAGAGCCAGCCTGGGGCTTGTCCCTTCCCTGCAGATCCGAGGGGGGCCGGATGCTGGTCCAGCCAGGGCCACGCTGCTGCCAAAGCAGCCCCAGCCCAGGGGCATTTCCCAGGCAGCCTCCCTGGCACCGAGGAGCAAGCGGCAGTGCCGCCCCTTTCGTGCTCCTGCCCTCTCCATCGCTGCCGCCAGTTAAACCCAGATGGTGCGATGCACTGGGGAATATGCTGGGAAGCAGCGATGGAGCTGGCAGCCCAGCACACGCCAAGCGGGCCCTTTGTCTTCATTCAGCACCAAGAAAAAAAAAGGATTAAAAAAAGTCAGCTTCATTTGTAATCTGGGATGCAGAGTGTGCACATAACCAGACAGAGACTGCCAAGTCGTAAAGAGCCCCTGAGATCTGTTAGCAACACCCTGTGCGTTTTCACAGTTTCTTCTGTTCTCTTACTTCTTCCAATAAAACTGCGTGAAGGCAGAGCTGCAGTAACGTTACGCTCCAGCCCAACCAGCTCCCCACAATCTGCGTTGCAGGTACGGACCTGAGCGAGCAGCAGAAAGCTCTCCTGCCCTGCTGCTCCATGGACCACAGACTCCCAGGATGAGCTACGGGGATCTCGCTGCGGATCATAAGGTGCAAGGGAAACCTAGCAAACTCCTAGCATCAAAGCCACTAACTCTTAAGGTGCTACAAGACAGGAGATTGCTTCTAATGACCCTATCCTTTAAAAGCACTGTCCTGTACCGTTGGCAGAGTCCCTCGCTTCCCACAGGACACTGAAACCTGCCACCCATCACCCCTGAGCCCCAGGTACTTCAAATACTGAATCGCAGCATCCCACCTCCACACTTGTCACCTCCAAACGATACCACAACCCAGCTGCTTTCCCTTCATTCTCCCCATCTCCCTTGCTCCCTTCCTGATCTCTGGGAACCAGGCTTTTCCATACATCCTTGCTGTAGATATCATTCCAAAATGAAGGCACAGCTTGCATTCCCCAAATTGCACAAGCTAAACTCAACAGATACCCGTACACACGGGGTTTTAAGCCATGCAAGGCAGATCTAGGTCCCCTCTGCTGCAAACTCAGCTTGAGGCTTTTCTGGGATGTTCCCCGGGTGGCTCTGCCTGTCCTTACCATCAGCTAAGGAAGCAGCTGCTCAGCCTGGAGAAGCCACAGGAGGTTCCCCGTTTGCTTATTTTGACAAAGAGCTTTGCTTTTGAGCTCTCTCTCAGCCAGCCATAGTCCAAACGATGCTGCCACGCATACACAGCAAAGACACTGGTGATTCAACCGTGACCACTCCACGCAGCAGCAGCAGACCAAGCCTTCCTGAAGCGCACCAGATATCCCCATCCCCAACCTTAACGTGCAAATAGCAGGATGGAGGGCAGCACATCAGGCTGGAACGTAGAAAACAGGTTTTAATGTCTGCCTTGGGCTTAAGTCCCCTATACAACAACAAGGTGGGCTGGTACGTGAACCCTTCACCATAAAGTTAAGCCTCCCACAGAGCCACTGCCCTACACATGCTCAAGCAGCACGTGGTAGACTGCTTTCTGCCTCAGTTTCCCCATTAAAAAAATAGGGGAAAAAAGCATTTCCCCCCTCCTGTTCTTATTCCATCTTATGGGGAAAGTACATTTCACTTGTGGGTTTTTCACTGTCAAAAGGCAACAGAGATGGAGGCTTCGAAAGGATCAGACCTGCTGATGCTAACACCAGTAAGAAAAAGCCTTCACTTCTCCCTCTTTGCAACCCAGCACAAGAGCGGCTGCACGCAAACATCTGGCTGCACATCAGGAACGCCACATCTCCAAAGACAAAGCCGCCCCAGGGGAGCAGAGGTCTCTTGCGCAGCAGAGGAGAGGCACACGCAGCACTCGCTCCCCGTGCCCACCCCACCGCATGCCACCCAGCCACAGCTGGCAAACAGGAGCCCAAGGGGACCTCCAGCAGCTACCCAGTGGCTCCCAGAACCCTGACCAAGGTAGCGGGTGCTCATGTCGGAAACACGTGTCAGAGTTAACTTGTGCAAGACAAAGTGCGTGGAGCACAACGTTTAACCAAAAACTCCCCAGAAACCTTGTGCAGGAGGTGCAGACCTCTCTGAACCGCCCTGGCTTAACTCAGCAAGTTTTGGCAACAAGGAGAAAAAAAAATAAACAGTTATTCTGGGCTTGCCCTGTCCCCCTGGGCAAGCCAGCCATCCTCCTGGGTCTACCACAGCTCAAAACCGAGCAGAAAAGCTATTTTCCTGGTTCCCCATGTTCCATCTAATGCCTACTACCACGCTGGGGCCACGGGAGAATACCCTCCACCACCGACGGCTGAGCTCCATGCTCGGTGGTGCTCACCGGGAGAGTTAGCACCAGCCATCCCAGGCAAAAGCCCATAGGACAATTCAACCCATGCCCACCTGCAAGATGGGCTCTTCTGAAAATTAAATCACAGGGAAATCACATCTATGACTATTAGTAATAATAAGGAAATTAATTTGCTTTTTCTCCCACATATGCTATCTGTCTAGTCCCAGAGAGCATCCATGGCACTGGGGTTACCGGCTCTGCGCACCGGCCTGGACTTTGGCAAAGTTTTTGGAGAAATGTCAGTGGTTTACGAGTCCGATGCTAAAGCAGGAGCCTCTGGCATGTGGTTTCTGCAGGCTGAAGGGGTATCAGGGCACCTAACTCTGGGAGAGGCACAGATCCAGCCCTCTGAGGCTCAGTCTGTCACGTCGAGGTCACCGGCTTCCTGGGAAGGGACCTGGCCAGGACGGACAGCGGGGCTCTCCGGTCCTCGGTGGGACACGAGGTCTGCAGTCAGCGCCAGGGCCCGGCATCCCGCCGGCACCGGGGGCTTCTGCAAAGCACCAGCACCTCCATCTCTTGCTGTGTGGCTACCGGACTGCAGGCTTGGGCAAGCAAGGAGAAAGCCCCACAGCCAGATGCTGACAGCAATGAGCCCAGGCTGGTGAAGGGAGGACAGCCCACCCCAAATCTCAGGGATGCCTGCCTTAGATGCGACTTCCCGCACACACCCATAAAACCATTGTAAAGCGGGCTGAAATGCCAAAATCAAGCATGCAAGGGCTGGGAAATACAAAGATTGGACCCTACCAGCCTGGGGGAACACCCGATTAAACAGGGAGAGGGTGGGACAGCACCCGCCTGAGCATTCCCATTGTGTTAAAGACAGAAATATTAGTCTTTGTGTTTGAGTTACTGCCTGACGGAGAAGCCGAGGGCGGCAAAAGGGGCACATCCCGCGTGGTACGAGCAGGAAGGGCTCTGGATTCATCTCCCTGCCACAAAATAGAGCTGTAGTCATCCAGGCAGTTAATTAGCGAGCAGCCGTTCTAGGAACTCGCTCTGCCAGCCGACAATTAACGAGGCCATCCCTTTGCTTCCTGCCCGGCCATGATTTATTCATCTGGCATCCCCGGTGGGTCGCGAAAGATAACAAGGCACCGAGCGCTTGCCGAGCCCATATGTCAATTTATTTTCCCTGCACGGGGCTTCCTGAGTCACCGGCCAGGAGGTTCCCTGGGTGCAAAGGGATGAGGACTGAGCTGAAAGGGCCAGGGAGAGCCCACCTCGCTGGCGGGCTGCCCTCCAAAAAAAGGCAGGAGCAGCCTCAGCATTATCACGAGTAATTTTAGTATGCAAAGCATCCTAAAGAAATCCCACCCGCTTCAAACGAGCGGAGCACTAACCTGGATCTCGCCAAAGCAACATGCCACATCTAATTAACAGGGGGGCTCCCACCTCCTTCACTGCCCCGCTGTTTTATAACACATTGATTATTCCCCAAATAAAGTGCCCAAGGCAGGGAGCTGCTCCGGACCGGCGATGTTAGAGCAGGATGTACTGCAGCAGCAGCTATTCCAGGCAATTTTGCTGAGTAGACACAAGGGGGGAAACCTTATAATTTAAGTGCAGTTTGTGCAATAATGGCTGGGCGAGGGAGAATAATCCAGGACCTGGAGCTGAGTTTCTTTTGCAGCACCAAGGCAAACTATAGGAAGAAATTAAAGGAAAAATAATAAGTAAAATAAGCGGGTTCTAGCTCTGCCAAGCAATTCTCTTCTGTTCTCCCAGGTTCATTAATGTCTCCAGCCTGCTCTGATTCAGGGGGACTTGGCCACTTCTTAGGATTAAATACAAATCCCCTTGCAGCAGGGCTCAAACCACAGTAAAAGCAGAAGGCGATAACCCCAAATGCATCCAAAAGCCCTGCTGCAGCCATGGGAAACTGTCCCGAAGACTTCAAGTTTGCTTTCAGCCAGGCTTTCCATCCCACAATTCAGGGAACCCCTCATCCGCAGAGGCCCCTTTAAAGCGTTCCCATCAGGTGCTGCCCTCCAGCTCAGAGCAGAGAGAGGCACCTCTGACCATTTCGGCTGACAAACACTTGCCCCCCACATGTGGCACACCGGTATCTCTCTCCATCTCTTGCACACACCCTGCAAACTCACCCCATCAGAAAAATACCACGGTCCAGCCGGCTCCAACCAGCCCAATCCCTGCGGGATGTGCCAAGCCCCAAGGCAGGGCAGGATGGGTGCTGCACGAGGTCCCAGCTGCTGGAGGCAGGACCACGCATCCCATCAGTTTTAAGAGCACAGAGAGGGGTAAGGACCCAGAAGAGGTTTGGCAGGGTGGGGAAAAAAACCAAAACCTCTCATTCGCTCTGTTTCAAGTTGTTCCCTGCCTTTAAAAATCCTCCCTGGAAAACAAAGGTGATGGGGAAAAGCAGCCCAGCTCAGGAGCACCAGGAGATCGAGCATGGCTGGTGTTGACCGCTCCATGGGAATGATGCCAAATGACACCCCGCAGCCCCCCCACCAGTCCCATGGAGGACTGGAAACGCTCCCGCTCCCCCCGGCTGCCCACCTGGGCTGGGGGCTCTCCGGTACTTACTCCCACTCCTTCCTCCGCGCCTGTGGCGTGCTCTGCATCTTGTGCGCCTCGTGCGCCTTGATAATGTCCCTTTGCTCAATCAGCCCGCCTCGCCGGCGCTTGATAACGTCCGGGCTCACAGGGACGTACTGGCCCAGGTCGAAGGTGCTGCCCATCTCCGTACCAGCATCGGCATCCCGGGACCGGGGCTCGTAGAGGGCATCGAAGCTGGCGGCGCGCGAGACCAGGGCCTCGGCCAGGCTCTCGGGCTCCAGCAGGTTGCAGGACTGGGTGGTTTGCATCAGGCCGAGCCGGTGCTTGCGCCACGTCTCCTCCTCGGGCAGGGCCAGGACGTAGCGGGGGGAGGCAGCATTCAGCTCAGCCCCCCTGCCCGGCGCCGGGGCGCTGACGGAGCACGTGCCGAATCCCAGCATCTTTGGTGCTGGTGCAGCTCATCACTCTGGAGGGGCACAAGACAGAGAAGGGAAGCTCAGGGCTTTGCTCTATTTACCCCCCAATTGCCTCCCTTCCTCCCACACCAACTGAAAGTCCCATTTCTCCTGGGTTTGTTGGGCTCGACCCTCTCAAAGCAGGCACAGAGCATGCAGTCCTAGACCCCCAAGGCTAGGGGAAGGGGTAGCACCTCCTGCCTTACTGCTTTCCTCCTCCTTCCCAATCCGGGCACCCCTGTACCTCTTGAACCTGCAGCTCTCTGACCCCGCAGCCCTCCCTGGGGTCCCCGGAGCAGCACAGCTCCCCGCAGCCAGACCACAACACAACAAGCCCCCACGCTGCCTCGTGGACCAGAAAAGAAGAGATTTGGGAAACCTGGATCAAAGCACTACTGTGCTGCTTTTGTTATTTTTTTTTTCCCCCTCTTGTTTTTTGGGGTTTTTTTGCTTTTGCAGGGGGTTGGGAGAAATAAAAGCGGCTGGCACAACACAGCTCAGCTGAGAGCAGGACCTGGTAACCCACAGCACTGCTCTCCCCCCATCCAGCCCAGCAGGCAGCCATGCATTTGCCAAAAAGCCGGCTGCTGCCCACGCAGGCAGGGGCCACGCAAGCGGCACGCGTGCCGGCAGATGGTGCGGTGCCCTCGCACGCTGCCTCCCCGGCGGGCACAGCGCTGGAGCATCCCTGGCCGGAGCATCCTTGTGCCCCAGCCAGCCCCACGCTCCCAGGATGAGGGCCAGGCAGCCTGGCAGAGACAGGCAGGAGCTTAGGAGGCTGGATGTGGAAATATCAGCACTGCTTTGACTCAGGAGCTGCACATCAAGGCGAAAGGCGCGGGAATGCTGCCAGAAACACCGTGCCAAGCAACACCTCCTTGGCTAAGCAAAATAGATGATGCGCTATAGACAGGAGATGCTCCTGTCTGAGAATACATCTGAAGCCTTGTCATGGTGAAATGCTTTATTCTCATGTTGGAGAAGCTCTGTTCAGCACGTTATTGCTGCGGGAAGGGCTTCACTCCAGCAGCCCCTGGAATTCCCCCCCCAGCACTTGCCCATAATGGAGGTGAAAGAGGGGAGGAGAGAAGAGCAAGGCAGCACACACTTCTCACCAGGGCTGTCACCCCCTTCCTAACTACATCTGACACGTGGGGAAACAACCCAGCAAGGGAAAGGAGGATTTAAACCCCCCAAAATATGGTAGTAACACAGCAAATTGAGCACATCAGTCATCTTAACATCTCTCGTTTAGAGACACCTGAACTCCTCCTCCAGAGCAAACAGGGAGGCAAGAGCAGGCAAGCACAGCAGTTAGGAAAAAGGCTGGGAAATCACCACACCCAGAGCAAAAATAAATTAAATATAGGAAAAAAAAAAAACAAGAGTAACGAGGGGACAAGACAGAGCACGGGCCTCCACACTACCCAAATTAAGCCTGATTTCCCCACGCCGCAGGGGAAGGATGCACAGCACAGCCAGGGAAGCATCCCATCTCCTTGGGGTCTGTGGTGCCGCACTGCAAGTGCGCAGCGTCTAAAGTCACCCCCAAATTTAAACCTGCCCAGCCCAAGCGATACTCACCCCCTTGGCAAGCTCTCCAGAAAGAAAAAGGCAACTACCATTAAGAGCCTCAGCAAATTAATTAGCACATTGATAAGACGAGTTTGGCTGCTCCCACTGAAAGCTATAAACAGATTCTTCACTACTTTGCTTACCCATGCGACTTATTTTAAAGGCATTAAGTACTTACTTTTTCAATCCAGTCCTGGGTACCTTTATAATTTCTCATTTTCTTAACATATACCTTTCCTTCTCACATTGCTTTGCTCATTTTCAACCCTCCCCTGCTAAAGTTTAACTCCTCATCCAGCATGCCAGGTTTTCTTTGGGGTTTGGGGGATTTTTTGTTTTGCATTTTGGTTTTTTGGGGTGGGTTTTTTTAAGGGGTTTGTGTTTTTTTTTTTTAAACAACCATTCTGCAGGCCTGTTTCTTCCCTGAGCACTTCCTTGGGTATGACAGGAGACTTTCTTGCACACCAAACACAAGCACTCCAGGGTTTCAGCCGTGGCATGGCTGCAGCAGAGCCATGGGGACAATTAACTAAGAGCAAACGAGGACACATCCCAAGGGCAGGTCCAGCATCCACGCAGACACTGGCTCTCCTGATGCCTACCAATGCCATCTCCCACCAGGCTTGCTCCAGGGACACCGGTGACTCCCAGGCTTGGAGACAAGTGAAAAAGCTCAAGCAGAGCCTTCGAGTGAAACACTGAGAAAGTTTGAGGAAATAAATAGAAATAATTAGCTCTGCCTCCGCCTAAGCAAACAGGGCTCATGCTGCCAGCAGAACAAGCCACGTTCCCTCCAGAGAAGTGACAAGCAGAGAAGGGAGGATGCCAGAACATTTTGTTAAGGAAAGCTGATGAGGCTACGCGCTAACGAGGGTGCTCGCGGGACGCCGCGCGCCACGTACGAAGCATCTGACACCAGGGCATCTGCCCATCTTCTAGCCTTTGCCCCCCCCTTATACCGAAAACAAACCCACTTTATTTTTACACAAAATCCGAATTAGTGGGAAAAACACCACATTTGTTCCTGTCATTTGGCTTCTGCTGTTTAAACGCCAGCCCTGCCTCCCGCAAAAGGGAAACCTATGGCAAGCCAACACATGGCTGGTTTTGAAAACACAGAGTTATCTTCTGAACCCGTCTGTGGGAACCCCCAGCTTGATATCCGCCAGGAACAGGCCACGGCCGGAGCTGGGACCACGCAGCCGGCCGGCAGTCCTACCTCCACACTGGGTTTGCTTAATAACATATAACTCAAGTGCATATCAGTGCTTCCAAACCCTTCCAGCTGCAAATCAGCCTTCGCATGGGAGTAAACCCAGGTTTGCCACACAGCTCCCTGCGAACAGCTGGGCAGAAGGTGGCTTCGCAGCTCTGTTAGTGACAATTAATAACTAAAAGAAAGCAAAACAAAACAGTCTATCCCACTGTCCAACCCCCCCCGCGGTACCGCATGTGGTTTCCCACTGGTGACTCCGGCTGATGCTCACCGCCGTATCCCCGGTTGCACGGCCGGGACGCGGCAAGAGCGCGGCACAGAGCGGCACGTGGCTCCAGACAGCCCCCGCTGCCCCCGACTGCTGCAGGAGCAGAGGACATCGCCGTGCAGAAACAGTGCATTTGGCTATGTTTGATACAGCAGAGCCGAGGAACAGCTGCTGTCATGACATATAGCAGGATTTCAGTACCAGAAAAATGAAGTTTCTAGAGGCTCTTATCTCCTAAATTTCTGTCTAAAGGTAATGAGAGTCAGGAAATTTACTGTTTGCTCCTGAAACAGAGAAATCATCTAGATAAAACCATGGCCACAGGGCACTGGGAGCAGCCAAACTGAATTAGAGAGGGGATATTCAGCTGTGAAAGCATGGGCACTTATGTTTTCACCTGTACGGTGGCTGGGACCAGCATTATGCTCCCAGCACAACCCAGGGGACATCTGAGGACACGGACCACCCAGCTGTGATGATGCACAGCTGGAGCTCACTCTGTCTAATGTGGATCTCATTACAGAGATCACACCCAGCACCCATCCATCCCCTCCCACGCTGGGATTGCCACAGCCAAACAGACAGCACAGTGAGCATCTCTTGCCCCTTGGCCTGTACGTCAACTGAAATGGGACACAACCCAGGGCAGCATCCCACCCCACAAACCATCGAGCCTTTTCAAGACCTCGGCACCAGCGGACAAGTGGGACGTGCACAGGTCCTCTGCAGCATCCTTGAAAGATGACCACGCACTGCCAAGTGACTCAACCCCTTACCTCAACCCAAACCACACACCACGGCCAAGGAAGACAACCTCTGCAGGCAGGAGACCCCGGACTCTCACACCATACTTCATTTTTTTTCCTTCTAGCAGCTGATTAACTAATAAAGAGCTGCAGTGAGAAGCGGGTTCCTAGCAGCACCGCTGACCTACAAAGAGGAATTCCTTTTAGGGGTTTTCTCTGTGTATGTGTTTGTGTTACAATGGCAGCAATCAAGTCTTTAGCCAAGTAACTAGGTATTACCATAATAACTACACTCAGCACTTAAGGCACTGGGTGAGCTCTTTCCTTCCATTATCTGGATAACCTCCACAAAAACACCCAGAGCTAAAGCAGAAAGGCTTAATACTGTGCTGGCCCATGGGGGCTGATCTGCCCCAGGCAGCACAAGGGTCCAGCACTGAGCTCCAGCACTGCCACCATCCCCAGGTGAGCAGAGAGGCAGAGACCTCTTCCCGGAGAGGACACGAGGCCTCAGCCTAGGATGGGCAGACCCTGGCCACGCTGTATGCAACAAGCAGCAAAGCTGCCAGAGTCCTCCAACCACGGTCTGTCAACCCAGCAGCCTTCCCCGGGGATTTGGGGGATGATTTCGGCAGCAGCATCAGAACAAGAAGCTGCTCTGATGCTGCTGCTTCCCCTTGGGAGCAAGCGTCCCCCCTCTCTCCTGAATGAGCAAGGAGAGACCACAACAGGGACAAAAGTAAACCCCTCCAGAAGATATATGTGTGTATATATATATATATATAGGAGAGCATCTAGGATGCTGACCCCAAGCATCCTGGGGACACCCCGAGCCAGGCAGGGTTTCTCCGCTTCACCAGCCCACGGGGGATGTCTCTTCCCGAGCTTGGCTGGTCTCCCTGGGAACCTGCATGCTCAGACATCTCAGCCCCACTCCATCCTTCCTGGGGCACAGGGATGCTCCAAATCCATCCCCTGGTGCCCCTTCCCTCCAGCTCGCTAACCTGCCTCTCCCAGGCCAGAGACCGCTTGGTTTTCAGGACAATCAAATGCCATCTGCCTGTCTCCACTGAGCCGTGCTCACCCCAAGCTGCTAATTATTAGTGCCTGCTCAAGGGGAGAAGGAGAGCTCACGCAGCGCGGCTAAGCACAGTACTAAACCTCAGAGCACTGCGAAGAAATTCAGCATGGGGCCCCTCCAAACAGAGACAGATGGGCTGCGAGAGCGACTGATTCATCCTCGTGGCCTTTTCCTCTCCCGCCACGTGCACTTCCCCTCACAGCAGCACGGATGCCATGGCGGGCAAGCTCCACTCAGGCCAGCTCCGGACCCCCCGGTCCTCCAACTCCTCCGGCTTGCACCGAATGCAGCAGCTAGGTCTGTGCAGCGCGGTGGCTGCGTGAGCCAGCTGGCGAGGGTGAGCTATTTTTAGTCAAGTCATTTGCTACTGGGGAAAAGTTTGTTGGATTAAAACCCCCCCCCCTCCCATAGCCCCCACCACCAGCAGCTTTGCAGCAGCTCTGCTGGGAAGAGCTGCTCCCAGCATCACTGGTACCCAGAAAGAGCCAGTGCTGCATCCCATGCTTGGGAGCTTTGTACAATACCAGTAATGGAGAGACTTAAGCAAGGCAGGAAAGCAAAAAGAAAAACGAGACGCCTACAGTTAAAGGCTCCTTGCACAGACTTATTCTTACGCTCAGCAAAAAGTGCAGGTAAAAGAGTCAGGTCAAACATCCCAGTACAAGAGAGCCAGGGGAAGACAGCACCGCACATGCCAGTGTCTTTGGGGCAGAGGGATGTGGTGCAATCAAAGGGGCCACTTGGCTCGTTTCTCAAGGAACATTCATTTCTCATCACCCATTCATGTATAATAAACTATTTTTTGGGCCTTCACAGCACTGAGACACGACAACAAAGACGCCTGGAACAATTACAGAGATCAGATGGAGGAAAGAGCACAGCTCCGAATACCCAGGGGCTGCTTTGGGCTGGGAGATGCTCCAGCACCAGACATCAGATAACCTTTTGTCTGGGAAATGGCTTTTGTTCTGCCACGCAGGGGTTTTCACAGCTGGCGTGATGCTCCGTGATGCTCCAGCAGCAGAGCCCGCTCCCCGGGGCTCAGCACCGCTTCTGCTTCCCGGGAAAAGCCGCACCGAGCCCAGATGGGGCCAGGCTGCTGCTCAGACCCCATCCCCAACTAGGAGGCATCTCAAAGGCCAGCGAGCCCATGGTAGGTGCAAGGGCTCTGCCCGTGCCAGCAGCGGGGTAGCACAGCCCCGGGTATGAAAGCCCTCCCGCAGAGCACCGCCCCCAGGGGAATCAGCTTTAAGAATATCAAAACATGAAATTATCTCATCTCTCCTTTAAGAGCAACTGTTAAACAACCCCACTATTATTTATATAAACGTACATCAAAGAAATCAGCCCTCCATCTCCGGCACAGAGAGGTGGGAAAGCCAGAGACTGCCAGGGGAGCAGGACCCCCAGCCCTGGGGCTGGCTGCAGGCTGCGAGCCCCAGCCCCGAGGATGCTTTCAGGGCACGGCCGGGGCAGACACGATGCTGCTGGGGTAGCACTGAGAGACAAGGCTCTGGCTGGCCTGACAGAGGGGTTTCAGCAATAGGGTAGCACCAGGGACGGACAGCAAGGTGTCACAGTGCTTGGGAACACCCATCCCATCAAACAACACAATGCCCAAATTTCTTCAACATTACCTTTGAGACCGTCTCACCTCTACCCCTCTTCCTGCACCCCTCGGTGCCAGACGGGCAGACATTTCTGCATCTCAAGGCAAGGCACCCCTCATTGCATGCCCATCACACCTGCAACCCCCCAACCCCAATACCAGCCCCACGCCAGCACCGACCCCCACCAGCACCCCAGTTCCCCCGCAGAAGGCAGAGAAAAGACGGACGGGCAGACCTGAGAGTGCACATGCCATCGGCCACGGGCAGAGATGGGGAACGTGGGATGATGCCCAGCACAGCTCAGCGTTTCCCTTCCTTGTACAGGCTCTTCCCCCCAGCAGGGCCAAGGGGAGAGGTATCGCTGTGGCGAGCCAGCGCCGGACTCGGGCTCGCCTAGCACAGCACCGCTGCTCTGCGAACAGCACGAGACCGAGCCTAGCAATAGAAATAATCGAGGACGGGAAAGCAAGCCACTATCCGTGCAACAGCAGCGTCTAGAAACCAGCAGTGCTTGGAGATACACATACACACAGCCAGAGAGCGTGCCCTTAGGAGTTTTGCTTTCCAAAGAAGGGAAGAGCCAGGACTTCTTAAGATAATTTCCAGCTGTAATCACCGGGCCACCCTCCAGGAATATAGCTCCGCTCCTGCACACGAGTGCAGGCTGTCACCCCTTCAGGGCCACGCCGCCCTCCTCCCTCCCTAACACCGTGAGGAGGTTTTCCTCGGAAAGGCGCAGTGATCCTCCCGGGCTGCCTGTCATTCCTGCAACGCAGGGCAGACAGCCAACGCCAACATACAGCACACATACAGAAAGAGCCCTGAGCTCAGGGGCCTCGAAACCGTCCCCCTCACCCAGCCACAGGCTCGGGGAGAGCAGCGTCTCCACATCCCAGCCCACCATTCCCTGGATATTTGGTGAGCCAAGAGCCAGTGCATGCAGGTAGTCACAGACAGAGCACCACCGTGCCCGAGGACAGCCTGAATTTATGCTTTAATTAGCACGCAGCAGCAGAGCTGGCTGTGCACATCACACCTCGGCTGCTCCTGCACCCAGGGGTGCGGGAAGCAGTGCCGCCGAGCCCGGTAACTCAGCCTGTGCCAGCTCGTTTCAAAGAGGACAAGTGACCCCAAGGGACATCAGGGTTCAGCATCGGTCCCCATCACCCTCAGCCCAAAAGCAGCTGCAAGAATTGCCACGGTATAGAGAGGAGCAGAAGCTGCCAGCGCAAGCCTGGGTCTGTCAGAAGTTGCTGTGCAACAGAGAAAGAAAAGGCTTTAAAAAAATAAATAGACCAGTCTCTGGGAAACGCTGGTAGCAGAAGACAGCCCAGCCCTTGCTCCTCACTCCAGAGCACCTGAAATGAGGCAGCACATGGGACGGGGCTGAGAACAGGGCATTGCCTTTAATGTAGGAGATCAGAAACCCAGGGCAACTGGAAACCGCGTATGCAAAGAGGATTTGAAGTCAATCCAGAAGAAAAAAACCAGGGAGCCATGAAGCTTCCAGGCCTCCTAAGCACTGCCCCAGGAAAAGTTTGCTCCCCCATGCCACAGCAGGCTGAACGCACATGGTCCCAAGATGGATCATGAGAGCGGGCAGCTGCTCGGTCTGGGCTCCCCAGACGGTGGTCACGGGTCTGGACAGCACCCTGTGCATCCCGGGAATTGCCAGCACATGCCCTGATTCTGGCTTCATGCTACAGCTTACAGCTTCTCCAAAAATATCTGGCTTAGCCAGGAACTGCTTGCTGGGATGGGGCAGGAAGGACACGCGCATGGCTCGGACTGCAGCATGGCAGGAGGACAGCATCCCGTAGCCATCTCCCAGGCCAGCCTGTGGGTTCCCTCCTTGGATTTCACCCCCACCGGGCTCAGGGGCAGCTCTTCCAGACTCCTGGCTGGAGCGAAGAAGGGCAAACTTAAAAATAACAAAATTCTTGTTTAACCTGGCAAAGCCAGGGAGAAAAAGTTCTCGTTTCCAACGGTGCCTTCACCAAGGTGACTCACAAACCACAATGTGTGTCATTACTTAATAGACCCGCAAAGACAATTATACGATCATGCAAACATCAGATTCCCGGCACAAGGAGTCACAGCACCCCTGAGAGGTTAAAACAAAGGGATGCTTTAAAGGTGAGCGACGGCAGGCTTTATTCTTCGTTTACTTCTGTTCTCATTATGTACATAAAGACTCACTGAAAAGGTCTTATTGTTTGTGCAAAAAAAAAACCACCAGCCTCTTCCACAAATTGCACAGTGAAGAAGGGAAGGGGATAGAGAATAAGCCTGTCCTGCCATGCTGAAGACTGGGAGAAGAAAGTGTGTTATGCATCCTCCGCTGCGAGGTCCTCGCCCCCACAAGGACAAGGCAGAGCCCCTGATGAGATGGGCATCGCACAGGCCAAATTACTGGGTAAATGGAGCAAGACCTTCCCGATTCAATCTAAAAGGAGGAAAGGCAGCTTCTCCTTTTGTTCCTTCGCCCAGGTCTTCTATAACCTTTCCCCGTTTACCTCGCACGCTGCAGAGTACCGAGTGGATTTGCATTTTACCCTATCCTGGCTTGAGCTGGGTCAGGATAAATGGACAATAAAAAGGTATTTCTCGCCTGTCAGCATAACAGACGCACAAATCAGGCCTTGAGGACCCTTTAGCAAGCAACCAGCTTCCCTGCTGGGTCCAAAGCATGCCCCAGGACACTCGGCTGCTCAGGGGCAAAAACCTGGACCAGCCCCTGCCCTTCTTCCCCCTCCTCATCCTCACCTGTCCCTGCCACCCTCAGCCACTCCAAGCTGCCACACACACCCAGAGCTCATCCCCTGAGCCCACTTTCTCCCCAATCTCCTACAGTATGGGAGATGGGAAGAAATCAAACAAGTATTTATAGGGAGCTAAAAAGAACACTTCAGCAATCCCTTTATCTGACAAGACTAGTGATCTGGCTTAGCAAGCACCCAGTCCTCACCTCCCACCCAGTGCGCACACAGCCAGCAAGTCCCAAGGGCCCATCTCCTCCTCAGGGGACACCACCAAATCCCCCAGGAAAGCCTGGGTGCTTCCTGATGGCTCCTAAAGGCAGCCACGCTCCTGGACCCAGCAGGGAGCCGTGGGCTAAGCCAGCCTGGGCACCAGCCCAGCCACTGCGCTAAGGTGCCCAGCAAAAGGTTAGCGCTTCTGGAAACCATCCAGGCAAGAGGACAGGCACAGAGGATGCCATTTTTAGGTGTTGCTCCTTCAGATATATCCAGTTGGACCCCAGCCACACTCAGCGGCTTCCCCTCCCTCCAACAATGCAGCTTTGCCCCCAGCCCTGGTGCCAGTTCCCCCTCCAAAACCTCCAGCAACAATGGTGCTTATCGCCCACTGTCTGCCTTGCTTCGCTAGCACCGGCAATTCCAGCACCTCCCTTTGGGATCAAAGCCACCGCCTTATCGGCAGGCTCCCTTCTCCTCCTCGTAATGTTTCTTCTTTCAGCAAAAGCTCATTCAGCTCCTCTTTCCCTTCTTTTATCAGTTTGCTACAATTGCTGGCATCAAGCTGTTAACACCGCAATTGCCTCCCTTCTCCTCTTTATTTGTGGCATTATTTCATCACTGCTGTTTCATCCGTCTAAAGGACGTTGCTCATAATAATTTATACCAAAGCAACCTTCCTGCCAGAGAGCTGCTTTGTGGGACACTGAAGCACGGCACAAACGAGCTCAAAATAAGGATGAGACTACTTCACGGAGGAGAGGAGGGCAGGCACAGCCAGGAACAGCCTAGCTGCAATCGCCAAGCCCTGCACTGCTGATAGCCAGAGCCTGGGAAGACCCAGCAGGGAAAAAGCAACACACATCCTATTTCTTACACCATTCCTTATATTTCTGAAGATGCGCACCAGTTCAGCCCAGCATCCTCCGCAGTCCTGGCTGAGCAGGCAGACCAGGCACGGAGCTAGAAGGAGCTTTGCTCTGACCCAAGCTGACTGCTTCACTTGTCAGCCCCATCTCTCTACTGAAATGATGCCCAACGGCTGAATTAGCTCATAACTTCATCATGAAATTGGCCCTTTTACAGCAGTGTGTGCGCTTGGAGCTTGGACTTTACCGTATTTGCAAACATCGGCAATCACGTTGCGGAGCACAGAAGCAGCTGCTAGTCGGTGGCCCCCCCCATCCGTCCCTCTCCATCTCCAGGACGGCAGACGAGGCGCTTCCGCGGGCGGCACGCAGCTCTTTTTACACTGGGAAACTGCCGTCTGTAATTTTTAGACATCTTGAGGATGGCTGAGGACCGGCAGCGCGAGACTGCCGCCGTACGTCACTCAGCCTGCAGCCGCCCGGGGTTTCTTCCCCAGCACAGCCGGTGCTACTGTGCAATTCGGCACTGTCCCACCACCACTGCCCCCCAGTGCATGCTCACGCTGGACACCAGCAGAGACCATTTGCTTTCAGAGCCCCAGCAACTCGGAAACAGGCAATGCTATTTCTGGCAGCACCACTCCCCCTCTCTCCTCTTGCCCACTTGCTCCTTCCTAGTTTAACGCCATCGATTTTCCCATGCCAGCCATCCACCATCTGCCAGCAGGCTTCAGAGCACTGGCAAGATGTTCGAGCAAGCTTGGGCAATCCAAAAAATTATCCTTCGTGGTCCCCAGCCCCCCGCCTCCATCCCTCCAAGTGTCAGTGACCAAAATTCATCCCTCACAGGAGGGTACCACGCTGACACTTCCACCCTTCCCAGGCCGGAGCTGATACGTGACTCCCATACAACATTTAGGGTTTAAACCGGGTCATTTTCTAGGTTTAAACCTTCTTTGTGTGTTAGCCACCAACAGAACCACTTGCGAGGGCTCCAGCCTTCCTCCAGTGCCTATTGGTCTGTCTGGGGCTGTATTAAAACCCCATCACACTACACACCAGCGCAGGATCACCATCCGGGAATAAAACATTCGTGCTTCCTTGGGTTTTACACCCTTCCCTCTGACCGCAACGGGCTGGACGGCCCCTGCAAACAGGCCAGCGATTTCTTACAGTCCCCAGCTGAAAACAGAAGATGCTTAAAGCCTGTGAGTACCCAGATGGGATTCTCAGTCTCAAAGCACCCAGTGCAGGCTCCACAGGGATCAGCACTGCTGCCGGGACTCGCTGTCCGGCAAAACCAATCCAAAGCAGCGGCTGCTGGGACAAAGCTTCTGGCCTCTCCCAGCTCCAAGAGCTGCTCGCAGGCTCTGCCCCACGGCTACCCCTCTGCAAGTGATGGTCAGCTCCTCACCGCCTCCCTGCAAGGGATGCTCAGCTCATAACCTGCACTAGGGACCAGGAAAGTATGTGAAGGCAACTGGTCTGTCCTGGTCCTTTTTTCTTGCCCAAAGCCTCCAAGCAAAACAACTCTAGCATCCTGATGGGGAGGAAAAATGCTTTGTGTCCAGCCCTTCACTGTCCACTCTTCCCCTGCCCTTCCCTTTCTCCAACACAATCCCTCACCAAGGAAGCACCAGTCAGAGACCAAGACATAAACCTGTCCCATCTCTCCTCCAAAAACACCCTCGAGCCAAAGTACTGAGCACCTTCAAGCCAAAGCTATTCCTACACACGGGCCACCCCCTTTGACAGCCAAGTACAGACCAGGGCATACATCCCACCACCACACACCCTCGCAACACCTCTCCATCCATCGCTGGCCTTGCACACGCAGACCGCATCTCACTCCATGCAAGACAAGCTGCTCGCTGGGCATATACATCTGCAGTGCTCCCCATATTCGCCCCTCCTGAGACACCCTGCATCACCCAACGCTGACCGCGGGTCAGGCACCCACACACCTCCCCAAGCTACCCCTCCCTGCTCACACTTGTGGCTCATTTCCACCACGCTCATTTTTATTTTGCACAGAAAACCTGGCCTCAGAAATTCAGCAGCAAAGCTTGTTAACACCAGCAATTGCACAAAGAAAATTGTCAAGCCATCCGCAAAGAAATTCCCAAGCAGTCAGCATCCCCGCAGCGTGAGGGAGGCCAGGCTGGCTGCGGATCACACGTAGCCACCGAGGGACTTCTGGACACAAGACTCAACGCAGCCTCAGCACCCAAGTTACACCTCTGGAGAAACTTCTCGGAGGCAAGAATAGTCCACAGCTGTTTTAGGCTCTTTCCAGCCACCTCGGATCTCCAGCCAAAGTGTTGAATCACCTGTAGCCTGGTGTGGTCCAAGAGCAAGCCCAGGTATTCACCCCGCTGCCGAGAGCTGAGGGTCTCCCGTGCCGCCCCAGCAAAGAGCTGGGAACCAAGCCAACGCCTCTGGTCAAGCTCCTTTTGCCTACGGGCTTTCTCATCCCATTTGAAAGCCAAAGCAAACAATTCGGATGGGGACCACAGCACTAAGCGCATGGTTATGGTCCACTGCTTAGTCCAGATGTGGCCCAGCACATCTGGAGCCCAGGAAGCACTGCTACAGGCACAGACCCCACCGCACAGCCTAACCTCCCGAGCAGGTTTTGACCAAGGATGCTACTCACCAAGCAACGCATCCTCTAAAGAGGCTCGGGTGCTCTCCGCAGCCCACGTGAGCTTTAACGTGAGGCCAATACAGAGCATTTCTAAAAATCCCAGTCTGCCGCGAGACATGGAGCACCACGTACGTACAGCCTGCTTGAAACGGCTAACGGATCACATTTATTCCAAGCTTGCTACTTCCATATGCCAGGGAAAAAAAATAAAGCCCAAAACCAGAGCAGTGATGATAAATTTCTAAAGCTACTGTAGCAAGGAAAAAAACAAACCTGTAGTAGAACCCTCATGCCACCTCCCAGAAACTCCCCGTGCTGTGAATGCCAAATTATTAAGTCAAAAGGAAGAAGGGGAAAAAAAAGATCTCTTCCATAACAGATTGCTATTGTGTTTCCTTTCAAAAGGACACCGCTCACCATGGTCCCTCGCTGCTGCTTTCATATTCAGCATCGACTTTACCAGCTTGTTATTTAATAGGTAAAACCTGCACCTTCGCCCTCGGGTCTGAAGTGGGGCACGAGGACACAGGCTGGCCCCACACTGCCCGGGCGACACTGCAGCCCCTGTGCTGTCACCTAAAGGCACTTACCCAGGGCTGGCAGAAGGGACAAAGGCTGGTCCTAAACCCAACAGGACCTTGCCCGATTTCTCCCACCCTTGTTGCTGTGCTTCACCCCAGGGACCACCGCATCTCCCCAGGGTGATGTGCAGGGCTCGGACCCGCTCCCGTGCCAAACACCCAGTCACGGCAGCGTATGGCGGGGGACAAGGGACAGGGGCTTGGCACCAGCCAAGCCTGCATGGAGCTACCGATGCTCCTCAGCATCCCCAGGGCCAGCTCTGACCCAGCTGTAGTTTTTCCATCCAGGAAAGCCTTGGGCAGCAAGTCCCTCACCCCAGCCAGCCTTGTGGCAGCAGCGCAGCCCCAGCACGCTCACAGGGTGCAGGCAGGGAAAGCCCATGGGTGCTCACCTCAGGATGCACCACACGTCTCCTGCAGCTCCTGCCATGGCTCACCTGACCCTCCCGGCATGCTGGGACCCCACACCAGCCACTGTGCTGGGACCAGCTAATCCCCTCTGGATGCAGAGCTACCCTCATTAAAAATAGGCTCTACCCATGACTCTCCAGGCTCACACGGGCATCATCACCTTGGCCTCGGTACGCTTCCCGACGTGACTAACGCTGGCGGCGTGTGACTAACACCCCGTCCCGCGCCGGGGAGGGAGATGGCCCCCGGCAGCACAGGCAGGCACGAGTAGGCGGCCGAGCTGCAGCGTTTTGGCTGGAGCGAGCTCTCCCTCCTCTTCCTCGCAGGGTTTATCCGCACGTCTCGCCCACCCTGCCGGCACGCACCATCCTGAGCTGGGAGAAGGTCATGCTGGTGCCACCCGGCTGCAGCATCCTGAGCTGGGAGAAGGTCATGCCGGTGCCACCCGGCTGCAGCATCCAAGCCCGTCCAGCCCCAGTGCAGGGCACAGCACCGCAGGGATGCTCCAGCCAAAGCTCAGCCCCCAGGTCCCCCCATGGAGCCAGGGACAGGCTGCCTTCCCAAGCCACCACTGTGTGCCTGAGGGATCCTGCAAATCCAACGAGGTTTTGGTTATTTCTGAAAACCCTGGGGCCTGGAGACAGGCAAGTCTCAGCTTGCTCAAGAGGAAGGGCTGGCCCAGCCCCACGCACCCGCTACGGAGACGCGATCCTGGCTCAGCACTAGATGAGCAGCTGACAATCCCCAAAGCAACCCCAGCCACCGAGGCCTCAGGGGAAAAATAAAAAGCACACCAAGGAAGATACTGATTTGCAGAAGAGTCCAGAAAACAAGCACAACTTGGAAAAGCACGAGTTTGGAGGAAAGGCAGGAAGACGTGCAGTTGTTTGGCATCAAGAAGAGGAAACTGAGGCAACAGCATCCTCAACCACACCAAGAATCACTGAGAAGCCGCCAGAATAAACTGCTCCCCAGCCAAAACAAGACCAGACCAAAAGTCCCTTCCAGCCCTCCCTCTGCTCCCTCTTTGACCCCAAAGCTTCAGAAAGCAAAAGACAGACCTGAAAACGTGAATACAAAATAATGATTTTTCAGCTCATTTTTTAGAGCACAAATCATTATTTTTACATATTTTTATAACCCAGTGCAATGTCTGCATCTCCTTGGCTGGAGAAAACAGCAGGATACAGCAGCCCAGAGCCTACAGCCTTCAACCCTTGAATCCACAAAACTAGAGACCCAAAAAAGGGGGGGGAGAAAAGTGGCTAAAATCCAAGCAAAGACATCTAATGCAACCAGCACGCAAGGAGACATTTCAAGCCACCCATACCCCCCAGCCCTTTGGAAACACATTAAACACTCTGAGACAGCTTTTATATATTGTGCTGGGAACCGCACATGGCCCGAGGGAGGTTATTTGTCTTCTCCTCCCAGTGATGCGCAGCAACAGCCGCCGACAGCCCGGGTGATTTAACAGCAGGGGTGCAGGACGTGCACCAAGGCACCGGCATCACACGGGCAGCACCTATTTCTGTTGACTACATTCACCCGGTCCAGCCTCAGTTAGAGGAGCCCGTGTTGAGGCAGGGGTTGGGAAGGCCAGCACTCAAAGATCTCCCTCAATCCTTATTTTACACACCCAAATATCACCAAACAGGCGAGACCTCCATTTGTGCTTCTGAGCCAAGGGTCCTTCCCACCCCAGTATGCTGGTACAGTTTAGACCACCACAGCAAAACAGCTTCACCTGGTCAGATATAAGCATTTATCAACACAATCCCAAAAAGCAATGTTAATATCGATGTGCTACAAGAGCATGAGATGGGTGATCTGTTCCTGGTGCAGGGTACTCGTGTTTTCCAATAGCAGGAATCCATTATCACCTGGAAGGGAGATCTGTCAAGCCTCAGTGCTTACTCTGTAGCTCCAGGAACCGTATTTCACTTATTTGCCTCATCTGATATAAAAAAAAGCCCTGAGTTAAAGGAACTGATGAATAACAGAGCAAGATGAAAGTACCATAAGTTGCTCTCTCATATCTGTCCAACTTGATCTTTTTTAAAGCATTTAAATCCTCGCTTTGACACGGCACTGCTCCTACTGCAGGGCGCTCCAATCACAGCACAAGCTTTTCATTAATAAAATACATATTTGATTATATTTGAGCAGCTTCAGCCTTTCTTCTCATCGCCTCACACCAGCTCTCCTACACTGGCACTGCAGGTAGGATACTCCTTTGAAGATAACGGGGCTAGAGTATCAAGCACACACACGCTTTCCTTTCTCCCCCTCTTCCAGGCAGGGAGAAACAAGCAGCAGTGCCCCAGAGCCCCCTCCCCTGTCCACGTCTCTCCTGGCAGGAGGAGCTGCTGAGAACTGACCCCCCTCCTTGCTTCGGTGCAGAAGCGATGGTGTCCATCAGCCCTGGGAATTGCCCCTGTCCTCTGCATGCCATTCCCCGGGGCACGGAGCACCGCAGCAGCACCCGCACCCCTCACGGTTACAGATGTAGTGCATACGAAGGTCCGTGTTCACAAAAGCAGCTGGTGACACCTCCAAGATGCCGGGGTTAAAGCATCGCGCTCTCCTCCATCACCTGCACCCCTGGGAGAAGCTGCTTTAGGAGATCCGCAACGCAGGAGCTCCCCATCTCGTTACCCAACACCTCTTCTGAAAGCCCGGGCCAAGAAACTCGCCTGTTTTGGCGTCCAGAGGCTGCGGCAGGAGCACCAGCGGGATCGGTGCCCGAGCTGCCCACCCCGCCTGCTCTCCAGGAGGTGCTCCGCAGCCCCCGGCAGCGGTTCGTGTTTCATGGCAGGGAAAGCATCCATGCCTTCGGCTCGTTTCCCGGGGTGGGCTGCATGGTACGGATGATGGGAGCAGGAGAAGAGAAAGAGATCGCGTATGAGAGCTTTCCAAAATTAAAAACAGAGAGCAGCCTTTGGGGAAGAGGCAGAGATAATTAAAACATTAATTCAGATTGCAGCTTTTGCTCCAAGCAAGCTCAAGTCACCTAAAAATCCCAGTGATGGATAGCAGTGGGTCCGAGCCAGGCTCTGAGCCGCAGCCCCATCCCCAGGCACACCAAAGCCCTTTCCATCATCCCAGCAGCCCTCTCCAGGGCAGAGGCTGGAAAGCCACCTTCCTCCAGAGGGAATCACAGGGAAAACAAGCTCCAGCTCCCAAAGAGCGGAAAGAAAATTAACTACCTGGAATAACAAGTAGGAAACAGGTGACAGCTTCGAGGCTAATAAACCCTCCCAGCAACACTAACAGCTTTCTGCATGAGCAAAACAGATAAAGTGACTAAAACAAAGTCACGACAGTCACAAGTAAGTCGAGTGAGACATGAGAATGACTGAGTAAGTTTTGGCAGTTGGCTGGGAACAGGCACTGGAAAAGAAACCAGGCAGAGCCAGCTGCAGCATCCCCGCTGCCCAGCTCCATGCCCAGCTCCAACCCGGCTGCGGGGCGCTGGGGGAAGAGCAACACCTCTCCAAAGGTCCGACACAAGAGCAAGGACTAAGGCTAATGTTTGTGCATTGTCCATAACTCCCTGGGAGAAGGGTAAAATCCTGTAGCAGAGCAAGAAATTGGAGACCTTTAATAATGCACGCGAGCGCCGCCAGCCCAGGGCGCAGGGGGGCCGTGCACAGGGCAGGGGAGACCTGCTGAGCAAAGAAAGTGTCAGCTCCAAAAGTTGCTGGGGAAAAGAGTGCCAGGAGAAGGAGAGGGGGAAAAAAAAAAGTAATTTGCAGCTGGTGGAAAATGTCTGCTCCAACACAGACACACTTCATTTCAGTTCTGCTTTTTATATCCCATCCACCAGAAGAACACCATGAGATTTAAAAAAATAGCTTTCAAACCTAAAGCCTTCAAACCTTCAACTTCCTATTCCAACATGCAACATCAAATTTAGGTGTTTTCAAAGTTTCTACCCTCTCCTCACCCCTCCTCCTTGTTCTAGTGAATTTGCCTGGTGCAAACCAGCTTCACTCCACAGAAGCATTTCAACTTCAACCGAACCGCTGTCTCCGAGGCCGGGGAAACCCCCCGTCCACGACCACCAGACCGCGCCGGTCCAACATGCAGGATGCCCATGGACTCCCGGGCCAAGCTGCAGCATGAGGAGCTGTTTTCCTCCTTTCCTTGCTCAGCATCACCCCAACACATGAGACACATCATCTCCAGTGACACTGCTGTCCGATTGCAATGTGCTCCAAGACCCAGCGGCACTTTTGATGACGGAGAGGGGCTTGGGGGTGCGCTCAGCCCAGCCTGGCTCCCCGTGATGGGGCAGCTCTCACACTGGTGCTATCGAGGGGATGGCCCTGGGACAGTGCCAGAGGTGACAGCTCTGGGACAGGCCAGGCTGGAAAGGGAAGCGGCCCCCAGAGCTCAGCACCCAGCTACAACGAGCCAAGAAAGCGAGCAGGAGAGGGTTTAAGAGAGGCCAGGCAGTAGGCTGGGCTTAGGGTACAAGGCTGATTGTTTTCCAGCTTGGCTCAGAAGCACGTTGGAAGCGGGTAGAGGAGATGCACAGACAGGTATGAAGGTGAACGTGGAAGAGGCAATGCTCTCACGGGACCAGCCTCCCACAGCCACTGGGTCACTGCACCCACCCGGCCCCAGAGCGACTGGGGAGGGAGCGGGGCTGACATCTAACCCATTCCTGCTGCTTTTCCATCCCGGCACTGAGCTTAGCCCAGCTGCCAGAGGGAGCAAAGGGGCTGCCCATCTCCTCCAACCCCTTCCCTCTGCCTCCCTGGCAGCTGGCACCCAAACCTTCATCCCGGCACAGCCCGAGCTCACACCGCCGGCAGAGCGGGCAGCAGCAGGCAGGGTCCTCGGCTCCTGGAGCAGAAACACAGGAGGTGCAGGCAAGGAGAGGGGCCGTCAGGACTCCGGCCCCGGCAGAGAGACCCGGACCTGGAGCAGCCCTCCAGGGAAGGACCAGCCGCCAAAGATGGAGTAGGGAGGCAGGAATATCACTGAACACAAAGCAAGGAGGAGCAGGAGAAAGGAAAAGGAGAGAGGCACATAAAGGATTTATAGATCCCCCTGTAGACGGGAAAAGCCACGTGAGCATCATCTCGCCAGAGGACGCTGGTGAAAGCGGCGGCTGCCACGCACCAGCACAGAGCAAGAGACCACCCTGGCCCCCCCTTCCTCCTCCCAGGAATCTGGCACCCTGGAAAAACCTGCCCAGCCTTTGCATTTTTGCAAACCTCAGCTCTAAAAATAACCATCGGTGCAAGTGACACATTTTGAGCAGAGCAGGGGAGCAGCAGCCCACAGAACCAGACTCACTCAGCATCAGCGGAGCTGTGTTTTGTAAACAGGTTTTTTTAAGGTTGCTTAGTAAGCTGCTGATCAAACAGCCAAAGCTGTTGTCTGATGCGGCAGAAACGAAGGGGGGACCCAACAGGAGGCAAAAATCCCGCAGAGAACAGGATGGAGAAAACTCAAGGGTTGGACCCCACTTCCCAGCATGTCCCTCATGCCTCAACTCACACTTTTAAGATGGAGTTTCTCGCCCCGTATCGCCCCGCAGGAGGGGTCCCAGCTCCAGCCGTGCCCACAGCGCCGATGCCCCCTCACCAACTGCCTCCAGAGAGGAAAAACCCTGTTTATACAGAAAGCAGAGCAGCAGCGAGGGCCGGACAGACCACCCCACTGCCGGGGGGCTGCACAGCATCTCCCACCCTCCTCCCCACACCCCTGGGTAAGGAAGGTGCCATCCTGCCCCGGCAGCTGCTCCCCGGGAGCCGGGATGATTGGCCAAGCAGGAGGAAGAGTCACCCAAACCATTGCTCAGTTAATCGTGGTAATTAGCCGCTGTCTTGGGCGAGTCCCATTAGTTACAGCCTGATTTTCCCAGGCACAGTCAGCGCACAAGATTTCAATTAAAACTCACCACGCAGCCAACTTGGAAGTAGCCACCCTGGCCCACCACAGGGCTCATCCAGGACACGGAAACGTGCAGAAGAGGTGCTCCTTTCCTTGAAGTCCCCAGCTTAATTAATTTTAAACTGGGTTTTTATTTCCCAGCCCTGCTTGGGAAGCCTCAGCGAACGCACGCCAGCTTTGCAGAGCAGATGCCGTAGGGCTGGAGGGGAGAGGCTTGCATTTTTCCCACCCGCCGCCGGGATTGGATCCGTGCCCCAAGCGCAGACCGGAGCCGGGGTTTCTCTCTGGAGCTGTGCCCGCGTGCTCCCGCCGCCGCACAAACCCCAGCTCCCAGCAAGACTCGCACCCCACGGCGGGCAGGGCGGCACAGGCAGCTGGGTTTTGGGGTGCAGGCTCACCAGGGCTCTTTGTGAGCAGTGCCAGGCTGCAGAGCCCTTCATCCTCCAGCACCCATCTCCAAAAGTCACCCTCAAGGGTGGATCAACATCAGACGAGCTGCCCGGCATGGTCCAGTTTCCTAAAAGCGCTTGCACTGGTCCCAGTTGGGGGGCACGAAGCAGATGGACCCCTCGCTGCATGCAGGGTAACAAGGAGCTAAAGTCCACCTTCTGCCTGCAGAAGGCAGGGGAAATGCAAATGCTTTGCTGAACCAGAAAGCTTCATAAAAATATTAGCCACAGCTTAATTGGCCCTCTCCAGGGATCTGCTCGCAGGGGTAAGGCTCACCATCACCCAGGCCTGCCCACACCTCCGCGCTTTAAGGCACCTTTCCGGCTGGTTTGGTGCTTATTTATAGGCAGCAGTCCTTGGAGAATCACGGGAAGAGATGAAGCTCAACCTCTTCCACAGAGAGGTTGACAAGTTTGAGCTTTTCGACATCTAGCTAAGCGAGGCAAGAGGGGAGCAGCACCGGAGGGAGCTGAAATCAGGCTCCGGCATCTCTAGCATCTTGTCTGTGCCATCAGACAGGTGCTTTACAACAGGAGGTCGGTGTGTTTTTAACAGGATCCCCCATTCCCTGCTTGTTAAATGAAAGGAAATAGAGTATTTTGGTACCAAAGAAATAGAAGAGCAAACCTGAGCTGGGCTGGGAAGCACGGATGCTTGCAGACGGCGAGCAGGGCTCTGCAACTCCGCAGGGAGCGGGTGTTTCGGTGCCCATGCTGCCTTGTTTAAACAACTGCCTGGGAAACCCAATATCTGATTTAAATCCACACAAGGGGGGCTTTGAAGCAGGGGGCACGTAACCCAGCATGGAAATCACTTAAGATAACGCCTCTCCATGCTGAAGAGGAGGAAAACATCCCTTCTGAACCGGTAACACAGGAGCTGGACACAGGTGGAGGGTTGCTGTGGCATGGTATTTTTGGGGAGAATTCCCCAGCAAAGCAGGGGGGACCTAGCACCTCATTTTGCAGATGCCACATCTCAACGTCACAGGGGAATTACCGAGTAATTCATGCTGGGGACCTCTGATCCAACCCGCTCCTTAAAGCTAAGGCATGATGCCAGAGATATTGGCAAGGGAGAAACCCTGAAGCCTTCGCCGGGTTGCCACCGAGCCTTTGCCCCCCGATCCCCCGGCTCCTACCTGCCCTGCTCGTTTCTCAGCCCGACAGAGAGCTCAGCAGCCTCTCCCCGGGCACGAGGCCTCGCGGCTGTGACTAACGGTATGTTTTGACAGCCCTGAAATACTCCAGCGCTTCATTTCAGCCGCGGGGAGCGGGAAGGAAGGAGGGGACATGCTGGCGGTGAGCCGGCACCAGGAGGGAGGGGCAGGGAGAGCTTTTGCAAAAGCAACAGGCAGCGATAAAGCAAAGCAGCACGGAAAAGATGCGGGAGATGGCCGAGGGGCAGGTTGGGACCTGGAAGGCACCTGGGAAGCCTGTCTGATCCGTTCCTCACCTGTACCTTCCCTGGAGCTCTGCAGAGGTGCAAGGCACTGAATTTATTTAATATTCCCCCCTCCCAATCACACTGCTTGAGCGGGGACACAGGGATGCTCCACTAATTCCTAGTGGGCCCATACCTGGTGGTGAGGGATGCGGGATTGCCCTGGTCCCCAGGCAGGCAGGAGAAGGCAGTGTCCCCCAGCCTCCTCCAGCTTTGGGCTCCCTCCAGCAGAGCCAGGAAGGCAACAGACAGCGATCCCTGGGGAGGTTAATTAACAAGCATCTTCCCTGTGTTAAAACAGTCACCTCCAGCCCCAGGGGGGCCAGTAGAAACAGAGCCCCAGCCTCTGGCAGGGGAGCAAAGAGCATCCCAGCCACCAGCTGAGCTGCTGGCCACAACCATCTGCCAACCAGCAGCACCGGGGAGAGGAGCAGCTGAAGCCATGGCAGGGATCTGGCCTTTTTCCTGACAGCTCTCGCTCATCGCCAGCCGCTCACGCTGGGGCTTAGACCATCCTGCTGCCCCCCAGCAGGCTGGGGGAGAGGGAAGAGCAGGCTGCCTGGATAGGGCTCAGATCTCCACCTGTGGTCCCACGACTGAGGTGGCAAGTGGAACAGCCTTGGGAAAACTGGCCCAAAAATGCACCCTGCCCCGAGGGAAGAGCCAAGGGATGGCCCAGCACACCGCCACACTCACCCTAATCTAGCAAGCAGAGCCCCCCTCGCACCCAGGCAGAAGAGCCGTCCTCCAGGCTGCGTCACCCCGGAGTCCACCCATCCATTTCAGCCACGAGCATCCTCTGTGGCATCCATGGATCAATCCAACCACGGGATGCAGAGAGTCGGCAGACACTCCAGCTGCCATCACCAGGGCAGAAGTTTCCTTGGGTCACTGGGAGCAAGGAGCCCAGTGGCAGCGGTAGTGGTGATGGGGGAGAGGTGGGGGGATTGTTTTCTCTTTTCAGCTGTCACTAAAGTCATCAGTGTGGCTGTGAGTGATTCACACCAGTGTATGAAAAGCCTGTGACTCACGCACTGGATGCAGTGGGTGGGTGCATTGACTCAACCACGCCAGGGAGGGGGCACGGGGGGCTGCAGACTCACACGGCCACGGGGACAGTCCTGTTCGCAGGGGGTCAAAGGCACCACCGGCCAGGAGATCCCCCCACGTGCTCAGATCATCAGTGCCCTCAGCAGCACAGGTGAACCCGAGGGAGACTCTGCACCTCAGCATCAACTTGTCACCCGCCCAAAATGGGTGCCAAGGCGTAACAGGGATGGGCCACGCTCTCACTTGGCCTTTTACTGGGGAAAGGTTTACGCTGTCCTGTGTGATGGCAGAGGAGGAGAAAACCCCCAGGCCACTCAAGGGATGCAAATGCATCTCAAACTACAGTGAACAAACTTTCCAGGTGCTCCAGGACCAGCACGGAGTGAGGAAACCGAGCCAGGCAGAAGTAGAGACCAGAGGGGACCTCAGTGCCACGGGACAGCCTGCTGCCACAACCATCTCCTCCATCTCCCAAACCTATAGACACGTATCCAGGGGAGCACAGCCCGCCAGTGCCAAGATCTGCCACGCAGCTCTGCCATGCCCCCCTGTGCCACGCCACTGGGGAGCTGCGTTGTGGAGAGACCCCCACAAAAGCAGACTACAGAAACCCCAGACCTCAATTCCCTGCCACCCCACTGCTGCGGTGCACCAGCAATGCTACGCAAACATTTTGGGGTGAGGGAGCTGAAGGGAACCCCTCCAAAAGACACTCCCATGTGGATGATGCTCGATCTCCAATTACTCAATGGGTGGTAGCTATGCCCCGGTCTCGCCAAAGATGCCATCAGCAGCAGCCGAGGCTGTGAACGCGTATCTTATCTCGCTGACAGCGCCTTCCATAACGCTGTGCCTCATCTGCCAAACAGCCCTGGCCATGGATCCGGACCAGCCGAGTGTCACCACATCCCACGGCATCCTGAGCCCAGACCTCCCCGTTTGCAGCACAGATCAAGCCTGGCCTCACATCAGCACCCACAGCAGGATGAGATCGCCCACCTGGGGGGAGGCAGCCCATGGGGGAAGGCAGTGTGGTCTGGGGTACGAGTAGCACTTGTCTGTTCAGGATCTTGGGGGGGAGTTATCCCTGGCCCCCCTCCAGCCGTGCAGAGAGCCAGCAGGAGCCACAAGCACCGAAACACATGCTCTGCAATGCAAGAGCAGCCGGGAGAGCTGCAGGAACAAGACAAACAAACCCTGATTTCAGGGACCACTCATTCATCACTGCCATCAGCAGCACCCAGGCAGGGACCAAACCTAGGAGCAGCACCCGCACCCACAGAAAGCGGGGACTGGGCGCAGGGAGACAACGAGGCACTGGGTGCACAGGGCAGACAGGGGAGGCTGCTGCGGGCACCCATGCAGCCTGCGCGCTCCGGAGGGAGAGACCCTGCGTGTTTTGGAGGCCTCGGCTTGGCAGAGGAAGACTGGAGCCGAACCAGCCCACCGCCAGACACCACCGCTGCCCCTGCACCCGAGCAAGGGCTCTCCAGGGCGCCCAAAGCTCTGGGGGGCCCGAGGCAAGGAAAGAGAGGGGGCTTACACCCCCGACCCGGCTTCACCCACCCCACCGGGCCGTGCGGCAGGGCAGCCCCCCCGCCTCTTCCCCGCGGGCGGCGGGACCCCCAGCCCCACCAGCCGAGCCCGGCCCCGGAGCCTCAGCACGGCCGCGCCGCCCGGGGCCCCGACGGCCGCCCCCGGCCCCCCTCCCTCGGCCGGCGAGCCACCTTAAGCGGAGCGCCGAGGCTCCCGCCGCTCCTAGGCTACCTTAATAAAAACTTTGTCAGAGCAGAGCTGCTTTTCCCGGGCACGGCCGAGCCCCAGCCGCCGAGAAAGCCTCGGGAAGGCGCAAAACGGGGAGTCGAGCTTCAAAGTTGGGGTCCCCCTCCCAAAGCGCAGCTCCATCCTCCCGTGCGGGGAGGAGGGCCCCCCGGGGCCGCAGCCCACCTCTCTCCGCCGGCTCCTTCCCCGTCCTCCTTCCCCGAAGCGGCGGCGCAAGGTGCGCCCGGAGCCCAGCGCACCGCCGGCGGGCAGGACGAGACAAAAGCCGCCGGAGAAGGGAGGGGAGGAGATGTCCGCCGGGGCCGAACCGCTCTCGGGGAGGAGGGAGGATGGAGACAGCCCCAGCCGGCGGGGACTGCCGTCTCCCGGCCGTCCCCAACAGGTAGCAGCGAGCGGGGAGGGGGACACACCGTGTCCCCGCGGCGACAGCGTCTGTCTACTTCGGGGCCACCACCCCGCCGGGCAGCGCTTACCTGGAAATAGAGGCATGGCTCCGGCAGGAGAGCTGGGCGAGGTCGGGATATTATTCCAGAGACATTATTCGTGACAGAAAGGGAGAAAAAGAGCCGGGGGGAGGGAGGGAGGGGAGGGGAAGGAGGGAGGGAGAGACAAGAGGAGCAGGGAAGGAATGCGAGAGGAAAGGGGGAGGGGGGATAAAACGAAATAAGAAAAAAAAGAGGGGAAAATAGAGACAGTTAAAATCTGTCTCCTGCCCACACAGTGGAAAAGAAATTTCTGACAATCGGAGAAAGGGAACTCGCACGTATACCAGAGGGGGCAGACGGGGGATAACAAAGGAGGGAAGGAGCCGAGCTCCGCCAAAACAGAACAGGAACTGTCCGGGCACACCCCCTTGCACGCACACCCCCCCCCTTGCCCGCACCCCGGGGGCAAGGACAGGGTGCCCAACCCCGCGAACAGCCGCGCCTCTGCCCACCCAGGCCAACCCCACCACCCCGGGGTTCAGCCCCCACCACCCCGGGGTTCAGCCCCCACCACCCAGAAGCAGCACCCAGAAACCTGCACCCCGGCTGCTTCAGCGGCTTTGATTTGACCCCCTCGGCCCCACGCCAGGGCTAGGGGCTGGTGGCAGAGGACCCCCATGCTGCCCCCCCAGCCGGTGTTGGTGTTCCCCAACCCCTCTTTTGCAGCCCGGGTCTCCCCCTTTCTGCACACGCCTGGCTCCTGGGGCGCGAGGACCTCCACAGCAAGCATGAGTTTTCCAGCCGCCACATAGCCATGCAAAATATAACCCTGTGCTCCCTGCCCTTCTCCGGTACATGGCCTCCCCTTAACCAGCAGCCAAAGCCAGGGCAGCTGTGGGGACAAGGGACATGGAGGTACACAGCCCTCCAGATCAGCCACAGATTTACCCCACGGCATCTAAGGGTTGCAGTGGGAAGGGGTTGCTTCTTCTCAAATCACATTTGCAGCCCCATCTGCAGAGATGCACCCCCACTGCTCCTGCCTGGGCTTCATTTTGCCTTCCTGGACACCACCCATGGACAACTGGACCTGAAGGTGCAGGGCGGAGGAGCTAGAGGTGACACGGGCTCTCTGCATTTCAGTCAGAGACCCACAGCACTGCCACAACAGCCCGGTGATGCTACCAAGGGGCTTCTGGACAAAGGGAGCACACAGCTCTCTATATCCCCCTTAGCACATGCAGGGTGAAGTCCTAGCATGGCATGGCTCAGCACGAGCCCCCAAAAGCTTGTCGCTGCTGGCTTCTCTGGGAGACAGCCCACTGCAGCCTCGGCCAGGGGGTTGTTTGGGTGGACAAGGTGCCCCCCCGCACCAATGCCCCTCCAGCTCCTCCCTTTCTTCCTACCACACTGCAAAGCATCCCAACATACCCATCCATGCAGCTCAGCAGTGCCCAGGAGTACCCTGGACATCAGAAGCTTCCAGGACTGGACACTGGCAGGGTTGCTAACACTGTCCCAAAGCTGTCCCTGTCCTCGTGCATGCACTGAGCCCCAGCACGTCCTGCCACACGGCGCACACAAACCCTGCCCCAGCACCTACCTCACCCCCACGGGGCAGCTGCAAGTGGCATCACAGATGCACATTACCCCAGAGAACCAGGACACCAGACTGTTCGGGGACAGATTATGTTACTTTTGCCTTGCCAAGACACCGCATGGCTCTGTGGTGCCTCGCTGGCACCTCCGGGGCTGGGGAAGCAGAGCCAGGTGCCCAGCCACCCCCTTGCAGGGATGCCCGCTTGTGCCACCCAGCCTGGGTGCTGTCTCTTTAAAACCTTCATCCCTAAATCTGAATGAAGCTAAGGGAAGAAAATCCTGGAGACTAGTGCTTCATTTAAACGTCTCCTCCAGTGCTCCTGTTCATTCACACGCTCCTGAGCGTGGTTCTGCCCCGGCACACGTCTTCTGCCTGCACCTCGGGGAGGAAGCACAGAAAACCTGCAAATACCCATCGTCTTTCGGATGCACAGAAATGCCTCAACCTGCTGCCAGGGCACTGCACACCAAAATCCCAAACCCAGCTCAAGCACAGCCATTCTGTCATGAAAGGAAAAAATGCTGCCAGAGGGCCCACGCACGTCAGCAACCCCATTCCTCGCCATTTCTCCTATGTTGTTGCTACGAGCTGGTGCTGGTAGGGATGCAAATGCACTCTCCAACAGCGCATTCCTCTGGCCCCCCAACAAGGCGGTTTTGATACCCTCTCGCACACAGCCCTGCACACACGGTGCCCCCAAATCCTGCCCTGCGTGGCCCCCCTGCAACTCAGACAGGCAGCCAGCCTGAATGCACCAAGACAGCTTTCGCAGTGACAAGCCCAGGGTCTTTATTTAAATAAATATATATATATGCTGTTACTTGGGGACTGGTGATGCTGTGGATCCGGATGTCTCCATGGTTACCTGCTCATGGTGGGAGCTGGGGGTAATTGAACTCTAGGGGTTCACTGTTCTTCACCCATCTCCCTCTCCCCGTTCCCCATAGCTCCGCGCAGCCCTTCTGCCTTCCCAGTAAGTGCCAAGGCAAGGCAGCTCCCAGCTCCCCGCCAGTGCGGTGGGAGGGGGAGGAGAAGCAAGGCTCTCCCCAAGAACTCATTACATGCATAATTTTGCCAGCTCCGTGGATGATTAGACACGAATGCAGATCAGCTTCCCCATCCCGAAAGAAAAGACAATCCTGATCGGCGGGGAGACGAAGCTGAGCGTCTCCTCCCACCACCCGGCTAGACAGGAATGAAATACAGAGAGACGGCGTCAGGAGCAGCGCCGACATCCCAGCGCCGAGCTGCTGTCGTCTCGGGGGAGCGAGCGGCAGAGGCGCCCACCCGCCAGCGGCTCTCCCCGCAAGCTTGCTCGTGCGCAGGAGCCTCCCTCGGTCGTGCAAGCGTGCGAAGGCAAGGCGAGCGCCTGGCGTGCAGGTTAGCAGCCCAAGGCACTAGCTGGAAAGAGAGCCAAAAAGAGGTAGAACTGCGAAGCCCAGCTGGACAGAAACAAGGATCTTTACATCCAGGAGCATCCGACTTTGCTCGACCCCAAGCTTCATGGAAGCACCCAGAGACACCCGAGCCCGTTGCCCAAACCCAGCACCGTTTCATTTGCAAACACTACCTGGACTTGATTTATTTTCACTGCTCGCTTGCTAACCTCTTATTCCCGTATAGCATCACTGTTTAGAGTAAGCCCAAGGACCTCTAGCTTTTTAATGCTGCTTTCCTTCCATGCAGCACAAAAACCTAACTAGCTTTTCTCCTCCTCCTCCCCGCATGTACAACCACAAACACTTCAGATGTGGACTAATTGGAGACAGTTCAGAGGCCAGTAAAGAAAGCATACAAAGGGCAGCAAAACACAACCTGTTAGGGGAAAAAAGCCTGAGAGAACTGGATTTGTCTGGTCTGGAAATCAGAAGGCAGAAGAGACATGATAACGGTCTTCAATTATGTAAAAGGTTGCTACAAAGGGTGCGGGAATAAATTGCACTGCATCCCCACGGGGAACAGGACAAGAAGTAATGGGCTGTAAATTGTAGATTAGACACTAGGAAGAAAACCCACTTAGTAGCAAAAATTATTTAAGCTTTGGGATAGAGCTGCTGGCATTTGAGACCAGGTCAGACAAACACCGATGAGGTGGTCTGGATAAAGCAGCTCCCATTTTGAAACGGGGGAAGGCACCACTTGCAAGGTATGCTCCTGCCTTGGGTTTTTAGCACTCAGTGGCTGCTTCAAGCTGGCTTTGCACTGGTTTCTGCCAAGCATGAGGGAACCAGCAGCTTTTTTTGGGGTGATGCAGACCACCCCATGCCCAGCCCTGCACCATGCCCCCCACCCTGGTTATTCTGCCTCCACCTTCTGCAACGCCCATAGTGTTGCGGGTAACGCAGCAGCTCAGCCTGCCCTCCCTGGCAGAGGCTCAGGGGCTGTGCTGGGGCAAGACAGCACCCAGCTTCGGTCCCACATCTATCTGTCCTGTGCTTCGGACCCACAGCACACCAGGGACCACCATGCAGGGACCACCTCCCCTCCCAGGGGAGCTGCAGCAGGAGGATGTAACCCACCCTCCGCTTCCCAGGAGGGATTAATGGGGTGGTAGAACTCTGCACTCCCTCTGGGCCATCAGTATCTGTGAAGTTGATTAGTCTGGGTGAGAAAGCGCAGCTCCTTGTTTTGTTAGACACGTGCCTCATTTCTTGAGTTCACGCTCAGAGTCACTTCCAAGTTGACCTGTGTATCTCTCTACTAAACAGGCACGTGTCTATTTTAAACAGAGCTAAAGAGACAAGAGGACACAAAGCACAGGCCAGCCAAAAGCATCTTAATAAACAGAGGAGCCACATATATTTAGCAAAGCCTCCAACCCAGCGGAGAACAGCTGCTGGAAGTGCGCACATGTGAGCTGCCAAGTTGTCTGCTGGTCCCATCGAGTGGTGGGAGCTGGAGAGACCCACCAGAAAGCATGGACCTCCATGGCGAGCAAGTGCTGCTCTCCTGGAGAGAAGAGGTTGCAATCGCCATAGGGAAGAGAAATTGGGTAAGGGTTGCTGCATGACTTCCGTGGCTGGTAAACTCTCAGAAACCTGTGAAACTGCCTTGGGGTAAAAACACCACCTTCTAGTAAATGCCAAATGCTGTCCCCCAATGTCTCCATTAAGGTTTGTTCCCCAGGGCCTGCATGTGACAAAACACAAACTTCTGTTTAACAGCAGGAAAGCCCATGAAACTTGAAACATCTTTAATGGTATTTATTCTCACAATAATATGAACACTGTAACAGGGACCGAAAGGGAAAAAAATGGCCTAAATCTTAGGGTGTTTATGTAAAGTGAGACTAAACTTCCCCAAAGTAGGACCTTTTCCAAAACCAACAATCTTCACTGGAAAAAAACCCAACTTTTCAGTAACAGAAACTTCGAGACTCTGCCGCAAAAGGAAAATAAAACTAACGTAGCACGGTGGGAGGCAGACAAAAGCATGGACCTCTCCCCCTTTTGGGACCATGCTGCTGGCCAGCTGAATCACAGGGAAGCTGCACTCTGAATGGGGCAATCAAGAAACATTAAATTTGTCTTCTGTTTAAAAAAATCTCATTCACCCATCAGCTATTGCAGACTGCAAGAAAAAAATAGAAGCAAATTCCCCCCAGGATGCTCTAGCCAATTTTTGTCAATTAGGTTAATGACCAGAGCAGCAGCAGACCCAACCTGTCCCTGGGAAGGCTGAGCCCGCAGAGATGCGCTGCATGCTGCTCCACCTCAGACCTCATGGTTTATATTCTGGTTGCAAAACAAGTGCTGCTCTCCATTTCCAAACTCCCATCTTTTAACTGAAGCATGTATTTTCCTGGCACTTGTTCCGCTTCAGTACCCAGGGTATAACTACGCCTCTTGTGTTTAAAATGTATCTGCCATCTGGAAAGCAGGCAGAGACCCATACCCTTGCTTTGCTCCTCTCCCACTGCAGGCACACGAACATTTTTATCCATTTTTTCCCCCTCCCTTACTCGTGTCTGAGCTGTTTGACTAAAATCCGAGCCATTTCTCAGGGTCTGTCTCACAGCCCAGTCAACACGGAGGGAACCGGTGCCAAAAACCCATTTCTTTCTGATCTGATTGTTTGTTTTCCTGCCTTTCCAGTTTGGGATTTTTGACAGGGAGCCATGTGAAACCAACTGCTCATTGTTTACTGGGAAGCCTGCGGCTGCGTTTTAGTCATTTTGCTCACAAAAAGACCTGAGGATCCAATGGGAAGTCAATTAGCTCCTTGCAATAACCTGGTGTTCTGCAAAGCCATTCGGTATCCACACGTGTGGGAAAGCCAACCCAGACAAGTGTCCTGGGGTGTCATTGCTGGACCAGACCAAGGATGCTCCTGCCACGCTGCCCAGTTACCTGCTCCCACAGCTCGGGAGGCTGCTGGTGCCTCCGGCAACACCCCAGCCAAGGTGCCTCGCCAGATCCAGCCCAGCTCCAAAGCCGAAACCTGCAGCTGATCAGGAGGGTTTGGAGAGACATGACAGGGCCAGAGTCCCTGGGTGGGCAGCCCAGCAGCACTGCCCCCGGGTCCATCATCTAGATGGCATCTTCCCTCTCCTCCAAAAAGCACACCGTGCCAATCATGCTTGGGCAGGATGGGCAAGTCCTCACCCTAGGGTTGCTGCAAGCATTTAAGAGCCAGAGATCAAGTCACCTCTCCATGGCAGTCCGAATATACCAGGTCCCTGGCCATGTGGCACTTTTCCCAACAAATCTTTAATCATGCTTTTGAAGTCGCTCCAAGCTAACTTCTCAGCATCCCCCGACTGCAGACCAGAACGGGGCATGTTATTCCAAGAGAATAAATAAAAGCAGTAGCAAAGTCCCTCAACACCTATTGGCAGCTCCTCCCCAACCCCAGAGCTCACCCAGGTGGGTTTCAGCCAGGGCTTGGTGGATTTTCCAAAGCAGCCCCTACCCCCCTCCAGCCACTGCTTCCCCATCCCAAGAATGGCACAGAACCAGGTCCAGGTTACCAAGCATTTGCCATCAGCATTTTGGTCTCCTGTCCTCTTTGTTACAGACTGCTACTCCATCAGCTGCAGACGTCCACCAACAGCTTTGTTGTCTTTCACATTACTAAAAATATTATTAACGAGCACAGCTTAGGGCTGAGTCTGAGATGCCTGCAGAAACAAACACCTTCCAATGCTTCTCCACTAACACTGAAGTAGACCAGAAAACTTTTTACCCACTTTAAGTTCTGCTAATATCATTCCTGTTCAAGTCAAGCATAACTCTAAATCATTGCCTTCATAAGTATTATTTTTGTGCTGTTACAAGCAACACCAAGTTTATGGCCTGGTGGCCATATTGTCTATGACCCATATTATCTATGACCCATTATGGCCCATTTTTATGGCCACCTGTTGACTGAAGCATTTTACACTGTCCTTCAGCCCATGGACAAGACGAGACTCAACCATTCAGTGTTTCTTCAACCAAGTTTGATGTCAAGAAGTTGACGTGCCCCATTCACCTGGTGCACAAGGCAAGTATTGCAACCCTCACTGTCCCCAAAATTTGCATAGCGTCAACCACCACTGTCTAACAGAAGCCCTCAGCCAGTCCTGCCGAAATTACTGGCACAACATTGTATGCATTTGCCCATATAAACCATTTACCTTCAGCACACAGCCCACAGCAAGAGGAGTATTTTCCAGAGCCAAAGCAGGATGGAGGATGCTGCAGGTTGCCCAATCTGCCTTGATTTCCCCCCATTTTTTCTAGTCCCAGCCTGGACAGAAGCAGCAGTCAGGCACAGTCTGATCCTCACCCCAACTTCCAGACCAGGGAACCATATGAAAGTTCAAAGCCACATGATATCCCCATCCCAAACACATCCACCCAAACCCCCAAAGCTCAGCAGCCCCAGGAATTTTCACGGGCTGTGCCTAATCCACGCCTTTGGGATGTCCTGAGGCTTGGCAGCTCGAGCCTAATTCACTGGCTTTGATCAGGAGAGATTTAGCATGCAGCATCCTTCCCACCCGCTTTGATGCCCAGAAACAAACTGGATTTTGTTTTCCAAGCCTTTAACCAAGGGATTTGCCGAGAGACACTGGCTCACCCAGCGGGCTCTGGCCCCCGTCTCTGCCCATGGATTTGAAGCCACGTGACTGCAAAATGACCTGAACACTGCAGTGGGGGTGACTGCACACCCATCATGCCAGGTCCTTAGATAACCCCCCCACTGCCACTCTGCCCCAGCTTTACATGAAGACACCAGGAAAGCTAAAGACCCTCTGAGCAAAGCCAAGAGCAGCTGAGGGGTCCCCCCAGGGAGCCCCAGCGATGCTTCACGGGGGCTGATCCTGCCCAGAGAGCACGGAGGCACGCACCGCACCAGGCAGCCAGACCCCCCCCAGGGCTGCTCAGGCTTTGAGGCACAGCTCCAACACATGATAAACAACAATATTAGTGAAAAAATGTCTAAACAGATCCAAAGGGGATCCTCCTGCCAGCAGGCAGGGAGGGCTTCTCGCCGCAGGAGGCACCCGGAGACGCGTACAAGCAACAGGGAAATAGCTTATAACGCTGAATAGTTTTGGCATCTCTCTCCTCCTGACGCAGCTCATCTCAATCCCAGTCACCGAGCAGTCTCTCCTCTACTCCAAACAGACCTTTTCTCTCCCCATTACACTCCTGGTGGGACAGTCAGGGCTTTTGTGGGTGCGCATTCATGTACTACCTCTTAGAGAGGTTATCTTGCAAAGCCTTAACAATATTCCCACCCTTGCCCAGAGGAAAATTCTTATTCTGCCCGGGGACCAGGGTGCTGGAGCAGGGGGTGGGTTTGGTCGCCCAGCAGACAGGAGCAGGGAGGGGAGCCATGGCTGAGGACCAGCAGCAGCCTGAGCGGGCAGCACTCCCAGCGCTGCCTGCAGAGCCATAGCCATTGCTCCCAGCGCTTCCATCTAATCCCCAAGCCGCTCGCATTAAACCAGCGCATATCCTAAACCACAGCCATTATACATCATCCTTATCCTTCTGCTTGCCGGAGCTATTTACAACGGGTGTTAAAGCATTACAGAAGCGGCTGTCAGCTACTGTATTTATGAAAGCTGGGATCTCCAAGCCAGCTCTTATCAGGTTTAATACAGTTCTCCCAGTGTGTCTGTCAGTAGAAATGAGATTTCAAGGGGGCTTTGAGGAAGTCCATATCCAGACCATTCAGCTAAATCCAGGGGAAACTGGTAACCACTGAGAAAAGCATCAGCCTGCAGCTGTAACAGCACATAGAAAGGCACCACAGCTTTCCTCGGCTAGCGGCCAGTATATGCCAGGCCAGGTCCCAAGCATTTCCTGGTGGCCGGCGGGATGTTGGGACATGCTGCCGAGGCAGCCCAGGGCCAACTGCGACTTCTTAGGTGGGGTGGAAAGCCTGCTGCTCCAGCCCCCGGCTGCCCCAGCCGGGGTATCAGCAGGGCACAAGGTAGCTAGATGAAAGCACGTAACATATCATGAATTAAGGGACATGGAAGAGTGCAAGAGCCCACTGCTTCCAGCCAGGGACGGGCAGGTGGGTCTGGGCGATGACCAGTCTTGTGCATGGGCAGTGCACTCCCCCCGGGCAGGGCTAACATATACATGCTGCTATAGGACAAGCCTGGTGTGACAAAGTCCAGATTTAAAGCTGACTGTGCCTAGGGAGCACACACAGTCCCAAGACTACATGGGTAATGAAGATTTTAAGAGGGCGGGGGAAATACAGAAACGATGGGTACCAACAGGTATCAGCTTTGAGCACAGCCTGTTACCCAGCTGATGGAGAGCCAGAGTTACCATACTATTCTTAAAATCTAGAAATTCAGACCTGGATTGAGCAATGGAACAAGGGGAAAAGAAATTACTCTCAAGAGCTGAGGCCAGCTGGGTCTCTCTGCTCTCACTTCCCTTTCTGCCTTCCTCAGCCACCTGGGCTGCAAGACCTGCTGGACTCACCCCGACCCACCTCACCTGGGCAGGACTTCAGAAAGCTTCTCCATACTTCCCTTGGATCTCACCTTAGAGGAGATGCCCAGGGCTGCCTGCGCCACCTCGTAGGGAAACAGCACTCCCATGGGTAACGAGGCAGGGAGGGAGAAGCTGGTGGCCAAAGAAACAGCAGAAAACACCCATCGGATTCAGAGAGCTGTCACACAAAAAAAAGAAGAGCTGATGGCTTTGCTCGGAGGAAGGCAGCGAGAAGCTTCAGCTTTTAATCTCAGGATTTCAGAATATTCAGATCGTTTGCTCCGCTGCCTGTTTCTCCCCCCACACCTTCCCCTGCAGCTCACATTTGGGCAGTTTCAGCTGAAGGCAGCAAGGAGCCGAGGAAACTGTTGCTGGGAAACTGTTCAAACGCCCCGGCTAGATGAGCACCTACAAACACAGGGCTGACGGTACCCAAGCAGCTCTGGCTGGCACAAGCGACAGATGCTCGGTGATCCCATCGGTCCCTGTATTTGGACAGACCATCCACTTAATCCCAGCCCAGAGAGTTGCGAATTAGATCCTTGTATAGTCCATCCTAAATAATGCTGATGCTAATCAGGAGAGCACGTCTGCTAAGCAAGCAAGGTTTGATATCATGGTCTGCTGGATCCCATTAAAGGTTTTGCTGAGCCCATGCAGAGGCGGTTTCCCCTCAAACCGCTCCGGTCCTGGGTTGCATTTGCTCCCCCTTGGGCTGCAGGAGCCTGGACCAGCATCTCTCTGGCTGTTCTCCAGGGTGGATGCACTGGATGCAGGGCTCAGTGAGCACTAGAACCCTATCCTCAGGGACAGCAGGTCTCATTGCTACCAGTAACACCATTCTTTGTCATTCTACAGACCAGAGACAAAATCATTACCTTGTAAGTGCCCACATTTCTCCTACCTGCCCCTGGGAACCTGTTAGAGCCTGTAACAAGTTTTGCTCTTCTGAGTGACAGTGCATTACCTCTCGGCACTGCAGCCCTCAGGGATTTTGCTGGCTAGCCCCAACCTTGCAGAGGGACATACCCATTTTGCACTTAGCCTGGGGTGCTGTATCCAGGAGACAGTTACGAGCTCCTTTAAAAGGAAATATTGTTTCCTACAAAAAAACCTCTCCTTGCGCTGTCTTGATGAATACACTATACTATACTTTTTTTTTTGCACAAAACTGATCTCAAAACTTCCGTTTCATTATATGCACACACAACCCTACTGTAAAACTGCCTGCTGAGCCCCACCAGCTCCAAAACATTAGAGCCACCCCACGTGAGGCCATCCCCAGGGCTTCAGCCCTGCTTGGAGGGTTTCTGCCCCCAAGCCCCAGCACAACCCATCTCCAGCCTGCTGCCCCAGAAGGACATCGCTTGCTATCTGCAGAAGACAAATGCCTTTCATTTCTTGCCAGCTTTGCTCAGCAGGAAACTAGTTCAGCACAGAGAGCAGATGGTTAAATGAACATTTGCCCCACAAGGCATTGCCTTGAAGGGTTGGTTTTTTTTTTTGAGCTCCAACACTTTCACTCAGCACCTGATACCGGTGTTACGAAGAGCGCATCACTCATTTCTTCTGCTCCGAAGACTGCAGCTGCATAGCTGGGGTGCAGCCACCCTCCTGCTGCCAGGCAAGCTCCCAGCTAGCCAGCCCAGGGGCTACAACTGCTAGAGCTCTGAAGTACAAACCTTTGAGGCTTAGGCCGGCAGACAACCCAGGTGTTTGTCACGGACCCAACAGATGTGATGGAAAGAGCCAAGGATGGCCCCAAACACAGCAGAAGTGTCCAGGGATGGAGAGCAATTTATACCAAGGCAATTTATATCACATCCCCCAGGGAATCACCTCCCCTCTTCACTACCCATTTCTTGAAAGAAATAGGGAGGAAAGCTCAGCACAGCGGTGCTATTTCCCCACCCCATGATTTGGTTTCCCTGCAGATGAAGGATGCTCATCACCCTCCTCGCTGCGCCTCCCACTCCAGGCTAAGCAACGGCTGCACACGTGGGGCACTGATCTCAGCTGGGGCCTCTGAATGCTGCCATGTAGCACAAATAAGAAGTGATAATAGGAACTGGAGGGTGAATTAAACATATGAATCACTTCCTCTCCTGACTTTTCCTGCTCCTGTTGTTTCTCTCATCCCCTCAGAAAAAGCCCAAGGAGAACATTCATTTCCTTTTCCTCCCCGCTCTGCAATGAACGCCAAGGGGGTACTTTTTCCTCTCCTTATTTTCAACTGATACCAACAGAGCTGTGCAGATGCTCCTGAAACCATTTCTCCATCACATGGAGAAGCAAACCCCTTGGGTGGCTTTGGCAGGACCAGAGCCCCCCTAGTCCCCATGAGGCAGCTACAGCCCTGACGCAGACCTCGCCCTGCCTCTCCTGCTGCAGCCCGGGGCTCTCTCCATCTCTTACAGCCCGTATGGCTCTAAATGCAGCCTTTCAGACCCACGTTCCCGGAGGGTGGGTACATGGGCACCCCAAGGCCTCTCAGCACATCACAGCCCTCCCTGGGTGAGGCTGGGCACAGCCGCTACGGCTGCCATGAGAGCACCGGAGAGCCCATCGCTTCAGGAAAAATACCTTTCAAGCCCAAAAGACCATTTCCCACCCCCAGCCTGGGACCAGGGCATCACCAGCACAGCAGAGGACAGCTTCTTCGGAGCCCTGCGGTGGCTCGTTTGCAGAGAAAGCTGTGGCTCTCCTGCCACCTCCTCTACCCTGGGAGCAATCCTGCCCGCAGGGTCTCCTGCCAGCCCAGCCTGTAATTATGACCAACAGAGAAAATTAGCTTGGCCAGCCCCCAGGGGGGTCTTGTCCCCCCCGATGGCACATGGCAGCATCATGCTCCCCTCCATTTACCTCAGCAGCAGTATCGACTGCTCCAGCATAGAGCTAATTACTCCCTGCAAGGAGATGCTGCCAGAAAAACGAGCCAAGAGGGACACCCCAAGCAGCAGAAAGCCTGGCAGGCACAGACAGTGAAAGGACATCTTGCTACAGCTGAAAGGCAGATGGATGCAGCCATCACCACCTAAAATCCCATTAAAAGCCTCTGCCCACAGACTGGGGATGTAGCCCAGTGGGGGAAGGCTTTAGCACCAGCTCTTCCTCCTGCTTTGGGACTCCTGGACTGTCCCTCCCCACTCTCCTGCCAAGGGAAAGGGCGCAGAGCAAGGCAGAGCTTGCAAAAGCCCCACGCCAGGCTCCAGTGGCAACATGAAGCATTAAGGTTACAAAGCCCTTCTGGGATAGTAGGGACCAAAACCACCCCAAGCGTGCAGGAGCCCAGGGGAGACAGACCCCTCCTCGCCTCAATAGCGGATACTGCCTTAGGTACCCCCAGGGCCATATTCGTTACTGCCTGGGGGTCTTTAGCACAAACCTCGGAGGGCAGTAAGGTTTCTGACGGCAAACGAAGCTGCATTTCTCTGCCACAGCATCACCCAGGCAGAGAGCAGCGACGAGCCACCAGACAAACCTCCCTCACGCCGACTGGGCTGCCGGGGGAGATGCAGCTCCGAGCTGCGTTTGCTCAGGTCCAGCGTTTCAGGCTGCTTCAATGCATCTGGGAGTGCAAAGTTCTCGACTCTGGGAGTACTCCAAAACGCAACTCAAAATTTCCATACCAAATAATCACCTTTTATTTGCCTTCTGAGACAGCTGAGCATTGAAGCACTGCAATTTTCTAATGGGGAAAACTTCTGTCAGCTCAAGGAAAACTAAATTGGTGCAACCTGAATTTTCATCCACCTCCCCTAAACATGTGATCCCTTCCCAGCTCCTCCCATGCCCATCACGAGGCAGTCTGCCAGCTTCCCGTGCCTCAGGTGTCAAGCAAAATAATTTCTGCCCTGATAGCTATGTCAAAAAAATCCAACTTCTCAGTTACAAAGGGGGTTCACACCACAGTGCCAGAAGAGCATGTCATAGCAGGCATCACCTCCGCCTTTAAGACAGTAACCACAGAACAGACAGTTTCATTACAGCGACAAAAGCAGATTTAATCATAAAAGTAGGATTTTACAAGTCCTTATGAGAACCCCCAAGACATTATCAGAAGGCCTTCTGCATTGGAAATGTTTCCCCAAGCTGCAGGTAGTTTACAGCAAGAATTCCAAGAAAGAGACAGGATATTGCAATTTATCTGAATTTATCAAATGCTTCAGCCCAAAACTCCCTCAACAAGAAGTTAAGAAAACCAAATCAGCAGCCTCCTGAGCCACAAACTGAATTCATCCATCAGAAACCAGTGAGGACATCCACTACAAAATAGGATTAAGTGGCAGACAATCAGCACAGCCAAAATCCAGCACCAGGGACCAGCCCAAGTATCTGGTTGCATTAAGAGCCCAGAGCTGTGGTTGTAGGGGAACCAGAGGAGCAGCTGTGGCTGGGACCACAGAGCCCACAGCAGGTACCTGAGCAGCGTAAGGGCAGGTGACATCTCTTGTTGACAGAGGACCAAAGTCCTCTGGCCAAGGCGGTAACTGATTCACACAGAGACATCGCTGGGCACTACATGTATTGCTTGGAGAGAAGATGGAGGAGGCATCAGCGTCATCACCAAAAGCCTTGCGGAGGTCCCCGGAGCAGCACGCAGCAGAAGCACAGCGCTGGGCTCTGCAAGCCACCAGCTGGGAGATGCTGCGGTGGGATCAGCTCCAGTGGGGCTCAACCAGCGCTTGGGGAAGCCTCAGCTTTAGGTAGGACGGGCACACCGCTCATCCCAGCCCCATGGGGGATGGGGGGGAGCAGACCAGGACATCAGGCCAACAGGTGATTGCAGAGCTCCCAGCCATGGCGAGACCAAAAAGAGCAGGGACGCAGGAGTGAGCAACACTGGGATGAGAGGTAGGGAGCTCAGAGCCGTTCTGCTCTCTCTATTGCGAGAAAAGCCAACAAAAACAACAGCCCTCAATTCATACCAAAGCACAATGAGTTTAGAACAATAGACAGATCTCCTCTTTTGTTTTTCAGATACAATATGCAATTAACCTGTGGGACTCGTCACCGCACAGCTAATTGAGAGCAAGGACTCCAGGCAGCTGCAAACAAAACAGCGACATGCACAGCAAAGAGCATCCATGCTGGCCAGGGGTGGGGAAAAAAACATCCCCCATAGTGGTCTTCCCCACTGGCTTCCCACAGGGATATCCACCAGAGAGCTGCTGCCCAGGTGCTCGGACATCCTTGCCCAGGGCATGGGCTGGGTGCTGTTTTGTCAGGGAACCCGAGGAGATGTAGCAGCAACTCTGCTGTGCTCCAATAACTACACCTGGTGTCAGGAGGGCTGTGAGCAGGCATGGCCCAGGCGTCACACGGGGACAAGCCTTGGAGCAGGGTCCCTCCCAGCCAGGGAAGGTCATGATGTCCACTTACAGCACACCGACCACTCTGGGACAAGGCAAGACCAAGCCTTGCCCTTTATTTCTGCCTTTCTTTATACCTATGCTCATTTTGAAGCCATTTCCACCACCCCGCAGCGCAGATACCTGCAAGCAGGAGGTCTGCATCCTAAAACAGCCCGTGCCTCCCAGGTCAGCAGCCTGCTCTCAGTGTACTGCATTCCCAATCCGACACCAGTGTTCCCAGTGCACGCATGTACAATTTCCCTCGCTGCCAGAGACCATGCCTAGCCCAGGGCTGCTCTCCAAAGGACTGGTGGGCTGAGATGCCACCCTGGCAAGTACTTGGGCAGGATCTCTGAATATCTGCATGCCAAAAAAGCAACATCAGAAAAAAGTACCTAAAATTACCCTCACGGAGCAATCTGGTTCCTGCTCCAGCAGCCTTTGGCTCACTTATGGCTGGGGAGCACAGAGGGAGGGAGGAAAATTGTTAAATGCAGCCTTTCTTCGCAGAGCTGGGATGGAGGGGGGGTTGCCTTTCCTGGCTAAAACCTACTGCTGCTGGCTTACGTACCCAGCCATACAGCACCACGTTGGCTATCTCAGAGGGCAAATAACAGGAGATTGAAAGCAGGGAGATGTATTGCACAGGTCCCCCCTCCCCTCAGACCGACATTCAAGAGCCGGTGGATCTGCCCAGCCCCTCTCAGCCACCCTTTATTTGCAGGGGGATCATCAGGCAAAACCCAAACCTGCCACCACTCAGCATTCCTGAGGTGCTCCACAAGCAGCCTGTCCTAGCTCAGACCCCGAGCACTGCCAGGGAGGAGGAAAGCAGACATTCCCAGATAATTTTTGGGGACAAACCCCCCCCCCCCCCAAGTTCACCATGCAAGGCAGCACATGTCATCCACAGCAGCTGGAAAAAAATAATTGCTCAAACCCATTGCAACTGCTGCCAGCAAGGAGAAATGCTCAGGAGGAAGAACAGCTTGGCTAGTGACCCACTGCCCCCCAGAGCCCATCCCTGCATCCCATCCCCTATGCTTCAGAAAGGCATAAACCTCCTCTAATACATCTAATCACATACCATGTCATCACCGGGAGCCTTTAACCTGCATCTAGCTAATGAAAATGATGAGTTGCTTCTTACTTGCAGAATCAGCAAGACAGTCCCCAGCCTCCTCAGGCGGGTGCAGGGTGATGCCACCGCCCCTGCTGACCCCCCAGCTCTCGGAGCCGGCAAACATTGCGGCAGAGCGCAAAGACAAGCTCCTGTCAAGCTCAAAATCAATGCTAGCAGCGTGGGCAGAAAGCGGGATGCCTGACAGCCTCAGACCCAGAAGGGCAGCTGGGCTGTGCAGACCAAACCTAACCCAGCACCCCACGGCCAGCCTGTTAGAGAAGTGGATGGAACAGCGCAAGCATGCAGTGATGCTTCCCCAAAATGCTCTCCCAGGTTCAGCAGCGAGTCATTTTTATTTAACAACCCTCCATGGTCTTTTCTTTCCAGACTTTTTCACCACACCTTGAGCTCAGATTTTATTTAAAATTTTTTTAAGCATCCACAGCACCTTGCAGCAAGGAGTCCTCCTGCTTACCACCACTCCACACAGCTCGTGTATCCAGACCCTGCTGCTTCCAGCTGAAGTCCCATAGATCTCACATCAGAGTCCAAAACCAAGTAATTCCCCCACCCGCTCTCTAGGTCACCAGTGATTTTATAGTGAAGCAGCCTCAGTAACCCCCCAGACCTCCTCTTCCCCCACCCCAGAAAGTACCCAACAGGTAAGCTGATAACAGGAGGAATCTCCAGCAACATGGCCCAGGGAGGAGAGTACTTGGCAAGGAGATCTGCCCCCCTCCACCTGCCAACAAGAGGTGTTTAAGACAGGGCATATAGCATTCCTGATCCCCCTCCAAGAGGATAACTGAGCTCAGCAGCTCTTTCCAGACAGCACAGCAGATCGTGATGCTACCGACCATCTCCCAGCTGTCTGGTGGCCCCAGGTCCCTGACCCAGATGCCCCAGGCTGTTCCTCAAGACACCGAGTCCCATGGAGCAGAGATCTCCCCAGGAACCTGCAGAGCAGGACAAGAGCAGCAAGGAGCCAGGAGCAACAGCGGCTGGGAAGAGGCTGTTTTACAGCTCAAGCAAGACAAGAAAATCATTAATTCCAATCAACTCATTCTACGCCCATGAGGTTTTTATTTTATTACTTCGGAGATGGCAGAGGGTAATTTAACAATCAAAGGAGGAGATGTTGCTGAACAATTAAAATGAATGCTGCGTCTGGGCACTCACAGAGGGACAGGAGCAGGGAGACCCTGGAGCAACCAAGCTCCTGGATTGCAAAGAGACAGGTCTGAAAGCATGGTGCCAGGAGATGGCTTTGGGTACATTTATAGCAGGCAAAAAGGCAGGTAGTGCTGATGGTGGGACATCCCATACGGCCACAGGCAGGAGAGCAGCACAAGGGTGCCGAGGCACAGCAGGAGCAGAGGGGACATCCTGGGGCATGAGAATTCAGCCACGGCGTCCTCCCGACCTAAAGTCTTCACAGAGCAAACACCTTGCACTGCTCCATCCCACATGCCCACCTGCAAACCACTTTTTCTTAAAAAAAAGAGCGAGGAGAAGATGCCAAACAGATAGCAAACCCATGCTCCAGGGCTGGCAGAGCAGAGTCTGCCTGGGAGCTAACAGAGCTGTGTGCCCCTCCTCTAACATGGTCCTCCCCAGAGCTCCGCAGAAAGGGCCAACGACACCGCCAAGGGCGGAGACACCCACCCAACGGCACTGAGACCTGACAACTCATTGCATAAATCCTACACAGCGCAACTCTGCCACGAGAACCACCCCTCCCAAAGGGGAAAGAATCCCCCAGACACCCAGATCCTCCCTGCTGCACGGCTAGGAGCAGCTCAGAGGTGGCATTTGGGCCAGGCAATGGGAGGTGAAGTTGAGCAGAGCTCAAGGACTCCTTCACCATAAGCGACCATGTGCGTGACCAGGCTCAGCACTGCAAGGAAAGCCTCGAGGAAATGTTGAGTTCAGCTGTTGTGAGAGAATTAGGAGGCAAAAAAAAAGCCTGTGCAATGGACCAAAAATCCTTTATGAGGGACTGGGGCCAGTAAGCATCCCTGGGTCACAGCCAGCACTGCCTGCCCAAGGATGCCCAGCTCTCCAGCCTCCTCCGGAGCAGCTCACCATGGGCAGGAGCCCCATCTGCCGGCTTGGCCACGGAGGATGCACATCCCAGCTCCGCAGGGTGAGGGACATCGCCAGGCACATGGCACCCAGGGGCCAGCTCTGCTGCAGGACCCCCCGGCTCGGAGCAAAAATGCCTGCGGTGGGCCCAGAGGATGCTCCACAGGAGACAAGCCCAGGGACAGCCCTGCTTCCCCTCCACAGCCCACCAGAAACCAGCCTCACCACACCACCAAAGTCTTACCCAACCACCCACCTGCAAAAATCACCTGCTCTTGATCACTGTTGCAGCAAGACCATGCATTGCTTTGCTCCTCACACACAGAGCCACACAAACGTGCCCAATCTTCACCCAGAAGCACTAGTGATATTTTACTCGTCACCCCCAACGGGGTGTAAGTCAGCCCCCAGAGCCACCCGCAGAGACCAAGGAACAAGCCCCTGCTGACACCCCGCTCAAGGCCATGGCATGCAAAGCATCAGCAGAGAAGGTGGGCTGGAGAAACCAAAAGGCTGATGTCAGTTGAGCAGAAACACTAAATATTTACACAGTCTGCCATCAGCCCCCAGGCGAGGAGGTGGCAACTGTACAATTTAAATGCAATTGGCATAACAATTTTTGTATAACTAGAAGTGCAAGAAAATTACTTAAACATACCCAACGTGGGAAATTAAACTCAGTCAGGACAAAGGGAATCAAGTGCTTGGGCAGCGCAAAGAAAAAGCCCAGCTCCTGGGGATTCAATGGGTTTTAGTAGTCACAAGGTACCAGTGCCTGCAAAGCACCAGAGCACCCCTCGCCCACCACCGTAACAGAGCCAGGACTGGGATGGAAGCGCACCCAGCTGCTGCCAGCAGCACCAAAGGTGTTCCCAAGTGGAAAACACCCCTTTCACTGGGGGCTGCAGGAGAGCAAGGGGGGGGGGGCTGTAGCAGGGGGAGGCATTTGATAGCAGCAGGATGCAATTACTCAGACTGGAATTAAACCAGGACTTGGGGGCTCGCAAAGGAGCAATATGTGCAAGGTGACCATTAAATGGTGCCTCAAAATAAAATGCAGATAATCCCTTAGAGCTACTTGTTTGCTGTTCCAGGCACTTAAATGCTACATATAGCCAGGCAAAGGACACCACTCTACAGCTGGTGCCACACGCTGCAGCAGCTAGAGGACCACAGCTCCAGCAGCACAAAGACCCCCAGGGCTCAGCGCAGAACCCACCAGCCCCATACCCTATGCTTCGCAGGATCAAACCTTACCTGAACTCCTTGTCCTCAGCTGTAAGCAGAGCAGCAGATGCTGTTTTGGTCTGACCATGCTCCCCACCTTCAAGCACCAGGCTTCAGGCAGGGTCAGAGTGGTCCCCCCCCAAGATGAGCAGGACAACCCAGCATCCCCCAGACAAGCCAGGTAAGAACTGAGAGCCCTGGGCTGAGCTTAAATATAACCTTTGGTGTAGGGTGTGGGTGGAAAGCCCAGGTGAGGCGATTCAGGACCCTGCCATCAGCTAGCCAGCTCTGCAGGTAAAGCAATGGCTCATCTCAGCTGGATTTGAAGAGCCAAACAGGTTGTATGCATTGGGGAAGATAGCTTCCTTGCGAGCAGGTGACCCAGGCTGGGCGAAGGAGCAGAGGTGCTGAGTGATGGGGCATTGCTCACACCTGGGGTGGGCAGCCCAGGGGACACAGGCCACTGTTAACTGTGATGCTCCCAGGTGAACCGAGATACGCTGCAGTAAGAAAGGCTCAGGTGTCACCTTGGGATAGCGACGGCTCAGTGGCCAGGGCCAGAGGACAAGGCAGGGGCCCTGCCAGGACATGGCAGAGTAACACGAAGCCACTCACTGCTGTGGCAGCTCTCTCCAGGAGCCCTACACCTCCAGAAGGAAAGTAGGTTGACACCATCCACTGTCGGCCCCAGGGAATTATCTGTGCCGAGCACACGGCAATGTGCACGGGGTCTGGAGCAGACCCAAGCAGCACCAGCCCTGTTGCATGCCAGCGTCACAGATCCCAGTGACAGATGCTACAGGCTGGGGGGTCATGGGGTGTCCTTAAAAGCTGTGGCCCATAAGGAAAGTCCAGGTCACAACCATTCCCATTTTCTAAGGCACACATTGAGGTTCCTGGCCACCCCACCGGGTGCCGAGCATCTCCCGACAGAGCCAGGAGAGCAGGTTCAGCAGCTCCCTGGAAAAACCTGAGACTCCCCACGAGGTAAAACACAGACATGCAAAGCTGACGTGCAGACGGGCACTTCAGGGGATGCGATGGCACATTCAGGTCTGTCCCACACGCTCTCAGGCTGGGGCCACGGGACAGCCCTGTTAATAAGGGCCCGCAGCACCCCCGGGGATGGTGTCCCGGGGAGAGGAGTGGGTCTCCCCGGGCAGAAGCAGCACATCGCAGCAGCCAGCTTTTCTCTGGCAAGCTACTGCCGACCTCCACGAGAGGGCTTTGCTGTACAAGGAAACGAAGAGGAGCTCCATTTACAGCCTGCTTCCAGTGTCTTTTCCGCACATCATCTCACCGAGGGCTTAGCAGGTGGCAGCCAGACACAGCCACCAAGGATTACACCCAAAGGCTCTGATGGTATTTGTACGTTAGTGACAGCATTGGAAATAGTCGCCTTTTTTTCTTCTTGAAGCACCTCTTTCCTGGGTGAGCTGCGTCCCAGGGTGCTGGCTGTGGCTGGGTGGGGGCTGAGCCCAGCTTTCCCAGGGGACTCTGGCACCAAACCTCACCCCAAAGCACGAACATAACCCTCAGCACTTGTGAAATGAGCTGGCCACCACGTTTCGGGAGGCACGGTGCTGTCACCCGCAATTCTTCCCACCAGAGCCGAGCGCTTTCAAGCACATCTGACGACGGAGGGGGCAGTGCCCTTGTTCCCACGCGCGCGTTCCCAGAGATAAGCGCCTGTTGGCCTGCCACCGTGGGAACTCACAGGGCAGAGGAGGAGCAGGAGAGAGGAGGATGAATCTTCTGCCCCTGGCACAACCAAAAGAATTCACCCTGATTTCCATGCGCACTCGTGCTGGGCTTTAGCAGGAGACATGAATCATGGTGTAGGTACTTGTAGGGACAAGTCACAGGCCACCAGCTCTGGTAAATGATAGCAGCACGTTCCATCTCGCCTGGCCAGCCCTGAGCATGTCCTCTCACCAGCCCTTGCAGACACAAAAACCCCTTATCCGAACAGATGCATTGATGCGGCTGGTTTTGGGTAGCATGCCTTAACTGGAGACCTCCCAGGAGCAGGTCCCTGAACACAATCACGTCCCCAAAGCAGTGGGGTTTGGGGTAGGGCAGCCTCTTAATCTCATGGGGTTTGAGTCCCGCGAGGGCAAAGCCTGGCCCGTCCCTTGCCAGGTGATCTCCAGGCTGACTTGAGGGCCGGAGCAGCACGCCATGCCTCAAGGTCACTTCCAGCCTCCTATGCCCCTGATCTAACAAGAAGCGACACACGGCCGGGTGGGCAGGGAGCCGCGGGGGGATGCGCCGGCTGCTTTTGTGCGCCGGCTGCTTCCCCCCACGAAGCTGCGCTCCAAAAAGAGCACCAGAACGAGCCACAGCTGGGTGCACGGCCACCCTCCCCACCTCCTCCTGGTGCTCCGGAGCTTCTCCCCACTCCGAAAGCTCTGCAAGGACAGGACATGGCCAGCTTTGCCCAGCTACAGCACCGGGACCTCTGCAGCTCCAGAGACAGGGGGGGTTATGCTGCCACGGGCGCCAAACGGTGCCGGCTCCCAGCTCAGGTCCCCCGGGCAGTCGAGCTGCCCTGCCACCAGCCTCCAAGCTGGCAGTGGTGGCACGGGGGGACCCAAACCGCTCCACTACCTGACACCTCATCTCTGGCAGCGTGTGCCTACTCTGCAGGATGGACTGGGCTCGTATTTGCCCATCCTCTGCCAGCAGCCCAACCGGTGCCCCTCATCAATGCCATCTGGCAGAAGGGGACAACCGTGTCCCAACGTGGGGCGTGGGAAAGTACAGTGTCCCCACCCAGCAAGTGTGGCTGGAGGGTCCCAGCCACTGGGGTGGCACCGGGCTCTGCCGTGGCATCGCCAGCACTCCCCAAGCACCCGTCTGTGCCAGGAAAAGCCAGGACGTGCCTTGAAAACAGTTTTCCTCCTGTTTTTTTTTGCCAACCTGTGAAGGTGAGATTTTTCCAGCGCACATCCATTGCCGGGACTGCCGGTCTTCCACTGTGAGCTGAGAGGGAAGGAGCATGCTGTGACTGGGGGTGCGAGGCACTGGGGTGACCTAGGACAGGACCGACCTCACCGCCACGATGGGGTTGGGATCGGAGCCCGGCTCCGTGCTCGGCTCACTGGGCAGCACACACCGCCTTACAGCCGCTCCCTCTTCCCCAGGGAGGGCTGTGGAGACGCGAGAGGTGGCTCCTTCCTCCTGCCACTTGTCGCCCTGTTTATTTTTAACAGCCCTCCCTCCTGCTCAGATATGACCCCCCCAGGAAAGTGTCTCCTGCTGCTCTCCCAGCTCCAGTCAGCCCCGTGCCACTGCTCTGAACCCAGGGCAGCCCGTCCCTCCCCGCCTGGCCACCGACCAGGGACATCACGTCACAGCCTCCTGAGCTGAAGGCAAACGCTCGCTCCATTGCCCTTTCCAGGGAGGGAATTTCGGCGAACCCAGCGCACACGGGGCAGTGCCTGGGCCAAAGGGGGACAAGGGCGAGCGGGAGGCGTGCGTGGCCCCGGCCACCTCCTTGCAAATCGGTTCTTCAACACAAAATGCATCAATTCTCCCTGGAAAACCTCAGCAAGGATAAGGCAGGGAGAAATTCACCCTGCAACGGCCTCACTAGTGCTACCCTTTGGAGAAAGAGCCATGCTCCGAGCAAGGATGGGAGGACGACCCCCGTGAATATCCAGTGGGGCTTTTACCCAGCTCCCTCCGGCCAAGGTTTACATCCCTCTGACATTTGCTTTCCGTTAATACAAAGCCACAGGGTGGGACCACTCGCCGCCCACAGCGATTAAGCAAGAGGCAGGGGCTGTTTGCCGATGGGTGCTGCCACCGGCCCTCGCCAAGTGCCAGAGCCGGGAAGGGGAGCGCAGCCCCGCCAGCCCCGCACAGCATAAATCCCAGCTTGAAAACACCAGCGAGCGTTTTGCAACTCTCGCCGGCCAGCTGCACCGCGCCACAGAGGAGGGAAGAAAAGCCCCGGTTCCCTCCCCTGCCTGTCCTTCCGTCCCTCCTGCCTTCCCATGGGAGCAGTGCCTTCCTCCGGATACGGCTCCTCCCGGCCTCTCCGCCGTGCCAAGGGTCCACGGGGTCAAATATTCCCTCCAGAGCAAGCAGGCAGCCCGAGAGGGCTCTGCCCCCCCACCCACTCCGCACCCTTCCTTGGGGACTGCCAATGCGCTCAGCCCTGGTTCGGGGGCAAGATTGGGGTCCGGGGATTTCGCCCTCGCCCCAGAGAGGTGAGGGTGGCCCATTGCCCCTTGCGTGTCCCCCATCGTTGATGTTGCACTCCGGCTCCCGTAAAACGCTGCCCTGGGCCGGTGCCGGGTGACAAAACACATAAATTCCTCCCGTCTTGAAAAATAGCAGCCCCATTGCCATGGAGACATAACACTACGCCGCTCCCGCGGCCCCCCTCCGCCCAGCCGCAGCAAGGCAGGGATGCTCGGTACCCCCAGCACCGCACCGGCAAACCTGCCTCCTGCCCCGGCTCCTGGCTTGGCGCTTCCATCGCCTCACGCTCCCACCACCCCCGGCATGCCATGGGATGGAGGGAGCTGGGATGGGGGACCGCATGCGCTGGCAAAGCCCACCTGCCTGTGCTGCTCGGTGCCTGGGTTTGCAGGAATAAACCTGGGGAACTGAGCGGGATGCAGCCAGCGGGGATTTCTTTGCCTTCTGCGACTGAAACAGCCGCTTCCTCCCCCTCTTTTCTAGCGATGCTCCAGCCACGCTCTGGCTGCGACCCCCACTCCGTGAGGGATGGCACGGAGGGAGCCGCTCTTGCCCAGCTGCCTGTGCCACACTGCCTGCATCCTTCTGTTTGCTCGGGGAGGGGACTGGGGCACCACGGCGTGCCAGAACCCCACCCAGGGGCAATGGGAGCAGGCACCCGTGGGGCTCCCACAGAGCAGCCGTGGCATGGTACTAGGGCTCTTGCCTCTGCACCCCGCTCCGGACATACTCCCTCCTTCCTGCCCTCAATCCCCTTTCCTGCTTTTCCCAGCCCACCCTCCAGATTTCCGAGCGAGCCGCGTCCTTCCTGCCCTTCACAGCAGGGCTGGCGTGCCCCATCCACCCAGCCGGCCACCTACTTCCCCATTTCCCTCCGTGTTCTCCTTTCCCCGCAGACGCCCTCCCTGCCCCACACCTTCCGCTTCCCCTCTCGCTCTGCCTGACCCGGGGCCGCAGGGCTCTCTTGGCGGGGCGAAGCCCGGGGCTTGCCAAAGCAAACAGCGGCAGGAGGAGGAGGAGGAGGGCGGCCGAGGCCAGAGCAGGCAAAGGGCAGAGTCCACCGTGGGCAACACCGGCTTGCTGCTCCAGGGTGAGGAGCAGCTTTTTAAATGCTCCGGTGGGGGATGTCTCCGTGCACCCCAGAGCTCGGCAGGCAGCGGGTGTCGGAGGCGATGCCTTGGCTGAGTGGAGCCCAGGGATGCTGAGCGGCAAGCTGGGGGGGCGAACACCCTTTGCAGCTTTCCCCGTGTGGGGCTGGGGAGGGGGGGGCTGAGCTTCATAGGGTGCTGGAGGCCAAGGGAAAGCAGATCCGGGGCTTGAGTCTCCTGCAAGCAATTTATAGTGAGGTCTTTTCCTCCCACTCCACTCGCTGCCAGGAAAAGCAGCAGGAAAATATTTCCCTGGGAATTGTTTTTGTTCCTTCCTCTGTGTCTCTACGCATGAAGCTCTCCTCTGCCTTGGACATGCCTCAACCTGTCCCGAGGCTCAGATTAATCCCCGGCACCACCGGGGACGACAGCTGAGGTCAGACGCTGTCAGCAGAGGCGAGGAGGAGGAGGAGAAGGAGGAGGAAGAGGAGGAGGAGGAGGAGGAGGGGGGGGGGGGGGACGACACGACCTTCCCCCTAGGAAACCACACACGTTCCCAACCAGAGCAGCGAGCGTGAACAACAAGCAGCCCTGCCTGCTTCTCCAGAGCAGGAGGTCACCCTGCAACACGGCGGCACACCGGAGCATCCCGCACGGGAAGGCAAGCTCACTGCTGGCGGCGCAGGAGCAACGCAGCGGAGCCTAAAGCCTGGCTTAAGGGAAAGGCTGGGCTGAGCCAGGGTAGCTGCAGGCAGCAAATGCATCTGCAGCCAGGCAGGTCACAGCCTGGCAGTGCCTCCAGCAGCGCAGCTGCTCCACGTGGGTGCCCGAAAACAGGTCAGCAGCACCCGGTTACCTCCGCTCCTCCGCTGGCCTGGGAAAGGCCTGCCTGGCTTCCTTGGTCACAGATGCAGGAAAGCGAAAAAAGATGAACCGTCCCCCCCCCCGCCTGCACCAGAGAAGCAAGCCCTGCAGGCTGGGCCGGCCCAGAAGAGCCGCTCACGGAGCAGCTGTCTGCGGGCAGGTCTCGGCACCCCTGCCCGCCCGACAGGGAAGCCGGGATGGAGGGAAGGTGGGGAAATCGGGATGGAGGGAGAGCGCATCCACCACAAAGCCAGTCCTTCTGTGTGCAAAGTGCTCAACACCACCTCGGAGCAGCTGGGACAAGCTCAGGAGAGCTCAGCTCCAGTAAACGATGCTCTACAGCCCCTGCCCAGGCACTTTATACCTTCCTCTCATCCCGTTTTCCCCTCTACCTCGCGTGAGTGCTTGGGAAATACATGACGACCGACTATTTGCGTGCAGCTCCAAGCCCTTCCCTTCCCCTCTCCCCAGGCTCCATCTCCAATAAATCACCCCGCTGGGAGAGAGGGCCAGAGGAAACCAGAGGCACAAAACCTCAAACAGAGCTTTTCCCCCTCCTGCTCTCCCGAGCAGCTCTGCATTTCATTACGGCGGCCAGGCCAGCCCTCACCCAGCTGGGGAGAAGGAGGGGAGGGGGGGCCCTGCAGGGTTTGCATGTGGGGAGCAGAAATCACAACCAGAAGAGCAGGAGAAGGGAGTTGTTTGTGTTTGTCACCGCGTCTTGGCGCTCGCCTGGCCCCGACCCTGTCTCTGGGACCTGCGCTGGCCTGGAATAGCGCTCCTCCCTTGGGGTCCCTCTGTGCCAAGGCAGCTCCGGGCACCTTCCAGCCAGCTTCTCCCCCCACCAGCCACCCCCCCTCAGTTCTGACCCCTCTCGCTGCCCCGCTCCAGCCTTGCAAAGGTGCTTGGATCCTCCTTGGAAGAAGCCCCGGGGTTTTCTGCGAGCCTCGCCAGTGGGCTCAGCCCTGCCAGCAACCTTCGCCGCCTTCCCTCTCCCCCTGCGCAGCTCCCCCCCGGGCTGGGAGCCCCCTGCCCAGGCACACGGCAAGCCTGTCCCTGCCCGGGGAGAGCGGCAAGGACGAGCCCCCGCTCCCCTGCAAGCGCCCCTCACAGCCCTCGCCTTGCCCAGCCCGCTGGGGACCGGGGGGACCTCCCTCCACCCACCCTAAATATATATTGGCAGAGCACCGCCGGCAAGCACAGTACATTGGAGACAGATGCAAGCCCCGCAGCGGCGCGAGGGCTGGGGGGGGATCCAGACACGCCTCTAACCAGCCTCTGGAGCCATCATTTAAGCAAGAAGTACTGCGCCATAGTACTTCACCCCCTCTCCCACCCCAAAAAAAACCGCTGCCCTGGGGTTTAGCCCTTGGCAAAGCATCCCCCCTCCCCTCCAGGGCTGCTCCGGGGCCCCCCAGCTCCCCGCGGCTCCCCAGGCGGGGAGAGGCCCCAGCAGGCGTGCAGCCCCACGGCGCTGGCCTGCCTCCCTGCCTCCTTCCTCCCTCCCAGCAGCTCGCTGGATTCCTGAGCGCTGACACAGGATGCTACAGCAATGAGTGTGCAGCGCTTTTCCCCCCCTTCCCCTGCCCCAGGAGAGGAAGGACGGGCGGGTAAAGCCGGGTCGCATCAGGGCAGGAGGGAGCAAGAGCATCTGGAGTGAAATCCGGAGCCTCCTGCGAGCCCCGGCCCCTCGCTGCCCATCGCCTCCCAGCCCCATGGGCTTCCTCCGGCCTCCGGCTGGCGCCTGTCCCGGGCCAGACGTATGTCCATCCCTTTAAAGGCCGAGATGATTCACACCATTAACACTCCTTTATTGGCAAGAGCTGGTTTTAAGCCATTCCCTCTCTCCAGAAGGTATCCCTGATGCAAGCCGCAGCTCATCCGGCCGGAGCCGCAACCGGCGATCGCTCCTTGCTGGTTACAGCAGGAGAAAAGTGAAAGCCTGCCGCTCGCCCTCCTTCGCCAGCATCTCCCGGGCAGCCCCGCCACTGCGATCCTGGCTCCCTCCGTCGGCATCTATCCCATCCTCTGGCTGCGCTAAGGGATTTTCCCAGCACCTCTCCTCTCCCAGGCTCTCAGGGGACCTAATCTGAGCGGTGCGGGGGGAGCAGCAGCCCAGGCGAGCGCTTCCAACAGCTCGTTGCTATTATGGGAAGGTGAGGATCCTGCCATCTTGCCATTAAGTCATATCCTCCTCGACCCCGTGAGGTAGTTTCCATAGGAGTCACCCTCTCTTCCAAGTGATGGAAGTTTTTATTTTTATCTGGCTTATTTATGCACTTCTCTTCCCTCCATCGGCACTGGCCTGGGCAGCGGGGTTGGGTCATGAGCCCCTCCTCGAGCTCATTCCCCCTTCCTTGCTCAGCTGTCCCATCCCGTCACTCGCACCTCCGCAACAATCGAAAGGCAGCGCCGTGAGCAGAAGGAAAAGTCCAGGGCTTGAAGAAGCACAATGGAACAGATGAACTAAGGAAAACAATCCCTGTTTAGGTAAAAGCGATTATAGGAATAAAAAAAGACACCGGGGGAGGAAAAAAAGCAAAAGACCAGAAAAGTTGATTCAAAAAGTAACACGGCATGGCGATTACAGGTGGTTTTCAATTTGAGACTCGTTTTCCAGTGGAGGTGCAGACCCCTCTTCAACAAGCCAAAGCTCACTGGCAGCTACCTTGTTTCGGTTATTTTTTCCAGCCCCCTCAGCAGCAGCAGCCGCCCGCAGCTCCCCAGGGGCACGCGCGTCCCAGGGAGCAAACCCCACGCGTTATAAAAACACAGCCACAGCGACAAGCGAGGCACACGTTGGCACAGCAGAGACGGCTCCGGCAGCCGATGGAGCTGGACCGGGTCTTTCGGGGACACGGCACCGTGGTTACCAGCCGGTAAGTGAGAACTCGCTTACCCTCAGGTAGCTCCACGGAGAGGTCACGCCAGCCAGAGGGAGCTGCGTTGGCACCTCTGGGTAGTCTTTGCCGTATTTTCAGAGGCCAACAGCAATTAAGGCATTGCACAACTCCTCTCTGGAAGATAGAATAGATACGAGCGCCGCTGGTGATCTGTGCCAAAGGGAGGTTGCATCTTGTCTGCCTAGGGACACCAGGGCTGCACAAACCAACTGGACCAGATGCTCTTCCAGCGGTTGGGTGCCCAGAAAACCCTTAGACACACTGAGCTGCTCCTGATCCAACTGCATGACAGCCAAGAGGAGTGCCCCCATCCCATTTTGGCACTCGGAGCTGACTGCAAGCCCTAGGCAAAACCATCTGTTTCTACAGAGATGCTGTTGGCAAACAAGAAGCAGGACTGAAGCCCTCCCTCCCTCCCTCGGGAAGGAAACCGTGCTTGTACGGGCACAGGAAGCCGTTTCCGTCCCCCAGCCCAGCTTCTGACCCACGAGAGCAACCCATGCCCTCAGAGCAGCGTGCCACTTCCGCAAGGGAGCAGGAGGAGAGCTGGGGAGAAAGCCCTCCACAGCCACCCTCCTCCTCTCGCTGCCCTCCTCTTACTGGAGAGGCCCCAAGGTGACTTCGCCTCCCAACAGCCAGTTCGGGTTCTCCTGGAAAGCACTTGTACAAGTGAAGCAGGGACAGGCCCTTCCCGTCACCTCCCAAAGGTCATCAAGTGGAAAGAAATGTCTCATCACACGCCATTTCCTTGGTGTTGTCTACCAGACTAAAATTGTACGTCACCATCAAGTGCAGTTATCAAGAAAATTAAGACGGTAGGACTTTCGCTTTTATGTAATAAGGAGCTACTAACCTGTACACCAACTAGCAGAGCTCCCCCTAAGCCGCCCCCCAGCAGGCAGCTTCTCTCCCATCGCAAGTCCTCCCCAGTGCTCGGGGAGGACAGAGCCTGACACCTCCAGTTCTCACAGAAACAAGGTGTAAAAACTCCAGCCTGCAAGCCCAGCGCTCCCCCATCAGGGACAGCACCGCTTCCGGACGCGGGGCCTATTTCGGCCACGCCAGAGGAAGCGGAGAGCAGAAAGCTTCACGTTGGTCATCGCTCACCTCCCACCCGAGCTGAGCCCCCTGAGGTTCGGCCAGATAGCCCAGGCTGCGTTTCACAGCGCACAAACATCTTCCTGAACTCGCCAGAGATGCAATCCTCAGTTGAAAACTTCATTAATTAGGAGCAGAGAAGCCTCTACTGAATCTCCCAGCAAGGAGCAGGAAAAAAAAAATTCCCCCACAATTCAGTCTAATTACAGTGCCTCAGGGTGCTCCGGAGTCGCTGTGAAGCGGAGGCCAAACTTTCCTCCCCACCCCTAAGAGCAGGAACTTTAACCCAGTTATAGTTTTACTGATAATGAAAAAAGAAAAGCCCTGATATTCATCATTTTAGCTCGTCTGCAAGTAACAGCAAACATGAGACACTGAACAACACCTCTGGCAGAGCAGCAGCTGGGTGCGGGAAGGATCCGTTCGCACACCCCCAGCCCAGACCTTTGAGCAGGCGAAGCCGGAGGCCGGCCTTGCCACAGGGCCGGGACTGCGCCCAGCTGCTCTTCTGGGATTTAGCAACCGCTTTCCACCCACGGCTGGAGTGACTTTGCACATTAGGTACTTTCTGAGTAAGACCTCAAATGCCACGGCAACTCCGGCCCCGGGGAAGAGGCTGCGGCCAGAGGAGCGCCTGGAAGGGACTCCGGTCGCCCTGACAGAGGTTCCCTTTCTTCCCGGGCTCCCGGAGGAGCTGGACTCCAACCCACCCCAAGCCTCTGGCGAGGCAGGGTGGATCCAGCCACAGACATGCAGCAACCACACCCTGGCTGCTGCCTGCCCGGCTCCCCGCAGCCCTCCGCCTCCTCCCCCCGCAGCCAAGCGGGGGCACGAACAGGGACTAGGTTTGTACAGTTGAAAATATTTAATACGTGTTGTACACGTAGAATTACATTTTATACAAAACAAGATACATCACTGAAGGAGAACACTGTACAAAAAAAATCCCTACGGGAGCCCCAAGCCTTTATACAACAAAGACCGGGAGTTACCAAGCCTAACAAACAGGCTCGAGGACTTTACATCATAGCATCTGTAAACTTCGTTTCTCTCAATAAACACTTTTAAAAAGCACTATGTAATAGTTCTTACCTAAACCTTTCCAAAATAGAGACTTTATTTAATAAACTTAATACCTTCCAAGCTTAAAATACTACCCGGTGGGAGCCTCCCCCGGGCGCCGGGGAGGGCAGCGGCCCGGCCGGGAAGGGGAATTCCGGGAGGGCAGGGCCGGCGGCGCTCCCAGGGCGGGTGCCGGCAGACGGGACCCGGGCTGCCGGCGGCGGGCGGGGAAGGGGGAAGTGCTGCTGCTGCTGCTGCCCCGCGGTCCTTCCCCCGCGGCGGCGCAGGGTGCCGGGACTCGCCGGCGCCGCAGTCCCGCGGCGCTGCCCGCCCAGTCCGCCGCGGCGGGCGCCCTCCTCCGCCGGGCCGGGGGCGCGGCGGAACGGGGAGGGAGGGGGGTCACCTCTCGGTCCGGCCGCCCGTCTGTCCGCCGGGCCCCCCCTCCCCGCGGCGGAGGACGAGTCTCTGCGGCCCGCGGCCGGCGCGTCAGAAGGCCACGATGGCCGTGCTCCAGGGGTTGAGGGTCCGCAGCACCGGCTCGTCGCAGCAGATCTGTCCCGGCTCGGCCGCCGCCTCGGCGGGCGTCGTCGTCGCCACGGCCTCGCCGCCGTCAAGGGGCGCCCGCCGCCGGCCCGGGGGCTCCTTGCTGAGCAGTCCCGAGAAGCTGGAGCCGAAGATGCTGATGAGGCTGGCCACGTTGCCCGTCTCCATGTCCTCCTGCTCGCCCGGCGGCGCGGGCGGCGGCGGCGGCTCCTCCGCCTCGCGGCGGGGCTTCTTCACCGGGGAGCCCGCCTGGCCCCGCTCGCCGGCGCTCCGCTTCCGGGGGCAGTGGGGCGGCGGGGGCGGCCCGGCCCCCGCGGCGGCGGCAGCGGCGCAGTCCGCGCGGCTCGCCTCGCCGCCCGCCGCCGCGCAGCAGCAGCTGCAGCCGCAGCAACAGCGCCGCGGCCGGGGGCCCTCGCCGGGCAGCCGCGGGCCGCTCCTAGCCGCCTCGTCCTGCGGGGGCGGCGGCTCGCCGGGCGCCCAGGCGGGGGTGCAGGGCTGCGGCTCCTCTTCGGGGGGCCCGCCGGCGGCGGGGGGCGGCTCGGGCGGGCAGCCCGGCTCGCTCAGGTAGACCTGCCGGGCGCTGCGCAGCACCAGCGACACCAGGAGGTTCTTGTGGAGCTTGAGGCCGCCGCGCTGGCCCCGCGCGCTGTAGATCTTGCCCAGCGAGATGCTGACGATGCGGTGCGCCTCCAGCTTGAACTCCATGGGGAACGGGGCGTGGGGGGCGCCGGGCCGTGGGGAGCCGTGCTGTGCCGTGCCGCGCCGGGCCTCCCACCCGCGCCTCAGCTCCGCGCACCGCTCCTTCGCGCCGCCGACTGAGACGAGCCCACGCGCCCTGCCGCCTTTTATACCGCCGCCGCCCCGACCAATCAGGGCGCTCCGCCGGCCGCTCCAACCGCCGGCTGGCCCCCGCGCGCCCGCGCCGGCCAATGGAGAGGCAGGGGAGCGGGTTCGAACGCTCGCCCCGCGGAGAGGGCTCTTAAAGCGGCAACGCCAGCACACGGATGCTGGTGGGTCCCCCCGCGCCGGCAGCGGCCGGGGGACAGCGAGCAGGGCTGCAGCAGCACCCCGGCTCTGCAGCACCCCAGCTTCACTGCACCCCACATTGGCTTGATCAGACCGACAGGCAGCAGTGGGAATTTTGGCCAAAACAGTCAAATCGTTTCTGGAGGGGAAAAAAAAACCCCAAACAAAACCAGGAGCAACCCCTGTTTTGTGCAGGTCAGAAACGTTTCCTCCAATTCCAGCCCTGGTCTCTAACGTCCTGTCGTGTTAGAGAGGGAACCGGTGTTGGCAGGAGGGGGAAGTGCACCTTAGAGTACTTCAAGGAAAATCTGCCCCGACCTTGAGCAGAAAGCCATCCCTGCCCAGCTGCCAGGTGGAGATGTGCTCCGGGGGTCCGGCGGTGAAGCCCACAGAAAGCCCAGGATAAGAGGAAGATCCACAACGGGGACGGGAAGGGCTACAAGGGAGGATGGGGGAGGACAACAGGCCACCAGCATCTCCAGCGGTGATGGGGACGGCGGCAGCCTGGAGCGCTCCGCTCGGGAACTGAAACCTCGCTCTGCTGTAGCTGTGAAACCCGGTGGCAGGGCCAGCCTGGCAGCTGGGGGCCACAGGGGACAACCCACCCCCCCCAGACAGAGCTCCAGGCGCCAGGAAAGCCTCCGAGAATGCTCCACGCAGCTCCCGCTCTGGGCAAGCTGGGGGCTGTTCCAGGGCTTGGAGCAGGGACGCTCCTTCTTCCACCGAGGAGCAATCACCGTCCGCAAAGAGGCAAGTGAAAGGGCCCAAAATTAAGGAAGTTCAACATGCTGCCCCGAAGGATCGGTTTCTGTTCCCGCTGACACATGACAACTTGCTTCCATTCCATTTTTCCAAGGGATTCGTCCACAGACTCCCCAAAAGGAGAGCCGCAGCCTGTCGTGATGCTTTCTTGGCAGGATCTGCCACCACGTCCCAGCTTGCTGGAAGGACAAGGGGTTGGCTGGTCACAGCAGTAACAAAAATCAGGTGAAGATTCAGCCACATCAAGACACAGTTGACACAGCAGGAGCCTTCCCCCCAAAAAAAAACCCCACACTCGGACCAAAGGCACGTTTTCCTCCCGCTTGAGAGCAGCTGGAGAACCTCAAATGCTGCTCTCTGGGTGTTGAACACAATGGCATGTCAACCTGGGTGTTGACATCTCAAAATGTCCACCTACTTTTGCACAAACCTGCCACGCTCCATCTTAAATGACTAGACCGGAGCATGCTCAACCACACAGCCAAAGCACTAGCCAAAACAGCCGGTCCCGGTTTTCCCCCTGCCCATGCCGGGGCGAGCCTCTCCCGGCTGCAGAGACTGGGGCTGTCCCCCCCACGCCCGACGTGGGAGGCTGGAGGGACGCGAGCCCCGGCGGTGGGAACCGAGGGTTTCCAGACCCGCCGAACCTGCTCCCCGTGCCTCGGAGGGCCGGCAACACCCTGGCCTAAGCCCTCGGGTCAGTCTAACCAGCTGGGGCAGGTCTGGGCTCAGATGTTTGGGACTGCAGTCACACCTCCTCGCCCGCAGCCGGCACGTCTGCCCGCCACCGCTGCCCCCTCCGTGGCACGGCGTTCGGTCGTGCCCCTGCAAAACGGCTTGTGCATCACCAGGCGTGTTGCTCTGGGACTGCTGTTTGCAGGATCCGGGCACCTGCATCCTCAGCAGAGATGACCCCGGTTAGAAGGATAAAGCCAGGTTTGATACATCTCAGCTGGGTATATTCCCGACTTGGATGCGGATGAAGAGCAGAGGCGCAAAGCCACCCCACCGGCTGGAAAGAGGCGAACGCGGGTGGAAGAGACACAGTGAGAGAGCTCTGCTGAGGAAAGATGCCTGGATCCGAGCGGACCGATCTGTTCTGCCGCTCACCGCCTCACCCCGATGGCACGAGGCCCTGCTTCTCTCTGGTCACCAGGTTTTGGCTACCTACCCTGCCTAGGAGCGGGTGGGCCGGCAGCCTCTCCCCTGCCCTGGCCAGGGATAAGCACGATGGGGACGGGTACCGAGCAGTCCCTCATCCCTCTTAGTGCCCAGACAGGGGACTTTGAGAGCAGGCAGGCAGGAGCAGAGGTACATGCCGTCAGGCGGCAGAGCTACTACCCGGTACCACCGGTTTCACCCACCAACACCACGCCAGCGTCAGCGTATGTTATTCCCAGGGCACCGAAGCCCTGCCTTGACATCTGCCCTGCCCCTGCCTGCACTTCACGCCCTTTGCAAAGAGATGGGAGGGTGGTTTGCTTTCCCGGGATGGGGGCCATGCAAGAGGAAGGCAGGAGGAGAGGTACCGGCAGCAGCGCAGGCAGAAGCCGTCCCGGCAGCGCACAGGCAGCCCGTTTAAGCCAGGCAGTATTTTGGTGGCAGAGCTGCCTTTCCCTCCCCGGCTGATGTCATGCTTTAGTAAGTTTGAGGCAGAGTCACATGGCAGCTTCTGAGGTCAGCGCCTGGGGTGGCTTTGTTGTCCGCCTGCCCGCCTGCCCTGGGCTCCTGCCTGCACCCAGAGCCCGTCCCCGCTGCTGGGTGACCCTGCTGGGGTTCCCCTCCCCGCAGGGCATCTCCGTGATACCCACGGCTCAGCATCTCCGTGATACCCACGGCTCGGCGTGGCGTGGGAGCCATCGCCTCGGTGGGGCCGGCGTCCAGGACGGTTGGACGCGCCTCGTGTCCGTCTGTCTGCCCGCAGAAGGGGTATTGCCCCCCATCCCTGCGGGTCAGGGGGGGATATAGAAGAAGGAGGCGGAGGAAAGGGTGTGACGGGGTGCTCTAATCTCCGCATGTGATCTAACCAGGCTGGAAGGGGTTTGACGAACAATTAACAATTCTCCGGCTCAGCTGCTGTTTCCCGAAATAGCTCTGGCAGGAGGAGGAGGGCGGACGGGCTGGCAGACAAAGGTGGCCTCTCCGCCAGCAAGCTGAGCCGGCGGCACGGCCGGCAAGCCGGCGGAGGAGGCAGCCCCGGAGGCCGAGCAGCGGGGAGCCCGCAGCCCCACCTGGAAAGGAAAACAATGCGAGATAAAAGCAGCTCGGGGCAGGAAGCAGCTTGTGGTACAAATAATAATTGCAGAGGGCTGCGCACACCACCGGGTTTTTTGGAGGCGTTTAAATCTGCCTTCGACAGCGGGCAGAGGAGGTCGGCGCCAGGAAGCTTGTCGGGATTCACGTGGCTGCCTCTTGGCTGGGAGCGGCGTGGGCTGCTGGGGCTTGCGTGCTGGCTGCCTGCATCCCCGGCTAGGGCAGCAAAACCCTGGCCGGGGTCCCCCCGTCCCCCCCAGGCACAGCCCACGCGGCGGTGGCGGCGGCGCGGCTGGGGGCCGTACCGGCACGGCCATCTGGCGTGCAGCGCGGCCGCCCCGACCTGCGGCGGTGGGGCTGAGGATGTGGTTAGCAAGATCATACTTCGACAGTGGCGCCTGTCCCTGTCCCCAGCAAACCACTCCCCACCCCCCCGCCAGCCCCTTGCTGTCACCAAATGTGCAGCCCAGGCCCCAGGGGGAAGCCAGCTGCAGCAAGGAGGTGAAAAACCCTGCGGGTAGGATGGACAGTGAAATTAGGGTCTCCCCGAAGCACAGGCTGAAGTCATCCATCACTTCTCTTGGCTGTCCCAGCACCACCGCAGTGCATCGTCCCTTCTCTCTTCCATTTGGACCAGGATTCATGAGTTAGACCCTTCCCAGGAAGAAGACGGGAATGAAACAGCCAGACCTCCCTCACCACCAGTGGGACTGGGGCAAAAGCCTTCATCCCAACCTGCATTTTTGCCTGCAGCAAAAAGAGAGCTTCAGGACAGCCAAAGCCCTGGGGAGATCCAGGCGCATCCCCAGAGATTGCTGACAGAAGTGAAACAGGGCAGGGAGGAACATTTCCAAATGCGGATTCATCCGCAGCCCCAGCCCGAGTTCATTTCTAGATGGGAATAACCCACATCTGAATCGTGAGGGACCCACGCAGAGCTCAAGAGGAGGAGGCTTGTTTGGGGTTGTTTTGTTTTTGGTTTTTTTTTTTCAGAAAAATCAATGATTCACATGGATGCGGTCTGGACCTGCCGCAATCGGATATCGGTAACTAATCCCCCAGGGTTCCCAACTGCTCTGGTTTATCCGTGCTTGGAGATAAGGTCAGAAGAGCTGGGAAACATCCCAAAACACAGCCAAGAGTGCTACCCACTAATCACTGCCGAATGAAACCCAAACACAACGTGCAAACGAAACAAAAATACAAACAAATCAATACAAACCTAAACCCAAAGGAGAGGAAACAGCACTCTCTCAGCTTCTGAGAGCACCAAGACACCCGCCCCTGAAACCACAGTGGGGAGTGAGGCTGCAGCACAGCCACGTACTAGAAAGCAAAGGGGTTTTCCAGGGTCTAACCCCCCCTTCCCATCTGCAGAGATGATAGTGTAGATACCCCAGGCAGGCAGGACTCCCTCCTACACATCATTTTTTTGCACCGCTGACCTGGGATTCCCCCTTTTCCCCCTGCACAAATGATTTAAAATTTCCCTTCCCTTACTCCAAGCCACTGGCTTGGGATTTCCCTCCCCTGGAGACCTGTGACCCGGACTCCCTGCCCATCAGAAATCCTGCCAGTCCTCCAGCAGCCTCTCCGAACACAAAGAGGAGGGGAAAAAAAATCTGCCTCCCAGATATCAGCTTCTTCAGGCAGCCATTTCCCTTGGAAAAATCTGGCCCCACATCTTTCAGTGGTTTATGGAACCAGTTTGGGTTTCCTGGGGAAAAAATGCATTCACTTGTCCGGGGTTTCCTATCAGACAACCCTTCTATTGTAGTCCGCCTTCCTGTATTTTTTTTTTCCCCTCTCTGATACGCTTGCAATGGGTCCTGTGCCATTTCCAAAGATGGAGGCTGCCTTGTGCCAGGGGGAAAAGAAGCAGGACAGCCCTGGGATGCAGCCCAGCAGATGACCCTCTGGCTGCCCAGCAAAGCCTGTGCTTTTCGCTGGAGCAATTTGCTCCCCAGCAAACTCTTTGCTAAAGAAGGCGGCAGCCTCGATGGCGTTCACCTGCGGCCCAGCATGGGGTTAAACATCTCAAATTAATCGTGCGAACTCCACAGGGAGCCAACCGGAGTCACAGTTCAGCAAACCGCAGGGTAGACCGCCTGCCCAAAGGAGTCTCAGCCTAATTATTTTTTTTTTCTCTCCCTGTATCTCAATGTCACCTTCCTTTTAGCCGGTGGGCAAATGACGACTGCAGCCCTGTGCACATCCCAGAGCGCAGATGTGTCCTCTGTGCGACTGCTTCCCACTTAGGCGTGATGGGGAGGTTGTACAATGACACTCCTGACTCGTGGGACAGTTATCCTAGAACAGGCGGCCTGCTCCAGCTCCCCGCTAACAAAAGGGGGGAGCGGGGTCTTGGGACTTGCCAGCAAAGCACACCACAAGCAGTGCTTATTAGAAGTCCAAAGGCATGCCAGGAGGCAACCTTCCGAGTCCTCAGAGTAGCGACTACTGACAAGAACAGCAAGGGCAGAGCAGATCATCTCTGTGTCAAATCCCTCTTCCCACCATCAAGGGAAACTGCAAAATGAAACGTCTGTGCCTGCCAGCAGGCATTGACTCCCCTGCTCCTTCTGATCTCTGCCCCTTCCCTCTTGTAGGGACCTTCCTCTGGCCACCTCGTCCTTCACCCGGTTTGTGGGGCTGACTACGCGACGGAGCCTAGAGCCCTGGCGAGGTCGTCCATGGACACGGGGATAACGAGGAATGGTTACGGGGTAAGCTCTCAGCATCCTTGGCATCCTGTGGCAGGCAGTCCGGAGGTTCACCCTGCAGAAAGTAAGGCCGCCTTTGCGCAATTTCATTTCCCGTTTTCATCTTCATTAAATAACTGATTGCTCATGCACTACAAAGAGGAAAATTAATTTTCTCCAAAACAACCCTTATTCTGAATAGTCATCCCACATGAATTATCCCTACCATGAATTATCACCTTGCGTTTGCTCATTTATTCCATACTTGATTGCATTTTTACCATTTTTGTCCGGTTGCCCAGTCAGGGATTGCAGTCTCTGCTGCACACAGGCCTTGCACTGTTACGAATGCACCCGAGGGTACAGCTACAGCATGAAACCAGCTCTCGTTAGACGACAGAGAGCCCACAGGAGGCAAGCCACAACCACGACCACGGGAAAAGCTTCGGTCGGGCTTCACTCCTTCCCAGACAACTGCAAGCCCAAGGAAACCCGCTCCATCAGCTCTGCGGCACACAGAGCTAGCTGTAACTCCGCTGCTTCACCTCCCCCTTTGCTGACCAGGCAGCCGTTGCCACTGTGGCAATGCCATCGCGTGGTTGAGGCCTCGTGAAGTCACCACAGATTTGTAAAAATGAGGCTCAGGAAACCTAGTTACAAACGCAGAAGGGCCATGAGTGGATAGGATTTGATGTAAACCCTCACTGCCCACCACAACGCTGAATATTTAGCTACAGACTAGTGTTTTGTATCAAGTTAGACTGCCTTATTCCTCCTCTTAAAACCACCATTGAAAATCTTCAACAAATTTCACTAAAAATGCAAATGAGGAGGAAAAACATGGAAGCATCTGAAACCCATTTGCTTTATCACTTCTTCCTTTAGCTGTAAAACCTTTTCTGGGGCATAAACAAAAAATCCCCTATATTTTTACAAATCCAAATTAAAACCAATCCAGCTTTTCCACAAGAGGAAAAGCCATCTCTTCCACGCCAAATGCCTATTCTTTGCACCAGGCTAGTATGGGATCACACACACACCCCTGTGCGTGTACACACACGCCGCAAAAAAATTTTCTGATAAGTTTCAGTGAGCCCAGTTCTTTCCTGCAGATGGTTGGGATTTTGACGAGTAGGCGCTTTTCGGCACAGAAGTGTTTAATCAGATCTTTCCTGACCAGTTCTGCAGCTGTGCGCCATGCACTGAGCGCTCCTCTCCCAGGGAGGACTCAGTTAGCCGAGCACGCCGAAAAGCTACCGAAACACCCCCTTGGTGCTGGCAAACCAAAAAATCAGAGCTTCCCACAAGAAACAGCAAAAATGCCCCCATTCTAAAAAATACACAGCAGCGTGGTTGGAGTGGCTTTCATGTGAAAATCTAAATCATTTACTACATTGCATAAATTAATCTCCATCATCAAAGAAAAGGCTGCCTTTTTTATTCCTGGAAGGTTTGCAACTTCCCTAACATTTTGGTAGTGCCTCCTTATTTTCAGCCCTCAACAGCTCTGCAAAGCTTTACATTTTCTTGCAAACGCATAAAATCCATTTTGTACGAAGTGAAGCGAATAAAGCGTTTGTATAATTTATTAAAGGATTTCTGAATTTCCTAACTAGTAACTCGCAGAGCCTATGGGAGCTTTTCCCTTTTTCATTCCCAATACGGTGAAGGTTTCAGGGGACGCTTTGCGAGAGCGAGTCGAACTGCCCAACCCAAGCTCTCCTTCCCCTGCTTGGAAACACACTGGTTTTCCTCCTCTATCCTGGCAGGAAGCCCAAAGCTGCCAGAGCAGGAGACGAGGGCTGTGGCACAGCATGAGGAACGGCGGCAATGGGGAAGGCAGGGGCTCTGGACCGTGAAGCGCAGGTGGAAATCACGGGAGGATCATGAGATTTTGGGGAGTACAAGGTCTTTGGGGGACAGGAACAGACATAACTGGCCCAGTGCCTCCCTGGCACTCTGTTTTTTCCTAGAAGGAACCCACCGTGCTCAGCACAAGCCCATTTGGCAGGGACCCTCCGAAACCTGCCAGCGTGGGAAAGAAGCCATCCAAGGTGCAGCAAGGAAGGGCCGGCAAACACAAGCCATAAAGCTGCCGCCTGTTGCACCACGCCTGGCAAGCTGTGGCTTCCCAGGCGTGGGGCTGGCCGGAGCAGGAGGCGGCTTTCTCACCCAGCAAACTGCAGAAACCGGTTTTACGTGTGCCACAGCCTTCCCACCCCACACCCATGAGTAAAGCTGCTGCAATTGCAAAAGCGAGGCATCCAGTTCACATGCTGAGGAGGCATCTCTGCAAATGGGTTTTGTGGCTGTTCCCTCAGTGAACCAGCACTGCCTTTGCCAGGGATGCTGGACCACAGCCACGTTCGCAAAGCACAGGCAGGGACATGCACTTTGGTCAAGAGGGCAAAGATTTGGGGGATTACTCCTGGCCAAGCCTCTGCCAAATCGACCATCGTGCCTGCCTGTCCCACGGGAGTAACGCAGTGACATCCCCCACGCAGAGCACTGCGCGGAGGGAGTTCAGCCGTACGTGGGAACATCCCCTAGCCCTGCATGGGCACCCTTCCTCTCCTGCCAACTTTTGTAAGCCCAGGGCGATCTGTGCTAGCAGCTGAGAGAGGATACTAAAGGAGCCCAGAGATTTAAGAGGGGAGAGTGAGGGGACAGGGGGTCCTCACCCTGGGATGGACAAAAGCCAAGAGCCAAAGGGCTGTTCGCGCCCTGCAGAAGGGAGGAGGAGGAAGGAAGCGGTGCCTGCTCGTTCCCGGGGCAGGAAGGGTAGCGGGAGCAGAGCAGACTGGCTGTCGCTCTCCCCTTCTTCCTCCCCCACCGGGCGGGAGCACAGCCCGGCCGAGCCGCTCCAGCCAGCACCCCGGCAGGGACCATGGCCCGGCAGCCAGGACAGGGCGGCCGCCCCAGCCCCGCACAGGACGTGCCTGCTCAGTGTCGAGGAGCCGGCACGTAGGACAGGCGGCGGCGAAGGGGCGAGAGGGACATTGTGCCTCCGGGCACTGCCGGGCTGCCCGGGGCCCAGCGGGCCGCAGGTTCCGCGGGCCCGGAAAAGCCCTCAGAAGAGCCGGGACGGTCCCGCTTCCCCGCAGCGCACCCCGCCTGGGGGCCGCTCCCCGCCCGGCAGCGGGCTGGGGGACACCCGCCGCCCCCCCGGCAGCCCCCGGCTGCCGGCGGTCCCGCCGAAGCGGCGCCGCTCCCTCAGGCAGCCGCCATGGCGGCGCGCGACTCAGGCGGCGCCTGCGACGTCACCCGAGCCCACCCCCACCACCGGCGCTGTGCGCAGGCGCGCGGCACGCCACGGCGAAGGCGTGGCGTGGCGGAGGGGCGTGGCCGGGCGGCGGGGGGCGTGGCGGGCGGCGCGCGCGGCTGCCGGGGCGCGCGGCGGCGGCGGTAGCGCCATGTCGATGGAGGACCCCTTCTTCGTGGTGAAGGGGTGAGCGCCGACCCTCGGGAGGAACCCCGCGCCATGGGCGCTGTGGGGGGCCGCGGAGGGGGCCGGGGGCGTCCCCGGGCGCAGGGGGGCTGGGCACGGCCGGCCCGCAGCAGGGGAGGGCCGGGGGGTGCGCGGCCATCGGGGGTCTCCGGAGGCGACCGGGGCGGGGGAAAATGGCGGCCCCGTCCCCCTCTGTCTGCGGCCGGGGTGGGGGGGGGCGGTCTGGGGCGGCCCCGGGCCCCGCTGGGCTGCCCAGCGTCGACGGCCGGGCGCGGGAGGCCGCGGGGCGAGGCGCTGTGCCGGGCAGGTGCCGGGCCGCGCCGGGCCTCCCCGCACAAAGCGCTCCCCGGGCCGAGGAGAGCCGCGCTTTGTAGGTGCTCCCCCGGGTGCAGGGGCGGGCGGGGAAGCGGGAGGTGCGGCGCTGCCTTGACTGCAGGTGCGGCCCCCGGCCTGCGGGCCCAGCTCGGGGACAGCTGCCCGGATGTCCCCGCCGTCGGAGCGAGGTGGCGGTGGCTTGGGAAGTGTCGCCCTGCAGGGCTGGCCGGCTGGGGGGTGGCATCCCCAGGAGGGCAGGGCCGTGCTGCCCGGGCGGCAAAACGGAGAGGAGCCGGGACCGAGCTGGGGAAGAAACGGCGGCATGGACGGTGGCCATGAGAGGAAGCAAGCAGAGAAGAGCCTGAACAAAGGCGGACGCAAACCAAGGGCGGTCGAGGCAGGAGGAGAGGAAAATTGTGATTAATACAATGAAAGCACCTTACTCTATAAAAACCCACCCTGGGGCCAGCTTCAGCTTCTGCTGCGGGCCGGTCGCCTGTCCCACGTCACAGTGGACCAGCACGCAGGAGCAGCGGAGGTGCTCGTAGGGGAGCGGTGGGGAAAGCCCTGTGAGTGCAAAAGGTGTGGGAAGGGATGCTGGTGCAGCCAGGGAAAGTGAATCACTCTGCCAGGTTGAACTGGTGCTAAGGGGAAAGAAAACATGCGAGTCGCCGTGGGTGGGGAAGCAAACGTCCTGTCAAACTTTCCAGAGAGGTTCCCATGCCATGCGGGGAAGGGCTGGGAGGGGAGAGGGGATGTGCTGCCGCTCCCAGCGTTAATTATTACCCAGCAGGTCGGGGTGGAAGGGGCTGGTGTTGGTGGAGCCACCAGCGTTGCATTTAGTTGGCTTTCCTGGTGTTCATAACTCCTCCCATCAGAGGATATCCAGCTCTGCTTTAAATTCCTGCTTGTGGGTACATCCCCAGGTATGCTCGGATGATAAAAAACCACCAAAACTTCTGCTAGCAGGTAGTGGGGGAAACAAAGCTTGCCAGATCCTCAGTGGGGCCTGCTGAGTTCAGGGCACTAGGTGTGGAAGACTCAGAGACGTAGGCGTGCGAGAAGAGGAGCGACATGCATCAGGGTGCCAAGAGACTGCAGCTTAGACAGCAAAGTTGAGTACTTCAGGCCACGGTGTAACGTAAGGAGAGCTGCAGTCCTGGCATCCCTGCAGGGTGTAAGCTCAGTTCATCCGTCTTGGGCTTCCCCCGCTGCTAACCTGCTTTCCTTCTCTGGGGATAAACACCTGCATCTTACGTGGATGCTGTGTGGAAGCTCTTGGGCTTGTGGTGGCCCTTTTCACACCAGCAAAGTCTGGTCTCAAATGCATCCCTTATGCCAGCTCCCCATGAACCTGGGGGAGCGGTTCACAGCTCAGGACCGCAGAGTTTTTAAATACAGATAACCACACGGATGGACCGTGACCCAAACTTACAGACCCACTCACCCCAAACCATCAAAGCAGCGTTCAGTGCTGTCAGCAAAACCTGCCTTCCCGTACCCTGAATGCACTCATCTCCGAAAAGCTTAGAGCAGCAGAAAAGACTTCTGTTCCCTAAGCCAGCGTAGTAAAGCTGTGTATTTTTTGAATGCTGAATTAAAATAAACAGTGCTGCACTCAACAGTCTGCCTGGCTGTATTGTGGGGACAGTTCCTGTAATTCTGTGTGCCCTTGGGGTATCTTACATAGGTAGTCAAGAGTCTTCAGAGGAAAGCTGTTGAGAGGAATGCAAAACGTTAATTGCCAAAGAGCTGTCTTGTTCAGACACTCTGCCCTGGCTTGCCTGTGTGACACTCGAAAGAAAACTCCCCTAAAGAAACAGGTCCCTTCATTAATAGCTGACCTATAAGTTGTTGCTGCTCAGCACTTTGTGCTGCAAGAAGAGACGGGACTGGCCAGCAGGTAGGGCAAACCCTTATTTTCCAAAATAAACTTGAAATTGTTTGAAGGGAAGATGTTTGGGAGAAAGCTGTGCTTCCCTGCTCAGCTGAACACGGGGCTGTCCTGGCATAACTGCTGCAGAGCAACTGATGATAATCCCTTCGCTTCTCTTTAATCACCTCGCCTGCAGGGAGGTGCAGAAAGCCGTGAACACCGCCCAGGGGCTCTTCCAGAGGTGGACAGAGCTCTTGCAAGATCCCTCCATCGCCACAAGAGAAGAAATTGACTGGACCACTAATGAGCTCAGGAACAACTTGCGGAGCATCGAGTGGGACCTGGAAGACTTGGATGAAACAATTAATATCCTTTCTGTGGTCCTCTGGAGGTTGGGGCGTGCGGTTCCTGAGTTGTACTAAATAGCCAAGTACCAGTGCTTGCCAGTAGTTACTTTTTGCAGAAATCAGGACTATTTGGGATTGAATTTTGCATTTACATCGGCTCTTCTCAAACTGCAAATGAGAAATTAAGGCAAACGTGTTCAGCAAAAGGATTTTCCTTTTGTCTTTTTGTTTTCCTTTTGACAAGGTATATTCTAAGATGCTTTGTTCTGGAAAGCTTATTGTACTGCATGAATTTGGATTTCTGTGTAGTCAGTCATACTCTAGGCTGGCTTCCAGAAATACTCCTTTTCCCTTGTATTCATCTGAACACTCCTGAAAGCGCTGAGAGCATCAGAGAACTAAAAAAATGCAAGAGAGAAACCTCACGCTGGCGCGTGTACTTCACACTACGTTCCTGCCATGCCTGTTTTTTCCTCCAGTGTTTTGTACTAATTTGCTAATCAAATTTTGGGAAAAGGCACAGCGCAGTGGCCACCTGGTAGACCCCCGCTGCAGCATGCTCGGGGTTTGTGTATCTGGTTGCGTACCCAACACCGCTAACGGGAACTCCTTGACTCGCTGCCTACGCATTGTTGAGGCAAACCCACGGAAATTCAACCTCGATGCGACGGAGCTGGGTATCAGGAAAGCCTTCATCACGAGCACACGGCAGGTGGTCAGGGTAAGGAACGTGGAATTGGGGTGGGAGCGTGGGGAAGGCAGGGGGAGTGATTAGGTGGTTTAAAAAAAAGGAAAGTTTGTGGCCATTTCTGTGCTGAAGTGGAGAGCAGAGAATAAACCTGCTACCTGCTCTCTCTCAGGCTTCCTCCTCTTCCCCGTGCGCTCCCTCCTGGGGCTGCCCAGAGAGGTTTGGGGCTGCGGGGGTACAGGTGCCCCATGGCATACCCTCCTTTGCTGCTGCTGCCCCTTTCAGTCTTCACACCTCTCTTGCAACAGCGAGCCTGGGAACCTACAGAAACTGGGAAGGAAGAATAAAGACCCCGCTGCGATGCAGGGGAGCCTGGAGCCTGCCTTCAGAGTTGAAGGAAATCGCAACTGTCCTGTGCTTTTGTAGCGCTAGTTTTCAAAAACAGAGAGTTCACTTTGAACACTGACAGATGGTTAAAGCCTAGCGTTATTGACATGGTGACTTCAACTTCCTACCACTACAAAATAGTCCAAACAACCACTAGATTTATTTTTAACTTGAGGAAGATATTTTTTTTTTTTTTTTTAGTTTAAGCTCACACTTCAGAAGCAAAAGGAGGATTTTAACAACTTAGTGGTAATAAATAGAGAAGAAACATCTTCCCAAAAGCTTCACTGCCTGGTAACAAGCTGCTAGTTAGGAAGTTTTCTCCCTGTTAATAGCTACACTGAGCGTAGCTTAGTTTCTGCTGCCCCTCATGACTCTGATGTTCCTGCTTCACGAAATGCATTGCTGTGGCTGGCAGCAAGCTTGTTACCCTACCTGCAGTCCTGCAGTCTGGATGCAGTTCCTAAGGCTTGCTGCCTGGGAACTGATCCCGAAACCACGCTGGCCCCGGGTAGCAGGCATGTGCTCGCTGCCTTGCCCTCGGTGTAGTCCACTCCCAGACGGGCAAGATCAGGCAAGCCTGCTTTATGGTCCTCTTTTCCTGGCTGAAAACTGCTGGCTAATGGGTTTTGGAGTGGCATCTCTTGCTGTTAAATGAAATTCGTTAGTGGCATTGTGCAGCTGACTTCCAATTTCCAAGGGGTGAATTCGTGATGCACAGCAGCATGTGCATTAGCTGGTGAGAAGTAACTGAGTGGGGTCTGGTGCTCTTAGGTGATGTATGACATGTCTCTGAACAGTAAAACATACCTAAATGTTCTGGTGACATCAGAACTGTGCTGGGGGATCAACCTGTGCTAGATCATATTGACTACTTGCTAATCTACCCTGTAAAAACTAGACTACTTTACGTTGTGATGGGGAGCCTTCTGTGGCTAGCGATCTTCTACAGGAACTCAACAGCAAAACTTAATTGATAAAAGAGAAAACGTAGGTACTGTCAGAGAGGGTGGCCACACGGCAGGAAATCTATCTTGTCCTATGCAGTATAAAACCAGATGCAACTGGGAATAAAGTGCAGGGAGTTACAGGTTTCCAAGACTTTGAGGAACGTGACTCTTTTTTACAGTCTATCAATGGGAACATTAGTTTAATATTATACAAATCAAAGTGTTTCTGGCTGTAGTGGAGCAAAATGAGTAGTAAATAAGGAATATTTTCAAAATATCCCATTGCCGTTGATTCTAGTATTAGTAAAATGATAAGCTGTAATGAAGCTTTCTACAATATCCTTCCAGACTCTTCAAAACTTTACATTTTTGAAGAAAATCTCTCTTCCCTCACTCCCCCTAAAGAAGCCTTGCTGGGTATAGACAGCCCTGTAGCACCCTGAAACTGCCTGTCCCCTCAAATCCAATGCTCACATACTTCTTCTTTTGTTGAACAAACAGGAAATGAAGGATCAGATGTCAAACTCCTCCATGCAAGCACTGGCTGAAAGGAAAAACAGGCAGGTGAGAACCAGAAACGGGCAAGTTAAGTGAACGCAGTGGCTGTTTGGTACTTAAAGGAGAGAGGAGGATTTATCAGCTCTAGCAGCTGTTGTCTTAAGGTATGTGTTAGGTGAAACTTCCCTTTTCACTTACTCTGAGGCCCCACATCATAAGGTAGAGTGCATAGCATTGATCAAAAGTGCTTAAAAGTTGTAATTACAATATATATCTTGCCTGTAGTGCCTCCCCTTAAAAACCTTTGTTCTGGGAAGGGGCTTGCATGCTGCAGCAAAGCTGTGTATTTGAACCGTGTCTGTTTTGCTGATCTGAGGGAGCTGGTTCTCGCAGGCATGTTGCTGCCACCCTTTTCCAAGCCTGTCTCTCAAAGCAATAAGTCAGCACTCGCCATCTGTCTCTCTCTTCAAATCTGGTTGTGTACAACTGTCAGTGTTGCATCATCCCGTGAAAGGGGATCCCCCCTCCTCGGGGGGAACAGGCTCAGAATCCATGTCAGTGAATGTAATCCTGCACTCTGCTGTATTTAGGAGCCAAGATGCTGCAATATCCTTTCACACAGCTGTCTCTCGTAATAGTTAGCTGTGTAAGAAGATGGTAGAAGCTCAAGAGGTCTTGGGTTGTCTGCACTTGTAATCTAAGGAATAGAAAGAGATGCGGCTTGTGCTCCTCCCTGGCTGACAGGGAGGCTGTAAGGAGATCTCAGAGCTGACTTCCAGGGCTGCCTCAGTAAAAGTTGGTGTGCACTTCTACAATTAACTTGCCTGGCTGCATCAGTCTTACCACTTGTGGCAAAAATGACAAACTGCAACAAGCTACTGAGAAGCATAGAGCTGATTCCTGAGGTTGTTACAGGGTTAATTGACAGTGCTTGGCAAACACTTGAAGAAGCAAAGTCCCTTACACCCTTGCTCAGACAAGTCTGTAGCTGTCTCTGCGTTTTGCTGCTTTCATTTGCGTGAAGTTCCTGCTAGCTGCAGGAGACCATATGGCCCAGCTCACGCGGCAACATCTGGTCAGGAAAACTGACTTCCCCTTGTTGTCGTCTTCCTCTCCCTTCCCCAGCCCCTCGCCTTCTATCCAGACCGCAAAGCTTGCGCTGGGCTGGGCTGCAGCAGCTTTTCCAGCGTGCCTCTGTGTCTGAGAGGCTGGCTGGTGGCAACCTGACCCTCACAGGCTAAGGCTGGCAAACAGAGGCCTTTCTATTGAAGCTGCAGCAGAACTAGTGCGCTGCGTTAAATAAGTGGTAGCTGCGCTTGCCACGAACTGGAGAGAACCAGGAGCTTGCTCGGTGCCTCGGGGGCAGACAAAGCCAGATGTCCTGCTGGCTTCCTGCGCAGTCGGTCTGTCAGCTTTCCTCGCCCCTCCTTGAACCTTATAAGGCAGATGAACCGTAGAGACCGTCTTGTTTTTAGCCTACCAGAGCAGCCTGGTCATTGTCTGTCCACTTTTCACAAAGAGTCAGTCGTCTGCCCACGACCAGAAGCTGGGAGACAGTCTCGTTAGGAGTCGGCCTTGCCTCCACACTGGTGGGCAGAGCTCCTTAACCCATTCGTAGTGCTGCAGGGTGCAGTTCCTCACCTGCAGGCCACGTTCATTCTCCAGCATCTGTCCCTCATGTTATACCCCTTTCAGGGACCAGACTTACTCAGGTGGAAAGCCACGTCTGTGCTGGCTTTGCACAAGCTTCTCTCTTCAGGTTGTAGAGCAGGTAGCAAGTGTAATCTTGTATGCTGGCAACTGAACGGTATGCGAGAGGAACAGGTAGCCTGAATCAAAGAACATGAGCATACAACACTGCTGTGGTTATGTATTGCACTGTTTTACTGTCAGCTCAACTGGTTAAGTACTTTATCCAGACCCTCTTAAGCCCTTGTCATTAGTAGCACAGTGTTCAGTTCGAGCTATACATCTGTTAACACAATATATCCGGATGCTTCCCAGCTTCCATGTCTTAGCACACAGTGCTGCCTCTTGAGCAGACCTCCTCCTTACATCGTCTGTCGGTTGTACTCCAAAGGTATATCTGCAATACCAGGCTGCAGAGACTTCCCAGGCGGGCATTTTGGCATTGTGTTGTTTTAGTTCATGACAGCACTCTGGCTGAGTAGCAATAGAGCAGGAGGAAAAGGATGCTCTATGCGTGTGTACAAGGGTATTGCCTCATCCACCTTCCCGCTACACCCTGTAGACAGGCTGTGAGCAGACATAAGGGTGTTGCTAAGGGCTCTCTGCATCTGTTCAGGCACTCCTGGGAGAAAGCGGGAGTCAGAGTTGGAGCTCTGGACCTGACAAATACAGCCGTCTGGACCGGGAGCTGCAATTAGCAAATTCACACTTCATTGAGGAGCAGCAAGCTCAACAACAGGTAAGGCAGCTGGCACCATGCGGACTAAATAGCTTTGCTTGCCAAATGGGTGCCGGGGGGATGAGGTATGGGCTGTGAGAGCCAAAAAAAATCTATTCCTTGGCTGGTCTGGATCCAAGAGCCCGACAGCCCTGCTCTTCGCTTGCAGCACGTACCTGTGCCTGTGTTCCCTGTACAGCGCAGCTTTGGATGTATTTTGGAGATGAGGTTTTAACTCTTGAGGCTTCATCTTTTGCTCTGTACAGAAGGCAAACAACATGTTCTGGAAGCTGTAGCACACTAAGCTTCAATACTACGAGGATTGCTGAAATCCTTGGAAGAGCAGAAACATGGCAAACAGAAAAGAGCCCGTTTCTCTTACGCGGCTTCCCCTGGTTAAAAAATGAGCTGATGTTTGCTGTTGTTTGTGTGCATCTTCATCAGAACAGGCTAGGAGCAGGAGCACGTGCCTGCTTCCTTTTCCTGCCTTTGTCAACATGAGATTCGTGAGAAAGCCTGCGCGAGGGCTTTGTGAGAACCCCTGGCGAGGTGCTTCCCTGCCGACGAGGCAGTTCGTCTGGCAAGTGCCCGGGCAGCGCGCAGACCCTCGTGCAGCAGCTGACCCAAACACGGGCCTTTAAACAGGCAGCTTCTCAGAGGCAGCAAACTCTGCTAAAGCTCCTGATCCATGACACCGCCCTGGCTTCCAGATGAGTTTTACCTAGTGACTCTAGGAAGATAAATAGATTCAGAAGTAGGTAACTAGGGTAAATCTAATCCTTAATGTGACTGTGCCCTGAAAATGACTTAAAACATCAGCAGACCTATTCCTTTGGCACATTCAGAGCCAGGCTTGCTATTTTTAGCTGTAGAAGCTGCAACAGCCTTTTCCTCGCATTAACCCCTTGTTAGCTGCAGCATATTCCAGGTTGCATTTCCCAGGCATAGCATCAGCGTGGCTCCCTGGTGCCCACTGCCATACCTGCTGCGGGCAGGGGGCCTTGCGGAGGTTTTGGTGAGCAGCCCCTGTGCCTTTCAAGAGTTGCCTTAGCCGTGGATGCAGCAGGGAAGGGAGGGGGCATGGCTGAGCTGAGGCTGGATTTGCAGGGAAGTCAGGAGACTGCAGCTGGCTGTGCTGCAGGGATACCATGCCGAGGAGGCTTTCCTGCGGCTGTTGCTTCTCCAGCATTTCTTAGGAATGCAGTCCTCATTCCCGGTGGCTTAGGTTTGTGCCCAGGCCCCGCAGCTGATGTTGGCCGAGCAGCAAGTGTTCGTCCACCTGATCAACTGGCTCCGACCCAGCTGCAGGAGGCAGCAGACCTGTAATTGCCCGTTTCCCTTCTCTTTGGTCCCAGCTAATTGTGGAGCAGCAAGATGAGCAGTTGGAGCTGGTCTCTGGCAGCATCGGGGTGCTGAAGAACATGTCCCAGCGCATTGGTGGGGAGCTGGAGGAGCAGGCAGTGTAAGTGTGAGACGCGGTGCCGAAAACCCGGTGTGGGGCTGGCTGCAACACAGCTGGGGGTCCTCGCACACATATCTACCCCTGTTAGGGCCTTGAATTTACTAGTCCCTCAGGCAGCCTCTCCTAGCCAGCCTTTGATTTTAGGCAGTGGAAAGCATTTCTTACTGCAGCCTGCAAGGATCCAACCACAATCTGTTCATTTGAAAGCCTGCACCTAGGGCAGGCTTAGCTGCCAGTTTACCTTTCCTTCTCTCTCCTTTTTCCACCCCTCCCTAAGGCACACGGTTAGCTCCTTGGCTTCAGGCAGCCAGCAGTACCGAACAGATGAGGAAGGGAGGTGCTGTGTAATGGGGATACTGGGCGCTTTCCCACTCACAGGGTTTTGTGCTGCCCCTGGATAACTGCTTGGCCCGGGAGCTCTCAGCTCTGCCTTGCTGCTCTGAAATGTGCAGCACAGAGCTACTATTCATAGCTAAAGCTAAAAATATCCCTCACCCACGCAAAGGGTTAAAGGGTAGCTCACAAAGTAATTTGCATCCATCCATTTACATATAAATTAGATTTCTTTCCCAGTGCCTGTCCTTTGCAAACAAGTGCATAAAGTTTCCAGATATGCAGGCTAACAGCTACCACTTTCAGAGAGGCTTGAAGGGTTCATGCCTAAAAACCCTCCTTGGCTGATAGGGACTGGAGGGCTATATCCCTTGTGAACTTTAAACCCCCCCTCCTGTACGAAGCCCTGCAGCGTGAGAGTCTCACGGAAGCAGATTAGCATGGTGTGTCCGTTTCCAGATTGTCACATAAGCCTGTCACATAAGCCGTCAGTGCTTGCTAGACAGTAGCAGATAACTACTGCAATGAGTTTTTTACAACTCTCTCTTCTTCCCTGCTGAACGAAGGTTTAACAAGTGCCCTAGAACTCCAGATGAAGGAAGCTGTCCTTTGAAACATGTTTAAAGCTTTAAAGTCCCACTGGCTGGAGACGGTTGGATTGGTACCTTGATTCTGGACATGCTTGTTTCTCTTCAAATGGGCTCTTGGCATTGACAAAGCACGGCTTCAGGAAGGCTTTCAGATTCATTACAGTCTCTGTGTGGAAGAAGTAGGGGGGTAACTTCCATGCAGAGCTTAAAGAGCACCTTAAAAGCAATTGCAAACCTCACTCCTGCTTGATACGTGACTGGAACAAGATTTTAGCTTCAGCTGCAAGCCCTGAACAAGAGAAGAGATTTAAAGTCCAAGCTGGCACCTAGATCTATCTAACCAGTCTCTGCTAGTCACAGATTATAAATGAGACTTACGTCTTAAAAGGAGGAAACCCCCCACTCCTCACCTTGCAGGGGTGCTTAGAGCTCAGCCACAAACACGCAGCAGGGACCAGTCTGACAGGAGTCCCAAATGACTTCCCACTTTCCACCACAGTAGAGTTGCTGCTTCAGCAGTTTTCCCCCCGCCTTGGGTGCTTTCAGGAGACTGGGCCACATTAATTTTCTCTGCCAAGGTGGATACGCTGATCACATCAGTGTGTGTGAGCACACTGAGAAATCCCGAAGGGACGTTCCACTTGCTGACAAGTGCTGTGCTCCTCTGTCCCCAGGATGCTGGATGACTTCTCCCACGAGTTAGACAGCACTCAGTCGCGGCTTGATAACGTCATGAAGAAGCTCGCCAAAGTGTCTCACATGACGAGCGGTAGGTCCTGGGAAGTGGGATCCAGTCCTGGAAAGGGAGAGACAAGCCATCGGATCTTTGGGCTGGGACGCTACATGCTCCCACCCACCGAGAGCCATCCCAGACCCGAGCAGAGGGGAGGGAGCAGCTCTCAGTGCTTGAAAAAGGGGGAAGACTTCCAAGCCCTGCAGCTGCTCCTGCCCAGACACTGCTCTGCAGCCCGTCCTTTGCCTTTGTTTTATTTACAGATGCCTTTCTATTTATGCTGCTGCGGAGGGAAGATCCCTCTCTAGATGGTAGGAGGGAAAGCTCTGCAGCCTCCTGCTCTGCTGCAGTTTCCTAGTCTGCCTGTGGAACAAAAGCTTTCAAGGTGCCATAGAACACCACCGTGCGTGGTTTGTCCCGCACCAAACGCTTGCCTGCGGCAAGCCCCTTCCCAGATCCCACCTGCCCTTGGGCTGCTGGTGCCTGCCAGCCCGCAGGCCTGTTGTCAGTCACATATATCTCTCAGCTGGCGGAGGAAAGAGGCGATTTCTATGCCGGAGGGGAGGCTGAACCCACGAGAAAAGTCCTTATAAGGCTGTGCCTGAAGCCGGTGGGCTGGCAGGGCGCCGCAGGCAGAGCAAACAGGAAGCCCAGCGTGCCTGCCGGGAAGTCCCCCACCACCGGCTCGCCTCTCCGAGCGCTGGCGGTGCGCCCAGCAGTCGCCTCCTCCGTTACCCCTCTGCCTTGGGTGCTCGGGTAGCTTGTGGAGGCAGCAATGAGTTGGGAGAAGTGTTCCTGCTCTGCAGGGTTAGGCTGGCCGAGGGATTTATGAAGTTGTGGAAATACGGCCCTAGGGAGACCGTTTGGAGCGCTGACAGTGCATGTTGCGTCACCAGCAGCCCAGTGGCAGCACGACTGCTGGCAAACCTTGCGTATCTCCCCTTTCCTCTGGGAAAAACGCTTTGATCATTGCAGAGTGCTTCTGAGAGTTGTGAAAGAGCATTTCTGCTATCCCTGGGCATCGCACGTGCCGGGGCTGACCAGGAGGGCTCTTCCTGAGGTAGCTGCTCTGCCCAGAAGTTGGGGGTGCCAGCAGCCCTGTCCCCGCTGCTGCACCATCATCTCGCAGGGACGTTCTCTCTGCCATTGCAGACGTGGCCATGGACAGATAGCAGCTCTCAGAGGGGATGCAGCGCAGAGCATGCATGGGGCCAGTGAGGTGTAAAGAGCATGCATGGGGCCAGTGAGGTGTAAAGACGTCCAGAGGAAACCTCATTCCTGGCACTCTCCTAAGGGGAGCTGCCACAAGCTCTTCCTGGCAGAGGTCTTTCGGGCAGCTTTCACTGGACCCCTTCTTGTTCCTCTAGCAAACAGGTTATTCCACGAATGAGCAGCGATACACAGCAGCTCTCTCCTTGTTCCTCCCGATTGCTTTTGAACTGGCTTATCAGATCTGTTTGAACTTGGTTGTGGAGAAGCCTCAAAATTCCCACAGCTGTCCCCAAAAAACAGATGTATCCTGGAAAAGAAATGCTGTCATCTTGTGGGCTGCAGTGGGGTGTGCTGCCACAGGGGCTGCTGCTTTGGCTTTTTATGGCTTCTTTAAGCTTAAATTGGGTTCCTAGCAGTACAGTGAAGAAAAGCTCTCCCTCAATTTTCCTTCCCTGTTAAAGCAGGAAGACTGACGCTTCCTTTTCCTTCCAGACCGACGGCAGTGGTGTGCAATTATCGTCCTCTTCGTCATCTTGCTGGTGGTGCTCATCCTGTTTTTCGTCCTGTGATGGACTGAACTTCCTCGGACGCCCCCTCCCCGCCCCCTCGCCCCATAGCACGGGGAAATGAAACTCTCACTGTTTCCGTCCGCCCACAGAGATCCCCGGCAAGAAAACCCGCACCCAGCTCTGACCGTTCGCTGAGGACCGCGGCTCGGCTCTGCCGGCGTCTCACCTGGCCCTGGGGAGAGGGGGTGGAGGACTGGAGCTGCCTCCTCTCCCGGTGCGGTGCGATCTGGCCCTGGGCTCCAGGTCTGGACCTAGGCAGCTGGAGGGGGACTTGACCCCTGCGCTTCCACCCGGTGCAGGTAGGAGCCAGTTGCAGCGGTCCCAAGCCGCCTGCGGTCAGATGCGGACACAAAGCAGCGAGCCCTGGGGAGGACGGGATGGGGTGGGGAGGAATTAATTAATTCACGGAGCATTACAAACCACATCGCCAGCCAAAAGCATTACCGGGAGGAGCGGCGGCGTGAAACCCCACGCAGCCACGGCGAGGGAGGGGAGCCCCGGCCGAACTCCCCCTGCCCCACGCTGCCTTCCTCCCATGGGCCAGCTCCGTGCTGCCGGCTTAACCACCCAGATACCACAGTGAGTCTGCAGCAGAGCATTCACATCCACCACCCCGTGGCAGAAGCTTACGCGCAGGTGAGCCATAGGGTGTCGCGTCCTGCCATCGGCCAGCCGGGCGCGATTAGAAACCCCAGAGCTTTAAACTTGGGTTGATGCATGCTGAAAGCTGGCAAACAACGGTTAGCTGGAGAGTGAGTTTCTTAAAGCTTTTAAAATTGCCTCCTTTGTTATACAAGCCTCTAAAGCTCATTGACTGATGCTTTCTTTGCCCTGTATAACTGAGTAACCGCTTCTGTTTAACAGCTGCTTCCCTTTGGCAAGTGATTTGTCAGGTCTGAAATAACTTATTTTTTTTAAGGAAAAAGAAACTTTAAAGATCTTTTTGATGACTGATCGAGCCGCGTTCTCTCTGCGGGTGCACAACAGGCATTATCAGAGGACTAGGGCTCAATTATGTATTTTAAGTGCATATGAACTTGTAAATAGGATGTCTTAATTTTTCCCAACTGCTATTTTTTTGGACACCTCCGTTGTAAGCAACCAAAAGGCAGGAGATTCAAAGCTAGGTCATGTTTCTGTATTACTTCCCAGTCCTTTTGTTACCTTCAAGTTGTTTGTCACTGGAGTTGTCTCAGCAGTGTCGCATAGCCTAGTTGTCTCCCTCGTCCAGTGAATTAGGAGTTAGCCAGGTGGTTGATACCAAAATGTGGTGAAGAAAGCTCACCCCGGCAGTATCACTGGGGGGGAACGCAGACGGGGGTTTCACGCTGCAGACATCGATTGCAGGATATGGGGTGACTCTTCAGGGAAGCAAAACCGATTTCTTACTGAAGTATTTAAGTTGCAATCACCAAAAGACTCGGGACAGGCTGGCTTACGCCTCCCATCTGGGTCTCAGATGGGGCTGGGGAGGAAGTTAATTGGTGCTGACGCTAAGACTTCTGCTGAAATTGCAAATCGCCCCCGAAAATCATCGTCCCCCATCGGGAAGCTCACCACTGGATGGCTTTACCTCCGGGATGCTTAGCCCAGACTGAACGCTCCTCCCCACCGGGATTGTGGCTCCCTTCAAGCAGCTGCGTGACCCCCCCTGCCACCCCCATCGGCGCTGGGTGCTGACAGCCGGCGGCACCATGCCTTCCGCAGCCGGGCGCCAGACGGGGGGGCGAGACTGAGCTGCCCTGCTGCGCCTGGGCGGGTGCTCTCGTCATTAACGCACACGTGCCCTCAGCGCCAACCCGCGCTAATTATTTCAGCAGTCGCTCTTTATCCTTGCAGAGCACCTCATTTCTTTTGGTTACGCTGCAAGAAATAGGCGGTGTCTCCTTTCCAAGGCTGGCTGTCGCAGTGTCTGTGCGGCTCCTTGGGCTTAATACCTCTCCAAGAGCAGGTTCCCAGGAGCGCGAGTCCGACTAGGGTATTTGCACGCCTCCGATCCCTGCGGTATTTTTGGCGTGGTCGTGCATCCTCCGGGAACAACTCCCGGTGCTCCGTGTGGGACTGCTCCTTCATTAGTCTGGCGTGCTGCCGGAGGGCGGCCCAGTTGCTGGCATCGCCGCAAGCCACCAAACCGTCTTTGGTTCCTTTTACTGTGTACGTTTGCTTTTTCTGTTGTTGGTGGTGCCCCTCCCTTTAACACGAAATAAACACGTTGCTGCTGTGCCGCACTGGGCAGCCGCGGAGATCACGGGTCGTTCTCGCAGTGACCCTTGCTCGGGGACAAGTGGGGGGGATCTCCTGGCTCCAGCTAGCGGGAAGAGCTCCCACCAGCATCTGCCGGGCATCACCCTCCTGGCTTTTAAGGCATAAGCGTCAGCTGCAGTTTCTGGGGTCCCCTCTGTGCCGTGGGCAGCTGCTGCCCAGATGTGAGGGTGCCACCATGCAGAGGGCAGCCGTTGCTGCCCGTGCCTCCTCCACTTCCCGGCCTCGGCGCCTGCCGGAGAGGCTTGTCCCTGCGCAGCCCGCCTGGCGCCACGGCACAAGTTTCCCCTTCCGTGGCTGGAAAAAAAGAAAACCCCAAAACCGGCAGCAGGAGTGCAGACCCCTCTAATTAGTGATGGATACTTGCAGGCACGTTCCCCACTGCTGTCCCGGCAGTGCTCGCGGGAAGAGGAGAGCAGCCCCATCATCCCGTACTCCCCCCCCAGCCCACCATGCCGCTCACCGGAGCGAGGAAGGGGGGTGGTTCTGCATTTCGAGGAGTGCTGCGGGCAGCTGAGCCCCCCCAGCATCACACCACAGTCAGGAGGTGGCTGTTAAATGCAACTGGGCCATGGGAAACCAGGCAGCAAAGACCCTGAGCCCATCTGGATGCCTCTCACCCAAAATGCAGGCTGCCCAGGGGTGGCAACGGAGAGCCCCCCAGCACAGCTTTCCAGGGAGTACTGTTCTCCGGGGATGCCCCCCGGCCCTGTCCCCATTTCCCCACCCCACAGACCAAACGGATCCTCAGGCCCCAAAGAGCTCCTCCTCCCTGCGCCGTGCCACCCCCTCTGCCACCCCGCAGCCAGGACATGCGTTCAGTGCCCTGGACAACTACCCACCATGGTTAAACAGGCCCTGGGGGGACTCAGCCCCACGTGAAGGCACCCGCACACTCCCCAGCGCCCAGCCCTGTCCCCGGCTTCCGCGTCCACCAGCCCCACAACCCCGGGGCTGGGGCACATCCCGTGCCCCTGGCTAACTGTCACCCCCATCCCATCCGTGCCACCTGCAAGCCAAGGGCACCATATTACGTGATTACATATATATATATATATTTTTTCAGTTTGAAATAATTTAAAAGAAAGCCACCAGCCTGTGGGCGCAGGTTTCCAGCGGTGGCAGGGACCCCCCACCTCTCCTGGGGACGCAGGGACGGGGCATCCCCACACTGGCCACCCCAGTGTCCAGCAGGACAGACCCACCCTGGCTGGGCTGTCCCCTGTCCCCACACTTGGGACAGCTCCTGGAGATGCTGGACGCTGTCTGGGGGGGGGGTCCTTGGTCCCGTTCTGCCTCCTGGGGGGCTGGGAAACCCGCCTGCCCCACTGCAGCAGGGAGCCAAGTATTGCACTGGAGCAGGGCAGATCCTGGCACCGCGGGGCAGCTTGGTCCACACCGCGCTGATGTGCAGCATCCCAGGACATCTGTGGGACATCGTCCTCCTCCCACCGGGCTTCCCAGGAGCCGTGCTGGGGCTACCGGGGCACCGGGCGATGCTTGAGCACGCGGAGGGACAGGGTGTCCGCCCGGAGCAGCAGCTCACGGATGCGGGCCAGCCCCAGCCCCGAGACGGCCGCCCCGTTGACCTGCAGGATCTCGTCCCCCACGCCCAGGAGCCCCGCGTACAGCTTGGCCGTGCCGGCATCCGCCATCTCCTGCACGTAGACACCTGTGGAAAGGGACAGCGGTGGGTGAGCCCACCCCACATCCCACGGCTGGGGCTGTGCCCCCAGGGGTGCCCGGGGGCTGCACCCAGGGGCTTCGCCTGAGCAACAAATTCACTATAAATGGGACAGGCTGTGCGTCCCGAGCACGGGACTGTGCGTGGCCAAAGCCCCACGTGGCACCATCCCCCTGTCCACCATCACCCCTTTGGAGCTCAGCGGGGATAAAGCAGCCCCCCCCCAACACTCCCCCAGCTCGTTCCTGGGGAGGGACACAAGTCGCCGTGGAGGGACCATGCCTCCCCGAGGTTGGTGTGACGCTTTGGGATGACCCCGCCGTACCTGTGTCAGGCCGGCCGTGCCCGGAGGTGACACCAAACCCGAAGGCACCGTGGGGGGGACGCTGCAGCTCCAGCTGGCTGGTGCCGTCGGGGAAGACCTCCACCACGCGCCCCACTGCGCGCAGCCGGCCGGGCGCCCCGATGTCCTCCACGCTCAGCGAGCGCCGCGGCCCCGAGCTCCCTTTCCTGTGGGGAGAGGGGAGATGGGGTGAGCGGGGACCCCAGGAAGCTGCTGGGGACTGGGTGATGGGGCCCCCGGCTGCACTGAGCCACCGCATGTGGCTGAGCACCCCAAAACAGCCTTCCCGGGCACGGTGGGGACGTGCTGGGCCCCGTCCTACCTTTCGGCGGTGGTCTGGGGCAGGAGGTAGGCACTGGCGCGGGGTGCCTTGCCCAGGAGGGGGTGCAGGCTCTGGACGGAGGCGGCTTTTTGGGGCTGGCAGAAGGGTGACACCTGGGGAAAAGCACCTGGTTGAGATGGGGACAACCACGAACACTTTGCAGCACCACAGCCCTTCACCTGCCAACGTGCCCAGGGAGCGGGTGGCATCCCACACCCCCTGTCCCCCCACCCAATCCCTCCCCAAACCGCTGCTGAAGAGGGATAAACTGGTGTCCCCTGCTCCAGACCAGGACACCTGCCCAAGGAACGGGGTTTCCTGGGGAGGCACCTCGCTGCTCAGCTGGCTGGGACACGCAAGCCATGACCCAGAACCGAATTACCCCATCTCCCCTCCCAGATCTGCTCTTCCACCCCTGCCCCCTCCCTCCTTCACCCTCCCACTCCCCATTTGGCTCCTGGCTCCTCAATCCCAGCAGGTTCGGGATGGCACATGTCCCCCACACCCCCAGGACTGCCAGAGCCATAAAGCGATGCTCAGGAATGCTTCACCCCAGCCCAGCACGCCTCCTCTTTCGGGACCCTCCCCGTCCCCCCGTGGACACCCCCATGGGGGGGTTACATTTCGGCTCACCAGCCGCAGGGACTGCAGGGAGGGTGACTTCTTCATGCCGGGGCCATCCAGGGGGGTGCTGCCGGGGGCCGGGAGCTGCTCCATGCTGTAGCAGCGGAAGCGGCCCAGGCGCTGCTTGGTGCTCTGGCTCAGGCTGCACAGGAGCTTCTTCAGCCCTGATGCCGATGCGCTGCTGCTCTTGCGGCTCGCCGGCCGGCCCGGCTCCCTGGGTGGAGAGAGACGATGGTCACCTACAATGTGCCTGGCGGGGAGCATGGCCGGCAGCTGCCTCAGGGCTGGGGGTGCATCCTGCACCCGCCTTCGCAGCTTTGAGAGCTGCAGCGTGGTGAGATTGGGGTGCACGGTGAGACCGGGGTGCAGCCGCCTCCCCGCAGCAGTAACCCATCATACACGACGGATGGCTTCACGAGCCAAAGAGACCTGAAGGGCTCCCTACCCATTTTCCCCATAATTTCAGGGGTTTAACGCCTTTCCAACCTCCCCGGCTCTCTGCCCAAAGGGACCACATCCTGCCAAGGGACTTGAAAAACCCAGCGCCGCCTCCAAACGCTCCTGCCAGGCAGAGACACGCTGCGCCTGGGCACAGGTCCAGCGGGTTTGTGTTTGGCAAGCCCCAAGGCAGCCCCTGTTTAGCAGCTGATCATCCCCAAGAGGGAAGATCTGGCACTAAGAGAAACCCCTCCAAGACGGCCCGCTGCTGCATGGCTGCAGCACCCTGCGCAGAACCAGATGCAGGGTGAAAGACAGCTCCCCCAAACCCACTTGAACACACAGGCGTGCAAAATTGTCACCCCCAGATGGAGGTTTCCAGTGCCAAAAGGCGCGGTCCCACCGGGAAGCCTCGGGGGGCTCAGTGGGGCTGTGTCCCGCTGTGCCGAGGAGGGACGCAGCACCCGCCGTGCGGTGCAGGATGCCAGCGGCCCCTCGCCCTCACTCACCCGTGTGCCGCGCTCCCGGCTGGGTGCCGCTGCTGCGTGTCGGGCGTCCCGGCAGCTTCTCCGGAGGGATGAGCAGCCTCCTGGGACGCAGGGGCGACTGGGCTGGCAGCAGGCTGCGACGGTGCCCCTGTAACCGCAGCGAGACAGTCACATCCCCACCTAGTTGGTGACCCCCCCAGGCACCCCCGTGCGCGGGTCTCTTACCTCCGCCCGTTCCCGGGGTGTCCTGCCCACCCGGCCCACGGGTGTTGTTGCAGTTGTTGGTGGACAAGGCACGGAGGGGGCTCCCTGGGAGCCACCTGGGGCTGCAGGGACCCCGCTGCTCCCCCTGCCCCACCGTGCCCCCGGGCTGGGGGGGCGCAGCGCTCCCACCATCGGGCTCTGGGCCCCGGGCTCCTTGGCTCGATGCCCGGCGGCTGCTACTGGAGAAGAGGGCTTTCCTGCAAGGCACCTGGGAGCAGGCCTTCTTGGTGGGGGGGGGAGCAGGGAGGTGGGTGCCTGGCATTGGGGTGCCAGCCCCCAGCTGCGAGGAGGGGTCCGGGGGCTTGCTAGGCTGCTGCGGGGGATGGGCGGTGTTTCCCACCCCCTCGCTGCCCCCCGGATGCTGGTGGGGGTCCCCCTCCTCCCAGCTGCTGGCTCTCCCCGGCGGCGGGGGGCAAACAGCCCCCGGTCGGCTTGCGGTGCCACCCGAGCCCCCATCCCCGGCGCAGGGGCCACCGCCGGCCGTGCACGTCCCCTTCCCAGCCCTTGCCTCTGGCTGTGGGGTGGCAGGGGGGGCCCTGTGCCCGCGAGCCCGGGGGTCCCGGTACCCCCGTGGGTGGGGGCTGCGGGGTCCTGCCTCCTCGCTGTCCGTCCGGCAGCTGTCGGAGGTGTCGGTGCTCTCCAGGGCCGAGTCCACCTCGTCTATGTAGGTGACATCCCCAATGTATGTCTCCTTGATCTTCTCGGTGTGGATGCGCTGCCGGGAGGGAAGGATCCACAGCGGGGACCCCCGGGGGCCCAGAGCCCTGGTTTTGGCCTCTGGCAGGGCAGCGCTTAGCCCCCCGCTATCCCCTGGGATGCCTTCTTGCGCTGCAGGGCTGCTTTCGGCCGCGTTGGTGGCTGCTGGCATGTCTGTGCCCCGGCCGGCGGCGGCACCAAGGAAGGAGCCGCAGGCACTGCACTTGCCCCCGGCCACGAGGTTGCCGCTGTGGGCTTTGGGCCGGCCGGCCCCGTCCCCTGGCTGCCCGCTGCCGGCTGGCTCCGGCGAGGAGAGCACCGAGCCCAGCACCCGCCGGTGCCGCAGCTGCAGCCGCTCCAGGTACCGCACCTCGACGTCGCGGGCCGACTCGTCCTCAAAGCGGACGCGGGACGGGGAGGGTCCCCGGGGCCGCCGCGGCCGCCCGCAGCTCGACTCCCCGCTCGACGAGTCGCTCAGGCTCCCGCCATCCCGCTGGGCGATGCTCGGCCTCCCGCTGGGTTCCCTGGCGTGAGGACAGACAGACGGACCAGCTGCAAGGGCTGTCTGATTCCCTTAGGTGGGAGAGGGGAAAACCCAGCGCAGGAGATGCGGGACGGGCAGGAGGGATGCTCCACGCGGCCCCACTCCCCTCCAGCCCTCTGCCCGGGCTGACCAAAGCTGGCATGGTGAGAGGCTGTGGTAATTCCCTGCTGCCACGGCCTCGCCTCCATCTCCTTTCCCCTGCACCGAGGCGCCTGGTTAATCAGTCCGGGAACACCGAATTGCACATGACCTGGCGCACACGGCGAGCCACGGCTTTGGTACAGCCTTCCAGCAGCGAGCCTCCTCCGGGGAGGCACTCCCCACCAGTCGGGAAACACAACCCTCCCAGCCAGCCGGGAGCACGCCGTTAACGCCTCCACGTTGTCAAAAACCACAATTAAACACCCCCCGAATATTACGTGGCAAAGACTTCACGTGCGCCCGGGGAAGGGGGATGCTCCTGCGAGCGGAGGGATGCTCACGCAGGGGTACGAGGCTGCACGCAGCAGGTCCGACCCTGGCTCCACACACACACGTACGCTCCGCACAGACACCAAATCCACACGCACCCCCCGAGAGCACCGTGGCGGCGAAGCAGGATGCGGCCCGGGGGGCTGGCACTGACCTGGGGCGCGGGGCGGCGGCGGGGAGGAGGAGGATGTCGTGGCTGGCGCGCAGGGGGTTCGTCCGAGCCTTCATGCGGGCGCGCTGCAGCAGCTGCTTGGCCTGCTCGTGCCGCGGGCTCAGCTCGAGCTCCTGCCCGGGGACAAAGGCCCTGCGGCCCCGCAGCGGGGAGGGGGATTAGGAAAAAATAACAGGGATTAGACGTGGTTTAACAGTGACGAGGCGGCTGCTCTGCCCGGAGAAAGCGGGGCCCAGCCTCCATTCACGGGCAAGCAGGCTGCTGTGCTGGGGGGCAGCCGGGTGGGAGCCCCCGTACCCCTCCGGTGCCAGGCAGGAGGAGGGGGGTTGCACCCCACACCGGTGATGCCTTGGGGGGAGGCTCAGCACCCGCACAGCTCAGGGAGTGGCTCAGCTGAGGCAGTGCTCTGCACCACGGGTACCCCGGAGGTGGATGGGGAAACTGAGGCAGGTACTGCCTCCGATCCCCAACGGGGTGAATCCCACAGTGATGTAAACACAGGTCGGTTTAGGATGACCCCCCAACCTGGCTGGCTTCCCTTCCTTGCAGGGGGTGTTCCCCCCGGCCCCCAGCCCCGTCAGCTGCAGGGTGGGGGGTCCGTCGACTACGGGAGGGTGCAGCCCTGCTCCAGCGTTGCCTTCCCTGTTGGCCATGGCCCTAATCGCCCTGATTAAAATAATCAGCTCAGGCAGTCACTTTGGGGAGCACGGCCTTAACCTCTTCACGGCGGGAGGGTGCACGCCAGCCCCCAGGAAAGCCCCCTGTGCAAGACCATGGGGGGCCCAGGTTTTGCCCCAGGTTTTGGCCCCCGCTCCGCTCGCAGGGAGCACGGCATAGCTGGCTCTCAGCCTTGCACCCGGCCGTCACCAATCAACCCCAGCCGCCGGAGCAGAGCAGAACCAGTAAACACAAAACAGGGGGGTCCTCCCCACTCATTTGCTTCCCCCATGCAGCCCCCGAGCCCCCGGCCCTGCTCCCCAGCCTGCACGCTGCCGCCCAGCTCACCTGCCCGTCCCGCCTCCGTATTTTTAGTCCGTACCTCCAAGGTTTATCATTAGGCCAACAAGATTACACACGCCTGCCGCCTCGATCCTCTTAAGCACCTGGAGCAAATTTCTGTCCCGTCCTCTTCCCCGGCTCCCTTCCCACCCAGGGTCCCGGCAGGGACCCCCTGTGCCCAAGCACCCCATGGACACCCGGCTCAGCCTGACCCTCCTGTCCCGCTCGCACCAAAGCCTCGCTGGAGCCCCTCCACGCTCCCCCCCACCGGCTGCCACGCTGGGGGGCTGCCCCACAGCCCTCCCCCAGAGCCCTGCCGAGCCTCAGCATTGCTTTGCAGGGTGCATTTAAAATACAAGACCGGGGAAGGGTCTTGTATCCCACCTCCATGCTGGGACAGACCTACCTGCAGCCCTCGGCGTCCTGCAGCGAGACCCCCGAGTCCCAGTCCCCCTCGCTTGCCGGCACCTCTGAAACGCAGGACAGAGAGAGGCATCAGCCTGGCCGGACTGCGGCCCCCACCCCGGCCCCCCTCACTAGCACTCCCCGTACCCCCAGCCCCACGGCTCAGCCCATCCTAACAAACACCTTTCTGGGGGCTAATTCCCTACAGGGTGTCCCAGCTGCTCAGCTCCGGAGAGATCCCAGGGGAGTGGGACGTGGGGTAACACCACCCGGCGTGGGGTGCGGCTGCAGGGATGGGGACTGCGGGGTCGTTAGGGCAGGTCCTTTCCAAGGAGAAATTAATTCCCTTTTCTGGTGGCAGCTTGCAAAGGGAGGATGATGCCCACAGTCCTCAGGTGCCCCAGAAAGTGGGTTTCTTGCACTTGCTTTTGAGCAGTGAAATTCCTCCCCAGGATGCCGGAGGGGACCGGCAGCACCCAGAGCATCCTGGTGAAGAAGCGCCCCATTTTGTTTGTGGGAATCTCCTACAGCTGCTGGTGAAGAGGGTGCAGCACCCACGGGGGGAACGGGGCAGCCCCAGGGTGTCAACCAGCATGGAGCTGCACCCGCAGCGTGGGGCGCTGGAGGACGGCACCGAGGACCCCCCTTTGCCCCAAAGCTTTTCCTTCCTGCTCTCCCTGGCTCTACCGAAACAGCCGCCACCTGCCCGAAATACACACCGGGCACGGCGAGACCCAGCACCTCCTGCAGCAGCCGCCGGTTCCTCTCCACTCGCTCGGCCAGCGAGAGCCTCTCCCAGCCCTCGGCCGCGGTGGGGGACGCAGGGGGACCCCCCCAGTCCCACGGGGGGGTTCGTGGCTCTTCTTCCAAGAGGAGTCTCTCATGGGGGAAGGCAGAGACTGGGGACACACCACCCTCGTCCTCAGGGAGCTTGGTGCCTCCCGGCACATCTCCCCTGGGTGCCGGCACCCGCCAGAGCCCGGGGGTGCCAGCGCGGGGTGCTGGGGGGCCACTGGCCGCAGGCTCCCCACTGTCCAGCAGCCCATCCGTCAAGTAGGTGCGGAGCTGAGTCCGCGGCTCCACCGCTGCTACATCCATCCCCAGCTTCCCCCGCCGGGACCGGGGCTTCTTGGGCGAGGGGCGCTCCGGGGCGGCTACGGGTGTCCCTGGCCGGCTGGCCCCCCGCTTCTCCTTCAGCGCCTTCACCTTGCTCTCCAGGATGGCGTGGGGGCCACGGGCAGCCTCGGGGCACTCCGGTGGGGCAGGGACTTGGCCGTGCTGCTTGGGGGGCCGCGGCGTCCGCCGCGTCTCAGCAGGAGAGCCTCCCTCCATGCGCCCTGCAGGGAAAAAACCCAGGGGAGGGTGGGTGAGCACCCATGCTGCCCTCACCCTCCTCCTCCCCAGCACCCGCCTTGGCACCTCCTGCAAACGGCGTCACCCACGCCTGCCCAAGGCTCTGCAGACAGCAGCAGTGGGGATGCCGGTGCCCAGGGTGGGGGCAAAGGCGTGCGATGCCGCTGCGGTGCACAGCCCGGCGGGGAAAGGAGCAGGGAGGTGACATGGCACGTGGCCACCCGTCCACAGCGCTGGTACCATACCAGCATTGCTCTGGAACAGGGCAGCAGTGGTTCCCCAAAGTGGGCGGCGGGGGGCTGAGCAGGAACGCGGGTGCCCGCCGGCACCGATTCGGGTGCCCTGAGGCACCCAGCAAGATGCTCTGGAGGGAAGCGGCACTCTCTGAGCCAAATCAGGGCCCCAAAACTCCTCAGAAATCCCACAGGGATGCCAACTCGCTGGAGGTGCCACCAGACAGACCCCAGCCCCCAGGGTCAGACGGTGTCACCCATCCTGCCCCGGCCTCGTGGTCCCGGTGGCACCCGGGTGCTGCTGCCCCCCTGCATCCCCCCGGGAGCATCCCGTCCCCGCTGGTACCCGCGGAGGAGCCTCCCCCGTGGCCGAGGCTGCAGGAGCATCCCCGCAGCACCCACCCCGGGCCCCGTCACCCCCCCGGGTCACCGCAGCCCCTCGCTGCCCCGGGGCAGAGCGGCGGCAGGACCTGCAGCGGGCAGGAGGCGAGGGCTGTCCTTACCCCCAGAGCAGCATCGGGAGAGGGCTGGCTGGGAAGAGGGAGAAGAAAGCGGAAGAAGGGAAGGAAGCAGAGGAGGGGAAAAAAAAAAAAATTAAAAAAAAAAAAAAAGGACAAGCCAGCAAATCCCAGCCCCTTCAGCCGAGCCCGAGCTCAGCCGCTTGGCTGGGCTGTGGGGCCATGGCCGGCCCTGCCTCCTGCCCAGGCCTCCTCCTCCTCCGTACGCCCCCGAAGCGCGCGTGCCCCACGCCGGGGCACCCCGCCAAATCTTGCGCCGACCCCGAAGCCGAACCGCCTGTCCCCACGCCGGCTGGCGGGTGGCCCCAAAGGGCGACGCCACAGCGGCCATGGGCAGTGTGGGGGGACGGAAGGGACCCCGCGGGAGGGGGGAGCCCAACACGCCGTGCTGGGACGGAGGGATGCCGGCTGCCTTGGCTGGCTCTCAGGAATGTCCTTTGTCTGGGCTGCGGGTTTGGGAGGCGAGCGGGGAGCCAAGCCAGCCCGCCTCCCCGGGCCTGCCGGGGGGAGCACCTCACGCCGGGTCGCGGGGTGCCGGAGGGGTCTGGCCCGCACCAGTGGGCTTCAGGAGGGCAAAAAGGATAGAGAGGGTGGTCCCGCCGGGGTGGGGGTGTTTTCTCTAACAGCCTTCGGACCGGCAGCAAAGCCTGCCGGCTTTAGGCACCCTCCTGCGAGCATCACACGTTTGCAGACGCGCTAAATTTTCCTGCTTTCCCGGAGGCCAAATCCTGCCTGGAGCCCACGGCAAGCTGAGGCCAACGGCTCCGGAGCGAGCATCTTCAGGCAGGAGGATGGTGGGAGTTGGGGGGAGCTGAGCTTGGTATATCCACGTATCATCATCCCTAAAACCAGTGTGCAACATGGAGAGCCACCCCCACCGAAACCCCATCCCCTGCCCTCCTCCCCTGAGACCCCGCAAAACTCATCACGCAGGAGGACGGTCCCGGGTGGGCAACTGCTCACCTGGAGGTGCCGGGGCTGCCGTCCCCGGGGGGCAGGATGGGTGCTGCGGGGGCCATGGGTGTCCCGGCTCCGCTCCGGCTGCTGCTTTAAGCCGCGGCTTTTGATATTCATGATTGGTTTCATAATCCCGATCAAAAGGAAATCACCAGGATTATGAAATTGTTTTAATCCTCCCAGCTCCGGCCACACTGGCCCCCGCCAGCATGAGCAGCAAGAAATCACTTTTATCTTCTTAAAACAGCCCCCACCCCCCCAGTGGCCCCAGGGCCCCTATCATGGCCAAAACAGAGCCCGAGAGCTTCCTTCCCCACACGGGCTGGCCCTGCTCGCAGCGGGCATCGGGGCTGACCGGCAGCCGGGATGACTCCTTGCTCCATGGGGGACAGACCGAGCATCTTCCCCCGGCTGTTCCCAAGCGGGAGGGGACCACTGGCGGGTTTGGGCGGAAGAGCCCAGGGCAGAGAGAGCCTCCTCGCCCCGTACCCCAGCCCTGGGGTCTGACCTCCCCTGCGATGCCGGGACCCATCCTTACCTCCACACCATCCCTGGGAGGGGTCCTGGCTCCTCTGCCTGGGAAAATGCGCCTGGGAGATGTTGTCCCCATCAAGCTGGGGACAAACCGCCCGGTGAGGTGCCAAAGCAAGGGCAGGCGGGCTCCTGCCACCAGCCAGGCAGCCGCGGGCAGGGAGCGCAGGGATTAAACCTCCGGGAAGCGGCTGGCGTGAGCGGCAACAGGCTTAGAGTGATTTCAAGGCGCTGGGCTCTCTTCTGGAGGAAGATTGATTGTAAGAGACGATGAAGAGATTTAAGAGAGCAAAATGAAAGCACAGACCCCAGACAACCCCGGGTTGGGCTGCTCAGCCTCTGCTCACCCACCGTGCAGGCAAGACGACACCTTGGACCAGGGACAAGCTGGAGAGAGGCAACCAAAGGCTGCCAGAAGGACCACGAGCCTTTAGCCGGTACAGCACAGTCTGTGCAGGTTTCCTCCAGCATCACCCACTGCGTGTTGGGTTTGGGCCCTTCCCGTGAACCCCACCTGGCCCCCTCCAACCCCTTCTCAAACATCTCCCTCCTCCGAGCACCTCCATCGCCTCCCGGGACACCGATGTCCCCCACCTCCGGCCACCGGTGACAGCCCACAGCTCCCAAGGGTGCAAGAGCAGCGCCTTTTTTACAGACGGGTGGAAGCAAACGCTTCGTGGGTGGATGCAGCACCAGGGGTGGGACATGGGAAGAAAGACACACAGACTGGGGACAAAAGAGCCATCAGATCATTGGAAAACAAAGAGCTTGTAATAATGAAAAAAGGACAGATTTCGTAACCAATCACTTTTTCCTTTGAAAAACACAATCACAGTAACTTTGCTTTATACAACCACCTAGAAACTATGAAACAGTATCACATTGTGCATTATTTTTTTTTTTTTTTAAAACCTACTTATCAAGAAGGGTATTCCACACTTCAAAAATTATATCCATTTGGGGAGGAAAGAGGAGACAGCTAATAGCGCAGTCACAGATACATCATGAGTCCAAGCAAGCGGCAATTCTTTGTCCTCACCTTTTCCACTTAGCCAAAAAAGAAGAGTGGAGAAGGGGATAGCAAAAGAGAAAGGAGGAGGAAAGAAAGAAAGCACCCACAGAGGACTAATCACACTCCATAATTACTTTTGACATCTACAGGGCTTCATAGAAAGATCATTTAGACCAACACAGCGGGGAGGGGAGAGGAAGGCGGCAGCGGGACCCGGGGGGAAGCTTCGGCATTTCCCCCCCGCGCCCCCTCCGAACGCCGATCCTTCGCCAGGACCTATGGGACGGGGAGGGCGTCACAAGTTCTACCAGGCTGCCCAATTTCTCCTCTGGAGCAAAGAGTTTGCAATTTGGTTTCTAGAGCTTGAAGGACTGTCAGGCCATGGGGCGTCTTCCCAGGCAGGGTCAGCGCCTCTCGCACACCACGGCACGGCTGCGCCGGGGCTGGAGCAGCCTCCGACTCCCACCGGGAACAGGGCTGGGCCATCAGCATCCATGTACACCCAATATCACCATCCCTTTCCTCTCCTCCCCCTGCAAAACCTGCAATTCTCTTGCAGCCAGGGGTGCTGCAGCAGGGACCGAAGGCCCTGAGGGATGCCGACACCCCAGTTTAACCCCACGGCGATGGCGGGTCGACAGCTCGTCGCAAGATGCGGTATTTGGGATGGCATCACCTAAGGGAGACAAGGTTTGATGAGGTGGCAGCCACTGAGCCCAACTGTGACTGCTGCAGAATTACTGTAGGGATTTTCCACTCTTCCCCCAGGAGTCCCTGGCCCTTGTTTTCCAAGGAGATAAAACAATCCCATCACCTTCTGGAATAAAAATGTAAGTTAAAAAAAAAAAAATATGCTTAAGGCAGAAGATCATCTTCCCCCTGTGAGTGCAAAGCAGAACGGCGGAGGAGAGGAGGCAGAACACAGGGCCAGAGATGGCTTTGGTGTTCCCGACGGCAGCCAAGCCATGCCCCGGTCCCAGGGCACGTCCCAGCATGACGGCCCGACGTCAGGGCCACAAACCCCGCAAAAAACCTGGGGCACACGCCGAGTGACAGCAAGCAATACGCAGCAGCACCCCTGCAGAACAAGGCCACATTCACTTGGCTGTTCCAAACGCAGGCAAAGCTCGAAGGCTTTGCGCCACCGCCCTTGCTCCTTGGAAGATCTGCAGTAAAATCCCCAGGGATTGTTATCTCCCGAACTAGGACCGTGCTCTTCCCTCCCTGCCTCCCGCACGGCTGCGGTGGCCGAGCGCCGGCAAGGAGGCAGAACAAGCAGCACAAGAAGTTCTTCGGGAAGTAAGAGCAGCAGGATGCAACTCTGCTCCACAAGACACTTTCCCCCCCAATATTTCCACGCTGAAGGCTGCTGCCGGTCGTCCCCCCGCACCCTGCGTATCACTGGCTTCGGACAAACGGCAGCGGCAAAGACACCGACAGAACAAGGAGGGCCGGGAGCGGGGCAGGGAAAGGCGTAGGATGAGCAACAGCTGACTTTGGGAACGCGCCTGGATTTGAGAGGTAGGATACACACAGGCCACAGCCACGAGCGCTGCAAATGCGTTTCTTTTGAAATGCGGTGGGACAGCATCGGTTCCCCTTGATGGAGCAGCTCCCACTCCTGCTTGCCAAGCCTGTAAAGCCCAAACCGGCCCCGCTGCTCCTTCAGGAGCGCGCACCCACAGCACACGGCATTGCCTTCCCCAAGCAGGGGGACCTGGCGTTTCTGGTGACACGGTCCCAAAGCCACGCAGGGAACTCCAGCTAGCAAATAAACGCTGGATGCTGCAGATCCTAATCCCCTGAAACCCGAAAATCCCTGGAAGAGCGGGAGGGATGGAAAACAGCAGGGAATCAGCATGGAGAAGTGAGTTCAAAGGGAATTTCCAAAACTGATCGGCCACACTGTGGCATCTCCTCCCCTTAGATGGGACCATCTGCAAGGGTTTCAGCCAGACAAAAGCAGCTTCCACACCATCCTCGGAGCCGCACGCAATCACCCCTCCTGACAAGCCTCCGGTGCACCGAATCGCAAGAAGAGGGAGAGCTCAACACCTGAAAGCCAGCGCTGCTTCACGGCAGCCAGAGCACAGACCTGTCTCAGCTTCCACTTTCCGTCCAGCTATATCCCAACAACTGAAGTGCCAGATAATAAAAGAACCAGCTCCTTTTTAACTCTGCTCTCCATACTTCTGGATTGTCACTCTGCTGTCCTCCCTCCAGGAGTGCTTCCAAGCACCCGTTAGCAAAGCCCACTCATGAAACGAAGCCACCCCGGGACTGTCCCCGCTCCCCTCGCTCCCGTTGCGCAGGGTGCTCATAAGGAGCGACGGGGTTATTTTCTCTCACCATCTGCTCTGTTTCGTTAGGTCTCCCTTTATTGGCCAGATGTTCTTGCGGACGTGGAGCCATCCCGGCTTTAGTGCTTGCTCTCGGGAGGAATCTGCATGCCTGATTTCTCTGAAATCTCTGGGAGGGAGGGAGGGAGGGAGGGAACAGGCAGATGCAGCGCTGGGGAGCTGGGAGCCTTTAAAAGCCAGGCCCCCAGGAATTCGGGCTCCTTTCCCCCAAGAGAGCATCTTCACTGCCAAAAGGGACGATGTTTTATTTTAGGAGATAACGTTTGCCAGCTGTAGCATGCCACCTCCCCTTTTTCTTATTCCTCTTGCCAGCAAAGACAAAGTGAAGGGCAAGAGCAGAGCAGAGCAGACGGACAGACTGAATTCTTGCTTCCCCTAAGGATTTGGGTAAACCATAGAATAAGAATTTAATTACTCGCAACCTGACCCTCCCCGCCAGGTTGGGAAGCGGAGGGTTGGACGGTGCAGCAGCAGGCAGGCCACAGGCCACCCGGCCATGCCCCACTCTCCCCAGCCCAGCTGAGGAAGGCAGAGTGCTCCCAGGGGACCGGCATCGCTTCGAAACGCCTCTCTGTATTTCTCTTTCCCTCTGAATGGATGAATTACCAGTAAACTCTATTTCTTTTTGTAAAGAACCGCTTGCTTAAGTAACAGCACCGTTTTATTTTGGATTGCCCCCCTCTCCGGTGCGGCTGCTCTCCTCTAAGCACCCCTAGGTAGGTACGGCTTCACTCGCCTCCACCGCTCTCGCTGGAAACACCTACGCAAGGTTTGGACACGGCAACAACCGCTGCAATGCAAATTAGGAAATGGAAATATTTTAAGGGGCTTTATATCTCAGACTCCACTTCCATACGAACAGGAACCCTCCGTTTAAGTATGAAGAACAGACCTAATGGAGGTAAATACAAGAAAACAGGCTCCTGGGCACCGAAAGGATGAATAGCACAACCCCGGCTGGTCCAGCTGCCCTCCTGCCGGAGCAGAGCGATGCTGCTGGAGCTGCGAGGAGGAGCACCGCAACAGACACACCAGCTGCTCCACCACACGCACGGCTGACAGAGCAGAGGCGTCTCCCGACAGGTCCATCAGAGTTTCTGAGAGCACATCACAGAAGTGTAGGTAGTAACAGGTTTGCAGTGTTGCCCTTGGCCTGGCACGGGTTCATCACCACTGAATTTTAATTTATTTCAAATGAAATTAAGAGAACTATGTTTCCTTCTTCAGTTCCTCTGGGCAAGAGGCACGGCAGGCAAACTGAGAAAATACAACGTACCGGTCATGTGAGAAACCATGCTATTAGCTAAATAAAAAAACCATAACCACCGAACAGCAGCTGAGCAGGGATTCCTGCAATTCCAAACTAGAGGCAAGTCACCGGACAGACATCAGCGCGAGGATCCTACTTCAAGAGCTTCACCCTTCCCTTGCAGTCCTAGCTGTGCGCCACGGCCGCCCACGAGCTGGGCAGAGGGGAAGGCAGCAGCCCCGGGGACCTCGGCCACGCCGACCCGACCCAGCGGCAGCAGTCCTGGCTGCGAGGTTCAGCTCCACCTGCCCTCGCCCACCGGCACTGCTGGGAGAGAGCAGGGAGCGCACGGCATGCCACAGAAGGACAGCGGGACTCTGCGGGCCCCCGCGTTTCCCTTCCTACAGGAGGAGAGACGCACAAGACCATCGAGTTAGCATCGCTCTTCCGACATAATTTGCTTGGCAATATGGATGCCCTTTACCCGAGTCTGCTTAATAGCATGGCACTGCCCAAACTGGGCTAGTGAGAGGAGGCAAGGGGCATGAGTAACAGCCGAGTCACAGCGCAACATACCGGGATAGTGCCCAACATACCGGGATAGTGCCCAACAGAGGCTTTTTGCCAAACCAGAAGCCACCTTCCCCATCAGTGGGGCACAACACAGTCCTTTCCACACTCCCCGACAGCTCTCCACCACAGCACCGCTCCTGAACCCCAGCCTGCCAAACTCCTTCCCTGCCCACAGGAACCATCAACCTCCTCGCCTTGTCCCACTTCACTTCTGCTGCGCTGGGCTGCAGGAGAACACCAGGAAAGCTCTCTGCTCCGTATGGGATGCCCTCACACCATCTAAGGATTATTAAGGCTTTGAAAAAATACTTCTTGATCCGGAGAATGAAGTTCTGAAGCCTTTGTTCGCCTAGCTTTTTGCACTGTTGGTAGGACCCAACTCTCCTTTCAAAAGGGCCTTAGGATCATCTGCACTACTTTCACACAGCTGCATGGAAAGTTGGCGTTGAACCAGCACAAGAGACATGCCCAGAAGCAGTAGCAGCAACTAAAAAAATCAGAAAGAGAAACTTTGGTTTAAAATGAAATAAAATTGAAAAGAAAGAAAGAGAGAAGAGGTAAACACAGGTGCAAGTTGTCTCACGAGAGGGGTATTTGCAGGGCATAACCCCACGACCCTGGAGATCTAGATCGACATTCCCGCCTTTGTTTTACCTTTACAACCTTCATTGCACAGGACTCAAAATCACTCTCATATGGTTGTTAAGTTTCATAAATAATGTGAAATGCAACAGATACATCGTATTTCCAAAAAATTATAAGAAAAGTTACATCAAATTAAAAAGTAGCTTCATGAATGAAGATACTGCTCTAAGTGCACTTTCCCTGCAAGTGCAGCCAGTGCCTCAGCGCTGGATATGAAGAAAAAAAAAAACAAAACCAAAAAAATCAGATTTAAAAACTTAAGTCCGGTTTCAACCAGCCAAAACCGGGCCAAGCAGAAACCGAGTGTGCTCTCGGCACTGTCCCATGAGGGAGTCCCTATGATGCTTCGTTATCCAGAGAGGTTTGTATGTCCTTGTTGAGACTGTAAACAATCCTTCTTTCCTGAACTGTCCTCTTTATTGGCAAAACAAAGTAAAATATTTTATTTTTTTTTTTAAAATAGAACATTAAAATTAACCCAGAAGAAAAGAAACGAAACACAGTGAGCTTGTTGGAGTCCATAGGATCTGGTCTGGAAGAGCTCGGAAAACGTGTTCAGTGTTTTCTCCTGTTTTCAGCTGGAACTGTACCAGAGATCGGGTTACTTGGGGAAGAGGGGAACAGAACGAGAAAACAAAGGATGCGGAATAAGAGACCGTGGCCATCTCATGTGTTCGCTTCATTCGCTAGGTCCTCTATCAATACCTTAGTGTCACAAGCCTTGGACCTGGAAAAAAAAAAAACAGAAAACACTCAGCGGGGAGAAGAAATTCCCACTACTACATGCAGACAGTAAAACCGCAGTGCACAGGGAGGAATTGTTTTCCTCCACTGGAACTGTTTCACACTCTCCCACTCTCCCTGGGAATAGCAGAGCGTTATAAATATGCCCCAGCTGTCCCTCAGCATGCTCCTCCCATGGCTGGGCCAACCCCGCACCGGCCACCTTGCGCGCACGGACGATGCCGTCTGCCGGGCTGCACCAACGAAAGGCCCGGGACCTCTGCGGCACTGCTGGGTGCCATGCATCCATCCACCCCTCCGCACAAAACTCCATAAAACTGTTGCAGCAGGCGCTGCAAATCCAAAGGAGCGTTCCCGCTCGACTTGTCAGTGGGCTGCACAAAGGTACAGCAGCTTATTTGGGAATATGCTTGACACGTCTCAGTTCGCTGTATGTCCGAGGGGTAAACGGACATGGTTGTAGGGATTTCGACCAGGCTTTGGCCCACATCCCCTCTGCATGAAGTTTTTCAGTCTCCAGCGGCCACACGAAGACTGCTGGTATTGGTCACATCTGTATACTCTGAGCCAACACTGATATGAGACAAGCAGGGCCCAGGGGCTGCGGCTCAGGCCAGAGCACACCCTTTTCGTGACAGCCAGGGCCTCCTTTTCCTCCCATCCACCCCTCCCACACACTGATGCAACAGGGGGATGTGCTGCAGGGATTGCACAACACTCCTGACATGCTGTGTTTCAGCATCCCCAGGGAGCCCAAGCTTGCCTCCTCTGCAGCTGCGCTGCTGGGGCAGAAGTGCTGCCCGGACACTGGAGCACCCTGTGATGCTCGGAGCACAGGCACTGCAGTGAAGATAAGAAATCAACAGGTTCAGGACTGGGGTGCAAGGCAGGGAAACGTCCAGGCTTTAAGGAGGAGGGGTGGAAAGAAAAAATGCATGGGTTTAGATTTGGGAGAGGAAGGGGTCTGAGATCTCACACAGGAAATCTTAACCAAATGATAACTGATATCTTGGAGTGGTCTGAAGCCTGGAAATGGCCGGCTGATGGGAACCTCTCTTCCACGTTTGGATTTACAACCTCCGGCAACTGCTACAGGCTATTTTTTGCAGGAAGGAAGGGAGTTTTGTAAAGGGAACTCCCCCTTCCAGTGGTTTACCAGAACCCCAAGATGATGTAAAGGATGGATCAACCCTCCGGCAGAGAAACATTCATTTACTAATTGGACCTGTCCTCCCTTTGAATGACTATTTTGGCTGAGATCTTCGCATGATTACTCAGTCCATAAACTGCCACCAAGCATTAACAGCTCTAAAACATGATTTGATTTGGTTTGTTGTGCTAGAGGAGAGGCAAGACATACTGTGAAGCAAGACGAGGTCTGCGCAAGGACACGCTCTGGCTGCGCTTCCACTGTTTGTTCTTGCGGCGGTTTCGTACACCATCTTCCTGGTCCATCATCTGATCCAAGAGCGTCAGGTCATCGGCGTTGAGCGGTGCCACAGAGATGTCCCTCACGGCACGAAACTCACCACAGTTGTTCAGGTGCTCATTCTCCAGACGGAAGAAGTTCCACACAAACCGCCTGGGTGGAGAAAAAGTGAAAATTACCAATTCAGTTCCGCTTTTACAGGTATTGCCCGTGTTTGGCAAAGCACTGGTACATGCACCTAGATAGCACTGACTGCTCTCACTGATCAAAGTGCCTCTGGGAATACGCTGGGAGTACAGAGAAACAGCGAATGACTAACAGCAGCACCTGCTACAACATCTTCCCAACTCTCTGGAGAAGAACAGAGCTGTCAGGCTCATTCGTTGTCCTAATGATGACAGCCCTAGTCTGGACAGCACGGAGGCACCACGCGTTACAAGGGAAACGCAACCTCCTTCATCTCCATGAGTGAGGTTCAGCTTCAAGGGCTTTTACTCATCTCAAGAAGTTGCAGGGGTAGGTCTCCAGCTTAGAGTACAAGTGTGTAAAGAGCCCTGAAAACTTGCAGGACCCAAATTAGCATTTGGAAAAGCAGCAGAGATCTGAGAATAATGTTAAACCTGAATAACCAAGTGAAATTTCATCTGGAAATTTCAACAAGGTAATTTTAAGGATAAATTTAGTAATAACAAAACCCTCAAGGTTAGGTCTAGCTTCAGAAGAAACTGCAAACACAGCATGAAGGACCCAGCCCCACGTTGCTGCAGAGCCCTCTACAGATTTCTTCACTCAGCACCCAGTTTGGATTAAATGTTCCTGTGAGACCTAGTCTTCCATTTCAAGTACCGGTACCTTTCCTGTCCAAAGGCACTTCCCACCGTGCTGATGTTATACAAGTAATAAAAATGTAAAAGAGAAATGAACTGTTCAGTCAAGCAGCCTTACCGGAATACCTCAAGCGGGGCAAATACAGTAGAAATTATGTCCCCAGCGTACGGAAAGATTTGCATGGAAGTGAGGGAGATCTGGATGGTCCACGCAAAACGCAGGATCACGTCTTCTACAATGGCACAATAGTAGTATGCCTGAAGAACGAGACAGACAAACAGGATAGCTCATCGTACATGTTCTGCACAGAAGACAGACCTCTTCAGGCCTTCAGGAAGATACAGACTTTGCTGCTCAACCACTAGAAAAGTCAACAGTATGAAATGACCTCTTTGAAACAAATGAGCTCTACAGCTAGAAAATCCCAGCACATAGCATTCCAATGGCCAACTACAACATGCTCTAAACTCAACAAATTTTGTTAAAATATTAAAAGCCTTCTCTAACATCAGAGCAGGCTGCATACGCACTTTCTGTGGGTAGACAATTCCTTCTCGAAGAAAGGTATTTTCACCAGCATTTTTGTCAAAGAGACCCCAGTCCATCTTCAGGTCCCAAATAAGGGTATAGCAAGAGCTGATGAAACAGAAGATAATCCACAGGTAGAAGAACACTTGGGTGTCACTGTGGTTTTTATCTGGAAAAGAGAAGAACAGCATACTTCTGTACAACTTAAAGCGTATTTTTTCTTAAAACAGCTACAAACTGGCTGACTTGATCAGTGGAAGTAACACCCCTTTTATTCAAGTTCTGGGAAAATCAGGCTAGCTAATCTGAACCAAACCAAAAGCCTTACCAGGACCAGCTTTATATTGTCATTTAAATTCCACTTTCACCTCATTCAACGTTTTGCACTTGGGATTGAAATTTGCACTCATATTTTTATTTTCTTGAAACGTGTGGTAGATTTGTCATTCTAACTCTGAACAGCAGGTGGAAGCTGAGGGCCATATTTCACAAAGGACCGAGGCTTGTACAAAGGAAAAAGCAATGAGGCAGTGCTCAGTTAGGAGGGTGTTGTAAGAAAATATTTTAGTTTGTCTGAATATAAACAACTGCGATTTAGCGCACTAAAAGCCTGAAAGAGGACGGGCAGTACAGGAATTTCCACTAGCCATTTCAGAGGTTGTGGCAGCAGGGGAAAATAGGCAAAAAGAAGGCAATACATTAACATGTATGTATAAATCTTGAAGAAAATTCTGTATGGAGTTTTAAATGCCCATAGAGAGCTCCTCTTTGTGAAACACAGGACTGCAGGACCTACGTCTGCTCACTTGTGGATATGTTTCTGCAACTAAGTTGTTTCCCAGGAAAGGCTACACTGCTCTCTCAGTTCAGCTAAATTTCCCTATATCAGTCAGCTGGGTAAAACCAAACAGATCTGATAATTCCGTTTGCTTTTAATGAGCAAATCTGGGTCATAAAGTTCATAAAAATAAAACACGTTATAATGCTTCGCAAGGCTGAGACACTTTGCATCTCCCTGCTGTCAGGAGTCTTTCCTCTTTTCAGTGCAGCCACTGTAATTGCGCGTTCACAGATTCTTTCTAACAAAGCCAATAACGCTTCTAGTACAAAACACCGTAATGTTTTCAGTCCAAACCCGACGCCACGGTAAGTGACAGCTCTGTTTTCCATATACGTGGCTTTAAAAGAACAGAATCCCTGAAGCTGATCACAGAGGGAGCAACAGGGCAATGTGCCCTCTCCTTCCCTTTTTGTTTCTAACATTTATGATATAAATGTAATGCAGCAATCCGATAAAATTAATGGAGGTGAAAATGAGAGGCATTGTGTAAGAGTACATTCCTCCCATTACCCCTTTCAGGCTCCCTGGACATGATGTGCAGGATATAGGTCAAATACACACACTCATTCTCCTTTCAAAACACACCCCCTAAAGCAAACCTATTAAAGCCACTTATGCAGCAAAGCCTCTCTGCAGTGAAGCTTCACATCCGCGGAGGAAAAGGACAGGAGATCTGCTGCAGCTCTCACGTTTGACTAGCTTCCCTGCTTTTGTGCAAGGTTAGAAGCCTTTGAGCAGTAACCCGCACCCTCCCGAGGCTTGGTTTTACCCAGGGACAGCTCTAGCATCGCATCACCCGCCACTGCCGCTGCAGAAAGCCATGACGTCATCCGGGAGCGGGCACAGAAGTCCTGCAGAATAGGGGCTCTGATGCCCAGGTACATTATTCCTGCTGCTTTGAAACCACATCTCCCATCCCTTTTTAAAGTGTAGCTGCCCACAAAGCAGGACACAGGTGAGGTTTTTGGAGCTTAGCAATTAGGGCGCTACTGCAAGATTTCATTCTCCCCCACCAGCTCCTCTGCAGCCTCCACTACATTAGTTCAGGACGAAAAGGCAGATGCTGACATTCAGTGACTCAGAGACACTAAGCCTGTTCTTTCCAACATTATTTTTAGCTCATTAGATCGCCACATTTAGTTCCCACTACCAGATCCTAAACAATAATTCAGAGGTAGTTCATGGGTTAAGTGCTTGCAAAGCATCTAAAATGCTCCAAACTACCCCGTGAGGCTGCATGCTTCCTATCAGGAGTTTAGGCTTGAAGGTTAGGTCACGCTGCTTTTTTTTTTTTGCCCCTTAAGGACAGAATTCAAATAAACTGAGTCTTATTCCACATCTTCATGGAGCAGACATGGAGAAGGCAGCGCAGACGGTGCCATCCATTGCCATGCCTTCGGCCACGTCCCCCGGTGTGAGCCATGCCCTGCAGGTGCAGGGCTGAAAAGCAGCGAAGTGGCTTTGCCGGGTGCTCCTTCGGAGTTCTCCAGTCATGGAGGGAACAGTCTGGCTTCGGACAATCATCTCAAACTATGTAAGGGGCTAACAAAACTGTATCCTAAGTTGGCAGTTACATAGGAAGGTGATTTCAAAGGTTCACGCTGCTTAAACCTGAATTTCCTTAAAGGTTATTGTGTGCAATGACAGAAAGGAGGAGTACCGGGAAGAAAAAGGCCCAAGTGAGAAATCTTGTGGCATTAACCTCATCGACCTCGAAAGGATGTGCTTGCTTCTAGTCAGATTATCATGGCCTCAGCTTCCTTTCCCTGCCCCTATCTTTGCAGCAGTCTTCTCAGTGGCACCTGGGGTCACGCTGCTTGCCCCTTGCTCCTGCTTGCTTTCTCACCGACCGGCTCTGTAATGCATTCAGCTCCTGAAACAATTCATTAAAAAACTAAATCACTCCTGGGTAAAATGCTCTAATCAGAAGTAGCCTATTGTCTTCAGCCTTGGCCTTTGAGTCCCTTCCTTTAATCACTTATCCTCCTTTTCTTCCCGCCTGCAGTTCTGTTTGATACCTTCCTTCCTTCTGTCCTCATTGGTATTCAGCTGGTGTACAGAAATATGTTACTGCTCTAGGCAAGCAATTATATCTCAATCTCCACTGGCTGGTCCTAGTGGCCCTCTTCACCGCTGCTCAGGGGGCTAGAAAATCAAGGCATTCATATTCTGCCCAGAGGCTCCATCTACTCCTGGTCTGCCAGTTTTTCAGTAGCAATACATAGCTGTGCATATGTATGATGATGTCAGGGTCTGTTTCCGCAGGAACTGTTTCATCCTGTGTTTTTTCTTTGTTTAATGATGTGCTAGAAACCACCAAAACCCATTAGAGAGCAACAGTCTCAGGATGAGAGAAACACTCTGGACACCTGGTAGATCTCAACCTCTCCAAGAGGGAAAAGAGACCAAGTCTTCAACACCCCACGGACTGCAGCAACCCTTTGGCAGCACAACTGGCCGTCCACCCAGCAAGAGGTGGATGAAGGAACTTTCTACTCGATGCCCCAAAGGGCACCACCATGTAGCAACTTCCTAAGCTACAGTTATTCAAAACAGCACGTGCAGGACAAAACACCATCAGCACAAAACTCGCCATGTAAAGTTGCAGGTGCAGCTTTACCCTTCCTGCCGATGGGCAGATTTCAATACACGTTCACATTAGCATGTCTGCAACCTGGAGGTGTTCAGCTATGTCAGAGGCTATTCGAGTTCGCAGTGCCCTGCTATCTCCACTTGCTGCAAAGTCGATGGGAAGCAGCAAACCACAGGGGCCATCTGCAACCTTCACCACAGAATTTCCATTAGCATCCTCAGTTTACCCCATAAAAGGCAATTCCAGTAGATACTCTGCACAAATACACCTACAAATTGCTCCAGAAGGTCAACTAGATAAATAATGGAAGGCTTCCACCTTTGAACTGAACCCGTGGATGGCCACAGTCCCAGAGAACAGCCAAAGGCACTTGCAGCAGCAGAATTTACTGCCTGCAAAAATTGCTGATAGGCAACATCTTGGATCCCAAAACCAGCCCCAGGGGACACAGTATCTGACTAGCATTCTGAGAGAATAATACTCTGCAGAAATTATAGCCCCTTCTAAACACAGGCAAGAGAAAGGTTGCTTTCCATCAAAGATAGACAGCAAATACTATCCTGAACGCTGTTAATATTGACTTTACTTCCAAAGAATACTATCTGTTTACCCTGCTGAATTATTCTGGGGAATGTAAACACTATATAGTATTCAACACAGCAAAAATCAATGCCATGTATTATTGAAGATCTGGATAAGAGCACAATGGCCCTCGATATGCACTCCTGGTGTGTCAGCCACTGCAGCTGGCTGTGGTTTTTGCTGATGGTGAAAGCTGTGATAAAAGCTGTAAGAAGCATGAGGTTATCAGCAAACACAGTCAGGTAAGCCCTGCTGCGAGACAAAACTGACCCGGCCCGAGCAGCTCTGCCTCCAGCATCAATTAAAAACCTCTTGATCAAGGCACGCCAAATTCAGTCTCCTTTGATGACCAGCCTTTCAGTCGCAGATTTAAACGGAACCAAAACAAAAAAAGTATGTATTTACAGGGTGCTAGCCAAGCACAGATACTAGAGGATTGAGCGTATACTTTCTGCAACCCGGTTAGCCCAGGGATGACATGTGCCTGTTAACTCCATCCCAGCACACAACGGGAGGGGGGTGACAGTCAGAAGGGACTTATCTACATAAGAACTGCCATCAGAATGACATCCCAAAGCATTTGTCTACCACCTTACTGAGTGAAGTGCTCCCTCAGTAATTATACATCTTAATGAGGGAATAGCAGCAGCATTGCCTTTCTGCCCAGCCAGCACGTACCACTATTTAATACCGATCAATGGCAGAGCCATGACATGACAGAGGACTTAATGTGGTAAAAAGGCAAATAACCCGGAGGAGCACACGGAGGACTCGCCATCGTGCGCTGATGGGCTTTGTCAAATACCAACCATTTCGTATGAACAACCTTCCTGTTCGATTCTGCAAACCTCTGCTATAGCCTCTGGGCACAATTTAAAGCAAAGCAGCAAGATACAGCGCAGTGAAGAACTGTCAAGAGGCAACATCTCGTTTCTTCTTCTAGTTAGATTCTACAGTAGTAGCGCAGGGAAATCCCTAAATCATGTTTTGACTAAAAATACTCTGCAGGTTTGCACTGGGTTTGTAGGATGATATGACTGTGTCTAATTTCGAGACATCGGAGCAATCTCATTGCTTGTATCTCACAAACAGAAGAATGTGATTTAATTGCAAACAGGAGGAAGCATATCAGTCATGACTGAGATTTTATCTGATTCTTCTTCTGGTGGCTTCTCCAGCATTTGAGGAGTGTTCTTGGGGGATGTTTAACTGCTACCTTGAGAAGGATGGGGTTTCCAGTCTAAGCGTTTGCCAGCAGTCTCACTAATAAGAACACCCGGATTCACACTCAGAAATAAATAGCATGGTAATCAGGGCCTTCGTTGGAAAATTTAGGGATTGGGACACAATGTAATCTGCTGCCTCTATAGTGCTTTGAGATCTCAAAGCAGATTCCTTCAAAATATAATAGCATCCAAAAAATTCAAAATTAAAAAAAATATTGTTGGGTGATTGTATCTCCTAGATTTCTGCAGCACCAGAGAGCTCCAGACCTGCATACATTTGAAAGGAAAATCGCTTGTGATGTAGTCAGCTGCTTTTCCTAAAATGTTCCATTAACAAAAGGTCAGGCTTACCCCTCTTAAGTGCCCATGAAATGCGGTATCAGTAGGCCACCGTTTTTACTTACACCTTATTCATTAGTATTCCCGCTTCTCCAGTCACCTTTAACACAAAAGTGTATGAAGTGATACAAACGGTACTATTAGTCCACGTCCCAAATCCCAGCTATTAAAATCCATCTCTCTCTTTTCAGCTGCAATCTCGAGAAGCGAACGCATGAATCACACAGCGGCAGGGTGCCAAGGTTGCCTCTCCCCCACGGCACGGCTGCCGGCGCCAGGAATGTCCCGCTTGACATTTGTAGACCTACAAAGCATGGGAAGATTTCCCCGGGGGATTTTACACCTCATTTCTGCTGACGTTCGGGGTGCTGTGGCAGTTCCCGAAATCACTCTGCCTAACACCCCAATCCTCCCAGGCTCCCCACTGAGCACAGGCTGCCGTCTCGTCTCGCCTTCCCCGCTCGCTTACCACGGGCTGCCGGGGAGGGAGCTCCTGCTGGCACCTCCACCCTGCCAGGGTGCTCCCCACCCTTCCTGGCTTGACCCCGAAGCACCATCACCGGGACGGGTGTCTAAGCAATTAGAGGAGCTAACAAGCCAGGGTGCAGAAGCCGGGCTGGCTCAGGGTGCTGCAGAGACCCACGTCAAAGCTGGGAGGGGGTCAGAGGCCAGGATGGAAATGTTTGCCCATGGCAATGCCTCCAATTCTTCGCTAATGACACTGCCGCTGCTCTGATGGCAAGGATCAGAAAGACTGGCTAATGAACACGACTCATTACTGAAGGCCTCCTGGGCACGGGATGACAGGGTTTCAGACAAAAATTCATCCTAGCTCACAGCAATCTGACAGACATTGCACGTTTTGGCTCCAAATAATCATCCTGATGGAGCTGCCAGTATGCTGTGCTAAGGCAAGCCTCACGAAAACTGCAAGTATTAAGAAAGAAGCCAGTTAATCCCATTACAAAGTTTGTTTTACTTCAAGAGGTCAATCCAAGCACTCCATAAGGCTCTTGTGACACCTAAATCAAATGATCTGGCTTGCCACAGCGCTGACAGCTCTTCCAGTGCTGAGAAAGAGAGGGAGAGATGGGAGATCTTGTACCAACACACAAGGGATAAACTAGGGAACAGGATCTCACAAAAGCTGCTTGTTTCAGTCTTCCATAAGATTTGTACTTGAATTCTCTATGTCTGTTTATTTTACTTTGCCCCACTCCCTAGAAATGACATTTCTCAGCTGAGGTATTATAAGCTGCTGCACCAACGTCTGATCTCTGTAAAAGTTATTTTAGTCCCAGTTCTCACATCACCTTGTTCTTGTCTCCTGCTGTAACCATTTAGGATCACAGTTAATTTTGTTCCACCTACCAACAAATTCACTCCACGGGGGTTGCACCCTGCGGTTTCTAACAAGGTAGCAACAAGGGCTAAGGGACCCAACCCACCGTCCAGAACTTCAGCCAGCAGAGAAGAGCAGAGCTAAGGTGCAGCCAGGTATCCTCCTGCAGCTCCCAGTGCAACAGTTTGATGTTACCACCATCCTCTCCTCCTTCCTGCTGTGCATTATTATGCTCCACCTGGAAGTCAGACCCATCCCCAGGGGAGCTGCGGTGGGATAGACTATGGGAGAACCAGCGATCCGTTCCAGCGTGAAGTTGGCTACGCCAGCCAGCACCACCACCGGTAACAGCTGAAGCCATCGTGATTAATGAGGAGTGGACAGCAGTTACAAGGCCTGGGAATCTTCCACTGTATTTTCAAAAAGCAGCACATTTCCCATTCATCTTCATCTGGTCAGACCTGGTCCAACCTCTCCATTAGTAAGGGATGGTCCAACACCTTCCTGCAAAATCCCATTAATCGAAGAATGACTCCTGCCTCGACACTTCACGTCTCTATTCCTCAGCAAAGTGAGGAGTTTCACATTTTTCTCAGGCTTTAAAAAAATCAACTTACACATCATTTCATCAGGAGAAGCCCATTTCTGAAGCGATGGTGAGAACACGGACAGAAGCGCTACTCTTTAGAGACTGCCCTATTTAGTTAACTTCTGTATTTTTAATTACTGTCAATTTCCTGGGCTGTTTAATGAGAAAGTGCGTGGCAGTTACATTATCTTAGACCAACCTAAGGCTCTCCACGGCACTTCCAAGCCAACGACAGCTAGTGTTCAGCAGTCTTATTTGGAGTACCTGGAAAGGGTGTGGGAGCAGTATGGAAGAAGAGACTCTTACTCAAGTTTCCAGCCCACATGGATTAACTTTGGAATAATTCAGAGGTTAATAAGTAGCTGGATACTACCCAGACCGCAAGGATTTCATTGAGTAAGGTGTGTAAATCAAACTTACGATGAAAACTTGCATAAACCGTCTTTCCTTTCAGTTAAAGGATAAAATCCCTCATAGTCAATTTTAACCCAGTACTTGTGCTTAAGCTCAGTTAACGCGCTCCTCAAAAAAACAAGGTAAACACACACGTGCTCACGTTGAAACAGCAAATCCCACAAAACAAGAAAGTGATGGAAGAATACAAAGCACTCGAGAAGCTCAGTTTGTCAAGCACAGAAGCCAAATCTATATTCTGTGTGAACCAGGTATTTCCGATGATGCCATGGGAGCATCAAGGTAAGAGAAAATTGACAGACAGTAGCAAAACCAAGACATGTCTCATTTTACAAAGAATAAAGTTGGAGCATAAAGCTTAAGAAGCGACTGGCACTCTTCGAGCACTACAATATGACTCCAGCAGTACTGTTTCTCATAAGGCCTGAACACCTAAATATAACAATCTTATCTTACAAAGGCTGAGCTGGGGCTGAGTGAGGAACGAAACCAAGGCTGGCTATTCTGGGTATGTCTGTGTACCCTGTTAAATGCCAGTACACTTTATACAAGAGGGGATCCCCGTGGAATGTTACGATAAGCTGGACTGACACGGAAGCAGCTACAGTAGTGCATTTGTCAAGGAAAGCGTATCTGCTTTTGGCAGAGTGAAAACACTGCAAAAAGTAGTTGTGCGTCAAAATAACACTGCACTTGGGGTAGATATTCTACTGCAGACTCAGGCTTAATCATTTATTTCCCCAGCACCACGTAGATTTCCATAGGGATTAAATAAGGCAATATAATATTCAGTTGGCTAGCTCTGGGAGAAGGCTGCTCAGCACTGCCAGGGAAATTAAAGCAAGGGTAGGAAGGAGCCAGGGGCAGAGGCTTCTGCTCGGCCGGGACAGTTGCTAGCTAGCTTAGAGTTACAGATTTGCCTCATTTGCCTGTGCAAACATACCCCGCAGGACTATATTTACAGAACGCGGCCTTTGCTTCCCATTCCTTTGAGCGATATAAAAATACTGAAAATTCTTCCTTTGGGAGCTCAGCAACAGTTGCCCTTGGGTTGCTGCTGTCGTCCCTGAAACGCGGCTGTGTTTTTGAGCCGTGGTGAAGCGGGCAGCTTGAGTCGGCACTCATCCACGCAACTGCTGCCTGCTCCGGTCTTATGTTAAGGAGTAGCGTCTCTCACTTCAGCTTCACTAATTCAGGAGATGATAGCTTGGTGTTAATGCTGTAAAACTGGTCTAGTCCCAGGACAATAGGATTGCCAGTTTGGGAGAGAAAATCTAACAGATCTTACCGGTCCAACATCCCAACTGCAATTAGCAGAGAAAATTGCCTTCTGCATCTAAATCAAAAGGTAGAAAAATAAAGAAACAGCTTCTCTAAGGGAAGAAAGAATCAGAATTATGCACTGCCCGAACAATACGAATTATTAAATAGTGGTATTTGGGGGAAACTGAAGTACTAGTCAAGAGCCCACAGTACACTGTTACTGGGGGGGATCCTTCGCTACAGCAGGTTTGGAGAAGGGAGTACCACATATGTCTAGAAGCAGCATACATCACCTAAACATAGTAAGGTAGCATTTGAACATTTCTTTAGTTCGAGTTGTTTTCCAACAAGGATATGAAAACACAGCACAACAATGCCGTAAGTGCACTCTGTATGAATTAGCTGGCTTTCAACACCAGCAAAACCCTCCTAGCCGCACAGTCCATCTTCACACAGCTGGCAGACACAAGCTAAAAACCTACAGAGCAGCTACAAATTATTCAGTGTTCAAATCAAGGGAGGAAGACAAGCCTTTCCAGAGGGCCATGACGTCCCCAGGACTCCCAAGTGGAGAACGGGCGCTGGTGTGCATTACCTGACCTCCCAAGAAAAGGCCACCAATTACCCTCTTGTCCTGGCAGCCGAAAGCTGTCATTCCAGAGGTATAAGTCATAGGCTTGCAAACACAGGCATGAAAGACTGTTTAAATAAAACTCTTGTTACCACAGCAATTAACAGGTTCGTTACTTACTGCAATTTAGAGCAGGTCTAAGGAGCAAGGATCTTTACCGATTTCACACTGGTTTTGGGCAGTGCTTGCTTTCTTAAGAGCAAGCAGCTAGCCCCCAACAGATGTTTTGTAGGTAAGAGATCGGTGTTTTGTATATCTGCTATCCTTAGGCAGACAGAGAGAAGCTGTGGGCGAGCAGTGCATCTATTTTCAACAGTAACATCATAACAACTTGATGATAGACCATCAGATTGCAAGTTCAAAAAGAACTGGGAATCTATGCAAAGCACATAGATAAAATTGGATTCTTAACAGGTACAGCATATTAGAAAGTGCATTTATGGCAGGATGGGAATAGACCTACAGGGCCGAGAAGACACAGCAAGGTCATTAGGCAGCCCTCCGAAAAATCGCTACAAGCTCAGGCGCTATGACATTTACAAAAATCTATGCTAACGTGTAATTTCCAAATGCCATGAAGCTTCCAAATTTTTTTGTACGATACCAACAAGTACGTGCTATTGACTCCCACTAACAAAACCGGACAGACAAAAGCTGGGAGTCACGAACATCTCTCAGCAATTGGAACAAGCCCCATGCCTGGCTCGTAAACACCTCATTACAACCCACTCCCTGCCAGACTTGAAGAGCAGACAACAGTTATGTATGGCAGCAACGAGAACAAGGGTCAGCTGCACTGGCGCGGATGCAAACTTCAAGGGGAGTATGAAGAGGCCATATTCTTCAACAGGACATTTTGACAGATGCTGGTTCTCCTCTTGGTTCCAAACCTACCCCAGCCTTCCCGCAGAAGGCTCTGCCAGAGTGTGTGCCCCCCGCCTCCCCGGGAAGGAGAAGCATTAGTCAGCCTCCCCAGAGCAGGCACTGTATATAAAAGCATATAAGCAGTGACTATAGCCAGGCAATCTGTACTTGTCTCATCTTGGGGTTTGGCGGCGGTGACTAACTGGACTGCAGGGCTGGAACTGAAGAGCTGCAGAATGTCACTGAGCAAACAAGTTAAAATGGGAACAAGCTCCAGGGACATGGCAGCGGGGAGGAGATGCAGAGAGGGGCCGGGCGCTGCATCCACCACTGATGCTCCCACGTCAGGTTTGCATGTACCTCCGGATACAGAGCGCCTGACTTCCAGCCTTCAGCCAGCTTGCACCAGTGCACTTCTCTGCCATTAAAATGCGAGGCTTGACAAACATTATCGGTGTGACTTCAGGCCCAGCTACGTCAAAACAGCCATTTCTTGGCCACTAGAAGGTTTCTAATAACCCTGCTGCCCCTCCAAAAAACCAGCATGTTAACTAGAAGCATGCCTTGAACACTTCTCCCTGCCCCACCACAACCATATTTCAGGACAAGTAATTGCTCACGAGTGTGTGCAGCTGCTAATTCCTGGAGATACACAAGGCGTATATTTTCAAATAGAAGAACACAGCTTTTAGGACTTCAGAACAATGAAAGGCAGGGCGACTGCCTGAAGTGCAGAAACTAAAAGCTTTTTCCTTCAGAACAAGAGCAGAACCGAGTAATTGTCGTTTCCAGGGAGATGGAGAACTTGAGGGATCAGAGCTCAATCTGCAGTTAAATGGATTGGAAACAACTCCCTAGCAGCTGCAGAAAAAATATGGATAGAAACACACAGGAAAATCCAGAGAGGGCGTTTTCTCAGCACTGTACACATCTCCCCACGTTCAGGAACGATGGACTGACTTTATTCAGATGATCCAGGTCAGCTACTCACTGAATGCCAAGGGAGAAGTATTTGCTATGTTATCCCTTTCCTTATACATCTCCCATTCAACCTCCTTTCACAGCAAAAACTGACAGGTATTTCAGTTTTCTCCTTTCCAGAGAGAAACCTGAAAATTCTCTCTCACAATCCTGAAGTGCAGTTCTAAGCAGACCAGGTATGCAAAAAATACCTAAAAGAAGATCTTAATGTACTCTTTGCAAGCTAGGCAGGCCTCTGCCTTTCCACTGAGATGTTTCACAGGTGCCAAAAGACAAAAGTTCATGCTTCAATGGGATGCCAAATTCTGAGCTTCTCCCACGTAAAAGGCAAATCCCATGACTTACATTCCTTCTAAAGGGTGTCCTGAAATCACATCTGGGGAGCACGGGCCAGCAGGCAAAGGGTTTTCCAAAATAACCAATACCTTTGTGAGTGCTGTAGAGGGCTGCAAATGTCACCACGAAGAAGGTGGTGGAATATTTTCCAGCATTAACCAGATGAAAGGCCCGTTTGTTATCACGGTAACGGCGCAGGCACTGGATGAATCGCAACCAAGCAGGGATGCACTGGACAACGGCTCTCACTCCGTAGGAGTAGCTGTAACAAATCTGATTATCTGCAAGAAAAAAGTTTCAGGGACACAGAGTCAGCAAGTTTAAGAGCTCCTATCGTCTTCCTTTCCCTAAGAGTAATATCACTTGACGTGAAAGCAATTCCCCATCAATGCCTCGTACTTAGGCACACACACGTATCCAGAACAGCGAGAAGCTCATCACCAGAAAATATCCTGAAGCCCTTTACTCCATCTTGGAGGTATTTAGGTGCATGACATCAGTAACACATCCAGACAGATCATCATCTAACTCCTTCACTGCTGCCAGTATAATTAACATGCAAGAAGATTAGAAATAATCTATTTTTAAATTTATTTTGTGCTGTTGGCAGTGCTGTGAATAATCAAATTAAGGATGGAATTGCAAAAGGCCTTCGACACTGAATTTTTGTGCATAAATGGGAGAGCATTTCCAAACTCTGCAGGACAGCTCAAAAAGGCTACTTTGCCCAAGATGTCCTTAACCCATTTTTCCTGTATATTGTAACAGGAAAAAAACCCTATTTCAGTATGTGTTTGGGGTTGTTTTGATGTTTTTTTGTTTTTTTTTAAAAGCAAAGCCAGGGCATAGTCCTGGCTTCAACAACTAGGGTGAGAGGCAACTACACCAACACGACATTGTGTCACACCCCTGATGTTTGAAAGCCTTCTTTTTATTGAGGAAATGACCAGGAAAACCCCAGCTTTGCCTGGAACCCCCAAGCATGTCATATTCTTATGCTGTCTTGCTCAGCACATCTAAACCAAACACCCCACTGACTAACAAACATTTGTTTCTAATTCTGACTAACGGAGACAAGTTATTAGCTGATATTAATCCCAAAGCACTGCACTATCATTCCACTGTTTGGACTAGAAGAGGACAAGTTGCTATCCACTCAGTTGCTTTATTTATGTTCTTTTTATTTTTAATAAATAAATACATAGTTACTTGCAACACTGTCTTAAAGGGAAGAGAAAGATCAGACAGATTGGAAGAACAAAGTGAACACTGATGCTTATTGAAGCATACTGCAAATTCTTTCAGCAAGTGTCAAAACCATCAGACAACATGATTTGCCAGCAGTCACTGCTTAAAATGGAAAGACAACAGCCCGATCCAGGAGGAGGCAGGTACTATTTTGCCACTGGGAAGGCCAAAGTCAAAATTCATATGCCAACTCTGCAGCTCTTTTGGCTAGAAAGGAGAGAAGAGGCAGAGCACGCACAACCCTGGCGTCACAGCATCAACTCTAATTGAATAAGAGGTGGCACTAACAAGCTCTGAGGAAGTTTCTCCATCCTCTCTTGCTCTAGGGTACTGCGATGGAGCCTGTAAGAAGCAGGCTACGGCACAGAAAATTGTGGTTAACAAGCTCGTGCAACTCATTTTCATGCTGAGCAACAGAAACAGGCTAAAAGCAAATAAATGGTTAAACCACTATGAAATAACACAACAATGCCAGGAAAATGGATTTCTCTTTCCAATCAAGAAGTGCTGGGTCTAAATTCTTTGATGAATATACACATCAGGCCAAATGACTGGATCAGCTAATGAACACGGATGTGAAATTCCATTTCTCTGGATGGAAGTAAGAAAGGACAGAATCTCTCTAATGCTGTGTTTACAAAAAATGCCAATTATTTCATTTCCTATGTCATTGGTAGCCCTCTTCAAAACAGATAGATAATTATGAAATTGCCTTGCTCAGTGTTTTTCAGGTCATTTTGACCACGTTGGCATGGGTCATCAGCATTACTCTACCTGTATTTGCCAGAAGTCCAGCATTGTCCTCCCACTGAACCTCAAAGCTGTAGAAGCAGATCATGTATTCCAGATCCATGAGTATCACAACCAGGCTGTTGAGCTGGTCAGCCAGCCAGAAATCTGCGAAGCCCACCTTGTGGAAGGGAGCAGTGAACACTCGAAACTGTCAGAGAAAAAAAAAAAGGGAATCGTTCATGACATAGTGTCAAAGACATCTAAATGCAGTGGCAGGACATCACAGCATTGAACAAATATGGAAATAACAGAAACGCTTTAAGATTTATTGCTGGCCTTTTGCTCCTGCTGACAAAAAAGGTAACTGTCTCCTCACTTTTAATACAAATAACATTCCTGCTTTCCTCCTCCTGTATGCAACTATTCATGTGTCGTGTCCCCCCCCACTTTTTTGGGTTTTTTTACCGGCAGAAGAGCCCAGTCTCCTCCAACCAAGCTCTTTCCCAGAAACTCCCAGTCTCCATGTAAGAGCTCTACACATCTCCGTTTTTCCCGTCGCTCATCATTTTCACCAGCACTTTCTTTCAGACATTTATGTCATGTCTACTGACATCTTCCACACTTACCTTCTCCCTCACACTTAATGTCACTTACAGACCCTCAGCATGGCCATTAGTCTGATCCTGGCTCAGTTTACTTAACACATTAGCTGTTCTTTGCTGTTAGAAGTTGTAAGAGTGAAGATTGTTACTGCTGGATGTCCCAAGCCCTCTAGGAGGGAAAGAGTTAAAGAAAGGGCAAAGGAAATCCTATTGACTGTCAATTAGACTCCCTCTCAATCCCAGTCCACTTTCCCTCTAAGCCTTAACAGCAGTTTTGCTACTTTCAAACCAGACAGTTTTCATGGTCCATTACCTTTGATTACAACTCTCTCTACCCGGTTAGTTATAGGTACTAACGGCCAATTTCTCAAAGAGACAGCACCAGCACCATCCTGTAGTTCAGAGATTTATGAACCTTTAAATTAATGAAAGCACAGGCTAACACTGATCTTCTATATTGCTCTCCTTATTAACCTAAAGGGTACGCAGTTACAGAAACCCGGGAAAGGACTGACACATTCCCATCAGCTTGTAATGCCAATTTAAGGCTCTGGTCCTACATTTCAAAGCCAAATAGGGGATTAAGACTTAGTGGCATTAAACAGCAGATATGGATCTTGACCCAGAAAGCACTGTGCTCACGTAGGATGGAACAAAGGCTCGAACAGGGCCAGCCGTTAGGGAGGTCTGTCCTCAGTCAAAGCAGTTCAGCTGCAGAACAGCTTCTGCAGAGGTCAGAGAAGCCACACCAGCCGTCCTTTTCAAAAGGTCCTTCCTCCGTTTTACCAACAGTCCCTGATATTATCTTTACCTGTTTCATCACAGACCTTTTTTTCCCTGGAAACAAAGACTAACTAAAACAACAGAAACATGAAAACAGCTTTACAGATAGATGTCCCTGAAAAAAGAAGAAATTAATAAAATCTACGTTGTTATTTAACTTAGGCACTGCCAGATGACAGCATAAAACTTTTAAGAGAGTAGAAGCTTTCCACCTAAAGGTTACAGCAGACGAGGAGTCAGCAGATATGTCCACGACCCAGCTAAGGCACTGGTATCTCAGTCAACTATCCTCAGGAACCTGAGCTGCCCTTTGAACCCTCCTAACCCCGTGCATTGGGTGCTGCGGACTCCCACTGCTGCCCCAACGGTGCCCAGGCATGGCTGGAGCCGCAGCCCAGCTACCAGAGGGTGCTGGCAGCGGAGGGCACTGCCTGCGGGCAGGTACCACGGGCGACTCCTCACCTCCCAGCTGCAACACCCTCCAGTGAAGACGGACCGCAAGAATAAAGTCATAAAATACCAAAAGCTGGAGTTGAACCTCAGTTTCAAGTAATCGGTTGCAATTATATATCAACGGTTCCACAAGCCAAGCACAGACTTCCTGGTGCTGATTACTGCAGTTTTATTAAGTGCTGAGACAGTAGATATTTGAGCTGGAGCTAAATCCTTCCTAGATTTTCACCTCTCATAGACAGGCTCCCTGCAGTTGTTTCGCCATTTCGGAGCCCTGCAGAGAGCGTGGGCATGCAGACATTGTGCCATCCCCTGTGCTCGGATCCGATTCCTCCCGGCGAGCCGCTCTCCTCAGCCTACACAAGTGCACTCGTGGGCTTCTCATCTGGCAGCAAAGGGGCAAAGAACGCTCACCTAAGCACGTAGGCAAGAAAGAAGAGCCTGGCATAGGAATTAAACTTCCTACGGGCTAAATAACTTTTTTCACTCAGAGGAAGATCAATTCAGGGATGATCAAACAGGTCCCGCTCATAAGTACCAACAAGCAGTTGTTGATGATCACGGGTGGATGCAGTAAGCCCCCTAGATCCACCACAAAATGCTACAACACACTAACATATGCTCCTGATTTGGTCCTAGAAAAATCGAAGGTGCCAGTAATGGTCTGCTACACCTGATACATCAGGCTTCACTTTGGCTGGAAATGAAACCTATCAAGCACGTGAAGAAAAATGCTCACCAAACCAAAATTTGTGTGAACAGCACAGTTCTAAGAATTGCACTATTTAAACCTCCTTTCACCCAGATAGCTGGCGACTGCAAGGAGACATAAAATACTCCCAGGTGGCCAATTACATACAATAAAAATTAGAAAAGCCTAACAGCTACTCTTTATGTCTTTTGTCTGGCCTCTTTTCCCCTTCCCCCTTCCGCATAACACACAGTCAGGTGTACTGTGTCATTTTCCACCATTAAGGTGATCTTGCATTTTGATGAAGCTTTTTTCCCCAGGAGACCTTGGGATGAATTGGCCTGTGCACGCTTGAAGATATGCCTGTGTCGCAGACTGCAGCGTAGTTTAGAGATAGCTGGGACAGAGCTGGTACTGGAAACGAAGAGCTCTGTGAAGACTGAGAGTCTTACCCTGTTAAGACGTTAAGGTAAATTAGCACAGATATTGCTCACACGGTTAGAGCATTTCCAGTGCTTCCCCTAGCACCAAGGGACAGCAGTAAGACTAATGAGGCTTGGGACTAAAGGTACATCTATGAGAGATGGCTGAATGCTGGAAGGCAAACAAGGAAGAAACTGAAATAGTAGTAAGTTAGCAAATCAAATAACAGAGGTAAGCGCACAGAGGTTAACTAGTTGTGTGCATACCTGCACGCACACGCTGGAAGCATAATTCTGCCTTTCATCTTTGTCAGGTTCCAGATAAAGTTAATCGTTTTAATTGGCATTAAAATGATTCTACGAATCAAGAGCCAAACCCTCTTCCACCCAATGCTCTCAGAGCAATTCCAGCAAGAATAAGGTATCAAGGGAACCAACTTGATTAAAGTCAATTTAAAAGGACATACAGGGTGGGGATGAATGTGTGAAACAGCCACTTGGGAAGAGACTGATGAGCCATCCAACAAGTTTGAAAACTGTTCTTTTGGAGCTCCCACCTATAACTGGAATGCTGAAGTGGCACGCTTATTTACATTCAATTTACCAGATTTATCTTACCTGGAAAATAGGACCTGGCTCTAAAATAAATAGTTTAAGACCACAGACAGATTTGCTGAAAAAACCCCACCCATGAACCTAATTTTATAAGCAGGAACCTTTGCAAAGGTTCCCTCTCCATCGGTGAAGCCTCTCAATGTTGGCACTCACCCAGCTTGGGCTGAGGAGCATCCATGCAGCCTTCCCTTAGAGCACTGTAGCCCTAATCAAACTGTTTCATTACATTAAGGAACAAACAAGCAAAGATATCCAAGCGTTTCTATATGTGCAAAAATATGTATACAGCTGTCTATAGGAAGATTAACAAATAGCTACCTGCAATACGAAGATGATGATAGACTGGTACAGACAAGCAGAGGTTGCTTCTGTAAACCCATGCTCAACAACCATTTGTAGTCAATACCTTATCAGGTCTGCTCTACAAATACACAGTGATAGAAGCATCCCTCTTCCCTGAAGATTAGTGACACCTGTATAAACTTAACTGCTACTGCTCAGCTACAGCATTTTTAAAATTTATTTATTTAAATCAGGTTTGAGACTTACCAATAGTTTGAGCAGCCAAAAACGGGACTTGTAATATAAGGTTTTGGTAGGGTTGATGAGAAAAAGCAACATGAAGCCATACAAGATGAGTGGATTCACCTGCATAGGGATGTAGGTGAATTTACCATATATACATGCCAGCAGGCTCAGGCACCACAAAACCCCCAGGAAACCAGCAATCTACAGAAAGATAGAAAAAAACCACATAGACACCTTATGAAAATACAGCTCCGAAACCTACAATGAATTCTCATTATGAGAAAAGGGAGAGCAGTGCTCAATCCTGTAATCTAATCAGACTTCAGCAACTTCCTCTTCTAATTGTATTAGAACTCCTTGCCAGGAAATGGTGCAGGATTTATCCTCCTGATACGCCGCACAGCTCAACCACTCCTACAATCTGTTCTGTTTACCTCAAAGAGATGTTGATGGGACAAGTTGCTGCGGGGATTGAGTTCGAAGATGAGGACGTGATTCACTCCAGCCTGTCTCCAGCCATATGTGTTGATACCCAGGAGAAAGAGGAATTCTATCAGGAGAAAGCCACCTCGATAGATTCTCACAAGTGGCCACACATTTGGTCCATCTATAAAAGCCACACCTGGCAAAGACAAAAAGAAAACGACCTTAGCGATAGCACAAGTCATGTCACAAAGCAACGCCGCGCTCCCCTGCTTTGTGCTGGTTCTCAGATGCTCGGCCGTACCCCGTGAAAACAGGGTACGCTCGTCTGCACCTGCATATGCCAGTAAGTGGAGGACTTTTTGCCTAGCCTGTCAGAGGATTTAGGAGTATTCCGGTGAAAATTCACTCTCCAGCTGGTGTAGTCGGGTCATTAGCAGCGTCTTAAGTCAATTTAAAGTCTGTCTCACACTCCAGGCCCAAGGGACAGCACTAGCATAAATCATGACTATATGCACTTAGATGTTCTGGTTTACTGGAGATGAAATCCCAACAGACAGATACACAAATACTTCAGCTCCCCACAAAACCAAGAAGCACCATTTACAGCATTTAAAACAATGCTAAACTGTGCCTAATCACTGAACTCAATACAACTGTAATGTAATACATATTCATAACTAGCAATATAATGTCCAGCCGCACCCGAACAGAAAACCCAACATAAGGCAGCAATACTGGAAAGCCTGTTGCTTCCTTTGTTCAGTCTTCAGGGTTTTGGAAACAAATTTGCTTAATTTCAAACAACAAGCAACCTTACAGAGCAGCAGCTTTCTCTAGCACAAGCCTCTTTAGAAAATACCGTCCCCCGGTTGCCCGACATGGGTTTTATGAGAAAAGCACAAATAAAATACAGTTATTCGAATCCTTAATTTCAGCTTCATTGAGTGTTTCTCACCCACATGCTTTTTAAGAGGGGAAAAAAAGAACATGTAGTTTTACAGAACTGATGCTGAGAATTTATTCCCAGAAACCTTCCTGTCTAAATAACAGCCCCAAGTTTTTCAAACTTTTCTTCAGAGAAAGCACATCCATAAGAAGTTTCATGTGTTCAGCATCTGTACTTTATACTACATAAAATTATAGAGGAAAAACGTGCGAGGAACAATGACTCAAGAACTGTTGCTTTAAATTTAAAACTTAAAGAGATGATTGGATTCAGGCAAAAGAAAGTCAAATTTTGGACAGAAATGACAGACACCCCAAAGAAGCCGGAAGAAATGAGTCTTAAATACAGAATTGCAAAAGCAGGATTTCAATTTTTAATCTGAAATGCCTGCAGACCAAACCAAGGGAGGTGCGTGCAAACAGGACAGAGTAGCCCCAAAAATACTGAAGAACAAATGACCCGACAGAATAAGACAGATGTGCTGTGTGCTACTCGAGACAGAACGCCCAGACAAAGGTTTAACCTGAGGTGAACACAGTTCGCTATGACAGTAGAGCATATGACTTCCATAGCTAATGCCACTAATCTTATTTCTGGACTCTCAGGGTGGTAGAGCACCATAATCGCAGTGTGGAACAACAGCTGGTTCTGGAGAGAAAAGCAGATACTGAACAGTACAAGCAGCTGAGATACTAATGCAGAGAAGCTAAGAGTATTTCTGTATATTCTCTCCTCTGATACTAAGACCCTATCTAGTCTAGCTTCCGCAGTATAAAGGCTAGATTTGATTCCCTTTTCATGTTTCCTAACTGAACCATCTTCTTCACTACAGCCGAGCAGTTTGACTGAAGACCCTCAAGGAGCCCGCTTGCAGGGAAGTGCCCAGCAAAGGTCTACAAGGTCTCAAACTGGCACATGTCTCAGGGGAGACCTTATCGCTCTCTACAACTACCTGAAAGGGGGTTGCAGAGAGGTGGGTGCTGGTCTCTTCTCCCAAGTGATAAGCGATAGGACAAGAGGAAATGGCCACAGGTTGCGTCAGGGGAGGTTTAGACTGGATATTAGGAAAAATTTCTTCACTGAAAGGGTTGTCAGACACTGGAACAGGCTGCCCAGGGAGGTGGTTGAGTCACCATCCCTGGAGGTATTTAAAAGACGTGTGGATGAGGTGCTTAGGGACATGGTTTAGTGGTGGACTTAGCAGGATTAGGTTTACAGTTGGACTTGATGATCTTAAAGGTCTTTTCCAACCTATATGATTCTATGATCCAGTCCAGGGCTCTGAAGTACAGGCCTGAGGCGAAGAGATTTTCCATTCATATACTGTTTCCACTTAAATCCCATACAAGCAAAGTCACCTCCTAGAGCCAGCAGGTACGTGACACTCGATCAACTCATCCCTTCAGCAAGCACAGGCTCTGAACCAGGCGCTCAGAGAAGATGACGTCCCTGGTGAGAAGCCCGACGGCAGTGCAGCTTAATTCTCAAACAAGAGACAGGGCACTGCTGCAGCAAAGAGTCTTGAGATTTTACATGAAATCTTACCGGTTTCTGGTTAACAAAACACATGCCCATTTCCATGAACTTTCAAACCTCAATTACGCACTAGCTTGGCACCGAGGAAAGCTGATACAGAAACAGCGAGGCCTCAAAATTCGTACTCTTTAGGATGACACCCTCCTGGGATCCACCTGTAGCATTTGCAGCCTTTAACAGACCCCAAGTTATTATGAACTTATCTCTGTAAAACGTTGCTGTTCTAGTTTTAAAATCAGGCAACACAGAAGTTGTTCGCTGTTAGAAGTCATGTTCTAATGCTGTTTCACAGATTCTACACGTACAACAATAAAATCCTATCTCAGCCAATCAAATCACAAAACCAATTTGACAGAAGTAGCATAGAGGTTAGCAAAGTAATATCCAATTAAAAGCAAACACTTTGCAGTTAGAATACAGTTTTTATCCAGTATCTGAAGTAACATACAGACATCAGATCATGTCTGCTGATACAAACATACCTATTATTCATGCCGGTTTAGTAACATCTGCTTTAGAGATATAACCATTTTTATGAATTCATTCTCACAACTGTTTCACTTTTTCATTCTTAATACTGAGAGATAAAGCAAACACAACTGGCTTCAACTGTATTTGCATCTCACAGAGAGATCAAGCATGTAAGTTACAGGAAAAAAAAAGACGCAATGAATAAAGAACAGCTTCTACACATTAAACGGATGCTGCACACAGATGGGTCAACTTTCTGCCTCTACCACAGCAAGACCAAACGGGAAGCACTGCAAACAGCTTCTCAAACAGAGAAATTTTATCCCAAGAGATGACTGGATCCAATTACAGAAACATCTGATTAAAAACTCTTTTAAGTCAAAAACAGACATGGGCTTTCCCTAACGCAAGAGCTCGTACGTTGACTTCTTAAGCCTTTTCCTTTGTACTGCTTAAGCAAGTTACAACACTACTGAAATCACACACACAATTAGTAAAGCCGCTTGCGATTAAGCACTGTATCTGGATCTACAGTACTAACATGGCTTTTACTCTATCAGAGTCCAAACTCAGAAGGCACAATGCAGAATAAAACCAAGGCCTGAGATATGCAATAATTCACTGTAGCTTTTAACTCATTGTAGCTGTTGCCAAAATCTGCCAACAAGAAAAATTCCATCAATTCCATTAATAGACACCAGGCATTGAAATCCTAGAAATTTCTACATGAAAGCATCCTGAGTGGCATGGTGCTCACATGGCTCTGTGTCTGGTCTCATTCTCTGTAGGGAGTCAGTACCATGCAAAACTTACGTTCTGCAAGCACCTCTCTCAAGGTGGGTGAGGGCTGTGTGTTCACAGTAAGATAACGGAAATCTGTCTTTATACATGGATGTTGCACCTCCAGCATATCCCTCCAAGAGTAAGGAGGAAATCAGGACAACAAACCATAATACGTTTGAAGTCCAAAATCCACGTATATAACATAAGAAAAACCACAACCTGTTACTGAGCAGAACTAATAATTCACAACAGTGTGACCTGACTCAGGCTGATTTAACCCAGAACATCCTGACCAACCCAGTTCAGATCCAGGCCCTCGCTAAGTGACGAGAACATATCCAAACCAAGGTATGGCAGCCAGCCAGGGCCAGCTGAGGATACCCACCTGAAAGTATGACAGTGACGTTCAGTGCGATGAACAACCCACAGAACAATCCAACCCTGAACGTAGTCCAGGCTGGTACAGGCTGTGAACAAAGCAATGGTGGAATTAAGGTGGAGTAAATAGGTTCTCAGCAAAGGCAGATTAATTTGTCGAGTAAATTTAAAAATCAGGGATACAACGTTCTGATCTCTGATCGCACTCTTGATCTCAAGGTGAGGTTTTTTTAAGCTGAAAATGCTGCATAATATTCTTGCCTATGTTGTTGCTGTGTTGAAACAGAGCTTGGGCATCTCAACGCCCTTTGAAAAATATTCCAGACCACACAAACACCAAGCATATGTTATTATTAGCACAAATTTCCTTTTACTATTTACCTCATCCTTTCATCCTCATCTGCATGCATTAGGAATAGTAAGCAAGCTATTTCCAAATCTTCTGGAACTAAAGCAGATTATGTGACCATGCTCCCCTCACAATTTGCAGAGCACGCTCACATCAATTATTTTCACTACTTTGTTCAAATGTTGAATCTAATTTGGCACCTTGACAAGCTGGAGAAGCAGCTTCGCTATAAAACTCGATCTCTCACCTGAGCTGCTCCTAAGGGTGGAACACGCAAACGTTTCATAGCCTTCTGTCTGTCTCCATCTTCTAACTCGTTGGTCACCACTTCCTAAGGAGATAAAGATATACATCACAGAAGTTTGTTCTAACGATGAGCACACGGTACTGCATTAAAACAAAGCAAAACAAAAAGCGGTTGATTTCCAAGTTCCATTTGAGCCCTGGCCCAAAACTCTTCTAATACACCGTAACAAAGACGGGAAAAGCTCACCACGCTGCATCAAGTTACTACACAATACAAGCTAACCCTGCCTGAGCTTTCCAGAGTGAGAAGTCACCAGCTGAAAAGAACACCCCCAAATTTCTGTAAGCAGTGCTAGAACTCAGTGGCATTTCAAAAATCGATTAATAGTTGTCTTAGTGGTGAATACAAGCTATAGAGAGGGCAAAATATTCTAGGGCTCAGCAGTGAACAAGAAAACATTGTTTTCTAGTTAAAAGAGGAGCGGTGCCCAGACTAGCATCTTTACCTCTGTTTCGGAGATAAGCTGGTTGATCTTCTTGCAGGTGTAGAAGGGTGCCACCTCCACCTCGGCCACCCGCCATTCCGCCCCCCGCGCCGTCTCCAGGTTCTTGTCATGCTTCTTTAAGATCTTGCGGAAGCCGGTGAAGTTCAGGTTCTGCCGATGAGGGAAAACAGTTACTGGCTTTTAACCTCAGTCAGCTCCCAAGAACATTAAATGGCTGTATTTCCAGCACTAGCAAAAAAGGAATAGTTAATAAGAAGAATCAAAATAAACTGCCCAGGGAAGTGGCGGAGTCACCATCCCTGGAAGCGTTCAAGGAACATGTGGACGAGGCATTGCAGGACATAGTTTAGTGGGCATGGCGGGGTTGGTTGATGGTTGGACTTGATGATCTTACAGGTCTTTTCCAACCTTAGTGATTCTGTGAAAATTATTTCATCTATTGTCAGGAAGTTTTTGAGTTATTACTTTATTAGAAGTAATACATATCCCTTGCAAATAACAGAAAAAACGTGGGACTCAAGGGCGTAAAAAGAGGTAACTTACTTGCAGGGAACTATCTAAACCTCATATTCCCTGAAAAACCATATCACTGCCACTTCCCTCCTTAATGGGAAGTGGTGACATTCCTGATGAAACCTCACTGAAGTTAAATAACCTTTGGACATACTCAAAACTTGTATGCTTGAAGTTATTTCAAGACACACTCCCTCTGTCTGGGTACACCTCACTGCGTACGGCCCAGGTACTGCAACTGGGCAACTGGTCTCTGGATTAGCAGTAGTTGTAATGAGCTCTTAACAAAAATATAAAGCTGCAGAAAAACTACGTTGTGTCCTAACTCCCACAGTCATTGCCAATCCTTCAAGGTGTTTTCCCTTCTGAAACTAGGCTATGATTTTCAGTTTCTTTAAACTTTATGCTGGTTTCAAATCCAGTTCTCCAGATAAGTGCGTTACAGACGGGAAATCCTTGTACAACAGAAAACTTGCGAAAGTTTTAAATGCTGCAGATTAAATCCAGACAAGTGCATCCCCCTAACAGCACCCTTTCCTACAGACTACATTACACAATGACTGCAAAACTAGCTTAGGCTTGCGGACATGGGAGATGTAACTCTCTAGTCTGTCGAGATAAGCACACAGTGCTGCATTAAACCACGAAATAATGGTTGATTTCCAAGTTATATATGAGCCCTGACCCAACACTCCGCTAATGCACAGTAACTACGATAGGCAAAGCTCATCACGCTGCAGGCAACTGCTGTGAGAAGATGCGTTGGACAGCCTGCGTTTCATTAGACAGGAAACGCCACTCGAAAGACTCAACGGTTCATTCAAGCAGCAGCAGGAACGCGGACAGACCATGGCAAGATACGCTTCTAAAAAAGCTTAGAAAGTAGCTTGGAAAGAAAAACAGAGAAAACGGCAAAATCCAATGCCCAGGGGAGAGGCGCCAACTACTCACTGAAATTATTTTCAATCTAATTATGCTTCGAGTGATTTAATACCAGACCCCTACCATCGAGGTGGGGAAATGAGGCTAGGGAGACAGGAGCAGGAAGCCAATGCCCTAACGAGCTGCATTATTGCAGACAAGAGACTTTAATTACTTTCTATTAGAAAAAACAGCATTCCGCCCCAGGGAGAGCAGATCACTATTTCAGAAATTTGAAATGAAAAAACACAACAAAATGATGATTTTGGTGAGAGATTTTTCTGTAGCCTGAACTAACATCACTATATCTGCTGTGTCTGCAATCTCAGCCTAACTCTGGTGTGCCTTGGCCGGTCGGGGCATGGTTACGCCAGACACCCTAGAACCTCTCCAGCGGCGTTTCATCCTCCGGCTGCAAAAATTCTGCAATCCCAAAGTGCATGATAAAAACACCGTTGGTTACAGTGGTACATCTGACAAGGAACGTGCTGTGATGGAACTGTGAAACAGAACAGTCAAACATCATTTACGCAGTCAGATGTTTGGCAATTCGTGATGCTTTTATTTGGCAAGGGGCTTTCTCCAAGCCTGACTTCCATTTCTGCTGGATACTAATCGAATCCCTTCAAGTGAAGCAACTAATGGTATGTTTTGTCAGTAAAGGTGAAAAAAACCCAAACAGTGCAACTTATGCAATAATATAATGCAAGATCAAGTAGAACCAAAGAGTGGACTCTGAAATCTTTGCTCACATACAAGCGCATTAGGAAACGCACCAGCAAGGCAAATGCACAGCAGTTTAATATGATTGATCCAGCCTCGATTCTTCGCCCGATGAATGTACTTTATTATATACAGTATATGTAAGTAAATACTATATACTTAATTTCTCAAGATTCATTTGTTCTAAACCACAGTGTTTCAAATAAATAGATTTATTTATATATGTACACACTCTAGAATATTATTACTGTTAACAATAAATTAATTTTATCAGAATTTTAATCATTGGTAGGTTAAACAAGCAACAGCTGCCCTGGAGACAAGTTATAGTTTCACTGGATGTTTGGTTTGCGTACGTTATGAATGAACGCAAGCAGCTTTTTCTCTTGCTTCAGTCCTGAGGGATTTGCTTCACGTGGATTTTCCTTTCTTAGTAACCCAACTCAAGACTTCAGCATTTCATCAAAGCCATGGTTTGATATTTATAATGCCGCTGTTGACTTCACTCTACCTCCTACGTGAAGGCTTCAGCTACGTCATCTTCCCACCAGGTTGTTGTTTTTCCTCTCCAAAACTGCAAGAGCCTGAACATTCCTAGTTCTTACATTCTACGCTCAAAAGCGATTAAGAGTAGTATTCTGGGATCTGGCTTTATGTCTGTTTTAGTACTTATGCTCCTTGTCAACTTCAAGACCAATTTGAAATAATTTTTCTCATTCCCGCTTTGAAGATACATTGTAGAAAGAAACTCTGCTCTTTTTGGAAACTGTGAAAGCTACCAAATCCAGATAGGGTTTACATCAGCATTTAGTACACATACAGTGGACCTAGGCTCCTAAGAGCAAAAAGCAAAAATATAAATGTGCAAGATGCCTTTCTTCACTGATGAATAATAGGAAATGATTTTCCAAAGGAATGACCTATGTCATCCCCTATTTAAATTCTTCATCAAGCCTCAGAAGTGATTTTCTGTAACCAGGAGTAATAGCTTACTTTTTTTTAAAAAAAAAAAAAAAAAGTGAAGAAATCACAGTAGGTAATACTGCTTCGCTGCATTCCTGAAAAGCTACAGATGCTCTACCTTTCCCAGTATTTTGAACTAGAAACTATCTCTAATAGTTAAAGGCTTTATTGAGAAACTCATAAATAGTTTCCAGACATGTGCTCAAAGACATAACATCACTTTAGAAGAGGTACAAACACTCAGAATTTTGGAAGAATTAAGTTTGGTCCATACTGCAGAGTGATATTCAATTAATTCTTATGGTGAATTTTGTTTAGTAAAGTTCTCCAGCATGATGCTAGTAAAGATCTAAATACAGATGTAGTGAATTTAAGTTCAAACATTTTTATTTCACAAGCTAAAAACCCTCACAGTAAGCCATTTAAATGCATTTCAGAGTATTTACCACCAAAAGAGCTAGCCCAGGAAAAAAGATGTTACCAGTTTCAGATTTTTGTTTCAAGATTTTTGGAACAAAATCACCATCTGCAATATTTACCATGCCCTTTCATGCCAGAAATCCAAGTACAACTAAAGATTTGTTTTTTTCATACTTCAAGGCAAACGAGCCTGCATCCTACAGAATTAAAAACATTTTTTTTAAAATGGATGTTTTAACAAGAAATTCTGATATAGCAAGGTCACCGTCACTACCATGGTAACGCCAAGAGGAAACAGTACGTTAGCATTTCAAGTTTCATTATAAATATTAGATAAAAGAGCTTCTTCCCCAACTTGCCAGCTCCAGCCCTGCACAGAACAACACACTACAGAAGAAGGAGGTCCCGATGTGACTTCGTGTTCTGGCCGTGCCTGGGCCAAGGGTGCTGGGGTCAGCCAGCCCAGAAAGGGAAGAAGAAGGAAGGGCCTTCTGCAGGTCAGCTTAGCATTTCTCGCTCAACAAAAAGCAGCAAGACGCACACTGCTAGCTGCTAGGCACCTGCCTTTTCTTTAAAAATGTTTAGGGACCCCAAAATAAAAAAAACCCACAAACCAAAAAACCTGGCTTGAATGAGGCAACTAAGGATACACAAAGCACAGAGACATTTACACACAGGGCTTTGTAAAAGCACCTCTTTTTGCAGGTACCTGATAGTTCTGCAGTAAGATGAGGCTGAGGTAGAGCTCGCTGAAGGCCAATTTCAGATCTTTGATATTCCTATGCTGGACACGCTCTTCGTGGGACAGGTGGAAGACCGGCTTTCTGCGCCGCTGCAGCGTGGAAGCCCCACTGGCTTCTTTCTGTGCGTCCAAAGTTGACTGTAACTCAGTCCGAAGAGTAGTAAACCTGCGCTGAGCTTCTGCAAGCTTTTCTGTTAGCAAGGAAAGGGAAAAGTCAGGTGAGAGGATAGCAACTTGCCTACCAAGCACCATACCTTTTTCTCAGATAACGTGCCTGTAGGTAAAAAGCACTGCGTTGAATAACATACTGCATGGCCTTCCCCCACTAAGCATTAAATTCAACAACTCTGTGTATTTTTCTTTTATGAAGCTCCTTCTTGTTAAAGGTTTTAATGCACTCTTATGTAAAACATATAGGTTCTCTAAAAAAAAAAGCCATCATGTCAGACAGGTCTTAATGAATACAGTCAAAATCAAGGGGCTGTCCCTTCAGCACAGACCACAGCAGCATTAGACATGACCTCAGACCTCTGGACTTCCACGCTGGATCTGATTTCTTGAGGATGCTCGTTCCGGGACCGTACGAATACCTGTTACGGATGGAAGAAGCGGAACCTGCGCAGCTGCCGCCTGTTCCTAGGGGCTATAGACCGGCACAGGGACGCAGGGTCAGGCCTCCCCACCCTGGCAGAGCTGCAGCTGGAGGCAGCCGGGTAGATAGGGTCTCATCCAAATACCAAAGCCGACTCTGCGCGCAAAGGAAAGCCGCTCTCCTTTCTCAAATACAGCAAACGCACGAAAAGAATCCAAAAAAACCCCTGTTAAACAATATTATGAAACTTGACAGTTAGTAAGCAAAGCGCTTTTCATATCTGTGCACCCACTACTGACTCCGTGTTTACTATCTTTTTATATGACAGTAAGGAAATCAAAGGGAAAAAAGCACACTTCAAACCTGACACTGAATTTTGTTGCTCAGAGAGCAACGCAAGCCCTCTGCCAAGCTCCCGGTGCCAGACAAACACAGCTTCTGCTTTGATCAGGAGTTACAACACTGCTTGCTGCTGTACATGATCCGCTGTAATAATTCATCCCTCTCTTCCTCAGTTTAGGCTCACGCAGGTTAGAAGCATTGACTCATTATTTACTGATTAAAGGGACAGTCAAGCTGAATTTAAATATCGTTTTGATGTGTTTTCAGAACAAGTCAGTCTCTCTTCCTCACATCTCAAGTATGAAAAAGGCGTTTCTTTAAACATGCTGCTTTATGTACTTTCAGAAAAAATTCTTTTTGGCTAAATAACAATCTCTTTATGCTAAAAACAGCATAACTGACATCATTATCTTTCTCGTTGTTCTGTATAACTAGTTCCTTCCAGGTCTTTCCCCCTCTCTACAGCTTCAGTCACAGCTTTGGCATCTCGGCTGATAAGCCCCACGGCAGAGCATGGGCGCTGGCAGCGGTCAGGAAGAGGCCGAGCGGGTTGGCAGTGCTGGAGCGGGCGGCGGGGAGCTGGAGCCACAGGACACACACCGCTGCACCAGAACCACCACCCCCAGCTCTGCCCGGCAGTCTCCTGGCTGACAATTTAATTCTCTTCATTAGCATCTTATATAACAACTCAATGGTAATTCGCAATTGCCCCCCCCCCCCGCCCCGAAGTAAGATTTACTCTTATGGGAGCAATTCTGACCTTTTCCTCAGTCTTATTCAACTCTGGTTAATTTTAAGAGCAAAACTCCTCTATAAATAATTTTACAGTGTTCTGCATAAGTGATTTTCCAGAAGGAGAATGCCTTTCCAAACAGAAAATGGGGACCAATATAGAAAAATGAACTACAGAAGAGCCTGAAACTCTCTGTAACTTTCTTGATTATAAACTTTAATAAAGTAAGACATTTTAAAAAGACAGGAAAGGACAACTCCTCTCTGACAACTTCTACAGCTGCAAGGCCTCCACCGAACAGAGGCAATGCAGCCCACAGCGAGAAGCATCTGCCCACAGCCGACAACCACATAATATTTAACACACACAAGGTCAGACTGCAAAAACAATAATCTCTCCCCACTTTGGGAACTCTCTCGGGGAAAAAGTAACAGATATCCGTTAGAGTAGCTGTTAGAATCAAAAACCTTCATGTAAAATAAACCTCACAAGTCCCCACTCTATATTCAAAACGGTATATTAAACCATCTGGTGATACACTGAGATTTCTTTTGGATCAAATTATTAAATATGGAAGAGTTTAAATTTACATCTTTCAGTTGAAAGCACTGTTCCATTGTCCCTATATCCAGAAAAATCTTAAAATCCAGCAGCCTAATAACACAATATTTAAAGAAAAGCTAATGCTTTGAAATAGTTATAAAACTGCTGCTGCAATTTTCTTATCTGTTTGCAAACCACCATCCATAAAAAAGCATCACCCCCAAATACAAACAGTCGTCTTAATTATGCACTGCTGAAAAGAGTCATTTGCTGTCTCCCATACAGCCCTCTCCATCCGTGGGGAGGACCCCACTCCTCTGAGGTTGGGGCTTTAAAGACAACCAAACCAGTCCAATACTGACCCGCCACTCCTGCGCAACGGCAGCCCCACCACCTTCTTCTCCCTCCTGCCCACTCTCTTGCACTGACTCCGGTTATCCAGTCCACAAATCATTCTGTCTCGTTAAGGTGCGATTTTATCATCAAGATTCATTGCAGAAGCAAAATAAGACAAAACGTGTGCTGCTGTTTTTAAAACCTCCTAGGGAATTGCCTAGGGAAACGGCAAAGCAGAACAGAAATGAATCCCTCAATTTGCAACATATTCCAAAATATTTGAGAAGACGCTCAGCACTACCACTAATTTAGCACTCCGAAAAGTGACTTTTTAAAAAATACGCCACTCAAAAGAGTTAGAAAAAAGCAGCACGCACTTAGAAACTGGAAGCACTCTTGTGTTGCAGCGTTTTGCAGGACCTGATGCCCACCGAGTACTCAGCTCAAGTGTAAACTTACAGCAAAGACTAAGGAGAAATCTAAAACCAGAGGCAGACTTCAACAAAAATGCTTGCAATAAAGAAGCAGCTTTGCTCAAAAAATCCTTCTAGATCCTGACTAAAACCCACCGCCTGAAGTTATCACTTCAGCTATGCAATTCCAAGTTGGTTTTGACTCTGTTTTCCAAGTTTAAAGAAACGTTCACCCATAAGGATCGTTAAAAAGCTATGACACCAGGAGCTAGTAAAACTTCCCCCCAAGTTCCAGTTTACATGCTCATGGTTGTGATCAAAACCTGATTCACCAGGCAGGAGGTAATCCAACAGCCCATACCCGCTGGCAGCTACCCCACTGGGGGCTCTGCGCATTTTAGACAGGCTCTTGTAGCACTCCTGCCTTTGCCTACTTGTACATATTATGTCCAATAATTTGCTTCCCAAGTTAAAGCTGCGGCTTGCTACAAATAATAAACCCAGCTCCTAAATTAACCACAAAAATGTTACTAGCTAAACAGTAGCCCAAGCAGATCCTGATGATGCTCATTTAAAATATAACAAACCTGCCCTCTAGAAAATCCCAAACCAAAACTGGCCACAAATAAAACTTTAGCACTTGAGCAGGCATTTGCCTACTGGAACTATCTGAAGATTATACTGCCGTTTTTTTTTCTTTCAATTGAGTACAGATTTTCTCCAGCGTAGTCCAAATAATCACAAACTGTTTATCAAATCAGATTAAAGCTAATGGCAGTTTTCCTTCCTACAGAGCTGGGATAATGGTCTGGGGAATTAAGGCTATGTTTGATGAAAGCCGACAACCTGAGCACACAGCGAAAGGCAAAGGCATTTTGCAGCAGGCACTCCAACCCCCAGCGCTCCGGGGAGCCGGGGAGGAGCTGGGGTCCGGGAGCAGCCCATCCCCAGAGGACAGGGCTGTCCTGGCGATGCTCGCTGAGGATCCCTCAGCGCAGGGAAAGATGACGAGGAAATGAAACGGAGATCAACAGCAAGCTTAGCTTTCTTGAAAATGGCCAATATTTATCGTTGTAAAGACAAGCGTGTAATAAGCCATGTAATAAGCCTCTAATAAATAGGATGTACAGGTCATAATCCAAGCCGACACACGCTTGGAATTACAATAGGGTCCGATGTGACATATTTCTGACATGATCAAAAAGGGGAACCACTGATGGAACCTTTCTTGATGTAGCTTAACGTTAATAACCCTAATAAAGGGTTTCCATATTAAAGTCACGTTGCTCTTCTGCAAACAAAAGATTTATTTTAATCTTATCACAAGAGATTTTCAAATTACATATATTCTCTCCTATAACTTTTTGAAGTGACGGCAAGTTGAAAAAACCCTACCCTATATTATTAATGCCATTTTAAACAATGCTGGAATGGGTGCGTATATGTGGGTACATGTGTGTTAGCAGGTCCTCATTAGGGAAAATTATAATCTGCATTGTACATCTGAATTGACAGAACTTTCTCCGCAGAGTCTAGCTCGCAGTGCACAGGATCTGATATAGCTAGGAAAGTAAGACAAGTTTCTGAGCATAAAAGCCTTACCTCAGACCTGGGAGAGAAACAGAAGATCTCACAGGGAAATAAAACCGAGAAGAATTGTTCTGCGTTAGGTACCTATGAATTGCGTGTAGATAAATGCCTATAAAGTGTAAAGCCCAGCCTAATAAAACATATCACTTCTACCTACAGACTGCCCCTTGCCCTTGTCTCTGGCTACAGCAAGACACCACTGCTCCAGGGAGCCAGAAGAGCAGGCGCAGCCGGCCGAGGCGAGGTTTCCTTCCCTAGATGGAAGCTGAGCATTTATTATGCTTTCAGCTATTCTCATGTTCACAACCCAGATTCTGCTAGCAATAAAATAGCTAGCAATAAAGTCATCGCCTGGTGGTTATTAAAATATTTTGCACGATTCAACTTTGTCTTTGTTACCAGATTAGAATCAGAAATAGAAAAGGCTACCATATTGTGCTGCAAAAGGCTGTTTATAGCACCAAGTTAATAAATCACTTTGTTAAGAGAAAGTATAGCAGAAGTCGATGCATCATTGTGTCCATAATTAAATGCTTTTCTAGTTGAAAACCCATTTTAAACCCTACCAAAAGAGGCTGAAAACCAGCTGAAGTGTAATGGTGGGTGGAACTGGAGCACACTGTTACTAAGCCTTTTGTAGCAATATTACAGGTGAATTTCCCATTATCCCATTCTAAAGTTTATTTTCAAAACACAGGGTGGGAAAGCAAACTTTCTCAGGGAAAACAACAAACAATAGCACTTTGACATATGACCCCTAGGAATCCCTACTCTTACCACCATTACATTCTTACTCAATTTACTAAACAGGATTCTATACACAGCCAATGACAAATTGCTACTGGCTGATCTACTCCAGAAAATTGCAAGAGTTTAAGTAAGAGTTAAGCGCTTAAAAACTTGTTGGACACATCGAGACGGTCAAGTCCACGATTGCTATTCCTGCACAAGCTCAGGAAACAGCAGCTAAGGAGCTTAGCACGCCTAAAACATGCACAGGAGGCTGTCACCATGGATAACGTGAGAAACTGTGCCCTATATGTAAGCTGCCACTTAAGTTTAAGAGCACCTTCATAAAGTTCAGCAGGATGCTATTGCAAAACAGCGAAATCAGCTGCCCTTCATTCTCCCTCCATTCAAATACCATGGTTTAGCTCCACGTTGGTGATTAAACCAGAGAAGTTCCCATATAAACCTGCCCTATAATTTCCTGATGGCAGACCTGCATGGCCACTGTGGTTATTCTGAAAGTCTGGGAGCTTCGGATTCTTTTTGTGTTGCTGTGTTTTCCACAAATACACACAAATAAGCACCTTACCTGAATAGAAAATATTGATTTTGGCAAGTTCTTTCTCACAGGTCTGGAAGAACTTCTCTTCAAACGTGGCAAAACACCTTTTCACTGTGTCCTCATCTGTGTCTATAAAACAAAACAGAAGAGAAAAAAGAAGCTGTAACAGAAGAACATAGGAACAATTTTCTAAGTGGCTGTCATGGAAATACTTCTTCAGAGTAAATCCACCTTCTTTGTCATGCAGAGAAAGAACAATCAAGTCCAAAGGGCTTTGAGGGAACACGTATTTGGCTGTAAAAGGAATTGCGCCAAGATAGAGAGGGAAAAACCCACAGAAGCAGAACTGCACCTTGACCGAAGTTCCCATCACCTTTTTTTAATCCTCCAAGCGCTATTGCAGATCTCTCATGCTTCATTTCCATGTCCTACTCCAGCTTGTGAGACTGCGCCTGTAGGGCCATCCTGGATCAAGACTGCTCTTTATACTTACAGGAATTGTTTTAAAAGGCATCTCACCTGCCACCACAGAGTCACCCACCCTAAAGCTGCACACCAGTGGAAAGGGAATACCATGCCCCATCCCCACCCGCCCACTCTGCTGCCTCCGGCATCCTGAAGCCACCTCTCTGCTGCCGTGTCAACCCGGCACAAAGCCACAGGGCCACTGCAGGGGTGGTCCCCCCTTCCCTCCCACATCACCTGTGCAACCATGCGATAAGCCGGATCAAGGAAAGACCTTCCAACCAAAACAAAAGCAGATTGAGTAGCAGCGTAACCACCCCCAACATGCTACCATCGCTCCATGTCAGGGTTAAATTCTTACATTTATTCACCCAGAAGTTGTTCTGCTCTCCAGTCTCGGGCATGGTCTCCAATACAAACTTTAGTGAGAGCTAACCTCTTTAACAAAGATTGGGGTTCATGATGGGGGTTTGTTCTTCCTTCCCTGGGTTTACCGTAGCAGAAAGCCAAGTACCATCGGTGCTGCGTGTTCATGCCGTGCCCTTTCCAGCTTGTCCGTCATTTCACCCAGAGCTTCTCCAGCACTCCCACCATTGCAGCGTGCTTTGTGCTGGGACTGGGACACAAGTTCTCAACCTACCACAGGCACTGGTCTTGCTCTTGAAGAACAAAGCTGGCCATGAAAAGCATTCATCCCAGATTAGCAAACAAATGTATTTAGGAGGGAAGTGCCAAGCCTTGAACTGAAGGCTTCGTTTGACCTGCCAGGAGGACTCCTTGGCTTCAGCCATTGTTCCCACCTTGTCACCCCTATAATCCTTCAAATACAAACGTAGCACCACAGCAAACTAAAATCTGCCCAGCGAGTAAATGGGAAACTGCGTGGAAACTACCTTCTTCCTTCCTGGACAATAAAAACCTCTCTCTCATAAGCCAAGTTTAGGGGAAGAGGCCTAAATTAGGGCAACCGTGATCAGAGCCACACTTCTCCCCCACTGCTCTGGGACTGTTTTAACTCTTTGGGAAGAACTGAGTACAATTCCATAATTCAAGTTAAATTTTGCAATTAAAGGAGCAATTCGGGCATTCTGTTATTACAAGGAACATCGTGCAGCTTCTCCAGAAGTGCACAATTTCAAAAACAGAATGACTTTTCTAATACCTAAGAAGTTAGTTTAATGATTAAAAATTAAAGAATCCACACTATAATTACAAAATCTAGCACTGTCAATCATCTGTCCCAAATGCTCCTAACACTGAAATAAAGCAGACTCTTCATACCCCGGATAGCTGCAGTTTCTGAATTCTCATGCAGTCTTACAGATTAAAAAGGTTAGTATTACTACAAAGAGGAAAAATTAAAATTTTATTACAGTCTTGATAAGGTCAAGAAATAGATTTTGAAACACATGTTATTAAATTGAGATGATGAGTCCCTAGAGGAAAGTTTCACTCACTAACAGATAAACACTCTGGACTGTCATAACAAAAAAAATCTTTTTCTTTTAGCATTAATTTCTAGGTAAAAACAACCTCAAAGTAGTATTAATATATATTAAATGTAAACTTTTAACATTTAGAATTTCCTGATTTTTATGTTTGTGGCACTGATATTAAACACCATAAAACATTCATATAGTGTCTGTAGGTTTGGGGGGTTTGTATAGAAAGAGCAAATAACACAACGCAAGCCTGCGGGGGCAATGGCGGAAGAAGTCTGTCTTGGAGTTTGACAGTGCTTTATAGAGTAAAACAGAGAGAAAAAACCCCCAGTCCTGCACAGATGACTGGTATTTACAACTCCACCATCCAAGGGCTTGTTGAAAAGAATTCGCAAGGGCACCAAAGGCTGTTCCAAACTCCAAGTTTTGGCTCCCGGGGTCCCTTTATGATCCGACGATTATACTTGCAGATCCGCAGCTACTCCCAAGGACGAGGGCTCCCTCCCTTGTGCAAACAAACCCCAAAATGACAGGGCTCCAACTCTTCTTTGCTGAAGAAAACCCGCAGCAGCCCCGAGGTGTCATCACACCCCTGCTCGAGGTCACCAGCCTGACGCAGACTTTGCGGAACGCACATGCGCGTACATCAACCGCTCCCGCTCAGCTTAGTGCCTCAACGCAGATCCCTCTTTGCGGGCAGCCGAAAACACCAGAAGGATAGAAAATAACTCTGCTTTGGGGCTGGTAATTTCTAACAGCGGAGTCACAGCAGTTGCAACATCCTACCTTGGGGCCCTACCAGTAGGGCCAATCTGAACTTGTCTACGAGCGCCCAAATCCTTGACCCAACAGCCACTAGCGCGGGCGGACAAAAGACAAACAGGCGGGTGAAGCAATAGAAATTACTGTGCAATATTTAATATGCAGAGATTTTATTCACTAGCTGCCTGAAACTTCTCCAATAACAGTAATCAGGCAGTATCAAAACAGAGCTGACTCTTAAGGAAGGACCTGGAGGGCAAATTCTTCAGCCCACAGAGTTCACACATCTCTAGCAGAAGAGCTTACCTATAGATGCTTTCTGACATGGGGTAATCATCCTTTCCTGCCTTTAAAAATAAATCATGTAGAAATAAAAGCACAGAGGCTTGCTGCTTTCCTGCTGCGGAAACACTGAGCCACTTCTATCATCACTTGTTTCTAGGTTTCAGTAAGTTCACAAAGCAAAAGTAAAACCAAGCAAGTTTTTAAACTTCAATCACTGGAACCAGCCAAGAAAAAAAAAAAATCTCATCAGGAAGCGGAGTATTCTTTTTGTCTGTGAAGTCAAGCACGAATATTTCTACGCAATCAAAATATCACCTTTTAAGACAGCAAAAAGCTCAGCAAAGCAACGTGGTGTTAAACGAACGTAACCAGTGCCAAATAAGTTAATAAGTATCTTGTTTTGTACACTACTGACCACCTCAGGAAATGATAAATAAGTGCGTTAAACTGTTTGACTATATCTGAAGTTTAGGAGAGGAAAATGGGCTTTAAAACACAAACCAGCCACTACTGGAAGACCTTCCAAAAACCTTGAGATTAGGAATTCAGGTCTTTCTTTCAACCTCAAAACATCGCTGACTCAGAGGAAAGCAAGTTCTACATAAACTATTCAAAATCCTTCTCCAAGTGTCAAACACCTTCTTATAAAAGATATTTTGCAGACCATGGTGGATGCCAGCTTTAAAAAAAAAAAAAAAGGCTTCTCTGGGAAGAAAAGGTTTCCCTTTGGTCCCGTTCCCACTGCAGTTCAGTCATTTAGCTGCAATAATAGAGAAGTGCTGCCAAGGCTATTGCCTTTATTTATTTATCCCCCCCCCCCCCCCCCCCCCCAGGCTAGGACAGGACAATGTTTTTTTGCCATGAGAAAATCACAGTGCCAGAAACCGGCCTTGGATTCAGAAGCTCCATGACAACAGATGCTGTTTTTAAAAGGCATCCAGCTATTGCTGCCAAGAAGGGCCAGCAGTAACCTTCCTTTTGTTCTTTTTCTATAGCCCTAACACTCCTTTTACCCTGAGCTCCACGACGTTGCCATGAACAAGGTTGCCAAGAAGATAGTCTGATCAATAGTGCAGCTTCCCGACCTCATCTTCCTATGCAATTGCCTGCTGCGAAGAAAAAACACAGTAAGCCTGAAAGGCTCTTTGCTTTTACTTGCAAAGCCAAGCGGTAAACCAGCAGCGATCTGGCTGTAATCCCGTCGCCACACTTTCTAGTTTGCAGAGAGTTCAGAGGCTGGCGCATCTAAAACAGAACCTGAAGCTGAAAAATTCAGATGCAAGTTACATCTCTGCGCTGTCCCAAGCGCTCATGTCTCAGTGCTGCTGTGAACCCCTCATTTCATTTCTCATTTTCTGCCGTTGGAGTATTTAAACAAATGATCAGCATCCCAGGCAGCTCTGCTTAGTCACTTTCCATGCAAGAAAACAGACAGCAAAAGTTTTCTTTGTTAGAGCAGTGCTCTCTAAGAGGAATCATTACAAATAAAATCCTTCACTCTTTAGCATGCTGAATTTTAAGGGACATTTAATTAAAAAAGATTAATTAGCTTTGTTATGAGATCAGCACAGGTGTAGTTCTCTGAATCACTTTCTGTTTGCCACGAAACAGTTTTATCTGAGTAAGGTTATTTCAACACTTCAGCTACAGAGGAGGCAATTTGGCATTAAACGCACCAAATCATACTGAACAGGTGATCACAAGTTTAACGTCAGCACCGTTTTGAATACGTTAAACTTTTAACATTTTCCACACCCTGTCCTTGGCCTCTTGCTAACTCCAAGCCCTGTAGACAGGGCTCAAATAGGTCTACGACAACAGAACTGTGCTCTGAAAAAGTAACGAGATTTAAAAGACAGTTTTCTTCTTCCCAGGTCTATGAAGACAGTAACTGCTTATACTTCTAGGCTCAGTGGCATATTAGGGAAAAAAAGAAAAAAAAGGCCACTTCTATTACCACTCTCAAAATTCTCAAAACGAGGGTCACTGTAATGAAAAAATGCCTCTGCCTCCAAAACCCCCATCAGCTTTGTCCCTCTACCCAACGCTCACAATTTTCTAATACCGTTGGCCAGTTCTACAGCACCAAGATTGCACGCTTTCCCAACCTTTTACACAGTACAGTGAAAAAAGTTTCACAGCTAAAAAAAAAAATAAAAAAAAAAAATCTCACACTGTGTAGTTCATAAATCCAAGGATGAAGATTACCTCACACCCCTAATGAATCATCCTCGTGTTTATTGGGGTATTTTTCCAAAGGAAAGGTTCTTCCACAAGGCAACTCCCTTCCTCACCACAGAAAGCCACACTTGGGTCAGCTGCAAACTGGATCACTCACTGAAAGCTTCCAATAAATTAATTGCTCACCGTGCATTTTCATGTCCAATCTTGTGGCAAATAAAATTCTGTATGAGAAAACTTTTAAGTGCTTAAAGCGCAGCTATAGACATTTCTCCCTAGGCATATTCTTGCTACAGGAAGAGGAAGGAAGCCGACTCTGCTTGCAAATAAGGAAGATTTGCGTTCACGTTATTCCACCTGACCTTCTGAGCTGCAAATTGTACCTACACATGTAATGGTGCGTATCTCTCAGAATTTATTCCATCAACCAAAAAGTGGACCTCAAACTGAAATACTATAAAATCAGAAAGGAATAAGGTTCATGCACTAGTTAATATGAAAAAAACCCAAAACACTAAGACAATCCATAGCAGGCTATACCTACTTTTCTAAACCATCATGAATGAGCTGGTCAGCTCTCCACTTAATGAATGCTTCAGCCCAAATTAGATTTGGTTATTAAATTATTTCCCTAAATCTAGTAATAAAAAATGACCACTCAGGTAGCAAATGAGGTTGGTTCTGCCTGCACACGCAGTGTTTGTGTGTGGGCAGGGGAAGGAGGAGGCAAGAACTGCTGCAGGTCACCAACACAAGTTCTCTCAGGTCTTGGTTCACCGTTTTGTTGTTTTTACCAATTAAACACGAATGAATGGAATCCATTTCAAATTACCTTTAAAAATTACAATTTTCAGGTTGGTAAAAATTCTGCTTCCTTATTTTTAGGTTGTATCACTGAAATCTTAGAAGGAAACCAGCCAGATTCTTGTAGATGGTTTATTTAGCTGGAAAGAAAAAGCAACCTCCACAACATGCCTACAAGCTACATATCCAACCAAGCGCCTACTATAAATTATTTATACTCGTGACTCTGTAAACATAGATTCTAAAGCAACGACAGCCTCCTGGTATGAATTTCAGGTGCAGAAAAATCAGGCAATGCAGTGGCCAGATGTGAGAAGACAGCTGTGCCGAGCTGGCTGGCTATGAACTTTGTAGCTCAAAGAGTGTCAGGTTTTGCAGTCTACAGGGTAGCTGCACAGCTGTTCCAGAGGTTCACTTCTTTAAAGAAGTGTCCAGCACTCATAAGAAGTCATTTTGCAAACAAAGGCGGTGGCACTAGTCTTTGTCAGCTATCAGAGGAAAGTCACTAAGGGGAGAGCGTGGCGGTGCTGTCACTGGATTCTCCTGGTACAAGCGCGGCTACGCGCGCATTACTGTGACAACAGCTCCCCAAAGCCATCTGTGCAATACTGCTTTAAAGCCGACCTTTTTCAAATTCTCTTATTTCAGAGGAAAACGATTCGAACCCTTCAGCAGATATGTAAAAAGCACGGCTAGTTCAACCCTGGGCGCCTGGAAGAGGATCTAAATGACTGCCTTCCAAGTAGCTGGGGTGGGGGGAGGCAAGAAGGGTGCAAAAAACCCAATCAGGTTGGCACAGCTTTGGAGCAGAGATGACCCCAAGGCTCTGTAAGCTTACATCCCACCTGTCCCCAGTTTTGCTGTTATAATGGACCATTATTAGATCATTGTCTGAATTTGCAAACTGCCAGTGCGGTCTCAGCTTTGGGATTATACAGCCATTCTGCCCTGATATGTGACCACGATGCTTCAACACTTTTACGATGCTTCACTTCTGTACCATTAGGAAAATCAATATTCCAAATAGAGTAAGAAAACTGAGGCTATGTGGTGCCTCAGATTTGAAGGACAGCTAGTTAGAAACTTGTGACAGAAAAAAAAAATATTAAGAGAAGCAGCACAAATGCCTAATAATATTTCAAAACCTACCATAAAAATATTGTTAATACAGTATGACAGACCTGGATGCCAGGAGACATCATACAGTGACAGGACTCTCAATACCTGCCTTTCCTGGTTAAGAACAACCTTCAAATTCTTATTCTTTTCAAGAAGGAAAGTAAAGATTCACTATATATTTTTGCAAAAGTTTCCCAATAAGCTAGACCAGAAATAATGCCATACACTTGAGGATCAAGAAAAGATGGTCAACAAGAGCTAAGACTGCAGATGAAATTTCACGTTGGCCATTACCAGACCTGAAGACAAAGAATGGAGAATACCAGGGTTGAGTTACTCAGTTGGTGCATACTAGAACCTGTCCAGACACAATGGTCACGTTTGCTCGGTTTAGACAAGTAACCTGCGATGCAAACGGAGATACTGCAGCTTTGTGGAATTACCCGGATCACACTGGGACCGTCCCTGGTTACACACCGCACCTGCACGTTCCTCAAGCTGCTGATCTGCTGCCTTGAGTTCTGGCTTTCATTTAAACATGACAAGACAACAGCAATTATGGTTGCACAAAAAACCCTATCACAGTTTACACATTTGAGGTTAAGTAAGGCAGAGATACTCCAGCCTCTTATGGACTAGAGGTTTGAACTAGCCCATACACCTCTGACAGATGCTCCGTGAGACAGAAGTTCAGCACTGCCATCCATTCCCTCTGCAAAGAGAGATCTTCATTAACCTTTAATCTGAGCAACATTGCATCTGAGATGATAGTTTCTCCCCCTCCTCAATGCAGGGCCACCAAAGTAAAAAATTAGCAGTATCTGTTCATGCTTTTAAGATCCACTGAATGGACATCAAGTAAATAAGCACAGCTGTGTTTTATACAGATACAAAACAATCTGAAAAATCTTCTTTCTGCTAATTCACATGGGTGGAAATAAAGGATACTTCCCTAAGTTGCCCAACTTGCTCCTTAACCCAAATAGACAAAAGCAAAACAAAAGAAGTCACAAAAGCACACGGCAGCATGGAAAACCAAGATCAGAACTGTTGATTTAAAATCAGGTGCTCCGAGTTCAAACTGAAGTTTTTCCTTATATTCACCTACCCCACGTTTCCCTTCAGCCTGGCGAAACTCCATGAATTCAGCAAATCCTCTGCTGATACCAGTACAAGTGCTAGAGCTCCTGACCTTTTAGCCAAGCGACGTTTAAACAGATATACATGTATGCTCCAGAAAAGGGAGGGAAGATCATCGCAGTGCTATAGATTTGGGCCTTTGGGCTAGCCCCCAAATCAGTGATGGAAGAAATTACCATTGGGACTAGAAAAGCAGCAGCAAGGGGCAATTAAAGGAAACTCAAATACTCCAGTGCTGAATATAGTAGACATCCCTCACCCTAAACTCCACAAATACTCTTTCCCTGCCCCACCTGCTGAATGAAGGTTGTACTTCATGGCCTGGAAAGAGACATAAGAGGAAACTTTCCAATCTTTTTTAATGTGCATTCATATTTATCAAGAAAGATTTAAGTTCAATCTTTTGAATATTTTAATCAAGCAAAAAAGGTTTCTGTCAGGATATAACGCTTCATAATAAAATGACTGTTTATGCTCATTTTATTGAGCCTCCACTTTTAATAGTCTTATTTCCAGAATTTTACTAAGCAATAACAATTACCTTCTCATTAAAACTGCACAAAAACCTTCAGAACATCTGACATAACCAAAAACACACGATAGGAATTAAAACAAAACTGAGCAATTACAGCCAGTTAAAGGAACGGTGATAAAATGCACTTTTAAAGCCTTGTATTATTAGGTAAGTTTTTCCTTCCCATGACAATCGTGTGTAGATGGAGTGACGGGGAATTTCGGAGGCAGCCCAGGCTGCCCTTTATGTCCTAGCTCAGACACGCACCCGATGCCCCTTCCCTTGCTCTGGTACTGCTGCTCATCCAAGCCCACAGTGAACCAGTTCATGAAGTTAATCTGGTATTTAGAGAACTACTCAGGCATTAGAACTAAAAAGCGTTAAAATTGATCAATAAACTGGTTTCTTGTGGTTTAGTCCTCTGAAACAGCTCATCGCAGGTAGGGAGGAGGCAGTGAGGAGATGGCCCCTCTGGCATCAGCTACCCATTAGGCTGATTTAACTGGCATATCAAATCACCCCCCTTCAATTCGCGGCTGTCTTGTGATGAGAGATGACTAAAAGTGTTACCCCACAGCTCAGCTGACAAGGAGCCGTTGATAAAGCCAACACAACTCACTTGAGTTGAACTCATATGCCTGTACCTTCGATATGAACACAGCAAACATCTCGATTATTAGTTAAACAGATTGAACATGTTCAAGCTTTGGTCTTTTTCTCAATAGCACCTAACCTCCTGCCAACGCTGTGGCAGCACGTGTGCCTCTAGTCTTCTCTTCTTGTCAAACTCTGTAATGACGCATTTATGGGGAAAAGCCTTCCTTACCTTGGATACAAACCGGCTAGTTCAACATACTCCAGCGCAACCGGCGTTAAAACATTTTTCAGATATTTTAGTATAGTTTTAACTATTTTGAATAGGAATAAAAATAATTATTTTCGTGTAAAAAGGTAAAATGCTTAAAAGAAGAAATAGGTTGGAAAACAAAGTAACAAGAATTCACTGCAAGGTGGTGTTACACAAGCACCTGCAGCAACATTTTGCTCCACAAGCTGTACTGGGACCTTTGAAAAAGGCAATGCCTTGATCCAAGTACTCTTGGGCGTGACAGCTGGTTGCTGTCCCCTCCACCTGTGTCCTCACAGGGTTGTCTTCTGCTGGGTCTGATGAGCCTTCCCAAGATACCTGTGCTCACGGGTCTTCTCTGTACCAAAGGTGCTCTGCAAGGGTCCAAGTTTCCATACATTCCATTGTGGACATTTTCCTTTGTCCACAGCCCCCACGGTGCAGATGACATTTGGTACGGCAGTGATGTACAAACGAGAAGGAAAATCTTCTCCCCAGAAAAGAACTGAAAAGGTTGAATACATGCAGTGCCACGGCAGACTTAACCTGTCACCCACTCATCTGAAGAACAAGATAAATGCAAGGCAGAATCATCCTGAAATGTAATTTAAGTCTTGTTCTTTCAGTGCTTTCTCCCTCCTTCCCTCCACCAAATACCAGTTTCTACAGTGTGTATAAATATATATTTTTTATTTTTCTTTTTAAATTGCTGGCAAAAATCAGGTTGTGCATGAGCAAGTCCTACAAGGAAAGCACCAATTTATGCTGAAATAAGAGGCCCAGAAACTATCAACATTTTCACAGCGATAAAGCCATCACTGCAAATGCAGCCTGCCAAGCAGCTCACCTGTGCCGCACTGCCAGCCCGTGCAGCCTTGCCACGCTCGCCCAAATCGAGACTCATAAAACCTAAGCAGTTCTGCTCTTTATCAGGATTTGCAGGTGGTCACCAGCAGGATACATACTGCAGGAGCTTTAGGAAATGCCATCTTTCAGCATTAAAACCATGCCCTGTTCAGGCTCCTTGTGTGCACGCTCCAGGAGCAAGCCCAGCAGCCCAAGAGCCCGCTCCCCGAGAAGGGCTGCCTGCCTACGGGAGTGCTTAAATAGCTGCAGAAAGAGGACCCACAGCAATGCCTCTGGGTTGATAAGTAACACAGAAATAGAGGCACTGAATTAGTTTTACAAAACCTCACTTTGGACTCAAGCACTTCTTTGAGAGCTGGTCCGTGCACCCAGCGATCTCTGCTCCTCTGGTACAAGTGTGCAATCATCCATGTGCTGGAAAAGGTTATTCTCGACCCTCCTCGGTTCCCTGATGGACTCTGTCAGGCAGCTGTGAGAACAGCAGCGGGAGCAGGAATGAGGGGCCAAGCTAAGGCTTAAAACAAGCAGCAAGGTCAGTTTAAGGCAGAACAGGGAGAAAGGTAAGCTCTGACTACAGAGGTAGTATTTACAGGGCCTCAAAATATTTCTTTTGAGGAACCAAGCTATTTAAACCCAGATTTATTTCATCCTGCCGCAGATAATTCAGTATGTACTTTGGCAAACCAGAGACAGCACTGTTTTGAACAGGGGAATCTTCTCCATACTGGGCAGAAGGCACATACCTCTTCTCTGTCTTACCTGAACAAACATCACCCCCACTCAATGGGGCTTCAAACGTTGTCAGTAAAGCTTCCAGACAACAAGTATTTCTGTCAGGAAACTTCCCTGCTTTCTCCTTGTTCTCCTCTGTCACTGCACACGGAGGTGGTAACCTCCGAGCCAGAACCACCTCAAAGCTTACAAGAACATGTTGCTCCGAGTTATTGGCATCTGTTCTCTGCCTCGCATGGCACCACAGAAATTGCCGTTTCACATTTAGCCGGCAGTCTATCTAACCGAGCATCCCACTTTGGTAGTAACCAGTATTGGACAAAGCACTTCACTACCTGCTATGACTTTGCACAGTAAGGGAGAAAAAGCTTTGCAGTCCAGGGCGCTGATTTGTTGCCGTTGCTGCTGGCAAAATCGTGAGAAACTCGAGATGGAGGTACTACCTCCTCCCGTAGGTTGCCAGCAGTGATACTGAAAATCTTTAGGGAAATGGTGTAATTAAGAGCATTATAACTTTTTAAAAATACAGGGAATAGCAGAGTGTGCTTTCTAATCCTAATGCTCCTGGGACAGGGCACAATTTGGATGGGGCAAGCCTGTCCCCGCACAGCACACCGGTGTCCCAGGAGAGAGCCTGCTTGGTTGTGTTTGTCTGGGGAGAGGCAGAAAAGGGAATTACAGCTAATGGAAAACATTTTGCATAATTGGAACTGATAAGAGACCTATACCCATCACTCCAGGAAACCATTTGCATCCGTGTAACAATTACAGCACATAAAATTCAGAAGTTAAGCAAAGAAATAGAAACACTAATACTGGCGGTAAAAGCCAGGTGAATAAATGGACCACCACCATTAAAAAAACTGATGCTATTTTAAACCTCTTTTCAGACACACGAGAGCATTTTTGTTGGGGATAGCGGGGGGGGAGGGTGTGGAGAAGGGAAGGGACAAAAGGAAGATTAACAAAACTGTGTCTTGGGAAAGACTTCAATTAATATTAAGAGCAACCAGAAAGAGAAAACAAATGATGCAGAACCAACTCCAGGCTCCCCGTATGGAGGACAGCGAATGCACGGTACAAAGACAAGCCTACTTTAAACATGCTATCGATGGCTTAATTTCCCCCCAGGGAGTGAACACGATTCCAATACATTTTTCCTTTTTTATTTTACCAGCTATTAAGAGCAAACAGTTAGCAAAAAGATAATAAGCAAGCAATTATCAGATGAAGAAAAACATGTTTCCGAGGTATCCCAGAGAAATGACACGGGGCTTGAGAGTGGCTCTGTGTGAGATTTTACCAGGGGACCTTTACAGTCAGACCATGTTCAGCTCTTTCTGTCTTCCCAGGAAGGAGGAAACATAACAGCTTTGTAATTCTCATCCGTGTTTACATCAGTGTCTTCCTAAACGTTTTGCACAATTTAAAACAACATTTTTCTTTTTAAATGATACACGTCTAGTTCAAACACCAGTAAATGAGCATTAAGGTAGCTGCTTATCTACTCAAGGCAGCAATTCTTCTCTTTTAATTCTTACAGTATTATAGCGACAGATGTTGTAAGATCCTCCCAGCATTACAAAGCCTACCCAAGGTTATATTCCTCCTCGCTCACACATGTGCACAGCCACCCAGCTGAGCCCCACCCGGCTACTCATTAAAAAATATGTATTGAAGCATGCCCGGAGACACTGCGGTAAATTCAAGATAGGCAGAAGTTCTCCGGTGCAGGTCTCCACAAGTTCAGAGTTGTTGTCTTTCAAACACACTTTCAAGTAGCATCCCTTGCCTTCCCTTATTCTCAATCCTGCGCTTAAAGGGCTTGTTTAAATCCAATTCAAGTAAAAGTAGTGTTCCTCAGACGCCACTTCGCAATGGGAAGTTTTGCTATGAGTCGAGTACATGGCCACAGTTCGAATGTCCTTCCTTCAAGGGGACAGAAGATGGTCTTTCAAAGGGATTGATTTGAAAGTCTATGCCCACTTCAACTCTTCAACAGAGCTACTGTGTTCAAGGGGTAATTTTAGTTTAAGATTAATACGCAACAGAGACCAGGACTGCACTTGTTTGTCTGTCTTCCAAGCTAATCCCTTTCTTTTTGCCCAGCACAAGTCCCTAGCCAGAAACCACAAGGGCTGGGTATCTCCTCTTGGAGCATCCCTGCCAGACTGGAACTGGAATCCTTTTGAAAAGGATTTTTACACCCCAAATGAGAAGAAAGATTTAGAGGCACGTGATCCCCCCTCCCATTTCCCCCAGGCTCAATGCACAGCACTGCTGGCACTTGGTAAATAAAAAGGCAAAAGGGACCATTCAGTAATTTCTATTGCTTACAGAACAAAACCTGGTGGGAAGGGAATACACAAACTGCAGAAGTAACTGCCAACAGAAAGGATTTTTGCATCCAAACAGAAATTCTAAGTATGCCGAGGGTAAAAAACTGAATGGTCCAACTTCCTAAGTCACCTCTTACTTACATTTCAAAGAACGCATTACAGAGCCACCACAATTAATTCTGTTTTACCCCTATTCGTGACAATGGCAAAAAGCCTGAATTCTAAGTCTCAGCTGCAGTATCAGCTGTGCAAATGGACAGAACAGCAATATTTTCAATAAACTTGAATAAATCGTCTATGAGCATCTTCCCAAAGAAATGCACTTTACCTTCAAGTTGGCACAGTCACCAGCGACACAAGGCAGACGCACACTAAAACATTCTGCAACAGGGGTTATAAACCAGCTAAAGCAGTCAAGATACAGCACAGAAGTTCAGGATTAGGATGACCAACCTCAGCTTTACTCTGTAGTGTCCCACACAATAAAAAAAATTAAATGAGAATGTTTTAGTGTGTCGCTATTCTAGATTAAAAGCCGGACTTGCTTTTAAAGACACTGGAGAGAGGGGAGAGTTATACAACACATTTCAAACATCAGGGACCGTTTCCCTCTCCATCTGACCTTAACATTTGCCGACCTCTAAACATACTTACATCACCTTACACACAGGTACATTCTCTGTTAAGGGTAAATGAAATTAAGCATGCTTTGCTGTAAAAAAAACCTGCCAGCCCCTTGCCTGCCCCTGCCCTACACAGCAACTTTGCCAAGCAGCAGTTAACAAGATACCGCCCGCTTTGAAGCTGTGGTTGACTTGAAACCTTGTTGCTTGCAAAACCTGTTAAATGAAAGACTATTCCTAATTTAAAGTATGGGTGAACGAAATGGAGTAGAGACGCAAGCACTCAAAACAGCAGTACCCGCGAGCAGGGAGGAACTCGGAGCTTTGTTCACCAAGTGTTTGAAAGCTTTTCCAGTGCTCCCGGGAATCTGGACCCAACACCACACCTTCAAGCCAAACCACCCGTGAGGCGCTCTCTTTCTAACAACAGCAAAACCCCAAAATGTCATTCTTGCTCCCCTAACCGTGTTTTCAGCTTTGCGGTCATGTCCTCACAGAAAAATTTTAACGCAACAGATGACCGTAGCGTCCAGAAACACTGCTCATGTAGCCGGCATGCTGCTAATCAACAGCCAGAGCAGATGGAATGCAAATCTCCCAGCGAGGGGAGACCAGGAGGCTGTCACCATCCTGCTCTGAAAACGTAAATGAGCTATTATCAATTAGGAGCTAAATTCAGACAGAATTTTGGTGAAAGGCAACACTTCAAGGTGTTTATGGGGAAACCAATCTGCTCCATTTAAAAAAACCCACCATGTATTGCAAGGTTATTCCGTGCTGTTATAGCTGTCAGCGATGCATCAGCACAAGTTGTTGTTGTCCTGATTTTATTTCCTGCAAGGATTTTCATTTAAGCTTTAGGAAAATTAATCCATTAACTACAAATAGAGTGAGGATGGCCTTAAAGGTAACATTATTTTCTTCTCACCAGAAGTTTTTTTGGGGGGGCAAATAATTTGGAGGATGGAATCAGCTCCTCTTCAACAGCAGAAGACAGGGGGAGTGGAAAAAGCATCACTCAGAAGTCACATGGAAATGAAGTTTTGCTACAGCGGTGCTGGACTATACCAGCAAGCCAAGAAGAACCAACTTCAATAGGTTTGTGGGCTCCTTTTAAGCATATTCACACACGAGAAGCATTGAAGCTGCCCCAGTTCATTCACTCAATTGATTCACCAACTGTTCTGAAACATGAATAAATATGTAAGTGGCTACTCTACTCTAATTAGTGACATTCAGTGAATCTAACCAGAGAGCCTAGACCTCCAGCCCCTGCATTTAGCTCTCAGTGCCTCTCCCTTGGGAACTGAATAGCAATCAGGTATGTAATGCAGGCATGGTTGCTTTTTTTTCTTCCTATTTAAGGTGGAAAATTAGGGGGGTGGGGCAGGGAGATAGGACGGAAAAAAAGAATTAAATCCTTAAACCCTGGCAAATGGTCTAAACATGCTTAAAGAACTGCTTTAAGAAAAAAATATATTAGAAAATAGGGAGAAGGAATAAAGGAAAAATAAAACTGACTGCAATTGCAGAAAACATGAAGCAGATGATGCATTTCCTATGTGATAGCTTAAACAAGTCCCAAGGCACACCTCCTAAGTCCATCAAACACCAGATTTACATAAAATCATTAATTCATTACAGTCATGAAAGAAAAGAGGGATGGGTTAGGAGGGACAGGATGGAATGAATGAAGCCAAAATTTAAGCCAGAGACACAAGCAAAACGTCCATATCCATGCACGCAGAGCTTCCCGAAGGAGAGATACACAGCTAACCTCAAAGAAATTTCTCCAACTGAAAAATCTTAAAGTTTGCCAACACTAAAGAAAAATGTACATAGGATAGTAATACCACTTGTACGCCCGCGCTTTGTGGCAATACAAAGGGAAGCTGCTGATGCTGCACTTGTTCCTACCCCTGACGAGTTATTTGCTTCTGGTTTGGTTTCCATCACGCCGAATTAGAAACACGGCCTCTATTCCTGCTAAAGCTGCCCGAGGACTGCCAGGTCTCAGCCACCTCTCTTTTGACCCTCTGGAGTCAACTCAGCTTTTCATAACGCTTCTTGCCATACCCCTGAAAGAATGGTACCTTTTAAGGAAAGATTAAAGCCCCCTGGAAACTCACGTCTAACATAGGAATGAAATTTTTAGGTTTCTTTCCTGTTTTATCACTTGATTCACATGCACACCCCGAAACTGCAATTCTGTAGCTATCAATCTGTCTTAAGAGACGGTGTTATCGCGGCAATGCCACAACACAACACAACTGGTCTTACAGACGGCTGCACTATTTTTAAAGCGGAACATGGAGGTTATTTTCCTCTCTTTTGCCAAACAAGTGTGTGAAATGTGCCACATGGCAGGTAGCATGCAGATGACAAAACAGTCAGAATTCAGTACAAATACAGGACGGGGTTGCCAGAAGGATGCTAACAACTCTTTGTCAAAAAAATACACTGATACCTGCTGCAACAGAAGCTTTGGCGTATCTTTGCTCTCCGGAGGTGGTAATTTCCACCATTGTTACTACCTTTGTAATCTCGAATACAGCTGGATAAAGGAGAAATGGATTTAAGACCAAACGAGCGTCCTGGGTCTTGGATGCAAACTTACCCAACAATCTGTTGATGTGTCCATCAACCTCTCAGGTGCAGAGAGAAATCACCGCGAATTTTGAGACTGTTAGAAGAGGAACTGCTGACACAAAGGAGATGCACCGGAGGCAAAGATAGCGCGTTTTCTGTAACGGATGGACTCAGACCGCATGCAGAGTTCATTTTGGGAGAGAGTCCAACTTTGGAGCTTACCTAAGAAGCATTTATAGGCTGTCACACACACCTAACACTGGACACAGCAGAAGCGAGCCTGAAAAAACCCTCTGGGATGGAATTAAAGTCTTCACACAGACAAGGGGTCTAAATAACATTTCAAATTTGTGCCCAGGACCAAGCTGAGCACCTTCTAATCACCCTATCATCTGAAAGGTCCATTTGGTGCTAATATACTAAACAGCCAAAAAGCAGAGATACTCACAAGAGTTACAGGCTTTGTATCGCACGACTACAAGAGACCATAAGAACACAAGGTATCAAAGGCAGTGAGGACAAAAGGTACACAATAAGAAGTAAATACATTTAAAGGGAACTGTAATAACTTATTGGGAAAAAAACCCCCAGCCTTCCCTTTGTAAAGGCTGCATGTACCTGTCCTTAAATCGAGATAAGCCGTGCCTAACCCACAAGCCGAGTCGTCTGTTGGCAGCGTTGGAGCAGCCCTGGCGCTGCAGCCATGGAGCACGCAGCTCAGCTGACAGTATCAATTACGCTGGCTTGTTTGGAGGGACAGGAGAACACCCACAAGGCACAAAATACAACTACGCACAGGCAGCCTCTATACACAGAGTCACTGATCATTAAATCAATCTTGCTTTTTAAGAACAAGCTTGAAAAGACCAATCCGAGTGGCTGCTGCTGAACTAATGGATAGATTTGCTTTTGTGTTTATTGTACAAGAGCAAATCTAGGAAATTTATAGCAAGTGACGTTTTATGAGAAAGCATCTTTGCAGCTATGTTTAAAGAATTTTATCATTTTAATTTCAAAATGCAAAAGCAAACACAAGGATTCACTAACCCATGACCTAGCATGCCTTACTAGCACATTGTTTAACTTAACAACTTAAGAAATGATCTGTGAATTGTTCTTTGGATACCCACAGACTATGTATCCCTCCTCATGAGCAGATCCATTAGCACTGAAAGATGGAAAATAAATTCCTTCCCTGCAAATGTAGTATAAATACATGCCATCTCTACAACCACTAGTAACAAAGATTTAACAGCAACAGCCCATGTGCACGTGTTTCAAATATTCACAACAGAAGGCTCCAAGTAGGAAAATTTGACAAGAATTAAACAGTGTTCCATAGAGGTGATGGTGTATTCAGGCAAGCTATACACATTTAGGAATGCTGCCAGTACTGAAAAAAGGTTTGTAATGTTGTAAAAAAGAGTTTTTATTATTTTAAATAATGGCTTTTTATTTTGAGTGGTAAAATGTTTGCCGAAACAAGTGTTTCTTATGAACCATAGCCTACTGCCCTAAATTCCTCTCTGAAAATTGTAATTATTTTATTACAGTAAAACAGTTACATCATTTTCAGAGCCTGAAATTGTAATGCTGTCAAAAGACGTATGCTGATAGAGAAATCCAGTGCCATCAACTATTAAGTCTGACTTCCTTTAACAAGTCTTTAACGAAGTCTTAGTGAAACAACTTCTACATGACGGCAGCGTTCATTAAGGAGACAGTGGCGAGCTGCCTCCAACGCCACTAAAATACAGAAAAGCTCTGAGCAACTGTAGTGGAAGTGTTTGCATCTGTTTTCTTTGCTGCTATCCACAAACCTATGGGTAATCACAGAGCTCACAAAATTCACATCACTTATTTCACCAGAGGTCAGGAAAACAGCACGCGGAGCTGAGGCAAGCACTGGAACGACTCAGGAAGGTGAAACGGAAGCCCGCCGCAGGCTGTACCTGATGGTCAGCTCCCAGACGCTGGCAGCAGATGAATTCAGATGCACTCGGGTCTCTGCTAGCTGGGAACCCCTCACTGCTGCTAGCCACGGACACAAAACCAACACGAGAAGTAAAGGGCAGAAAAGCCATAAATGAGAACCGAGAAATACGTTATACATCAGGCTAAGCATTATAGCCTTATGATATTGTGCTCTAGTCTAAAAGAAACACCAAATAACAGACGTACAAACACATCCCCAAGTATTTATCGTGACACGTTACAGTGTTGAGGAACGAGGCAAAGCTCTCTGCTCTGCGATAAGTCTGGGACGGAGGAAAAGACCTTTCCCAAGAGGCGGGAAGGGGAAAGCATGGAGGTGGATTTTTACATGAGTTTAAAGTAATTTTTCCAGAGGAATTAGTTTCTAAAGAACCAGAAACAATCTCACTTTCCAACAGCAAGAAATAAGGTTCTTGCAAACTCTCCTGCTTTTTTTTTTTTTCCCTCCCATATGCAGAATCATTAATGAATTCTCCATCTGCACTCACAATTGCTCTTAACATTTGCACAGCCCGAAACAAAGATGTTCTTGGTGAGCTGCAGTCCTCTCCTGGCACCTTTCAGAAATGAAATGCCAAATCTGTCTGGTGACATCTTTGACCCATGACAACACTGCAGGTTCTTGGAAGGAAATTCCTGGATGAAATCAATACGGTGCTATAAAACCCTGTCAGTTTTGCTATCGCTCAACAGGAGGACTGCATCAGCAAGACAAAAGCAACAGAAAATTCCGTCCCAGCATATGGGAAGGTATGGAAAAGGCTGGACCGTTAGGGCTGCATGAGCGGCGGCGGCTGCAGGAATACAACCCCAGTGGCACCTGCAGGAAACATGTACTGCAAGAGGAGACTGCAAGGCAAGCCCTGCTCCCAGCTCTCCTCAATTCCCACAGTTGGGAAATGGGCAAAGAGGGGTTTTTTGGGAAAGAAAAACTACACTATAATCAAGAAATAAATACGTCATTGTAAGGTTCGCTTTCTTCTCTTATTTTACCTGCTTGCTGCACAGTTCTCGCACATCTTGTCACTGATGATGGACAATTCACTTTTAAACTCAAGACGCACAAACAGGGATTGTGAATGCACAAGACTTTCCAACAAAGAACACTCTTCCATCCACGTGGGATGGGGATATTTTACTACTGTTTCCATCAAAACAATATTCTCGATGCTACAGTATCTCCAGTGGGCTGTACTTAACTCACGCAAAGATGTTTTGTGTGCACGGCAGCCACGTGAGAAGGAGCGGCACGCAGCCAAAGAGCACTGATAGAACAATTTCCCCTCTTTCACCTTTTCAATGTTATTCCACGTTGGCAAATCCTGACTTCTGTCAGTTTGGGAAGACTGCTCCTGCTTTTTATGAGATGTTTTTAGGAGGGCTACAGACACCCTCCCCAAGCTACCAGCAGCATGATGCATTCACAGCCCTCCAATGCTCGCTATTGTCTTTGCTCCCACTTGTTTAAAATTCCTACGGGATACTGACATATTTCAATGGTGCCTTAATAATAGCCTAATAATTGCTGCAGACAATAACTTACATTGTATTGAGACCTCGCCTGTGGGGGGTGGGTAGGAGGAGTTGCCTTGGTAACTATGAAAAAATCATATGGCAAATAGACAGACACGAAAGGACATGAGCTGATCCGTTTGCTCCCTGCTCAGAAATCCCTGGGAAACAGTGACACTGGCACGAAAGTAAGGCTCTTCTGGTCAGAAGGTGTAAATAGCACTAAAACCTGACTCATCTGGAGGTTTAATTAAGGCTTGGGCAAAGATGCCGTTATGATCTATGCGGTAAGGGCCGAAGGTAGCAGACACTACAAATTCAGTGAGCGATGAAAACCGGTTCTCAGTCTCAGTAAGATGGAAGTTTGTCGTCTGAACAGCTTAATGCTAAGTGCTGGAGAGAAGCTAATGAGGTCAGTAAGCTCGAATGCTCCAAGCTTGTGTTTTCTCTTTGCTCTACTTTGATCGAGTTGGCAGCTTTCTTCGAAAGCAATCAATATTGTAATACATAGCAACTCAGACTCAGCTTTTAAAACATGGCAGGGATTGCCACTGTATGGCTGAAAATAAACATGTACAGACTACACATTCTTGCATTTGTCCTACAGAGCAGAAAAAATAACTCCTGCAAGTGCAAGCAACCTAGCTAATCCCTCCATGTTGTTTCTGTCCTCCAAGTCTGCAGAAAAACTGGCTGCTCACCAGAAAAAAGCATTCAAAAAGAGGACTACGGTTATTACTGACATAACAGCTCGCAGGTTTGGCCTCCTCAAAATGGGCAAGTGACAGCAGCAGACAAAGCAGACTGGCAGCCAGCAGCTTGCTCCATCCAAGAGGAGACCACGTTCATGGACATATGAAGGCCAACGCGGCTAGCGAGCTGCCGAGGCACGGCCACAGCCAGGAGGCAGGCAGCGAAGCCGCCGCTGGAAAGGCTCCCTCAGCACTGTCTCATCCGTTATCTCCAATTAAATGCGTTTTCCAAAGCAGAAGAACAACGATAACTAATTCCAGTCCCATGATGCCATTTTATGTCTATCTGTTTCTGAGAAACCATCCATGGCTGGACATACTTGCACGTGCCATAGACATCTATGGGGGGAAGCTATGAATTCACGCAGCTCTATCTGGTGATCACACAGAAGATAGTTTCTACGTAGTTTCTACGCCTGCGATGACGGCTGGTGCACGATTAGGCAAAGATGATCCATCCCTGCGGATGAGAAGGCCACGCGGAGGCTCTGAAAGCTGAGCAAGGGAGGACGGGGAGCGGGCAGGAGTAGGAGGTGCTCTCATGTACCAGGGGAAGGAGGGACCTATTGACAGGGCTCACCCCTGCATAAAGGCCATCTCAGCTGTGCACTGACAAGGCCACTCAAAGAGGGGTACAACAGGCGAGAACCATCGCTCCTAAAAGAGAGAGGCAGGAGGCTCTCAAAGGCAAAGGACAAAGAGCTCCTCTTCAAAGGAAAACGGCACAAGCTGATAAGATGGATGCCTTCCAGCACGCGCTTTCTTCCCAGCGGCCAAGTAAAGGGGCTGGGCTTTCTTAGTATTGCCTTTGGAAACGGGATCAGAATATGGATATTTAAAAGCATGTTCTGGCACAGACCCAGTTTCCTTGCCAGCAAGATTTTCAACCTCTAACACTGAGCAAAATCCTGCTAATTGCAGAATTGTTCTTTCTTCAGAGAGTCATTCCTACAAAGCTTTACAAAATCAAAGATGTCAGATGAGGCCAGTACCATTTCTCTATTCTCTAAAATACTCAATGGCAGAAATTTAAACCTACAGGGATGAGAAAAGAAACAACAGTCAGCACTAACTCTAGAGACCTCATTTGATTTGAATTTCACTTTTCAAGCTGCCTGCAGAAAGCTGAAAGAGAAGCTGTTAGCTTTCACCGTGAGCTGGCAACATAGTACCGACGGAGGAGAAAAGAAACACGGAGATCAGGAAAGGGCTGGAAAGGTGAAAATCCCCTGTGACATCCTAATCATTTTTTGCAGCGTATCACAGGATACCAGACCATCTCAAAAATGGAAACGACAGCCTCCTCCGCTATCAGGAGCATTTATCTGATGCATTTTCAAACCTGGGAAAGCAGCACACCGACGATACTGCAATTTAGTTCAGCCATCCAAATTGACTAACCAAATCTACAGATAGGACTAAAAAGCCTAGTTTATCTACAGTAGCTACGTGCAGATTTTTTTCTGCCAGACAACTGAGGGGGAAAAAAAACCTACAACAGTCTCGTTGCCCATGTTTCAAGATAAGTACTTAAGCCAGTCACCTCTCTCTTTGACACCTGTACTCTGAAATTATAGATATAAGAGCGAATGTCCCATAGGAAACAGGCTTTTCTTCAGTTAAATAGGTTTTATTTCAAAGTAAGCCAAATAATCTTTTCAATACTATTCCATATCCTTTTGGTATCCCAATCAAGAAAATGTATGAGGAGTAAAAGACCACTTAGAATAAATTCCTAAAGATATACATACAGACATATAACAACTTTTTTTTTTTTTTTTTTTTTTAACTAAAAACTCTGAGAATAGTTTAGACCAATCCTCAAAGGAAGGGAATAGATGAGAGATACCAGGACTATGACAAAGTATTGTGGATACTGGACGTATGCTAACATCACAGCGAGAGGAAAAAAGGGTTACAAAAAGCAACACAATGTTTTAATAGGTTCAAAGCTAAGTTGACATTGCTAAGCACACTAAACAGTAGAAAAGCAGGACATTAGACTACAAGAGTGTAATGGTAACATTAGCCAATGGTTATGCTTTTGCAACAAGAAGAATAAAGCATGCTGCAAGACAGTCTGAAGCAAAACCAGGACCCCCTAGGAAGTGACACCAGTTTCTTGAATATTAAGCAATGGAGGAAAATGGTCACAGGGACAGAAATGCTTATTTAGGAAAGAATCTATGCTAGAGCAGGTCTCTTCCATAGTAGTGCTGTACCTCAGTGTAAAAATTATGAAAAACTGGCATCCATTCGATTCAATTACGAAATTTAACATGATTTGCCTTGGGGGTTTGTTTTGTTTTCTTAAAGCAGTATTATTTAAGGTCAGGTACTCAAAAAATAAGATGTAGGTTTAAAAAAAAAAAAAGAAAAAAAGAAAGAGGGCACAGTGCTCTGAGCTGCAAAACATACCATGAGCAAATACTAGAACTCCCACACCTTGTTTGCAAATAAACTTGTCTTATAAACTTTAAGCAAATATAATTAATAACGCAACTGGCAAGGAGCTCTAGGTAAGCAGATGTCTGAACTGGTTACTTCTGAAAACGCAACCATTAGAAAGCAGCTGGTACAACCACCAGTTTGACCTTCCCACCTCCACGCCCCAGGTCTTCGCCCCAGCCCATTTGCAGGGCTGAGCTTTGAACCAGGGAGCTCACCCAACTTTAAGCAAGCAAGCAGATACCACCACCCTTGAACTCCTCCTTCCCCTGCTCTTGCAGAGAAAGATTCAAAACCAGAACTGTTTGTTTTTTTTTTTTTTAAAACCTTTTTTTAAAGGTTTTAAGCCAGACCAAATCCCTTGCTTCTGTGCACAGCACAGATGCACAGACTGCTGTGCCAAAATGCAGTCATGGGAATAACCGGACGCGGGCAGAGTAGAGGGGCAAAAGCTCTCCTGAAGTCAGCGTTGCTGTTGCTTTGTAGTGTGAAACGTGGCTCCGGCTTCCAGCACTTACAATAGAAATGGGCTCTCTGCTAGCAAGCGTATCAGACTGAACAATGCATCCTTAAGTGCTCGGGTTTTCTTAAGCCCACATGAACCATGACCCACACGCTGGCAATGGGAGTCACTTCAGCAGCTGTCCAGTTCCCTAAAAATAAATAAGCATGCCTCATCTGTCAGGAGAAGATAAAGATGGAAGATTTTTGGCTGTTCAACATTTCCCCTTTACTTCTGAAAGACACATTAGTATACAGTCAAAACAATACAAGCCTAAAAAGAAAAAACTCTTTAAAATCTGTCTGAACTTACAAGGAACACCCTCTTCTTAGAGCAGAACTCTGTTTCCAACTGTACAGCCTGAATCAAGCGGCAATAATCAATCATTTTGGATACAAGCCACCTGTCTGGCAGGCCAGTGAGTTCCTCCTGAGTTGGACTTGTTTACAAACGAAGCAAGTCCGACACAAGGTATACCATGTCTGCAAAGGAAAGCTGTTGAGACTTGTAATCTGGAAGAAGCAAAGAAGTCTCAGCAATTGGTACTATTCCAGCAACTATTTCCTCTCACCTCAAAAAGCAAGAAAGGAGCTGAAAGACCAAAAGGTCTCTAGATCATCTGCGCCTCTTACAATAATGTCCAAGATAACCAAGCCAAGAGAGACTAAGACGACCGAGTTTGTTCGGTATTAAGAAGATGAATGGCAAAGTCTTACTGCTGTCCACAGCTATGTAATCAGAGGGTACAGAGAAGATGGAGACAGACTCTTCTTGAAGGTAAAAGGACAAGAAGTAACGCAGAGTTACAACACAAGAAAAACCGAACTAGAGAAAAATGTTCTCACCACAATGGTCAAGAGCTGAGCGCTGAGTCCAGAGAGGTGGTGGCATCTCCATCATTGGAGATATTCAAAACCCTATTAGATGAGGTCCTCATCAACTTGATCTAGTTGCACCTCCTTTGAGCATGGCCTTGGACTAAAGACCTCCAGAGGGTTCTTCACCTACATTCTTCCATGAAGCTGCAAGGAGCATCTTTCATCATGGGAAGTGTCACATGCAAAAGCTCAAAATGAAACTAAAAAAGAATAAAAATAGATCATTCCTGGAGGTTGGATGGATTACTCCTTGGCTTTTAGTTATGTCAGAGAAACCTAATAGATGCAATGGTCTGCAAATATAGGCTTCATACTCTAGTTTTATTCTGCTAAGAAGAAACTGTCTTTATGTCAAGGTTTGGGGAAAAAAAAAAAAGAGATATGCCTTATGTTCTATTACTTCTCTCAAAGTGATGAAACAGAAGAAAAAAGGAAAAAAGGTATAATTTGGGTGGTCTCAAAGATACTTAAAGCAGAAAGGCAAACTGTATACTTCTCTTTCCCCAATCTCCCCTCCACAATAGCTTCTCTACATATCTTAGTACCCGCAGAAAGAAAAGCAGCAAACCACCTTTATCAAAAAAGAATTTGTAGTACCACTGTAGTCACGAACAGTACTTCATTGTTGTTTTCAAAGTTAAATTGCATTTGCTTGACTTCAAAGTGTCTTATCCAAACATGGGAATACCACAGGGGAAGAAAAATTGGTTCATTTAGGATGAAAACTTGCAGCTCAAATCTAAGCCGAAGGTTTTAAATCATAATCACTCCAATGATTAAGAATGTTTATCTATGTTGTAAAGAAAAAAGCCAGCACAACACCTGAAATAAATAAAAAACCCTTGTATGGAAGTGTAGTTTCTTGTAAGGACAAGCGTTAAGGCGCTTGCTTCGTCCATGGGCAGCGTTAGCCAGAGCTGAAGGCAGAGTACTTCACTGTGCTCCTGGCAAGGCTGAATTATCACCACCCACAGATCTCCAGGACAGAAAAGCTTCGCCGTAGCACTGAAATAACATACGTGGTATTGACAGAAGTGTGCATGGAACTGGACAGGCTTCACCAGCCTATTTGCAGGGCTGCGCAGAAAGTCACAATCTAATTGCTTTAATCTACAGAAATAAACCCCCCCATATATTTTAAAGTAATTATCTAGATGAATGATTATGAAATACATTATTATCCTCAAGCCTATGTTTATAGTACTCAGTCTTAAAACAGTACCTATGGGAATCCTGGCTAAGTCCAGCTCTCAAAGCCTAAAATTACAGCCCTGTCCCTGCCCAGGGCTGCACCACACAGTTGAGAGTGAATCCCTGGATACACATAAACCCATTGCTGCAGAGAAAAGCGCTAATCCAGCTCAGCACATCGCACCCATCTCCATCTGAAACCTCCTTTTCCAAGTTATTTTTCTGTTCCAAACTGGTTTGACTAGGAGTAATCTGGTTTGTTAACTGAAATTCTAGCTCAAGTACCACCGAGAGGACTGAGGAGCATGCCTGTCCCTTAGCCTGGTGCTACCCAACGGTGAGGGGCGTCTCAAAAAAATCCCTCAACTTCCCTCCGGAATTGAGAGCAGCAGGTCAATCCACGTTTTAGAAGTAGGCAAAGCCGCTTCCTTGGCAGGATTACAAAGCTGTGCTTTGAAGCGGGGTGTTTCAGCAGGTATGAGTGGCACCGGCTTATTTCATAGGCAAGTTGCTGCCAACTCCACATCGGGGGCCACTCAACTACCGTTGAGGGCAATAAGGATTTTTACAAGCTACAAAGTCATTGGTGGAAGCCAGCAAAGGGAGGAAATCTGGTCTCTGATCTCGCTTTCATTTTTGCAAAGAGCAAGTTTGAGTAGTTTTTTGATGACAAACCTGTGGCCTACAGGAGGGAGGTGAAACCAGGAGGGCCTCAGAGCTTAAGAAAAGCTGTTATCAATTCCACGCTTATTGGTCCCAAACCTGATTAGTCTTCTGCAAGTTGCTTGACGGTTGCCAATCCCAAAGTAATCCTTATGTTGGGCATTTTGTTTTGCATTTGTTACCCCCCCACACCCCACCCCATGATGAACTGTTCTGCTGGAGGTGTTTCCAGACTGCACCCACCCACGGCACGGGGCCGGCAAGGTTCACGGCACCAATCCTGAGGGCTGGAGGCCTCAGGGGCAGCAGAAAGTGCACCCAACTCCTCCGGTGCCTGCAATATCACAACTGAAGAGCAGACTGCCAATTAAATTAGTTAACACAGAAGACAGGCACTCTGATCTCATGACCACCTTGTGACCTCCATCTGCACCCTACAGCAGAGAAAACGCTCCACATTTCTACTACTAAAACTGAGGCTCTTCTAGGTTTAATTTTTGCATCTTCAACCAATGAGGAGGTCTTTAACTTTTTTGGGGAAAAAAATTGGTATCCCCTTCGCATGAAGGTGAGGTAGAAGGGGAGAAAGAAGCAGAGTTGAGGGCCTCACTCACGGTGAAGAGGACATCTCCAGAGATCACTGAAGAGAAAATATACACAACCAAGCAGTATTAATGCAAGAATTACATTAGAGTCTTGCAAATTTTTAAACCAAGAACTATTTATCCCTTGTAGTTAACAAGGGACAACAAGGCTACAGAAACTGAATATAAACCCCCCAACATTTTAATGTGTGAGAGGAACAGCAGTAAAGGCCAGGCCTGCAAGCAGAGCAAGCTCTGCCAAGAATTCGTGTGCCATATGAAGGCTGTAACGTCAAGAGCCCCTAAAACCAAAAAGGAAGATGGGAAGGAGAAGGCTTAGCCAAAGCACTACGTTTTAAAGCTGTCATCTTATTATCACAATGTCATGAGTTGGAACTATCTGTATGTTTGAAGCATAATTAAACCCATGGTTTCCAGTAAATATATTATGGAGAATGCTTCTGATGCTTTCAGAGTACTTTTTATGGTCCTGATACTGTGGCAACACAGGAAGCAGTATTCCCATCAAGGACTGCACCCCATACACAAACACAGAATTTGGTATTTGTGTATGTGTTTGAACAGTAGGATGACCCACGTTGAGAGTCAGAATAGAAGAAAGAATTAAAATTTATCTGGGGTGAAGAGAAGGGGATGCACGAAAGGTTAAAAAAACCCCACTTAGATACAAGGAGCAAAGTAAGGGCTAGGTCCTCCTAGGAGGAGGTCACCACCACCTCCTCCCCTGCCACTGCTTTGGCCTTTAACACCTTCCTTCAAACCTGTGATAGTTTTACTAAACATTACTGCTCTTTTAACCTCCAAAGAAGGGCTGGCACATGGGAAGTCTGCCTAATACCGAGAAGGGAGCAGGAGGCATGAGTGTGCGTGCACGGAGAGACCTTTACTCCAGAATCCAGCATCACTCTGGAATGAATCATGGGGCAACACGGGCAGGGTCCTTTCCCGGCCAACCTGTCAGCTGCACCGCATGCAGTACTTGCGCATTTGGATGAAGCAAAGAGTATACAAGACCGGGGGTGCCTTGAAAATTTAAGTTAGACAAGCCACCTACCTCAGCCATGACCTAAGTGATAAAAGAAAAAGTTCACCAGTTAAAATATCTGCTCTCACATCAAAAACATGCAACCCAAAAAAAGCACCAAAGAACTAGGTACAGAGGTTATTCCAGAATTAGTACTATACTGAGAGAGAGCTGAAACACCTTCCTTCTCATTTTGCTATAAAAGCAAATAATGTAAAAAGGGGGCTGGTTATCAACGTAGAAAGGATGAAACCCTGCATATCCACAGACTCACATTACAAACACTTACAGCAGTTGAGCAAACTAGCTAACAGAGCACCATGATGTTTTAGGCGTGAACTGGGAATATACCAAGCTGGTCTGGTATTTTTCCAAAACAGACAAAAACAATCTAAGAAGGGTATTGGTACAAGATGTCCCTACATGCTTAAATATGCAGAATTCGGGGACTTTTACCAACACCAGAAATCGGTAGGAGCTTTAATACTTACTAATCTTAGAGGAAAAAGTCAGATTAGCCTAAGATAAGATGTGCTTACTTGTGATACCCAGGAGAGTATACTGAATACATAATGACATCACTGTTTAGGTGCTATGCAATTGCATTGTAAAGACTAAAATACCAATGCTTTGATTTCTTCTATCCTCTTTTCTAAGACGAGCGTCCAGTTCACAGGGTGAGATGTGTTTATTTTGATTAGAACTGCCATACTGAGTCAATACTAGAAAACCACCACATCAGTTTAGATTCTCAATTGTCAAGCCACAGCTTTCTGTTGAGTTTCCATTTCTTCAGAACCAAGGTCATTGCTGAACTTGGGTCAAGAAAGAGGAGGTCAGATGCTTCTTCTGTAGGAAAGAGACAAATATTTTTCAAGAAGAGGTAAGCTACATGCTGTAGCATGCATTGCATTTGGTAAGACATACATAATAGTCATAGCTTTAAGGTTCAGACCATAGTTTCCCACTGCCTCTTAACCAAATCTTTACACATTTCTTTTTTATTGGATTAGTTTCACGGTAAGGAACTTATAACCAAGAAACAGCTCAAACAACCTGGCTCCTTTAAAAGCCTGTAGCAGCTTAGACACTTCAAATTTTTTTGCAGTACGTAAGACCTTTACTTTCTCTTCACAGCCCATGTAGCCACCAACCATCAGAATTCCAGTGTTTGTTATGTTTTACTTTGCTGAATGACTTATTTCTTTTTTTGAGTATTTAGCCTTTATTTGATGCGTTCAACTTTTACAAGCATAGCAAGTGACATTTAATTCATCTTTTGTGTAGATGCATACAATTCAGGGGAAAAAGGCAAGCAGAATTTAACAGCAGCTGGAAGCATCACCAGTTTAATACTGAGTTAGAAATTTAAAGCTAAGCAAACATTGAAGGCTACTGCGTTACCTAAATAACAGTCTGCTGAGGACTGTTAAAGGGAAGAAGAACAAATGCATCAAAGCAAGGAAGCACAAATCGTCAGCAGTAGCAAAGAGCTATCTAATAGCAAAGAAAAAAAATATATACATTAACATTTCAAAATCTCCCCTGGGCTTAGCTAATTGGTATGATCAATTCTGGTTTGTTCACAAAAGCCTGGACAGCTAGTCAGAGGGGGGTAAGGGAAGAACTAAGAACGGGAGATGCAACTTTAATGAGCTTTTAAACAGTTAAGACAACATCCCAGTCGACACGCAGGTGCACCGCAGCCCTAGAGACCATCCTCACCCAGTGCAGCTTCCCACCTGACAAACAGCTGCCAAGGGCAGGAGGCGTGAGCACGCATTAATCTCTCTGTGCGAGCGCCACTGAATTGCAAGTACCTAATTCATATAAGTCAGCATCAAGACGCTCCCCAAAGCCCATCACTGCTACCCTGATTGCAGTCAGCCTTTTAACAAGTGGCTGATTAGACAAGCCAGAAGCACCCCGGCTTACATCATTAAAGGAGAGCCATAACAGCTGTTAGGGACAAACTTGGGCATATTTTGAATATTTAAAGACAGGCATGCCATCTCACCTACATCTCACCCACTGCACTAAGAGAGAGCTTTTGTATTATCAGATATATTTAATCAGACCAGATAAAGACTATCAGCAGCCGGTCACTGTTTAACGTCTCACTAAGGCGACACGCAAAACGGCTGCCTAGTGAGACCTGCTCTGGGGATGGAAAGGAGCTGAAGAGCCAGTTGGGAGAACCGCACTACTTCAAATGATAGACAATGTCTCACTTACCAGATGTTGTAATAAAAGAATTCACCGTTCTCCAGAAGCAAAGAACTTCCAATAGCACTTATTAAACAACTCCTAAAATACTGGGGTTTGTTTGAGGAAACGGGTGCATTTTATTTCTGAACAGTATTTACAAAGATCAGGAAAGAACAAAACACTTGGACATATTCTTTTCAACACAGATGACACAAAGACATATAATCCTCTTAAGAAATAGCTGTCATAAAGCATGGATGAGGGTTCATTGCAGGGTCCTTGTTCTTTTCTTCACACACTATCTGGGTCAATTCAAAACCAAGGGAGTAAGGTGCTACATATGCACTGTTCACTACCACTCCTCACAGCTAACCATCGTCCTTATCCCAGCATCACGCTTCCAGCCCAGCCCAGCACTGCAGTCATTTTCACCTGCTGATTCAAAACCGGATTTTGAAGTACATCCTCAGAGGTGAAGCGCAAATGGATTGTTGTTAACAAACATCTTGTTTGCCTGAGTTAGTTGCCAGTAGAAAGATTACTTGGTAAAATACAACTTTATCAAAGACATTTCAGCGCAGGCTAAAAGAATAATACTAAAAAACCCCACCCCACAATGACTGACAAATTTCACATGTCCATAAGGTAGGAAAGCTTGCCATGTCAAGTGACCTTTAGCAGAAAGTTTCTACAGTATTTAACATACCTTTTAGAAGATGCGATTTCTAGTTTCTGATTTCAGAAGGCACACTAAATGCAGACCACAAACTATCCCAGAGTAGACCTCACTGTGTCTGCAGACAAATCCTATGCCTTTATTTTCTTGGTTGCTTTTCCAAAAGACAGGGTAGAATTAATGCACCATTCACAGAAGCAGGGACTGACACCTGCCCCACCATACTCCTCTTTAAATTAAACCAAGCAGAAGGGGTGTAACGATCCCACCCTTTTCATTAATAACTTTCAGTAACTCTAAGAGAGATCTGACTACACAATTATTTTTTGGTTTGAACAAACAGATGCAGTCAACCCCCTTTTTGAAGTGTAAAAGGAAGACTGCATGTAAATTAAAATGTGCAAAAAGGGACATCTTCAGAGATTTGTATTGCCAGGACACTGCATTTACGAGCAAATTTTACAGTTCATACATGCCTTTGTACAGCGATGGGTGCACTAATAAAGTAACATGGGGCTAAATGCTCGGCAAAGATTGCTACAAGTCATTTTACAATAATTAAGATTTCTCACAACTATTATGCTTTGACTTGAGAAAATCAGGAAAACACCGACTTCAGAGACTCAAAGGATAATCAATCCTGCTCTTCCACTGCAACAAGGCAATTCTGTCCAATAGTGCGTCTAAATGAAAAATCCAGAGTGGGTATGATTAAAGATCTATTATAATGTCCTAAGAAAGTAAGAATGTCAACAAAGCACTTTTGCTCATAAAAGTTATGCCCATTTTGCCAGCTGTATTACAAGAACTGCCATACCGAGTTGGGCAAAAAGGTGCACTAGCCCGGTAGCTCATCCCCACACCACCCAAAAGTGGTTATCCAGGGAAGAATCCAAAGACAAGGCAACTATGTAAACGAAGCTTCCTCTAAATAACCTCTCCAGAAGTAGCTATTTGTGGTTAAGGGGCTTCCTGACTCTGTGTTTGGAGCTTAACTACATTTGTCTCCTATGGAATTTGTTGAATTCGTTGAGCTCACAGACTCCTAGCATCCTCTAGACCTGTGACAAGAAGTTAGTTACTCCTCCTTTTGCTTTGCAGCTGGCATCTACTACTTCTATTTGATGTCCCCTAGTTCTTGTTTCGCAAGAAAGAGTAAACCTTTCATCTTTTTAATCACATAGACCTCTATCAGATCTCATATTCAAGGCTGAATAGTGCTAATGAACACAATCACACAGAAGCCATCCTACACCTTCATTCATCTTCACTGCCCTTCTTTGAGCCTTCTCCAGCTTTGCTACAAGCCTTTTGAAGCAGGATATGCAGATGGGGAAGAGCAGCAACACCAGAACTGCACCGTCTTTTCCTAGCAGCCTTGCTTTCCGTGATAAAGTCCTTCCCACACTCGCTTTTCCAATCCTTCCACTGGCTGTTTCTGCTTCGGGTACAAAGTAAAGGTCTGCGTGCCGAGGCCAGCTCCTGATCAGAGCTCGGGCACATCCACAGCTGTACATTTCCACACTTCACTACAACCCTACAGGCTTTGTACGTGCAACACACAATGCCCAGGATGAAACACACAGCAGCTTGATACAAAATACTATCAGCAAAAAAAAAAAAAAAAAAGAGGCCGTAGATAAACCAGGAAGAACTTATTTGGTATCCATCATTTTCATGTACTGTCAGTATCTAGGGGTCTCGTTCAATCATTTGAGTGTGCTGTCCTTGATAAAACATCAGCCAAAACTGTGAAAATAATGTGCCAGAAAGTTGATATCGGTTCTTGATCTTAATTTCCACAGTTGGGTAGCTATTATAGCAACATTTTGTTCTTTCATGGGGATGCGAGAGACAACTTGCATAAACTTCAGCTTAGTAAGATTAATAATCAAAGCGATAAATCAACATAAAGCAAGCAGACAGAATGCTGAACCCACTTTGAATCCTCATGTTTAGTCAATCAGAAGAAAATGAAACACACAGATTCTGTTAATTATGCACAGACTCCCCCCCATACACACACACCTTGAACATTCAGCACGTCAATACAAAGCGCTTATGCGTTACAAAGCCGTAGCATCCTCCCAAGTCTAGCATTATACTTCCAAATGGAGTCCTTGTCTTTTCTGAAGCAGCTTAGAAAAATATGGCATATAAAAAGAACAACATTCAGAGCTATTAAAAAAATATGTATTCAAATAACCAATACAGCACAGCATTAAATGTCTCCACCGAAGACGCATTTTCATGTCTCCAGTGCAATAAGCCTGGATCTTCCAGTAAAGTGTTGCTAGTGTATCCAGCCAGCAAGGAGAATTCAAGGACACAGCAGACAGAGGCAGGCTCTCGCAGGGGTGGGAGGCAAGGCAGACCTCTGCCATCAGCTAGCTGTAAAGCTCAAGGTAAAAAGTTTTACCATGATGATCTTGGAGCTGAAAAAAATGCAGCAGCAAGTGCTGTATTTAATGCGTGGTTAGTGTAAATTAAGTATATTTCTTTTCAGGTGTATACTAGCTATACAGTCAGGTAACTCTCCCAGCCCCCAACAGGCTTTTCCTTTTCCTACAACCTGCTCCTCTCTTACTTTTGTGACTGCTGTTCTAATTCCTCAGTTTCCAGGGAGATGAGAGCAGATCTATAACAAAAGACACATCAAAAAAAGAAAAATAAACTGCAACTTCAACCCACACAAACGTCATCCTCACAATCTACCTGTGCCTGGAATCCAGCTGCCGTTAAAAAGATTTCCTACCTCCTCCTCCTCCTCAAGGGCTGATAACAAGAAGAGTAGAGTGAACGCTTTCACATTTCGCTAGCAAAACCAAAAGTAAAGTGAGAAAGCCAAAGCATTGACTCGATTCTTTACTGCAAAAGAGGAAATCCAAATACTTAACACACTTTTCAAGGGTAAAAAGATTTTTTTGCTCCCATGTCAACTCCAACAAGGTGGTTGTCCCAGCAGATCACGTTCCTGCAAGCATTCAGGTGAAGAGACAGCCTCTCTGAAAGGCATTTGTCATTTGTGGCTGCAAAGGACAATGCAATTAGCTACTCGCACCTCTGCCCAACCCCCTTCACAAAATTATCCCCGGTACCATGAACAGTTTTCTGCATTTCTATTAGATCTCCTTTCCCCCCCACTTACATAGGGTTCACATCCCAGTATGTAAAAAACCCAGAATTTCCATCTTCGCCTCTCTCAGATTATTAGCTGCAAAATTTTACAACATCTGAAGTCAGAGTCTCTTCGCTTCACAGCATTAATTGGTTTTCGTTGTTGGAGCAGTTAAATATAGTCACCCTCTTCTACAGCCAGTAACGGAAGAAAAAGGAAGCATCTGATGGCCACAAAGCTACCTGCCTTCCTACCACCCAGCTGGAAGAAAGAGTCAACAAAAGGCATTCAGAGTTCATATGTTCTAAATTGAAAAAAACAGTAGAATTATGAAGAGACAGAAAAAACATTATTAGATTAATTTTATTTTTGTTAAACACCATCTACTCCGGCTGCTCTGCAAACTTCAGCTAGTTACCAGCGGGCGTACCCACAAAGCGTGAAGGAATGGAAGTCTAAGGCCTCTCTTGGCCCTTGAATTCTCTTGCCAGACCCCTTGACTTTGCAGCCTCCCTGAAAGAAAGAGAACACTTCTCTGACAAATCCAAGTTCTCCTGTTCTTCGGGTTTATCCTTGAATTACGCTTCCACCCTCTGACACTATCAGAGGGCTTATACACACAGTTGTGTGTGCACATCCACGTGCATCAGCTTTCTTCCAAGGAATGCAATGGGTTAAATCCTCATAGCATATTTAAAACCATTGCAAAAGTCATCCCTGCTATGTCTTCACAGACAAAGCTTGTGTTTTTCTAGGTACATAAGCAAACAAAAGTTTATATTCTTCCATTGTTTTCCAAGAGTTATTTGAAAGGCGTTTCCCTGGTATTGAAGCTGGCTTCCACAAGGCCTCTCCAATTCTGACATTTTTTTGGCCAATATTTGGAAAACACCACCACGCTGAACTAATTAATAGTCATGGTTGGTAGCATAAGACAGACTGGTTTCTTAAGGTATTTCTTCTGTTTCTTTTTCCAGTGAAACTTACTCAGGAATTCCCCATTCCCAACCCCTTTCGGTATTTTGGAGACAATTCAAAAGACTGAGTTCCAGAAATAAGTTTTGTTTGCTTCTGAGTTGAAGGCATCTTGTAGATATCGATTTCACATCTGCTTTTACAAAAGGTTTCAGTGACAGCTGTATCAACAGTGATGGGATATCCTGGCCATGGATGTATTTACAATTAAATATAACACTTTTTTTTTTGAGAACTTGACTTTTCCAGGTCAAAAGGAGAGCTGACGTGACAGTTTTAACTAATGACTCCTCGTGTAAAGTTCAGGGTGTTTGAAAAGCAGCTCCCAAGAAGATCACCAGTAGGGTATTTCAGGAAGAAGGTCCCCAAGACAGACTATTTTGATGCTTGAACAGCACCACAGATATATGCCATGTTTCTCAGAGGGCTCTCCCCCTCCCAACCCTATAAAACCTATCCAGGTGGAATGAAGATGCATTCATCCAGGATCTCCAGCAGCCTCAGAGAGGTTGCAGCCAACACATAGGGTGCTTCCCAAAACCACTGAACTCACCACTTTTTTACTGCCCATGTGCTCTGCTGATACACAGCAAATCTGATGCCTCTTGAAGACAGCAAAGCCTGAAGTTCTGGACACAAGTGTGGCTATGCATTTCTGGCTTGAATTACATCAGCCAGAGCAGAGGTGGAAGCAGCTAGAAAGCAGCTCTTATCTAAATTAAAGAAAAAGCCTTAAAGCAAGTGGGAAAACTCCACACACTTTTTCTCAGTGCGAGTCTTACTCGCATTAGATCTCATCTCCAGCATCACCCATCTTGGGTTTCTGGGAACATATTTGGATGACGGAAGTCCATCATAATACTCCCAAAGGTGGTTTCAAAGAAAAAAAGACTAGCAAATGTTGAGAACCCTCTTCCATGCCCTGTGGAAGCCCTCAGGAGCTCAGTACCATGAGCTGAATGAATATCTGAGCCCCTTCACCTTGTAATTGTACTGAAAAATATTTATGAAGAAATGTCTCGTGAAGGTCTACTTCCAAAGGTCACACTCTAACATAATTTCTGGATATACCCTTACCTTTCTTCCCCAATTTTGAGGTTTACAGAGAGTAAACAGTCTTTTTACCTCAAGATACTAGTATCTCAGCCTTGACAAAATTACTTAAAAGATCCTCAAAGTCACCTCTTCGCTGCCTCCCCATCAGTCCTGGACATCAGGCAGCAATCTGCAAGGGGAACTGCACCTGCTGCTATGCCGGAGTAATAAACACAAAGTTTTGAAATGCTGCACACTCTAAAGGGTCTCCCTGCACCCATGGGCTTCATGTAACCCACAGACAATGAGATAATGTTATAAATAGCAGCAGCATGTCGTAGCTATTTGCCTCAGTAAATTCCACAGTGAATAAGGCTCAGTGACTCAAGGCTAAACAGCACTTGATTCGATAGTCATGGGGAAACAGTTTAAAACAAGAAGTGAGACATTGCTTTTCCATCCGTCCCTAAAAGCCATGCTCCCCTCGTCTGTCCACAAAGGACAGCTGAAGGACAGCAAGAAAGCCCAGCTCTGCTGCCAGGGCCTTGCTATAGCCAAATCCCTTGCACGTCCATTTGGTCTGCCTCTCCATCCCTCCAGTCTTACAGATTTAATAAACCCAAACTTAAGACGTTCCTTTTCTGCAGCTATATTTTCTTGTTACTGAACCAAAGATCTAAAAGCTTTAGGGAAATCTTTTCCACAGACATACAGCGTCAAGATGTGCTTCAAGGACACAGCTATTCCTAGCTTACCATGGAGGGAAAAAAAAAAATTGTTATCTCCCCAAGGAGTTGTACCCATGACCACTGTAATGATGTGCAAAAGAACCAAAGTTCCCACTAGAGCCACAATGCACCTCCACTCCAATAGTTAATGATTAAATATTTTCCATTTCAAAAGCCTCTTGCCTCACTTTTCTTCTGGTACAGTACCAAACACTGGTGTTATTGAATCCCTAGATCACAGGATAAGCACAAACAAGCTAAAACAATAAGACACACTATTACCATGACATCTCAAATATAAATTTCAAACTGCATTATAAACACAAGCATTGTTAACTTCTGATCCATTTCTGTGCAGAATGCTATAATTTACCTTCATTTTGGTTATGGAGGTAAGCCAGTCAGCCACAACAGCATTACAAAATGATACAACTAGCCAAAGCCAGTAGCAGTAATAGCTGTGTCGAAGTGGAAGGCTACAAGACAAACAGCCTGCTTGGAGCTCTTCACATTTCACGGATCCTAAGAGGCATGCTTATACCTGCTACACGCTCATATTTTGCAGGTGATACTTGGGAATATTATCCCTCCAGTTACTACATGAAAGAGTAACTCAGGGTAATGGTATTCTGGAGAAGCAGTGCCTACCTGGCCTGCTATGCTAGCACTGCTGAAAATGACCTGGCACGCTGACCAAAGGCACAGAGACGATATAAAAATACCTCAGAACAGAGATGCAAATGGCATTCACTACTGAATGAACTGTTAAAAGTACATAGCGTGCACAAGTAGAGCAACAACCTGATGGTAGCTGTGAGCAAAGAAACCTTAAGGAACTGAAATTAAGACAGCAACCCCCATCCTTTACAAAGGCTATCAAACTTATGTCCACAGTGTCTCTACAACACCGCTGACTTGATGGTTAAGGACTCCCTAAAGAGCTGAAGAAATTCCTGTGTCATAAACACCAAGGGCTTAAGACAAAAAAGAAGATAAACACAGAGGAGGTAAACTTCAAGAACAGCACTGCCTGGTTAAAGTATATAGAACCGGGCTCAAAAAGATCATGATCCATAAGCAAATCTAACCGCTTTCACAGACGCTATAAACAGTCGCATTGTGCGGGTGAAAACCACGTTGCGCTGCCGATTTCAAGGCAACGTCTTGGTTCCTAGTTCCAGCACTAACACAGGCGCAGACCTCAGAAGACTTTCTTCAACTTCACAGCTGATAGGGAGAACAATGACTTATATCTATACAAGAACATGAAGTTGACTGTGATGAGCTTTACAACATATGAAGCACAAAGGCATTTTATTTCTGACAAGATTTACTATAATTAAAGTAAATAGGAGTCAAATATAGAGAACTTTTACTCTGTTCTACCAATTAAGTGAAGCAAAATTACTAGGTGGGAGACTTAGGTGGACAAACTGGGCAGTTACAGTTTGAGACTGGCACCAGAGACAAGACGACAACATTACAGGGCCAGAGATGTTCAGAAGTTAAAGACCACACCAGTCCAGAGAAATAACTTTGCAATAAATATGATGTCTGCTTGCTATTCAATCGCTCAGCCTGCAATTGTACCTGCTGCTTCTCAGAAATAAGCACACAGACTTTCTGAAGTATTTCAGCTTGCACAACATCATTGTAAGTTAAAGGAAAATTACCTTCTCCTTTTCCACTTTGATTTCACAACTATTTAAGAAAATCCTTTGAAGTTATAAGGAGAATATAAAGAAGAAATAGTTAAATACTGACCAACAAGCAGTTCTTGGTTGGAATATGACATTTATTATTATTCATGGTAACCCACTCCCTAGAGGCTCACAAGAAAAAACCAGCAGTGCGTGTGTATCTTGACACGAGTATAGAAGGTCACCAACTTCTAAGGGGTAACAATTATAAAACTCTATACAGAGTTTTTCAGCATCAGTCATTCATCCTCAGGCAGTAAGAACAACAACTTCACTAAGCCAGGAGAGGTTGCTCCACATCAGCAACTTTCTGACAGCATCTGGACTCACGGCATCAGTTCAGAAATGCTGTGTTCCAGTCTTGCAGAAACCTCTGCAAGATTGGGGAAAAAAAGCTGTAAGTTTTCTTAATATGCTGCATTGTCACACTAATCATTTTACATTGTGTTGCACTATGCACAAAACCACGATTTAATACAAAAATTCTGAGTTTTCATCACAGATCTCCATCGTAGCTAACCTCACATTTTCTTGCTTTATGTCGTGTTGCACTGCCCAGCGTATCAAACACAACGGTTATTAGCTTGAATATGCAAGTCTGCATAAGTGGGAATGTTTCCTCACCATAATCTAAGGCAGATTCGCAACTAGCCTCAAATACAGGCCTGGCTCGGGAGGTTACTACACGAAGGAGTTATGCCAGAATTAACAGCCAGTGCTTGAAAAAGGGGAAAATGTCTCCAAAATATTTGACTAATCTGCTTAAACAAAGCCTCTAGAAGTTTTCTGTTCTTTACTTTTCTCCTAAGTGCACTGTTCTTAAATCCTGACTGCCAGAACGATTTTATGCCTAGATGCGGTGCTTAAAGAAAGCCACAACCTCGTACCCAAATCTCATTTCATCCTGCAAGTCATACCAGTTCCCTGGAGAATAAGCTACTGCCTCAGACTCCTCCATTTAGTTGTTGTAAAAGCACGAGTGGCCAGCATAAGTGAGGACAGGCTCCAGTGACCCATCAGGAAAGTACATGAAAGCAGGAGGCAAATCTGGGTGATGCTCACTCATCTGTGTCAGCTCTTTAAAGAAAGAATTTCCCTTGTAAAACACAGGTAACTTTTTATTCTGTGAGAGCATTAGTAAGGTTGGAACAAGAAAAATCAAGAATAAAGAAAACCCTGAAGAGGAAGTAAATGTGGAAGACAGAGAACTTCAGATGACACTAAGAGGCCTCCCACAAAATGCCTTTATTCTCTAGTTCAGAGACCTCCTCTTCACTACTACAGGAAATTCAGCAGCTCACTTTGCAGAATAGTCCAAACTCAACTTCATGAAGTTTAAAATTGTTTAAAATGTTATTTGTGTTAGACCTGAAAAAGAAATGCTTGCAAAACAGAATCATCTGTTATGTAAAAACATAAAATAGAATTTATCTGAAAAAATCCTCATTGTGCAGATTTCTCCAAACGAGGTATCCTTTTGACAAAGCCAAACCTAACTGGGCAATTGGCACTAACATAAAATGCACCTTATATCACTAGCGATTTCTCCTTAGAGAAACGTAGGCATCTGTAGGTACTGACATATCAATGCTTAGCGCTTCAACAAGTCTCAAATTCAACAACCCATTTCCTTGCTAATCGAGCTACTTCAGCTATCTTAGCTGTCAGAAATCAATCAATGCAGCAATTAGTAAGTTAGGTGTACTGTAACATGCAGGCAGACAGATCTGAAGATAACCTAGCATGTGGATACTGAATGAACAACTGTCCAAGAGTCTAAATGAGATGAGTTTTTTCCCCAAGAAGCATGACCATTTGAGCCCGGTTTCTGCATGTCTGCCTTCCCCTGCTATCTCTCTCACCCCCTTGCCCCAAAGTCTCTGAACCCATCAGCAGTTTCCCCAAATAAGACAAAGCAGTAGGTAGAGGGGAGAGAATGAAACTCCCTGGAAGGCTGTTGAGATGAGTTTCTGTCGCGAAGGCACATCCGAAGACAAACCTTTGGTCTGAGCTTGCACTGGTCTCAGAGACTAAAATCGCAACTTGAGAAACATAGGAAATATTCTCAGGAAACAGCTCACTCCTGAAATATGTATCTTTTTTTAAGACTTGTGTAATAAGCTATCAATAGTTAGAAACTGGAGAATAATGGCTATATAGTCAGATTCAAATACACACAATCCATTTTCTAACAGACATTGCATGAAAGGCCATCCATATCCTACCAAGATAGTAACAGTTGAAGCACAAGTATACCACACAATTCAGTATCACCAGCCAAAGCAGTTAGTAGTTTTAGCTAATAAAAGATTCAGGGTGACTCGAGTTCTGAAAAAAAAGCATAAACCACCACATTCAAAGGCACAGGCAAGTAGAAACAATCCTTCATGACGAGACAGCATAGCTGAAAACCAAGAGGCAGGTAGGTTTCCATGATGGATTAACGCTATCGGATAGCAGGGGTGGTGACCAAGCTAGTATACTAAAATAAGACACCAAGGCTCCAAAACAGCTTTCGGCTCCTTACCTCTTAGGCACCTGAGAAATGTGAAATGCTGAACCTCCAGCAAAAGAATCCAAAGCTTTCTTCAAAGTCTGAACCAAGGAGTGCCAAGTGTTTAGAGATATTCTTGTCTACTCCTTTTTCAGGTACATGGGGTCTAACTACTATCAAAGAATCTCAGAAATGGGAAAGGAGGAGAGACTTGGTAGATTTTCAGACCACAGCACACGCTCTCCCCTCTCCTCCTTCCTTTCACTCCATAATTAACATCAATACGTCCCACCTAGAGTAGCAATTTTGTCTCCAAGCAGGATAGCTACGACAGAGACCCCTCTTGTACTTTAACAGTATTTGGCACAACTGTTTCTTGGTTTTCTAGAAGTTACTGAAGAAGGTGCTCTTCTGATCACCAAAGACGATATCTCAAGCATCAGAATTGTTCAGACATTGTAGGCTAGAAAAGACTAATTTTCAAATATTCCTTTCTGATGGAAAGAGAGATACATTTCAAATTATCTTGCATTATCCATCCAATCCAAGTGATCAACTAGGTAGAGAGGTTTCCCTTAAAGAGTTAGGAGATTTTAGTATCTTCTGCAATATTTGATATATGCTAAAAGCCCATCACTACAAATGTTATAACAAAGAGGATATGTTCTCATTATTTCAGCAGCTATCAAGTCTCAAATGATCACAGTGATTAACTGGAGATCATGTCAGCAGCTTTCCTTAACTAGAAGACAGATAGATACAGCTGATCGTTCACAGACATGGACATGAAACAAATTACCAGCTAGAAAAATGGAATAAATATTGGTTCAATTCCTTCTATTTTTCAGTGAAGAGCAATCTGTTTTTCTCTTACCATTCTATGTTAAGCTATTCCAGTTTCTGATGTCTCAAAAAACCCGATCAAACAATAGATGTTAAAGTTAGAAAATGCATCCCATTTAATTATGATGTTGTGGCAGTATGAGCTTCAAAACAGAAAGAGGAGTGACCTCATGAGATGTTCATCTAAAATAAGATTAAAGTTCTCTTAAGAATGCATTCCAACTTCTAAAGAAATCTAATTTCTATGTAGGAATCAAATTTAGATTTAAAGTTCCTTGTGTTTTGAAACTACACTAAATAATCACTCCCAAACTCCCAAGCTACAAACAGCCTGTGGATCTGCCTGCACCAGACCTATGACCAAATATTCCTCTTTGAGCACAGGGTTGGCAACTCTGAACAGCCCAAATATCTCAGAAACAAATTCATTCTCTGACTATACAGCACTTCGCAGAGGTAATTAATCTCCAATAGGATTAGCCTGCTGATGCTCAGAAAGCTTACTGGATATGTGAATAACCACCAAGAAGATCACAGAGGAATTTGAAACTCCAGTGACATTTTTCAGAACATATCTTACACCCATATTTATGCAATTATTCAGTAGTAAATAAGCTGTTACATAGGGGAAAAAAATAAAATAACGGAAGCGGGTTCCTCACGGATATCTATTACCTCCCTCCAGCACCACAATGCAATAAACCAAACTCATCTTCCAGAACCACCACAGGTTACTTCCACTTTCTCATGTGGGCCCAACTATCGGCAAACAAAAAAACAACCTGAGTCTCTCAACCACCTCTTTCTGCATAAAAAAATACAGGAAATCAGCAATACTAAGGCCTTCCACCCTTCTATGGAAACTCGATCATGTGCTCAAAAACTGAGGAAGAGAGAGTACAATCATGAGCCTCATGCCATCAAGAAAGCAGGCAATAAACCCCTACCCAAAGCAGTGCTGTATTTCATCCGTAGTTAATTAGCTTCACTCTCATTTTGTAGAGACAGTAGCACATATGGTCCACATGTAAAAACAAACTGAGTTCTTACTTCAACATCAATTCTAAGTTTAAATGCTGGAATTAAGACACCAAAAAAGCGTGTAGAGTGCTCTTCAATTTATTCTTTATTTCTTTTTCCCCTGCAACTTATAAAAAAATAACCTAGCAATAAGAGGAGGTTACTAAAATTTCAGTCAACCCCTTTGAAGCGTTGTTATTTCAAGTCGATTTTTTTTTTAAACTTGTCTTTCAGTGAAAGATGGTCCAATTGCTAGTAGAAAATTAACAGTTTTACTGTTTTCTCGCCGAAAATTCTCACATGATCCAAACTTTCAGAAAGTTACAGAGATTCCTATGCCCTGTTGCTAAGACAAGCCATGTTTTCAAAGTACGAACAAAGTCCCTTCAGTTGTAACTATGCAGAGCGGAGAAAAATCCCACATTTTTCTAGACTGGGAAAGAGTCTGTGCATTCCTCAAATAACACTTCTACAGAAGCCAAATAATTTTTTTAACTTCACACAAAACCTTGCAGGCTGCTATCTACTCAACTTCCCCCCCCCCCCCTTCAAGTTACAAGACAAGTAAGCAGTTCAAGTTGTTTGCAAATGCACAACAGAAGCTTAGCACCACCCAAGTACTTCGGAGAGCTTTTGCCAAAAAATGCCCACACCCCTAAAATAAACCTCAGTTGTTTCATGCCAGTCTGAACATACCTGAAGTTAAAAGACCCGACATCCTCTTCTTGATGGTAACATTTCTTACGAGTTTCAAGTAACTCACTTTGGCTGCAAGTGTGGTCATAAGACAAAAAACTCCTCATCGTTGGCTCACACTCACCGATATCATGCAGGTGGAGCACCAGGGAGATCAGCTTGCTCTCCACCAGACTCATTTTTTTAAATCAGATTGCCTAAAAGCCAAGAGTTTCAGAAAACCAGTGATTTGAGGAAAGGAACCTGGGAATTAGTATTAAACAATTCTGAACAAACACCTGTGATGGACCTAGTGAAGATTAAGTCCATGTACAAGATTAAAGCAGTTTAATGCAGCCGAGACCTGGTGTAAGCCGTCCCCACCACGGACAGCACCTATTTACAGGTGGTAAAAGAATTACTTGTGTGTTAATACCAGTGTGCAACTTCCACGCTATGGTCACAACTGCGAGTGGCTAAATTCTGGTAAAAAAACTAAGCAAAAATACAACTGCAGCAGAGATATCATACCCTCCTGCAACTGAGTAGCATGTTCCGGGGCCTCACCAGGAAGCTATTCTCCTAAGAGTATTCTTTACTGTGTGAATGCATGCTAGGAGTTGAGAAGTACCAGCACAGGGTGAAATTTTGACCGAATAAGCCTAGTCACAATTGCAGGGGTCCAAAGAACAGAACCATTGCTTTTAGGCTACATCACCATCACAAGTACCGGCTCTTCCAACCAGATTCAAGTGGCATAAAGCAGCCATCATTTGTGACAGCACAAAAATCAATTTCCACAATTCAGCCAGTTGAAATTACTAAAGTTTTAAACTGTTTTATCATACAAATGAAGATTAATGGAAGAAATGCAAAAGTAACCAATAATTGAGATTGCTTCCTACCTCCAAACCTCTCCTTTCCAAATCCCCAAATACTAGGTCTGCAAGTGAATCGTCAAGCCTGGATTGCAGAGATAAGAAACTTGGGCAAATGGATGAACACCACAAAATTAGCTTGTTTGAAGACGTTAAAGCAAAAAAAACGCAGCACTGAGGGAAGCATTTTCTTCTTTGAATGCTACTAACTGAAGACTGCCAAAACAGATAACAGATGGCTTGCATTGGACAAATAATATTCAATATCCATTGAAGCTGGAGCTGTCTGAAGAAGTTTCAAAAGTTTTCTGAAAGTTAGAGAGACCAAAAGCATCCAAAGGAACATCAGACAGATTCAAACACAGTATCGTATCGCAGCGTCAGGCTTCCTGCCATGGCAAGAGCAGATCTCTGTCCTCATGGATCTCCAGCAACATGACCCGAGTAGTTACAGTACATACAGCACCAGCAGTACTTCAAGGAGAGATTTATTGAGTATGGAAGTAACTTAGAGCTTTGCCGTTACCCTAAGAAGAATTCACCACCCCTGCACACTCTAAATAGCATCTGCTTAAGAACAGAAAGTCTTCCCTTAGTAAAGGCTTTTGAAAAGTTAATCTACAATTCATATCCTTTTGTCTAAAACAGACATGTTAAAATAGTGAGGGTTTGGTTGTTTTGGGGGGTTTTTTTGTTTGGTTTGGGTTTTTCTACCTGAATTATGAGTTCACGTGGATTTCTTGTATGAGGAGGTCAACCTCTCTCTCTCTCAACTGACTCAAATGAAAACACACTGAGATTATGAGTAAATTGTAGCCATAAATCTTTCTCCCCCAATTGATTTCTACAATCAACTGAAGAACAGCATCAAGAATACCCTGCAGATTTAAACAAGAAACATCAATTTACAAGATGTAAATAATCACTTTTGATACAACTGGGAGCATGAAGATAATCATGTACTTCTCTAAACATAGCTGCATGGGATTTTATCCATCATTCTGGAGAAGAGCATTGCCTTCCATCGTTTTAGTCACTGCAGCCATCTTCACCTTCCATCTTATTCTTCCTGAAGTTCAAGTACTGACTATCTTTTTAGGCACATCGTATTTTTATTTCAAGTAGGTATTCACACTCCTACTGTAAAACAGTTTAAAAAAGTTTCTGTAAAATTTCTTTGTCCGTAGCTCTCACTAGCATTTTGACTAGGTTTTGAAGGACTGCCTTAAGCTAGCAAGTCTAGTTGGGCAATTATTTCCCTTGTGCTGCGTCACTCAAATCACAGTCACATGAAACCCGTGGTTTATCTGAAACTTTGACTGTGCTCATTTTTCCCTCATCTTCATTTTCTGAAGCCAGTGAACTGTATGATAAATAGATTAAATAAACAAATTTTAAACGAATTCTCGTACGGATCAACCTGACACAGGGCCGAGGTTGTACATGATGATGCACTGATATTCTCCCTTCCCATATCATGTCTTCCTCACTCCTATTTAATAGCATTTAATACTATTAATGACATACTCTACTCCACTTAAGTCATTCAACAACCAAAGAGCGAGAGAGCTCGCATTATTATCTGTATTATCAAATTAAATATTTTCATTTGTGAGGGAGCCAGTCTTACCCCACTGTAACCTGTGTGCACCTACCTCAGTACCAAGCTGTTCAAAGAGCAGAGTTTAACAATTAGCACAGGGTCGTGGCATGTTAATGGATTTTACTGCATGCTACATATATTGGTGTTCAGAAAGATTAATGGCAGTAAACTGCATTAATTAATCATCTTAATGAGCCTGATTGTTTCTCTAAAGGAAATGCAAGAAAAACAGTTCTTGTCTGCAACTAGGGAATGTGTGTTGTCTTCCACATACCCCTCTCTATTGTTCCTTTCAAGTATCCTGTGGTTATTAAACCACGACAACACAGTGCTCACTCCAGAATCCTACAGCCTCCAACAGCAGCGTTTTTCCTAAGAGCACTCTGCATTTGTGAGAAATGTCACCAGGGACTTCTCTATTCCAGGGTGGCAAAAGGAAAAAAAGCAACAAAAAAAAACCAAACCCACTTGCATGGGGTGGTGGTGGTGCAGTGTTTAGTCCTCAGTTCTTATTTGTATGTAAAGCTCTAATTTCTTACTAATTCCAATGGGACCAGTTCTATTACTCCCTGTAGGTACCACTGAAGACTCCAAATGATCACTTCCAGATGGAGTAACAGAAAGTTACTTTTAGGTTCAATTTTAGGTTTATTTTCAGTTTACAGATGTATCAACAACTTAACTTCTCCCTCCTCACTCAGACTCAAAAGGGAACCTTCCAACAAGCATTTTCAAAAGACATGCTTGATACTACAACAAATTAATAACATACACTAAAACTCTGTTTTGGCAAATCTAAACAAACTCTGAAGTGCCAGCATGCCTTTCTTTCAGCACTCTGTGACAAAGCACAGGTGAAAGCCATTTACCACCCAAGTCTAACAGAAGTTTACTCCATCACTGTTTGGAAAGAGCAACAAGCAGCCTAACTCTGGCATGATTACCCACAAGACAAACCACCAGATACAACTTCTCCCAAGAAGCTGGTTTCTCTGCTCCTGACGTTATGGCTTTCATTAAGTTAAGGGCTTCTCTTCTACTGTGAGAAAATTAAACTTTTGTTATTCTTGGTTTCAGCTAATGACATTTTACCCCTCCGGAAGGGAAACTGAAGTTAAAATGGAAAGACTCAGGTCTACTGCTCTTTAAAACACACTTTTACAAATTACCACCTCCTTTTATTGCTGCTTCAATTTACTTTCGTTAATAAAATTAACACATCTTAGCTCAGCTTTCTGACATTAAATGTTGCAAGAGGCCTACACAACAGTCTTATCTACAAGTCCACCTCAGAGAAGCTACCTGCAATACAGATGTCAGAAGCAGCCTGCAGTTTGCATTTCAAAAGTAGCTCGTATCAGCCCACATCAATCACAGCAAAATATAGATCCGTTTACTTCTGTTTGCTTCACAGAGAAAAGGTTTTGGCCTTTGTAGCTGTAAAAAAAAAAAGTTTCTTAAAAAACTGTCTCTATTGATTTTAACAAGAGTAAGGAGCACTCAGAACATCCACAAACCAAATCTTCCATTAACCCGTGGGAGAAAGTCCTGTGGCAAGTTTTTCAGCCCTTCAAATAAGTAGCTGCCAAATAAAGACACCCATGTATCGTGGCCATGTATTATCATCTGATCAGTCATCATGTTTTGCATTTTTTGGGGGGCTAAAACTCTTAACAGTCACACCAGCTGTCCAGATGCATTTAAGGAGAAGGCTTCATTTAGGGCAGGTATCCTGTATTTGTCATTATACCTATTTGCCCTGAAGCACACAGGCATGCCCTAGAAGTCACGTAATTAGAACAGTTAATGAGTCATTTTAACATTGCAGGTCCTTAAGGGTCTTGGAACCTCTACCAGATTTCATGAATTTCCAACTGGGTATGCAGAAGTAATGAAAAAAAGAAATCTAGATGATTAAAGTTTCTTCCACAGGATAAATTTACTTGTGATAAGAAATCACTTCCAAGATATTCAAATTAAGTACCAGCATCACCAGGGAAGGCTCCAACACACCTTCATACACAAACGGCAAGAACAGAGAGAAGCCAGAAAGACTTTTTTCCCCATCCTCAAGCTTGTACTCAGATAAAGTTCTTAATGCCACGCTTCTGATTACAGCTAACCACCCAGTCCAAAACAAACACACACCCCTCCCCCAAAAGGAAATGCTTTAAAGCTGTGAAGTGGAGCCCTAAACAGGTTAAATATAAAAAATTAAAGTCCTAATACACAGTGAAATGTCTGAAATTCCATCGGACCCACAGCAGAGCAGGAGATGCAAAACCTAGAGGCCTCGCACCACTGGCAACAGGCGATGCAGAGCACGAAGGGGCAGGAGGACAAAACTCCCTCTTGCTATCTCTAATAAGCAGACTATCGTGTCCTTGCTCTCTGCCAGCACCAACTGCTAAGGAAGCTTAAAATGAAGTTCATTATAAGTAAATTTTGACACCAAAACCAACTACAGTAGCGGATCGTGGAATGAGGTGCAATCTGGCTATTATTTAAGAGGTCCTCTTTGCAAGCAGAACAGTCATTCTCATGACTAGCATAAGATGCTCACAAAACAAAATTAGTCCAATCGCTGCACTGAAAGGATAATTTCAGGGAAAAAAAACAACACAAAGAGGAAAGCTTGTGACAGAGCAGCTCATGGAAAACAGCAAACACCGGTGACTTAACGGATCAAGTGCCCCAGAAGATGATCACGAAGCAGAAAAAAATTGAAGAAGAGAACAACCCCCAAGTCACTCAGAACGAACACCAGCAAATCTCTTCATGCTTCTCAACCATGACAAAAATCACAGTCCATTTTCTACAGTCTTGGTCTACACTGTTGATGGTTTCTAAGAGAATATACGCCAGCAAATGCATACCCTTTTGCTTGCTTTCACTTACAGGTAAAGGGCTAAGAATGACAACTGCCTAATGAGGCGCATGTCAAAGCCTACGTTTTTCAGTACTACAGAGCCATATCCAGACTTTCAACAATACTTCAATAAAATTCCACAAAAGATACAAGAAACAGGCTATCCACCAACGTAGCTAACTTAACCTCAGAGGCAAGGCAGGACAGACCTTATTCCCAGATATGAGACTTTTGCTTAAGAGATAAGTCAGAATACCTTTAAGGTAATCTTGCAGACCCATTTTAACAATTCTAAGGAAAACAATGTCATATATAAACAACGTACTAGAGAGCAGTAAAGGCTCTGAGCTTAGTCACATTATCTTATTTTCCTCCATAAGAAAGAGAGTCATGGTTCCAACAGTTGTACAAGATTTAATTAACATGAGGAGTGAAACAGCTCAACACCATCAATCTTGGTTTTCCCTCTTGCCAAGCACCATGCCTTCTGCAGGAACTCACTCCTTGCCCAGATACCAAACCACGGTTTTCTGCTTCTTCCTCCTCGGCTCCCCAGCAGTTGCACATAATCCAAGTTCAAACTCTTGCACTAAAGTTTTACGGAATGTACAAGTGTCTTCAGTTACTGGACACTAAATTATCTACCCAAAAAATATAAAAGAAATATTGTAGTCTATAAAAGCAAGATACAGCCAGACTCAAAATCAGCTTGTCAAAGAATCAGACACCAACTCCTGTTTCAGTCATAAAATTCCTCGCTATGCAGTAAGGAGAAAGCTTGAATAAAAATGAAGTGACAAGAGAATGCTATTAAACAAAATCTGCCTTTAAAAATGATCCGGTATCACAAATGCTACTTGTACTTTGTGAATGTAACCAATTTGACAGGAGCAGTAACTGGAAACAGATTGTAGTTGACACATTGACATATTTCTACTCTTGATTTAACAGGGAACTCTTCAACTTTTTACTGGTTTCCTAACCTGAAACAAAATAACAATGAAAGAGAAGAGCCGAGAACCTCACCGTCCACAAAGAAGAGGCCACAGCTAACAGCAGCTGGTTTAGTTCTTCAGCTGGCTCTTTCCGAAGAGGGACAGCCAGCATTTCAGCAGATTGAATTCCTAAACCACTAGATCAAAGTTTGTGCTATTCATTTATTTGTTTTATTATTAACAGGCCACAGAAACGTCAAGACTTGCATGAGTTTCAATTCAACCTAGGAAAATTAGGTTTTTGCAAATAATTTTAAGTTTACACCCATAGATTAATTGTAAACAAACGACAAATGAAAATGCCTAAGTGCAGAACATGTGAAAAAAATTTATTTGCTCTAAAAGCTATTTCTTTTTACATTAAGATTATATTGGCTGATAACAAATACTTACTATAGATACAGGTGCACTTTGGATGAATAAAAAGCAGTATTAGAGAAAAAGCAAAAAGACTGCCTTTGAATATAGCTACCTAAATAAATGCCACTTAGTTGAGAATATCTGGTAAATTATAAAACCAAAAACTTATGGGGAGAAAAGACACGTCGCGACTGCCTACCTATAGCACAAAAGGCAACTGTAATTCCTAACATGTTGCTAGTTTCATATACTTCTCCATTTCTGGGATAAATATACTGCTTTATAAGACAGACAGAACAGTCTCCATGCAGGTTTTACATTCAGACTATTAATACACGTGTGTGAAACAAAATCCCTCGTTTCTTTATAAGAAAATGGTTCTGAAAGCCCACATCCACAGAGGATGACCTATATTTCTTACAGCTAGATGAAGATAAACTTTGCACTGCATATGGAACTATATGCAATACAGCTTTCCATTAAAAGTAACCCAGCTGTTTGGGATTTGAAATGCAAGAGTAAATATTCCAACACAACGAACAACACCTCCGTTAAAAAAACCCACCAAAAAACAAATTATTCACATTATCCTGTCAACAACAAAGAGCCCATCAGTTCAGGTAGGCCTGCTTCAGAGCTGCTATTTATCCCCCCTCGCCGGTTTAGTTCCACGGCAGCAGCATAATCCTCCTGCTTTGATCAGCTGCAAAACTGCTTGTTTTAAACAGACAGATGCGCGGAGCAGTCAAATTCTGCAGTCAGCGATCCTCTCGCAGACTCCCCAGCCTGGAAGCAAGCACCAAGCAGCAAGCAAAAGAGCTGGATTCCTTAATTAAAGAGCAAGAATATTTGTAAATAAATATATGTACAGAACACTTATTAAATAGGCCTCTTTTTATCAGGATCTGAACAGGTAATTTTTCTCCCACACACTGAAGGAAAGCACAGAAGATGATTAATTTAGGGTCGGTGGGCAGAAGCGGTGTGTTGCAGAGCTACGCAAGCAGAGAGAGGACGCTGCCTCCTCTCTTCCGCCTCTTCTCAGAAACAGCCACGGTTTTTGCAATTGAACTATGAACTTTCCTCTCCATCAACAAATAATTCCACCAAGCGTGCTGTGCAAGAGAGGCACCGGACAAAAACCGGTCAACTTGCTCTCAGATGGCACGCTCCCTGCTTTGTTTAGGTTTCCAATAGCCATTTGAGCCTTTGTTTTCAGTTCAAATAGCCTCTTGTCACCCTCCAACATGGAAAGCTGAAGATCTAGAAAAATTAACTTTCCAACAAAGATCAGTGCAACCTTATGCAAAACAGGAAGAATTAGTGCTGTGTAATCCAGAAGCTGCAAGTGCAAAGCAGCTGCACTCACTTCCGACACAGAACGGAAGTCTAACTAAAAATCAGAAGTGGGACTTAGTACTAAAAACTCTTACCAAGGTAAGTCTTGAAAGATTAAAAACAGAAAGAGCATGACCAAACGATGACCCAAACCAAATCTGAATCCACAAATAAGACTCCAACACTTTCAAGAGAGAAGTTGCCAACTCTGACTATGCACAACTCAACACTCAAGCAACTAAGCATAGTACTTCAAGCACCTCCTCATTTTTGCCAATTTCTGTAAAAAACCTGAAAACCAGAGAATGACACAACACCAGTTCTCAAGCAGTCCGAGACATACTGGCTTAGCCTAGCCAAAGAGCTAGAAAAAGTAAACATAAGAATGGGAAGAGAACTCACAGTGGCAGTTTTCTCCATTCCATTAGAGCCAAATATTGTCATCTGAAAAAAAATTAATTGAAATACCACCATCTCTTTGGATTACAGTTACAAGCTACTCCTGAAAGATGAAAACCTGTACTGACATCAGTTAATACTCTGAGGGGTTTGGGGTTTACTTCCTCTATTTAAAATTCTCACAACAGCAGAACCACGTGAAGACTGTAAGGTCTGATGGGTATTTGCAAGAGAACTCAAGGAAGTTGTGGTATTTAACACTACATCTAAGCTTCTTCCCCTCTTTTTTTTTTTAAATTAGAATATTTCAAGTGGGATCTCCTGTAATTGGTATAAAGGGATTATACAGCAACATTCCAGCACGAGAAACCGAACACTTCCATTTTCCAGACTACGCTTTGACAAAAAAAGACCGTTTTCAAACTCAACATAATTTTGCTGAAGTAGCTGCAAAATATTTGGAGAAAAGAGTGCAAGTATTAAGTGCAGTTTCATGTAAATCCCAGCTTCTTGCAATATTCAGAAGAACTCTCCCTGCAATATTTTAATTTTGCACTTCCAGCACAATTCACTAGTGGTGTTAATAAAAATCAAGCCCTTTGGGTACCAGAAAGCTAAGGCAAACTGGAAGCTAGTATTTGGAAGGCTTTGGCACTGTTATTCAGTATTCAAAAAAAAATAATTTAAAAAATCATTCAAAAGCCCACAGTATCAACCATAAACTTGAGGATCTTGTGCCACTTCCCCCGCTACAGTGGAGTATCACTCATTTATCTGCTATTGCACATGGTGTTTGTCCAGGAAAAGTAACAGAAGAATTGACACACTGGCTAGGAGGCATAACGGCAACTCTCCAAAGGATCAGCGTAGGTGGAAGTTATGATGGGGAAATGCATAAGGCAGGAAGAGAATACCGACACTAGCCTTTTTTTACCCACTCCGAAGAGTAAAACAGTACATATAAGTGAAAATCTCGAACAGACATTGATCTAGTTATGTACGAAAGAGCACACGATGCCGTAATTTCTCTTCCATACTCAACAGGTAAAGCTTCCAAACATCTTAGAAAATAATTATCATACATGAGACCAGCCACCACAAGCTACAGTTGAACACTAACAAGAGAGAAACCCAAAACAAAATGAAAATTGCAGCCAAGGATAAGAAGGTGATGAAGCAGAAACAGCTCTTCCCAAACTCACCCCATTATCACCCATATACCTCAATAACCATGAAATCACTCCCAAAATGGAGGGAGGATGGCAAACCCCACCGGCATACCCTGCTTACCACATAAATAAGATTCAGTAAAATTGCCTCGCATGTAGGAGACTGCAGAGTTGCCACAATTAAGGTCTGATGCCTTTGGTTTCAAAATAGCCAGTTAACATTTTTATGTAAGTTAGGCATACAGACCAAAGCCTTTAAGCACAAGCTATCAAGCACTCATGTTACTACTGAAATACCAAACTAAAGGATTTGGCAACCTAGCCTTACGATATTAGCAGGGGTGGGGGGAACCTTCTCAGCTGGCGAGAGTTCCTGCATCAGCAATTCCTGACTGACAGCTGGGCTGTCCCAGCCTCCCTCTCCGCGTCCCCAGGGAAATGAATTCCGTATCTGATGACTAATTCTTTACTTGGATTTGTGCTTAGGCAAGTCCAAGCCCAGATCACACACCTTCCAATGCTGAATTCCTCTCCTCCCTCATCTACGACACCTGTACACATCTGCTCCATCATAGAACAACTACTGCATTAGCATGCGGCCACATCAACCCAGCTCCATCAGCTGAACAATAAGCTGATCAATTCTGAGCAGCATCTTGCTTACTCAAAAACTGAAAGGGAAATTGGTACAGATCAATTCTAGCTGAGCTGCATTTGGATTTCTAAAACTGGAGGGGCAGATTTGAAAGCTCTTTTGTCAGTACCTTTGGAGCCTTTGAGACTCAAGCTCGAAGTTCTATTTAACACCGACAGTAGCAAACTAATCTTCCACTGTAAGACGACATGGGTGCAGCTAATACAAGAGCCAAAAACACCAGCTGGGGAAGAAGAGTGTCCACATGTACACAGAAACGTGAGCCAGGAACCAAAAGCAGCCTGGAAAGCTCCACTCAGCCCCTCCGAGAGCCGGGGGCCAAGCCCCGACCCGGCTCCTGGCAGATTGGCTGCACACAGATAAACCTGTTCACCTTTTCACTTAATTATCTTTATCCTTCACTTTCTGAGGCTTCACCACAGAGAAGACATCTGCTGAAGAGAACAGTATTAAAGCTGTGGCAGGCTCCCCATTGTTGATGCATTGCTAAAACTCACACCTGATATGGGGTATTTTTGCAGGATCTGAAGCGCTCACCAGTAACAGCAGCCACCTTACAGCCAGGATCATTAACAGCAGCCGGGGCTGATCAGGTGTGGCAAACCCTACAAACTCGGCATGCTGTCTCTAACCTCTCTGCCTCCAACTGCTCAAAATGTCATTCACAGTCCATGTTTTGCTGACTTACCTTGTAAAACATGAAGTTTTAATAAACAAGTCTTATCGACACCCTACTCATTAAAACTACACCATAAATGAGTGTCATGTGTTAAGAGCCTCACCCACAGCACCTGAAACCCACAAATGCAGCCTCTATATAGACAGTTATCACTTGTGAGCACTGATGTGAATCACAGATGAGCAAAAGGTATCTTGATTTTTCTCTTTCCTTTGCCCTCTCTGGGAAGCCTTCTTGTCTCTATATTACAGTGAACTGTAATCTCTTAAAGGCTTCAAAAGGACATGAAACTTCCAAAAAAATGTTTTCCTGCACCTGTGTTCACCAAGATCCAAGCAGAACCAAGCCTTGGCCCAGGATCCTAATGGAGAAGTGGGTTCTCCTGTGGCTGGGCATGGGAGAAACCAAACCTTTGCCTTGGACTGCTGCAGAGCTCAAGGACCCTTTGGCATAGATGAAAGACTATGAAGTAACATGGAATGCTACATCAGACTCTCAAATTATTTCTTTGCTTTCTAATTGGTCTTCCCCAATCAGAAGTAGCAAAGTCATACCAAAACACTGAAGTACAAGCCAAATTCCATTAACCTATTTATAGAATTTACCTTATAGGTACATTAGCCAATTCTGCTCATTATTAGCCCATTTTTCTGCATTGACTGTGACTCATTATTACAGCTGTGCTCATTCAAAAGCATAGCTGGGTTCACAGATCAGCAACCGCACCAGAATTGCTGCTGGCGCCCTGACACACAGCATTAAAACCACAAAGATACTCACAACGAACTCATATAATTGATCAACCAGCTAGAATAGAAAACGATGAGAACAAAGAGTGCGGGTTTAGACCAGTGATGCCCATTTTTCCCAATAGCTGACACATTATGGGACTGACAGCTAGACAGGCTTGTTGGTACTGAACTGCTCCACCTCAGCAGAAGCGAGGAGCTCAGCAGAGCTGTCCTCCTGGAGAGCTGGGGGGACAAGGACACCAGCAAAGGCAGCACCAGAATAACAGCCTTGGCCACACGTCAGAACAAGTCTGCAACTGTGGGACAAGATAGATCCCAAGTTAACAGCTCGCTCATGCTGATCTTTTCAGCTGCTCTGCACTTTGCCCCACAAATACATTAGGAGCATTTATAAAAGCGTGCTAAGCAATTACAGTAAAAATAAAACCAAGATTATAAACAAAGTCTAGATGCCAACTTTGCCTCTTTTTGCTATTTAGAGCTCACATTTCAGCATGCAAACAATTCTCACACACCCCAAAATGTGTGCCTGGAGCTATATAGCACATGCAAAATAAATTGCATTTATATTGGTATGTTATGGCATGCAATTTCCCTCTTCCCAATCACACTGCCTGCCTCTCTTGTTAAGTCAAATAGCCTGTCAGCTTCTCATCAGGAAGTAGAAATTGGTTTTCCATCTCCTAGGAGACCAACAAGGCTTCCCCCTCTGCAGAGGGGAAGTTGAGCTGCTGAGTACACAACGCAAGAGCCAATGCTCGCAACCGGGCAGGCTGGGGCACGCTCGCCCGTGGGCTTCGCACCATCCCTGTGGCACTCTGTGCCCACTGCAATGCCACTCACCGTCTTGGACAGGGCAATCACTACTCTAAAAAGTATTTACATGCAGTTTTCTCTGTGATTTTTAGCTGTATATACACAACTCTGACTCACAGTGCTGCTGCCTTACAACTAAGGAGCATTAGGTATTCTTGTCATACCACATGTTAGTAAAATATTCTCTATACCTCTCTGCAGTTTTCTTGAAGCTACGCTCCTCCTCAGTTCACAGGGGAACAGAACTGTAGGATCAGACTTTTACATCTAGGCTGTACTACTGCACGGGAAAAGGGTTACCACACTTAACAAAAGTAGAATAAAACAACCTAAAATATATTTATTAACCAAACAGCCATACAATAAATGGAATAAAACATATTTTTGAACTCAATTTTTTTTGAACTGTGGCTTTGTAAAACTAAGATGCTGTAATTTTACAGTTTTACACTGTAGCTAAAGATTATGTATTTACAAAAAGCACAATTACTTTTAAAAATGAATTTGTTATCTCTTTTTACTAAAAAGGGGTCAAGCGGCAAGGCTACAGATACACTGTATACAAAACAGGTGAAATAAGCAACTAGCCTTCATTTTCACTTCAGGAATCAGGAAAAAGAAACATGACCAGGAGTGGGTTGACTTTTCACCACATCCTTGCTAATTTTAAAATTATTTAATCAAAGAGACAGACCTTCACATGTTCAGAGACTGTTACTGTAATAGCCACTGTATGGTGCGGCCTTACAGCAGGTTAGGGCAACACAACTCAAAGGACCACTCTAGCAGAAGGGTGCCCGGGGACAGCCTTTGCTCCTCCACTGCATCACGCAGAGACATCAGGACTCCATGGGGTATCGGTGGGTTGGCCATTTTTCTAAGGCATCTTGCAAGCAACTTCGATGTAGAAGAATGAGATTTCCTTCCAGGGACGTTCTGCTCGTTCCCTTGCCCACAGCATGCATTTTTAAAGAGAGACAAACCAATCAAATTTAATTCATATTGCATTATTCACCAAGTAGCTATAGTCTCATCCAAAACCTTAATTGCCTAATAATTCAAGTCACCTATTTCAAATACAGCTCCAAAGGAATGACTAGAAACCCAGAGGCTGCCTCCTACACGCACACTAAATCTTGCTGTTAAGATGTCTAGTGCAGTCTTTTCTTGAAACAAAGCAATAAATACTGGCCTCTTGTATATATATGTGCAGTGCTTCTTCATGTCTACAGCCAAAATGCTGTTTGATGTTTCACTGTAGTCTCAGGAGTGCTTCATTGAAGGCACGGCTGTCTGTCAATCTTCCAGCCTTGCAAATCTTTTTCTACTTTCCAACCCTCAAGTTTTGCCCACTAACATGAAACCTGGCACATACCAGTTAAATTACAAGCACCGTTAATTCCTCTAACCACTAAAAAGGTAACAGACTGGCATTTTTAAATTACTGGAAAGCAAAAGCAGGAAGGAAAAAGAAAAAAAAAGGCACAGTTGAGCATTTCTGACGTTGCTGTTACCCTATGTATATCATCAAGGAAACATCTACAGCCCTTCTGCAGCTGGACTGATAAGCCATTTGCAGCCCTTTCCTATGGGCCAGCCGCCACTACCAGGTCCAGCTTTCACTATTACCTCCAGAGCCACATACAGCTCTTGGATTATCCCAGGTTTAATAGCTCTCAGTACTCAACACCAAAGGATGCTTAAGGAAAGAAAAAAAAGTGTACAGAACAAAATTACAAAGCGATTAACTGCCCGTCCCTAATCCCAGAAGCAGCCTTGAACCTATACTGTTTGGTACACTTAGAACTCAAGATCTTCGCCCAATGTGAATGCCTCAAAGCTCTTTGAGCTGCTGAGGAAGTTACCCAGAACGCATCAGAAGACAGAGGAAAAGGAAAAAAAGGCTTGCTCAGCCACAACACAGATGAAGCAGCGTATCAGCCCAGGAGCTGGCCATGGGGCAAATGGAAAGTGTGAGGATGTCCAGTGTTTCCACCAACCGCAGCCACGAGCTTCCTTCAGAAAGAAGCGCTAACCTACACAACCCTGCTAACCCACGTCCCACCACAACCTCCTTTGTTACCCTGCATGGTCCCACACCAGCCCAGAGACGACCAGGGGTACTCTCCCATGGACTTTTTCTGGAGCAAGTGGTTTCTAACAACTGAAAGGGTTCACAGCCAGGTGCAGAAACACAAAGAAACTTGCAGCCCCCAGGAACCAGCACCCGAGAGCAGGCCAGGAGCCTGAGCACACCAGCAAGGGCTGCTCCCTGCTGCCAAGACAGTTCTGAACGTACTCTAATGCCACAACTTGAGAATTTGTGGTCTAGGCGACAGCAATCAAAATCAAAATTTATATTGGCCAGTTGTCTGCGCTACCAACAAGTTACTCCCAATCATTCCAGCTCTGTACCTTACCTGACCTTTATTCCACACCCACGTACACTAATTAATGGTTAAGCAGAATTCAATCACTTGGTCCTCAATACCTCTGAGGAAGTCACTATATCAACAGTGTAGGTGGGTCTGCACCTCTGAATGACCAGCAAGCGGCATGCGTTGGTACAAAGCAAGCACCATGGTCAGTCTCCATGCTGACTCACTGTGAACACCGTACTGCTTCTGGCAGCAAAAATTACTTTTACGTGAGAACAAGGTACACTGCAATGATTTTCATATAGGCATCTATGATCCAAATATTTTGGTGGCCATCCAGTTGTTCTCTCACACTACTCTACACCCTACTCCAGCCACATGTGCTGTTTACCTTTTAAATTTTAGTGCCCTAGGCTAAGAGAAACCAGACATCACCTCCTTCTCTTAAATGCTGATACGCAGCCAGCTTCTCCTCCTGTCCACCATTTGCATGCTCTGGAAGCTAATGTTTTCAACAAGCTAAATAAACTATTTTTCTAGAGCTAGTCCAATACCTGGGATCACGTCTCCAGCTGAGAAGAGGACTGTCATGGGATTATGGTTTTCTTTGAGTTTACACACCAGCTATCAATACGGAGGCGTCCAGACTGAATTACACTCTGCACAGAATCGAGGACCAGCATCTAGGGTGTGGGACACCAACCTTCAGCCACATGCATCCTTCAGAAGGACGCTGATCCCCATGTTCTTTATGGATGTGCAACAACACAGAGAAATAAAGACAAAGCATTAATCTGCTTGTGGCTGCTTCGTGGTAGCTGATGTGAAGCAGCTCTGTTGAAGACTCACTTAAGCCTAAGCGTTCCCATGTAAACAAAACCCCAACCCACTAACAAAGTAAGCTTATGCAATTGGAAATAAATGTTTATTTTGAAATAAAAAGACGATATCTGTATATATACAAACCATAAGCCTTTGATCAATCCTACAAAGCATGTCTGCATATAACAAACGAAAATTGTCGGCCTCGTAACTTCCTTTGGAAAAACTGAATGTGATTTCCCATACCCTGCTTATTCACTAAGATTACCTATCACCCTAAAGAATATTGTTTTATTTATTTAGTAACAGAAATAAATCCAAACTAATGATTTGTAGCTGTCAGTTAACACGGTAAGCGCATTACAAATGAAAGCAGAAACAAGGGTGTAACCACACGGGACACCCTGCCAGTGCTGGCACTCTCAGGATGTCCCAAACTTGCACCTCTTGCTTTTCTAATCTAGCACAAGTAAATAGATGACCATACAGATTACAGCAGAGGATCTCCGTTACCACTAAAGCCTTTCCCCTACCAATCAAATGTTATTTTAACATCACCTATTAATTTGGGGTTTGAGTTCTTCCTTAAAGCACCCGTACTCCCCACTCCTACGCTGTTACACCATTCCAGCCCCACACAGCCCTTCAACCAGCAGTGATCCTCGTTCAAAAGGTGCTGCTGGAATTCAGGATTGGGGTTAAGCGGAATAAGTAATCTCCATAATAAGAGGATACAACAGAACACTCTCGTACCATCTGATATTACAACAACAACGTTTGTTTACACAAGTATTAAAGGGAGGTTAAATTTCAATATCTGAAAGACAAATATTCTAAGAAATAATATTTAGAGTGGACCCTGTCCATTCGAGCAGATAATCAGAATGAATAATTTACAGCCACACTTTCATCTCCACTGCAGCTGAGAAGAGCTGCATCGTAAGGAGCTTGGGGAGATGCCGGCACATCTGCTCACCAAGTGGAATAATCGGGAAGACTCCAAGCAACAGTGGTCCAGTAACCCATTTTACTTAGGTGACAAATGGGACAGGAAGCAGTGGGAGGAACAAGGAATGCAAAAAAAAAAATCAACACGCTCATGGTGAGGTCAGTATTTCATGCTTTTGCGATAAAGCACATTCTGCCTCAGAGATAACAAGCACTACGTTAGATATTCACCTCTAAATTGTCACAGCTTCTTCCTAAAGGTAGCTCAGGGTCGAGGAAGGGTGCCTGCTCACGCTGACCTGGCACACGTGCATGCAGGCCTTCCTGCCGTGCCACGAGGACTCAGAAGATGAGAATAACATCATGGAAGCACCAATTTGTCCAGATTGCTCCAGTAACAGTAAGCAGCACATAATGAACAGCTAACAAAGCAAACACGCATCAAAGAATTTCTCCAGAAATTCAAGCAAGTCTCATCATACAGCTGGGAATCAAGCCTCATTTGATACTTTTTCCAGTGATGCGTATGAGATTGAATTAACAGACTAAACGCTGATTTTGTACAGATGTTGTTCAGGTGGAAGGATGGTACAGTTTCATCACCTTGTAAAAAGATTATAAGAATCTAGAGGAATAACACTGGCATAAAGAAAACCGTTGTTACAAAGTAGGCAGACAAGGGGGGAAAAAATGTTATCTTTGAACAGCTTAAAGAAATGTATGTGTACAGCTAGCGGCTGCCAAAAGAGACGTACAGTCTGGTATAACTCCCATGAAATACAGGCATCCAAAGCACCTTGCAATAGTGTCAGGGGACGGCTATAAACATTCTCCTCTATCATTCTGCCTTGACAGGTTTCGCTTATTCACATCTACAGGGTACTTTTGTTTAACATCACAGTCTGGGGTTGTTTCCTGAAAATAAGAAAAAGCAGATGGACATAGGTATGGTTCAATGTAGCACAGTGAGAAGGGTCACCATATAACTAGATGACCAGCAGAGTAAAAACTGCACAATTTAGATCGACCATCCTCTTCCCAGCAACACTTTATCCACTAAAATAGCACTAGGACCATCAGCCACAGAACTTAAGAGTCATTCTGAAGTTAGCTTTGTTTACCTAAATACAAACCCAATGAAAGTTATTAGTGACGGATGGTTCACCTATTACCAGCTTTACCTATTACTTACAACATGCCTTGGTTGGTTAGCACTTTTTTTTTTTAAAAAGAGTTTCCAGAATGCTTCCAGCATACTACTAAGCAATACAAAGCATTTCTGTACATATACAAATTTTACCAACTGATACAGTAAGCAGCCTGCAGCAGAAATCTAAGGAACTCATTCACAAGTCCTGAATTACACATCCAGCCGAGCAGAGTAAAAACTAGGAATAGCCTCAGCTTTGGCATACGAAACTCCCTTTTCTTCAGTCCAATGTATTAACTGAAGATTAGCTTTACAATACATGTAAGGTAAATCAAAACCAACTGTGCACATCTACAGTGTGTCTGTGATCAACCAGATCAATTAGAAAATGGATTTTAGTTAGATCAGTCTAAAATGAGATTACATTAGGCTCATACTGGGAAGCTGGGTTTCAGTAGCACACTCCTGTGTGCTAGTTTCTGTGCTAAACTCAACATAACAGAGGTATCCATCACAAAATCCATATTAAACTGAAAATATGCAGGCCAACAGCCAGCCCCTGACAATAGCTGCTACATCCCCCCTGAAGTTCAAGGAACTTGCTTCAACTCCTTGACAGGGAGTAGAGCAGTGTTTTGGGCACAGTTTGTATGCAGTCACACACTAACCCTGGCCTAAGGCTTCTATAAGCAAAGGCAGAAGGGCTTAAAGGAGAAGGAAGTAACCAGCAGGGATGAAGAAATATCTGGTCTTGATCCACTTTCTTTACAAGCCTTTCCTGAAGCTGCAGCTCATGGAAAGGCATCCGCCTTCCCTCCGTCACCTCTGCACTCCTGTGGGCGATGGCAGAAGAATTCCCTGGCTCAAATACACCTGCCAAATACACCTCAAATACACAGGCAGCTCAGTCACTCCAGCGCACATAGCCTGGCCCCATCCTCAGCCACACACAGTTTTCAGAGAGGAACCCAGAGACTAAAAAGCAAATCAGATTCTAAGCAGAGAGAAAAAGAGAGGGAAAGAACACACTGAAAACAAACTTTACAAAATCCAACCACCACACACATACTCACATTCACTTAAAGAACAAAAGGTGAAGGAATTAATATAGGTGCTCTCTACTTAAAGGCGGGTCAGGCAAGACAGAGTTAAATACGAGTGGTTCAAAACAGTTTGGATTACTTTGTTCTCTACAGTACAGAGGAAGAGACTCAATCCCAAACAAATGAACAGAACATTGTTCTACTTATGAAAAGTGTCTTAAGCCATTATTTGCCTTTTGTTGAGGTTTTGAAAGCATCAGAGGAGGCAGAAGCACAAGTTAAAATTATTTTAACATTCAAAAGAGCATAAATATAATATTGTGCCATTTTATTCTTCACCTTCTCTTCCCTTGCCAAATATGTTTACACACAAACATCACAGGACATTACAGAACATCAGTATACCACAAGCATTGAAAAAAAGAAATCAAAATGCTGAATTATAACACTTCGGAGTTTTATGGGTAGCAACTCAAAGCCCACCTTGAAATTCTAGGTATCACAAGCAAAACCCAGTAAGTCACATTCAAACATTAGACTACAAAATTTTTTAGCACAGAGACCATTTGCTCCCATCGTCAATAATAAACTGATGGATAGAAGAAAGAAAAAAGTCTTGTAAATACTCCAGTCTTCCATAAAACTAATGTTGGACTTTCAACAAAATTACTAAGTTGTCTTTAAAGTTAATAAAGATAGTCAGTTTGGCCCACACAAAACACTTTAGTTCCTCTTAGCTAGATAACCGGTTTTATGCTGTTCGGGACAAAGGTTTATGTGTGGTTTTTAAGCAATTTTGCCACTCAAAAAAATAAAGCAAGATTTTCCTCTTTTGCCAGTGTATTGCTGGCAAGTTTTCCTCAGTTTTCCAAAGATAACCCATATATTTTAGATGATGCTAGGACCATAACCTTTAGAAATCTAGTTCTAGGACCTACACTTGAGAGAAAAGGGCGATTGATTTAACGAAATTAGCAGGCTGAGTCAAGTGAGCAACTAACTGTCAGGTTAAACCTAAGGATTATACCTGTCCGAGCACTGCTTCAATGAAGTTCTCAGCTTAGATTGTACCTCTGAAGAATATAAGGAAAGATTGCCCCACCACACACACACTTAGTCTATTAACTATTGCAGTTTTTGTTTTAAAATTCTAATCAAAGAGCAGGTAGGGTTAAATAAAAAAAATTAATATTCCACACTATTTTAACTGTGTCATACCTCATTTCCCGATTCTAATCAACACAAAGTAGTTAATAAGCTAACATTAATAGTGACTAGCATTATTCATGTTAGCAAACTGACTACACTAGAAGCAGCATTTGTTTTGCTGCTCTATAAATATGCAAGAAAGAAGCCCAGAGCCGCATTCAAAGAGGTTAGTGAAATTAACATTGCGCTGCAATCAAAGTGAAAATAACAATGCTAAGGAGCTTAAAAAACAGTTTGAAATCCACATGAAGGGCAAGAAAGTAGGGAGTGAAGCAACAGAAAGGCAAAAACTATTCAGTACTTCAAAGACAACGAAAGGAAGAAGAAGGATAAAGAAAGTAAAGGGTTCTATTGAGAAATTTTGCACAGATCATCACTTAATTAAACAAACTATTCAAAACCCAGTGAGCTTAAAACCAAATGCTGTACTAAAATCATCTACAACACTCAGCGGCAATAAAGACATGCAAACAAGAAAATAGACTCATGTCCACATACATGAGATAGCACAGCATTCGGGGAGGACACAGAACGAAAGGATGAGACTCTTCCAGTTCAAATCACCAGTAACAAACCAGAAACCAGTATCTCTAGCACAATTATCTCCCGAAGTGGCTAGCTGTCCCAGGACAACAAAGGTCTATTCTCAAGCGATTAAGTACTTCCACCAGTGAATGCCCTTATAAGCAAGAGGAATCCAGCTATTGAAGTCCCAAACTATACAAAGACATTTATTGTCCTAATGACAGAGGACAGAGTTCTAACAATCAAAAATAGCACACAGGCTGTGAAAGGCCAGGCATTTGCCCATCAGTGTATTAAGTTTACCAATTTAGGAGCACTGAGGACAGAAAAGTAGCAGGACTATGTGTCCAGAACCCAATGCCAAGAAAAACATGATTCTCTGTTACAATTTGCTTACCTTCTATAGAAGGGGCCTGGTCCACAGCTGCATATAGCATCTCTTTCAAAGCCTGCAAGGGAGAGGGAGAGAACAAGGAATATAATTAGCATTAAAAAAAAATACATCACATTGTTTTGATACACCTGTTTGAAAACAAAGGCAATTAAAGCCCTTTTATCCTCCAGATTGACACAGAAAGCTATGGAACGTGATGTTAACGCTATCACACGTATTTCTGTTAACAAGAGAAACACAAGTTCACTTTTACTGACTGCTTTATCTAAAGCCCGTTACCTTACTAATCTATAAAAATTCTTCCAACTGTGTTTTTCAACATCTTCCTTTGGAAAAATGTCTCCTGGTTGGTAGGATGTTAAAGGTTTTACACTAAAAAAAGAAACAAAACAAGAACTGTTGCGTGACACAAAGGAGTTTGTCAAGGCAAATGGAGGAAAAGCAGCCTCGGGGATTTCTTATCACTGTTATATAGGAGTACAGAAATACACATACATTCTAAAAGCTGAAGACAACATGACGAAGGAGGTTAGGAAACCAGGGGCGACAGCCTTCTTTTGAGGTGGAAAATTAAGGACAACGTTAACAGCAGCCAGAATTATCAACCAGGTCTTCACATCCTCGAGGCACCGTGAGCTGCCTCCCAGAGACCATAGAACAAGCTGCTCACCCCCCCTCAGATAGCTGGTGCAAGAGATGAGCAGTGCGGGCAGCAGAACCAGGAGGCAAGGTGGTCCTACAGCTAAATCCGAGCACCCCTGGCAGTAAGCCCTTCCGTTACCAGAGCCAGGAGGGAGGCACCCCATCAGAAACCTCATCACTTGCAGCTCTTTTTCGGAAGACCTCTTTTCAGACAGTTATTGAGACGCTGGTATTATTCTAGCTGTAGAGTAAAGATTTGCGCTCTCTCACATCACAAGTGCGAGCAAGAATCAAATAAACTGAATTCGGATCAATGGCTGAAGGAATAGTTTAAACCATAATTTTTGGAACTAGAAGCTACCAGGAAGGGCCCATTCCTGCTGCCGACTGATTTGTTTACACACACCCTACATCACTTGATAAAGACAGGCATCTTAATGCACATACTGAACGTGAGCGTGCTTCACACACAGCTGCTGCAAAAAATAGATTTTATTCCCTCACTTTTGAACCCACAGAAATCTAACACACAAAAGTAATTCAGGTCTTTCAAGTTTCCTGTCTCTTCTGCCTGTTTCCCAATATATCGTACACTTCTATAATCCTACACCTCTGGATCCACCCTCTTGTGTGTCTATCCGTGTGTCCCCCCCCCAGGTCAAAACATCACAGCCTAAACAACAAATTCCCTAATACCCTCAAGGCAAAAACCACAAGCTCAGCAGTTGGAAACTCAGCACTGTTGTAACACAGTGGTTACGATCCTGTTAAGTAAATATAAGGTCTAAAGGACACATCTGTTTATCACAAGATATCCTCAGTGGCAGGCTACACCGGCAGCTCAGACAGCTCTCAAAGGTCTGATTCCTGAGTCCACAGAGGTCTCAGCAAAGGTCACTTGTAGAATTGTTTTCCCAGCTGAGCCACTGATGAATGATCCTCGTTCCAGCAGCACAGCTCTCCTCTACCCTCGGTGCTTTTTGGAAGTTCCTGCCAAACACTGGCCACTTCAGTCCTTTCCCCCCCCATGACTCACTCGCCAGCAGCACATGATCTGCTTCCATGCATCAAGTGGTCAAAAAGCCTTCCCCCTTTTTCATCCTGCTCATCATCCTTGCCTACCTGTCACTTTTTCCAGGAACCACAACCACACAGCATAGGACAAACAAACCTGAAGAGACAGCAAATTAAAAGTCACTGTAGTGAGAACTCCATCCCTTAAACCACCCAGAGGTAAACTCGCGGTGTACTTCCTATCTCTGGTTTTACCAGTCATTTTAAAAAACAAATCACAAAGGACCGCAATACTGACAGTCCTGCACTAAACAATCTTGAAAGCTGGAGGTGTCAGTCATCCCGCAGACTCTTCCCCAGGCAGAATCTGAGATATTACAATCTGGCAACTGCAGGGCAGCAGATTTTGTTACTGCTTACCTGACCTACATAAGTAAACCAATAACCTGAAAGTGAAAGGCTCGGTGCTCCTTCACACCTCAAGTATTTGGTCCTCTGGATTACAGAATTTTAGAAATTATTGTTTCCAAAAGTTATCCATCACTGTCAACTTCAAATGTTTAAGAATTACTCTTTCTGCCCTCAAACTAGACAAAAAGGGTTATTTCCTTACTTTAAATTGTGCTAGTGATACACCTTGCACCTGCAGTAAACTTGTATAAATGCGTATCAGAGAACAAAAAAAAAGCACAAAGAAAACACACTTAAAAATGCAACTGTCCAACCTTAACAGTGAACAAATTCAAGGACAAAAACCTTAAAACGCTCAAACAACACTGTTGTTTTAAACGAGTAGCTTTCAAACTGCTTACGCTCTTCTAAGCTCGTCCGCTAACACCCCAAAGGACAAATAGTGAAATAGCACAACAGATTTGTGTCAGGAGGTGGCAAGCCTGGGTGTGAACTGCCTATCATGAAGCAGGGTTTGATGAGCAGAACTGGCCACCTCCCAAAAACTGAAAGCCTGTTTCTGGAAGAGAGACTCCGAAGGCAAGCAGGCTACCTCAGCTATCAGCTTCGTTTTCCCCACCTACTTCCTGATGGAGGTTTTGTCTCGGAGAAATGATTTCTAAAACTTAGCAACCTGTTTCTCTTCTCCAAAGGCAAAAGTACTTAAAACCTGGAAGTCTCCTTAAAAGGCAAGGGACATCACCTGCTCATACCTTTTACCCATCTCTCCCATGAACTTTGTACCTGTAGTAACTGTTCTGATTCTCCTCCTTCCCCAGATGCTGCAATTGCAAAAGTATTAAGCACTTTTTCTTTAAAAATACCATCAGACTTCTACATCCAGATAAAAAAACTCAGGCCAGATTAACTGAAACAAAACTGCAACTGTAAAACTCCACTGAATTTCCATCAGCCAGACGTGCAGACACACACTTACGTTTAGAAGTCTGAGCAGATGGAGTAACGCTCTCCTCTTTCTCCTACAAGCACTCCAGAGATGGACACGAGAGCAAAGGGAATCTGCAGCATGATTTGTGGATAAAACAGAGGACTAGCAACCCAACAATTTCACTGCATCGAAAAGCACACATTAAATGCAGTGAAGCACGCTCTCAGCAAAAAAGCATCAGCTGAAATTCATCTAAGCATTACCTTAATTTGTTCAGTACTCACTATGTGAAAAAGAATTCTGTTGCCTGACACAAAAAGATGGGATTTTGTTTGTTTTCATATTTTATCTTTACACCAAAGGAACTAAAAGTCAATGAATGGTTCAAAACTTGGTTTTAAGACAAGAAGTGCACTGAAGCAGTGCATGCCGCAGCAATCATTTAATTGGCTGGGAAAAGGCTACTAAATTTACAGAGGAAGATACGCTGCCAGATCACCTAAGACGACGACCAAACCTTTTCACTCCCACTGCCAGGGCATATCCACAGGTCACCGTCCGGTTGCACGGCGAGAACTGTGCAGCTGCAGGAGCTGAGTGCCCAGGTCCGTGTGCGAGACACCAGCACCCCACGGACTTGGCACACCCCCCTAAATCCGCTGCTCCCCTCTGCTGCGGTCTTTGCACAGGAAGGCAGTGGGTACAGAAACTTGAAGCATTACTTTTAACAAATAGGAAGCTTTTGGATGACAGCTGTTGGAATCGGGACCAAAGTTGTTTAAAACTTTGGCATATTCAGCGTTTAACATAATTAACAAACATTTCCACAAATTAAGCGTTTTGTCAATACATTGTTTTAAACTCATTCGCATCCAGGGAGAAGCCTGATAATGACACTCAGTACTTCAACAGTAAAAATGCCCCTTTACATTGGGATTATTGTAGCACATTATTGCCACTGGTCCTCACATAAAGGAGGATCCCTCCTGATCATTTGCACTGACTTAGGTTTCAAGAACCATGGGCTGGGAATGGAGTTTGCATAGTAAATGTGACATATAAAATTTGCATGCTTTCATGCAGTCTTTAGAATGGAAAGTCAAATCAAGTCAATCAAGGTTTGTGTAAGGCTCCGTGTTAACGTTGACTCAGTCATGGCAAATGTCTTTGCAAAAAGCTGAATGAAGCAGAATAGCATATGTCACCATTTTTCCTCTTTTCTACAAGCCAAGCGCTCTTTCTCACAAAGCAAACTTGCACTAATGGTCACTGCAGAGCTTCTGATGAAAGAAAGTAAGAATCTAAGCCATAGCTATCAAACTACATCCTCTTTTTGCCTGTTTAAAGAAAGTGAATAGATTTTTCTCTCTAAAGCTCTTCCACTGACCAAGTATCTGCCCTAAGCCTGGGCAGCTTCCATACTTCCTACAAGCACAGTTATAATACTTCAGCAGATTTTCATTGGAGGGAATGATCACACCAACGGTAAGAACTTTGAGGACTGTAAATTGTTTAAGACCATCTGAAAGTGAAACTACATTTTTAGGTATTCAAAACACAACAGTCTCATTCTTCTTCCTGACATTATCAGCAACAGATTACACCCTCCTCCCAGGTTGACTGGCAATTTCTGCAAGGCAAAGCTCCTCAAGCCACACTTGCACATCCCATCAAACCAGAGATACATCACCTGGTGAGGATCTCTCAAGTGACCTGGGTCTTACCACACTTCAGGGCTGTCTGACTGCATCAGTCACCTGCTCTCCCATGGAAATAACTACAAATATCAGAGTAGAAAAATAAGATGACTACATGTAAGCTTTATGATATCGAATGACTTAAAGAAAGCAACTTCCATACCAACTTCTAGTCCTTTCATCAGCATTATGAACTAGACACGGGAAGTCCCTGGAAACAGGAATAATCTTTTCAGAGTTAAAAACCTACACAACAAGATCTCTCACTCCAAAATAGTGCTTGTTTACTGTTTTAAATAAGAAGGAAAAGATACAAACTGTCAGATGAAGAAACATTATAATACTATTAAATATACAAATAATTTTTAAAAAATTTACTATGATGCGTGCTGTAAGCAATATTGCACGCAAGTAACAAAAGCAGCGCTTGGCCTTACGTTTGCTAATCAACAACTCCGAATTCTTCTTGACAAAGGAGGGCTGTATGCTTTTTGCCTCAAGTATAATCAACAAGTAAACCAAGGTAGCGCCGGCCTTTTACGCACTGCACCCACACGACCACCAGTTACTGAATAATAAATGCCAGGCTATTCCATTACTGTAATATGCATGAGCGGGAGGCTGACTCACATTCAGCCAGCTGCAAGAAAGGAAACAAAGAGTTTTGAAACTTATTACTAAAAAGGAAGGTGGGGTTGTTATTTTAATTCACTCTACATTAAGCTACCTATCCAAGGAGAAGATTACTTGGAGTCTAGAAAGAGTAACAATTTGAAGGAAGTTTTTATTGAGATCTACCTTTATTTTTAAATTGGGATGGAGGAAGGGAGAACGATATAATAATACTGCCCTAGTTAAAACATCTGAAAATTAACCTCCTCTAATGACAACAGCGGCTGATAAGCAGCAGAGTTCTTCACACATTAATCAAGGTGTCATAGTTCACTGGGTCTCCTTTACCCTCCCTCTACATCTGTCAGGTCAGCATGCAGCCAAATCTTTCGCCCTTCCATTTTCCTCCTTGCCTTCCCCTCCAACCCACCTCCAAACCTTCTCTCAGGAAAACACACAAGTTTTCTCTTTCCAGGAACAGAAAACAACTCCGGCACAGATAACCCATTGGAAACACGATGCAGAACTAAGCTGATACTTTATTTTATCAAGACAATGGTTTTCCTCCTTCTCAAAGACTGATGCATTATTTGGTCATCTAGTTTTCCACATAATTCAAGGAGATCACTGTTTTGTTCTAAAGTCAAATGCAACCGCAGTTTTTATTTAAACATCCATTCCTTTGCAGTCAGGTAAAGGAAAACAAAGGAACAGGCAAAAGGACAGATATAAACTCTTCAAGTTCAACATTATAACAAAGGAAGCTAAAATAAACCTGATTTTCCTTGCAAATCCAGACAGATTAATAGGGATTCTAGAAATAAATTGTTATTACAGTTCTAGAGAGAAAATACAGGCCTTCGAATGATAACAAACATTGTATGGTTCTGACTGACTCAATCAGTCACAAAGTTTTGCTGATCACGGTTCTCCTATCACCAGCTTTCTGTTGTCTAGGTTTAATTATTACTTGTGGAAAAGACCGACATCACTGGCACCAACCACTTCTACTGCTAATGCTGAAATAGGAAATGGTTTTACTACAAATCACCACCTTCATCTTCAACTAGTTAAACCGAAGTCAAGCACCGCTATGATAAATCTGAAACTAAGCAATCAGTGTGACCTTTAGAAAGCTGGCATAATAAAAAATGGAAGGCTGTATTCTGCAAATAATTCATGATCAACACAGCAGAACTTTGTGTAAACAGTGTTCATAGAAGTCCCGATTCCAGCGGTTCACCTGAAATGAAGTATGAAATAGAGAGATGCAAACCCTCAAGAGGCTTATTTAAAAATTAAAAAAAAAAGAGGCGATCGATGCTAGGTTTACTGCCCTGTTTAGAGTCACTCAGGTAAACTGGTAGCGTTACCAAACCAGGCTGTGGCCCTTCACAGGGCAACGCTTGCAGGAAGGGGAGGCTTGGCCTCCTGCTAGAAGGCGGTGGGTGCTGCCCAGCCAGCTCGCCCTTGGGAAGGCGGTGGGTGCTGCCCAGCCAGCTCGCCCTTGGGAAGGCGGTGGGTGCTGCCCAGCCAGCTCGCCCTTGGGAAGGCGGTGGGTGCTGCCCAGCCAGCTCGCCCTTGGGAGCCGCGGGTGGAGGCTGAGAGCCGCTTCTCAAAGTCACCCCTCCTCTGCCCGCCCGTGCCGAGAACTGGCGGTGGTGCTGAAAAATTGCCTGCTCTCCCGAGCAGGGCTGCGGGCCGGCTCCGGGGGGGATGCCCGGGAGCGGAGCGCTGCACAGCCCCGGGCTGCGGTCCCGCCGGCTTCGCATCTCTTCTGACCTTTGTCCCGCACCAAAAGGCTACAGGCGACAATTAATTAATGAACTGGCCACCCAGCGCTTTTCCTCCGAGTGCTCCCGAGCTTCGGGGGGCGGCAAGAGCCGTCACCGCTCCCCGCGCCGGATAAACGCATGGCTTTGACACCGTCCTCCCGCCGAGAAGGCAAGCGGGAAGCCGCCGGCCGCCGGGCAGGGCAGCAGCCTCCCCCCCCTCGCACGGCCAGCACGCCCTGCAGGACACCCGGGCAGCACTTCCCGGGCACCGACCACCCTGCCCCGAGCAGCCACGGGGGACCGGCGCCGGCTTCACACCCCCCGCCCCGGCGCCGAGCCCCTCTCCAGCGCCGCTCCCCGCCCAGCAGCACGGGGGGAGCGGGGCCGAGGCGGCGGCGCGGCCCTACCTCATACTGGATGTACTGCTTCCGCCACTCGGGGGTGATGTGCGCCGCGAGGTGCTCGGCGAACTTCATCCTGCCGCCGCCGGGCCGGGGCCGCGCTCGCTCTGCGCCCGCGGAGCCGCCTCAGCGGCGCCTGGCTGCCAAGGGGCCGCCGCCGCCGGTAGTGGGGGGCGGGGGGGGGCCGCCGCCACACATGGGCCCCCGCCCGCCCGCCCCGCCACTCCTCAGCCCGCCTCGGGCCTCCTCAGCGCCGCCCCGCCACGGCCGCCGCCGCCGCCTCCTCCGCCGCCGCCGCCATCTTCCCCGGCCCGCCGCCCCGCCGCCACCTCCCAGCCGTCAGCCGGCCCGACAGCCAACCGGCCGCCGGCAAGGCGCCATCGCCACGGCAACCGCCGCCGCCGCCCACTGCCGCGCGGGGCGGGGCGGGGCCCGGCGGAGGGGCGGGGCTGAGGGCGGTGGGCCCCGCCCCTGCCCGCCAGGCGCGGGGGGGGGGGGGGGGGGGCGGCGGTGCTCCCCCAGCGGGGGGCGCCCCGCGTCGTTTTACTGTTTCTGCTCCTTTTGGGGGTCGGTTTGGACGCAGACTGACCCCCCCGTCCCTCAGGACCTCCAGCCCCGCCCCACCATAAGCCCCGGCAGCTCTGGGACAGCCCCAGTTTGAATCCCGAACCCTTTGGGGCTGGCGGGGCTGGGATGGGATGGGATGGGATGGGATGGGATGGGATGGGATGGGATGGGATGGGATGGGATGGGAATGCGCTGGGCTGGGATAGGATGGGGCTGGGGATGGGACGGGAATAGGAATGGAATGGGATGGGGATAGGGATGGGAATGGGATGGGGATGGGAATGAGATGGGAATGGAGTGGGACAGGAATAGGGATGGGAATGGGATAGGATAGGAATGGGATGGGAATGGAATGGGATGGGGATGAGATGGGAATGGGATGGGACGGCATAGCATGGCATGGGATTGGGATGGGAATGTGATGGGATGGGGATGGGAATGGGAATGAGATAGGAATGGGATTGGATGGGATGAGGAATGGGTGGGATGGGAATAGGAATGGGATGGGATGGGGATAGGGATGGGAATGGGATGGGAATAGGAATGGGATGGGACGGGGATAGGGATGGGAATGGGATGGGAATGGAATGGGACAGGAATAGGGATGGGAATGGGATGGGATAGGAATGGGATGGGAATGGAATGGGATGAGGAATGGGTGGGATGGGAATAGGAATGGGATGGGATGGAGAAAGGGATGGGAATGGGATGGAAATTGAATGGGACAGGAATAGGGATGGGATAGGAATGGGATGGGAATGGAATGGGATGGGGATGAGATGGGGATGGGATGGGACGGCATAGCATGGCATGGGATTGGGATGGGAATGCAATGGGAATGGGGATGGGAATGGGAATGAGATAGGAATGGAATTGGATGGGATGGGAATAGGAATGGGATGGGATGGGATGGGGATAGGGATGGGAATGGGATGGGGATGGGAATGAGATGGGAATGGAATGGGATGGGAATAGGGATGGGAATGGAATGGGATAGGAATGGGATGGGAATGGAATGGGATGGGGATGGGATGGGACAGCATAGCATGGCATGGGATTGGGATGGGAATGCAATGGGAATGGGAATGGGACAGGGCTGGGGTTGGGAATGGGATGGGGATGGGAATGGGATGGAGATGGGAATGAGATGGGGGTGGCATGGGATGGGGATTGGATGGGATGGGAAGAAGTGCGGCAGGGAGGGTGGTGTGCGTGGGGGGGAAGAGGCGAGGGGATGGAGAGGTACCAGCCAGGGGAAGGGGAGAAAGTGAGGATGGGGATGGAGGGGAAGAGCAGGAGAAGAGACAAGAAAGATGAGTAAGAATTGAGGGAGGAGGGAATGGGCTGACAGGCCACAAAACGCCGGTGGGGAGGAAAAGAAAGAGAAGACAGTGCAAAGGAAAAGGAGGAGGGGAAGAAAAAAATCAAAAATAAAGGGAAAATTCTCCAAAACTTGCATGATCACAAAAGCCTTCGCCCTTGCACCACTGGTCACGCTTACCGGCAGGGTGCTGTGCCCACCGCGGCGGGGCGAGGGGGAGCAGGGAAAGCCAGGGCAGGGGTAAGAGCAAGCCCACCCGCGCGGGGGCACGGCTGCCTCGGCATGCAGACACCCCCGGGGGCTGGAGGGTTCGGTACCCGCTGCGTTATAGCGTGAGAGACCAAACTGGAGCCGTTCAGAGCGGGGCTGCAGCCCTTGGTTATCCCAGGGTATCCGAGTGGCCCTAATCTGCCCCTCCCCAATTCCCAGATTTGGGGAATTCGCTGCGTTTGGGATTTGTTTTGGTTTTCCTTCAAGCCTCCCAACCTCCGGAGCTTTTTCCCATACCCACACCGGGGCCGATCCCCTCCCGGCCGCCAGCCCCTCGGCACGGCAGCGTTCCGACCCGCCGCCGTAGGCAGCTGCCTGGATCATCGCTCCTACCGACATCCGCAGGAGCAGAGCTCGTTTGCTGGGGTGATTTATCGGGGTCCTGTCGCAGGCCCGGGGACCTCTGATTTGCGAGCGCTCTTACGGGCGCTGAGATTTACCCGGCAGCGACAGCGGCGCATGCAGCAGCGATGTTTGCTGATACCATCTCCTAATTATGTTTGCAGAAAACCGTTTAATGAATAGAGCTTTAGTGCCCTTCATCTGAAACTTCACACTCAGCAACCTGCCCGGCGCTGACCTCAGCGCGAGCCAACCGCTATGTCACAGCTTGACTTACATTTAGCAGGTCACCAGCTTTTTAATGCGTTACCTTTGCAGGCTCGTACGAGATAAAATCGCTCAGGGTCTGAGCCTGCTCCCGCCACAATCAGCGGCACTGACTTCAGCGGGAGCGGACGTGAGGTGGGTTCTTTGCAGCTTCGACCTTTTGAATGCCATCAGGCTTCCCGAGATAACGTGCAGCACAGGGGAGGAGAACGGATTACGAAATAAATATTCTTTTTATTATTTGCTGGATGCATGAATTGAAATATGTACTGTGTTATTATTATGTATACTAAGCGAATATCTTGTGGTGCGACAGCTTGCAAATTCAGCGGCTGAAAATAACGAGTGATTCCCCCTTCCCTTTGTACCTCGGAGAGTTTTTTACCCACCAATAAATGCTATTTACTTATTTAATACCAATAAAAGCTATTTATTGGTATTAAACAAAGACAGACGGTAACAAGGGAGGCAGAGCAGAGGCTGGACTCCTTCTTCCTCACCATTGCCATGTTCTCTAGCAACACCACCGTTTAAATATCAGATTGGCAAACCCCTGCCTCTCCTTATCAGCTGCGCTTTGGGACCACGCTTGGCATCGTGACAGTGTTTTGCCGCTCTGCTGGGACTCGGGGCTTTCCGACTCCTCGAAATGTTTCAAAACTCTCAGCTCTGCCCATCCAGGGGCTGGGGGAGGAAGGCGGGAAGGAAGAGGGAAGGAGAAGCCTTAAATGAAGGAGGAGAGGGCACCGCTGCCTGCCTCCGCTGCCTGCTGCCCGCGGCCAGGCTGGAGGGCAGGCAGCGGGAATGCAGGCAACGCATCCCAGCCGAGGAGGGATGCTGATCCCAACCAATCCCAGTCCCCGCGCCTCGGCTCTGGATCCCGGTCCCCGCGCCTCGGCTCTGGATCCCGGCCCCCATGCCTCGCTTGCAGCAGGCTGCCACGTTCCCCTCACCTCTTCCTCTTTTCCAGGAAAGAGTTTGCATTGTGATTTTCCCCCATGCTGTTGTAGCTGGGAAAAAATAAAAGAAGCAACGTTATTTGCATTTTTAAACTGAGCAAGGAGAAGTCAGGAGTGGGCTTTCCGCCAGTGCAGTCTGGCACTTGCTTTGTTGAGAGCATATAGAATAATTTATAAATAGCATGGTGGGGTTTTTTTTTTAAAAATATAATTATACTTTCAAAGATCCTGCATTACTGGGGAGAAGGAGTCTTCAAAAAAGGCTTTAGAAAAAGGGTTTTGCAGAGGGAAAATCTTTAATGGCATTCATAAAATCCCGAAGAGGAGGGTTTTCCATAGTGGAAGACAATGCAGGACACCCACAGACAACCATTCCTAAACCTCTTTTCCCACCACCTCCCCAGGCAGCTGGCTTTTAAGACACCTGGATATTTAGGGGCTTGGTTTGTCATGGGAGGGGATGCTTTAGCAGCACGACCTTCCCTGGCCCTGCAAGCAGAGCAGGATTTGCCGAGCCTGGACCACTGGCTGGGTCAACATCAGGGGGAGCTGGGAAGATAAATTCATCTCCTCTCCATCAAAACCAGAAGAAATAACGCCTGAGCCCGGAGGGTCGGGAGCAGCGGCGTGCCCCCGACCTCGGCGCGGCAAAGCGGCTCTCTGCCGCCGGCCAGAGCTGCTCCGCAGAGGCAGCTGAGGCATCACCGGGGGGATGGCCGCTCTCTGCATCCTCCGCTGCCCTGCCCTGCCCTGCCCTGCCAGGGCAGTGAGTCCCGCTCCCGAGGGAGGAGCAGGAGCTTTGCTGGAGGAATAAATAAATAGGGAAGTAAAAGCAGGTCAGGGGCGAGCTTGGCGTGGAACGATGAGGGGATTTAGTAAATCACACCAGGAGATGCTGCCCTGTCTGCCAGGATCAATAAAGTAGCAGCCCTGGGCTTCGGACACCCTCGGCATCCGCCGGCCAGCCCCAAACACTCCCATTATCTGCTTCATCGATACCGGTCTTGGGAAACGCGATCGATATATTAGATTTCCCAGAGACGGTGGTGCAAAATGCACAAATCCTCCAGCAGCCTGAGCTGGAGCTATTGATTTGTCATATATTCTCCCTCCCCATCAGGTACCGGTGGAGGACAAGGCTGTGATTATCAGCATCAGGAGCCGGGGGGGGTCTCAGTCCCCAGGGCACAGGCAGTGCACGGGGTCAGATCGGGAGAGGTGCAGCCCAATCCACTGGGAATGGTTAGGATGTTTACACACCCAGGAAAGCAGCCTGCAGCAGTTTTTTTAAGCCAGGAGGACCAGTGGTTTCCAGGCAATAATAATGCACTGGATGGGCCTGATTCCAGCGGCAGGGATGTCAGTCCCGATCCGAGGGGGATGCACTGTCCTAGCAGCCGTAACCTCCCGCGGCTCTTCCAGGCAGGGTAAGATGATGCTTTCGTCCCCGTTTCAGCGGGAGCCAGGATGAGACCTGCCAGGAGCAGCCGTGCCACCGACTGAATTTGATCCATCGGGACTTGAGCCCATCACGGAGGTGGATTTAGGACTCAAGATCCCCAACAGCGAGCCCCGTGCTGGGGTGGGGACGGGGATGGGGCAGCCCTGTCCCCAGCCACAAGCACATGGGCATGTGGGTCTGTGGGCAGTAACCATGCCCCGCCGGGCTTATTTATCACCTCCCCTGCACTCTCCGGGACAGGATTTGGCCCATACATTGCTCAGGCAGTGTCGACGTGCCTGATCTTAAGAATCCCAAGGTCGGGCAACAACGTACCCCTGGCTGCAAGCCTGCGCGTAGAGGCACGATTGCTACCGAAACACATAGGGACGCAGGAACACGGAGCAAAAAGCCAAAGCAGCAGCAGCTCCCCTTTGCCAGGAGCCTGCCCCACGGGGGGAAGCGGGGCTATCTCCGTTCGTTGCATGATGCCTCTGAGCAGGCTGACCTTTCTTTCCCAGGCTGACTCACGACCGATACACGCGGGGCAGCGAGCAGGCGGCAGCTCCTTGCTCCTTGCATGTGTCCCTTCCGCTTTGCTTGAGATCGCAGGGGCGTCCTGCCTGGACACCCAGGCGGGGAATAAGAAAACAACCATCTGCCAAGATGGTTTGGGTCAAGATGCCCCTGCCAGGTTGCTTCCAGACCCGCTCCTGCACTGTGAGGGGTGCAGTGTCCCGCAGCACCGTAGAGGGATGAGCCCTGGGGAGCTGTGCTGGTGGTGGCTGGGCTGGGGACTCGCTGCGCTCTCTTACAACCGGGAGCAGATGGGGGGTTTCACGCCCTTTGCTGGCGTGTAAGTGATTGCTCCTGGATTGTTTCCAACACATATATATGTGTCTGGTTTAATTTATGCACGCTTGCTTTGTGCAAGAAGACAGCAGCTGACCAGTGGTTAAGAAAACTGAACACGCCAAAAAGGTCTAAAATTAGAGAAGAAATAAGAGCTGCTTCCTCCAAGCCCTGGAGCTGCCTGGGCTGCTTCCAGGAGAGCCCCGGGAAGAGCCTCTGACCTCCCTGCTCCGGCCCCGGGACTGCCCCAATGCTAAATCCCCCTCCTCGCCGGCTGCAGCCGGGGGGAGTGCAGCGTCCGTCCCCCCAGCACCTCTCTGCGTCCCTGGCATTGCCCCGCCGTGCCCTGGGGCAGGATGGACCCTTATCCCTTCGGGATGTTTTCCAGGGGACAGGGGCTGGTAAAGTGCCAGGCGGCCTTGGGACCGTCCCCATCCTGTTTACCCCAGCCTCGCTTGCCTCGTTAAACACTCTCTCACCTCCCCATCACTGTCCTGGCTGCTGGCCCCTTCCCGGGGGGATAAACCACACGAGGGGGATGAAGGAAGGGGGCAGCGCCCCGCCAAACAGTGGAAAGGGAGGTGACCTGGGACAAGAAACAGCGTCCCCAGAGCTGCTGCTGCCGGCTCGCACAGCCAACGCCACCATCACGCCGGAGCTGCGGCAGGTCGCAGAGGACACACGAGGTGTTGGTTCATCGATGCTGCAGGCACCAAGATGCCCCAAGCATGATAAAGCGGCGGGGCGGCGCTGGCAGCGGCACCGTGCCCTTTGCTTTATGTTTGGTGCGTGGTCTCCGCTGGGAAAGGAGAGTAAACCATAGCCCTGTGTGACAGACACCGTGCATCGGTGTAACCGCGCGCTAGAGGACGTGTCACTGCAATTCTTCGCGCTGAACCTGTGTCCCTTAACCGACATGGTTATAATGGCAACAAAAAGCTACGTGCAGGCGAGGTTGAGGTGTGTGGCAATAGCTATGGCAGAAATCTCCAAAGCTGGCTGGACTTCCTGGGAATTTTTGGAAATCCTGCCATAGCTTTGTGGGTTTTTTAACAACCTCTGAACCTTATCAAAGTGCACAAAAGGCCACAGGCTTCCTATTTGCAAGGGCTGTGTTAGGAAAACAACAGTCGCTCCTGCCAAACCTGGCTTGACCCTGTCTCTTGGGCTCCAAACCTCGCCGCCGAGCCCTGCATCATGAGCACCCTTAGGGGTGATGCAGCCAGTGCATTGCGGGGGACCTTGTCCACAGCGAGTCCGTTTCGTGATCTCCTGGGACAGCACTCGGTTAGGCTCTTTCTCCATGCAGGGTTTTGCTTGGCCTGGAAGGAATCGTGCGTCTCCAGGTCGCATTCCCTTATGCATCAGGGCTGGGTGTGAACGGTCCGTAGGTGCCGTAACACGCGGCTCCAGGTCCTGCGACCTTGGGACAGACATCAGATTGGAAAGAAAGATTTAAAGCAAGTGGGGACACGTCCCAAAGGTCCTTGTGCCAGCAGGGCAGAGAGCGAGAGGCTGCACAGCAGCTGGCTTGCCGGCCCGGCCGTGGGCTGGGGAGCGCCTGGGCTGAGTTCGTGCTGGGGACTCCGCGTCTGTTCCCAGCCAGCTGCTCAGAAAACAACGGCTCCGGTCTCCGACGGCAGCCACGGACTGGACACAGCTTGGCTTTGTCCTCGTCGTAGAAATTAGGTCCGGTGCTGCAAACCGCACGTATGCGGGAAGTCCCCCGGCATTTCTCAGTGCCTCTGATTGATGCCAGATTTGGCAAGGGTCGCCTCTACAGGCTGAGACCCCATCCTCCACGGTTCCTCTCTGGCTCCAGACGTCGTGATTTTATCATACATCTGGCAGGAATTAGGCTAAAACCCTTCCCTTGCAAACAGGGACCACCGAACGGGCAGGGGCAGGGGTTCTGATGCCTAGGCTCATCACCGGCAGGGCGATGCAGCGGGGACACAAGTGTCCCCTTCCTCCGAACCACCCCAGCCTGCCCTGGTCAGGACATGCCAACCCGCAGCCCGAGCCCTTCCCGCTCTATTTTACGGCCAAAACAAGCCATAAATCTCCTTCCGCGGAGCTGGAAGGTGCAATTGCTTTTCTGCGGTGCAGCTTTTTTCCTTGCACGACTTGTAGCATCACGTGAGGGAAATCTGTAAGTAAAAGTCAGGCTGGAGCCATTTATAACGGCGGGGCCGTGATTGTTACTGCTGACAGCTGCAATTCAGGCACTCCCTTCGATCGCTCCTCGCTGGGGGAGAGCGGAGCCAGCACCAGAGTGGGGAAAGGGTTGGGAGCAGCTTTTCCGGAGCTGCGTCCCCTCTCCGGTGGACCTTCTCACCCATAGGCAGCGCTCAGGGAGGGTTTCAGGGATGTAGGATGGGGAGTAAACCCCAGTAAGGAGCGTTTGGGAGGGGTGCAGGATGCTCCCCAGTAAGGAGAGCTTATCGAACACATCCGCTGGTGCTCACCTCCGTGGGCACGATGGGGGATTGCCCCAGAGCTGCGCAGGGACAGACTGCGGGTCCAAGCGCTCGCTGGGGAGAAATGCTGCTGGTGGGTCACTGTCGGGCACATCTTGCCAACACTATGGTCTAGATCTCCTGCCTGCGAGATGTCACAGTGGCTGGGGAGCTGCCAGGGGATTTGAGAGCCGGGTACCTGTGCCCGGTGCAACACCGGAGGGATGCAGAGCCAGGCGTGGTGTGAGCAGGGGATGGGTGGGCAGCAGACCTTGCCTGGGGGAGATGGAGAGCAAAAGGAGGGATGCCTGTGGCCTTGCAGTGACAGTGACGACCGGAGCCATTACTCGCTGTCTGCTGCCACGCGGAGATGTGAGACAAGGAGGAGCTGGCAAGAGGCAGGGGAGCGTGGAGGCGGCAGCCCTGCAGCAGCCGAACCTCAGCCGGGCTTTCCTGCTGAATGCCTTGGCTCTGTCTTCTCTACGCAGCTCCAGGGGAACTGAAGCATCCAAAAGTGAGCTAAATTTCACGATCAGCCTAGGTGAAAAAAAAAAAACCCTTAAGAAATGACTTTTTGTTTTGCTGTTTTCAATAAATAACACCCAGGGTTTTGTTTCAAAACTACGGGCTCCGCTGCGGTTTTTGCACATGCATGAAAAAAGGTGGGAAAAGGGATGAATGGAGCTGGAGGCTGAATAACGTGAAACAGCAATAAAGCTTTTTGTGTTTGTTTCACACCAAGCAAAACACCCTAGGTCAAACAAAACTGAAATTTCTTATGTTTTCCATTTGAATTTAGACAACAAAATACCACACAAAATTTCATCTGACTGCCCCAAACTGAAATGACTTAGTGGTGAGATATCTCTCTCCATGGAAAGATCCACTATTTGCACAGCTCCAGCTGCAACCTTTGAACCGCTGGCCAGCTGCCGTGTTGCAACCACTCTGTTGCTGCGATCAGCCCAGCAAGGCTTCGGGCACGCTTGGGGAGCAGCACTTGGCACCTGGCAGAGGAGTTTTTCCATCAGTGTTTAAGAGGTTTAATGATATGCCGGGGAGAGGGGAGATTTATGCACGTCTGAGGGGGGTTATGCATTCCTTTTCCATCGCGGCTACTGATTTGTATTCGCCACGGCATGGGAATTTATGGAAGGAGGGAATCAATGTTTTATTGATATCTAAAAAACCTATATGATGGATGTGCTAATTAGACGCTTTTCTCCCAGACCCCTTTATTATACACAAACAAATTGCCCTGGTGCTATAATAAATGCAGGTAAGATGCGCAACGGAGCCAAACTCTGTGGAGGTGATGCATGCGAGGGAGACCTTGCTTATGCCAGGGCAGAGACCTTGGCCTTTTGTTTAGCTTCTTCCCCAGCCAGTACTGAATTTTGGTTTCCCGTTGCTGGTGACTCAATTTCCATTTCATGGAAATCACCTCCCTCGTCAGGGACAGGGGGGCACAGCTCTCGCAGCCACGCTGTGGGCTCCCAGCTGCTATGGCACCTATTGGCTCCCAAAAATATTGAGTGGGGTGTGCATTTGCTCTGCCCTGCTAACAGGGGACACATGCACAGGGTGAAAAATGAGCAGGTTTTTTTTCACCTCTCTGCTAAAGCAGTGAGTGTGCAGAGTAGAGGGGCAGCGGTCGGTGGTCGTCTGTCCTCCTCCCTCTCCCACTGCAGGGGCAAAGGCGAGCTGGGTGCTGTGACATGTATCCTGCGTAGCGATACATATAAAAAATCCATACTCCGGGTGGAAATCACAGCTCGAGATAGGCGCACGCCGCCCCGTCCCTGCCTGATGAGCAGGGCACTGCTCCAGCCCGAGCCCCGTGCAAGCTCTCCTCCCGCGGGTCCGAGCAGGGAAGGATGATGGCTCCGCTCAACGCGGGGAGGCGGCTGTGCCCCGCGGTCTGCTTTCTGCACGGGGAACGTGGGGTTTGGGGAGCCACCAGAGCAGTGAAAGGACCTTCTCGGTGCAGGACCCGGAATAGATACAAGAGATGGTAGCACCATAGAAGTGAAGGTGGGATAAAGCACGGAGCCTGAAGCATCGCACCGGCATACCATCTGTCAGAAACTCGCAGCTCAGCTTGGTTTTTCACAGCGAGGACTTCGTGATCTTAGGGGCCAGGGGAAAAGCTCTTGGCCATCAGCCTCGTGTCCTGCCAAGAGGAGGCTTTGGCAGGCAGCCGCCACCCGTGAAGCTCCAGGCTTTGTCAGCAAGCAAAGCTTGGCCCAGCCTGGGGGTCCCCGGCTTTGGGGGGCCTTGGTGGTGCCCCATGGGGATGTTTGGCAAAAGCAAAGGCTCAGTCAGGAGTGGGTCCCCCCTCGGTCCCTCCTGTGCCCTGGGCACAGGAGTTCCTGCACGGGGATGGTGGGAGCCATGATGGGGAAGAGGCTTCTCCCTGCGGATCGTGGGCACAGGGAACAAATCTCCCAAGAAGAAGTGATGAGGGAGACAAAGGAGACAAAAGCGGTGGGACGAGGACACGTGCAATGAGTAGCCTGGAAGAGCTCAGGAGGCAGGAGGGGATGTTTATTAACCAGAGGCGCAGCTCTGCCTGCAGCGGAGGTCATGCATGCGGGTCAAGGTGTGCTGGGGGCTGTGCCGCAGGAGGGGAGCGTGCCCAGGCTCCCCCGCTCCCCATGCCCCTCACCATCGTCGGGAGGGCACGCGCGTCCCCAGCCTGCAGCCTGCTCCTCCTCCGTAGACCGGTGTCTCCCACAGTAAAATGCACGGCCACAAACAAACCAGCTCTTAATTGCCTCTTTCTCCTTTTGCTGTGGAAAAAAGAATGTAATCATAGCTTAGCTCACAGGGATCCCTTCAGATGTTCCTTTCAGGCTGGCCGGGGTTTGGTGTGCGCAGTGGGACAATGACAGGTCTCCAGGCTGTCCGGCAGGATGGATACGATAATTATACAGGGATATTTTTTCCCTGCTCGGCACTGCTGGTCACAGCCTGTTATTGTATCTCTGCGATCCCAGCGCGGGACCTGGGGCTGACCCACACCCGCAGCTCGTGCAAGGGCACAATTTTCTTTACCGCCCGGTGCCCGTAATGCTTCTGGTTTTGTGCGCTCCGCAGCCAGGGGCTGGGAGAAAGGGCTGGATTTGGCCCGGCTCATACTGGGATGACTGGGGCTCTCCCAGCCCTGCGCTGCTTCGTGATTGCAGAGGGTGGTTGGTGCATCTGGCACAAGGGCATCGGCACTGGCGTCCCCCGAGCCCCCCGTCCTGCCCTCGCCCAGGCCACTGGGAACCAGCAACTAAATAATTGTCATCCCGCAGAGCAGGCGTGGTGTTTCTGAGCCCAGCATCTCCATCCTCAGTGTTTCCATGCCAGGCTCCTGAAACCTCCACGGGTGCCTTGCATCAAACCTGCTCCCACGCCTGCCAAAGCGAGGGGGTGGAAGGAAGGATCAGGCCCTCTGTGCAGTCGCTCTTTAAAAAAAGGCAAGGAAAAAGTGAGAGAGATCTAGTAGGAGCTCTAAGTGCTCCAGCAAAGAAACCCAGCAAGGTAGCGAGGCTTCTCTCACCATGGAGACGAGCCGGAGAGTGTGCGGAGGCTGTGTGTTTCGGTTAATTTGCTGCGAGTACTTTTTCCAAGCTATTCAGGGAGGGTTTCATCCTGCCCGCCTGCCCCTGTGCCTGTCCCTCGCTGAACGGCGGCAGGCTCAGACCAGGCGATGCTTCCCCACGGCGAGCGGGGCTGGTTGGGGCGATGCAGCTAGCTGGATGGAGCCGATGGGCTTCTGGTGGAGAGCGGTGGGGAGGATGAGTTCGCTGTAAATATTGCGGTCTGTTTATAAGGCTGGGTGTTAATCATGCACTGGAGAGGAGCTATTATTTTTTATTTGCAAGCGGCCAAGCCAAGAGGTTTCTGCCTTTCCCCCCCTTCCCGGTTCAAACCAGGGCTTCATCCCCCCTGCACAGGCAAGGAGGCTGTGGGCGCTGCAGACCCGCTTGCAGGGCACCCTCCGTGCCAGCAGCCCCGGGCAAAGCGAGGGCTTGCAGGCACGCTCCGGGCTCCGGCACAGCCAAGCCCATCTCCGCTCTGGTACTGAGCAGAGACTGAAGCCGCACCGCCCCTCTCGCACGGGCTGGGATGCAGGGGTCCCCTCCTGCTCCGTGCAGCTATGGTGTAGCCATGCTCCCGTGGTGGGACCCTGACCCCCTTCTTGTACGCGAAGCCCAGGGACGGGGACATTGCCGTGGCTCGGTGGCCCAGTGGGAGAGCGGTGGTGGCACTGCAGGGCCATGTCCAGGCGCTCCAGTGATGCTCCAGCTTGCTGCCCTGGTTGTGTTGGGGCTTTTTTCCCCCTAAATAAGACTTCCCGCAGCCAGTGAGGCTGTGAAGGGAGTAAGAGAATAAAAGCCAGCTTATTTCTGGCTCTGATGGAAGGTCGTTCCACAGCTCCTGCATTTCCCCCTGCAAGCCCCAGGATGGAAAGACGGGCGCGTGCGTTGCTCGCAGGCTGCGTGAATGAGTCTGTAGCGTCTGGGACGTGGCCGGGAGACCGCAAGCAGCAGTGCGGATGGACCCCGTCATGCGTGGGACGCCTTCATCCTCATCCTCGTGCCCGGGGGGGGGGGGTGAGAGTGGATCCAGCACCCAGTGCTTTGGGTTGAGACGGGGACCTCTAAAACCAGGGTGCAAAATCCCGGCTTGCTGCTTGCTCCTCGCCGCCGTAAGATGGGGTCACGCTGTGGGGCAGCCCCCCCCGCAAGGCAGCGGCCCCGAGCGGGGGGAAGGAGCGGGACGAGGCGCTGCCGGGGTGGCCAAGGTTTCCCCGGGGGCCGCAGGGCTGCCATTTGCTGAGGCCGGGGGTGGAGGAGGGAGACGGACTCGACAGCTGTGCCAGGGAGGGGGGAAACTTTCCGCCCGAAGCAGATACCGGCCTAAATATAACCCGCCTTCGGGACGGCGCTTGGCCGGGACGGGACGGGCCACCACCCGGCACCCGCGTCCCGGGAGGATGCTGGCTGCGGGCCGGCACCCGCTCGCCCACCCCGGCCGGCACCGGGGGCTCCCCCCGCCCCGCCCCGCCCGGCCCGCAGCCGCGGGCGGCCCGCGAGTGCCCTCCAGCGGCAGCGGGGACGCGGCGGGCCCGGCCCGGCCCGGCAGCCGCGGGAGCGGTGGCTCCGGCCCCCGCGACAGGACCTCGGGGAACGGGGGTCCCAGCCAGGGGCAAAGCGGGGTTTGGGGGCGCGGGGTGCTCGGAGGGGGTCACGTCAAAGCTTGAGGGTGCGGGCAGCCCCCTCGTCGGGTGTTTCTGTTTAATCACCGGCAGCGGAGCCGCGGGCGAGGGGCCATAAAGCCGAGCTTAGCGGGGGGACACGTCGCCTGCTCGCCGACGTGCCGCCCCTCGACCGGCGGCCGTCCCGGAACCCTCGGGCACGGCGCCCGTTTCCCGCCGGGCGGCCCGGCCGCGCGTACCGAGGCGCGAGGGGGACCGGCGCGGCGGGCGGACCGGGCGGGCGGCGGGCCGCCATGGCGTCGCCCCCGCTGGCGGCGGCGGCGGTGGTGGCGGCTGCGGCGGCCGGGAGCGGCGGCGAGGCGAGCTCGGGCTCCGAGGAGACGGGGACGGCGCCGCCGGGCCGCGACCTGGCCGCGCTCTTCGAGCAGGCGGCCGAGCGGCTGCCGGCGCTGCTGCCCGCCGCCAGCAAGGAGCAGCTGCTCTACCTGTACGCCCGCTACAAGCAGGTGAGGCGGGAGCGGGGCGGCCCGGCCCGACCCACAGCCCGAGCCCGGGCGCCCCGCGGCCAGCGCCTGGCTGCGGGCGGGGCCTGAGGCCCGGGCGGAGGAGCGGGGCGGGGGCCGGCCTGGTACCCGGGTGTCCAGGCCCGGGGCCCTCCCGGGGCCGCCGGCCAAGGGCCTGGGCGGCCGCCGCGCAAAACCTGGCGATGCGGAGTGGAAGAAGTTGTGTCGGGGGCTGTGGGAAGCCGGGGTGCGGGGAGCTTTCTGTGCGGCACAACCTGCGGTGCCGCTGGCTTCGCCTGCAGCCAAGGCAGACGAGGCCTGACGGGACAGAGCCCCGCTGAACTCATCACTAGTTGTGGCTCCTCGCCTTCCCCCTCGCTCAGCGTGGGTAGCCCCAACGCCGCGCCGCTCGCCTCTGCTGCGGAGACACCGGTTTGGCTTCAGCATCATCGCTCTGTCCAGTGTGGGTGTGGAGGATTTGGCCTTTGTCGTCGGCTGTGGTGGGTCGCCGGTGGGTTGGCGGCCTGTCCGAGCGTCCACGGAGTCTTTGTGGAGTAACTTGACTGGTAAATACCGCTGCCTCGCCCGCGTCTGCCAGGCTCCCTGCGTTTGCTGGTGACGAGGCGACCGGGGCAGGTTAGAGGAGGTGATGGAACGGTTTGTAGAGCGCGGCTAGCGCTGGGGCTCACCTCCCCGTTAGAGACATCGGGGGATCTGCAGTAAGGACCCAGGTGTGGCCCAAATCTTTGGGGTTTTGATGCAACGACATGACGGACGTGCCTGGGCGGATCTGTCTGTGGAGGGCCTTAGAGTGGACTGGGAAATTAAACTGGTTGGTTCTGGTTATAATGTTGAACACGACTCCTTTTCCCATTCAGTCCCTGTGAACTGAGCGAGCTCTGGGATGCGTCATGTGGGAATATACAATGTGACTTTTTTGCTGCTCCTGTGGGAAACTTTATGTAAAACAAACGGAAAAAGCACCAATTAACATACAAAGGACTGTAATAATCAGCTAGAAACAGAAAAATCATAAGTATCGTTACACCTGGACTCAGGTGTGTGGCAAGAGTTGCTGCCTTGACTTGAAAACTGAATCCCACCCATTCGGATTAGTAGTCGAAGCTGGGTGCGCATGTCTTCCCCATGACTTTCCTCCCACATGGAATACCCTTGTCTTACTACTGCCGCTTAAAAGCGCTTCCATTTTTTAGTGCAGTATTTAATTATCCTCCAAGCCTGTGGTTTGTGGACATTAATTGTATCAAGAGCAGGCTGGCCACTTGAGGCTTCCTCTTCAGATTTTTCTAGTGCTTAAACAGGTCTCCAGCTTTCTTTTTGCTTATAAGAAAAAGAGAAAAAAAAAAGTACTAGGAGAACTTCTAAGAATAACAAGACCATGCATAGGATGAGATGAAAAGAAAGGGTGTTTTTTCCTTCTGTAATTTTTTCTCTTCTCAGGAGATTTGTTGTAAATAACCTCCTATTTTTCACTCTATTGCAAATGTTTTGTAGTTATCCCATGTGGAAATGGGAGGCATACCAGCTCATGATTGACAACAGACTCCAGAGGGTTTCCTGGGGTTTCTCTGTAAGACCAATAAGGTGTTTAACATTAAAAACTACTTAAATCATAAGCTATTTCACAACAGTTGTGATACAAGTCAGAAAAAGCTGGTAATTAACACTGTGTCAGCACAGATTTCTAGTTGCCTCCAGCTGGGGGGAACAGGGTGCTTCTGTCCTCTTGTCCCTGTCTGAGCAAGATGCAAATGCAAGTGCCTCTGTGCTGCTTGGTTTGGGGTTGTGCTTGGCTCCCGGGTTTCCGTGCCTTTGGCTGCCCAGTGCTGTCCAGAAAGGTGCCATCCCTGTTACAGAGTGCCTGGGAAGCCAGCGCTGGCGGTGGAGGTGGGAGAAGTTTGCTAGCACAGCTACGGCAGGGTTATGCTCTGCTAACTTTGAGTTTTGCAGCGTTTTGTGCTTTAAATCAAAACGAGGGCGCTTAATGCAAGTTTTCTCTATTTAATTATAGCAGCTGTATCAGTATGCATAATGGGCTGCTAATATATTACTCTGGTGGACAGTAGTATTGCTAGCGCACAAAAGGTGCTGACTCAGATCTGTCCACTGCCCTTGATTTGGCATCCTTGTCTTTCCTCAGTTTAGTATTTTATGTCACTAAGGGCTTTGATTTAAGATACAGCACCGTCATAAAGGAGGTGACAGTAACAGCTGAGCTCTCTGTTAAAATACTGTATATTATTTATTTCAAACTGTTTGGGTATATAGGCATTTTCCTGGAATTTTATTACCTTTTATTGGAGGCCATTTCAGGATTTTATTACTTTTCTCTCTGATTTTGTTTATGTGTCAGAGACTTGAAAATAAGGGAATTGCTTAGTTGTCATCTCCAGTGAGGTTTTTAGAGGATGTTGCTGAGTTTACGACTCTGCCCCAGAACAGGAGGAAGAACAGACTAGTCGGTAGGCCTCTGGACTGGGACTGACTTTCTGTTTCTCCCCCTATTCTCTGTGTGGCTTTGGGCAAATCACTTGTCTTTGCCTTCAGTCTGTAGCGGTGAAGCAAAGATAGTGCTTGCCCGTCATGTTGAGGATGCAAAAAATTGAGGTTCAGAAACTGCAGTAAGGGAGACCAATGTAGTGGTCATCATTCAGAGAGGGGAGGAAATCCAGAGCTTGCTGGAAACGATCGGACTGAAAAAAACCTGCCCTGCCAGGAGGATGTGCCAGAGCCTAAGTAAATGCCGAGAGGTGCAGGCAAGCTGGAAACCCAGTGCCGCTGGCAAAGCAGGGCTTATGCTGTTTCTGGTGAGCATAGGCTCAAGCATATAATCCCATTTTTTGCATTATGTCTTTCAAATATTGTAGAACACGATGCGACAAATCTGCCCTGAACACGGGAGTTTCTGCCTGCAGCTTCCTGTCACACGGAACAGTGTGACGGCGCTGACCTGGTGTTACCAGCGGCACTCTCTCTGCGCCTCTGGGACATGCAGCCCCCTTGGTCATCAAGGCTAGGACCCCTTGCCTTCTGTGGTTGATGTTTGCTTGTTCTTCCTTACGCCCCAGTGTCAGTCAGTTGAGTACAGGGCTTTCCCATGGGTTGGGGCAGGTTAATGGGGCAGAGCTTTGGGCGGGAACAGGCAGGAATTCCTGTCTTGCCAAAGAAATTCAGCTTACTTGATCTGTGTACAGTTAGAGTTTAGTCCTGCTGTCCACGGAGATGAGTTTTGTTCTTGTTACTACTCCATAGGGAGGCTGCAAATATGATTCACCTCACAAGATTTATGATCAGGTAAGAATATTTGGCTGGAATTCCCTGTTGTATAAATGTATTAGTTGAAAAATTAGCTACAAGCCGTTTTCCCACCACCACCAGGAGGGGAACAGAATCAGTTGTGGAGTAAATGTGTAAGGAGAATATCAAGGTTTCTCACAGTCTGGACCAGCAGCTGGAGTTGTATGGGGTTGACATGCGGCGCTAACACGTCCCTGAGCATCTGTCTATCCGAGCACTCTTCTGAATGTTGTGACCTTCAGCTCTCAGGTGAAGGCTTCATCCAAGGTTTTTAAATTGCCATTTTGGCCACAAATGGAGATGTCTACAGACACTTCCCGTTTGGAGCTGCCTGGGTCATCTTCATAGGATTCATGAGCATAATGCATGCAGAAGCAATACTAGGAAACTATTTAATGCATTCTGGCTGTCTTCTTTTTTTTAATGCAGCTGATGAACTGTAAATGAGGAGAGCTAAGCATCAAGTGACCAGTCAGCCCCCTGGAGACCATCAGTAATTATTTTGTGGACACAGAATGAGAAACTCTGACTTGAAATACTAATGCGGGCTCCTGCCTTTCTGCTGGTTATGGAGAAAAACAGCTTTTGAGGCCCTCCAGGGAAGTAGCAGGAGGGCAGAATCCTTCACAAAATCCCCCCTCCTAAGTATTTGCCATTAATTTGCACTGGCATATTTAGCTAAAACTCCCCTTCTGCAGCTCTCGGGCTCGGGTCCCCTCTAGTGTTAGACTCCTGGCTGATTTCTGATGCATTATGGAGTCTTGCAGCAAAAAGAGGGAAGCCAAAACCTTTATTTTCTTCTTTCCAACAAACCCATTGCAAGCCTTTTTAATATATCTTAAAATAGCGAACAGGGCACAAGTGCGCTTTTTTTCCCCTCTTGATGGATGAAATTTAGCTACTGTTCCTTGATTTGTATTACTGTCGATGTTACTAACAGTCTTTCCCAATGCTGGAACAGCCTGTGAATGCCAAATCTAAAGAGAGGAAACTGCTGTTGTGTTTTGATGATGGCAGTGGAAAATTAATATTAAAACAGATGAGATTTTTTTTATCCAACTTGGCCAATTTTTGCAGGTTAAATGTTGAACTAAAGAATTGCCAAGCAGGCGTTTTCTGTACAGATAATGAATTTGCATTTTGTTTCCATGTTTGTTTTTGTTTTTTAAAACAAGTAGCCCTGTCCTCTTCTGAGCACGGGGAAAACATTTACAGTACAACAGGAATTGTGACTGATTTATAGGACTTAACTGTTGCTAGCCCTTTCTCCTATTTCTCCATGAAATGCGATACGTTGTTTTAAAGGCCAGCTAAGATGTTCTAATTTGAATGAATTGCTCACTGGGAGACAGTCAGATGTAGAGAAAATTAATTTCAGTTACAGTCACTCATATCCTCTAACACTTTAAATGAAAACATAGTGTAACTAATAAATATCTCTCAGCGTGGGCATGCTCTCTTTAAAGTCTGATTAATGATTCTATCCTCAGCATAAAATCCCCACCCTGTTAAGGTGAAGAATTGTTAGTTGATTTAAGCACTTCACCTGCCTGAACACTTGAGCATATTTCATAACCCATTTGATGAATGCAGTTTAGTTTTGCTTGGCTAACAAAATGTTCAACCAGCAGCCTTTGCCTGCCTCCGGAGCATACCTGTGTTCCCTCCCTGGGGTCTCTTTAAATACCCCATCTGTGCTGGGCTTCCTTTGGAAGGACTATGGGGGCTTGCTGTGATAACTGCTTCCCAGGGGCTGTTGCATTTGGAGCTGTGCTTCTCCTTTGACTCCTACAGTCTCTCCTCCATCATCCCTGTGGGATATATAGCACTTTCATTTAAAAAAAAGTAAAAAAAACAAACAAACAAACAAGCCACAAACCTGTGTTTTGTGTAAATTCATTCCCTATCACAATGATACTTTCATTTCAGTTAGATTCATTTTACCAGTGATGGCTGCGTGCGAAGAGCTTTATTTTCTACAACAAAGGGGCACTGATAACAGCCGGATCTAGTGGGTTCTGACCCATATTTCCTGGGTCTTCCGGGCAGGGACAGGGGCACATTCACTTACACATTCTCCTGAGCTGACTACAAGAAAATCTGTCTCTTACCCAAATCTCAACCTGCTAATTGCTCTGTTCTTGAGGCAGTTGTCAGCGCTGGCCACGTCGCAGGAACGCGGTTGTGCCTGTGGAGCCCTGGGCAGGCATAGCCTCTGTCAGTCTTCTGTGTTCCCCTTTGTGGGCGAGCTTATGGAGGTGATACAGCTGCTAGACTTCCCTGCAGTGAGAGGAAGGGCTTTGTATTTGTCCCATCAGTACACCACCCTATGGAAAACTGCCTGAATCCCTCTGGCACTGAGTCCATTTTACACTGGCTGTATAAGATTCTCTCCATATATCCATTCACCAATTCTGGCTCGTTTCTTTGCTTCCTTGTGTTGGTTCTTATTTCCCCCCCACCCCGTTTTGATTTCTGGCTTGCTTCTGACAGACAAGTTCATCTCTGGAGTTTCTGCTCAGGCCTTGACTTGTCTCTCACAAAGTGCTTCCTATGTGGCCAGATGCCTCAGAGCAAATTCAGAAGCTGCTTGGCATTCTTTTGCGCTGAGTTTGTCTCCTTGCCTTCCAGAGGACCTTGAAAATAATTAAGCAAAGTCTGTTTACTTGAGCTTTGTGCGGAAGCAGGTGAATTTCAGCCTTAATGAATAATCATTTTTGTAGAAACCCTAATCAACAGAATTTTTCTTGATACTGGTGGAGAATGAGGCATTTGCCTGGGTAATAAACATAACATTAAGTGAGAAATCACTTGCTGGTTGTCCCTGTTGGGTAATGCATGCAAAAGAAATGAGCTGCATAACAAAATTGCTTCCCTTGCATCACGCAAAGAAAACACAGGGGTGCAGAGGTGCTAATAACTGCGAGAGGGCTAAAATGAGGGTAAAACTGGGTTGAGTTGTGTCAGTTCTTTCCCTCAAAAACCTTTCCTCTGGCACAAGAACAAAATTGCCCTGAAACCATCGGAACCCAGTATTTCCTTGTGCGAGTCCCCTTCCCTTTGCTTTGTTCTAACAGAAGGAAATTTCTTTTTTTAGGTCAAGTTTGGAACCTGTAACACTCCCAAGCCAAGCTTCTTTGATTTTGAGGGAAAGCAGAAATGGTAAGAGGAAATCCTTGTAATTCCTAGCAATTTCTGGCTCTACTTTTTGTTTCATCTTGTCTCGTCTGTTGACAGATTGTGGACCTAGAGGATGTCAACTCTGAGAGTCTGCCACTGAAATGGCTTTAAAATCCTATCTTTAATAGGTAAATGTCTGCTGCTATGCCTGATGCAGACATGAAATACCAGACTCCTGTATTTACCTTGTTCATGTAGAATTAGCCTGCATACAACAAAAATTTTGTGAAAATAGCTACGGCTTTACAAACAGCTTTGCTTTGTGAACACAAAGTGATGTTCCAGCCAGGATCAGGATCCCCTGAAAGATCCTTTCACAGCAGGGTGCTGCACTGACGGTGGCCATTCATGTCTTCAGAGAAAAGTTGACCATTTCAAACTGAATGAAAAATGGCTTTGCACACCCTGAAAGTGCTTAGATGAATCCGTTCGCTGTGTTCCACCGATGACACTATAAAAACACATTGTGCTCTCTCTGAGCAGCTCACTGATGTTTTGCTCTCTCTCCTAGGGAGGCTTGGAAAGCCCTGGGAGACACCAGCCCTCATCAAGCTATGCAGGAGTATGTTGCTACAGTGAAAAAACTGGACCCCAGTTGGAATCCACAGGTAGGAAACACGAAAATATTGTTCAGAAAACAAACTCGCATTTGCGTCTTTGTAAAGCTAACAATGGTTCAGCTTCACGCAGATTTTAATTGCTGCGTGGCAAACTTCATTTTTGAGCAGATTAAAGTCTAAATTCATTTAAAACTCTCCTTTTGTTATGACTGAAACACGAAGAACCATCTCTTCCATTCATAATTATCTTCGTTATAGTGAGCGCATGCACAGGGTTGGTTTGGCTATAGTGATCTAATTTATTTTGCTTTTATTGGTTCATGCTGTATTTAGCATGTAAAGATACTTTTTATCCTTTTCTCATCTTTCTCTTTTCAACTACTATTTAAATGTTGATCAATACAAAGTAATCTCCATGAAAGTGACATGAACGGAATGATCAATTCTAAAAATGTTTCCTTTTTGTTTCGATGCAGCAAATTACCAAATCTGATTATGATTAGGTACTCCAACATAACAAGTGTATTTGTAAGTCCTGTATGTGTGTGTTACAGGGAGACTGTACTGTCATTTTAATTAATCTGTCTTTCATCTACCGGATTTATTACTTGATTGAATATTTAAGGATATCTCCCTGTTTATAGACTGATTTTTATACATTTTTTTTTAAAGAGGATTGCTCTTTAGAAAAAGTATTGCCTTTGATTGGAGATAGAGTGGAGATATTTCACTAATAGCAAAATGCTGAAGGCATGGTAATTTCTTTTCACGGTAGGAAATTGATTCTTTTTTGGTCCTGTGCTTTGGAAGCAAAATCTTGTGTGAGCACAAGCCTATGAATCAAGAATTTGATTCTCAGTTGTCTTCTGATGCTGTTCTGGTGACTTAAGAGTAATTGTTTTTTCTTCAGTAGTTCATGTTTCATGGCGTTGATCCTGTTTTCGCAGCAAAGAAATATTGTCATTTAGAGGAAACGCTTTTTAATGCCCTTGGGGAAAATAGTTTTATATGCTGTGCAGTGCAGTTAGCAATATGCTGTGAAGTGCAGTTAGCAAAATCTATCTGCATGCTGTGTAAATTCTTGTCCAATCTAAAATTCTCATACAGAAATAAAAATAATTTAAAGAATCTGTGTACAATCCTGAATGAAGAAAGTGTCTAGCAGTGTAAAGTGAAACATATGAATATTTATTAAACAATGAAAAAACCCCAACCCAAAACACAACAACACTTTCCTGAATTTTTATGGGTAGAGCTTCTGCTCAGAAAAAGACTTCTCATGCATGGTGACAAGCTTAGCTTTGGGTACTCCTTTCACTTTCTTGCCTCAGAGGAATACTTATTGTCACAGGTGTGACCTTCAGGTTACAAAGCTGTCAGCTAGGAAAGTGGAATAATCTGTTAGTTTTTTTAAAAAAATATATATTTGAAAGAAGCCATATGGCAAACAAAGAATGGTTTGCAGCCCTGCTACTCCCCTGTTCCCCTAAGGTAAGGAGTGAACGCGTGTGAGCATGTTGCTTCCCATTGCTGTCCTTGCAGAAGCCTGTCCCCAGGACTCAGCAGAAACCAGACCGTGCTGGGTAATGCTGTAGCACCAGTGCGTTTGCTCAACGATGCGTTGCTCCGTCCTCTGTTTTTGTATAGTTGATGCAAGAAGTGTGCGCTTGCAGGAGGAGAGCAGTGCTGGAGCTTGAACAGAAATTTCCATGAAGATGGCAGGACTGAGTTGTCAGAGTGGTTTAAAGAAATGTGATTTAACTTTCTTCAGTTGCTTTTGGTGCAGTGTTTCAATAGATGTACTTCTCTCAGTCATGTAACTATGCATATATTTCTTGGCTTTTTTATGCCAATGATTTTTTTTTTTCCCCCCCTCTGTGTGGTCTCAGTGCACGGAGCTAATGCTGAGGAAAATCCGTAGGGTGTTACATGGTTTAGTGTCCCTGCACAGGTGCCACATTTCTTGTCCTGACTCTTTCCTTTTCCTGTGCCTTGCCTATGACCTGTTAAGAGATCTGAGTGCTTTACATTGAAGGAATATGCTCAGGTGCAGAGAGGCCTAGCAGAGAATGTAATTTAAAAGTTAGCATTAAAGTACAGGTGACATCGCTTTCTTTGAAAGAAGTCACCTGTCCTTCCTACTACATCTTCCTTTTAATTCCACTTTTATATGACCAAAATGCTATCAGGAGTCCTCTCCCTGATCTGTCTCATGTTGCTCTGTACTTTATTTTTTTTATTCCCCCCCCACCAAATCCACTTTCTGGAGCCACGAGAGGGAGCTCTGTTCTTTAAAATGATGGAGGTGCGTGTGTCAGGGGATGGAGATGAAATAGCTATTTTAGTCTTCAAATTTCAAATTGGATTTATAGAAAAGATCTGTGGGTACATTACAAGGTGCTTCATCACTGTCATTGTGTCTCCTTTACATGCTCATCTGCTGGGTTCCTTTGAATTTTTCTTACGTTCAGTAGATCATGAATGAAATACTCCTAGTGTTTGGTTAAAAGCAGGATAAAGTGCTTGGTACAAATTTGAAAAGTTCAGCTTTCAGATCATTATGAATCAAATAGTAATTACAGCACAAGGGTGTTGAATTTCTCATTGTGCAGCTTCATGAATTTTGCTTTGTAAAGCTTTCTCAATATTACCTACATAAACAGTTCATGTCATCCCTTGAAGTTCTTCTTGTCTGTCATCTTAAATCCTCCTCAGTCTCCTGTTTCACATATTTGCAAAGGGTTTTTAATGTCTTGATCCTTTAGTACTAAATATGCAAAATTTAAAACTTAGAAACACCTTATCTTTTTCATCGGTTCATTTTTTCCGAGCAGATTTGCTGCTGTTCTGTAGCTTTCAGGCTGTCAGTATTTTTCTTAATAAATAGAATGGAACTAAATGCAGTATTTCTTATGCAGTCCAAATAGAGCCACTTCTTTGTTCCTTTTTCTTGATTCTTCATTGATTCATTCTTTCATATTGACCTTGCAGTTTCTGTATTAGTACATTTTCAGCATCAGACTGACTGCTATAATTTAGTAATCTTTGCTTGTTTTGGATGGAAAAAAAACCCCAGAGTAAAAGCATTCTGATGCAGTAGGAGCACCCTGAATTTGTGCTCAGAAGCAATGAGAACACCCGTAGCAGCCAAAATCTGACCTGCTGCTTCCTACTCCTGCATGGCTTTTGGAGTACCTGCACTTTATGTAGGAGACAACTGAACGTGGAGAGGCAGCGGCACAGCTGTTCTCGGCTCTGTGAAGCTGGTATGCCACTTTTGATAGTAAAGGCGCATCTGTTGGCTCACCTCCATGGCTATTTCCCATGTGGTTTAGTTTCTTCTTTGCTGCTAGCTGGTTGTCTGATAGTCATGCCTAACCTTTTCTTTCAGAGCTTTGTCTAAAACCTGGAAAGAAATTATCATACTGCATTTATTTTCAGCAATTTCGTTTGCTAGGAAATCTTTAGAATAGCAGATAACCTGAAGGATATTGAGGTGAGATCCATCGTCTTTACGTTCATGAAGCTGCAGGAATCTCCTTGCTGTTATCTTGAACCCAGAAGTCTAGAACCAACAGCCACAATTGCCTTTCTGGATGCTTTGCCGTTAGATCTTCCTATGTTGGTGTGGGTCTTACTGTGTTTTGTGTGGTAGGTTGTTTTGTTCCTTTTCCCAAGAACAGCTGTTAGTAGGAGGTCAGGACTATACCTCTCCATGCTTGTCTCCATTCTCCTCTTGATGCAGTCTTCCTTCGTCATCTTCCACCTTTTAGCACATCTTTTGTTTTGTGTTCTTTCTTGTGAGTCATTCCTTTCAGTCTGAAGTTCCAGGCAGCGGAAAGGTAATTGCTTGGACCAGCTCAGCTCTATTTGCATATTTCAGAGACATCACCTGTCCTTCAAGTCTATTCACCCTTCCTCCAGAACGGAGAATAATTTATGAAGCAATTCTTTTGCATTCTCTATCCTTAAACAGATATGTTTCATGCCATCAACACCTCCCACTGCTTTCGGTCCTTTAGAGAGGTATACGTGTCCCAGCTGCTTCGCTTCTTGTTCGTTTACCTGTCGTCTTTCTGCTTTACTGGCAGCAAATGACATGCTGCTTTCGGTGGCTTTTGCTGATGTGTGTGTCAGTTTGGCAATGATATTCATCTGCTCTCCCTGCCAGCCACCTGCAGCTTATTGCGTGTGCATCCCTCTTGCCCCTCTCTCACGCTGTGCCTTTGGTACCCACTGTTGTGGTGCTATCCTGCAGTCTCAGCAGTGGCTTTGGTGATTTAGGGAGGTTCACCCTCACAAGCTGGTTGTCTCGCGTCTTTATGCAATAACTTTGTTCTCGTGTGCATCGCTGTCCCAACTGTATAATTGGGCACTTCTGGTACTTGCAGTTTTTGAGACGGTCTTAGTGGCTATATTTCCATTCCCCTGCGCACTCTGAAATTCTAATCCCTGCCACGTATTTGATATCACAAATCCCCGTTGGCTTTAAGCATCCAGATTTTTCAAACCTCATATTGACATGGGCGTTTACGTCCACAGGCACTGACCATCCGGAGGCGGGAGCGGGACAGCACCTCTTTTGCTCAGCCGCATTGTACACGTCTTGTCAACCGAGTTCATGTCGCAAGGGACGTGGGTGGAGGTGTGTACGTGACACTGCAGTGAGGCAGTTAGGAGCTGTTATTGATTGTTTCTTGTAACAAGACGGTTATATGGCACAGCTTAAACAATAAAAATAAATAATAAAAAAAGCATCCAGATTTGCTCATCAGTTTTAGCGTTCCATTTGCTGATTGCCGTTTTGGCATCTCTTGATTCTAAATATTTCCTTTTCCTATTTCTTATATTGCTCATTTACCAGTTCCAATCTCAACAGCTTGTCACGCTACTAACTTCAGTGGCATCCTTCCCCAAACACTTAGAGGTCTTCTTTCTCTTTGCTTTGACTGCTGAAACTTGCAGGAGGACTTAATGATTTTCTATTTCTATATTTAAAAAAAAAAAAAGGCATTTTAACTTGCTTGACTCGACTTCACCAATAATGCACTTAGTAAGATTTCTGCTGTGTAATGAGGAAAGTTGCATATTAGGGATCTGAAGAGCAGAGACACGTCTCTAAGGCAAAGCAGGAGGAGAGCTCGAGTTCAAAGAAAACAGACGTTCACCAAACATCTTTTTAAGCTCTTAAAGGTTTGAAATTCCGGTGCTGATGTTTGCAGGGGAGAAAGCTGCCCGCGTTTTTTCAGCTACTGTTCTGTGCCTTGTTTGAGTAGAGAGGATTTATTTCTCAGTACTCTGGACCAAGTAGTCAATAGGAGTTAAAATACCTCTATTGCTGGGTTGGTGTGGGAGCACTGAGTCGCAGTGTTTGGAGCAGCCGGGAGAGCACTGCTGGGGCATACAGTCTCATGGAAAAGAGAACAAACTTCTGAGTGAAAAGAAGAGTAAATGTACTATTGCCGCAGGCTCGGGGCAGTCCAGTAAGCTGGAAAACCTGCAGGACTAAAGCAAATTGATTTGTCTAGTGGCCAGTGGGTGTTTTAGCAGGAAGTGCTGCAGGGGGCAATATTTGATAAGGTGGGTGGCCAGCTACCCTCTGCACAGGGCTGGGCTCCAGCCCCCCTTCCTCCTGGAGAAATAACCTTTCTCTATCACAGTTTAAACGCAACAAGCGAGTTGAAACGAAAATGTGGAAAAGAGAATTTGCAATTCAAGGATACAGTGAAAAGCAGGTGAAACAATTTCCAGATTTGCAGAGGAGCTGAGTTTGTATGTACGCTTGTTTTGTAGGTTGCACCAGGTGTTACTGAAATATTTTAATGATTGATTTAAATGGATGAGCCTCTTGTATTTAAGTAGGATCTCCAAGGCAACTTGAAATTTCTGTAGTGGCTCAAATACAAACTCTGTATCCAATGCCATTAAAACAGGCATTTGGAAATCCAAACCTGAATTTTTCTTAAATTTGGACTCGTTGCTCAATGTTCATGTCTGGAGCAAGAAGCTTTGCTCTTTTGCGGTTTACAGGTTTTATGTTTGGTCAGCCTCTAAGAATTATATTAGTGAATGGTAAATGATACTGTAGCTTCAGGCTGAGATCTGTGGATTTCTTGGTTAGTACTGCAGGCCAAGGGAATTTCTTCTGCAAAAAGTAATGTATTAGAAAAACAGTGGTCTGTAAACAAAATGGGTGCACCCGTCGTGTTTTCCTATTTTGTCTGTCAGTCAAACAGATGTCTCCTTTGATAATCTGTCCAAGCAGCCACGGTTTGTGGTTGGGAAAGAGCAGCAGAGCGGTGTGGGCAGGATTACAAGGGGGATGGGAAGAGCAGGAAGGGAAAAGACCTGTTTGGGTCCCTGCCTGTCACCAACAGCAGTGTGTCCACATACCTGCTGTGCAGTTAGTTTGGGTAAATGTCTCAATTTATGGCTTGCTATACTGCGAGGTCAAAAACTTGGAAAATGGTGACTTTATTTCTTTTGTACTATAAAAGCAATTTAATTGCATCGTGTAAAGTGGGGACTAATCGAATTATGGCTGTGCTCCGTACAGCTTGCTTTCCTGTGCTGGGCTGATGCAGCACGCTGGGGAGAGGAGGCTCCTGTGGTCCTGCGAGCTACGCAGCAGCGCTGCCAGGGTCTTTGCTCTTCACTGCTCCCGTTTCTTTCTGGGTTTGTGTAGGTCCTTGTGTGTCAGTTCACCCTTAGCGAATTTCGTCTTGATTGGTTTTACCCCAATGTTAATAATTGTACTGAAGCAGAAAAATGGTAACAAAATGCAGAAAACAAACAGAACTGTTTGCTATATATATATTTTGAAAGCTTTCATTTCAATGGATGACCACATTGGAAGAAGCAAATCACTGAGATAATTCATAAAATCTAATCAGGCTCTTCACCTTTTAAAAAAAAAAAAAAAGGAAACAACAACAAAAACCCAGCAAGCCTGTGGTTTTTTTATTATTCTTTTAACAGAAAAGGAAGCACTAGAAATTAAGAACAAAACCAAAAAACTGATCTGCCCTAGGCTTCTGGCTTTGGGGCATGTAAGACTGCAGTGTCCCCTGGGTTTAGGCAAACTGCAGAATTGGGGGTTTTTTGTGAACCACATCGGGGTATGTGATAGTTTGGTATACGTCCTGAGAGGGGTGAGATCTTAACACATGGAGCTTTTGCCAGCTGTGTGAGGGACAGTCTCTAGCATGCGAGCAGAGTTAGTGGTAGATGCAGCCTGCCTGAGGGAGGGAGGGAGCGATCTGTGTGTGCTACGCACGGCTAACAAAAGCTCGCAGTTTGTGTACACCTTACTCATACATGCAGGACTACAGGCAGAGTGACCCACCTTATTTTATCCAAGTTGGAAAAACGGCAGTTTATTAGCTGCACGAGTTCAGCCTTGAGTATTTCGCTTTTGGAGCGTGCTTTCAGAACCAATTTTTCTTACTAGCAAGGCGATGTTTTCTTGTTGTGTAAGACAGTGAAACATCACACTACAAACATGAACTAAATTTCCCCGTCCTTCTGCAATAAAGGTGGATAGTGTTGCATCCTTTGCTTCTCTGTACCTTCTTGTGAGGAAAGTGTGCTGATGCTTTAAGTGCTTGATATCGGTCCTACTCATAAACAAAGCGGTCCATAGGTTATTTGCTACCTTTCTGTCCCCTGTCTTCGCACATGTCACTGTTTATCAATTTTATTCCATGCAAGATTGCTCAACTCTGGCACACCTGTGTTGCCTGCCTGCTTTGTTGTATAGACTGTTATGCTCTGAGCAGCAAATCAAATTCAGTTTCGTATTTATACTTACTGTTTTTAAAAGCAGCACAGGCTCCTGGGCAGCTTTTAAGTCCTCACTCAGTACTGTGAAGATAACACTGCCATCCCTTGGCTGTTTAAGTGAGGGAGCAGATTAATAAAATAATATGTGTAACTTCTGTTCGTAACGGTGACAGCATAGATGGGAGCTGGCAGTCGTTTGCTGTGAACCCGTGGCCTGAGGATGGAGTTGTCAGATGTGCTGAGGATGCTTTGTTCTAGCAAGGAACTCGCGTGCCAGGCGTTGGGGTGCTGGGCTGGTGGGGCTGTCAGCCATGGTGGTCTGGGATTTTGCCTGTGGACAAGCTTGATAAATTGTAGGGATTTTTCTCATCTGCAGCTGCATATTATTGTAGAGCACAAAACAAAATGCCAGATCCAGAGCGAGATACTCAGTTTTTTGGAATTGTGGTTCTGGCAAGCTGTGCAGAAGTGAAAAAGTTAAAATGAACAAGTGTCTTATAGTAGAAATATAAACAGCTGGAATATGTGTCAGCCTCCCACCCCCTGGGAGTCTGTTGGATTGTTCTCTTTGATTTTACATCTCCGCAGAAATTTATGGTCTCAGCTCCTTTTATTTATGACATTGCAATCCTCGTTCAAGCGATTGATTGAAATACAACAGTGCCAAGCTGCAAGCCTGTATTTTAGAAAGGTTGAAGTTTAGAAAGCAAACCAGCAATGCAAACAGTCACGTATTGAAAGCTGCACTGGAATCCTCTACAGTGGTTGCCCGTGTTTCTATGTTCCTAAACTTCTTCAAAGTAAAGAATTATCATGACAAGGATTTATACCTCTTCTCTCTCCGTCCTTTTAAGCTGCCTGGTCTTGCTAAAAACATACAGTATATGTTAAATATGCAATCTTACTAGATCTGCAAGGGCTAACTTTTGCTTGTAACAATGTTAGCCCCTATTTTTCCAGCTCAGATCCAGCAGTGCTGATGCACTATGTTGTTAATGTGCTGTGGGCAGCATGATATATTCTCTTGCAGCTACTTGAATTGTAACAGTAGTTGTTTTCTGGAATTGCAAGCAAGAAATTGGGGGGCTCATCATTTTTGGCTACCGATGCAGTGATTTTTTTTTGTTAAACTTTTAAGCGAAGATGAAGTATTTTTTCCTTTTCAATACGCCAATGAATTAATTTTCATCATCTTGCACTAATTCAAAAAAATATCTTGTACTATCTGGAATGTATTCAGAAAAAAGAATAACTAGAGATGTAGCTCTGCCTTGCTGATGCTGAGTGTGCTGCTGCAGCATAGCGATGTGTGTGGCATCCCAGTATCATGATTCCTGGCTTACTGGTGGATTAAGACACTGCATGCTAGCCAGATATACCAGAGGCAACTGAAAAAAAAAAATCAAATACATTTAAATATATATATATATCTTAAACTACTGGCATTCAGTGATGACAAGATGTTACAGAATGAGGCAAGGTACTTTACTGTGTAACTTTCTGTGCAGCAGGGACCTAGTTGCTTTTTTTTCTTTCCCCCTTAATAGATGTCCAGAAGGAACAGCTTCTGCTGTGTGGCTGTAGTGCACAGGTAGCAGTCCCACAGCACCTGGTTATTCTGTGATCCCGCAGCTGTGGGTCTGGAGGCATGGGACACAGCTAAGCTCTGGGATCTTAAAACTTCACTTGAGCAAGTGCTCTCCTAGCTGAGAAAGCATCTCAATATCGGAAAAGGACTGTCAGATCAGGTTTAAGTTGCTGCTGATCCTTTGCTGAAGGTTGTTGCTGCCATGGCTGAGTTGACAGAAAATGGATAGGTGCTGATACTTCCACAGAGAGCCCAAGATCTTGGCTTAAATTGAGATGGCAAGGTTGAATTTGTTAGGATGTCAGACCACAAGCTGAAGTGGCTGAGATACAACCAGGTATTGCCCTCTGCCATTTCTGCCTTGAGGTGGCAGTTTCTGGCAAGGCAAGGAAGGGTTTTAAATGCCATGTGCAGTTTTCATTTGTTGCAGATTTTAGCAGCAATGCTGCCTCTCCCCACCAAGAAAAATGTGGATAACAAAAGTATTGAAAAGCTTGTGTTCATGAAGCAGCTGTGTGAGGCTGGAAGCAGAAGGGAGCAGTGTCGTGGCACGAGAAGTGACTCCTGCAGCAATCAAAACTTTCCTGTTAAGTTCATTTCTATACTGAAGCTCCACTGGCTAAAACAAGTTGGAACATGAAGCTTTCGGTAGTGCTGGGTAACATTACAAAATTGGGGTCTGGGGAGGTTGCAGCATGGGCTGACAGAGGCAGGTGTTGAACCAAGCAGGATGCTGCAACGGGCTATAGGGGCAGGGGAGGTAAGCAGGCAGCGAGATGCAGTTAGGAGCTGGGGCAGAGGCAGAAAGCGAAGCAGGCTGAACGTCAGCCCGATGTAATGGGGTTTAGAAGGGGAGGAAAACCAAATAGCAAGCTGCAAGGGGAGGTGGGGAGGACCCGGAGGGGAAGAGGTGCTTTCTCTGCTCATTCGTAGCTTTCTAGTGGCCAGGTCGCTTCCCAAGCAGTGGGGAGCCTCCCTGACATCCCTGGACCCCAATATTTTCCTGGGGTGCCCAGAAACCCAGAAGATCCTGATTTAATGCGCCCAAGTCCTGTCGCCCTGGATAGCAAGGTGAGGTGATGAGTGAGGGTGGGAGGAGCAGGGACAGTCTCCTCTGCTTGTGGCACGAGGTGGGCTTTGGCTTGCTCTGCAGCTCGCTCGGGAGCTCGTGGCAGCCTCTCATCAAACTCTTGCTCCTGTTTTGGCCAGCAACCTACCAGGCTGTGCAAGCAGCTTCACTGTTTTAAATGGGGAAGGGTGCGACCTCTAATTAAAAAAACTAATTTTTCAAAGTAATTGAAGCTGTTGCAGAACTTTCGACTTGCTGTGTCAGAGGCTGTTAAAAAAAAAATAATCAGGAACTTGGGTGGAAATTACGTGGTTTTCTAACTGCGGAGTATTTAATGCCTTGTTTTTTTTGTTTTTTTTTTAGGTGTGGAGTTGTAGACATTTACTTGATGGTATTCCTGAACAGGAAGGGTTCCATGTACCCTGCTGCTTTACATAGCTATGTAAAGGCTGGTTTACAGAGAGAATGTGATAATTAAAAATAGCATATGCTTTTAGTTAGGAGAAAATAGCTGTAATTGTTTTGTGTATAACATAAGCTATAGAATAATCAAGCTGTTTAGTGAAAATACAGCTCTCTGGGTTAGAAGAAGGTTAAGTGGTTATGTTTAGTTTGCTCTTTACACAAAGTAACAAGGAGGTATTGAGTGTAATTACTGGAGATTAAGATTTGTTTGCATGTTAGCTAACATATTGGTTAATGTCTTGTAAGTGTTATTTGTCTCCTAGAGCGTGGAAAGAGAGTCATCCTTTAAAAGAGCATGTATTGTCTAGTACCTAGATACTTCAGCACTATTGTACCCAATTACTCTTACTGTAAGAAAAGATTGCACTCCTTAAATGTCTCTAGAGCATCCTGTAAGTATTTTGAGCTGAACTAACCAGCACAAAGGCATGTGAAGGATCAGACACAGCATCAATGCGCAGCACTAAAGGCTGTTCAGCAAGCAGCTGCCTCCAGATCCTACTGCATCCTTCTGGCTGAGCCTGCGAAGGGTTACACCGTAACTTCAGAAACCTTCTGTTCCTGCTGAGATGCCTCTGATCCTTCCCTTGCCTGACTCTGCGGGGACAGGCACCAATGAATATCTCTTCATTCTGCCATTTCTCTGTCTGCACAGCTCATAAATCCACCCTCTGACCCAGATCTGTTGGAGGAAAGAAATTTCAGTGGGGCTGGTCAAGCAAGTGGAGCTGTTCCTTTTGCGAATGGCGAAATTGGCCTCTGCTGCTGCTGTCTGGTCCGGTGTCGCTCCAGCAAGCAGAGGACGAATACTTCAACAGGCAGGCTGGGTGTGGGGGCTGATATCCTATCACTGCTTTATATCTCAAAAGTTAGGGTTGCTTTCAAGCTTCAGAGCACATGTTTCATCGCAAGCTATGTAGCTGTTCAGTATTTCCAGTTTGGCTCAGAATACGTTTCTTGCCCGTACGAATGTCTGTGTAAATCTATATGAATGAATTGCAATTACAGTACAGGCTGTGGATTTTATGTATAGTTTGGTCCCCTCTGCCTGGGCATTGTGGATTTTCATATGGGTGATGTGACAGAAGTGATTGATTGCTTCCAGGACTGACGATACAATGCTTTGTGTTCCCCTTGTGAAAGTGCCTGGTTGCTGCAGAGTCTCATACTGGAAGGGTGCAAACAGGCCACTCGTTTCACCCTTTGATCTGCAGACATCGGGGGTCTGCAAGTTACTGCAGCGTCCACAAAAAGGAGATGAGGAAAGGAGAGTCTGCTGACCGTCTTGTCTTGCCGCCTACATATCTGTTTTTCCACTTAAAAAAAAAAAGCTCCACAAATCAAAACCTGTTGGAAACCACTGCGTTAGGTTTTTTGATTGAGCATATTATTTCATTCCATGCATATGTTAAAAGGTATGCAGTGAGTCATGAAATCACAGCTACTAGCAAGCGTAAAACTTGCTCAAAATTATGTTAAGCATTTTACATTTATTTCCCCTCCCCGACTGGCTTTACTACTAATTTCCAACTGTGATTATGATGCACTTAATTAATTAACTTGTTATAGGTTAAATGAGTAATCTGCGAGGCCTTGATATAGATCGCAGCACTGTTTAGCTATGCAGCACAATCACATTAATTATAGTATGTTTGTTTTCTTTTTTAATATAATCCAGAAAATATTTTCCCTGTCTTAGATCACGTTTATAAGAGGAAATTCTGTGATGAGATATGTAGCCATTAATGGAATATTAACTAAACTCTCAGCAATGTTTAAAACAAAAGAAAAAAAAAAAACCAAAACCCAACATTATCCTGCGGCGCATACTGCCATTTTTTTTATAGGACAGTTTGCTCAAATGGTACAGATCCTCAGTGGTCTCTTGAAAACGCTCCAGGTGCTGAGTCATGTGCATGCTCTTGCTGAGCTGCTGCTGGGAGCCAAGAAGGATTGTTGAGAGAGGAATATTAAAATAGTCTGTTTATGACGGCCATTAATACGGCTGGTGCGGCGGGTACAGCAGCCTTTCGTGAAAGGTGGCTTTCCAGCAGAGTCTAACAGGGAGGCTGCCCTCAGCTGGGCTGTATTTTTATCTTGTTTGGCTATAACTGGTCTCTTCTAGTCTGTAGAGTGGTGAGAAATGCTGAGCTCATACATTTTAGTGGGGAAGGGAGGATTTTTAATGCTGTTCGTGCATCTAATACAGCACCTAATGTTCTAGATGGTAAAATTGTTCTTCCTTTAGTAGCATCACCTCTGAAGGGTTAATATTTCCCTTCCCTCCTGCTGCAGGTAGCATGAAGTTAAGCTGAGCTGTAAAGTCAGAAAGGTACAGGTGGAAAATACCTTTGGAAGCGGACATTGTTTGTCCTCATTTCATGCTTCATTAGCCACTCTGCCGGAGGACCCTCCCGCATTGTTACGGGGTCAGGAGCCTCCCGCAGTGTTTGGGGAGAGGGGACCTCTCCTCCTTGTCCAAGGGCTCTCATCTTCGGACCACCTGCATTTGGGGTGGAGCGCACCCTCCTCCCCTTGGCTCTCCTGGCACTGGCCTTAACTAGCGAAGGAAAAGACGGCAGCAATTATGGCACACACAATTAATGAGCTTCTAATCTCCAGCCTTGCGTGTAATTGCTGCTGTCAAATACAATTAGTGTCTGCCCAAGTTCCCTTCCCAAGGGGATGGCCAGCCCGTGGCACAGAGGGAGAGGAGGGGGGGGCGAGTGTTGGAAACTTCAGGAGAGTTTACATTTTCTTGTTGCCTCCCTAATAATCCTCACTCCTCAAACTGTGTCCAGAAACGTTAATCCAGAGCATTAAGGGGACATGGTGGCCAGCAAAGCAGGCCTTGAGGTCTCCTGTTGGGTTAAGTCTGTGAAGTGTCTTCTGTAAAACTTGTCACCTGAGACTATACCAGCTTAATTACAATTCAATCAGCACACTTCAGGGATTTACTCCTACCTTCCTGTGAGCCTGACGGAGTTACAAGACGTCGCCTGTCCTGTCATGGCAGGTGAGCGTGGAGCTGCTGATCACCTCCCAGGTGTAGTCTGGGGAGTTGGGACCTGGGCCAGGGTTTCTCCTGCCCCTGCCAAGCAGACCTCTGTGAACATTCAGTGCTTGCAGCTCCTCCAGGCTTGGTGGCTCCGGACCCTCGGTCGTACCCCAAAGCCCTGCGGGTACCCTGCGAGCCCAAGGCAGATTTTGGTTGCTTCTTTGGTGGCTGCTGAAGGCTGCCATGTTCCTGTCGAGCAGGGCGTTTCACTGTTCCGCTGCCGTGTATGCACCTTTCTGCAAACCGGTACGCAGCAAGGTTACGTGTGTCCCTGGCCCCAGCGCTGGGTGCTGAGCAGGGAAGCCAGGGAGCGTGCCACGCAGACACCTGCGGCTGGAGGAACGGGTGAGCTGTAGGAAGGTGAATTATGCAGAACAAATGCAGATTGGAATCTGCATTATGTATTTGCTGCTGCGGGAACACTTGAGAAGTTTTGATTGTAGTAATTTTGTTGGGAATATTTCTTGTCTCCATCCCATAAAGCCGGATACAGCTGCTACTCTGATTGAAGTTGCATCAGACTCAGGAAGAGGAAAAATAGTATAATAAGTAGCCCCTGAACATAACCTGAGATAACTTCTTCCATGCACTGCGGTGGCTCGAGTGTGAGATCCCGATGCATAGCTCTCATTCAAGTTGTCTCACCTTTCCGTTTCCAAGGTGCATGATGATGAAGAACTTAAATCTTGACCGTTAAAATGGTCAAGCATAACTTCGAAGATAAGAATTTTGATGAGATGAACCTTTTTGCTAATGGCTTTCTCTTTTTCTTAAATATGTATTTATGTGAAGCTACTTAAAGGTTTTGGGCGTGGAGAAAAGTTGGAGTGAGATGTGAGGGGACTGGGGGGTGATAGATATGCTGTGCAACACAGCCACGTGCCTTTCCAAACAGCTATTGCTACTGTGTGTGCTAGGTGTCTAGACATGCAAAACTAGCCAGGCAGAGTTCTGATTTTGCTCTGGATAAAACTGGGATGCCCTACATTTAACCCATCCCTAGGATCTAGCTCTTCTGTTAACTCCAAGTTGTGGTATTTATTTCTTTAAAATTTTACTGAAACTTGTGCTATTCCTGCGGTTTTGTAGTATGTTTGTAGGACTTCTCTGTACTTTTCCTTCTGTCAGGTTCATGAGTCCCTTGCCTTACATATAAAATAGCTGTGTACCATTCGGTCCCGTTCAGTCCCAGCTAATCACCGATGGTAAGTTCACTTGCGTCTCTGTAACGAGTTCTGGCACATGAGTTTGAAGTGAGTCATCGGAAGGGCCCTTGGAAGTACCATCTTTTTAAATTTGTTGTAGCCTGTTTTGTGTAGATTGGAATAAAGCTTGGCTCGGAGACGGGAAAATAATAAATCCCCGTCCTGTGTTCAGGGATATAGCAAGAGGTTGACCCACCAAACAAACCCCCGACAGGAAACTACCACTCTTCCTCTTAGATGATAATTTTCATCCTGCTCTCCAAAAATGCAAGGGGAGAAATGGATCATGCTGCGATCATGCGAGACTTTTAAGACCAAAACAGAAGGTGAACTCAAAACCCTCACAGAGGAAATGTTTGTTTCTAATTAATTGTTTTTCGTTTCCATAATGCTTAATATGATAAAACTATCTTCTCTTTCTCCTTTATTTTTCAATCATTATTAGACTGTAATGTTGTTAAAGCTTATAAGTGAGTTTGAGCTACTGTCTCGTTGAAGAGAAGATGGAGCTGAAATTTTCAGTGAGGCATTGGACAGGGTTTTTTAATGTGTCTGTCATTATATGTTAACCTCTGAACTGGGACACGACGTCTGTTTTATGGCTGACAACAATTTAAAAGTATACGTCTTGACATCGTGGATAAAGGAAGAAGGGGGAGTGGAGGAAAAAAAAATGAATTAATGATGTTAGCAAATATTAGTCCCTGTATTTCCATTTTGTTCAGAAAGTGGTTGTCAGGCTTTGAGGCCGTCTGGAGCAGCATTGTCAGTGACAGCCAGTCAAGATGCGATTGTACCTTGAATCAAGCCGGTCTTTTATTGACAAATACAGTGCACTGAGGCAGGGATGAGGATGCTCTGCTGTCTGTTCCAGGAGGAGTGCGGCTTTTCTCCTGGCATTCCTGGTGACATTTGAGAAGGATAGTTCTGGGCTTAGTGGAGTTCCCTGCGCCAGTCCGTGAGCGCATCGGGAGTCAGGGGAGTTGAAAATGTCTCTTAATGAGTACGTATGCTGCATACTGAAGCACATATTTGCCCGTGATTTATGCTAGCTTTGGTCCACCAGATCCACCTACCAAAGTTAACTGTCAAGAGCAATAGCGACTTTGGTATCAGCCTTAATTGTATGCGAGCAGCAAAGAATCAATGGGCAAGAATTAGGGGAAAACACGAGAAAATTCCAGTGCCTCTTGAGACATCTCTTACACTTCTTTATCATCTCTTCCCAGATCTCTTATGTGCCACTGCCTGTGCTTTGGCACTCGAGTGCGATCCTCCAAGGTTTCTTCCCATGCTGTCACAAATTCCCCTTTATTCCCACAGTTTTTAACTGGCAGTTTGAGGGCAACCCCCTCATGCCCACAGTAATTTTGCCTTTTCTACAGCATCTCTCTTACATGGTCCTGACTGCGGATAATACTGCTGTCATCTCTCTTGGATTCAGGTTGCAAATTATGGGAGCCTGGGATCATGTTATTTCTTAACCATCATTAGTTACATGTGTATGTGCAGTGCTTTTGGACAGCACTGCCAGCATTGAAAGAAATTGAGCTGGCTCAATTGAGAGCCACGTAGTTAATTATTAGTGCCTTTTTTTAACGGAAGAGAGAACATTTGCAGTGTCAGTTTTTAATTTCGTTGTGGTTTGCAGGGTAATGTGACTTTAAACTGTGTGTATGTAGTGTTCTCTTTATCTTAGCAGTCCTAAAAGCCCTTTTCTGCTGTAGAAATGTCAAGAGATTTAAGAAGAAACGTGCGTCTATCTGCACATTACTGATCCTTTCAGCCAGTATGAGCAACAAACAAAAACACAGGTTCTTGTTAGTACAGTAGCTGTGACATCGTTTGGAAGGAGCAACTGCTTCTGTCCCACCTCTTTCGTTACCCAGTTTGGTACGTTGGGCTCAGATACTGCGTGCAAGTCCCTGGCAAGCTGGGTAGTATGGATATTGGAAGCGGGCAGATGAGCTCATGGTATAGGCAATTTGTCAGGGGTAGCTGGAAGGAAACCACCTTGTATCTGCGTCAAGGCAGAGTTAATGTTTTTGGGAAGAAGCGTTCGTCGTAGCCTGGACAGATTCCCCTTGGGAAGTCCAGTGGTGATGAATGGTGGAGCTTTGTTGCTGTCTTTCATGGCTTTGCAGAGTAGGGGCACACATTAAATCCCAAGAGGATAGCTGAGACTTTTCCTGTACATTTTTCATAAACTTGTTCTACATAACGGGGACTGTGATGGAATAAGCTTGGTTCAACATTCATAAATTGAATATTGAGTTACCTATTTCTGTGTGAAAGAGGTGAGATAAAAGCTACTTGGAGAAAGTAACCTGTATATGGATTAAAAGCCAGAGAAGTTTTTGCCTGAGCGTTTTTGGGAAAGCCTTTATCACTAAGTTTCCCGATGACCTTATGTGTACTCAATCAACGTGATTAATCTTGGGTAGAAATGCATTGGTTGTGCAAAGAAGGTGAACTTAATCCAGAAACCTTTTTTACAATTTCTGCCTCTAGAAAGATGAAATTTATTTTCCCAAGTGTTGTTTCTGACTTTGAAAAAAAAGCAACAACCAAAAACTGTAGTGGGAAGAGATGAAAGAATATAGATTAAAAAATTTTTGTGGTTTCTGATACTGGTTGAATGACCACTGTCCCGCAATATCAAAGAAGATAGACTAGTTGTGGGTATAGCTTCATTTTATAGAAATAACTCCTGCATGTACTAGCAGATGATCTGAAATTAATTTTCTTCATAAGTGGTGTGGAAATAATTGATGGACAGTAAGGTTCTCTGCTAAATAATTTTTTAAGAGGGGCATTGCACTGTAAAGACTCTGAAGCCCTTTGCTTTCAGGAAAGGAGAACTTTGTGTCACCTTTTACTCTAAATTAGAGAAAGCCTACTTGCCATAGAACAGTTTTCAAAGCCAATTTCTTTTTCTTTTTTTCTTCTAAAGAAGTATGTCTGTGGTATCTGCAAACCCAAACATTACGGCTTTGGGCTGGTATGGGAAAGCTGAAAGGTGGAACTGGTTGGCTCAAACTGGGCAGGATGTAAAAGTAAACGTGTTATGGGGAAACAGTAAATTGATTTAAAACAAAAGCAACCTAGGGAGCAGAAAGACAAATGTAAGCATGTTTTCTTTAAAAAAAAAAAACAAACAAAATCAACATCTTTCTAGGTAGAATTCTGATGAGGCAACAACCTTTTTGGTGTAAATCAGCAATGCATTGCAGCTACTGCGAGACTGCTAGAGATTGGGACGGCTTTCCCTTTGCTTCTGATTTTATTCACCCTGGGTGTGTTAATCTCCTATCACGGAAAGCCACAGAACTGTCCGCTGACAACAGCACATTGCAATTAATGGGCTGTTTTTATAAGGAATTACTGCTGCCAATTGCAAACCGGTTTTGAGTGCTTACCTGAAGACCGAGATACTAGATGCCCTAGAAGAGTTAGGGTTTCTGGTGCCCTGCACCCCCTAATAGAGTCAGGCTTTCAGACAGCAGGCACTTAGCCCTTTCTGAAAGTCTGGCATCAATGTGAAGTCAGCCAATTGAAGATCCCAAGCTGCAGGATGTTTTTTTGAAAAGGTAGGCCTGAGGCTCCGTATCGATCAATCATTATTCTAATTGTTCATTTCTATTATGGTGGGAATCATTCAGAATCCTAGAGTTCCTCGGAGTAAATCATTTGGAAATGCTGCCCATTATAAAATTTAATTTTAAATCTATATTAAATAGATTTATAAAGGCAAGCTTTGCAATCTAGTAACATAACATTATGCTACCTCACAGAGGCTCGGCTTGCGGGTCCTGAGGGGCCATGGCTGGGAGCGCTGTGGAGGCAACGCTTTGGCTCGTCAGCGGGACGGCGAGGCTGCCAAGCCTACCTTTCGGGTGACCCTTCTGGGCCACCTTCAGAGGAGCATTGATCCGCTTTGCTGAGAGATCCATCCCGCTGTTCTGGATGGAGTAGGGTCGTGGGGTACCGTCTGCCGTGAAGATGAGGTTTCCAGGGGGCTGATGCCGTCTCTGGGGCAGGGGAGGGGGTGGGAGATGGCGGAGGGGTGGAACAGGAGGGGAGCCGGGGTGCTGGACCAATCTTTCTTTTTCTTTCAGGTGACGGAGAAGAGGGGAAAGGAAAGCAAAACTGCGTTTGGAGGCCCAGTTGTCAGCTCATTATATCACGAAGAAACAATCAGGTGATTATCTGCGCTGGACTTCAGTTAAAAACAGTATTTTTCTAACGTCATTTTGTTAAGCTTTTTTTTAATATTGCACAAGTGTGGTGGCAACTACAACAGGATAATAAATGACAGGAAAGAACTTTTCAGGTCCATAATCACTTAAATCAATAACTGTCTGTATCATTGCCAGGTAGTAACCTTTCCCTAGCGCAAGATGTGGGGGAAGGGCAAGGCTTCCCATTTTTCAGTTATATGGCTAAAAAAAGGTAGTATTGGATATTTTTAACAGAAAGCTATTCAGACACTACCTTTCTCAAATAGTTATTTCTTTACCAATACATTCATTAAGGACTGTTCAGTGAAGGTTTTAATGTTGGACAGTGTTTGCCTTCAGGGAGAGTTTGTACCTTATATCAAATTAATTTTTTCTAGCTTCTGCGGCTAGCATAGCAGAAACACATTTACTGAACTAGAATGGCTGCTATTTAAAAACTGTCAAGGTGCAAGTAGTAAGTGACATTAGCTACTGAATAAGGACAGCTGGGTTTTCTTGTTTGGTTGGTTTTCTTACTGTTCCAGACTACTAATCATGGGTATAATATTAACTCCAATACCTAAATGATTGCCCAGAGGATCTTTCAGAATACAGCATTGTATTTTTAGTTAAAATGAACAGTCAGGGAAGACTAAATTTTTGAGCAGTGTTTGCTGTCATGTTGCAGTCACCCATTTATGTGTATGTGATCCCATTTGTTTTATTGAATGTCTTGCATCATTTTAGTCACAGGAAATTAAAAGATAAACACTGATTTCTCTGCACACAGCCTCCCAAGCTTGCTGGGAGCTTTCCCAAAGTGTTAAAACTCTAACACAGCATTTCTTTGACTTGTCACAAACTAATGAAAAATAAATATTGAGCAGGTGGCTCCAAACCCTTTGCAAGGAGGTCAGGTAGAAATTGATATGGCTGTGTCCTGAGTAAGCAAACAGGGTGGCAGTTTTGTGCTTGGCAGTAGTGCGAGCACTTCCCTCAATGTTGCAATCCGCTTTATAGCGAGATGGAACAGTTGGCCAGGAGTAGCCTTCTCTGCCTCGCATGGAGAGCCAACGCATCTTTAACTTGCGCCTGGACCTTGACCAGAGGTGGTCAGGTATGACCTTGCTTTTAACACACTGTTGAAGGAATAGCACTTCTGCTAGCCCCAAGCTCCTTTTTCTTCCCTGCTCTGTCAACATAGGTCTCAGCCAACATCCTTGATCTCATAGTTTGACCTTGTGGTTTAAATCCTGTTCGAGCTGTTCTTTCAGGAGTGAAACATATCAGTGCTGCCCAGTGTTGGGTGCGAAGTATGAGCTATGCTTAGTCCTACAGTGCTTTCAGAGTCTTGGCTATCCTAAGTCCTGCCTGTGCTCCTTCTTGGATATGAAATACAGCATAATATACAGGAAAACAGTTTGCTCTGGTTGTCTTGACTAGTCTAAATCTCCTTGGCATATTTTTGTTTTCATTTCCATGAGAACATGACTTGTGCAGGACTTGAAGATAAGTACAGCTCTGAATGCATTTTTTCCAAACATACCATGAGGAACGTATGTGCTGTATGTTTAGTATAGCATAGCTGTAGTCCTTTACAAAATGAGGCTGTAGGCATATGTGCTAGGCATTCCAGCTCTGACACACCTGGAATAGGGTGATTCTGCTGAAAATGAGTTAAATGAAGTCTCCTGACTCTGCTGGCAGAATGGAAACTCATGCGGTCCATTAGCACAGCTTGGCTCACAGGCATTGGTGTCTTCAGATGCAAGATAAGAAGTAAGCAAGTGCCATCGTAATCTCACCCACATGCAGGTTGTACAGCTTCAACTTTCTCGGTGCAGTTGCCCATGTTATTATGGCTTTCATCTGCTGTTCATTCTCTTACAGGGAACAGGGAATAATTGTGTGCAAGTATAGGCACATCTCTAACAGTGATAATAATAATAATAATAGCAAAAGCATATCCCCAAACAGCAAAATTGCATGGGTACCAAATCTGCAAGCAGATGAGCCAAAGAAGGATGGCTCTAGACATTCAACTTGGCATCCAAGTTTATCTAGCGCATGGAGTGAATTGGTTTGATAGTAATACCACGCACCCGAGAAGATTGACTTTCCTGAGGCTGTGAGTGGTTACTTACAAAAACATAAGGTTAGCATTCAGTAATACTTCAGTGCATTTGCAAACAGAATGTCATCTTAAAAATATAAGGCATTTTCTGTAGAGGAAGAAAATGAAAATGTTTAAGGGGAAAGAAAACTTAACAGCTTGAGCCAGCGTAAACTTAAATACATTGATACTTATGGGTAAGTCCCATGCTGTAAGTTCAGTGTGTATGTGTATGCTACCTCAAAACCTAAGATCTGAGAAAATAAATTTTGGTGCAGACTATTTGATTGACTCAGTTGTCTGTGGTGGACCTACTGAAGCTTTACAACAAGCTTGCAAAAACTGCAATATAAATCAAACCACTTTAGTCTCTGTTTCCCAGGGCTGTTGATAGGATAAATATTTTCTAGTTACAGGATCATATTAAGGAAGCCTGGAATAAGCAAAAAAAGCCCTTATTTTGTGTGCTAAAAACTAAAACTCAAGTCCTCATCAGCCCTGGGTTCTGACAGACTGCTGAAAGCAATTTCTCAGCAGGCATTACTCTGCCAAACACAGCCTACCATGTGCCCTTTAGGATTCCGCTGATGCAAAGGCAGGAAAAGGCTGTCTAATGTACCTGGAGCCCGGCATCGTCGCAACCTCGCCTTGCACCAGAAGATAGACAAGGGTGCAAGTGCAGAGTTTTGAAGGTTCACGTAAGCAGGTTCACTTTATTTTATTCTTACCAGAAGCTTTTGAACAGTTTATCGAACGAGTAACCTCCTCCAAGCTGCTGCTATGTAATAGGAAGATGAGAGATCTTGTTTTAAATAGTGCAAACCACTAGTTTACCATCAGCAGTAAATTACCAAGCAAAGCAGCAGTGCCATTGCTTTCAAACTGAGTGTCTAAAATTATGCATAAATAATGATTACATTCATTTTGTGGAATTAAATGCTTGGGTTTTAAGGGGCAAATCTGTAAATGTTGGACAAAGTGGAGTTACCATACCCTACCCTAAAGTCAGGTGGATCGGAAGTAGGAGGACCCGGGATGGTGCCAGGGCTGATTTTGCCTTATCACTAATTCTCTCAAATGTTTCTGCTTTAAGAACAAGATAGAGAAATGGTCAGTTTGGCTCACAGAAGTACATTGCACTGATTCCAAATAAATCCAAGCGCATCCATAGAAACAGGTTATACCGATCTAATTAAATCAATTTAGAAAGAGATTCAGTTAAATCAGTGCAATTTGTGTGTTCATAGATCAATCCTCAAATCAGGAAAAGGTCTCTTGAGCTAATGAGGCGTAGCAGTTATTTACTTTGGGGTGCTGGGCACTGGTCATCAATTAGGAGTCATTAATAAACCCCGGCAATAAAGAGCTCAAGTACCCCCAGTGACTAATGGGGAGCAGTTGCAGAATGTATTAGCACAGTGCTCTGCCTCTGTGTTTCTCTGCAAATCACTTACCTCACTTCGGGCATTACATAAAAATAATGCGTGCTGGTGACTGATGATGGGGCTTGGAGGTTCCCCTGGAAGGAAGGATTTAGAAATTACCTGTGATTTCAGGCTGGGTATAGTGGTGGGGTTTTTTTACTGCTACATAAAGCTTTACGTCTCTCTTCTGGTCTTATTACCAGAACAAAAGCAGTAGTAGTTGAGCTCTTTCATGATCAAATAGCTATAATTACAGTTTCACAAACCTGGGAAATAAGCGGCGAGATGAGGTTGACTGATGTGTCACCAATATAAATCTAATCTAAGACACAAACTGAGTGAGATGCCAAAAATACCATAGCATTGGAAATTGAACTTTAAAGTTATTTTTAAATATTTTTTAAAGCGGGGGCGTGGAGGAGGCAGTTCGTAAGTCTTTCCAGCAAACGAAAGCATTGAGTTGGCAGATTGACAATGCGAAATAATGTTGCCAGATGTCCACATCCTTTGCCACTTCCACTGGAGGAGCCCTCCTGTGCTCTGCCGTGGGCTGCTTCCACGCGGCCTCGGTGTGCCGGGATGGGAACGACATCCACTGGTGGGCAGGGAGGCCTCCCTGAGCTATGCTTCTTACACTTCTGCCGTCCTGAGGGATGCTGAAGAAGCCCTTTTCTGGTAGAAACTTCCACCCTTTCCCGTAATGCTTGGGAGCAACCCCAGTTGCGAGTGGGGCTCTGTTTAGGATCGGCGTGCAGAGCGGGCACCCCTTGTATTCGGGACCCCGCCTGATGCCGTGTAATCTATCAGAATTGTATTAATCCCACTAACGCAGCCGCCATCTGGCCCCGCTGCTGGGCCGGCTCGCGCGAGCCCCCGTGATGGATGGCCTCGGGAATTGATTAGTTGTTGTGCGAGACAAATGAACTGTTTTGGCAGAAAATACCAGAGGTCGCTGCGTGTGGTCAGGCACAAAGGCTGCTGAATTTTAAAGAGCTACTTCCAGCATCCATTGCAAGGATGCCGCTTCGGAGCGGCGAGGGCTTTTGAGATGAGCCCGGCACTCCGGAGCACGGTTGGGGTTTTGTTCTCTCCCTCCAGCCCCGCTTCCGGGAACACCGGCGCTGGAAAAGAGCGCAAAGCTGCAGAGGCGTGGGAGCCAGCATCCTTGCCGTGTTGGGAATTACGGGCTTGTACTGGTATTGTGCGTGCGTTTGGGTGGCTGCGCCGCAGATGTTTGTCGCTCGCATAAATGCTGGGCTGTGCAATCCCTGCGGAAGAGCTTTCCTGGTTGTGCGGAGCCCAAGCAGCCTGCAGCGTGCTCAGCCGTGGCGCGTCTCAAACAAAACACCTGCGGGTCCGGGCAGCTGGGGTTTGGGTTTTTTCAGGTCAGTGTTAGTTAGAAATGGATGCTTTTCTGGTGATGTTTAGCCGGCAAGTCCCTGACTTCAAGATGATTGCCAAGTTTATTGCTTTCCCCCCCTCTATTGTCCCTCGAGCAGTGACTCTTGGGGCTTTGCTTTGTTGTGCAAAGGGGTGGCGTGGCTCAGGCCTGCCTCCCCTTTGGGAGAGCGCATCCTTCGGTGGTGGCTCTTATTTGGGGTTTTCACGGCCGCCTCCTCTCCGTTGCCGCCGCTAATCTACCAAAGTGCGTGCGGCGGCGCGGCGACGGGTGGGGAATTGGATGACACATGTCTCGCTATGTCCCGGCTGCTCTCTGAGGACGGCACGCGAGCGTGCCGGCAAGTGGGCAACACTTCCCCCGGGACGGCCTGCCGGTTCAAAATAAACTTGAGTTATGGATTTATTCAGCTTGTAAAACCTCAGCTGGTATAAATAATTGAGAAAGCAAAGGTTTGTCTGTGGTGCATACCTCAGGGACCCACTCCTGCCTCCCTCCCTCCCACCACCCTTTCTTATGAAAATGATCCCAGTTGCACTGATAGATAATAACAACACCAAGCAATTAAAAGCTATGGGTGGCTGGAGAGAGGAGAAAAGGTTCAGTTAATGAGCTTTTCCTCTTCCTGTGCCCAGGAGAGCCTCAGAAGTGACGAGGCGATTAAAGCGAAGAGATAATTATAGATTATGTGAAAATGGGTCCCTTGGGGGCCGAGGGCCTTGACATAAACAGTAAGTGTTGCGAGTGTCTCTCTGCTCCCCGCGCACCGCCTGCTCCGCTCCGCCGCGCTCCCGCTCGCTCAGCAGCGCCGTGCCAAGCAGACGGGTGAAGCCACCTGTTAGCGGCACCCGGGGCCGCTCCGCAGCAGGTCCGCTGGGACGTGGCTTGGACCAGCCCCGGGAAAAGGGGAGAGGACACCCAAAGTAGCACCCGATCGCAGCCCTCTGCCCACAGCTTTGTGCTGGAGGTAACCTGCGAGGTGGGGGGGGAGGAAGGGGACGGGACAAACCTGGAGGATGTTCTCTGCGCGAGGGTAGAATATCTGAATCTCAAGTCTCTTCTGTACCCTTTTTCCTGGCAGTCTTGGTGGCTGTTCAGAAAGCAAGGAGGTTTACAGCACTCTGGGTAAGAAGGAAGTGAAACCTGATTAACTGGCAGCAGGTCTTTTCCATGAGCTGTGTAAAAACTGTTGGCTCCACACATGCATTTTGGACAGCTTATGAAGAAGGCTTGTGAAGCCTTCCAAGCTTGGGGAGAGATGGCTTGGTTTAAGTTCTTCCACGTCCTTTTATTCAAGGATGGAAGAAGCTGCCCATGTGTTATCTGCCGGCAACAGATATGCTTCAGCTCAACAGTAAATCAGAGTTAGCATCTCTTACTGGGGATGAGGAGAGCAGAAGAAAATAGCTCTGGGGGTTGAACATGTGTCAGCAAGGGAGAAGAAAAACCCTTCTGACCATCCTCAGGAAATAGACGTAAACACATTCGCTGCCTTTACTGACAGTCAAGTGGTCGCTGACTTGGACTCCTTTTTAGCGCAATGAAAAGAACCGGTGCTTGTATATCACACAGTCTGATGTGGAAACAAAATTGCATCCAAGTCTTCCTTTTAGCTATGGGTTTTAAATAACTGTGCATATCTCCATTAGGTTGAGTTTTGTCATCTTTCCCATCTGAAGATGTCTTGAATGCTCTATTTTTACTTGGGATTTTTCTGAAAATACTGATAGAAGTGTGATGGGGTTCCCCCCCAACATTATCTGAGCAATGTCTTTGCAGTGTCACTTAGTTTTTTATTTCTGATGTGCTTCTGTCTGGTTTTAGAGTGTTTCTACCAGTTTCTGGGCCTTGCTGCTGACTCTTACCAGTTTTATGCGGAGTGTAAACTCCTGCTGGGAACTGGCCTGATAAAAATACTGCATCCTTTTTGTTTTCTTACAGCTACTACAGTGGAGGGATTATTCAGTATGTACACATACACACATGTGAAATAAAGGTGGGGGGGAACTGAGTTGCAAGGTTTTCAATCTATGTTTCTTATTTGTCCTGTGTGGTTTTGAGTACAACATTGGCAAATAACAGTAACTTGCCTTTATTCCATTCGCACCATTGAAGTGGAGCTTTTTCCCTAGTACTAGTCCCTCCAGAAATGTGGTTTTAACTCCTCTGAGCTCTTTTCTCAGTTTCCCTTCCTGGTTTTGACACATGACTAGATCAAATTGTTTTAGATGTCTGGAGTGCAGCTTCACATGACTATTTTGTATGCAGGTAAAATGTCTTTGTTAGGACTGTATGGACTTCCCTCAAATCTGTTCAGGAAAGGGCTCATTTCTCTTTGTTAGTTTTTACAGAGAAGTTGGAGATAATATATGCTAATTTTTTTGAAAGGGTCATCAGGAGCAGAGGAATGGTTTAAAGCTTGAGAAATAAATGCAGAACAGAAAGGCGAAATTTCCCAAAACCTTGTCTTCAGGTGGGGAAATTGCTATTCTGGATTAGTTCCATTGTGGAGACTTCTGAAAGAAAAGTGGTTTTTTGGAAGGGGTGTATGTAGAGCATTTGCAGAGGTGGTTATTCCAGAAAAGCTAAATCATATCCAAATAGCTGTGTCAGGTTGTTTCCCCCTTACAGACAATAATGTCCTCAGGAAAAGACTGTAGAAGTCTTGTCTGGAGGCTGTGGTAGGAAGATCGCCTGGTTTTGGTATGTCATTGTTAACGTGCCCCCTCTCCGCGGGTGCAGCCCCTGCAGCACGCTCCCTGTGGAGCACAGTCAGTTGCTTTATCACTACCATCTACCTTCTGGTACCTCTGGTGCTGCCGTGCGAGGTGTGGCAGGGCTGAGCCGCCCGGGCTCTGCAGCAGGTGGAAATGCTGGTTCCCAGGCTGAGTGGGTGGCATCGCTGCCCGGGATGGAGGGCACAGCCTGAACTCGTGGTTGTGACACGGAAAATCATCTGGGAGTAACTGAGGATGGCTGTGGACTTCTCTAGCAAGGAGAGACTGGGCTCTGCTGTGGTCCTACGGAAGAAAGAGCGATCCGTAATAAATAAAGTGCGTGTGGCTGTGCAGTGGAGAAAAGGCTGCTGGAACCAAGTTACTGTACGGTGTTGTCTAAAAAGCAGCTTCACCCAAAAGGCTGCTTTCAGCAGCCAAGGGTGTGTTTGAGAGGTTGGACTGATAAGGTAGGACTGGAGGGACTTCCCAGCATGTCAAATCAGCCCTTGTTAGTAGGGGCGGGCATGTCTCATGACCTCCATCATGAATCTGTCAAGCTCCATCTCGAGCAATATAAGCTTTTGCCTTTTCTAATCCCACAATGAGATTCTTTTTTGCCCAGAATTCAATTGCATCTAAAGCGTGCAGTGATCTGGTTCCCAGGAGCTTGTGTGTAGTGAGCAGACAAGACCTCCAACGAATGAGTTCCTGAGAGACTGGTTGAGAAACTGGAAGACTTCTGTAATGTCCCTAGGCCTAAACATGGAGTGTGAAATCTTGTGCAGCACCCAGCTCTTTACTCGAAAGGTGCAACTCAGTTCTTTGAAAGGACTGCTTGCATACAAAGAATAGGGGTGATGTGCGGGAGAACGGTGCTAATAAAGGAGCAAGGTGAAAGATAGGTCAGAGGAAGTGACTTCTTGTGAGAAAGCAGCACTCTACTGCTGGAGCTGAGTGTCAGCACTTCTTCCCACCTTTTACTGGCATGAGGAAGGAAAGAGATGCTTGGGGTCTGAAGAATTAGCATGTAACTTAGTAAGCTAGATGCCTAACAAAAGACAAAGTTATGTAACGGAGCTCTGGCTGTCCTGATGGGAGCTGGGGACATGGTCTTAGTGGCATTGGTATTTTCATTTTTTTGGGACTACAGGTCAAAGAGCATCACTTTTTCTTTGTAACCCATTGCTCAGAAATGCAAATAACATTTAGATTTTACTTTCGTTGCTTTGATGTTCTTCAACCTGTGAGGTTCAAGAGCAGCGTGGATGAATAGGAGGAGTACTGTTGCCTTTTAGCATGGGGGGATCAGTTCTCAAACTGTCCTGTTGCATTGCAGAGGCTGTTCTCTCCTGCCTGAAAGGCCCACAGCAGAACGACCTGCCTACTGGGTCTGACCTGCTCCAGCAACCTCCCGTTTTACAAGGAATTTCCTTTGAGGCTGTCAGGTCTGAGTTGTGCTGAACATCCAGACTATCTTACGTTGAGGCAATTGAAAACTGGGGATGTCATGGGTGGCAACTGCTTTATGTTTAACTCTTGTGAAGCTGCCAAGTCCTATAGCAACGCTGTTCATTTGAGCCATCGTTTTCATCTGGAAACTAGAAAGAGAGGGCAGTATGCAGGCTTTTGGTTTTCTAGAAGTAAACCAATAACGTCTTTTCTTTACTCCTCACTAGCAATGCAGTTGTATCAGTGTATCTATACCTAAAGGTATTGTTGTAAAGGTGCCTCATGCTGGTATGGCATAGCCCCCTTTCCGTAGAAAAATTGGCTGTGTTGGAATAAGAAGCTTTCCACTGGCGTACCAGCATGGGCGGTAGGAGAGACGTACTACCTCAGCAATACAGGTGTCAGTAACTTCCCATCATGAGATACGTGGGTGCAGATTTATACAGCAAGATAAAAATGTCTTCATTCTGCTTTGTCCCATTGCTAAAGATTCCTAACATTAGTTTTTTTTAACTGCCACGAAGCGCTGTAGCTCCAGTCACTCATACAAAACTCTTTCGTAATGTTTTAAGAATCTGTGAAATGTCTTAACTTCACTAGAGGTTCTGTTTGGCTGGTAGGAACCGAAGTTTTAAGATGTCTGAAGCCAGAGTACTGCTTTTAGCTCTAGAAGAAGCTATAGGTGTAACTCAAGCACCTGTGACACCACAGCTTGTGGATCTTTCTTGCCTGCGAGCAGGCCTGAGCGAGGACATGGTGGTGTCCTGGCACAGACACGTGTGGGTCCCTCTGCATACGCCAGCCTGCTGCTCTGAGCAGAGATCATGGTCAAGCTTTGTCTTAACACCATCAGTACAAAAAGGAGTGCAATGGGGTCACCTGCAGGCTGGTAAATAAAGAAATAAACCCAACCAAACCCTGTGACCAGGTTCCAAGACAAACACCGAAGGTTTCACAAATCCCTGAACAATTACCTACCAAAGAGTGCCCAATAATGTCAGGCACCTGTTTTAAAGCCGCCAAATAAAGTACTTGCCCACTGTTGACTCCTTTCCACCCAGAATACTAAGTTGTAGAGCTTGTCCTTTAGAGAAGCCAAGAGTATGAATGGGTTAAAGAGCAGAACAGAGTGGAAAAAGGACCTGGAAAAGGGAAATATACTCATCTGGATGCAGCCTCTAGCTACAGAAATCCTTAAGCCACTGAGTTTCTGAAGCTGGGAGGATCTAACCAGGAACAGATAACTTTGCATGTGTCCTGTTTCGTCTGCTTTTTTTCTCCAAGCCACCGTTAGTGGCCACTGTCTGAGATGGATGGCATCCGAAGGGCCTCTGATCTGACCCAGAGTGGCTGTTACAAGTTTGTATAGCAGGGAGAAGAGCAGCTTTAGCCTTTTCTCTTCTGTGGGATTGCAGTGATTTATACCAGGCCTTGAACGTGGTTTTTGCTGGCTAACTGTATAGACTTCCTCTGCCAGTTCACAGGATTAAGCTGACTTTTGCCCTGGCATAATATTGTTAAAAACAACCTTTGTTTTCTAGGAAGCAGGATCTTCTGTCTCTTACCTTGGGGAAAAAAGCGTATTATTCTGCATGTGCAATACTAGGCATCTGCTTCAGTCCAGTGATACTATTGAAATGTCTGTAGCAAAGTTAGAGCTTATGATGTGCACGTAGCCTTTGTGTTGTGCAGTAACACGGTGCTTCTTTTGCTTCTGTTTCCTGAATAGGGAAGAGGACAAGAACATTTTTGATTACTGCAGAGAAAACAACATTGACTATGTAACCAAAGCCATTCGATCAAAAAAAGTGGATGTGAATGTCACAGATGAGGAGGTATGGAGAAAATACCATCAATCTTTTAACTGTTTGGTGTATTAATTCAGTGCCACTCCTTTCCAAAATTCCCTGGTTAGGATTGTTCTAACAAGGTGCTACAACAGTTAGACAAACACTTGGTCATTGAGACAGGGATAGTCTATTTGAAAATAGCTTTCCACTGGATTTCTAGTAGTGTGGATGTACTAACTGTGGTGCTGTAGCATACCAGAAACTTACTTTCTATGTTATTTTCAGCAACGCCAGCAGCCACTTGCAGAATAAGATCTTCTGAATACCCCCCTTTCCCCACCTTGTACACTAAATGTGGTCAAATAGAAGTAGGAAGTGAGGGAAATGGCTTTTTTGATGGATGAACTCTGTTCACGGATGAAGTAGGATTTCTGCCATGCCATCAGCTTTTCATCGTTCCCAGGTGGAGGGTAAATGAGAGACACTGGCTTTTCCAGCTTCACAAAAGCAGTGACATCGTCCAGTCTTTCTCTGCTCATCAGACTCAAAACACAATTTCCCCATAGGGAGATAATACAGGCATTGCCAGAAACCTCAAGAAAAAGATAAGTGTCTAAAATTGTGAATTGGCTTGATCCTTTTCTTGGTAAAAGTAAACACCTGGTGTGGACAGTTCCCTGTTCATCCTTCAGGAAGTGTTGTGGTACCAGCTTTATCGCCTTGGTTTTGATGCTTGCATGCTGCCACCTAGCCCTGCTCGTGGTCTGTCTACATACAGCTACTTTTGCCCACTGCTTTCCAGCATATTGTGTTTTGGTGAACAGATGAAGTGCTTACACATTCATAGACTGAGACGCCACAAATTCAGTTGGGTTCTCTTGTAGCTCTAAGCAGATTTCTGCCCTCTGAGCCATGACAGCCCCGGCTGGGGCTCTGAATGCTGATGGCAGGGCCTTTTATTATTAATCAGGAATTCATGTGAATTAATTTTCAGAGGAGAGGAGGGAGGGTGTTCACGATCAGGCTTGGAATTTCACATCATAAATTCAATGAACTGAAACTGTCAAGTGCCACACAGTCACTGTGACAGAGCCATTTCTGAGCTCCATCTCTCCTTCTACTGAGCACAGGTTACAGAAGTAAATGTCCAGGACAGTCCCACAGAACACAGCTGGAGTCCTTTCATTAATAAAAGCTCGGTTTTGGGATCACATGCTTGCAGTAAGTGTACAATAACATCATATTAGCATTGCTTCATTTCCACTGGCAAGATGCTCTTTCATAGTTAGCAGCATTCAGAAGCTCGTACCTTCTGTTGTGTTCAAGCAACAAATGTGCTTGTTGTCAGCCAAAGACATTTTGTTTTTTAAAAAAATCAAAATATTTGGTGAAAGATGGCTGAAATATTTTGGTGCTCTAACAACATAAATGCTTAGAGCCAGATCTGAAAACTGCCAGGTGACATCCTCTTTGGGAATTATCCATGAGTCTCTGATGTAAAAGAAGACTTATTTCAGAACTAACGGGTATTAGCACATGACTATTGCAGAGTGTGGAATTGCTTCAGCACAGACAGGACACAGAAAAGCCTGCCTACCCATGAAAGGCACATGGAAAGATTCCCACTGGTGCAAAATTTCCCCATAGATGAAATTCTCACAGCCTCAGTGATTTTGGCTTACCACAGCAAATGCTCAAACAGGGAAGTAAGAACCTTTTTTTTTTTTTTTTTTTTTTTGGCAAGTGCTGGCTTCCTTAGGCTTGACTCTAACTGGTCCAAAAAACCCCTAACAATTAGCATACCAAAAAGAAAAATCTGAAATAAATATTTATTTCATGTTGTGTTAAGGAGCTGAAACCATTACCAATGTTGTTTGGTATCCAAATGTGTTCCTCACAGTCTGGAGGGTAGCTTATTTTCCAATATCGTGCAGGTTGATTGAAGTTTTAGAACCCGTTTTAGACTAGAGATAACCCAGACCGAGCCCTTTGGTAGAGTGAAGTGTATGCAAGCATAATCTTGTCATTTTTATAAACTATTTTAGTGTTACTGTATAAATACATCCTGCCATATCCAAAAGAAGCCTCTCCTAGCCCTCTGAGCATAATGCATGCTGTCAATCCTTTGATTTAAATGCATATAAATTTAAATTGGCAGCAGGGATACGTACAAAGAGTTAACTTGTTATGGAACGAAATCTACTGAAGCACCAAATAGTCTCGTGCTAAACTGCAAAGACGCTGGGCTCAGCTTTTCCTTGTACAATAAAGACTTGACTGAGGTTGTAAGGTGTTTAGATTTTATTTCCACGTGATGCGTTAGTACTGTATCTAATTGTATCCCCTCGTTTTATGCAAACCTGAAATAAGTTAGCGAAAGGAGAAAAGCAATCAAGAATAAAAATTGTAAAATGGGGACAAGCCAACTTACTCAAAGCAAAAGGATTTCAGAAAGGGCAATAGAAGTATCTGGGGTTTAGATAGATGCGCTTGAACACATTTGAAGCGTAAGCGGTCTCCTCCCCTAGATTAAAAAATATAAAGATCTTCATGTACAGCATTCAAGCCACCATACCTGCTAACAGTTTGGATATAATAAACTTCAATTTAGAATTAAACGAATAATCTAATGACAGTAATCATGTACAAGCTTCCATTTACTGTATCTAAATTGCCCAGAGTTCAACAGAATAGCTTGCATTCACTTAGAAGAAGTAGCACAGACTAAAACAACCCGTTTCTCTTACGTATGTCAGCAGGACTAATGAAATAAGAAATGGACTGTGGCTGTGAAATCGCCACAGGCACATTCTGGTAGCATGAATTGCTTGCTGCCTTTTTGAGAATAGTGTTTTTTCAACTTTTAACAAACCAGGAACTGTTCAAAGGCATAGATGAGTTGCTTTTGTAATTTGTGCCAAGGGCTCTGGAGGTTGTAGAGGCTTTTTTTTTTAATTGTTGGAGAAATCCCAGTAAACAAACATGTTACCTGTGTGCAGTATTGAAGCCCTTGCCAAAACTTTAATGAAAGGCGTCTGAAAATATGCTCGCTTGGTCCCCGATCCTCGTGCTTTTGAGACAGCAAGTGCCAAATTGGTGCCAGCTTGCCAAGGAAAGGACAGGGGGAAAAAAAAGGGTTTGAAGAAGGATCATATGCTTCTGGATCTACAGGCTTATTCCCGTCAGAAAAAATTCCCCAAATGTTTCAGAGCTCTGAAAGCGCTTGACTTCCAAATCAAGTCTGAAGTTTACCTGTATAATTGCAACTATTGCTCTCCCATTCACTATTTTTGCTATCATGGGGAGATGTAGCCGTTCTATATATATCTCTTCTTAATTACTGGTAATAAAACACTTGCCACAGTTAGAGTGGCTCTCATTGGTATACAGCCATTACAGCTGCAAACATTGTGCCTAGAAGTATAGCTTAATATTGTAGCGCATCCATTCAGTTTGGCTTTGTTCTCCTCTTTCTCTGCACTGGCTAATTGATGTGAAAATCATTCCCATCCGTTTGTCTGCTGAGACTCGGTATATCCGAGACAAATCCCTGTCCTGTGCTTTGTTTGTGAACACCCTGTGACTTGGAGCTGAGCAAAATTGATGTGCTGTTGGCTTGAGAAACTGCTGCAGAAGCTGGCCAAGCTGGCAGCGGTTATCCCAGCAAAGCACAGAAGATTTAAGAGGCAGGGTTAGTGCACTGGGGCTATTTTTATGCTTTTTTTATTAAATACTTCAAAGACAGGGGAAAACGCATCCTCTCAAGTAACTTCTGCAACAACTGTTGTGTATTTGAACTGCATGGAGTGAGCACCTTGATGTTTGATTGCATTTTGTCAAGACTTCACTACTGCAGTGCTTTCCTATATGAAATTATTCGTGTTGCTTTCAGGCTGTCGCTGCTTAATTAAATAGTCATATGGGAAGTGTTTTGGGAAAGCTCAATCTGTGGCTCTTAAGATTTCTGCCGTGTTAATTTAAACACGCAAACACATGTTATATGCTGATATAAAGTAGCAGCTGTGCAGACTAAAGAATTTCTCAATGTGCATAGGTGATATCCATGCTATACAAAGAAGTGGATTGTACATTCAGTATAAGTTTGTCTTATCGCTAAGGTTTGCTTTAAGGAAGACATGGGAAACAAGTGGACTTTGTAGCTGTATATCTGCCGAAGTACATTAGCTAGAACCCCTGAGCGTTTTAATTTGCCTGATACTATGCAAATGGTAGTGAATATTGTCCTGTTTTAAATACAAGTTTCGTAGCAATGCTTTTTGTTATACAGTAAGTAGATTGAGATTCTTTTGCAGGTATTTTTACTTCCACATCAAATGGTGTGTTCTTGCACAGAAGGTCTGCGAAGTCCCTTACACCCTGTGTTTAGGGCGCAGCATGCTGCAAGGATGCGGACATTCCTTGGGTGGAACGTGTCAGCTTTTTAATAGTGCACAATTACAATGCAGAACCATTTAAGGCGCTAATTGGAAAATATTGTATCCATTTAGAATTGCAGAGAAAATATATAGGTAAGCAGAGTGTAATTACCCAAAGTGGAATTGGCCCAAGACTTGAAATCCATACTCCTGCAAATAGCACAAGGAGATTTTTAATGACTATAGACGATCAGGCTTCAGTTTCTCGTCTTGTTCAAAAGGCAACATTTGCAGCAGAACCAGCCTTCCAGCGTCATGGGAAGGGACCAGTTGCACAGTGCTGCAGTACCCCTGAGCTGACAAAATTGGCAGCACTGCCTCTCCCAGACTGTTGGTTTTCCTTTATTGGTCTCAGCCAAGTTCAGCACCAATAAAATGAGATTCTGCTTGTCCAGAGACAAATGCAAACCAACACATTATAGCTACTAATTTGTAACACAGATATAAAGGATAGAAATGCCTTTGTTTTGTCCTGTAATTGCACAATAATTACAATTGTGTAACTACAGCATTGTTCCTATACACACATATAAAGAACCTGAAATAATCGGTGAAGTATTTATTGCTTGTGTGCGTATTAGAGATAAAATGCCCCTTCTGAAATAAATATCTGTGGCGCAAAAGTTGGTATTATTTGTCCAACTGAAATCCTAATTCTTAAGTAATTACCAGTCCAGAGATGAGTTAAGGATGCTAAACATGAATTAAAGATCTTTCCATGTTTACCAAGTATTTTAAATTGTACTCTTTCCCCCTTTTAGACTTTGATAGTGGTGTTGAGTGCAAGAACATTAATCATGAAATGGCCTATGGATGTCATCAGTGCTTCCATAGAAAGTCATTGTCAGAAAATTCATTCTAATTCAAGGTTAATTAGTGTAACATTAAAATTATGTGTTACAAAAATTAATCACTTGCTGGGTCAAAAAGTGTGTTAAAAAGCGTAATGCCTTGTGTCTGAGATCGCCTTTCCTTACTCAAAATCATGTTCTACCTCTCCTGCCCTGCCCAAGAATATCCAGCAGAAGCAACGTGAGCTTCGGTTGCAGGTGTCTTCTGACCCTCCAGTTTTGGCACAGTGGTCGGGAAATTTGGCTCACAGTTCCCATTAGCAGATAAATGAGTTGCTCACCTTGCTCCCCACTGCTCTGTCGAGAGATTTATAACCAAGCGTGGGCTAATTTCACTGATTCCATCTGTGAAGGTCTGGGACTGTTTTGTGTAGCGCACTGGAAAACACAGGTCGGTCTGACGGTGGCACAGCTTGGGGGATGATTTCTTGGTTATCTGCAGGGTAATTTCCAAGGAATCCCCTGCAAGTGTGCCACATGCCATCCTACATCAGGAGAGACTGATACTAACAGTAAGTTTAATTTACTAAGTGTACGTAGTAAACAAAGGAAAACCTTCCATCTCAAACTACTTTGAGCTACCTTTCTCTTTGGAGTTGCCGATATACAAAATCTTCTGTAGTTCATAGAAAATGCCTCAGAGCTGCTTGTCAAAAGGCTCTTTTACTGTTTTGAATGCATTTTTGCATTATAAGAAGATAAGCATTCCAGCCTCAGCACAGGGCTGTTAAAGTGCATGAAACTGTATCACAGCTCTGCTCTGATGTCCTGTTGCAAAAACAAGCATTACCTTTCTCAGGCTTGGCTGTTCTAGCCCAGAATTGGAGCGGCACCCGTGAACCCAACCCCAAAAGCTTGGCTTCACTACTTCCATAGCCCTTTCCGAGGCCAGCTGGGTGTTCAGATGTGCGTGGTTAGCCCTTAGAGGGGACCTTAGCAACTTCCCATGTCCTTGACAGGCAGGAGGATCTGAACTTCCATTGCATCCCCTCCCGTGGTGGCAGAGACATGCAGAGAGACTTCAGGTGTGCAGAGACTTGTAGAAAGGGGACGGGAAGAAAACCACGGAGGCTTGGGAGGGGCTGGAGGCATGGATGCAGCAGTCCATGTTGCAGAGCTGAGAGGGGGACGGTTGCGGGTGATGCCTGCCCAGACGCCCAGTTTTAATCATCTGTTGCAGCAGAGGCCGGGCTCCTGGGTTGAGTGTTTTGGACCTGCCAGAGGAATGAGCTTGTGGGGACTTGGCGTCCAAGTGACAGGCAGCATTGAAAATCTTACCCTCGCTCTGTAAGTCCTTGCTCCCAGAAAAGTCAGAGGTGTTAAAATCCCAAGTCTATACAGGGAAACAAAGAGTGTTATGGCTCCTGTTTTTCATGCTTTGCTGCTTTTCCCCTCTAAATTTTTTCTGGCTTGTGGGTTTGATGCTAAATTAATGAAAAATTGAACTACGTGTCACTTTTAACATTTCTAGCATTATTCTGTAAGTCCAAGTCAGGAGTAATAGTATGTTACATACTAATATTAGTGTAGTTTTTTTAAAAAGTCTGTGTTAATTTTGTTATTGGTACTCAATGCTTCATAGCAAGACTGTGATTCTCTGCACTTTTTTTTGGCTGGCTTTGTCAATTTTCTTCTGGACGTTGCAGGGCCGGGCTCTGCTCCACTGGGCGTGCGACAGAGGACACAAGGAGCTGGTTTCAGTACTGTTACAGCATGCTGCTGACGTTAACAGCCAGGTAAGAAAAGAATAAAAAGTTGAATTTGACTGATGTGTTACATAGCCTCCTGACCAAATGTTTTGCATGAAACTGAATTCTTCCAAAACTCCATAGCAAGTTCTGTCAGGGCACTTATCACAGAGAACAACATCCAAAAAGGTAACCTGGGAAAAATAGCAGAATTTGGTTGCATGAAATACATAGTCATATGACATAATCCTAAGGGGCCTTTTTCAGCTCCTGATAAAAATTCTCCCTGCAATAATGTTTTTTGGTCACTTGGCTGTGGCTTCCAGTATGACTTACTGATGGCAAGAGGGATTTCCTGCGTACGAGGTGTTTGGTAGGTTCCTACACAAAGTGCATTCTCCAACGTATTTTTCATAACACTCTCTCAGAAGTTTGTGGACTAATGGAAAGAGAATCCCTCTTTGCCTAGCAGAAAAGCATCCAAAAAATGCCTGTTTTCGGCAGAGGACCCCACAGGGGTAGGTGATGCTTCAGGTCATGGCATGGTGGGCATGTGACAGCTACAGCAGGATCTCGGTGCTGGCTGAGGGCAAAGTCAAATGGCTTATGTCATTTCCATCCCCATGTACCCACCTCGCCCCTTTGGGGGGTCACCATTTCTAGCACAATTTGACTTCACTGAACATAAAGCAGCTTTTTAGCCACTGCAGTTTGCAGCCCCTGTGTCTGAGCTTAACTAGCAGCAGTTTTAGGGCACCTTAACAGACCAGGCTGTGAGCTGTGCTGGTTCAGCAACCGCTTTGCAAGTGGTTTATTCCAACCAGCCAGCTTGAGCCTGCTTGTGTTCGTGAGTCAACGCTCCTAGTTTTGTCAGCTTGTTGTAATTAAGGGCTGACCTGTGTAAATGCGATCGTGTTCAGAAATAATTGTCTAACATATTTCTGTCAAATTATGATTGACTGCTCTTTACCAGCGTGGCATTTACTGGGTTTGCTCTCCTGCCCGATTTGGGCATAGGTACACCTCTGCTGACAAATTTGCTAGCTTTTACCGGTGAGATCTTAAGCAGCCTTGCAATAGATGCTTCGGGAGTTTGTAAGAGGTGGACCTTAAGCATAGTTGCAATCTGCAGGCTTGTCAGCAGACCTGTAGCGTTCACAGGTGTTGATAGCTGGGTTGATATTTACACACACATGAAACTGTTGTAAAGAAGTCTTTCTTGCCCTTGTCTGGGTAGAATTGCTGGTGGGATGGGTATTAGGAAGCACGGCTCCGCAGTAGCTGGTGAGACATGTATCTTTGTGCTTAGACCTCAGGGGTTTCAGTTGTAATGGATTTTATAGGAGTTTTTCCTTACATAGAAGAGGGGCAGTGGAGCCAGTACAAACGGGGGAGCTTTGCGTGCCCCACTGTCAGACCGGACCATCACCTTTCAGTTAGCGCTGGTGAGTGTCGTGTTGGATACATATGGGAACAGCTTTGCCTTGAAATTGGGGAAGAGTCAGATCAGACACCTGCCTGTCCCCTTTGCCCTGGCAGCCCGGGAGATGGTTCTGTCTGGGATGCTGCACTGCCACAGCAGTCTGAAAAATCACTTCTCTTTGGTGTTTGTCTCATTTCTGTGGAGGTAAAGTCTCTTAGAAGAAAAGGCTGAAGGGACAGTCATCTTATTTTTTCCCTGAACATTAATTTTCTGTTAAATTCTTCTTCTCTTTTTTTCTTTTTGATGTATTGCACATTTTCTAACCAGATTATTTTTGGTCAGTAACAAAAGGTTAATAATAGCCATAAAAAGAAAATCAATCTTTGATTCCCCCCCTCCCCCCACCAAGGTAATAAAGGAGAATTTTTTATAAAGGTCTCTGTTCACACGTAGGTGTGTTCCCAGAGACGGCAGACACATTTTTATTCTCAGCCATATATAAATTGCAATAACATTTCAAGACTTTGTGACCTAATGTTTATTTCTCTTTTTTTTTTTTTATTTTGACCTTTACCCTGTAAGAATTCACATCCAAAGCAAAAGTAGAAGGAATTTTAAGAGCAACCAGAAGAAAAAAGGAGAGGGAAAAACTCTGGCTTCCTAACAGGCCATAAACACCGCAGCGCCTGCTATTATACATTACCAAATGCGCTATCAGTTAATGCGTAGGCTATAAAGAACGGTGGGTTAAGTGTAAGGGAATCTCTGGTGATTTGAATCAGCGGTGCTGTTATTTCAGAGCGATGTGCTCGGGGTAGAGGTTCCCTTCACAGGCTGCATGCAGCAGCTCTGCCAGCGCCCGGCGTGCCAGCAGCCTCTGCGATTTCCACCCACCACTCAGGTCTTCAGGTGTTTTTCTGTCTTGTTCAATTTTGCAGCAGTACCTCCATGCAGGCAGCGTAAGAGATAAAGAATAAATTAGGGATTAGAGGGTTATGAGCAGGTAGTGAAGGAGAGAAATGTTATAGACCGATTTTTTTTTTTTTAAATTGCCTATGTTTTAGTATGCTTCTAAAAAGTTAGTCAAACAGCACGACAGATTTATGCTCTCTTCCATTACCTTTTTAATAAATGCTCTTCCATCTTGGCTCTCTTGGAGTGTGCTAAAGGATTTAGCTGCCCTAAGCAGACGGTCACGGTAGTGCTCTGCTAGATGACCTGGAGCAAGTCATACCAGTTCACCGTACCTATAGATGTGCCTTACTCGCTTTTTGCTGCCTTGTTTTAGTTACCTTTGTACTATCTATTGTGAAAGTACTTGCAGTCTCTGGATCAAGAGGCTCTGCAAGAGTCAACTTATTGCTCTTTGTTGATAAACACACAACTGGAGAGCAGGAGGAGAGGTCGCCTGGCTCCACTCCTTCCCACAGCACGCTCAAAACCGCTTTAGTTCTGGGAATAGCCACACGCTCCTGGACTGCAGTGGTCTAGCGCCTGGGTTTTTTGTTTTAAACAGTGGTACTGCAGTTTCAAAAGGGTGGTTCGCTAACGTCACTGAAAAGCTGCAGCCATTGAGTTCTCTGATTGTTCATAATTAGCTCTAATAGCACATTGGAAAAGAGGTGGTAAGCGATTGCCGTGGGCAAGGGGATACAGAAAGGCAACAGGCTTCTCCACTTTGTTGAAAAGGGGCATTTATGTAATTGAATTACTTAAATCTTCAGAGCCAGAGGCCATTTCAAAGTGGGTGGGGGTATAGTATTTTGGAGCTCCCCTGGAAATACCCAGCGCTTGGGGCTCAGTCTGAAAACAGCCTTCTTCCACTGGAACAGTTTGCCTAAAATGTAGGCTTTTAATTGAGTGATGAAGTGAAGGAAGGGGAGTGTATTCATAACATAACTGTTATGAAGGAGGTCAGCAACGTGATTATAATATCCATTTCTAGCTTTAAAATATATGAAGACATGAATAAGTTTTCCTTGCAGAGGATGAGCAACAAAGGAAAACCTTTTTCCCCTACGGGGAGAGTTTTTCCTTGCAATGTTTTCTCCGGCCTTGGAAAGGAGGTTTTCTTGGGGCAGGGGAGGCACTGAATGCAAGCCTTGCAGAATTGCACCCCAACCTCGTGCTCGCCTGTGGCTGTGCCGTGGATGGCATCCTCAGTGTTCCCCGTGCCAGGAGTAGCAAGCTGGTCTGGTCGGAGACTTTATTCGTCCTCAGTTGTATCTGGTGGTGCAGCGCCGGTGTGGAGGAGACAGCAGAACTCGGCTCCGCTCCTGGATGTGTGGTGCTGCTCAACCAGCTTTTAGAGGAGCTCCTTTAGTGTATTTAGCGGGAGGTTTAAGCACAGTGTACTGCTTCAGTGCTGTTAGGTGTAAGAGTGCTCTTGGGGCAGGGTCTAAGTCTGGTCACCTCCTTCTGCAAGAGCAAAGCAAGTAAGGCGGATTGAAAAGGAGAATTCTGTGCTCTGGTGCAAAGGCCCCACGTGATTGCTCATCCTACGCAAGGAGCGTTGCAGGTATACAAATTACTAGTGCTGTTTTAAGAAAGATGAAGGGCATCGTGGTATAGTAATTGTCCAATGAGAGAGAGGACAAATAGCATCTCTCCTTTGTAACATCAAAACAGTAGCCATAGACTCTCCTCCTGGACACACTGTGGCTGCACTTTGCTCCATTTGTGGGTACTCTTTACTCCAAAATAATAATCTGTGTGTTCAGGGCGTAACCTTGGGAATGCATGGGGAACTGTCCTGGAGTGGTTGCCACAGATCAGCTTACTCTGGAAAAGATTTGCAAGCCTATCTGGCCATGTGAACAAGTCTTAAAATAAATATTGTTAGTTGTAAGTGGAACTTGACACACAGGGTAATTAAGGGCTGTGTACATATCTATGCGGTACAGCAGCTGAGTTAAAATTGTATCTATTATTTTATTATTTTTAAACGACATCATTGTGCAGTTCTATTAATCAGCTTATCAGTGCTATGGTAGTCATTTGTGTATGCTAAAAGCGTACTGTAATTATGACTATAACGATGAAAAAAAGCTGTAACTGATCTTCAGTTTTTATTTGCTGACCTTTCACTTTCCTAGTAAAGGTGCAGATCACTGTATTGAGACTTTAAACCGCTTGTCAGCAAGTTGTCAATGGTCACCCATGGACCCTCAGGGGTTTGAGAAGGAAACTCGAGAACCAAAGCTGCAAATCATCAGGTTGGGAAATCTGTTGCTGGTATATGTGGATTTTATTTTATTCATTCATATACACCAGTAATTTCAGTGAAAAGCACCTAGTGTCTGTGCTGTCTGCAGAGAGAGTTGGTTGCTCTTTGGTGCCAATGTTGTACCTGTGTCCTGTACCAATTCACGCAAGGCTGCACAGCTGTCTGAAGTCGTGCTTGTTAGCACGTGCTTTTGAGTTAGCTGGATTTTATTCTTCTGTTTGTGTGAGTTTTTTCCCTTAAAAGATATCTAGCGTAGCAAGAGGAGTGTGGATGCCTCCCCAGCTTGTCTTTTTTCCCAATCCCCTGCCACACACCTCTAGCAGACAGCCGCTTCCCTCCTTTCTATTTGCATGCTAACACACTTGTGAGTCAGAGGGCTTCTGGAGACCGGGATGTGGAGTAGCCATCCCCTTGTAATACCTTCACTCATGTCCTTATTGAAAAAAAAAGAAAAAAAATCTTTTCAAATGGAGACAATACAAACATAATAAATGGCAGGGAGGGTTCATCTCCCTCATGACTCAATCCTTCTCAAACAACATTATTATTGACTGGCCTATTGGTTGCCAAAAAGGAAAATCAATTGTACTAGAAGTAGTTGCTGGGCCACAGATCATGGTACTAACCCAGCAGAGACAGGTTGATTTTTATCAACTATCCAAAGACTAATTTCCACCATTAGCTAAAAATGAAGTAGAAATTATGGATATGTCGAAGATTGCGAAGATTGGTGGTCTGTTAGTTTTGTTTTATTTGTATGTTTTTTCTGTTTTCCTGCCTGACTCTAAAAGGATTGTGTCGGCATAGGATAAAAAGAAGCAAGGAAAAGTCAGGCCTGCTTGCCTGCCTCTCACTGCCTGGTTTTTTTTCTTTTCAGTCTTGTTCATTTGGATTTCACAGCAAGAATATGAACTGCTTCAGTCTCTGCATGGGGCTCGTGTTGGAGGTGTTGCGTAGACATTTAAAAATGAAGCTGGTCTCAGCAAACATGCATCCCTTCCCTGCCTCCTGCACCGAGTATAGTTCATGCCCTCATTTTTCTGTATCTATAGGGAGATGTTGAGGAAATCACTGTGGGCATCTTGACTGTTCTGACCAGGGACCAAAGGCCACAGGCTGTATCTCCACAGCTTTCCCCCTCCCCACAGAATATGGGTGTGTGTCCATGCAGCCCACCACCTCTGCTGCAAGCAGATCGGTGCAAACACGCTTGTAGGTGGGATGCCAGCTGCCAAAGTACTCCGCTGTTACGACCATTCTCTAAACCTGGCTGAGATTAAAAAGGAAAATGCCTGAGCCTTGTGCCCTTGCAGTTAATGTCCCTAGTATAAATTTCCCCCTAAATATACTAAAAGCCTGGCTCATAAAGCCAGGAGGGACTCTGTCCTGGATTTGATGTCTGCTGCAGAGGGTTTGGCATAGTTACACTCACAGCAAGCAAAGGATGTCACTGAATTGACCATTGCTGCGGTAGGAAGGTACAGTGGCAAACGGATGAAGACACTAAACAAAGATGAAAAGCAAAGCAATGAGAGCAGAATTACTAAGGACAATAGTTTCCTTCTTTCCTTATACCCCCCCCCCCGAAATCCCTGTCTCAATATTTCTGCAGTCAGCTTTGCCAGGCAGATCTCAGAAGACTCTGCAGGCTTATACCCCTTCAGTCTTGACATTGTTGCCAATGGGTGTGAAAGCCATTAGCCAAAAGAAAGGAGAGATCTGCTTAGTGACAGAGGGTAGCTTTCTACATTAAAGCATTGACATGGTGCCAGTCACACAGTTATTAGAAGTGGCACAGCTCCATGTCTCTCCTGCGGGTCTCTCTGTGGAATGTAGATTGGCAGCAGGTTGAATGTTAAATGGTCACCACTCAGCAGATGCTGATTTTACCTACTGGGAGAAAAGTCCCTTTCAGCAGAAACATTTGCAAAATATTTGCAGCTCTAAATATATATTGGGAGATGCAGAGATTTATCCCTGGTTTGCTCTTCAGCTTCTGAAGACACCTCCAGCCTCATCAACACAAACTGTAGGTTGCACAAACGATGAGATGTTTCCTTCTGCTTGTGCAGGCTGGGCTTTTTTGCATTGTTTCTTCCCATCTTCCAGCTTGACATGTACAGTCTTTGTTTCTTCTGCTCCCTGTAGACATATGAATCATTGCTTCGCTGCTGGTGCAGCAAAGCAGTTGGCACCCTTGCTCAGGCAGTGCGCGTGCAGCATTGCCTGCAAAGCAGGCTCACCAGCCAAGAAAGCAACTGCGGGCTTCTGTGTTGTTCCAGCAGTGATTTCAGGGTCCACACGGTCCTTTCAACCACTATGTGCAAAACCGGTGTTTGAAAAGTGAAATCCGAGGGCTGGTCCTGAAAAAACTAGCAGTGGTCTCTTGTTGCTTTACTCTGAAAATCTAAAGCTGCTTTCAGGGTAATCAGAATGCAGGGTTTAAAGCTGGGGACCGAGGACAGCAGCACATTTTAGTGGAGTGCTGTGAGATTGCATGGCTTGTGGGCATCACCTCGTATTGAGGGCTGTGTTGTGCAGAGGGAGGCACTTTCTGTGGCCGGTGCTGGTGCAGGAGGAATGCGGCCCGGCGGTAGGCACATAGTTTTAGCTCAGGGAGCCTTGTGCCTGTTTCCATGCCTGACCAGCACAGCTATTTTGTGGTGCAATGGCTGCGATCGCTGCCAATGCTCACAGTAGACAGAGACCAGTAACAGTTGGTTTTGAGGTCGGTGCGGGTGGCACCATGGTGCTGTCCTGTGTTCTGGTGCAGAGGAGAAACAGGTATCTTACTCCCTACTGGCTTTATATGTCTCTGCGGATGCAGGAAACAGCCTTACCTTGAGTGCCTCCCTGTGAGGACATGGGATGGTCCCATGCCCCTTTGTCTCCTGGTCTCAGGGTCATCTTTGAAGTAAGCATGTGTTAAAACACCTGTAATTTGTGAAGTCATTGTTGGAAATGCTTTAGCCCCTCATTAAGGTGTTTGGTTAACTGCGCAAACAGGATACCACTGGCAGCCAAGCTGGTTTTTCAGGTGAACACATCACCATAGGAATGGTCTCTAATCACCGTAGGAATGGTCTCTAATCACCATAGGAATGGTCCCTAGCCTTGCTTCATTTCCTATAGCTTTGGCATCACCTCTCCCTGCCAGAGGAGCAACCTTTGCCAAGCAATCAGTTACTCTTTGCTCAGGAGAGATGGTTCCTAGAACATAATTTTTTGCATTCAGTCTCTTGAAAAAGCTTTCCTTGTTTTGAAGGAGTTAAATTCTACCACTCACCTTCTCCCTGAGGACTTTTCAATATGAGAAAGTCTGGTTTTACTTTCCAAATGGAACTTTGTATTCATCTGTTGTTGGCAGTTGTCTCTTCCAGTATGCTTTAAAAAAACAAAACAAAACAAACCCATGCACATCAAAAACCAACAAAAAACCAGTTCTGAGTGCATCATTGGGGCATCTTGAATTTGCAGTCTTTGGTGCAAAGTACTTTCCTTAGTTTTCTTAAGTAAGATTGTTCTAACACTTTAGATGTCGGGGGAATAACTCTTTGTGCTTATTTTGTTTAGTTTTTAAATAAGATTTTTGCTGATCATAGCTGTTCTTGGCTCCACGGATTGTAAGTGGCAAAATGACACTCAAAATGGCAAAGCTAATTTAGAAGGTTCCTTCCTGTCTTTCAACTTGTACATCTCATTTCTGCATCCATGAGACTAGCTGTCGGTGCAGGAGTCTTTCTAGCTCAGTATCGTGTCTCCAGTGGCAGGAAAGAGTCAATGCTTAAGGGACAGAGTAGGCTAAGCCTACGGTGATAATTTCACATATTTTCCCGGCGTCTGTGGCTTGGAGGCTTCCTGAACCATTAGTATTATCTTTGTGCTCCTGGATTTTTCTTTGATAAATTTCTCTCATCCCTCTTTGGATTCCCAACCTTTTATGCCAGTGGGATTTCTGTAGTTTAACTGTGCATTTGCTTTGCACAAGCCCCAGTCATTTTGTGAGAGCCCATCGTTCTTGTGTAATGAGAAACAGCAATTGTTCCCCCAGTTACCTTCTCTGTCCTGCTTTTGACTTTATTGGCCTCCTTGATTCCCCTTGATCACTTTTTTTTCAGACTGAGAAGTTTAATCTATTTAATCGTACCCCATTTGGAAGATGCTCGGTAACTTTGCTCTTTGGCACCCTTTGAATCATTTCTAGTTCTTCCTTTTTTTCTTTCAGATGAGGGGGGTAGCACTTCTCTCAGTGCCCAAGCTGTAAGTGCAATATGAGGTTTAATGAAGCAATATAATGATGTTTTCTTATTTCCTCTCTTTTTTTCTAATGCCTCCTTGTTGTTTGCCTTTTATTAACTACCATTGAATACTGAGCTGGTCTTACAATAGAGCTGTCTATTATAACTCATGATCTGTTTCCGCAGAGGTAATAGCTAGTTTGGAGCCCATCACTGTGGATTTAGCCTAAAGATTGTTTCTCCATGTGTGCATTACTTGGTGTTTATTAGCACTGAATTTCACCTGTGGTTTTTTTCACCCTGTTACTGTCTGAGATCCTTTTGTAGCATTTTACAGTCAGCTTTTGGTTTAACAGACTTGGATGCTTCACTCTCAGCCTGCTTCCCCTGTTCGTTTGTGTCCAGATCCCTCGGAGACTCCAGCGATCACCAGCAATTGTGCAAGCTGGTCATTTATTCCTATTCAATCTTTGCTTTTGTAATCAGTTATCAAGCAGTGCAAAGACCTTCCCTCTTGTTCTATGACAGTATTGCTTAATAGCCTTTGGTGAGAGGATGTATCAAAAGGCTTTTGGAAATCCATGTGAACAGGAATCCCCGCTGGTGTGAGGGGTAGCAGAGGTCTTGGCGGTGCTTGCCTACATAGGGAAACAAAGGCTGGTGCCATCCTCCCTCTGCCTTTCACAGAGAGACTGCTCAATTGCTCCCTTTTGCAACAAAACAAGTAAATCCTATCCTGGAGTAACTTTCTGGTTTATTTAACAGACCAATTGGCTATCCCAGCTTAGACATCCCATGCTGAAATGGGTCTTCAGTCCTCTTACGACATGGCTCAGCTTGGCTGAAATAAATCAACCTGTCCTGAGAAGAGTTTCTTATAAACTTCTTTGAGTTTCTTATAAACTCTAGTTCCGAGTTTCTGAGAAGAGTGGAAGGTGTGTTGAATTTGTCTTCCATGTTTGTTCTCGGGTTAGGACTTGGCTATCTGCAACCTAGGTACCAGCGTTGGAAGAACTGGTAAACTTCCATCATCTAAATCCGTTTCTCCTGTTCCAGCCAATTAAACATTAAAATGAGCGTGACAAATAAGTGTTCATTTATGGGTCAATAACTCCATAGTATGTCTGTGACATGGCTGGCTGAGACAATCCATTTCAGTACAGTCCTGGGCAACCCGACATCTTCAAGTATGTAATTGCTTTTATAGGGAAAGAGAAGTAATAAGGATAATGTAGCTATCAGGCCCCGACTCACTAGTTCAGAAACTTCCCCTTGCCAATCAAATTTCTTTGGTATTCAACTCGTTTTAGGCTCGTTCCAAAGACATTATTGTGATGTCAGAACATATCCTAATGGATATATGCATTTTCTCCAGTGTTAGATGTTACCTTCTTGAAGACGCTTGGTTTTGTCCACCAGCCAATTAAATATCTGTATAAAGAGACCTCGGTGCATGCTTTATGGCAGTAGACAGGGTTGCCTTGTCCCTCTCCTTTCCTTTCCCCTCCCCTATTATGTATATATTTTCTCAGCACTATTAGATTATTAAATGCTTAATGACTATTCCATTCCTGCTAACTATACTTTTGATGAGCTGCAGTAATAAAACTTTGTAACAGCAAAGTGTGTGTCTGGTTCCTTTATAGGAAGGGCACATTTGGGGAGCTGAAGTAATGGGGGATAAAACTCAATTAATGAATAGAATGAATAGAAATAAAAAGAAGTAAATGAGGTAATCAAACTCAGAGAAATTAGTATTGGCAGGTTCTGAATGATGCTCTTGGATGAACAATCTTTCAAAATCCTTCCTTGTATGCTGCTGCTGTCTCTTTATTTATTATTAAAATAACATGATCCATGAGGCGCTCGGGGTGACTCCCAGCCTAGCTAATTCTAATTAATCCAGTCAGGGAGAGCAGCAGGGTAAGTGGAGCAGTCTATCGGATTGAAATTCATAACTTAATTGAGGTCAAAGTCCCGGGTTGGGAGAACAAAAGTCTTTCGCTGGGACCAGGCAGATCAATAGCAATAAATATCTGGCTTGGATACAAGTAGCTTATAGTGACGGATTATCTGACATTGGCCAGAGGTCTTGGTCGTGTTTGGGGCAGAGTCCTATGGCATGTACAGTGTAGGGTGACTTTTGTCAGCGTTCCCTCCAAAACCCTGAAGAAGCCGTAAAGGGCTCATGGGAGCCACAGGAGAAGGACACCCATAAAGGAGTCCACATGAGTCATGCTGGATTTGGTTTCTCAAGGTACGGGTCTCGCGTCGGTAGCACAAGGGCATGTGTCACATTAGTGCTGATGGAGGTTGGAAGAAGTTGCTCAGGCTTACAGGAACTTGGAGCTAAATCACAGCTTGTCCAGAGAAAGACCTTTAGGATCAGGGGAAGCTGAGCAGTAGATTGATGGGCTTTATGCCAAGTCTGTATTTATAGTATGTTTACATAAGAGGAGAGAGGAAGGTTGGAAGAGGGAAGTGTAAATAATCATTAAGGTAGATTTGTAGTGTGAGAGAAACCGGCAGAGGCAGATGTGGTCTTGCCTGTTCTTCAGAAAAGCAGTCGGTGTCTCTGCTCTGACCTCCAAAATGTTCCCTCGGTTTGTAGGGGTTTGCATGTGCTAGCGATGGCTGGTTTCCCGAGCCCTTACCCAAGCACAACTCAATGGTATGACTTTGCGTGTTGACTACAACACTGATCCCCTAACTCCTAACCCAGGGGAAGAAGCATGAGGCCCTAGCCTGAGACCTGTGGCTTTGTACTGTACACACAGCCTTACCCTAGGAGTGGGTACTGAAATATTCCTCGATACTAGCAACCGAAGAAGCTTCTCTGAACTTTTAAATAAGTAGCTACTTCAACTGAAGTTCAATATTAAAATGCAATCTTCACCCGGTCTGTTATTAATGTGATGTTTATGCAGATTCGACTGTTCTGCTCGTATCCTCTTTGCAGAGGACAAATACTGCTGTGGTCAGCATTCGATACGTCCCTGATGGATGTTGTTCTGCCAACGTACTTCAACACAGCTTGGAAGAGAGATGGAAACCGCAGCTTGGACACAGCCAGTGACTTAGTTTGACATACCTGCTCCTCCCATTAACACTGCATAAGTCTAAAGCATCTGTTAATGTCCAGCTTGCCAAAAGTGTTCAGAAGATCTCTTGAGCTCCACTCTTCAGGTTTAGAGGTCTCGGTCAAACGCCTTGTCTGGTCAGCTTTCAGGTTGTAACATAATGAGCAACTGGTGATATTTCTGGGTGTATAAATGGTTGCTGTACCCTCACACCCTTTTGAAACTGTCTCTGGAAAACACTTCTTGTTTTCCACTGCAGGACATTTGCTTTGTATGGACAGAATGTAGTGAACAAGGCAGCTGTTCAGTACATATAGATACTTGCTATTACTATATACTCCTGTTACTATATACTACTTTACTTTCCTCATTCATGTCCCATCCGTGGCACAACCTCAACCTCCTCCTTTTAAGTTGGTGGCTTCACTCTCCCGGTTTCTGTTGCATTGTCTGTGCGCTCCTGCTTTGTTCCTGCCCAGCCTGGACAGGAGCAAAACAGAGTTCCTGAGGCTGTTAAACACTTACAGTTGCAAACAAAATTGCATTGGCAACTGTCATTTTCCCCATCATCAAGTGGAGAGGGGGGCTGAGTAATTTATTTCGTGTTCATGTAAAAGCTAACAGAAAAATCCAGAGGTACCACAGTGCTGAACAATTCACCACTTAACAGTAAAATGTCGTGAGCAACACGTGTCCCGAATGTACAGAACTTTGAGATGGATATTTCCTTTTAACTTACGTTATGGCTCTGCTAAGGTTTAGGAGAAAAAATTTGAAATATGAATATTACCATTTTTTTCTTCTTCATAGAGGCACGCCTGTGATGCAGACCTGCTCTTTGAAATTTTCAGAACCAGCAATTGATATACTTTCAAGTGATTTTGCTAAACTTCAGGCTCCCCCCATCTGGTAGTGGGGGTAGGCTAGTTTTATTTATTAGAGAGAATTTACTTTTTTTTTTCAGCTGAGAGAGATAACAGGATCTGTCCATTCAGAGCTGGGTTATCCCCAATTATGTATGTTATTAAAAAACATAGCAGAAGATGTCCAGATCTGTAGAATCCCTGTTGATTCGGTGAGGAAATTCCCTTTATGGCTGTTTTCACAATCGAGTTCAGGTTTCTAATTCTCCACTTTTGCTACAGAATCCCTTCGTGACCTTGAACAAGTTACTTGATTTCTTTCTGTCTTGGTTTCCCATTTGGGAAATGGTGGGGCAAATAATTGTTTTTTATCTCATGGATATAATAAGATTATAAAAATATGGTAGTTCTAAGATCCTTAGAAGACTGATCAAATGAAATTAAACAGATCTTGCAGTCCGGATAAAATGAGATGAAACAAGCATGAAAGTATTAGTGAAAGAAATGTTTCTTTATCTTCTACAAATAAAAATGCAAAGTGATTAAGTGGTTCTTTTCTAGCTATTAGCAATAACAGCTCTAGCCAGCTGACTTCTGTCACCCTTGAAAATTAATTTGCGGGGTACAGTCTTGAATTTAGTATGCTTACAATAAATACCCCTAAAAATGTTGTCACCTTCTCTGATGCATGATGTTACTGCTGCAATAGTACTGCAATTACTTGCCCTACAGATAAAAAGTGGCTGCTCTAAATGAGATGCTCTAACATAATGGCTTTGCAAATTTCTTTTAATTGATTTTTTATTTTCTGTGATATTTCCTTCCTTTACTGTACAACCAGCAGTATTTTTGTGAGGCAGGGGAAAGGAATGGGAATAGCGTTAAAGGATGTTTTTACCCAGGAGCGTTTCGGAGGTCCGGTTCAAAGCGTGCATGCGCCCCGGCCAGCCACGGCTGTGCAGCGGAGCCGTGGTGAGGGGTGGCACAGCGATGGAGCCGAGTGGCTGGAGATGGCCGTACCTCTGGGCAGCATCTCTGCTGAGGCCGACCTGCCACGCAGCTGCACGCCGGAGAAAACCCCGCGCGTCCCTGCTGCTGACAGAGAGGTTGGGCACAGTTCGTGATGAGCTTTGTGCGTGCGTGAGGTGTTGGGGGAGAGGAGGAAAGCACCAGCCCTCTCTATAGGCATTTTCCTTCCCGGGCTTGGTGATCGGATGAGAAATGGTTACCTTTCAGCATGGCCCTCAAAGGAAGATAGTGATTAATGAACAAAACAGTAAGGAAGGAGTTTTGACTGGTTGGCCTTCTCCAACACGGAAGACAAGAGAAGTATTTCAGAAAGCAATAGCCTGGAACGTGCTGCAGAGAAACCTTGACATGTGCTTGGACTCTGCCAGAGTAGGGTTACCTGTGTGCAGGAAATTTCAATGTACTCTTTTTTCTTTTTTCCTTTTTTTTTTAACTGAAGTTTTAATCACATTCAGACTGTGCAGATGAAATCTGAGTCAGGAGCCAGGTCTGCAAAAGCTACATGGTTACCTTCTCTGTGATGCCCTATTCCAGGTGCTATTGTCAGGATATTTTCAAGCGGTGCTCACAGATGACATGGTAATTTGGCTTCTGAAGTGGTATGAAATTGAGCATTGCACTTTAAATTCCAGTGGTCAAGCTCAGAAGAGATTTGTAAAGTTATGGCTCAGCAATTGCAAATGATCAATTTTTCATAGCTTAATAACCGAGTACCTGTTTTTTGAATGATGGCAAGTGATCATATACACCTTCACCTCCAGTCCTAATTGCGAAGTAAAAGAGGTTAATTTAAACCATGAAGGCAGTTTCAATCTGTTTCCCAGCAGCAGAAAAACTTAGAGCTATGGTGACTTCAAATCATCAATTTTACTTCTCAGCTGGAAAAGTTAAGTGCGGATGTGGTCAGTTTGCACTCATCAGCTGGTAAGAAACAACACGCTAAGCCACGGGAGCCTAGTCACTTGGGATAAACGACAATGTAAAGTCAGATTATAAATGTGTATTGAGTCTAAAATTGAGGATGATCATTTAGACCTGTTTTAAATCATCTTTTGTTTTTTTCTTTTTTGCCTATCAGCTCAAGCGTTCCTCTTGTGCACATGTAAATTATATTATGAAACAGCTCTCTGAATTTACCTAAGAATAACTACAAAATCACAGAGAAATTGTTATGTTTTGTTTCTCCTGGGGGAAAGGAAAGCCCAACTTAAGTAGAAAAGAAAATCTTTCCAAGCTTTTGCAACATTTACTAAAAATGCAAGTTTTTACTGCTCTGCCCAGTCCCCTCCTCAGACATATGTGAGCATTGAATGTGACTGCGCTGCCTTTCTATGCACCGAGCAAGGCAGACCTGTAAACTGGCACATAGATAATGGCAGGTTTAATTTTACCCTCAGCTCTTCTACCTTATTTTGTCTGTTGTAGCTAGTAGAAATGCCAGTCAAGGCATCAAGCAAGAGCAAAGACCATCGCTTTCCCAAAGAGATCATCTTGGCATCAGATGCAGTGCAACAGGTAGTGCAAATGGAAAGGCTGAGTGAATGGAAGTAAGAGAACAAAACAGACATCAGCAGAAAAATGGTATTCTTGGCTCATTGCTTCCCCAAGCCATGCCAGACAGTGGTGACACAGAGGGTTGTGGCAGAAGTAGTCTTACTGAGGATTTAAAGGATGGTAAGGTGTCATTACTGAGGACTTCTGATGAAGGATAAACACGTAAATTCCCTTCTTAAGTCAGTGGGGCTTTTATTGGCACGTATCTTAGGGCTGAACATGATCCTTTCTGGGATCAGTTAAAAACACCTGCAAGTGTTGCTTTTTATCAAGTCCATTGGGAGATAAATTCATTGATGGGGAAGAAATGGGAGACTTTTCATAGACAAAAAGAGAAAATTGCTTCATTTGCATAGGAATGTATCACAGCTGTACCCACTGCAGAAAATGTTTCCTCTTGGGATAGGGTGGGTTAAAAACACAGTCGTCCGGCTGCAAAGTTGTTTCTGATTTAAGCAGACGGTGACACGGTGACACTAATAGTAGCACTGCATTTCTGGAGGGATGATGCTTTCAACCTTGTGCCCAGCTCCTGAAAACACCTGGCACAGAGCGCTGGTGTCCAGGATGTCATCTTCCACTTAAACGTAAGAGATTGCTCTTTCTAAACTGAGAATATCTGAACAATATCCCCTAACTGGGGAATTGTCTGTCTGGATTTGCCAACCACAACGCATCTTGTTTGACGTGACTGCATGTTAGCTCCTATGGTAGCATCTCCTGCATCGTCAAATAGCATAGGAACATCCAAATCGTCATTTTGTCTTTGAGACACTTAGTTTGTAGCTGGTGCTACACTTCAGTGAGTCAGCTGTGTGTCCTGTGAATCTAGAGTTGTAGCTAGTCACAGATGGTCCAAGAGATTAGAAAATACATCTAAGATTATGTTGGGGGTGTCTGGTGTGCTTTCAGCAACACTCCTCACTTCCCAAATACAAGCAGGTTAGTGGTTCCTTTATCGTGTTTGCTTTCAGTGCGTTAGGCAGGAAAGATTGCTGCAGCTCTGGAGAAGTAACAAGGTAGGAAAAAAGGAGGGATTTGCCATGTTTTGTTGGCTAAATAAATTCCCTTGAAAATGTGAGTTCTAGTTATTGTTGCTGCCACCAGCTTTACGTCTTACTCTAACCCTGAGGAGTTATATTTGAGATGCGGTATCAGGACATACTTGCATTGCTGCAGTGTCTTGGCCAGGCGTGGTTTTTCCCATTGTCTTCCATTCCGGCAAGATCCTTTTTGCTTCTTCTCTTTTTAAAATACTGAACCAGTCTTCACCTCCATTTCTCTTGTGTGTCCCTCATAGCTACTGGGCAGTTAAGCTTACAGGTCTACAAAACATTAAGTGGCTACCACCTGATCGGGCCTCCCGCTGTCAAAGTCTGTTGGAATGAGGTGCCTAGGTATCCCCAGGAATTAATCCTTTTGTTTTCCTTTCCCTAACATCCTGATTACCTGATATTTTTGCACCCAGTTACTGGGCATCGCTCCATTCGGCTGCGGACGATAGCACGTTATTATAAGCAGCAAGGTGTGTTGCCCTCCCTTGTGCACTTTCTTTGACACCATCTAGGAAAAAGAGAGAAAGGCAGTAAATGTCTGATCTTTAGCACTGAGGGTTTCGTTTTGCTGCAAAAAAAATCCTAAACAGTCTTTTAGCGTAAGATTCAGAAGGTTTCAAAGAGGCATCCGTTAAACCTGCCTGCTCTGCGATAGCCAACAAGTGGATTTTCAGATGTCTGAGTGTTCCCTGGAGGTTCACATTATTAATATCTGCCTTATGACAAGGTGGCTGTGCTGATGCCAGGTTTTTTTTCCCAGCCAGCATGATTAATTTTTCTTTCCTTTCTTAATATCTCCAAGCCAGATGCTTCTAAATGTCCTCATAGGGGTGTATTGCTGTTCTTAGCCGCTCCTCCTTCCCCCCCACCCCTTTCCAACTAATTCATATAATGGCTCTGGAGATGTGTTTTGTAGAGTCACAAAAAGCAAAACTTTGAAAGCCTCCTAAGGTGATGGACTTGACATGTGCAAATCTGGCCTCCTGACGTTCCTGGTGGGCTTGAAAGCTTAGTGCCAGGTAGTCTGTCAATAACGTTTCCCATTTCAGAGTGTGCTTATTTGCCTAGCACTTTACAAATTATATCCATGCAGAACTGCTGAAATGCAAGTATTTCTGGTGGGGAGAATGACAGCGGGGTGTTGAACTGATGGTTTGGAGAGAGCAAAGGAAGTTTTGGCTGAGGAAAAGGAGGCATGTGTATTACTTATGGAAAGCGCCGTGGATCGTCAAGCACTGGTTTATTTTAAAGGCTTCAAAACATTGCAGTACTGAAAAACATCTTTATTCCGCAAACAGAAATTAATTCTCCTTCAGAGCTCTTGTTCCAAAGTGCAACTACAGAGGCTTGAGTTTTAGCAGCTCGGAGAGCAGAAGACCTTAGCAAGCTCTACAAGCAAATGGCTTGTTTCCAAGGAGTTTGTACTTTTGCCATATCTCTCCATTAGTTTCCTCCAGGTAACAGATTTGTGGGTCTTCTGTATTTATCTTCACCTTTTTTCAGTCATTAGTGCATTCACCTGCATCTCAGGGGATTTTTCCTGGAGGAAGCAAAACCCAGAAACAGAATAGTTAGTGGTGAATAGATGAGGATTTAGTTGCTTATTTTTGTGTGTGTTACTACTATATGTGAGAGGTGGATCATTGGATTTAATGGTGGAAGTCTTAATTTAAGAAACACTATTTTCTAGGCTTCTTAATTTCTTACAGGGCAGGCTAAAATCTCCTTACATCTATTATGTTCTACTGTTGTTTTGGGGGTTTTTTTGCAATTTAACAGTGAGAAAAGGTATAATATAAAGCAATGGATTTGCCGGTGCAAATAGAGCTGTAATTAGGGGAATCAAGCCTTTACTTTCAGTCTCTCTTTTTTGCAGGAAGTTGAGGATACTAAGAATATCTTCAGAGTGAGGATACTCTTAGAAGTATCCTAAGAGTAAGAGCAGGAGGACTCCTCCAGCATTCCTTTCCGTAATAGGTAGCTGGTTATTTAGCGGGGTATCAGGCAGCCTCAGACAGCTGGCAGCCCTTTAGCCCACAGCAGCGTGGGAATCAAGTTAAAATTAACCTGGGTTTGGAAAACAACTAGCACCGCTTTATTTGCCCATTTAATTGAATTATATGACGCTGTGTAAGTATGCTGACCCACAGACGTAAATTGCTCTACTCTACCCATTTCCCTCTTTAATTCCTTCATGCTAATGGAGCTGCTGGGGATGTTGACTGCACAGAGAGAGAGGAAAAAAGGCTGGAAATAAAAGGGACCATTCCAGCCTCCTGGAAACCTTCCCCATCGGTGAAACGCTTCGGAGTGTCACAGCTGCACTAACTGCGCTGTGATCTTTGTTGCCATTAAGCTGATTATATCCGCTGAAGGATTCATCCAACTAATCCCACAATGCTGCAACTGGTTGTTTTGTATTGAAGCACAGTTTTGTTTTGTTTTTTTCTCTAAGAACTAAAAGTCAGTTTGACTTCACTGGACTCTCAAAATGGGTCAGACTGTTACAGGGACCCACTTTTTTTTTTATGTTTGGTTGATAGAGGAAAATAGGACACATTAATGGGCTCCACCTATTAATGGATGCACTCAGTTTGGGAGAGGTCTGTGCACGCATTAGGACTCGGCGGCATCTGGCGTAATTTTGGGTGGATGTGCTGTGAAGGTGCTATGCTATCATGATACCTTTGGCACTGCATCATTTTGTGTTTTCCCGTGTGGGCATACCATACAGGCAGCAGCTTTGCATCTGACAGCGACTCTAATGAGAGAGATTCTGACAGGTTGGATTGATTTAATTGATTTAATAATCAATTTAAACCTAGTTCTCAGTTATTTTTTCTAAGGAAAAGTTGATTTTCATTGGTTAGTAGCCATTAAAATATGTTCGTTTGCAGCTAAATATAGCCTTTATAGTACATTTAGTTGTTCTTTTTGCTAATCAGATACACAATGTCTGTCCATGTTTACTTAATTATGTAGTTTAACCTAGTTTATTCACATTCTTAATTTTTACATTTGAATCAGGCTAGAAAACAGCAAATGAAACGTTTCTTCTCTGCTGGAATTAGTTATTTTGTTTTCACTTGTGCCTGAGTATGTCTGAATGGAAATTAGAATTTCATTTAAAAAACCTTACAAGGAAATTTTCAAACACTTCTTAAAAATAAATTAAAATCTCATCATAAATATGATGGGTTTGGTTTTGGAAGGGAAAAATTAAGTAGAATTTCCTTTGTATTTATGAATAACACACTACTTAAAGGAGATTATGTCCGGCACGTTCAGGTAGTCAACTTTCCTGCTCAAGTTTTGTTACCAACATCAAGGATTTTAGGAGCAAAATGAAGGAGCAACTAGAGAAGGATGAGGAGCAAACATAGGATTTAATTCTGTCATTAAGCATTCAGTGTTTGATAAAGTTTTATCCTCTTTTCTCATGTTGTCTGTTGTCTACCCTGAGACTTTGGCTGCCTAAGCAGCACGCTTCCCATGTTCCAGGCAAACCGCGAGTGGAAAGAACATACCGTGCATTCAGTGACATGAATTACAGAGAAGTGTGCATAATGCATTGCCGTGATTTTCCTGCAGGGTTCTGCAGTATTCTTTGAATTTCATGTCTTCTAAAAGCTATTCCTTCAGACATAGTGTGTAGTTATCACTCAGATACTTTAACTTTTTGCAGTGCCCCCATGCTACAGACGTGGCTATCGAATACAAAAGTATATGGTCATTCTTTCCAATTCCTCAGGATTTTAAAGCTAGTAGATCTGTTGTCTCATACTTAATTTTTATCCATTAATAGTCCAAAACTAGTTTAATGCCTCAAAAGAATGGTTACAGGAGTTTACTTACCTGCTCAGTAGTTTGACTTTCTTTAGAAATTAGGCATCAGATGTGTGCTGCTTGAAAACACGCATCATTTTTCATTTAACTGTAGTGATGTTATGGAATTGTATTCTGTTGGGCCATCGCTTAGGTTGCCCTAACTTCAGATATATTAGGGAAGTATTTTTTAATTTACCAGGGAAAAAAAAAAAACCATTGAATATCATCCCTCCTAGGCAGTGATTGTAACTAACATTACTTTAGTTTCATAGGAGCTTCTGAAAAAGGATTGTTTCACGATTCCAAGTACAACTTTTCATATCAGCTTTAAGGTCCCATTAAATCTGGTGGAACAAATTATATTAATTCCTTTGGGATTTTTGTCTTTAACACTTAATTGTTTAATTGACCAAGACTTGTAAAGCTGCCTGCAAGTGGTCCTCAGTAAAAGTGGAAGAAGACTGAAGATAACCATCCAGAAGGCACGTGCCAGCGTGCCAACCCTGTTGCGGTGGGTCTCCTTAGCAGCTGGGAGAGCCTCACTTTACAGCTTATCGTTTTCAACTTTTGGCTCTTCATTGTTTTTTCTTCCCAGATTACTAAATGAGGGCAAGATTCTCACTAAACATAGGCTTAGGTGAAGACAGATCTTACGAGAAGAGGGAAAACCTAGTGTGGAAAAGGACAGCATGTCCTAATAGCCACAGCATAGCGCTGGGAGCTCAGCATCCTGAAACTAATCCTGGCTGTGGGCTGTGTTCCTCAATTGACCTTGAGTAAGTCAGACAGTGGGGGTTTTTTTGTGTGTCTCAGTTTCCGTAACTAACATGGGAATACTATGTGCATATATCCCTGGGTCTTGCCTAGATTAATAAATCAATATTTGTAAAGTAAGCCTTGATAAATGCTAACTGTATTAATACGTGTACTTGAACCTTGCACAGAACTTCGGGAATGCGCCTGCATTTCTGCTGTGCGAGTAAGTGGCTGGGGTACGTCGGGGCCCTGGGCCAGGGTGGTCAGCAGCAAGAGACACCAGTTTGGGTCATTTTCTTCCTCCCAAGGGGCTGCCTGTAGCACATATCTGCAAGAAGGTCTTGAATACAACTTTTCCACTTAACATGCTCTCCCATCACCCACTGTCAGCAATGAGATTAAATTCTGTGCGACTGCAGAGGACGTTGCATGATTAAAATCCTCTTTTAGAAATTAATATGTACCATCACTCTATAGTACTGTGCCTCTTCTCAGAGAAGGGTATTGTCTCCTGAGCACTCAAGGTGTGAAAAGCCACCAAGTGAAGCTATCTATCTTTGAATTTTATGCTGTTTCACAGTTGCTCTGATGACAGCTACAAATGCATAAAATCATAGGGACTTGGGGACTTCTCCCTTCACAGGGTCACAGAGATGTGGGCTAGGTTTTGCAGAACAAGTGATAGAATAGCAAAAGGAATGTTTGAACTGGAAGTCCTGCTTACAGCAGAAAAGGTTTCCTGAGGGGGAAGGATAGTTAAAGTCCACATTCACCCATTCTCCTTAGGAAGCATCTCCCATAACTGGGTATTTGGGGCGAAAAAAAAACAAACAACACTTTGCCCCCAGAAATTGCACAGCTTTTCCTTACCTTGCTGCTTCTATCATCCCAGAGAAATACAGTAATAAGTGCACTGGCATATCCAAATTCAGTCTTCATTAGGCATCAGACATTGATGCAGCCCACAGAAGTGCTTTACTTACATACATGTTGCATGCCCTTGATAGCTACGTTTAGGCATGTAGGGCGGCTGCCTTCGGTACAAACTGAAGCTCTTGAGCCATCATTTCCATTCTGCTTTAGGTGCTGGACAGCTTTGTGGCATGACCAGGAGGTGCAATAAGGTGAGTTATCCTGGATGGATTAGCAGTTTTCTGGAAACAGCTGATATTTGAATATCCACATTTAATACAACTAGCAGGCTTCACAGTGCTTTGAGGAGGGCTGCAGCAGAAGTGGCTGGCTCTGCTGAGAGGTCTCCCTTTCCACTCACACATCCTTGGTAGCTGTAGCACAAAGCAGCTAATATTAGCAAGTCCCACAGGTGTTCCCTGTTAATAGACACATGAATGTGATTTCTGCCAATTTAAATCCTGCAGTGAACCTGCTGCTCTGAATCCCTGTTTAAGGCTTCAGGTTGTACTGGTAGGTGCAAATATATTTGCTGGTGTGAATTATCCACCAACCGAGAAAGTACTGATGTTGCTATCACGGGGCTGGTGTCTGTGGGTGAGTTCTCGTGTGCCTGCACGGACACTCCTGTGGACAGGGGTTTGCCCTATGGGGCTCCATGGCTTCCCTTTAAAAACTCTGTTATCCCAGCTCTTGTCAGCTGGGATAGGAAGTGAAAATAGCAACTGTGTCTTTTTTATGGCAATGAAGAGTTTGGTTTAGAGCTGGCTTAGCCAAGGCTGAAGAGATGCTCTTAGGTTTGTTCAGGGCTCCTTCAACTGCAAGAGATTGTTTTAGGTCACTGTCAGCAGATGGAAATCAGTGAGGAGGATGTTGATCTATTCCCCTTTATCATTCTCTCATTATGAAGAAAACTTTGACACTGTTTATTTAAAAAAGAAGGGGGAGAATTAATCTTCTTTAAAGACAGAAGTCCTAGTTTTCATCTGTTAATTTTTTCTAGCATATATTTAGGAGGTCATAAAAATATGTATTTCAGAGGGAAGAAATCTCATTTAGTGGAATGATTTTTCATTTGAGAGTGCGTAAAATTGTGGCTTTACTTGCTGTTAATATTTGCCTGGCATTTGAGTTTAAAAAGCTCTTGTTAGAGCACTCCTCCTGCACTGCCTTCAATGGGTGGTAGACAGCACTTCCACTCCTATTCCCAAGGCTTTCAAAGAAGATCTCCTGGGGAATTAGGTTTTACCAGGTTAGACTTTCCTGGCTTTTTCTAATCCTCAGAAAAAAAAAAAGGGAAAAAAAGGCAGGAACTTCTGAACATCGTGAAAAAGCCTTTAAAAACCATAAAGGTTGCAAATGTTTTTCTTCCCTTAATCAGTAAAAGCAAGCTTTTTAAATATTGATCTTTTTCTGGAGTGTGTTTTCTCTGCTAGCTTCCCATTGTATTTGATTCTGCTTTTCCCTAAGTTGTACAGCAGACCCCGAAGGGCTCCGGAGATGTGGTTTCTTCAGATCCATTGGTGTAACATATTTCTGTGCTTCAAGCAGCCCGATCATGTCCCTCGCTTTCTTTATTTGCTACAAGGGGACCCTAGCTTACTGCTAGTGATTGTGCAGGAGCAGTGGGATTTAAAAGGAGTCTATGTCTCTTCAATTCCCTTAGTCCTGTTGCATTCTTAAAATTGAATTCAGCGTGCCTTAGAGAAATAGCTGTCTTCAGAAGTGTGCACACTGGCCCACTCAGGTGTACAGGCTAAGGGGTCCAGGTTAAAAAAGATTACATAGGTTTGCAAGGTGGGCGCATGTCCGGTGTGTCAGATCACGGGCTGGAGATGCACCTTTTCTCTTGGACTGAGGGGTCCTGAACACATTGGTGTGTTCCACGGGCTGGGAAATGAGGAAAACCCTGAGTCCTTTTCCTGGGTCTGGAGTGCCTGCTGGAAGGAAGCATCAATGTACTTTTGTTTATTCCTCTGTAGTACTTATTTCCCATTTGTGTCTGTTATGATTTTTGGAATTAGACGTTATTCAGGCATTGTCTACGGTGGCTTTAAGGCATCTGTGTGTTTTTAGACTATACTTTTTTGCGTACAGACAATGAAGTTGTCAGGAGCTGCAGACTGGTGCACAGGAGCTGTTCTCATCTCATAATTCAGTCCCCGTTGTTGAAGCATATGCCTTAACTCCTGCTCTCCTGACCTGCCTGAATACTAGCTGCTGAGCCTCGGTCAGACACACAGCCCTGCTTCAGCTTAATTCCCCTCCCGTAGTTTAAGGCACGGGAACAAGTGCCCCGGCTGGAAGGCACGTGACATGTTCCCCATTTTACAGGTGGGGAAACTGAGGCACAGACCAGTTGGGGTTCGGCCACTGTTTATGGCAGAGCTCCTTCTTTCCACGCTGTGCTTCCCCTGTCTCCGTAGGGAAGAAGGGCTGGAGCCGAGACTCTGAACATGGATACTTTTGCCACAGGGACTGGATTATGTGGCAAACTGGATTTGTGCCTGCTGCTTCGTGTTCTGAACGTGCGTTTCTGCTAAAGCCTTTCCCTGGCTGCTGGCAGGCTCCTGGCTTCCAAGAGCTCAGTCCCATTTTCCCTTCAGAAAACAGAGGATCTGGGGAATTTATAAGAACGCTAACTCAAAGCAGACACGTGGTTTCCAAAATTGAATCTGGCTTTCCACAGGCCTTTAGCCAAAGGGTTGATTTGGGTCAAAATTAATGCAAACACTTGTGTAGACCATTTAACGTTTAGTTTATGGACCTGTTAAGGCAGCAGGATAATCCCTTTAGATTACCCATGTAATTCCTAGTGAATATTTATTTTAAAGTGATTTCAGTGCCCTTAGTCATTAGCAAAGGTTAGTAATGCATCTCACAGCTGCCAGACTCAATACGACAGCATTCATCAATGGGAGGGCTTCTCCTTTTGTTTCTTTTTTGTTTGTTTGGTTTTTACCATGTCTCCAACTCTTGCCGGCTTAATCCCATGAGCTCACCTCTAATCGCAGGGAAGCATCCGAGCTGCCTTTGCTGTGTTGACTTCCACTTGAGCGAGGCTAAGGAGGGTGCCTAATCCAGGGCTTTTCTCCTGCTCTCTGCCGAGGGTGTTGGGTACACAGCCTGCGTGGGCTGCCGGGGGGAGGATGGAGCACGCTGCGGGTTCAAGGACACGCTCCCGCTTTAATGTGCGCAGACATGCTCCCGCTCGCTCTCTGATTGGCAAGGTTAACTCGGAGAGGCTGCAGCTTTTTAAACTGATTTGATTAGACCCACTACTTTATCCCATTCCCTCCCCCACCACTCGGCCCACCACCTCCTGATCCTTTTAACACAGCCCTTGGTCCAATAACCAGCCAGTCTGATTCCGCCCCCCCCCCCCCCAGCTTTTCTAATTTTCGTGCTGAATTTTGACATTTTGTAAAATAGATTATGCAGCCCTACAGGGAAGATCGGGAGACAGTGTCTTAGTCTCAGGGCTGTGTTTTAGTGTGACTAGTTGAGAGGCTGGGATTTGCCTGCTCTTCCTCGCTCTCCCCAGCTCTGCGCCTTTCCCAGCTCTCAGTGTGCCTGTGTGAGTTCAGGGACAAGAGGCTGAGGGCTCACGTACCCCAGCTTGGATGCTCATTGCCCTCCAATTCCCCCTCTCCCTGCAAAACCAGGGCTGGGGAGAGCTATAGTCAGCCCAAAATGACTTAGCACCCCAGGTCCTCTTCTGCTGTGGTATGACAATGTCTTCACAGTTTGGAAAAAGAAACAGGGACAGCGTGGATAGAGAACTCCCTTATCCTATAGGAGCAAAATAATGGTATGTTTTAGTAACAAACATTATTAATTGGAATTACTAGCAGTCTGGGAGAACAGATCACCCGTAGCTTCCGGCTTACAGGCTGGCTGACAAGCGGGATGGGCTTGGAGGGGCTGGGAGAAGCTGTTTTGGCACTGATGCCGGCAGCTACTGGGACAGCAAGGGTTGAGTGGGCACCAGCCCAGCCTTTCGAGAGTGTGGGACCCTGTTGCTGTCTTTAGCCGGTGTGCGTTAGCGCTTTGTGTGCTGCCAGTTTTCAATCCCGGGCTCCGCCTCTGGTATGCAGCTTGTGTTTGTCATATTAAATACTCCAGGGGAATCTGGAGCCTTGTGTACATAAGTGCCTCTTGCCAAGTCTCTCTAGTCCTCCTCTAAATAAGTAAATATATTCTGCGAATTACAGGTGCTCACAAAACCAGAGTGCCCCAACTCACAGACCAAAATTGCTGGAGAGTGACCAGCGCTGCTGAATTTTTGGGAATCTCAGACTGATCCAGGGGAGGGCACATCTCATCTCATCACTTGCCTATTCGTTTCACTAGAACTGATCTAAAGTGTTGTGGGCTGGTTGAGCAGCGTGGTGCTGGCAGGGACTGAGTCCAGCAAACAGGACCGACCCTACAGAGTCACTCTGGTGAAACAGCACAGAATATAGACAATCCCCTACACGCAATGTATTAAACCTTGACATACTGCATTACTTAAGAGGTCTCGGGGAAAATTAAAACCCTTTTGACTGGGTTTTGCAATGCAGGGAAAATTTTAGTGACATTTAAAAGGTTTCTCTTGTGTTCCTCTAATGGGATAAATAAAAAAAGGCTTGTTTTAGGCCAGCAAATGGGGGGACAATCCAATTTCCCTGATTCCATCAAGACACTCTTAAAGCATTAGCTTGTGCAGTTTTAAAAAAACCCGCAACAGACTGACCCCTCTGCCTGATGGCTTTGAAAAGTGTCCTGATGTGGAGGTATTTATCCTACACGACATGCTTCATCGAGGCACTCCAGCAGCGCTCTGAAATACACTCCTTTGTTATTAAACTATTTAGGAGGACAGCGTGCACAGGGGGAAACACAAACACCAGTTTATTATTTACTGCAGCAATCCACGCTGGGGCTGTGCTCAGAGACTAATGCGTGATGACGTGCTCTTTAAATTTGGTACGTGGAAGAGAAGAAGGATGGCATTAACTAGTAACATTTCTGATGAAAGAACAAAACCTAAACATGCCCTTAACTTTATGGTTTTAAGCATTGTTTTGGCTCAAAATAAATACAGATTCCCGCATGGAACGTTACATTTGCAGTTTGTTTCCGTCAGTCAGAAAGATTAATGTATCAACACTTACTTTGGAGGGGGCTCTGGGGATTGATAATGGGAGATACGAAGCCTTTCACCTCGAGGTCACTGGTTCAGCTCTGCCCCACGTCGGTCGCCACCACCAGTACCTGCCATCTGCTCCTCCCAGACCATCCGCCCAGTGCGAAATGGGCTGGTCCCAGTTCTGGGTGCTGGGGACAGATGTCTGGGTCCCAGCGGGCTCCCTGGGCTGCTTTAGTAGGAAATGGGATGCGCCCGCTCAGCTCAGCCCCCGATGTGACGGCAGCCCCAGCCTTCGGCTCGGACTGAGCACCACCGGGGAACTTGACCTTCTGCCACACTTGTACGACCCATGAATGGCGAACCTGTTGTTCCTGCCCTGTGCAGAATAACTCATTCAAAAAGGAGGACATCCCCGAACATAAATCTGTCTGTTAGAAAGTTGGCCACGGTTTTCCCCAGTTGCCTCCAGATCCTGCTGAATTTCATTAGGAGCACCTCTATTATACAGCACAAGGAGGGAGCAAGTGCTGCCTCTAGACTTTGAAAGAGCCCTTTAAAGTGAAGATCAATTTTGCATCTCACTAAATAAGTAATGACAGACCAAACTGCAAGTACTTAGTTCAGCTTTATTTTAATAGCACTGTGGCTCCATCGAGAAATCCCAGTTGCTGATATATTTTGATGTCCAGAGGCAGTTGTCTCCAAACATTTTTCCTTTTTTTCTTTAGTATTGACACTTTATTAATAGCTGTTTGGAAACCTGACTGTCTGTAAATAAGCAGTTCCAATAAACCTTTTCCCTCTCTATTTATTTCTCCTTTCTTCCATCAGGAAACAGTCCCAACGATCATAGACTGAGAAGGGAGTTTTCAGAGTCTGATGTGTAGTTGTGCTTGGTGGTGGATGATCAAATGAAAGAGCAGCTTCATGCCTTATAAAATAAAAAATGGTAAATCAGCTACTAATACAATTGACGGAGGCTGCTAAAAGGCTGTTGGATGTCACAAAAACGGCAACCCTTTTGAGGTGATGAGATGGGAGCTTCTTAAGTCAACACGTGCAGTCAGCTTCTCCCTGGCAGTGGTCCACTTCGGGGCAGGATCCAGTCTCTGATGCCTTCCCCCTCTGGCAGACGGCTGTGAGTGTGCGAACGTCCTCTCTAATTCCAGATTAGCTACAAAGAGGAGTCATCATCCTTAAGAAACAGGCGTGCTTGGGAAGGAAAGGCTGTCTGGGGGCTGCAGGGCAGAGCGCTACCCTGAAATGCTTTGAGATGTCTGAGCAAGGTCCCTGGTATTGGGTTTTTCTAAAGGAGCAGGAAAAAAAAGAAGTGCCTTTCAAGCGGAGGGCCATGGGCCACTGTAACTCAGCATCCCTGCTACCCCAGGCTTCCCCAAGCTTGGCTTAATAAAATCCAGATCTCATTTAGTGAGTCTCAACGTAAAAAGTTTTGATTTTGCACACCAAGCCGAGGAAGGTTTATGAGACCAAAACAGAGTCTCCAGAGTCTTTATCCTCACTGAGTTAAAAGAGAAAAAGATCCCTAGGCCATTAGCAGCGCCGCTGCTCCTCCTGCGGCACATTGCCCTGTGCAACGTGGCTCTGCTTTCATTGCAACTGTGCCTGCGGTCGTCACGAGGCTGCAACCTCCCCGCCAGCGCTTCCACCGCTACTGCAGGGCTCTTGGGGTTTTCAGCTGCCCCTGCCTTCGCCCAAATCAGTGGAAATCAGACTCGTGGGTTCAGACAGGGCACTGCTTTAGCCCACACAGGGGATGTTTCTCTGCTTTCTTTTGGATTTCTGTATCTCTAATGGCCACTCAGTTGTTGGCTTTAAAAGGACACTTTATACAAAGAGGACGTCGTGAAATACAGAGTGGCAGCTCTGAGTCCATTATAGCTGACAATTAAAAGTGCAGCATCTCCTTGGCCACCCAGGGCTGTGGGTTCAAGCCTGCGTAGGAAAAGAGGTTATTTCCGAAGTCCTGAATCCCCGTAAATAAATACAAGCCAGCATTTGCCTTGCAGTCAGAAAGGGCTAAGGTGAACTGAGCAGCGGCAGCAATGCTGTCAGCTCCTGCCGTCTCCCGTCCAACCTGCTAAATTTAGCAGCCTAATCAAGCTTCCTTCTCTCTCCTTAATCAGGTGGAGCCAGCGGCATGTTGACTTGCTGGTTGGCGCTGGATCCGGTCCTGCTCACAGCATTTCCAGCCCCTCGGCAGTGACCGGGGGAGCCATATGCAGGGGAGCAGCGTGTCTGATAGGCCACCGTGGCAGCGCTTCCACTTAATCTCTCCGCTCCCATCCACACGTGCTGTCCTGATATCCGACAGCCGGTCCCATGCGGGCACAGTGCCAGCAGTGACTTTACAGGCTTTGTGGCAGAGATTATTTAAAGGAGATTAACCCTTCTAAACCCCTTAGATTTTAATTATTTCTGTATGTATTTATAAAACCTGCAGTCTGCTAGTTCCAGGGCACAACTGCCCCAGTCCCCATCCTTAACCTGGATTCGTGAATATACAATCCAGCCATATTACAGGACAGGGGCTGGACTGGACAGGGGTCATTTGACTTATTTATTTATTGCCATTCTGCAACAATTCACATCTGGGATGAAAATGAACCGTTATGGTTTCAAATTGTAAAAGGAGCTAATAATTTGAATGACTTTAAAATACTAGCACTGACACCGCATTAATTGAATTGTTTGAGTCGATGCGGCATCTCTCGATAATTGTTTTGTTAAGGCAGCTCCATCATTAATGCATACTGTTGCCTCCCCACTGCCCGTGTTGTGAACACGGAGCACCCTGCATCTCTCTGAAGACAGGGCTCTCCGTAGGGTTGATGTATTGGCAGCTGGGAGAAGGAAGGCCGGTTTCTTTCCTTCAGTCTCCTAGCAAGTTTTTTATGTGCGTATTAATGTTGTGAAATCATGAAGTCTGGAAAACTGTCATGGCTAGCAGGTACTGTTAAAAGGAGAAAAAAAAAAAAGGGTGTGCACCTCCATCCTTTCATGCTTTCTCTGCTGTTTGTTATGTTAGTTAGTGCTGGGCTAATTAGTTTTTTAGAGTTACGGAGTGACGGAGGTTATGTTTCCACTCTGCATGTGAGTTGTAAATCCAAATGAAACTGGAAATACCTTACTTCTGTTTCACAGAACAACCTGGCTTATCTCAGGTGATACACACCTTGCAGAGGTGGGAAAACCAGTTAAAGAGTTGGTGAGAGATTGCTACTGAGACTGTTGGATCAGAGATATTCCAGAGGCCACCCCTCGATGTGGGTTACAGTCCTGGCATGAGTGCTGTAGCTCTATTTCTGTATATTCTAGGATTGCTGCTGAAAAAATGACAATATTTAAATGTGTATCTGCCTGTTTTGTAAATGCAAGCATAAAAAGTGGCTGTTAGAAGAAAACAAAACCCACAGCATTATGGACCCCAATGATCTGAGAAAAAATTAGGTCATTTTCAATACATTTCTTAAAATCAGATTATTTTTATTTACTCTTGTCTCCCAAGCAAGGAAATAAATGCAGACAGTGCCAAGGAGTCCATAAGTAAATTTTCTTCTTGGAGAATCTGTTTAATATGCACACGGTCCTGCTTCTGTAGTAGCGAACATTTGACCAGTAGCAATTAATTTCTTATCACAGTCTTTCTATGAGGTAAGAAAACATTAGTGTCTCCATTAGGAGGTGGAGAACGGGAGCTCTCCAAGAGCAAATGATGTGCCCGGCTTCTCTCCCCTGCCCCGCGGCTTGCCAAGAGCTGCTGGAGGGAGAGGGCATTGCAGCGATGCCTCTCCTGCACCGCGGCTGGGTGCTCCTCTCCAGGCAGAGCTGTCCTCCTAATCAAATGATAGACTCGGAAAACGTTCAATATCTGTATATTTCAGAATAAATATCGTTAAGCTAATGACTTTTCAACCGCTTACTGTGAAGCAAACAGTAGTTCCTTTAATGGCAGGTGGTAAAATAGAGAAGGAAAAAAAAAAACACCTAAGGTCCCTGGTGTAAATCTCTTCTGTCTAGAAAGGATGAAAAGAGGGCTTCTTACAAAACCAACCTTACGGGAAATAACGTATGATCCTGTGGCATGTAGATGATTAGATAAAGCGTCCCAAAGGTTAATATATCTTTTCTCATTCAAATGGGTAGGGTCTCAAGCTGAAAGTGCCAGACCCGTGCGTTCAGCCCCGTGCCCCGGGGAGGGGGAGCGGGGAAGCAAAGGGTTAAATTTCGGGGCTGTAGAAGCAGATTGTGTTTTCCTTCTATGATGTGGGCTGACAAGACATCAGTATTCTATTCATCTGTTGGGAATTAGGCTGTTAATCCAATCAATGACTCTTGAGCGAGCTGCAGCCTGCCTCCCCACTGGGGAACAATCGGATCAGACGGGAGATTGTTTAAGAGCACAGTGCGGTCCCGGTGTCAGGTGGAATTTCCAAGCGTTCCCTAGTGAATTGGGGATGGGAAAGCTGTCTCAGCCCATTTATCCTGCCCCTTAAATAACCAGGTATCTGCCTCAGCCACGCTAAAGTGATAAAGCAGTACAAGAGCTACTAACTTTTACGCGGGGAGGGGGCAGGGAAGCACCCAGAGAAGAGAGCTTTTAGCATCTTGCCTTAGGAATATTGTCCTGTTTGCAGCCTGGGATTGCATTTGTGTAGTTTTGTTGGAGGCTGACTCCGCTGCAGCGCGGTGACACTTGTTACAGCTCTAGGCACTGGCTCTTTCCAAACACGTTTTTGATCCCTGGGCTGAGGAAGCCCGGAGCTTCCCGGCAGCTTTTCTATTGCACCAACACACTTGTTTGATGACCAGAAAGATGCCGGAGGCTGGAAGTAACAAGCAGTAGCAAATATTCTTTGGAGCAACCTATAAATACGTACGTACAAATGCACAGCTGTGCTCAGAGTGCCGGCTGCAAATTGGGGTGAAAATGCTCAATAGGAAAACAGCCCGGAGTGTTTCAGAGCCGCTGTGTAGATTCAGAAATCAGTTTGTTCTGCAATTAAAGACAGCCATGTCTGCGGTGGGATATGGAGAGTCTGTATCTGTGCCAGCAGCACTCCATGCTGATGATAGTAGATGTGATAAATCCCATTGAAATTGCACTTGGAAATTTAGGTACACCACCAGTTAGAAACTAGGGCGATGAGGGATTAGCGTAACCCTGGCACGCTGAACTCCTCAGGCCGGTGGCGTTTGGGTGCATTAGCAGATGCAGGGTTCAGGAGGGAGCTCGGGGCAGTTCCTGAGCATCGTATTCTTTCTGAGCTTTCTTAGCTCTGCTTTGAACAGCAGCTTTGCAAGTGGAGGGCTCCTCAAGTACGAGCTCAGGCAGCGAATGTGAATCGGGAGGTCCCCAGACAGAAAGATCCCCAGCTCAGAGGCTTGGCTTTAAAGGGCTTCAACATCCCTCTTCCCTTGATCATAATTTTGAATCAAACAAAAGGTAATGCAATTTTCTTGGCCTTTCAGTAGCAGATTGTGCTGTAAGGGTCCATGCCATTAGAAATGTAATAATTGCTTCTCTATGCAGACCTAATTTATCTGTGAGGCACTTACTTAGAAGATGGGCCAAGTGATAGCTGGGCGGTAGGCTCTGGAGAAGGGCCCAAGAGGTGATGATAAAGATCTGTCTACCACCTTCCATCCTTACGGATATCTGCCCGGCACAGTGCAGGAAAAGGTCTGAATGGGAGGAAGGGGGCAGAGGACAGTGCTCTTGAGGTGGGACAGCTCAGTAAGAGAGGGGACCCTGCCAAGCCTACCCACATGCAAGGGAGGTGGAAGAGTTAATTGGGGAACCAAACTTACGGGATATCCAAGCTCTGCGCTTGTTAGCTTGGGCTATTTGCAATCCCCAAATAAGAGCTGCTCATGACCAGTGCATGGATTTTGGTTTTGCTTCTGCCGGCGGTTGCTCTGTATCCTTTGTCCAACGGCGTTGGCCCTTGGGGAGTGCCGCCTTCGGGCTGGTACCAAGGATGCACATGGTGATGTCTCGCAACAGCCTACGCTTAATATTAACAACTGTAACCTTACAAGCACTTCACAAACAGCAGCTAACTAATTATCCTTGTATGGGCCACCCAGTCTAAAACAGCAGGTGAAGGTGTGCGGTCACAAGTATATTTTGCTTTAGCGAACTCAAAAGCTGAAAAATGGGGAGAAAATGTAAAGATCTGCTTTATTTTTCTGGGGTCAGAGCTATTTGGGACTCTAGATGTTCTGGCGCAAAGCTGTTAGATGGTCTGATTTCTCAGATTGCGCTGTCGCTGGTATTGCTTTAAGGCTCAGGAGGCAGCTAAAAGCAGAAGTCTATGTGCATGTGGGTGCACTCTGGTCTAAGGTAGGGATTTTAAAAGAACAGAATCAAATTTCAAACTAAACCATTGCTTTTCTATGCCAGCATTTGCACACACAGCGATCCATTCGTCTGTCTATCTGCTTCAATTGGACAAGCATTCATTTTACATGTGCTAATGCCCGTGTCCAAACCCAGGCTGCTGTGTGCAAAAGCAGCATGTAAATGAAAATAAAGGCTGTGCTGGGGCCACCTACTGAATTGTCTGGGGGAGTTTGGACTGGTTATATTAGCCCGCATTGCCTGGTTTTACATATTGGTGGGTATTAGCATGTAAATTCTAGTATGCTTTTAGCTGTAGTCTCGCCCTCAGTCATCTTGGGGATAAAATTTCAGAGAGAGAAAAAGAAGATGATGAGGTTAAAGTAAATTGTTGGGAAGTTAAAGTCTAAAGTGGAAATAAATGAGAAATAAAACCCTTTTTAAAAGTGGAGGGAAGTATTTTCTTGCTATTTTTCATCTCCCTGGCTTGAGTGAGTGTGTGTCGTGAGGCTGCAGAGATTTATATTCACAGCTCCTAAGCACCAGTGCTTGTTCGGAGGCTGTATTATTCTAGCCCTTTTTATTCACTCACCTTCTAAAGATGTAGTGTAAATATTTATCTTCCCTCCTGCCCATCCATGCTGCCCAGGACCCAGTGCTGTTAAACACTCTTATCACCTCATCGGTCTTATCTCCTGCGATCCCTGCCAACATTTGGAGTCTATCAATGGGACTGAGCGTGCACCTTAAAAGATGCCACAAATGAACAGAGAGAAGAGGTGATGCGGGGGAAAGAATACCTGAAAATAAAGAGTGCATGTGGTAGCCCTCAAAAGGGAAAGGTTAGTGTATATGTTTTCTGCTGTGCTTGTCACACTCACGGTGTCTGTGCTTGGAGATGCGATTGAAAGCACAGAGATGAGGTCTCAGTGTGGACCATCACTCGATGAGGTGTGGGGGTCCTGTGCAGACCCTCGCTGCTGGTGTGGGGGGCTGTCCAGCCCCAGCTTCATCACCGATACGGTGAACCAAAGATCACCAAGGTAACCAGCACAGTTTTGGTTTTCCTCTTTCTGTACTTGTGCTAAATAAAACATGTGAGATAGGGGAAGAGACGGTGTCTCCCTTAGGGCCACCCTCCCGCTCGCAGAGGTTTCTGCACGCAGCTTGGAGGGCGAATGAGGCAGGTCTGGAAGAGCAATGTTTATATAACACTGTTTTAAAAGCCATCCCGTGAAACCAGCACTGGCGCATCAAGGTCCGCTTACCATGGCAGGGCAGCAGGAATTGTGTTTTATAGCGTGTGCAGCATCTCAGCAGGGCTCAGCCAAGCCATTTCCATGTCTCTGCCCCTCGGTCCAGAAACCTTGTGTTAGGTTAAGCAGGGTACAGAAATTCCCAAGGAATGAACATGGCATGGCAACACCGATATAATCCTATCACTTATAAGACAAAATTGACGTGCAGTAGCCATAGTACCACTTAACGGATAAGACAGTTGGTCCATCTGCGCTCGGTCCATCTTTTCTCATTTCTCTTGCTTAAATTTCTCAGGAGCAGAACAAAATCCTGTTATCCAATAAGTTACCCACTAGTAGTTGGATTTTCGTTGAGTGACATCTGTCGCAGACCATGGATGTAGGGGGTACCGGTGATTTTGTAGCATCTTTGTTTTGATGGGTTTGGTGGACATGGGCATTTGGTTTTATTTTTGGAAACATATATTTGGAAACACTCTCATCTGCCTTGAAGGCCGTGCAGCTCAGCTGTCATCCTGCCGTGGCCAGATGTGCCGGGGGCTATAAAAGGCACCAGGGATGGCAGGCGGTGTTAGGAGGCAAGAGGAAAGCTTGGAATCGATCTGTTACTGGTTGGTAACTTGCGTGTGTGGGACTGAGCGCTCCTACATTTGAGTGTGTAGTGGCCTTTCCTTCCTTTCTAGTCTTCTTCTGTCTGCCTATATGGGTTCTGCCATTTCCACAAGCTCTCCCTTTTTATAGACAGGGTATTGCTAAAAGGGCTCTGGGACAGGTACCTGCCAGTGCCTTGCAAGCGGAAAGCAAAGCTGTGCAGAAACACTACGTATTACTGCTTTGAGCCTGGCCTTTTCCCCCTTCTGTGTTGAAGTTCACTGAACCAGAGCACCGATTGCCTCCTTTTTCACCTGTCGCATTGACATTATTCCAGCTGATGCGTAATGTTAAAAGGGCATTTCTGAGAGGCATCCTGGCATAGAGCAGAGCTCGGCTTTGGCTCTGGAGCTGCCCATCTCTTCTCTTGTGCTCCCTGTCACCAGCTACCCTACTCAACACCTTCTCTTTGTGCTCCTCTCACGCTACAGAAGCTCCTATTGGGGGAAAAAAAAGGTCTCTTAATTTCTTTTAACATGGTCTCTTAATTTCTTTTAACATGCCTTAGCACAGAAATGATAACGCACTGTGATTACCTAACTTTTCATGGGCACAGTTTGGAAATAACTGGTACAGTATTCAGGTTTTTACATTACAGATTTATCAAATGATTGGTTTCAGTGTGTATCGATAGACTCTGGGTCTTGTTGTACTTGCAGCTCTGTGTGATTTACACTTCTGTAATCTGAAAGCTAAATTGGAGAGAGAAGTAAACAATCATGGCAAACATCCCCCTCCAACTCGGTGTATAACATAAACCAACAAGTACCCTGATGGGTTTCGATGGAGAAAAATGAGCTGCCCCCGCTTGCAAGCTACATGAGCGAAACCATCCCTCTGATCACCGCCGGCATCTCTGCGTTCCTTCTGGCTGCAGAGGATGCTCTCTTAGCTGCGATGTGGCAATCTGGTGCCAGCAATCCCGAGCTGGGCTGGTGACATTTGCTGGTGCCCTGGGCAGGGTGCAGCAGGGTGAGGACAAAGGCTATGGCAGGCTGTCCCCGTCCGCGTGCCGTTTGGGGTCATTCATCCCAACAGAGGCACATCCTGGGAGAAAGACGCACAGCACCTTGCCTAGGATGCTCCAGAAACCGCTGCTTTCTGTCGCACGTTGGAAAATATCCCTTGCATCAAGGCCAGCTACAATTCATCTTAAGACCATTTCTACGCGTCTTGTTTTGTTGCAAAACAAACATTTCCAGCACCTGGTAGGCGATATTCGTCTCACGTAATTTCAGCAATGGGAGCTGTAATCCTCGCTTTCACGGCCTGTCTTCAATTAGTTTCCAGGTGTGACCATTTTGCGCTGAAGGCTCAGAGTTGCCATACCTGGAGCCAAGCGCTGTGCGCAGAGCAGCCGGGCACGTCGGGCTCCGATTAGCCACGGTGCTCCAAAAAGCCAAATCAAAGAGGGATTGAGAGCAGCAGCAGCCTCCAGAGGGCATTTCAAGGCCCATAGTGAACGACCACACTAGAGCTTTTTCCATTTACCTGGATTAAAATTTGTCACAGAGAAAATACAAGCAAATAGCATAGCATCTGAGAAGTGTAACAAATAGCATTTGGCCAGCCGTCAGGCTCAAAGGGGAAAAAAAAAATCCACAGCGTAAATAAAGTGTAAACAATGTTTGCATAACATTGGATTAATAGTTCTTTTTAAAAACCACACTGGGATTGAAGAGATGCATTTTGTATGCCGGGACTTGCGCTCCCTTCTTAGCTCAATAAATGCCAGAACATACATCTAAGAGAAATAAAAAGCCTCGTTAGCCCCCAGCCTGCTGCTGAAGCAGCAGTGCTTTACGCTTTGGAAGAGGAACAAATGGCTGTAGTATTCCTGGAGCAGTCCTATGTATTTTATAAGGAGTTTTGCAGCAAAGCGTTCCCATGGAAAGGGATTTCTGCTGCACGTCTCCAATCCCGTTCACCTGCGGGTTTTGTCAGCTACAATTTTGAAGGCGGCGATGCAGAGGGGAGCTGGTTTCCCATCCCCCAGCACGCACACAACCCGCATATTTGAAAGCCTGCCTTTCCAATAACTCATTCATAGCACTGCCGGCTCTTCTTCCCCAGCCCTGCTCCATATTTTGCTGAAGTCAGTGCCGGCCCTGTCACTCCTCCGAGCGGCATGTGCTTAAGGATCGCTCGGGGGCTCTGGATCAGATCGGTTACCTTATTAGTGTGGAATAATCAATGGATGCCGTCCTTGATTCCTTCAGTTGTTCGCTTTGCGGTATCTTCTAATGACACCTATTTGCATTACGCTCCCCACAATTTGGGCAGAAATAGGCTCCTGAAATGAGGCACCTCCAAACGTTGGTGTGAGTGCCATGAATGGGGCATAGCAGCACGTGGAAGGAAAAAATCTCACACACACACCCCCCATTTTGCCCAGCAAAGATGTGAAATGGATGTTTAGGCAGCAGATGCCTGTTACATCTGGCTTTTCTCTTTTGTCCCTGTTGCTCCTGTGGTTGTCGTGTTGGTGCGGTGTCCCAGAGCAAAGCGTGGCACCTTCTACCCTGAAACACAAGTCCTTCCTCAGGAAAATAGGATTAATATCAAACAGAGTAACAGGCTGGGAAGCCAGAAGTCCCCAGACAGCAACGGGTGGGATTTCTACCTGTTTTCCTGTTCTCTTCCCTTTCGTCTGCTCCAGAATCCACGGCAGGCTGTAGAATTTGCACCTTAATCCCAAAGATGATGGTAATTAAAAACTTAAGTCTCCATAAACAGATGCAAATAAATTAAGGAGGCAAAGAACTGCATTAGAGGCTAATCCTGGTAGGGTAGTGAAAGCAAAGGGGCCAGTAATTCTTCCCTTCTGTTATTTCACCTGTTCTTGTGACAGGACGAGGCTGCGGCACGGTGCGGTGCCTGGGTTTGCACTGCTGGATGTGCCATGCGAGCACCAACCGCTTGCCAGCAAAGCCCTGCCCGTGCTTGCCGAGTCTGGGAGCGGGACGTGCTTCCCAATCCATTGCAGCTGATGCAGTGGCGTATGTGTTGCCTTGGAGAGGCAGCTGTGTGCCGACGTCTTCAAATCACGCGGTTTGCTTTACCCTTGCGTCGCAGGTGTTTCACAAGGAGGAGTTCGGCAACTGGCTCTCGTTCCCGAGCGTTGTGCGTAGCCCTTTCCTCACCCTCGTACGGCAGGGACACCAGCAGCCCAACACAAATTACCTGGGCTTTGGGTCTGCCTTTGTCCAGACCTGAATTCTGAAGAGCGAGGACCTAAGATGTATTCAGCTGGAAGAAAAGTGGAGTTTTCCCCTGTGTACTCCCTTGCGCCGAAGAGTGCAGCGCTCGGAGCTGTACCAGCGTCCCGGTGCTTTACCCTTCTCTCAAGTAGCTGGCCAAGGCTGGGCTTGCACAGAAGCATCTTGCACTAAAGCACCAAGGTCCCGAAGTAAGGCCGTAGGACTGAAATCCTTCATTTTTATGGGCTGGAAGTGATAACGCTATGAACTGAATTATACTCATGTCATGACGTGAGCCACGCACTCTTATGCGTGGATAGGTATTGATTATCCATCAATATGGATTGATGGTGGATGATGATTCAAAGCCTGGCTGCCAGGGAGCTGGGTGTCCTGGGCTGTTTATCTAGTCAATTAAATATTGCTGTGATTCAGCTTATTTATTTAAAACTGGGATTTACTTGTATCCCCGTGACGTTACCTATACCTCTAAAATCAAGTCTCTCTCTTTTTCAGGACGGGGAAGGCCAGACTGCGCTCCATTACGGTAAGCTGCCTTTCAGCTTGGTTGCTCCCTCTTCACAGGATGGATTTGCAGCTGGAGTAAATGGTCTATGTACAGAAAGCAAATTTCAGCAGAAATATGAGCAGGGAAGCTGGATTTTATTAACCAGCAGCTACCTCCACCGGCAAATCCCAGCATGGTATGAATAGGAGCTCTGGGAGAAGCAGCAAGGAAGACTGCTGTGCTCCCTTCATTCTCCTCTGCAGATTTCCCCGGAAAGCCTTCCTTTTCCCCCAATTAATGATGCACTTTCTGCCGAACTTGTCCTGTGCGCCTGTGTGTCACCAGGACGCGGCTGTGCTACCTCCAGACCCAGGAGTGGCTCTGGTCAGGGGGTGCTGAGTCCCTTCACCATCGGGGAGTTGAGAGGAGGGTCTGTCCCGGCTTTAACAGGTTACACAGGTGAGGGGAAGGGGACGAGCAAGATGGCCTTCACCTCCGCATGTCCTGGTGACAAACCTGTTTGATAGCGGCTGAGAGAGCAGCAGCTTCTCTACTACCAAAACCAGCAGAGCGAAGTTACGGTTTGTGTCCCTCCTACAATTACATGCTAATTAGATATGCGCTTTTATAGCAATCTTTTTAATTGAAAGATTGTTCTATCTCCAAATGAGAAAAGTAGAGATTAAAGTGACACATGCAGTGCTGATGTGTGGGGAATAGGAAAAAAGTATCGATTTAATCTGTGTCATAATTTTTTCCAAAATTAAGACGTACCCAGTTATTACTTTATACTCTCTCGATGCCTGTCACTGTGTAATTAAGAGCATACTTGTCATTCTGAAGTGTTTGTGTCTTTTTCTCTCTTATGATCTCTCCACAAGGACATTAGTAGGATGGCAAAATTGCTTTGCAGACCATCAGTCCAAGGCACAGCATTTGGATCTGGATCTAAACTACCAGATTCCAGGGCCCCTGAACCAAGACAGTAATTACAATAATGTACGATTTCTTCCCATGTGATCTTTCCTGTAGGATACTTTATTTTTCAAATTCTTAGCATTCTGACTGAAGTAGCAAATCTGTCGCTTAGTGCCGCAGTGTCCGCAGAACGACAGCACTCAATGCCACGTTGCCTCTTTTCTCTGCCCAGCTCATTCCACATTTTGGGCTTTTTCTCTCCCGGGGAGATGCCCTCCCCTGCTCCCAGCTCCGGCACTGACACCTGCCTACCGAGGGGTACGCAGCGGATTGTAGTAGGTGCTGCAAAAGCATAGCATGTGTATAAGTTATCCAAGAGCACCTGCTTCAAGCAAGTCCAATATGTGAGAGTGAAGGATCACCGCAGTGTAAATTATTTGCAGGTGGATCCCTCTGGCTGAAGCTGGTTGTTTAACACAAGCAAACAAACTTAACTGATTTAATTAACATTATTTCAAAAAGGGTTTCTCTGATCCACCCTGCCAGCTCAAGATATTTTAATAATGACAGTATACCAGGGTTTTCTCCCGAATGTTTCAAGTGTTAAAACTTTTTCTTCCCCTTGAGTATTATCCCAGCTCCCCTCCCTGTATGTCATCTTTGGGGAAGGCTCTCTGGGTCACCGGCACACAGGTCCGGTGTGCCCACGGGTGCCCCGCTGTCCCTGGCTGACCATTGCTGCACCCAGGCTGTCCTCATTCCCTTACTTAGCGGATCTAGTCATAAATCAACCCGATCTTGAAAACAGTTTGTTAAAGGAGTGAATGGTTTTGATTCAAGTGGCTATTGGCCCGAAACTAGAACTCACTGAAAATCTCATGATCTCAGCAAGCGCTTTGTAACCAAGCCACTGATTGCAGCGGAGAGGCATGGGAGCCTGTCTGAAAACTGTCTCTGGCAGTGCTGAGCAGAGCGCTGCCTTTACAAGACCTTCTCTTTTGTTAGAAGCTGTTCAGGGAAGGGTTAAATCCCGTGAGCAAGGCCAGTGAGACAGCCACTGCTTTTAGGGTGTCTCCATCCCTTTTTATGAGCCGGCGTGGCCTGACAGCTGTCCTTGTGGTGACAGCTCTCCTGATTACAGCTGGTGTCAAACTGCATCCTGCTGTGGGTTATAAATCCTGCCTCCTTCCGATCGGCGCCGACCCCGGGTTTAATCGGAGGTTAAGTGGAGGCCAGCTGGCAGCACGGTCCGAAGGCACCGGCTCACCGGTGGGACCCACTGTGGGACCCGCTCTCCTCCGGGCGCCGCAGCTGGAGGCAGCAGTCGGTGCCGTGTTGATCGGTATGAGCACGGTCTCCTCGCTAAACGGCCCGTTAGTCTTCGGCTCCTCTCCATCCATCCATCCACCCACCCGCCGGGAATACTAAAATCATTGCCGCTGCCTCTCCCAGAGGAAATCAAGGCTTCTCCGAGCACTTGTGGCCACGTGGCCGCTGAGTGGGCAGGCTCTGTATCCTCATGGGCGCTCCGGCTTCCCTGCAAAGCACCATCTGTTCGACTCTTTCTGTGCTGTGGCAGGGCAGTGGGAGGGGATGCTGGAGGGAAAATAAATAATAAATAAAAAAAAAAAAAAAAAAAAGAAATTCATCATCTGAACCCTGAGGATTAATGGAGTCGGAAGGCAAACTGCGCTGAATGGAAATTCATCTTCACCCGTGCCAGTGTCAGGGCTGCCGCTCCGGCCCTTGACAAATCGAGGGTCCCAGGGTGCGATAAATCCAGCAGCTGTGCTCATCCCCAGGGATGTCCCCGAGTGGGCCGGGCTGTGCCCGCCCGTGGCACCGGACAAGGAAGCCACCTTTCCCCCTGCGGGCACCAGCTCCCCATCCCCAGGAGCTGCGGCTGCAGCTTCCTTGGCACCCCTGGAAGTCTGCTTTACGCAAGGGTGCTGTGCAGTCACCCTGGGATGTGCCTCCCAGCCTCACCCACACCCCCACCTGCTTCCTCACCAGCCCCTTCCCCCTTTTTTTTCCCCTTTTTTAATCTTTTTCAGTATAAGCTCGAATCACACGTCAAACTTATTTTAATTAAACATAGCTGCTTGTCCCTTTGGGTCAGTAGAAAACTGCAGAGTAATACAAAAGACACTCTAATTACTACATTTAACAGCAAAAAAGAATTAGTCGGTTATGTTGTAAAAGCACCTGAAAAATAATTAAAACCAATCGCTATCAATGCGAGAGGAAGCTGCCAGTTTCACAGTCTTGTAAGGCAGGTTGGGGCTGAGACAGTTTTTTGCTTCACTAGGATCTGTGTTGCACAGGCTTAAGGGAAAATCCAGGGACAGGGACTTTGGCCGGTATCAGCCAAGTCCGACTCTTCAGTGCTAAGTTTTCCTGGTTTTCCTGGGGTTTTTTAACACCCTTAGGCAAGGCTGGAGAAGGAGCTGAAAGCTGCCAGGCGGTCCTCAGGACAGGGAAGAGCTCAGGTCAAACTCTATTCCATCTTGACAGAGTAATTTGGGGTTGAAAAAATAGTTGATAGCAGAGGGGTGTGTTAGAAATGCCAGTGGTGTGCTGTTCCTGGCTGTCCGTGGGCACGGGCAGGTGCCCCTGGAGCTGGTGCTCTGGGAAGAGCCGTCCGGCAGCTAAAAACTGTCTGCATTTTCCCCAAGGAGAAATGATGGATGAAAGCAGGGAGCAAGGCAGTGCTGATGATGTCCTGCCTGGGACGTACTGCCTGTGGAGCTCTGGGAGGGCCAGGAGGCAGGCGAGGGGCAGGGTTTATAAATGTGTTATAAATTATAAACGCATTATAAATTTGGGGTAGAAAAGCAGGCAGGGCAGGCTTTCCCAGGCGGCACTTCGGGGCTCTCTGGGGTGCTGCAGTAGCACCCTGGGGCGTGTCTCCTGTCCTGGAGCATTAGCCGAACTGCGCCCAGGCACCCTGTGCATCGTCCCAGGTGATGCCCTGCAAACCACCCGGCTCCCAGCGGTGCTGTGGCTGGGCTGCGGGCTCAGGGGCGATGGCTGCACTCAGGACTGCTGATTTTTCATGGCTTTCATTCTGTCTTTTCTCTTTCCTTTGAGCTATTAAATCCAAAGGCAAGTAATACACCGAGTACTGAACACTGCCCCGAAAAAATGATCTGCTCCGCCTGGCCAGGTGCTGAGACGGCGTTTCCTGCCTCTGGCACACGCAGGAGAAGTTGCCAGCTACAGTGCCACTCCAGAAACGCCCATCACCGCCGCCTCGGGTCAGGCTCCCCAGACTAACCCTTCCCTTTCTCCCTCCAGCTGCTGCCTGTGAGTTTTTGGACATCGTGGAGCTGCTGCTGAAGTCGGGAGCTGACCCCGCGCTCCGGGACCAGGAGGGCTGCCTGCCGGAGGAGGTGACAGACTGTAAAGCCATCACTCTGGCTCTGCAGCAGCACACCGCTGGCAAGACCTAACCCCGCGGTGACGCACGGCGGGGAGGACAGAGACGCTCCGCAATAACGCCCCTTCTCTTCCCCCGCTGCCCTCCGAAACGTCTTGGGGGTTCGAAGGGGAGCTTTTAGAGCACAGGGTCTGGGTGGGCTCTCCAGCACGAGGGCTGGCTGGCCGAGCACGTGTCCTGGCAGGATGGGATCAGGGTTTTGCATGCTCTGACATTTATCAGTATTTGGGGGGGAGGGAGCGAGGGAGGGGAGCGAGGGCCTGGAGAAGGCCCCAAGGATCATTTTAATGTATTAAACACAAATACTGCATCAGATGTCTCGCCAGAACAGCCTGTGCTGACTGGCCAGGCCCTCCGAGGGGAGGGCTGCTGGGCCAGGTGAGATGCTCAGCTCTCCCTTGGGGTTGAGTTTTGGTTTATTTTTTTTTTCCTCTGGGTCCAAACGAAATATTAGAAATAAAAAGAAAAGCACAGTGTTGGGACGGAGCCTCTGCGTGTTTGTTTGTCTTGCGGGGAGTGACTCAATTCCTTGGAAGCAGGAAGGATGGGAGCTCAGCGCTGTCGTAGCCCTTGGAAAGCTCTGCTCAAGCTCTCATCCTGGGGAGAGAGGGCTGCAAAAGCCAGTGGGGTCGTACAGCTGTCTGTCCGTCCCTCTAGTTCTCACCTAACACAGGCAAGACAAGTGCTTTATGGCTAACCAACCTCTCCAAGCTGAGGGGACTTTTACCACGTCACACAACCGCTTTGCTGAATGAAACGGCATTAAAACCCCACCTCCATCAGCAGCTCCGGGTCCTCCTGTCGCATGCCGGTCCCCGGAGTGGCTCGTTGAGGGCTGGGGTTTCGCAAGAGCCAGGCACGGACATAATCCTGCACTTAGCCTGTCACCCCTGGGAGCCTGTCTTGGACACTTCATGGACTTCTCAGCTGGCCAAATACCCAGAAAGTGGGAAAGACATGTCTCGTGGCAATGCCTCGGAGTGAGGTGGGATGGTTGGGGGGCTTACTGCTTCCTCGTCGGGATCCCCACTGGGCTGTGCCGGTGGGTTGGCCGTGGTCCGGGGGAGCTGCCAGGATGGGTTTGTGCTTCAGACTAACTCCCAGCTGGGAGGGAGGCTGCTGCGTCGGGTGGGTGTACACGGCAAGAAGCAGCCGTGGCCTCTCTGCAGGGCATTGCCACGCCGATTGCATTTCCCCGGACAAGATTTACAGCCTCGGGGGGAGTGTAGGAAATCGCCATCACCGTGACGGGAAGCTACTTGCCATCAAGCCCTTTCTGCAGCGCATCCAGCCTCAGGAAAATAAATGGGAACGTTCCCTCTGCTAAGAACTGGCTGGGCTGGAGGCACGTGTGGATTTTGGCCCCTCACTGTGGCTGCCGGGTCCTGCCAGCTTTTGCTAACGCTGACAAAGTTTGCTGCACTGACTTGAACGGCGCCAGCAGCCAAAGCACCACCGCGGCGTGCCACACACACGCAAGGCACGGGGCAAGTTAACGGTCTGTACAGGCCCTTATATTGACCACGGTGACTTATTTTCCATTAACTTAATATTGGAGGGGTCTGATGGGCTGGGGAGCTGCAGTGGTTGTCCCCATGTTTTTGGAAAAAAAAGCCCCTTCAGGGCTTTTACTGCAGTCGGTTGGAAACTGGAGCCTGAAGGCTGCTCACGCCGAGCCTCCCGAAGAAACTGCCTTCCTAGCTGGAGCGTGGATGGCAAAAATAAAATACATCTTGTGTATCTGTTTGCAGCCCCTCTGCGTTGGGGGATGCTTTTGCTGCCCGGTTGTGACAAGGGGCGGGTGAAATGAGCTGGCAGGGAGCGTGGCTGCAGGGATGCATGAAGCAAGCTGCTGCTAAACAGTAACGCTGTGCAGCAAACGCCAGGTTTCAACATTTAGGGTCCCTGCCAGTCCCTGTGGGGCCATGCTTATTCAATGGAAGCGATGCAACAGCCCCCTGACCCTCGAGCAAAGACCCACAGTGGCTTCTGCTCTCCCTCACCCTGCCGAGAGGACCCGCAGGCAGGACTCATCGCAGCCACAGTGCACGCTCAAAATGCAACGGGCGCTGACGGCAGCGCCGGTCGCTCTTGTATCCCGACACGGATGAAGCAAAAGATGCCAACCCGCCCAACGCCGGGGTGCTACGCACGGAGCTGCTCCGCTGGCTTCGGGATGGAGACGTGGCGGCATCAAGGGTAGGGACAAGCGAGGTCACCCTTGCGCGATGCTGTAACGCACGGCCACTGCCTGGCTTGATGGACAGACTGGGTAATAAAGAAAAAAAAAAATCTCTCTTAAAGCAGGGATGAAAAGCAGTAGCAGCGATGCCCGTGCTTTCAGAGAGCACATTTGGGGGGCTGAGCGCTCAGCCCTGGAGATGTTTATAGCACTTTAGGTCTGTTTGCGAGGTTGGAACCTTTCCAAAAAAAAAAAAAAAAAAGCGGGGGGGGATGAGAAAGACATATATTATTGTTTATAATCTGCTTTATTCAGCCAAACCTTTTCCCCAGCAGCCTTGCGGATTGCTGTTTAAATCCCTCGGTGCCTTTAACTACCGATACAGAAAGTGGTTAATGTGCATTCGGCCTAAGCTTGGCATCTACTCCAGGAAATCACTTTAATTGAGAAGCATTAAATGTTAAAATGATTAAAATATAGAAAGCCAACACACCGGTGCCCATGGAGGGGCTTGGCTATCCCCTGGCATGGGTCTGCCATCTCACCTGCACCCACTGAGTACTGCGGTGGTATGGCTGGGTGACGGCGGTGGGTGCCCGCGGTCCCCCCGGTGCCGGCAAAGCCGGCACCGGGGGGACCGCGGGCACCCACCGCCGTCACTGCGGGGTAGCAGGAAAGCTGCGAGCATCTTGGGGTGCCATGTGGCAGGGCTGGAGATGCCCACCCCAAACCCACCCACTTCTCCATCCCCACAAAAAGCCAGGGCACAATAACCAGTGTGACTTGTCCCATCCAGGGATGCCGGCTCCTCCATCCGGACAAGTCCCAGGAGATCCCGACCTCCCCCAGACAACCGACAATGCCGGAGCGGGCAATGCCGATGGTGGCCGCTGCCATCCCATTGAGGAAGAAAAATCCCAAAGACAGCAGCTGCTAAAGAGCATCCCGAGTTTATTTGACATCGCTTTCTCTCGAGGCGAGGGGGTGACCGTACACATCTCATGCCAACGCACAGGAGGCAGGGTACAAAAGCAACGCCCCGGGCCCGAGTTTGGGAGGATTGGGGGGGGTTCCTTTCTCCCCAAAGACATGGCAATAAATAAGGTTTTCTTCTTTGACTTTTTTATTATTATTATTTTTGTTGGGTTTTAATTTTTTTTCCTCTTTTTTCCCCCAGGAAACAAGACTCTCACTTTCTGGAACTGTACAAAATTTACACAGCGAAGGGAGCGGGGTGTGTGTGGGGGGGGTGCTTGGCTTTGTCACAGGGGGATGGAGGGCAGCAGGCACAGCCCCCGCCCCGTCCCCCTCCCCACCAGCCCCCAGCGAGGGCAGGGGCTTGGCACAAAGCAGCACCCAAGGCTGGGGCGGGCGGGGGGGGCACATGGGTGCAGCTGGGGCAACTCCTGCAGCACCAATACACCCAGCTGGGGGGGGCAAGGAGGGACAGGGACATACCGGTGATGTGCTTTCTTGTGTGGCTTTTTTTTTTCATTTTTATTCTTTTCTTGCCTTTGCTTTCGGAGCCCCCCCCCCCAGCCTCTGGCAGCAGCCGGCAAACCGGATCCGCCGCCAGCCCTCCCTGAAGGGCAGCCTGGGATCATCAGCATCACCCCATAGCCAGGGGGATGGCGGGGACCCCGTGGCCAGGGAATCCCTGTGGGGCCGGGGCAGAGCTGGGCACCCCGGGCAGCGAGCACGGAGCTGGATTTTACCCATGGGGCTGAATGCCTTCAGCCTGGGGAAGGTGGGAGGTGCGAGCTGTGCCGGGGGAGATGGGCAGGTGGCCGTCACAAGCCCAGGGATGTGGGTTTTGAGAAAGGGGCCGGTGCTGGGTTGGCCCGGCCAGGAGCAGACCCCATGGGGCTCACGGGGTGTGCCAAAACCACCCGGGTCCTCCCCAGCTGCCTGCACCCACCCTTGGTCCCATCAGCCCCACGGCACTGGAGGAGGTGGGTAGCCGATGCCAGGGTGGTTTCACACCCCAATCCCCTCTGCTCCCCACCATGCAGATGCTTCTGCAGCTGATGAAATGCCCTTTTCCTCCTCTTTTGGGGGGAACTTTTTGCAATACCCTCAGAGCAACCATTCCCCACCTCTCCCCCCCACCCTTGCCCAGCGCTTGCAGCAGCTCCTGCTCACGTGCCAGCCCCGAGCGTCCCGGCCAGCCCCGCCACAGCCCAGCTTGGCCCTTGGGCATCTCAGGCTAGAGGTTTTTTTTCCTTTTTTAATTCCTCCCGGCCGCACAACCAAGGTAAAAACCCGCAGTGATGCACCGTAAGCACTCCTGCGTGCCCAGGGATAAGTCACGGCCCTGCAGCCACCCACGACAGCTCTGCTCCCACTGCGCCCGGAGCGGGCAGCATGGCCCCGGGGCAGCGGGGCAGTGGTCCTGCCTGGACAGGTCCCCAGCCTCGCTAAAATAAACCCTTCTACAATATAGACTTTTCTTTCCGCTGAGGCTCCTGGCAGCGCCGAGACGCGTTTCAACTCCGTATCGAAAAATAACTCTTGAAAATAGCAGCGGTGCTTGGCAGGAGAGGTGCGGGGCTGGCATGGGTGCCGGGACAGACTCTGCCATCCCTGATTGTCCTTCCCCTCCCGCTGCCACCAGCACCCGCCGTCACCAGCACCCCGCTGTGCCCCAGCCCTGCACTGGGGTCCTTGCCGCGCGTCCCATGTGCCGACACCTCTCTTGTGCTTACACCCAAATGCATCCGTGCCCCCCGCCCTGGGCACAGCCGCCCCCAGCCATCGCCGATGCTGTCCCCCCGCCCTCCAGCCCTCCGGGGCCGATTCCCGTGGGAAATCCTGGAAAGGTCAACCGCCGGCGGGTGCCCTCGGTGCTGCGCTTGCGGGCCGGGGGGGGAGCGAGGGGGGCTGGGGCGGGGGGCAAGTGGCGTTTAGAAAGGGGGGTGATCCATGTCGTCCAGCCAGGAGGCCGGGCTGGTGGGAAAGTCTGGGTACCCGACACTGCTCCCCGTGGAGATGTCGGAGGTGGGGCCCCCCCCGGCCATGGCCCGCAGCGTCTGACTCACCCCCTGCGCCCCGTGGGCCACCAGCCCCAGGCTGCCGTCCATGGCATAGTCCAGCCCGTTGAGCAAGGGCGGGTGGGACGGCAGGGAGGAGATGGAAGACGGCGACTGGGGGAGGCCGTAGGGACTGCCGTCCCGCAAGTCCTGGTACGACTGTCCCGTCCCCTCCATGGAGAAGCTGCCGTTCAGCAACTGTCCGCCCGCCACATCCCCCACGGTGCCATAAACCCTGTTGGTGTGGCCGAGCTCGGAGAGGATCTGGTCTTCTGCTGGGGAGAGGAGGGAGGGCGGAATGGGGGGGTCAGCGCAGGGAGGGGTCCCGCGGCCCCCCCGCCCCCCGCCGGCACCCCGCTCACCGCGGAAGCTGAGCTCGCTGTCGCTGACGCCGCAGTCCTCAGCCGAGCTCTCCTTCTCCAGCTTGCCGGCCCCGCGGCTCCGCTTGACGCTCTTGTAAAACTGCCCCCAGCGATGCCGCCCCGCGTCCTTCTTCAGCCGCTTCTCCTTGGCCCGGCGGTTCTGGAACCACACCTGGGGAGACATGGGGACCTCGATGGCACTCCGGCGCCCTGGCACCCCTGCGTGCTAGCAGCTCTGCAACCCAGCATACCAGCACCCGTGCAAGCCAGCACACCAGCACCCTGGCACCCCTACATCCCAGCATGCCAGCATCCCTGCACGTCTGCCACCCAGCATCCATGCAACCCCACATGCCAGCATCTGTGCAACCCAGCACTGCTGCAACCCAGCGTGCCAGCACCCTGGCACACCAACACCCTGGCAGCACGGCAACCCAGCATGCCAACACCTATGCAACCCAGCTCCCACACACCCATGCAAACCAGCACCCCTGCAACCCAGCATCCAGGCACCCCTGCATCCCGGCATGCCAGCACCCCTGCAATCCCTCATGCCAACACTCCTGCAACCCAGCACGGCGGCACCTGTGCAACCCAACTCCTACACACCCATGCAAAACAGCACCCCTGCAACCCCGCGCGCCAGCATCTATGCAACCCAGCACGTCTGCAACCCAGCATATGCCAGCACCCTGGCACACCAGCACCCCAGCATGCCTGCATCCCGGCACACCAGCACCGCTGCAACCCCACATGCCAGCACTCCTGCAACCCAGCTCCCATGCAACCCAGCACCCCAGCATCCCTGCAGCCCAGCTCCTCGGCACCCATGCCACCCCAATACCCCTGCCACACCTGCAACCCCTCAAACTCGGCAGCCCCGCAACCCAGCACCCCTGAAACCCAGCACCCCTGCAGCCCGGCACCCCAGTAGGACCCCTCTGTCCCTCTTTGCTAGGGGCAGGGTGGAGAGGGGCGTCCCCGTGACCTCACCTGCACCACCCTCATGTCAAGCCCTGTCTCGGAGGAGAGCTGCTCCCGCACGTGCCGGGCAGGCTTGGGGGAGTTTTTGTAGGCGTTCTTCAGCGTCTCCAGCTGCTTGGCCGTGATGGTGGTCCGGGGCCGCTTAGCGCCTGCCTCGGAGTCGTCTGCAAGCGAAGGAGCCGGTACCAGCCCCAACCCCAGCAGCGTGAGCAACTCCGAACCGCCAGCCCACGCCGCTGGGGAAAAGCTCCC